>NC_092609.1:935000-2330914 GCF_047663525.1 Anas platyrhynchos | reverse complement strand
GAGGGAAAAGGTGAGATATTTGCCTTTATGTTCATTACCCTTCAGAGCAGAAACAATATTTGATGAGAAACAAAGAATCGGGCAAACGAGATGATAATCGCACGCGGTGAACAAACACAGCCCAGATCCTGGATTAATGAAGTGACTTCAATAAGAACCCCAAACGCTGGGGGTTTGGCAGCACAGGGGGCAGCACCACGGGGTACATAGCCCTTGAGACCGATAGCAGCAGGATGGGAACATCACCACCATCCCCATTCAATATTCCACACCTGTTATTTTGCATTTTTCCCCTTTTCTGCTTTTTTTGGCAGACCTACAGACCCCCAGGGAGAACATCAGTTAGGGACTTTGAGACATGGACTGCAAAGTATTTATTTATTAATTTTATTTATTAAATTTAATTTATTTATTAAATTTAACTTATTAATTTTAACTTATTTATTAAATTTAACTTATTTATTAAATTTAACTTATTCATTAAATTTAACTTATTCATTTATTAAATTAAATTAATGTATTTGTTAAATTAAATATTTATTATAAATATTCATTTATTTCTTGGTACCCACCCAAGATTCCCAGATAATGACAGGACGGAGCAAAGCAGACACCCGCTGCCCTACACTTTGCTGCAGGAAATCCTGCACGTTTAAAGAGTTTCCACAGTCTACCGGATAAATAACACACATTTAAGAAATACCCTCAAAAGATATTCACACGATAAGCTGTACTGGTTCCAGAGAAACCATTAGTGTCAATTAGAAAAACAAATCCTCTCTGGAACGTGCAAGATTTTAAGGAAAAATTAAAGTTTTGTGTTGCGAATGGCCCATCAGGCCTGTCAGCTGCCTATTTGAGTGTTTTTCAGCTAAAGACGCATTTGTGACCCAGCTACAGTTGATGCAGCACATGTGGCTTCCCCTGCCTCCGTGTCTGGGGAAAAATCTGGTGAAATCAGATAACCAGAAATATCCAAAAATTGGATTTAACAAAGAAAAACGTGGATGGTTTCCTGGAAACCATCCCCATCTCCTCTGAGCAAAAGCCCCACCTCTCAGGACTACAGACACGTTTGCTCCAGGGGAATTAAATATTTACCCCACAACGCAAATAGAAACATAAAACAGCCCAAAAACATTTTGCTGGGCATAAACAGCGCTTTATCTCTTGATCTTGTCTCATCAGCACATCAGCCAAGCCTCCACCCCAGGACACCGATGGCATCTTATTGGCACTGAAGGTTAAAAAAAAAAAAAAAAAAAAAAAAAAAAAAAAAGAAAGAAAACAAGGAAAAGAGAAAGTGCAGAGAAACACAAAGCTTTTTGGGGTGGATCTGTCCCTCAACTGAGCAGGAACCAGCACATCCAGGACCCCCCTTTTTTATTCCAGCACCCCCTGAGGACATCAGACTTGTGTTTTTATTTATTTTTTACAGCAGCACATCAGGACAAGCGATGTCTTTTAGAGAGATGTAGGCATGACAAGAGTTAATCTTTAAGGTTTCAGACCCATCTCCTGATCCCAGCATTGGGATCTCACTGAAATCACTTCCCGTCATTGCAAGGTGTGTACCTGAAACCTGGCATTTCTGAAACGAAACTGAAAGGAAACTGATTTCTGCTCCATTCCCTCATCGAAATTGTGCAAAGCTGCTCCCAAAACTAATTTTCCCGCTCGTTTTTAAGACTGGGGATTTACACCAGGGAGTTTTCAGCTCTTACTCTGAGATCAGAGATGGGGAAGGCTCAGTAAGCTGAAACATGGTTTTAGAGCATTTTGTATGCTGAGGGGGTGCAGCAGGGAGCCTAAATCCCATGGAGCCTTCTAAATCATGCATTCAGCCCTGAAATGGATGTTTCTTTGACCCCAGAGCAAAAAAACAGCTCCTCCCCATCCATTTTCTCACAGGTGGGAAGAAAACCCCAGACTTGGGGTTTTCCAAACCAAAAAGATGGTTTGCTCTGCAGAAGGATGTTCCCAAATGCTCTTTCCCAAATGCTCTGCAGCACTCCTAGAGGATCACCAGCCTGTTATATGGCTGTAAAACCCTTCCCAGGAGGGTTTTCTTCCTTGAGCTTTACTCCCTTGGACACCACTAGAAGGCACCAACCCTCCAGGCACCAGCTGCAGGGCTCCTGCTCAGCCCCGTGACCCAGCCCCAGCACCCACAGCCAAAACCAGCCACACGCATTGAGCCCAAAAGGCCAAAAAAATCAGATTTTCTTTTTATTTCCTTGAGCTCCAGTGATACAACTGTAGCAGCATTTCACAACTGAACTCCTGCATCGTTAAATATAAATTTAAGAGAACACACTGAACTCCAAAGCAGGCAAAAAAATAATAATAATAAAGAACTGCGGACAAAGTTACTCATCCTCCCCCTTAAATACATGTGCGTTCGTTGCAGACAAAGCAGCAGTACATGTTTCACATACCAGGTTAAAATAACTTCAGACTCGCAGCAAAACTTCCAAACTGAACACAGGAAGAGAGGAGGAGCAACGGCTTTGGTGAAGGGGCTTTGAGCTGGGGATCCAGCATCGAGCACAGCAGGAAACGAACATTTATTGAACGGATTTCTGCAGTTTTTAGACCAACGGGGCATTTCTCGTGGATTTCTCATTTCCAGCTGAAGAATGGGAAGCCAGATTTTATTGAGTACCCAGAGTAATCAATAAAGAGCTCGATAAACATAGAAGTGCTCCTCACCCACTCTCAGCTCAAGGGAGAGCAAGTTCCCAAGAAAACCTGGTTGCTTTTGCTCGATGCCTTATGTGCTCCATGCTCCAGAGGGAACCAGACACTCATTTTCCTGGAAAGCAGCCGAAATGGGAAGCAACACCCCCCTCCGAGCAGGACGCTCGGCTGCACAGCCAGGGCTGACCCTGCCCACCAAGCCCCCAAGGGGACACCGGGGTTTCCAGGAGCAGCCACCAAAAATAAAAAATAAAAATCAGGATTCTGACATCCCAGTGAGCAGAGGAAGAGGATGATGCACGGCTGAGTTTGACTCCTGGGGAAGCTGCACCAAAAAGCTGCCGCCCTCCCCGTTACGCTACACTTCGCCTCTCAGCATTAAAGTGACCCAAAATTTTCGTCTAAGTGTTCGTGCCCATCTCCGATGGAATTTTTTTGTGCATGTCTGGTTCCTCTTAGTGACTCTAGTTTCTAAAAAGAAAGGAAAAGAAAAAAAAAGATGCCCAAGCCCAGCAGCAAGCTCGAGGATCCCCAGCCTTGAGGACCCTGCAGGGGCTGAGGGCTTCTTCCAGCGGCCTCGAGGGTAAACGTTTTGCACTTTTAAGACAAAGGGTGCGTTGGACACAGTGATTCGTTCGGTTTCAGTGACAAAAAGGCATGGAGAGCCTCATCGTGTCATTGGCACGAGGTTAATTTACACAAGGCACAAGCAGCACCGCCCCACGGAGGTGCTCTGCGATTCGGCTTCTCCAAATAACGGAGCGAGAGGCTTTGAGCTCTGCTTAGTGTCATCCCGTACAGCATGCCTGGCTCATGGGACAACCCCAGCGATGCGTGCCAGCCACGCTGCAGCCCTTCCTCATGCCAAAAAACGAGCTGAAGCCTCATCTGGGGCACAGCAGAAGCTGCCCCCAGCACAGCAGTGGGATGGGACCAGCCTGAAATACCTGGGTGCGAGATTTGCCCATCGGTGTCCTCCAACCCCTAAAAGACTCCCTCAATTTTGTCATTGATCACCCACGTAAGTGGTTCAGGCACCCAAAACCCACCCCCCCGAGATATCTCACCAAGTTTGCACAACTACCTGGTGCCATCTGTGGGGCAAACCCGGCCCCCTCAAACCTGGGAAGGGCATTTTGGGGCTCTCCAGTCCCCAGCACAAAGGCTCCGCTCCAAAAATCTGCATTTCTACAAAGGCAAACACGAAGGATGCATTGGGAAGAGCCGTTCCCAGCAGGAGCAATAAGGCTGACACCTTTCAGAGCAGGCACAACGTTGCTGAACACCACAGATCTCAGCTTTTGCAGCAGCGAAGCCAAACCCACAGCACAAGGAACCTCTCCAGGTTGTGGTTTTTACCCCTCCTCGAACAGAGATGAGCAGCAATTTATTGTCAAACACAGACCCAAAGGCAGCTCCAGGTCTGCAATTTGGACTTTTCCAAGGTTTTCGGTGCTGGCTGCTGGTTTGGTGCTGCCAGGATGCACCCAGCAGCTCCACGCACCCTGCTCCAAGCCCAGAAGCTCTCAGGATGCTCCTGGGTGCTCCTGGAAGCAGGATTGGGGCCTTAGTGAGAAAGAAGTACAAATAAATTAAGGGAGGACGAAGCCTGTTCCAGCTATCACACACCATAAAAATGTACCTTTAAAAAAAAAAAGTGTTTGAAAAAAATACTATTCTTTTAAAATTGACATTTTTAAGAGTCTCCTTGTAAAAAATATATATATATCCCCTCCTCTGCAAAGTGACCAGGCATTTTGGGGTGCCCCTGCTGGCATCCTACTGTTTCCCAAAGTGGTGTCCCCATTCCTTCTCCCCAAGGGCCCCAGCAAGTCCCAAGGGGTTACCAAGTCCCTCGACACCCACAGGAGAATCCAGGCCACTGTTTGGGGGCTAAATGCTGTGTAATTAAAGCCAATCTGGCTATAAAAATAAATGCTTTTGTGTCTTCCTTGCACACGATGGAAGAATTTAGCCCTTTTTAAACAGCTCAGCATCTAGCTGTAATAATATTTAAAAAAACAAACCAAACGCCTACATAGAAAAATAAAGGATAAACATTATCCATCTATTTTATATTTATATAAAAAGTTCTACCAGAGGATATTTTGCTTCTTCACCGTAAAAAACAAAAAAAACAGCCTAGGTTTCATAACCTAGACCTTCTGGTGAGGAGTAAACTACATCTTCAAACTTATCCAGGGAAAAAAAAATACCAGTTAACGATTTTGCTTCTCCAAAATAAAGTTATTAAATATATATATTATTATAAGTCTTTATAAACTATTTCATCCTTTAAGCGACGAGGGGAACGGGTGGCTGAGGAGCATTTTGAGCCCTCCTTCCCCCCAGGGAGGGGGAAAGCAGGCGTCAGCTGTGCCCCCACCAGGACCCCGGCCTGTTTTTAGCAGGGACCCGGCGCCGGTGGCCCGCACACACAGAAGGGACACCGAGCCTTGAATTCACTCCGTGTCCTTCCTTCAAAAGGATGTCCTTTTCTCCAGCTTGTGCTTGGTGAGGAAGTACTTGAAGAACTCATACACCGACCAGGCGATGGCCGTCGATGGGATCTGGTAGATGACGCGCGCCTGCACCCCTCGGAAATACCCCGCGACGCCCCCCAGCTTGTAGACAGTCCTGAAGGCGTTCACCATGCCCGAGAGGTGCCCGCTGATGTTCAGCGAGCTCAGGGCCGTGTTCTCTTGAGTGTTGAGCAAAGTCTTGCAGACGTCCAGAGGGGTGGTAGCGGCGGCGGCCACGGCCCCCGCGACGCCGCCGGCGAAGACGTGGGACAAGGGGTTGTACTCCCGGCGGGGGTTCACCTGCTCCTGCATGAACTCGTAGGTGATGAAGTGAATGGCCTGGAAGGGGACGTTCATGGTGAGCTGCGTGGTGTAGCTGCGGTAGAAGGCGCCCAAGCCCTCGGTGCGCCGCACTGTCCTCACGCACTGCAGGACGGACTTGTAGGGGGAGTTGAACATCTGCATCCGCTGCTTCACCACTGCTCAGGGGTGACCACCACAAGGGGAGGCACGGCAGGCAGCATGGAGGGAAGGAGATGAAGGTTTATTAGCCAAGGAATGCGCTGCTTGGATATTGCGGCACCCGGCCTAGGCCCCGCTCCGAGCCCCAGCCACGCAGGCCCAGCCTCCCCTTCCAAGTTTGACTTCTAAGTTTGAAGGGTTGTGACACAGAACTGGCATTTCTGCAGCAAAATGCCATACTTTTATCAAAATTTTATCAAAAGGATCCATAAATCCCCCCCCCCCTTTCCCCTGATATCCCTAAGGAAACTCAACAGGGGACACAGTTGCTCAGCCCTGGATTGACACCTCTCTAATTCCACGGGTCAAGGCACCCCTCGAGCATCATTAAATCAAGCTAGAATGGGATTAGGACAGATGCACGAGGACCCCCAGGTGCAGCTGAGGGGATGCAGAGCTCGTGCATGGAACCATCAGGCACACCAAGGTGGTTTAATGACTGGATGTCACCCTGGAGTGGCAGGGACCTCACCATGCCCAACATGCTCAGGTGGAACAACCTCAGCTGAAGCAAGAGGTTATTTATCCTGAATAAAGGGATTTTTAATATTAAAGACAGTTTTTTTCCCTAAAAAAAATTTGCTTTTGGTCCAGCTCAGAAGCTGAATATGTTAACACCAGACAGCAGTCCAGCTCGCTGTCTCCATTTTAGGTGGATTTTACTGTTAGCCCTCCTGCACCAGATTTCTCCCACCAGAAAGGCCACGCACTGGCCCTACCGGCTGCTCTACCTGCCTGACAACCTGACCGAGCTCTGCTTTGTTTTGGTAGTCCAGAGCTTCAGAAAAACCACAACCACTTCAGCAAAGATTTACTGACAGAGCCGTGAGGGCATCGTGACTCAAGCTGCTGCTGGCACCTCTGCTCTACAGACCGAGCTGAAGTAGGCACAGGGGTGACACCAAAAAGGTGACACCAGTTTTCTTGCAGAGCCACGAAATATCATGCAGACACCTCACAAGGCCCCAGAAAATGAGGGAAAAGAGCCAGAAAGAATTTCTCCCTTGGTGCTGGCCCTTCTGATCTCATTCAGAAAGGGAGCAGCGTCACCACCACAAAGGGCTCACGGTGCTGAGCGGGCACGGAGCATCCCCAGCACCTTACTGGGCTAACAGGGCACAGCAAGGACCTTACCTTCAGCTGGATTCATCACTGCATCATGCAGCAAGGTGGCCACGCTCCCAGCTATACCTGCAAGACACAAAAGCATCGTTCAGAGGAGATCTGGAGGTCTGCAGAGCTCAGCAGCAAGCCCATGGGAGCACCCAGTAACACAACTGGTTTCCAGTATGGAAAAACCCAGCCAGGGCAGCTGGACAGAGGGCAGGATCTGCAAGCCAGCCCCGGCAGCACCCCATTTGCTGCTCCCTCCAACAATTCACACGGCTTTGCCTACGCAAGACGCCACCGGCTTAACTCAGCTTGCACTAGACCGAGAAGTGAGCAACACTTAGAACTGGCTCAGTGCATCTATAATTAGGCGTTTTTCATCCGTTTACGCAGTCTGGGCTTTAAACGCTAATTGCACGGATTCTGCAAGCCTCCATCCATCCATTAATGACTCCGCACTTGGCTCGAGGAGAGGCCTGGAGCCACACCTGCCCCTTTGATGTAAGTTTCCATCGCCGATTCTGTTGCCCAAACGACTTTCGGTCATTTTTCACAGTGCTTTCGCTTCCCAGCTGGTCCCGAAAGCCTGTAGCTACTTGAAAGGCAGACAGAAAAAGCACAATACGAGCAGAAAGCAGCAAGCCAGAAGGACATCGCGCCCTTAACTGAGTTGGTTGAGTCAAATCGAGTGCGTGCCATGCCCCATGAAGTCCCCTGCACAACCTCCTGCAAGCCCAGCTGCCCCGTTACAGGGTGCCTGCTGTTACAGCTCGACGCCTTGACCTGAATTTATTTATTATTATTTATTTATAAACCTTCCTGGCAGAAGCAAAGCCCATGGCAAAGCACTTGAGGAGCGGGGATGCAGCGTGCTTGGCCACACTGGAGCGGTAGGGAACCACCAGGGCTTCAGAGCTCCTGAGGTTTGGATGGCAGCTCCAAAAAAAAGCCAGGAAAAGCCAGGCACTGCCTGGGAACACCCCTTGTCCAATGTGCAGAGGCTTGAAAATTTGGGGATTAAAGATTCTGTGTGGAAATGTGCACAAAGGAGCACAAAGAACTTGGCTGGAGGGCCAGTGCCACGCTCACGTAACTGGTTTCCTTCCCCCTGCCTTCCCAGGGCTCCCAAAATCGTGTGCGAGCCTGGGGTTACATCCTGCACCCTCCTGCTGGGCACCCACAGGGCTGGTACGAGAGCAGGGCGCTCTCAGGAACAGAGCAGCGAGGGCTGGCAGCTCCGTGTGCAAGGCAAAAAAGGAAAAAGCTGCTCACTGCAAGCTGCTTTTGTGCAAAAAATTAAAAAATAAAATACCATTGGCCAAGTGGCTGTTTCCTCCGTGCTGGATGGTGTCGCTGAGACTCTTCTTAATTTTTTCGTAGCAGGCAAAGTACATGGCGTGGGCAGGGCCAGCCCCCAGCATGGTGACGTTGATGCCACGTAAAGGCCTCCAGAAGCCTTCGGTCAGGACAATCTTCTTCAGGGCTTCGTACACGCTCCTGTACTGGGCTTTGGGGTCCGGCTGCAGGCTCTGCATCCTCGTCTGCAACAGAGCACAGCCAGGGGAGAGGCTTCAATTCCCTGCCCTCAATGCAGCACCCACAAACCACAGAATGAAGCTCAAGATCCAAAATCCAGCACCATTAGATGGGTAAATAATTAATAAAGTATTGAGCTGGAGCCCAAGCCCCACCAAAGCTTCAGAACCCCCCCAAAAAACCCAGTGCACCCATGCCCAAGCACCATTTATTCACATTTCTCCTGCTAAATCAGCCCCGAGAAGCCCACGATCCCATTGCAACACCAGAAGGAGCCTGCTCATGGAGGGAAGCGTAACCTCTGCTCCTGTTTATGCCCAGGGAATTAAGGGCAATTGTTCAAAAGCCGAGGTGAAGAAACGCAGTTAGGGCTCTAATTGCCTCCTGCTTGCAACACTCCCGGCTCTGCCCCAGCTTGTTCCTCCTGCAGTCGCTCTGCTTTCGATACCCAGCGAGCAGGGTGAGTCCAGCCGACTGGGAAACGAGTTTCCTAGAAGGGCAAGCTAAAAAATTTGGGTGCCAGGAAGACCCTTGGGGATTATTTGTCCCCAGGAGCCTGCCACGGAGAGCCCTGAGCCATCCTAGGGCACATCACCCCCACATTTTAGGGTCCCCTGCACCCTGGGCTGGGAGCTTTGCACCAAGTTTTGAAGACAGCCAAGCTCAGGGGATCCAAAAATATATTTTAAAACTCATTCCCATCACTTAATTATAATAAAAAAAATTACTTGCTTGAGTTTGCTTCAAGCTTCTGCAGGCTGGTGGCATCCCTCTACCAGAAATGCTCATGGCAGTGAGCGCCCACCATAAATGCTCTGGTAGGGGAGAGGTTTCACAGACACAATCCTAAGGCTGCTCAGGATTTATAGGATGCCTTCCGAGGTCAGATCTCAGCTTCCTAATAACATGCCAGGGTGTGCTGCCACCAGGCACCCTGCTAAGGTCAGCCCAGTGCACGAGCACGGCTGATAAGAGGAGGAGATAAGGGGGCAGCCACGGATCCGTGCCCCCTCCACGCTGCAGGTCAAGGCTTTGCTGTAATCACAGCCCCAGCATCAGCAACTTCTTGATGGGCACCTGAAATTAGCTTTAATTCCCTACAACTCAGCATGCTTCAGCTCTACAGGAGACAGACTACACCTAAGCCATCAGTTTGGCGGTGCAACACCTTGGGATCCAAATTTAAGCCCAGAAACACAAAACTGGCTTGCTTTAATCACGGGGTTAACACAAGAGCAGCCCTTCCCCGATCAATATTGAAAGCTGTGGCAGTGAATGCAATCCTCTCATCATCCAGAATTAAAATTTATTTATTTATTTTGCTTCTTTCCAGCAGTAGCGGTGCCCCCAACCCCGGTGCCACCCTTGCAGGTAAAGCACAAGAGGATTTTGCTGCCTGCTCCTTAGCAGCAGCTCAGCACCAGAAAAAGCTGGGCTCTCCCGTGCCTCCTCCACGCTCCTGCAGCAGGATGTGGCCCTCGGAGCTTATCAAAGCCCTTCAGCAATTAACCAGGGGGCAACAGAGGAGATTGAACCAATGCGAGTGGGGCAGGTTTGGACCTTGGATTCCTCGGCGCACGCTGGTGACCAAAAACCTCCACGGGCACTGGTCTGAGACCAAGGAAGAGATCGGGGCTGAATTCCAGACTTTAAGCAGTGCCCTAATTCAAGCTGCTAAGGAGCAGAGAAATAAGCGGGGCTAATCCAAATAAATCACTGCACTCATAGCAAATATCCTAAAAAAAAAATAAAAAAACAAAAAACTAATTTGGTAAGTGACGTAGCCGAGCAGCTGGCTGAATTTCAGACCTGAAGCATTGCTCAGTCATCATTACAAGGCTTCACCCTCCAGGATTTGCATCCCCTTGTTTCTTGCCTTTTTCCCTGCCCCGTGCGTTGCCCAGCAGCTGCTGCAGCCCCACAGCACGGTCCCAGCTGGCCCCCACACTGTGCACCCCGTGGGTGCCCGCAGCAAAAACAAGCTCCGTGTTTGGGGAAAGCTCCAAGGCCACCTTCCCTCGGCGTGGGGGGAGCAACAAAGGAAAGCTCCCTGCTCCACAGCACTGGAAATAACCCCAAAAAGCAGAGAGCAGCCTGCCTTGAAATGCAGCAACAGCACCAAAATACCCTGAAAAACGCTTAAAAAAAAAAATTTACAGCTCTCAGCTTTTGCTTGGCATGCACAAGGGTCTGAGACCCTCTGCTCATCAGGTTTTGGCACCCTCCCAGCCCTAAGGGTGCAGAAATTGGGGCGGATTTGGGGCGGATTGGGCCGTGCCCTGCTGTCAGGGTGACTCAGCGGCACCCACCGGCCGCATCCAGCCGGGGGCCGTGCGCTGCTGGTTTCGACTTGAAGGCGTTGCTTCACTCTCGGACTCCACAAACCATCTCCATCTCAGCCCGGCTTCTTGCCAGGGAGCCTCCAAAACCGGGGGAAACCGAAGCACGTGGCAGCATCCCCTCCTCTGCAGGGGTTACGGGGGAAAAACAGGGGAAAAGCGCTGCACGGAGCAGCAAAGCACCCTCCTGGCACGTGGTCCTGAGCACCCTCCTGCTGGAAATCCAGCTGCTTCCACACAAAAACATGTAAATACTTGTAAATACTCATTTTTTTCCCTGCTTCTTGCATTATCTGACCCGTTTTGGAGGGCTCCTGAAGGCAGCAGTAGCCGCGCCCGACCCACGCCGCCCATTGCATCACCAACCCCACAGCCCAGCACCTTCCACGGGACACAAATGGGCCAAAAAGCCCTGGAACAACCCAAAAAAAAAAAGCACAGCACACACAGATCCTGCAGCACCAGGAGCTGGGAGCAGGCTGGGCTCTGCCCCAGCCGGGATAAGCTTATCGTGGCCGGAGCAAACAGGGTGCTGGGTGCTGCACCTCCCGAGGCTGCCAGCGGATGATTTTTTTGCTCTTTTTGCCACTTATCTGAAACCCTCAAGCTCCTCCAGGAGCTCCCGCCCCTGTTGTTCGCCGGCCAGAAATTCTCCTCCACCTCCTCGGGTTAAATCCTCGTTGCGTAAGGCAGGAGAGCGCCGCCGCCAGCGTCCCCGGGCAGCCCTGGTTGGAGCCCAGGCGCACGAAATAAAAGCAAAAAGGGACAGCTTCGGGATCAGGGAGCACCCCGAGGATGCCATTCCCACATGCAGGTCCCAAAATCCTACAGAAAACCCAACAGGCATCACCCTCCGTGCTCCCATCCCCACCATCTCCCATCCCCTGCTCCTCACCTGGGGCACGCAGCACGAAATCCCGAAGGAGGAAAGCTCGGTGCTGGATCCCATTCCCCATTTCAACCCCAAAAGCTTTGCCAGCAGCTGACACCAGCCGTGGTCCCGGCCGGTTTTCTACCCAAAAGTGTTTCACCACCGCTTCTCCAGCTTCTCATTTTCCTGCCAAGCATCGCTAATTTGACGGGCAGCTGGACTAATTAGCTCAGGCACCTCATTTCTTCCCTGGCTGCTCCCCCAGTGCATCCGTGTGGCACACACCATACCCCAGACTCCCCAAAACACACCAAAACCACCAGATTTTTCCCAAAACCACCAGTTTTTTTTTCCCACCTCACTGACCGGGAGGAAATGCCATTTTTCCAGGAGTAAATGTGATTAAAAGGCGTGGATTTGGGGTGCACAGGCTTGGAATAACGCCTGCTGGACCCAGGCGTGCAGAAGGATGATGCCTCCAGCCCCTAATTTCCCCTACAACCATCCCAAATTTCCCCCACAAGCCGAGGAATGCGCACAGAGCTCCATGCACGTGGCCTTACAGCCACCCTACAACCTGATTCCCACACCGTGGGGGCTTGTTACCCAGCTGAGTGCTCAAGGAGCGGCCCCAAAACCCATTTTTGGGGTTGGTGAGGCTGTTTTGCAGCGGGGTGCCTGGCTGGGGACCCCCAGGAGAGGCTGCCCAGGCTGACGGGGTGACCCCAAAAGGCTTGCAGCACCCACGCTGCCCCCTAAACAGGCACAACTGCTCCTGTGGCCACATATTGTGGGTACAGAGCCTCTCCCACCACCAAACCCAAAACCGAGGCAAGCGCCCTGACCCCAAAACTCGGGACCACAGCTCTGCCTTGCCCTAAGATCTGTGGGTTTTCAGGACCGGTGTTGCAAGCCCCAAAACGAGCCGGGCAGCCCAGGGCAGATTAACCCTCGTAACATCCCTCCCCACAAGCTGCCCGTCCGTCCCTACAGACAGACAGACATCCCTGGCTGCCCTATCCCCAGGGGGACGAGGCCTCTCGCCCCTACAAAGCCACCATACAGCCCGTGTCCCCCTGCACCCCAAGGACGAGGAGGGTCCCAGGGGGTCTGCAGGAGCTCTGCAGCCCTAAGAACGGGATCCCAAAGCATCCCGCGTGCCCACGGAGCAGAAAAAAAACACACGGGGCAAAATGCTGCCGCCCCTAATAGGACAGCGGCATCACGGCCCCGAACCTCGAGCTGGGGAATTGTGCAAGCAGCCAAAACAAGCAATTCCCCAAATCGCGGCGTTTTCGCTTTCTCTTTGAGAGGAAGCCGCCTGCAGGGACCAAAATATTTCCTCCACGGGGCTCGCGAGGAGCACGGGGGTGGCCGGGACGCCCCCAAGAGAAGCCGCCCCATTGCTCTGCTCGCCGACCCCAATAACCACCAGGAGCAGGACAGCTTGATTCCCTTCTGGAGGAATATTTCCCGTGTTGGAGTGAAGGAGAGTTGCTGCTTAGAGCTTAATTAGCACCCGGTTCGTTAAGCTCCACGGGGCAGCTCGCTGTATGGGAATTCACCGCAGGTGGCAGCTTCCCTATAGGACACCTCGAGCTGCCAGGAGCCGGGCACCGCTTTCGTTTTTGTTTTTCTTCCCCCTCCCTTTCCCCGCAGAGGAAATGACCTCCCGAGCACGGCGTGACGCCCGCGGGGCTGGGCAGCGTCACTTCAAGGAGCCAGCTTTGGGGGAAAAACCCCAAAAAATGGGGTTTTGCTACCAAGTGGGACAGCCATATGTATGAGGAAAGTGCAGCTCCTGCCACAGGTGCCCTTTTGGGATCTGGAAGGTGCTGGGGGGGCAGCAGTAGGGCTGCCCCATCCCAGGGCTCGTCCAGGCTGTCACCGACCCTCAGCCCTATATTCCAACCCCACAAACCCTACAGCATTCACACCCCCTGCTGCAGCAGGAGGGGGATGTGCGGCAAGAAAGGGAAATTTGGCTGCTCTCTGCCACCCCAACAGCAGCTCCTGCTCCTCCCTGAAACCCTTTACCCTATACACACCCCCTTGTACCCCCCTTGCACACCTACACCCCAAGCAGCCCCTTGCACCCCATACCCCGTGACCCCCCTTTACCAACCCCTTGCACCCCCATACCCCAAAAACACCCCCTTTATATTCTATCCACGCAGCCCCTTGTACCCCTATACCCCGTGCACCCCCCATACAACCCCATGCACACGCTGCCCTTTAAACTCCCTCGAAGCAACCCCTTACACGCCCCAAACAACCCCTTAAACCTTCATAAAACCCCACTTTATACCCCTTACATCTACCCACACACCCCTTAAATCCCCATCCACCCTCATGCCCCCATACAAACCCTTACAACCCCATACACACCCTTACAACACCACACCCCCCTATACAACCCCATGTCCCCCATACATTTCCTAACAGCCCCATACTCCCTAATACAGCTCCTTACAACCCCATACACACTTACAACACCATAACCCCCAATACGGCCAGAAAACCCCCCATACATTCCTTATCAACCCCATAAGCCCCAACAGACCCCCATACACACCCTTACAACCCCATAGTCCCCCCAATACATACCTTTACAACCCTATACCCCCTAACACAGCCCCATAACCCCCCCAAGCATTCCCTTACAACCCCACACCCCTAACACAGCCCCATAACCCCCCCCAAGCATTCCCTAACAACCCCATACCCTCTAACACAGCCCCATACATACTCTTACAACACCATACCCCCAATACAGCCCCATAACTCCTCCATACACACCGTTGCAACCCCATATCCCACAAGACAGCCCCATGCCCCCCCATACACACCCTTACAACCCCATAGTCGCCCCCATACATCCCCTTACAACCCCGTATCCCCCCAAGACAGCCCCATGCCCCCCATACACACCCTTACAACCCCTTATCTCCCAATACTACCCCATACCCCCTCCATATACACCCTTACAACCCCATACCCCCAATAGAGCCCCATAACTCCCCCATACATTCTCTAACAACCCCATACCCCCTAACACAGTCCCATAACCCCTCCATACACACCCTTACAACCCCATATCCCCCAATACACCCCCATAACCCCCCATACGTTCTCTAACAACCCCATACCCCCTAACACAGCCCCATAACACCCCATACATACCCTTACAACCCCATACACCCCCTATACACTCCCCATATGCCCCCTTCCAACCCCATGCACCCCCTTACAACCCCAAACACCCCCCATATACCCCCTTACAACCCCATACACCCCCCATACACTCCCCATACGCCCCCTTCCAACCCCACAAACCCCCCATACACCCCCCCAAACACCCCATACACCCCAATTCTCCCCCCATCGCACCCACCTTCACCGAGTCCACCGGGTACATGACGCTGTGCTCCATGATGCCCGCCACCGCCCCGGCCAACATGTGGGTGCCGAGCGAGGCTCCGCTGGGCAGGCTCTCGTAATCCTCCCCCTCCATCGGCCCCACGGCAGCGGCTACGGCCTGGGGGGGGCCCGGCCCCGGGGGGGCCGCCGCGGAGCCCCCCACGGCGCAGCCCAGCTCCATGCGCCCAGGGCCGGGGATAGGGGAGGGAGCGGGGAGGGGGGGGGGGCGGCGCGCCACGGGCTCGCGCGCTCCCGCGCCCTCTCTTTAAAGCCGCGCCCTCGCCCCGCCCCCAGCCAGCCAATAGGGAGCCGCCTCCCCCTCCTGCTCGATTCCCATTGGGCGGCGCGGAGCGCGGGGCGAGGAGGGCGGCGAATGGGGAGAGGGGGGAGGGATTAAGGGGGAGGGAGGGGAGGGCGCGCGCTTTTGCGGGAGGGGCGCGCCGGCGCGCCCGCGCGCGCTGGTGGCGGCTCCGGGTTCGGAGCTGGGTTTGGATGGGGAGGAAAAAGGGAGAAAAATTGGGAAAATCGCGGCCGGGACGCCACGGGGAGGGGATTTTTTGAAGGAAGGGGACGTCAGCGAGGCGTTATTTTTGTAGGAGGTGGAAATCAGTGTTTTGTTTTGTTTTGTTTTTTTATTATTATTATTACTATTTATTATTATTATTACTATTATTTTATTAATTTTTTTTTCAGGAGTTGGGCATCAGCACATTTCATGCGAATGAAGTGGAAATTAGCCTCTGGCACATGCACGCTCCACATCCAGTCCCCCCGCAGCCCCAAATGTCCCCTAAAATAAGCAACCCATGCATGCTCTGCAGCCCTAAATGTCCCCTAAAATAAGCCACTGGATGTGGTGCCCACGCCCCGCCTGGTCCTGAGGCTCAGCATAGGGAGAAAAGTTCATAAGAAGGTGTGGGAGGGCATCGCGCACTGCCCTGCAAAGGTTTTTGGGGAAGGTGGGGTCTGCAGCAAGCACTGTCCCTCGTTGTATCTCCCACCTTGCACATAATTACTGCTTCCTCCATCAAACCAACCCAAACTGACTGTATTTAGAGCCCTGAGGTGCAGATGTGAGGCAAAACCTGCGTGGTGTTGGCCTGCAGCAACAGCCTGGCCTTTAAGGGATCCCTCCTTTCGGGATCCTTTGGAATTTGACCTTGCTGGGAAGGTGGCGTCACGGCGCATCGCACCCGCTGAAACCAAGGTTAACCATTTGCACGAAGGGCCGTGATAATGCCAAGCAATTTATTGCTGCCTGAACCTTGAGAGGCACGGCAGAACGCCACGGGCCCCAAAGAGCAGGAAGAGCTGGGAGTCGGTGCTGGCAGAAGGTGTGACACGGTGCTCAGCAGCCCGGAGGTGGCATTTTGGAGCCAGGGAGCCACGTGCCCGGCTGCAATTGCAGCAGCCGGCACTCCCCGAGCATCACCCCGGTCTGCAGGACGAAGCACGGCCGTAAATCAAAGCACAAGAGCTTCCCTTTCGCAACGCGGCCTCGTACGAGGAAGCAGCTGAGCTAAAACTCAAAAGGGAACACTTTCCAGTATTGCTCCACGTAGTTTATCGAGGTTTCCTCTTCCATAAACAACAGCGAATCTCTTTCCAATGCCTTTGGCAGGGGAGAGAAGGGTGGAGAAATTGCAGTGTCACTCGCCATAATGAGCCCTTTCCCCTACACTCGTAGGTCTCGCTCCCTGATAAGAAATAGGATGAATCAGACTGAAATATGGAGCCATTTCCACGTGGGAGAGGGTTATATTTTAACCTCGAGCGGCGTGGCCACGAGGAATCTCTGCTCCTGTTCTGCTGCCCGTACAACCCGAAGGGAACAGACCTGGTGCAGCCGAGGCAGAGATGCACAGAGCTCATGCAGAAGGGACAGAATTACTCATGCTCTGTGATATTTGTTTTCTGCACTATTTCCAGCCTGACACAGCAGAGAAGAGTCACCCATCACCAAGCACCAACAAACGGCGTGAACTCAACTCGATTTACAAAACCCTTCCTTTGACGCAGCTCAGCCTCGTGTCGTGACCCCCTTTTGGACACAGCTGGCTTGATCCCATCCCCAAATTCCATCAGGAGAGGGTGAAGCCTCCTGTGGTGCTAAAAGCCCGGGCTGACCGCAGGCTTGCTCAGGGCACGCTCATCCCTACCCCAACAAGTCGCTGCGAAATGCACCACGAATTAATCGGTGATTCAGACCCGCAGGTCCGAGGTCTCGCCCCTAACCTCTGCGCCCTGGGACAGCTTTTAAATGGCTTTAATAGAATTTTCTGACAGATTCTTGAAGAAATGACCCATCACCGGAGTGAAATGCTCCTTGCTTTCTTGTTCCCCTGCCCAGGACAGCTGGGGACCCTCCCCAGCCCATCAGCAGCTCCCAGTTTTGCTTATCGGGGCAGGAGGCACAGGACCCGCCAGCTGCACCCACGGAGATAAGGCAGGAGTGTCCCGCTCACGGGCGGGCACCTTCTGGGAACCTGAAATTGGGCGTTATCTGCCAGATCCAGGCAGATTGTTGGTGGTTTTTTTTTGGTTTGGTTTTGTAGTCTTTTTTTGCATTTGCCAAATCTCCAGTGGCCGAGCAGCGCCTCAAGGGTTTGGTGCTGCCCAAAAGGTGCCCGGGGTGGGCAGGGGAAGCTCCTCGCACGGCGAGCTGCCCTCCAGCAGCACATTACAGGGTGCTGCTATTAATTCAGGTGTTCAACACGGTAATTGGGCTCGTAATTGTGGAAAGGAAAAGGCACCTCGTAGCGCTGTGGCGTGAAGCGTTCCCTATAGAACAGGGATGCGACCAAACCGACCTCATTCGGGGTGAAGGTTTGCAATCTCGTTTGCAAAAATCCAACACCGAGAAATCCCCATGGCTTTTATTTTTTGGCAGCATGCATGCCACATGCCTGCCCTGTGAAAGGCTGGGTTTTCGTGCAGGAATTACCAGTTCCCCATCCCACGTGGCATGGACACGGTGCCACAGCAGCGAGGTGATCCCTGCCCCTGCTCCTCCTTAGACAGGTTCAATGCCAAGAAATAGATTTTAAGCAGCACAAAGCCCTTTGGATTTGCACCCCAGACTTGTCCTTAGGTGGAAAAAATAGGTTAAAACTGCAGGTTTTGTGCTGGTCCAAACCTAAACCCTCCGTGTCATCCCTTTCTCTCGGACCTTTGAGCACGATGTGCTCCGGTTACTTTTTATTTCTACATTGGCAAATGGCATAAAAATAAGCAAATAATATTGTTGTGTCTCCGGAGTGGGCTGACCCACTTATTCGAGCATCAGCACGAGATATTCCCTGCTGCTGGGTGGGTTAGGAAGGGAAAATCAGCCACCCTGGGCACTAAATCCCTGCGTTGGGCAGCTCGGGGCGTCTCTTCTCACTGGGATTCAGCTGGTTTGTGTAGGACAGGTTTATATGGACCAGCACCGAGGTTGGTGCCAGCAAGGGGCATTGGTGAAGGCACAGTCAGGGAGAATTAGGCCGAAAAAAAATGAAATCTGGAAAGTCTTCAGCCTGAAAAGTCTGCAGGGGCAGATCCGGCCCCATAACCATTTATGCAACCTCAGAGGTGAAGGAGGTGTGGATGCGAGGAATTTGGCCCGTGGGTTTTGTTTCAGCCTAATCTGACCTAATTTACCATTACCTCGCTCAATGGATTAAGGTAACAGGGAGAGGCAATCCTGAATGTGTATAATTAAGCTCGTTTTTTTTTTTTTTTTTTTTTTTTTGTGCTACTTCCTGGACAGAAGCTTTTCATCGACTTGCCTTTCTGGTTTGGAGCCCTGGGGAGACAATGGGAAAGGCGCAGCCCCACACCGGTGCTTTTGGGATTTACCGGTGGCAGCGGGCACGGGAGGCTGCCAGGATCCCACTGGGGTCACTGGTTTTGGGGACAGCCCCGGTGTTTGCTTGGAAAATGAGATCCAGAGGGGTTTGTGGTTCCAGGGATGAGCCCGAAGCGGTGTGGATTTTTTTATTTTGGTGGGTTTTGCACCGGAGGCAACCTCGAGCCCCAAAAGGATGAAACGGGAGCTCTGCAAATGGGCAAAGAAAAACCCGGCCAGCTTGGGAGAGACCAGGCTGAGCTCTGCAATAGGAAGTTTTAACCTAAAAAAAAAAAAAATACATAAAAATACAAGAAGAGGAGTGGTGACACCTCAGCCCCGCTCCTGCAGGACTGCTCGGGGCTGATCAGTGGGGACAGGACAGATGCTGCCCCCCTATCTGCCAGCCCCGGTGCCGCTGCGGGCTGATATTTGGGAGGGTGTGGGCAGGGTGGGCACCGTGCTGCTGCCAGATAATGCACACACCTCGCCGGGGTCGCAATTTGAAATTGCAAATGCCCCCGCCACGAGCTCTGGGTGTGCATCTGGGTGTGCACCGCGCTGTTTCCCCTAGGTACGAGCGAAGGGCGCGAAATATGAGCATAAGCAGCTAATATTTTCCCCGTCGCTGCGAAGAGCGTGCATCTGGAAATAATTAGCATGCACAAAAACAGCTCGCACATTCCTCCCGGGCCTCCATTTCGTGCCGCCTGCAGGCTCTGGCATCTCCGCTCATGTCGGCCGCTCTTGGTGCTTGCAATATTTGGGGACATCCCGTAGGGCCCAGGCCAAACTCCGACCAGAGGCTGCTGCAGAAGCAGAAGCCGTGCTCTGCCCTCAGCAAAGCGGCACAAGGAGCAGCTTTTTCTTTGCATGCCTTGATGGCAGCGCTGGCATTTATAGATTTTTTTTAAATTTTTTTATTTTTTTTGCAAAAGCCTTCGCCGCCGCTGACATGCTGCTGCTTGTGCCTTTGTCTCTGCAGATGACGGCAGCATCGGGCAACGGCTGCAATGAAGCCGTTCCCAAGGGTCCTGAGTTGCTTTTAGGTCAAGCTGAGCTCGTGCATACCCTGCAGAGCTAACGAGGGGGTACGCCCAGGGAGCAGGGTTGCAATGGTTCCACCCCGTTAAAAAACTCCAGTTTTTGGGTGTCTTGGAGAGCTGCATGCCTGCAGCACGGCAGCAATGCTTGCACCAAGTGAAAGGTGTTTCCATAGCTCTGAAGCCACGTGCGTGTCCGTGGGCAGGAGACAGGGATGGGCAGGGTTTTGTCTTCAGTGCTTCTGGGGTAAGTTCATTAAAACCCTTCAGCTAATGGGGAAAAATACACCGGAGGTGAGCGGCTTCGCTCTTGGCGCATGGCAAAGCGGCTGCAGGTGGGAAGCAGAGCCCCAAATCCACCCTGGTTGTTTGCTGGTAGAAGCTGGTGTGCAAAACTGGTGTGCAAAGCTGGTGTGCAAAACTGGTGTGCAAAACCTGGAGTGCAAAACCTGGTATCCAAAACCCAGCGTGCAGAACCTGGTGTGCAAAACTCAGCTCGCAAAACTGGTGTGCAAAACTCAGCATGCTTAATCTGGCGCGCAAAACCCAGTGTGCAAACCTGATGTGAAAAACTCATCATGCAAGACTGGTGTGTAAAACTCAGCATGCTTAATGTGGTGTGCAAAACCTGGCATGCAAAACCGGTGTGCAAAACCTGATGTGCAGAACCTAGTACCCAAAACCCAATGTGCAAAACCCAGCGTGCAAAACCCGCCCTACAAAAGCTGCTGTGCAAAAGCCATCCCCCAAAACCCCAATGCAGAACCCGGTGCATGGGCTCGCCCCGGGGACAGCTCGGGCACCGCCGGCTCTGTGCAGAAAGGGGAAGCAAAACTCAAAACGCTTTTGAGAACTCCCAGAAGTGGCTCGGGAGGCGAAGATGAAAGGGTTTTGTGTGAGCACAGGAAGAGGAAGAGGACCTCGGGGTCATCTCCTTGCGGTGCGACCGAGGCTTTTAAAGCCTGGGGCTGCTCTGGGTGCGCGCTGTGGAAGCAAAAATGTGGGGTGCGACAAATTGCAATGGGAGAAGGAGTGAGAAGAAGCGGAGAAGCAGGAGCTGGGGAGCTGCAGGGACAAAATCAAGTTTTTCTGGGGGAAAAATAAATTCATCTTCCAGAATAAATGGGTTTTAGAAGGCCAATGAGTGAAGCTATTCTTATAGCAAGGGCTCATCCTGCTCCTGCGTTCAGAAGGCGAATTATTTCGGACTAACCAGGGCTTCGTGGTCCTTGTGGGGTGAACCTGACCTCCCCAAATCGCCCAGCACCCCGGGGAAGCGGCGTTTAACCCAGCCCTGCTTTATGCAACCTCCTCCAGGCCTCTGCCTGGGCACGCAGCGCTCACCGGCGGGGATTTGGGAGTTTTGCTCGCTTGGGTTCACCGGGACGAGCCGGGGCCGGGGCAGACGTGCGTCTGAAGCCACTTTTCGGCATCACGCTTTGCCCTGATCCAAAGCTCCCAACCCTCCCCATGGCAATTTTGGGGCCACCAGCCCATTTTGGCGGCATTTTTGAACTCCCCAAGGGAACAGGGAGCACAAGCCGTGCTGCCGCTCGGTGGCAGCACACAGCACGACCTACCAGTGGCCAAAATTAATTATTTTTTGCAGGAGAAAGGAATTGGGGAAGAATTCCCACTTCCCACCTCTTTATCCCCCCTGGGCTCTGGAGGGGGGTGACAATGCCCTGGTGCCACCTTAGCTGAAGGGGAGCTCTGCCACCGAGGTGTAGGTGTGATGACAATTTGTAAAACACCCCCAGGACTTTTTGAGGGGCAAACTGAGCGAAATTGGGGCTCGTTTGGGTCAGATTTATTTAATTTTTCCCCATAAATCCATATAGGTTTGGTGCAGCTGGCCCCATAGCACCGTGCCTCGCCGTGGCCAAGCAGCCACCCGCCTGCTCCCACGCGTGCAATGCCGGGGACGCCGTTGGTGCCCGCCTGCCCAGCGCGGCGCGGTAATTAACCCCGTAATTGCAATTAGCGAGCGGCTCCACGCTGGGTCCTAGCGCCCGCCCGCGCTCCGCTCCCGCCACCGCCGAGGCCACGCCCCCAGGGCCTAGGCCACGCCCCCAAACAGCGAGACCACGCCCCCAGCGCTGAGACCACGCCTCCTCTGTTGAGGCCACGCCCCCTCCGCTGAGGCCACGCCCCTCCGCGACACCCCGCTAGGCCACGCCCACTCTATAAGCCACGCCCCTTCCGTAAGCCACGCCCCCTCCCATCCTCACCCCCCCCCCCCAGCGCCACGTCTGCGCGTGCTTGCGTCACGTCCGGCGGCGCCTCCCGGAAGTGGCGCTAGGGCCCGTTGCTAGGCGGCGAACGCGGAGGTGCGGGGCTGGCGCCGGGCCTAGGCCCTGAGGGGGGGGCAGCGGCGGCCTCTGGGGGGGCTTCGGGTGGGGAGCGGCGGCTGCTGAGCCCTGGGGGGAGGCCCCGGTGTCTGGGGGTGATGTTAGGGTCGAGTGGGGAGGGGGTGAGGCAGGGCCGGGGCTCCCCGGGAAGGGTTTGGGGGGGTTTGGGGGGGGTTGTGGGGCCGGGCCTGGGGTGTGAGGGGCTGTGAGGGGGGGGGGGATTGGGGTTGTGTGGAGGCCGTGGGGGGTTAAAAAGGGGGTGTGAGGGGGGTGGGGAGGGGGAGGGGGTTCCTGGTAGGGAGGGGAAGTGCTCAGGGGGTGGTGGGCGAGGTGGTGGTGGAGGGTTTGTCCAGATTTAATGGTTTTAGGATTTGTAGCCATGGGTGGGTAGTGTCTGTGTCCTGCTGCCCTCACGCAAGGATATCCCTAGGTTTCGGTGGAATTCATTGTGTTTGGGTTGGTGCCTCTCATCAGGGGGGTTCATTGAGGAAAGTGCTTCCCGCTTCTTTACGTCCTTCAGGTAGATATTTGTAGGGGAGAGTGAGAACAATCCCATTTTTTGGCCTTTCCTCGTATGAGAAGTGCTTCAGTGCCTTATCTATCTTTGTGGCCCTGTGCTGGACTTGCTGCAGTTCATCCAGGTGTGTCTTGTTATGGGGAGCTCAAAGCGGGGCTCAGCACTCCCGCTGTGGCCTCACGGAGGGATCTTCTCCTTCAACCTGCAGTGCTCTTTGTCACAATATCCAGAAGATCACCTGTCTCTTACTGTTCTTCACTTCAGGCCCAGAAGCACAATGGCTTTGAGAGTGATTGTGCCGTGTCAGTCGGAGGTGACCGGCTGATGCTGGAACGCCAGCTGCTCGCTGTCTGCTGGTCCTGCTCGTAGCCCGAGATGGGGAGGTAAGGATCCCCAAGGAACTGTCCAATTCTGGTGTCGTTTGAGCAAATGAGGAGAAACCTGATTGTGAATTCCTGGCTAACGATTAATTCAGAGGTGGGAATGTGGAAATAGTCTAAACTGAAGTCAGAGCATGAGCAAAAATGAGCTAGAACATACCAAAGGCAGAAGCTCTCTGATAAATGTTTGCACTTGGCTTGTTTCAGAATGCTCTACACCTCTTTCTGGTAGCAAAGTCCGTCTTTACAGCAGATTATCCTCTCTGAATTTTAGGATCAGCATCTCGTGTTTGCTTCCTGCCTCTTGGCACTTCAGTATCTCCCCCGTGGGGTGTCCCCGTGTGTTCAACACGACGTTGCGGCAGATTGTGGTGATCGGGATTCTGGCTGCCGCTGTCTCCTTGCTGTACTACTCGCTGGTTGTCATCCGCAACAAGTACGGGCGGGCCTCCAGGGACAAAAGATTCCACAGGTGAGAGCTGAAAAGACTCTGGGAGAGGGGAAAAAAATGTAATTTGGGCATGAAAAACAAGCCACTGGCAGAAAGTATGAGCAGAATAAACAAATTGGGAAAAATGAGTAAAAATTTGTTTTGTTAATGATATTTTCCTTCTACATTTCTTTCAATTTGTCAGCAATTCAGCTTTCTAATAACTTCTTTAAAGTTTTTGTAGCAGGATAGGAGAACTACAGATGCAAGAATGTTAAGTGATATTTTTTTTCTGGAAGTCGCTTTTGGTATTTATTCTGGGAGTTTGCTTATTATGGGTAGCACGTCACTTTCCTTCAGCATGTTACTGAAAGCTGTGATTCCTGTGATGGAAACTGTTGTCCTGTTTGGAGTCTGATGCTGGGAGAAGCTTCCATATGGAACTCGGTTGCCAGGTGGTAACGCCAAGTTTTCTTCTAGATATCTTGCCCGGGTAACCGACACCGAAGCTACAGACACAAACAACCCCAACCTGAATTATGGAATCGTTGTGGACTGTGGCAGCAGCGGCTCTAGGATTTTTGTGTACTGCTGGCCGAGACACAACGGTAACCCCCATGACCTGCTGGACATAAAACAGATGAGGGACAAGAACAGAAAACCGGTGGTTATGAAAATTAAACCAGGTACTGGAAAGAAATTATTTTGCAGTGATTTTTCTAGCTAGCTGCCTGTCCAACCTTTCGTTTTTTCAAGCTCTATATTTAAAATGTCTGGGTAAAGGATACTTGCAAGTTGTCAGCGTGGCACTCCTTCAGATTTCTTCGGGTTTGCTTTGCAGACAGTTTTGTTCATCTTTAGAGCTTGAAACGTGACGCTGACAGGCAGGAGGGAGAGGTTTGTCTGCTTACTGAGAAGGCTGTCAGTTAACTCAGGCCTGTTTATTTAGTGAATAAGTAATCTGCTTTCTCTAAAGCAATCTGAACCAATTATTTGAATAGGTAATGTAGCCAGCACAGCCTTTTGTTTAATGTTTAGAGGATGATTAAGTGTTAGCTTAATTATTCATTTCTTATTTCTGCAGTTGATTTCCTGGGTTTGGTTTTGGTTTGTTTTTTCTGCTCTGTGTGTTGGTTAGCAAGATTTCCCAGACAGGAAATACCCAAAGCTTGAGTTGCTTCACTTTCGAATTTATCTGTTTTGCTAGGTATTTCAGAGTTTGCCAACTCTCCTGAGAAGGTCAGTGATTACATTTCTCCACTTCTGAGCTTTGCTGCTGAACACGTGCCCCGTGCAAAACACAAAGAGACTCCTCTTTATATTCTGTGCACTGCAGGAATGAGGATTCTGCCAGAAAGGTTATTGGCTGTCTTATTTTTAGTGTTTAGAATAGCGAGCTCGGTGTCTTTGGCTATTTTTAACTGCTCAAAATGTAATTTTGCAGCCAGCAGAAGGCAATACTTGAAGATCTGCTCACTGATATTCCCGTGCATTTTGATTTTCTGTTTTCGGACTCACACGCAGAGGTTATTTCAGGGAAGCAGGAAGGTAGGTTAATGTTGGAAAAATAATTATAATCTTTGAAACATTTATGACTTTCCGGGTGCAACTTGGATAATTTTTTATTTATTTATGGCTTTTTAAAATTCCGGTTCAGTTGTGAGACCTTATTCCTCAGTGGCAACAGATGGAGTGTGGAGATAATCATCTGCTGTGATCTAGCTTGTCTAAATGTTTTCTAATTAGCAGTGAAAATAACTCATCTGCGCTTAGCAAGGATTTTAGTCCATTTTCTCACCCTTTGGGGGGTAGTATCAGAATAAGGCACAACATTCTTGATGAAGAGTGGGAAAAATGGTTTCTAAAGGAGCAGTGTTTGATTGTGCTTGACTTGCTAGAGGCTTAAAATCACTTTAAAAGCTGACGTGCTTTTTATGAAATTTTGACATCAAACTGTAATATATCAAATTGGGGTTTTTGTCCAAATCTTAATGTGGAAAAGAAGCAGAATAATGTGTTGGGAATGTTTAACGTTTAAATATATTTATTATAGAAAATATGAGCAGTGATATAATAACTCATATGCAAAAAAAAAAAAATCCTCTGTTTAAGATATTCCTGAAATGTCCAAATATGTTTTCTTACACGTGTAGGAGTGTATGCGTGGATTGGCATCAACTTTGTTCTTGGAAGATTTGAACATACAGATGATGGTAAGTATCTTAACTGTGAATTGAAAGGATTTAAGTGCGTTGCTGTGCTTTCACTGTTGATGGTGTGTTTTTAGATAAAGATTTTAGTGAACTGGACGTGTGCAGATGCTGATGTTTGTTTAACTTGTGCATGAAAGTTAATGATCTGCATTGCTACAATATAAAAAACTACAAATAGTGCAGTGCTGCTTTATGCCTATCCTAGCAGTATTTTTTCAATCTTTTTTTCATTTTTTTTATCCAGAGGATGAAGCCATTGTGGAGGTGCACGTCCCAGGCAGCGAAAACAAAGAGGCTATCTTCCGTAAGAGGACAGTGGGTATTCTTGACATGGGCGGAGTGTCGACTCAGATAGCATACGAAGTCCCTAAAACTGTAAGCTTTGCCTCTTCACAGCAGGTTATTATCTGTGCAACTTTCTTCTTTTCATTTTGGTTTATTTTAATGCATTTTCGTTCTTTTGTTTTCTTTGGTTTGAGTCCTCTCCTTCATTACATCACATCCAAAACAAAGGCAAGAGAAGATGGCAAATATGAGTCCTTCATCAGCTAAGCAACTCATTTGTGTTTTTGTCACTTACTTTTAAGTTTCATTGCATTCTTTGTGTGTGCGTGTGCATGTGTGTTTATACAACTTGAAATCTGTGTTACACTTAGGAGACTGTGTTTTAGAGATCAAAAGTTTGTTTTTTTTGTAAGAACTTGTGTAAGATATGTCTTTTTTCTTCATAAGTTGGGTTGGTAAAAAACGAAGAAGCAGGGCATGAGGATAACAGTGCAGTTTGAAATACTACTTACATCCTCAGCACGTTTCTTTGCTGAAAGCCCTAAAGGGGATGTAATTTGCTCTAATTGCAGTATACTAAGTTCTAGGGTAGCTTCAGAATTTTTAAAGTTAGATAACCACCCATTAACATCACTGAGAAATTGTCTAAAGTCAGAAGAGCATAAGAGCCCCATGGTTTGACTCTCAGTGCACTGTTGTAATGAGATGTGTATTATATTTTATATATATATGTGTATTTTAAACCAAATTATGGTTTTTCATTATGACAGGTTTTAGTAGCTACACTGCCTTTCAGACAGGTAGTGTATCAAATAGCTTGGACTATTAAAGATATGAGCATTCAGATTCAGAGTGGTTTGCCCACTTATTATATTATTATATTATATTATTATATTATATTATTATATTGCCAAGTATTAATTGGAAATAAGTGTTGCAGCTAATTGATAATGACTATTGTATGGCTTTATCTGAGTGTAAACCAATACAAAGTAGGTATTCTTGATGGGGAACCTGTTTGGGTTCCTAAACAAAGAATGGACAACAACTGACTGTAGTGCTTACAGTCTCACTGCTGTTTCTCATTTATAACATCTGTGGGAAACCCTGCAATGTTGTTCTACTTATCTAAGCGTGTTCTACATGAAGTGCTTCGGCTACACATCCCCTAAATATTTGAGAAGTTACTGCAAGCGACTGTATGGTATGTGGAAAGAGCTGAGTGACTGACAGAGGTTTCCTGGAAAGTTTGAAAACTTCCACATTGAAAAATGAAGAACAGCGCTGCTGGGTAGACCGTAAATCAGTAATGTGGGGACTTGGTCAGAAGTAGTATCGTTGAACTTCCTAGCTGTAGCACATCCTTTTCCATGGGAAAAGGTACTTCAGTATCTGTAGTAGCAGTTCTTTAAGTATCAATAATATCCAGTGCAATTGTCTATAAGTGATATGCTTTGCTCTCCCTATCAAATCGAAGGTAACGTGGACCTATAAAAAGCAAAATAGATGTGTAAGGACTGATGTTTTAAAGATATCAAGGGCGTCTTGTTTTTCAAAGAGCTCGTATCAGGTTCTGGTTCATGTTGTTTATACCTAATCTTAGTGATTCTGCTCCTACAGGAGGAAGTTGCCAAAAACTTGCTTGCAGAATTCAACCTGGGATGTGATGCTCATCAAACAGAGCACGTGTATCGAGTCTATGTCGCAACGTTCCTTGGCTTTGGAGGGAATGCAGCACGCCAGAGATACGAAGACAGCCTATTTACCAGCACAGTACTTAAGAACAGGTAACTAGCTTCAATTCCTTGGAGATTCAGCTTCTGTAACTCCAAATTTAAATATATTTAGTAAAGTATCCCGATATAAAGCGTAATTTCTGGTGTGCTATGTGCAACGCTGGAGTTCCTTTAAATGCTGTTTTGTTTTGATGCTGTTGTAATTTGGAGTTTGGTGTTTCTAAGCTGCAGTTGTTACTGTGTTTGTGTTTTTTTTTTTTTTTACCAGACTGCTGGGCAAAGAGATTGGCATGACTTCTGATGCACCGTACTTAGATCCCTGCCTGCCCCTGGATGCTCAGGATGAGATCCATCAAAACGGACAGACAATGTATTTGCGGGGAACAGGAGACTTCAATCTGTGTCGTGAAATTATTCAGCCGTTCATGAACAAGACTAACGAAACCCAGACATCTCTAAATGGTGTCTATCAGCCTGCCGTGCACTTTCAGAACAGTGAATTCTATGGCTTCTCAGAGTTCTATTACTGCACTGAGGACGTGTTGCGCGTGGGAGGAGATTACAATGCTGCTAAATTTACTAAAGCTGCAAAGGTAAAGTATTCTTTGGAGAAACTCTAGTTTGAAACAGCTATACTGTAAAAGCACTAGGAGGCAGGGTGGTCCAGTTCCAGAAGAACTGTTGATACTGGAGGAGTCCATGCTGTTTCCACCTCTTGCTTCTATTTAGGAATGTCTTAAAATTCCTTTCTCTTTTGTTTTATGTATTCTGTACCAGTTTTCCAGATGTTGATCCTAACAGGGATCAGCCAGTTGGGGACAGTAATACCACAGTGTAAACTAGAGGAACATAACCTGCTTTGTCAGAGCCCTAAGAACAGGCTTAGTCTCCAAGTGGATGACTAAACAATTTAAGTCCTACTGAATATTAATTTTACCACAAATGCCGAGTACGGGTCAAAATGGTTTTGCACAAAACACCGTGAAATTTGTGGTCAGACTTAATAGCAATGCAAAGGAAACTCTTATTTTTGAGTTTTCTAGCCTTTGGTATTTACAGAGCATCTTATCTAGTGGCATTTTTCTCTTTTTCAAGGCAGAAGTAATGTTTATATCTCTTTTTTTTCCATTCTTTAAGGATTATTGTGCCACTAAGTGGTCTGTCCTGCGGGAACGTTTTGACCGTGGTCTTTATGCATCACATGCTGATCTCCACAGATTGAAGTAAGTATTTGTGTTTGTACAGCAACTTCGTTCAGGCAGAGTTGCCAGGGAGTGGTCATGTCCAAATGGTCCAGTTAATGAAATCATTGGAAGTGTGAATATAACCTTAAATATTGCATCAGCCACAAAAGTTACTGATAGTCCCATGCCTAAGTGTGCTCCCTAGTCCTTTGGGACTCTGTAACTGCCAGAAAATTAAATGCCTGACTAGATGACCCTCTTTTTTTACAGGTACCAGTGTTTTAAGTCTGCCTGGATGTATGAAGTATTTCACAGTGGCTTCTCTTTTCCTGTGAGCTACAACAGTTTGAAAACAGCCCTGCAGGTGTATGATAAGGAGGTGCAGTGGACGTTGGGAGCCATTCTTTACCGAACACGGTTTTTACCTCTAAGGTACCCCTTGTTTTCTCAGATGTCTGGAAATGGTTTTTGAATGGAAGGGAAGAGTTTTTGTGAGGAAAGGTACAGTGGAAAAAAAAAAAAGCAGCTGACAGATAGGGGGAGACAAGAGGCTGTTTCTAGTGCATTATACAGAACCTGAGGATGTATTTCAGGTAGCTCAAATAATGCTTGATTGTATTTTACTAAAAGGGGTTCTGTTTTCTTTAGTAAGATGCTTTGGGGGCAAGGCTTGATCTGCAATTTATGTCTCTTCTCTCTTCGATTCTTTTCAGAGACATCCAGCAAGAAAACTTCCGTGGAAGTCACTCCCACTGGAGGAGCTTCTCTTTTGTTTACAATCACTATTTGTTTTTTGTCTGTTTTCTGATTGTGCTGCTCTCCATCCTGCTTTATCTGCTAAGGCTCAGACGGATCCACAGGCGAATGCTGCGTAATAGCTCGTCCACTTCCCTATGGATCGAGGAAGGCCTCCCACCACAGAAGATCTCAGGAGCCTTATGAGATGCTGTGATGGAGAGCTTTTACTGGACTTCCTGCACAAAAAGCCATTTTTGCCTCAGGGTTTCTCCTTTTTGTCCCTTTAAATCATTGAAGAAGAAGATTGGCCAGAGCGTGGAATTCAGCTAGGCTTTGAAAATACGGGAAAACGGGGGTCAATTTGGCTTAGTCTCATTAGACAGTATCTGCCAAAAATTACTTTTTTTTTTTTTAATATTGCACTTTTGTGTGTAATGGGGCGAGTAAAAACTCGATGCCAGTGAGAGGAAGCAACTTAAGCTATGTGTGATAAGAGTGAGTGTGAGTTCTCATCCTGTGGGTGAGACTGTGAAATGCTGTTAGCTAGGATGAATGAGCTATATTTTTATTTTCTTTTCCAGATTCCAGGATAGATATTGCTAGACTTCAGTTCTGTATCTCCTCACTCAAAGAAAAGGAAGTGCAGGGTTTTTGAAAGCAGTTAGAAAACTTCTTAGATCAGCTTTTCTCATTTTATATTGTGGAATAAGTACTGTGATGGAGAAGAAAAATCTATTGCATCCAATGCTGTACTTCCACAGAACTACTTAAATCAGTTTTATTTATGACAGTTACCTGGTACCACAAATATCTGTCCCTTTTATCTAGGAAGCTATATCTCCGTAGTTGCAAACCTCACTCCTTTTTAATCTTTTATTTCTGTTTCATTCAGAGATTGCCCTGAAACTCCAGTAAGGTGAAGAGAACTGGAATATGCCTAGGCTTGTTTCTGCTAGAGTAGACGTGCACAGTGTCTTTTTCGGTTTTGAGTACTCTGAACTGTTAATTTATATTTTATTTAAAGCTGTTAATTTTACTTGAAAAGTATATTTGTCCATGATTAAAAATGGGATTTATATGAACTTCTGGTGTATGGATATTTTATTGCGCAGTATAAATCACTTCTGTTCTCATGAACAGACAAACCTGAGGGTCTGTTTTATATTCTGCTGGGGTTTTTTGAGCTATTTTTTTCTGAGTGAATGCACAGGCTGCACACCTCTCACTTCTGGTGTCTGAAACTGCAGCACAAACCTCTTGCACTTGTGGGCTGATAATTGTTATCAGACAACTGACAGTGTTGATTGCTACAGAGCCGGTACTTCCTCTTTCTGAGATGCTTAAAACTGAGTACAGAGCCTCTAATTGTGTGCTTAGATAAAGCAGTTCCCCTTCGGACAAGGATTGACGTTACTGGTAAAATGGAGAGGAAGTGTCAGGGCGTGACTTGGCACTATCCAGGCAGATGCCAAGCATCTTTTAGCAGGAGAGATGAAGTGTCTCAAATACAAAATACTTCTGAAAGATCATAAAAACATAAAACACTTGAGAAAAACATTTTGGGTCCAAACAAGACTTCCTCTTAAATAGAATAATACCAATGCCTGAGAAGGGTCAATTTGTAATGCTAATGCCAGTCATTGACCCTCACTTTCACAGCTGTTTTTTTTCCTCCCAATGAACTTTCTCTCTCCTTGCGTTTTGGATTTGTATTTTTGTGTGTGTATGCAGGTTTTCTGCTGCATTACATCTCTATGGCTGTAACATTAACGAAAAGATTGCTGGGGAATTGGCTGAGTTTCTTTAAACCCTGAATCCCAGCAGTTAAAGCAGTGACCAGCCCCAGTTTTGTGGACTGACAGGAGTGCAGAGAGCATCAGGTGTAGCACGGGGGCTCTATTTACTCCCAGCAAGCCTGCAGTTAATCCATTGATCTCCCACAGGTGCAGGGGGCATAGTGAGAAGCAGCTGAGTTAATGAGTTAATCAATTTTCCTAAGAGCACTCAGGGGAAAGCTGTTTTGCTCATCAGAAACAAGAGCATATAAGGACTGGGAGAAGATCGGGCTAAAGGAAAACAGACTTTGCTGTGCTTTGGTGCTCTTCAGCAGTGCTACTGCTTATTTGAGGCATTCTAGCCTCAAAATGAAAGGTTTTAGCGCTGCTGAAACTGGGATGTGCTTGGATTTGGGGGATGGAAATAAGTAGAGTTTGTCCTGGGGATGTGTATTTTAGAAGAGAACCTATTAAATAGTGCTTTGAGTACCAGCCTGGCCATCAGGGCGTGTGTAGGGGAACAAAATGGTGCCAAGTGCTGGGCAGATTCTACATGCACAAGCTCCTGGTGTGGTCAGGGAGCTGTGTCAGTGCAGGAGGTGATGAGAGCACCCTGCAGGTCACCCTGCTCCCGAAACTGCTGCTGTGTCCCCGAGGCGATGGGACGGGCTGCGGGGTAGGACTGGCGAGCGGTCTGCTCCTCAGGGGCATTGCCTCGGAGGTGCTCCTTGCTGATTAACGGCTAACGAGGATTTGGCAGCCCGGTATATGACATAAAGGGACGGGACACCTAGATCTGCTGTCTGTGCATCATCCTCCTGCAGAAAACAGCAAGATCCCAGCACGCGGGCAGCGTGAGGCCCTTCCCACCAGCGCTCTCCGTGAGTTTGCTGCATCTTAACGTTTGCTATATCGAGGCTGACAGATATGCGGGTGCCTTTAATTGCTTTAAGAGCTTAAAGCCCAACAGGCACGGGGAGGAGGCGCAGATTTTCCAAAGCAATCAGCGAAGTGCCAAGCCTAAACGCCTGGATCTACCGGGCTGCTGTGATTTTTGGCACTTGGATTATCCTGGGACAAGGGGCTGCAGATTCAGCTCTTACCTTCTTTGGAAATCTGGCTGTCTTGTCCCAGTGCTTAGAATTAACGTGTAATTTATATTTGGTTTTGTTGTTGTGTTTTTTCTTTTTTCCTGTTCATCTGTGGGGATTTGATGGGGCAGGGGCTCTGGAAGAGGATGAAGTTTGCCGTGTATTTGTGACATTTCCTGAGATGGAGACTAAAACAACCTTATTCTTGCATCTCTTTTTGCAGCTTCAGATTATTTAGGAGAAAAAAAAAGTTTTTCCATCCCACCCCTCCCCCTGGACAAGCCTTCTCCCAAGGGACTACACTAAACAACAACACGAGGGGAAACAAGATTCCTTTGAGACACTTAGGTACTGAGTGAAAACAGGTATTGCTGTCCCTGGGCTCGGATTTCTGAGTCCCAATGGCAATGTTTATCTGTTTGTGTCCATTTCTGCATTAACATGCTTTGTTTTCTTTCTCCTGCTTCTTCTCTTCGCCTTGTCCTTTCTCCAGGTCCATTAAGGACAGGTAAGGCATGCAGAAAAGCACAAAGGAGAGGCGAGGGCGCTGCTCTCTGACCTTCCCCGGTGACCTGGAACGGACAGGAGAGCGATATTGAAGCTTTTGGCTTCACGGCCTCTTAAACGTATCACTCATCTTCTTGTTGCTTTGTTTTTGTGTATGGGAAATGTCCAAACACAGGACCGAGCGTGGCCCCTAATGGAAGAAATGCTTGGGAGACGTCGGTACTGGTGGAGATGGAGAGCCTGGGGAAGGGGAGAGGCACGCAGCTCCTCCGGGAACGCCAGCCCTACCAAGGTAACCCTACAACAGGTGAAAACAAAAGGGTTTTCTGCCTCTCCACAGCACCCTGCGAAGGGGACAGTCAACAGCAGTGAGTGGGTGGCGTGCCTGACCGGGGGCACCTTGTTCTTTCTTGTCCCATTGTTTCTGCCATTGTTGCTACTAAATAACGCATGAAGCTCTTTGTAAGCTGGAACGAGCCTCGTGAGGGCTTGCTGTGTCCCTCTCCCCGGGTGCTAGCTCCTGTGGGCGTAGTTTTCGGGGACCTGGTCCTGGTGGTTGTTTTTCAGGTCACCCTCCCTCTCGTTAAAGGCTGGGAGGATGACAATGACTTTCTCACCTGCTCGTTTTTGGAGATCTTTGGATGGGTGGGAAGTGCTAGGAGATTGCTAACCCGCTCCCAAGTAATGTTTTCATAGGTGATGAGCAATTTGTGGTGCTGGAGATGCTTTTTAGGGCACTGACCTTCGAAAGGGAGCACTCAGCACACTTGTACCAGGCAACTTACAAATGTGATGCCCTGATTTTCCTAAAATCTAAATGCTTTCCAGGGTCCCATAAATTACCATCTCTATTCTCTGTTACAATTAATGTGTAGGGCAGGATTTGAACCTCCAGATCAAAGACGTTCTCTAATCCTAGGTCTCATGTATGGCATTTTACCAGCATTTCTCTTTGCTGATAATCCCAGTGGTGCCTTGCAAACGGGATTACAACAGTACCATTTTTTTTTTCTCATTAAGTGGGCTCTTTTAGGTTGTCGTGGCCAAAACTGGCAGCAGCAATACACAGAGGTAACTCCTAGTGCATCACCTGCCGTGAAAGCTGGCAGTGCTCAGCTCCTTGCTGATCCACGGGGATGTGAAGGACGTTAAGGAAACGGTGAGATCAGACTCGGGGGTGTGTAATGCATCTCCTGCCTGGATGTTCCCATCTGCAGCCCCTGCCCTGCCCCTGCAGTGAGCCCTCGTGCAAATTCAGCAGCTGGAGCCTCTGAACTAATTGTTCAGGTTTTCTGCATGAGAGCAGAACTGCTGGTGGAGGCTGACCTTGTTAAGACACGCTCTTTGGCTCGTCAGAGTGAATCAGCACAAAAGACAGTAAAACAGATGTTTCCATAATGGCTTTGAAGGATGTGGAGGGATTTGCTGCGGTTGCCCGGGTGTAATGGAGAGCAGTACATTGTGTTCTTGGTTATCCTCCCCCTCTGACACTCAGAGGGCCTTATTCCGCTCACTTCAGTTCCTCTTCTCTTCTCCTTTTCTCCTGGACACAGCTTTCTCAATCACAACGAAATAAATCTTGCGACAGGCTGCGCTGGAGGCTGGCTCTGACTGCTCGGGGCTCTTCAGGGCCAGAAGTCACTTCTCCACCTCTTGACCCCTGGACACACATGTCTGTGCTGGCAGATGCTCTGCTGTTTGAGGGGGACTCTTGCCATCTAGTGGGAGGGGATGGTAAGCCTCTAGCACCTCTGCCATCCCCCAGGGTAGGGTGACAAAACGCAGTCATCCTTCCTGGGTTTTATTGTGCAAGTCGTTTCACTGCACACATGGGATTAGCTCACATCACTTTCCCACAGTGTTATCAGTGAAGCTGGATTTCTCATAAACTGCTTTTCTTTCTAGAAATCACTCTATATTATTTTTTTTATCACTTACATTTTTTGGGGGCAACACTCTGCTTATACTCTCCTATGCTCATCTCCGCCTCTATGGCCAAGTTGCACAGACAAAATCTAAGAAGAACCTGTATCAAGGGGAAGGATGTTGGCGTGTGCTGCTCAGATTCTGCATGCCACCTGTGTTTTGCTGGGGATTGCTTGTGGGAAGCTGGCTTTCAGCAGCTGACTCCTTAAATCATTGTTAGAAGACAGCCAGGATCTCCAAGTTTTAGCTTGTACGGATAGAGAATGAAAAGTGCTTGTGAAGTGCCTTGTGCTTGAGTCTTCCTTGGCCTAGGAAGACCAGAAACTCATGTTCAGGTTGAGAAATTTCAGTACTAATTGGCCTCCCTCCTACACCTTTCTTGACAGGGTTAAGGTTAGAAACGCAAGAAAGATGGACGTGCTTTCTCCATGATGTGCTGCTCTTGTTCAAGCTGCCTGGGACCGAGAAGGAACAGCTGCTGCCTTGTAAGCATCGTCATCCAGGAACAGCCTTCATCTCACAGCTCTTCTGAGTATTTCACGGGGCTTCAGGTTTTCACCCTCCTTAGGGTCTAGGAGTCTTTCCTTTGCATGGAAATGGGGGTAGTAAGTGGATGTAGAAGGTGCATAAATCTCTGGATTGTGCATCGTAGAGGTGAAAGATGTGTCTATAAGAGATCTTGCGTGAGGCTGACCCGTGCTTCTGCTCTGATGTGCTATTTGTTGCGAGCCTGGACTTCAGCAGAGCTCTCATTTTGGAGTGTTTTTGTAGAGCACTGAGGTCAGCAGTGGCTTCAGTGAGCTGATCTGAAGAGCAGCACTGAGGAGTTGCAAGGGGTGACTCTGCAAAGCAGGGAAAATCACGTGGAGGAGGGACAGTAAGTGCAATGTGCTCGTTGTCTGCCTTGCACTGACATGTGAACTAGAACACATGCAGAGCGGAAAAAAAAAAAAGAGAGATCTCAAAGGATTAAAGCTGCATCTTACCAAAAATGAATTTCATTTTTTCCAGCTTTGGTGGCTGCAAAAGAGCTCTGTCATGCAAGGGCCCCTCCCAGAATGGAAGCAGCTCTGGCTGACGGTGCTTTGGGTTCCAGTTGCCACATGGCCGTGGGACTGTGCAAACCTTGCCATGGTTCGGGTGGAGCAGCAACCAAATAAAAAGGGTGAGAGGATGAGGTCTGGGAAATCCGTTCAGCCACCACCAAGCTCCTAATGTGCAAGTCATAGAAATTCCAGTAGGGATTAAGCAATTTACATCAATTACATTGGTTTATCCCTCTGTTGAGGGATGCATTAACCTACTTTTCTAGAACCATTGGTGTTTTTTAGCCATCTGTGAGCCCAAAAGCAGGGATCTAACCCCAACTGCACGTTGCAAGGATATTCCACTGGGGCCAATTGGTGTGAAAATTGCCACGTGTCGCTAACACCTCGCCGAACAGCCAGGTCCTTCAGTTCTTCAGATATCATCTGGACCATCTCAGAGCAGAGCAACCTTTACGGAGCTCGGCGTATCCGCTGTGTGTATTCGATAGGTCAAGGCGACCTGGGTGAGATTTGGACCTGCGGCTCCAGAGAGTCTACAGCGTGAAAGCATAAGGCTCAGCGAGGCAAATTAGCCTACCCTTTTAAAAAAAACTGAAGATTAGAGGAGATTATAGAACCTAATAGCGCATGGCTAATTTTTGGGAGCACAGACCATGACTGTGGCTGCTTGGTCAAATCCAGTCTTGACTTGTCCATACGGCAAGGTGTGTGCTTCGGGCAGATACAGAAGGAAACACCTCGGGTGCTGGCGTGGGGCTCTTCAGGAGGGTGCTCGGGCACTGGAATGGGCTCCCCAGGGCAGTGTTCACAGCACTGAGCCTGACGGAGTTCAAGAGGCATTTTCAGATGTATGGTTTGATTTTGGGGTGGTCCTGTGTGTAGGTGGACTTGATGATCCTTGTGGGCCCCTTCCAACTCAGGATATCCTACGTGGTTTCCCTGGTCTCTTCTTTACGTGATCAAATGATGCAAACCCAGCTGAAGCAGCATTTTTTTTCCTGTAGATGGTGTGATTTTGAGAGCCTTTTTCTTATTTATTTGTTAATTTATTTTGCTGGGTGCTTGTCTTTTAGTCCTAACCAGCTGCAATACGAAGGGGGCAGCAAATTGCCCTGAACCCAGCGTGTTACCCTGAAGAACTTTCCTGAATCCTTGCCGAATATTTCTCTTTATGCAACCAGCAAACCCTTCCATCAGCTGGAAGCCTGCATGGCATTTGCTGCTCGTATCCTTACCCGACCCAGGCACTCGGCAAACATTCCTCCAGCAGGCTGTCATGTTTCTCCGTGCCCCGATCGAGCAGACACTCACACATTCCTCTGGCCAAAACTGCCTTCAGCTTCCTGCTGCTCCGAAATAGTTCCCTGCTCCGTGGAGCTTCTGCTCTGATTCGTTTTTTCCCCTGGTGTCCCCGAGGTTGAGCCAGGCGAATCCAGCCCGGCTGATGACCCACCAGGTGGTGCTCTGCTGGTAGCTGTGCTGCTCATCACAATTTGCAGCATTTCAATAATTTTATGGGTGTTTGATGCAGGAGAATTAGGGCACTGTGTGTACTGCTGTTGACCATTGCTGCTGATTTCTTGGGAGAAAGAGCAAAGCTTTGTTTCAATGACTTTGTGGGGTCAAGCTCTGACATCTTGCCATCTCCAGGAATTGCACCAAGAAGCAATTCACTTATTTCTAATGTTTCTTTCCACCTTTAGCATGATTGATTTATTTGTTTGATTTATTATTAGTTTGGGGACTGTCCTGTAGAAGGCTTTGCCAGCCCATGGGAACGTGGTCATCATCTCCCTGCCAATATTTTCCCCTGGCAGAGTCTCCTCAAGGTGGGAACATCTCATAAACCAGCAAGTAATGGCACCTTTCTCCTGTTGGGCCAAACCCTTGGTTCTGGGAAGTGATGGGAAACCTGGAAAAGGGAAGAAGTCTGGTGGGAGATGTGTTCTTGTAGTTCTGGAAATGTATCCAGAGATATAGATAAAGCTCTTTAATTTTTCAAGATAATTTGGTAATTTGTATGCAAGCAGGCAGGACTGATGTGGACAAGTCTGCTACAGCCTTGTGCTAGGGAAGGGTTTGCTAGAAAGTCCTTTACAAATTCAACATTTCGTCTATGAATATACCAAAGTAAACGGGGACATTTCTTCTAAAATCAGCCTTTGTGAATACCTGCTCTTCTTTCTGTGCCTATCAATTTTCTGCTAATGTGTTTGAAAATCCCATTAAACATAGATTTCAGTACCCGTGGCCAAAGCTGGTGAGAGGATAAATTTCCATTCTTTGGGAAATGCTGACACTTCTGAGTGTGTTGCTGTCCAAACTGGGTCAGAAGTCAAAATTTGAAGGTGTTCTCTGGAACAGAAATTTGAAAACTATTGTGTGGTTTTTTGTTTCTTTGTTTTCACTGTTATAAAACTGTTTACTTCTATTTTTTTCTTATGATGCATTAAAAGCATAAAGGGAGGGGAAAAAAAATAAGTTTTAAAACCAAAACCTACTCCATCTGAAAAGATTGCAGAAGTTTACAGTCCTCAGAATAACATCTAATTTAGCTGCTTTTTCTTGATGGAAGAGTTCTTTCAACCATCTCAGTCCAGTGTTTCTGTTTCACTGCTAGCTGCTCGCATCACAGATGCTCTGAATTTTCTGGCCCAGCTGAGGTCAGGATTTTTGGTCTGCTATTGTTTTAGGAATTGTTTTTAGCATCTAGTTAGTCCTCAGGACTGAGGACTACAGAGTAACTCTTGCTGCAGATCTGGATGGTTTTTAAGTCTGTGCAGCTTGAGCTGCTGTATTTAAGGGTTTTAATATTGAGCAGCTGGAAAATATCGAGTTGCTGGATGCAGAAGGGTTAAGGCTGGTGATACCCAAGTAGCTGTGGAGATGGCATGCGGTAAAGTCTGTGAAAGGGGTCTAAATTTGAAGATGCTGAGCTGTAAGACCACGCAGCTTTGTATGGGGAGGGTGCTTGGCACTGAGGCTCTGAACCAATTTGGGGTGCTTAAAAAGTGCTGCGATCAATCACACAGCCTTATTTAACATTGATAACGATGTGATTCCAACTATTTGTTCCCTGGGAACTTCCTGAGAAAGCATTCCCATTCCTAACCCACCTCCTTCCTCGCGATCCTGGCGAGGTTTTCCCCCCCGTTTCTGTTCTGTTCGCGGCGCTTCTGCTCAGATTACAAGACAAGCCCATGATATCACCCGCTATGAGCCGAGGCTAAAGGGGCTGGGTCTTGGGAGGGGTTTGCTTGGCTAACTCTAGTGAAATTTGCCAGGAAGCAGCAGCTTCTTGCAGCATATTTCTCTGGCTGCAGGATATTTTCCAGCGCAGAGGGGACCACTCCGGCGGCGCGCGTAGCCCAGAAGAAAAAGCTTCATGAAGCACGCCGGGACAGGGGGCTCCTCCAGCACAGCCTACCACTAACCCCAAGGTAAATGCAAACCCCATAGACTGCAAGCCAGGACGGTGGCATTATTGCTAGGGAATGCAGGGGCTGATGGATTGGGTTAAACATTGCTAACCCTCTCTTGCTTCGGGGCTGAAAGTTTGATCTTGCTTCTTCTGTTTTTCTCTTTGAACTTGTTTTCCTTCTCTCCCGTCAGTTATTAAGCGTGATGGTTAGACATTACAGGCTGGGGATGAGATGTTTCTTCTAATTCCTGTCCCCTGAGACTTGCTTTGGCAAGGGTGGGTGGCACAGATACTCAGTGTCACTTCGCAAAGATTTTGTGACCAAGTTAAGGATTTTCTCCCCTTGCTTGCTCACAGGCACGCACTAATGAAGTAAAAAAGACATGTTGCAGGCTGTCTACAAGTTGAGGCAACGTGTATTCAGTAAGATGATTAAAATATGTTTGATTTAGACCAGAAAGCTACGTTACATGCCATCAACATTGTGTAAATGTCACCGGCTGAACTTCAGAAGCAGTTTAAGTTCTCCTCTCTGAATAACTGCACTCTTCCAGAGGGAAAGGCTTCAGTGCAGATGGGCAGAAGGTGTAAAGCAGATAAGTCCCGAGCTGAGAAACTTTTCTGCTGGCATGCTTGGGATTCACACCCTTTGCAAAGCAGCCTTCAGCCTACCGACAACTTGTATTAATTAGGCTGGTTTATCATGAAGCAATCACAGCAGTTTTCAGGATGCCTGCAGGATAGGCAGTGGCATTCACCTGAAAAGTGAAACGTGGGACTGTGCCTGTCTGCAATGAACACAGCCGGGGCTGGCTGAGTTCTGATTCTTCAGCATGCACACCGGTAACTGCCTTCTTTTCAATTAGTTTTTTGTTGCCTAATTAAAAAAGGTGTTACTGTATGTGGGTAAAAAAAGGTCATTAAGGACCAATACAGTTTAGTACTTATTATTTTATTTTTATTTATTATTCATTATTTATTAGTATTAGTATTATTTATTAGTATTAGTAAGGACCAATACAGTTTACTACTTATTATTTTATTTTTATTTATTATTCAGTATTTATTGGTATTAGTATTATTTATTAGTATTAGTAAGGACCAATACAGTTTAGAAGACCATATACAAAGCTCCTGGTGTAGTTATTTGGGAGCAATAGCAGGAATAGCAGTTAGCAGGTCTATAATTGGCTCGTAATGACAACATTGCTTTCAAATTTGTACTGAATAGGGGCTGAGATTAATTGGCTTTAGGGTTCCTACTTGCCAGTTTCATTTCATCTGTATTGAGCCACCCACAGTGGTGGAATTTTCTTGGTTGGAAGCTAGAGAGCAGTTAGGAAATGTGAAATATTAGCATGAGCTGATATTTGATGGACCCCAAAATGCATGCTTAGTAATGTTCTCTCGTTATTTCTTCCCTTCTATTTTTATATATATTTATGTATTTTCTCACCTATTTTTTCAATAGGTTGACTCCCAAGGTTATTGTCTTCACCTTACTGCACCACTGACTTTCCTTCTGTGTTTTTTTTTTCTTTCTGTTTCTTGCTTTTTTTGTGTTCTTTGTGACCTTTTATCTTTTCTCCTCCTGAGTTGTTTCATAACATCAACTCACAGAATGGTTTGGGGTGGAAGGGACCTTAAAGATCACCTAATTCCCATGGGGAGGGGACACCTTCCTCTAGACCAGGTTGCTCAAACCCCCATCCAACCTGGCCTTAACATCTTCGGTGCTGCTTAAAAACACAGTGATGTCCTTTCTAAGAGATGGTAGCTTCAGTGGAAGGAACTGTTCAGCACATCACCGGTCAGTTGGGCTTGCAAAGCATTTTTTTGGGAAAGCTTTTGGAGCGTGTGTGCAGGTACATGTTTACTATGAGTGTCTGCAAATACATTGAGAAAGATCCCGCTCCTAATCTGTAGTAATGTTGATGGAAATTTATTATTCAAGGTATAAGAAAATTGGAATGCAGACAGAGATAACAACATGATGTTCTGAACTCAACCTGTGGTACTAATGGGTTAGGCTCTATTAATTAAGGCAATGTTACACAGGAGTGTGAGGGGAACCTTATTTTCAGAGGATTTGCTAATGCTCTTCAGCTTTAGGGACTACACAAATATGTTCTGGCTCTGTGAATGTGTGTCAGCTGTATTTTAATGCAGTACCTTTTTGTAAGGTCTCTATTCATGTACTAATCATGTACTCCTAACACAAAAAGTTCAATCCTATAGCTCTAGTTGCCACTGCTGCTTTTGTTGAGAGAGATCAGATCACTTGTTCATGGTAATAGCATACACTAGCTGCGAATTAAAGAACTTATACTACTTGTTTTTTTAAAAAAATGCTTTATTTAACTGTTTTGGAAGTGTCTTTGGGAATAAGTTCTGTTTCCTATTAAGAGCAGAGCACAAGGTCTGTGGAACAGCCAGCTGGTGCTGGCCAGGAGCCTGAGGGTTGTCATGATTCACATCTCTGTTCATCTGTGTTCTTCGACACCAGGCAAAGGGAAGAGATAAGGAAAATAAAGATCTTTTTCCCAAAATGAAGTGTATTTGAATTGCAGCTGTGGCATGGAGAGAAGATGCTGCGTGTGTCCATCAGATCCCTGGGCAAGGCTGTTTGGTTGGTTGTTTTTTTCCTTTTGAGGTAAATGAATGCGTCAAGGGGCTAAAACAAAGCAAATGTGAATTGCTTCAGTTGAAGGAACAGAGCTGAGAAGAGCTTGCAGCCTTGCACACAACTTTGGAGAGTGGTTATTTCTAAAGGTTTGGATCTCATGGATCCAACCCAATGATGGTGCAGGGGGTCAGACAAACACTCTAATTTTTTATTTTATTTTTTTAGTTAGACCCGTAGCAGTCCTTCAAATGAAAACAGCAGCCAAGTGCCTTTTCTGTCCTATTCTCAGAACTTGTGTGTTTGTCTATCAGGACTTCTTTTTTGTGTCTAGCCTCAATACCAAGTGATGGCAAACAAATCTATGGGTTTGAATTGTGTCAGCTTTACCTCTGCTCCCACAGAATATACTGGGACTTTCTCTCTTCCCCTGCAGCATCCCACCAGGCTGGAAGAAGCAGCTTGCATTTGTTATCTTCCCTGATGTGACTGTTGAATTTGCTCCTGGTTGCACTTGGCCAGCGTGCATTAATGTGAAATTTGCTGTCTTAAGGTAACTTAACGGAGCATTGCTGGATCTACAGTCACAGATCAACCACTTGAGACTTTCTTTTGTTGCCTGGAGAAGGAGGGGAGCAGGAAAGCTGGTGTTCCTGGCTCTGTCCGAGCTGATCTATTGTTTTGATGATTTGGTGAAATTAAAAAGGGATTCGTGCTGCTTGGACAGGCTTTTGGTTTGGGGAGATGAATAGCCTATTAGTTTCACCTGGTGGATTCTCTGAAGAAGTAAAAGCTCAACATTTTGAAATGAAATTGCTGCTCTCTTCCCTGTGTGCCTATCTGTTCCTTTTCAGACGGGAGCCCTGAAAAGAGTTGAGTCAGCAGCTTGCAGGAGCATGCCTTAAAGCCTTAAATTACAAGTTAACACAGTGATGGAGAATCATCGTATGGCCTGAAGTACGGGATGGGGAGCCAGGAGACCTGGAGTATTTTCCTGGCTTTTCCACTGCCTTTATTCAAAAAATTTTTTAATGCTCCGTCTTGGATTCTTTTGAATGGGGAGACCAAAATATATGCTTTTAGGATTACATCATTACGAAGTCTGGAGGCTATTAAAGAGAGGATTTGAGGGGAGGAATGAGCCCTAAAGTAGAGGGAATAGCCAGCACAAAGCAAACATCTTGTGGATCTAAGCCTAGGTTTCTTTTTGGGTAGTTCTGCATGTGCAGCTCTCTTCGAGACTTGATGAAAAAAAGTGTCCAGATTTTGGTCATAGCAGATGACCAAGTTTATCTAAATACTTATTAAATGTTGTTGTTGTGGCTTTTGATGCTATGATAAATGCAGGTGCAGTTGGCTCCTATTTAATGCTGTCCTTGATTGTATCTTTTACTGCTCTTAATTGAGTCTATCACCGTGTCATCAGTGTTCTCATTGAAGAGTGGTGAAAAAATCATTGTGAAATCTTCTGTGCTGCCAAATGTTGCTTTATCAAATCTCTAGACCAGTTTTTACTGCTTGTCTTGTCTCCTGATGAAAGCAGCACGGACATCTCACCCTGATAGATGGATAGACGAATGCCTCCACCAGAAGATGCCCAAACACCCATGGAGATGCCTCCACCAGAAGATGCCCAAATATTTCCTCTCCATAATCCCTGTTGTCTCGATGGGAAGCAGGCAGGTTTCTTGTGGAAATACTGAATTATTCCTGTGCTCAGCCTCCCCGGGACTCAGCTTTTCCTGACGTCGTGACTTGGTCTGAATAGTTTCTCTTAAGCGCCTCAATAAACAAGACCGCTGGGTATGCACGGTTTTATTTCTGGGGTGATGCAAGCACTGTGGAAGCTTTGTCTTTTCGTGTTTGAATGTGTGACTGTTTCGAAGCGGACGGTAATATGACCTGAAGGAAAAGCAGGCTGTGGTTGCTAGTACACACTGCAGGGTTGTCTCCCGAAGCGTGTGGAGTTGCTGCTGGGCTGGGCTTACCGAGAATCCCTCTGAGATTCACCTCCACAGGTACAATGGGACTAAAAGGGGGATTTCTGATTTTTTTATTATTTTTTTTTCCCCAATACCTCCTCCTGTAGGAGCCTCAACTGCTCCTCGAGGTATCCCGGTGATGATGGGACACAAAATCGTACGACCCGAGCACAAAACCTGTGTGCCCTGAGTCATTTTCCTTGGCGAAGGTTCAGGATTAAATTCATACGGGGTTTTTAAAATACCTTTTTGGTAGTCAGACCCCCCTCTGTGGAGCTGGGGGCTCTCAGGCAACCTTATCCTTCCTCCCCAGGCTTTCTCAAGTTCTGTGGTTAATGTTTTTTTCATTGTCTTGCACGACTCTGAAAACCCGTAAGCTTCGAGGGAGCAAAATCAAATTACCCTGCCTTATGGCATCTTAGGGCTCCTGGGGTGCTGAGCCACCAAGATTTGAAAATCGCATCTGCAAGATTTGCTATAATCTAAGTCGGTACCTCCCTGGGTGATCTTGGTACCCGTTAAAATAACCTGGAAGTCTCTTGTGCCATCCCAGCCCCACCAAGCTGCTTGGGGACCGCGAGGTCTCCTGGCTCTGTGATGTTTTTAAAAGGCTCTGGCACCGTGCAGGGTTCTGTCTGCTTTATTAATTAACGCTTCGGGGAGCGCCGCTCTCAGCTGGTAGCTATTACATCCTGCCTCTTGAATGGTTTCCCCAAATTGTTGTGTCTTTTGGCTGAAATCCTTCAGCAAGACGACCCAGGAGCTTTGGTTTGAATGGGAGGCAGTCCTGGAAAGTGGAGTTGCAGAGTTTTGGGCTATTCCCTGGCCTCCGATCACGAAAGACCCCTATTAGCCGGAGCACGGAGCTGACCACTGGTCAGTGTTTGCCTTGGCACGAGGAGGGATAAAGCGAAACAAGCTGACCTGCTGGCTACACATCGTTTGTTGGTCCTTTTCTCCTGCAAAATATTCTTATTTGGGTTACTATTGAGCTTGCTGGTGTGCCATAAACCATAAACTGTAAGCTAGAGGGGAATTTGGCGTCTTGTGTTAATGACGCTGACGTGCCTTATCTCCCGAGAGCTTTCTTCAGGACGTGACTCTAAGGCTACACACCACAATTTATTTGCTTTTTCCTTCTCAGATATCCTGCGTGTGGCTGCCTGCTGCACAAAGACCGTGCAGATGCTTCACCAGGTCCCAGCAATATGCAGAGACCCTGCAGTCCGGCTTAGTTTCCTCTCAATATTTTCTGAGGCTTCTCAAATCTGATTTATGCAGTAGCAAGAAACAACAGCTACGTCAAATGAAGTATGTCAAAACAGATGTTTAAAGAAGATTAGGAGCAAAAAACAGATTTTCTGAAGACCATCAGGCTTGCAGCTCTGCTGGGCTCGATGTTACCCCCCTCTCCAGTATTTCTACTTATAACTAACATATGTTATTCTTCTCTGTTATGATCTAAGGGGCTTTCTTGATTATTATTTTTATACTGTTCACAACAATCGCGCTGCCCATGTGTTTATCCTCTAGGCTGCAAACCGTCTTGTATCCTTGAAAAACATTGCAAGAGGTTTCTTTTGAAATCCATACGAGAAGGTATTGAAGTCAGGCGTGTCTGACAAGTACTAATGTGCCTGGACTCGGGAGCCTTTTATTTTTACAGAATATATCTCCTGCCCTGTGACTGCGTTTGCTTTGGGAAATCCCCTTTGTCTGCAGCTGGTGAAGAGCAGCCTTGTGAACGCAGTTGTGTTTCCTTCCTCTCTGCCCCTTTAGCTCTGATGTGGGGCAGGAATTCATTTTATTCCTCTCTCAGCCCTCCCAACCTGCAAAAATTGGAAAAACACCTTGTTTCAATGACAGTTTTTCTTCGAATGCCTGGTGAAAATGTACAGGTCTCAGTCTGGTCTCAAAGCTGAGATTTGAACTGAGGTGTCCTGAATTTCGGGCTGTTTCTCTGCTATTACTGATGTTCCTCCCTAGCTTGAAATGCTGCTTAATGAGTTTTGTTGTGTCTTCATGCACGTGTGATCATCTGGTCATTTTTTGGGGGAATAGTTGAGACCCAGCAAAAACACCGAAGGATTTTTGCTTCTTGACATCTGGTTTGGGAGCCCAGTCTTTCCCCCTCTCCCTCCCCTTTGCTGGCTGCCAGGAAATAATGGAGCTTTAAAGGGCTGGGGAGCTTTTTCCCACTGCTCTCTGGCATTGCTTCACTTGGAAACTATTCAACCATCAGCCTCCATGTGTGCTACTCGGCCGCTCCGTGTGCCGGGTGGGGAGTACGTGAGTGGGAAGCGGGCAGAAAAATCACCAGCCTTTAAACTTCGCATAGTATCCGGATGAAATTCCTCCAATGAGTCAAAAAAAATAAATTGCTGGTTCATACCATGGCTGGTTCATACCTTATGCAAGGATTTAGCGGTTGTGGGACCCAATCCAGGCTTAGCAACCAAAAACTGGAGATTATTAATGCCAGTTAGGGCTAGGTGAGATTGCTTTTTATTGTGTCTGCCTACGGTAACGTGTGCTGGTCCTCTGCAGAGGAAACTGGAGGTATGGCAGCAGAAATAAACCTTCTGTCATCAGATTAGGAAAACAGATTTCGGTATAAATACCTCACTTCTGACCATGTTATATTATATTTCATTACCCTTCTAGTTTTCCATTGTTTAAGTGATGGTTTGAGTTTCTTTTATTTAAAGGTGGTGTGGGGAAAAAAATGGTTCAGTTCTGTCCTGGTCTGATTTGCCACCAAAGTTGGCCATCACTTGCTAGAGGCACTAAACTACTGGATTTGCAGAGGAACAGGAAAATCCTATTTCTAGCATTTGTGACCTGTAGAATTTTGCCTTGGAAAAAATATTTTCCAGCCAAAATGATTTGGCAATTTAACCTAAACTTGCAAATGCTTTTCGTGGGTTACTTTTAATTTTCTTCTCCCACCTCACAAGAAATAATTTACTTGCCTTTGGTTTTGACAGGCAGCATTGGATGTGGTCTCTCCCATAGGTTTATCCCCTGCTGAAGCAGGAGGTACAAATCCCAATGTCATTCCCAAGCCTTCCTCAAACTTTCCTTTTGTTTCAGGACAGCCACACAGCACCTACCTGCACTGATCGGCAGCTGCTAGCAGAGGATTTGGCTCTGAGAACTGTGAGCACTGAAAATGGAAAGATTCCTGGGTTTTAACCATAACCACTGTTTCTTCATGCTGTTCTTCATCTCCCTGAGCCCGCTGGGCCTTGCCCAGTACGAATACTGGCCCTACCTCCCCGGTTACCCCGAGCCACCCCCCCAAGTCTACCAGCCCCCCCAAAGGCCAGCAAACGTCCCCAAAATCCAGCTGCGGCTGGCGGGGCAGAAGAGGAAGCACAACGAAGGCCGAGTGGAGGTGTTTTACAGCGGCGAGTGGGGCACGGTGTGCGACGATGACTTCTCCATCCACGCTGCGCACGTGATCTGCAGGGAGCTGGGCTACGTGGAGGCTGTGTCTTGGCTACCGAGCTCAAAATATGGGAAAGGAGAAGGTAAGGTAACTCCAGAGCAATAGTGGTGTCTCTCCAACCCCAATAACTCTTGACCTGAATTCAAGATGTGGTGATGTTGCCTACAAATGTAACGAGAAACGCTTCCTGGTGAAGCAATGCCTCTGTAAATCAGTGCCTCATTAGGTTGAACAGTTTAAACAATAGGTGTTTGTGTGTTTTGATTGAAGCAAGCTAAGGAAGGGGGTAGGAGGCTCTCCAGCAGCCCGTATGGCGAGTCAAAAGGGAAACTGGGCCCACAAATGTAATTTACAGATGGTCCATTTCCCCATACACCCTTCCATTGCTTTGCAGTGAGTCAAGCAGGGCCTCTAAGCACTCCTCCCTCCTGTTCTTTTTTTTTCTTTCTTTCTTTCTTTTGAACTGTTTTGGTTCTATATAGACTGCCCATGCTATGCTATATATATATATTTTTTTTCCTTTATCCCCTCTAGAGGCACGCAACATATTCTGCAATGCAGACTGGCCTATAAAACCCCAAAGGAGTGTCCACACTTCACATCCTATATAGGACTACATTTACAACAGTCCACTGGGACACTCAGGCTGGTTCTGGAGGGGAAGAGCTATTCACCCCCAACCCAAACTGTACATCCTATCCTTCCTTTCTTGCTCTGTTAGTTAAATGTTGGCCTACGGAGATTTTTTTCTCAAAATATGAAAGCTTGGCACGCTGTTGATGTAACCCACAGACAGGTTATTTCCACTGCAGCAGGGATAAGCGTGCTGTATGGCTGTTACTTAGCGCCACTCGTTAGTGCTCACACCTATAAAATTGCCCATTAACGAGCCAGCAGGCCTCAACGTTGACTTGAGTGAAACGCGAAACCTTGAATGTTGTCCCAAGCTGTGGATTTTGGCTCTTGGGGTAGAGCAGGAGATTTCCGAGAGAGAAAGAGGCCATGACATCTGAAAACAAACCAGAAATTTGTCGCCACGTGACTTGATGGGAGCGAGCATCCTCTGTGTGGGTTCAATCCTGATGGGGAGCTCGTGCAGAGGGGGTTGTGGCAGATCCTTCATCAACACCCAAACGTGTTAGGGCTGCTGGAAAGCAGCTGGGACAGCCAAGGGAAACAGCTCTGACTGCTCCTGCAGGATCTCCTCCTGGCTCTGGAGGTCAGGCAGTCCTTTCTACCCAAAGGATGTATTATTATTCTTCAGACAGACAAAGTCTTGGGGACCATAAAATAGGGGAGTTTCTTGTTGGCTGTTGCTCCTTGCAATTTAGGGGATAAATTGCAGGGGAGCAACGTGTGCCCAGCACGTTTCCAAAGGAAAAGCAAGCACATCATAAAGGTGAATCCCAGAGATACTCCTGGTTCTCTGCTCTCAGCTGCTCCTTAGAAAACTTGACCTAAAGTTCTCCAAGTGACACATATTGATTTTTTTGTCTGCTTGTTAGTCAATTCTGAAGAATCTAATTTGCTTTAATATAATATACATGTGTGCACGTTTTTTGTTGGAGGAAAAGTGGTGATGATAGTCTGGAAACTGGATCTGGCAACGGGTTTTTAAAGAGCACCCAAATAACAGGAGGTTGCAATCAGCAGTGGGCTGTTAAATCTTCTGCCAAAAAAAAACGCCTTTAAAAAGTGGGGGCATTTAATGAAAACTTGGAGCTCTCTCATAGAAGAGGTTTAACGAGGATTTAGCAAACAAGAAATGATGTACAGAGAAGCCTTAAATACAGAAGGGATGATTTAGTGAGAGTGATTAGAGGGCAGGATTGAGGGGACCCGATGACAACGCATGCTCGAAAGTGGCTTGTTGGGAGGTCAGTTTTCAACATGGGCAAGTTTCCAGCAGTGATCTCCTTCAGGCTGATGACCCTTTGCATGCTAACACAACAGCAAGCAGTGGTGGCATGAGGAGCTTCTGGCTGGGATGTCCCTTGTTAGCAATCCTTTGGTTGCTGTTGGACTGTGGAGGTCCAGAGCCTCCATGGTCAAGGCTTCACTTGCATCATTCAAGCCTATAGCCTTAAATATAGGATTATATTTACTTATTATATTACATTGAGGGATTATTTTTCTTTTTTTAATACAATGCAGATAAGTGAGAGCAATGGGGAGGAGAAGTTTCCATTTTTGGTGTTCCTTAGCATTTTTATTCAAGGTTATTTTTAGCAGTAATCTCTTCCCCTGATATATTAAGAACAATTTACTCTCTTTCTGAGTCTCATTTCTGTGTTTTTTTTTTTCCCCTTCAGGGAAAATTTGGATGGACAACGTCCACTGTAACGGCAAGGAGACCACCCTGGCAGCATGCACGTCAAATGGCTGGGGAGTAACCGACTGCAAACACACCGAGGACGTGGGAGTGGTGTGCAGCGAGAAGAGAATCCCTGGCTTCAAGTTTGACAACTCGCTGCTTAACCAAATAGAGGTAAATGTACTTCAAAATCCCTAGCAGCTAATCAGGAGGCTTCTGTGGACCAGGACCTATACATTGTAGGTTATCCCAGCTGTGTCCCATGGTTAAAGCACACTTTTCGTAGTACTTCTAGGTGCTGGCTTCAGGTGCAACCTTCAGAGCTGAATTTCAGCTGTTCAAAGCTTTATGTATTTAAGAATTCAAAAGGATTTTTTAATAGCATAATAAGTAAGGAGACACTATATTATTCCTCCTGTTTTGCAATCGTTTAATGGAATGGATGGATTTACAGGGAAAGATATGAAGAGATTTTTGGAGTGCTTAGCTAAGCAACGATGACACGAGTGTGATAATTCTATGGAAATATTTGTGGGAATGGGGAGCCAGCACTAGAAGTGGTGAAATGAAAGTGAACAGAGGAAAACGTGGGCTGGTCACTAGGGGAAAGGTTCTGGGTCGTGACTGGATTTGTCTGCTGAGCCGAGGTTGAGACTCCTGGGGAAATGACAGAAGCAAATCTGCTGAAACGCAGCTGAACCAGAATTGTTAGATTTCTGCAGAATAATGGTCTAGGGGGGAATAATCCAGGAGGGAACGCTGAGCTGGAAAGAAGCTGGGCTGAGCTCTTCAAAGGAAAAAAAAAAACGTATGCTTCTTCAGAATTTCAGGTTGGAAAATATTTGTGGCCACTCAGCTAACATCTCCCTTGTTTCGGATGCTATGGTGCTTCAGCATGCAGATTCGCTGGTTGCCCTTGGTTAAAATACATCAAAATAAACTCTCCAGTAACCACAGGCAAACCTTATTTTAAGCAGACAGGGAACCCAGGGTGTATCACATACCACAGCGTGGTTTCCATGGCTGAATCTTGGCTCTGTTCGTGATCTGAAACAAAGGGTACAGCATTTTTTCTCGCTTTAAAACAAAATTATTCTAGCAGTTCCTTCGCAGCCCCTGATTGAGAGAGCAGGCAGCGTTCAGCACTGATGCAAGGCTCCCACGCAGGGGGCAGATGCAGGATACGAGAAGGGGAATTCTCTTTGTGCCTTGACCTGGCTTTTCTTGGCTAAGGAGGGGAAGGAGGCCTTCCAAAGGGATCCCAAATTGCCTCAGCCGATGGCACGGCTGCTGCTCAGGGAACGGGGCGAGATCATGGAACATCGGCGATGGCTTTGGCAGGCGCCCACATCCCCAAAGCCACAGCGAATCCACAAAACGGAGGCCTGGAAGAAAAGAAAGATGCCTTAGTCTAGACGGAGGTCGCATCACTCCGAGATGCTTCAGGTATTAATCATGAAAGCTTTGGAGGGCTCCGCTTTTCCATGAGCTAAGCGCTGCCGTTTGGCTAACGAGCGGAGCGCGCTGGGGTGATTGAGGGAAGTTTGAGCTAATGTGTGGGTGTTTGGGCTTCACGTAGGATAAGTAGAATGAATCATGAAACAGTTCTTGTGGTGGAAGACGGGGTCACCAGCAGGAGAAATCGATGCAGGATAAGTGAAATAGATGTGGGATAAATCATATTCCCCACGTCCTGGCAGCTCTTGGGGTCTAGGTATGGGTGAAGGCGTTCACCACGATGACAAGTAGCAGCACTGGTGACTAAAGGCACTGAAATGATGGGAGTGGGGAAAAAAAAATAAAGGAAAAGCTTTGGTTTTAAGCTCCTGTAAGAAGCTGAGAGCTGTCAGCCTGCCTCCCTGCTGGTGGCAGGGAATAGTGGTGTATTTTCTCACCCCCAGCTCTGCGTGCTGGGTTCCTAATGATGCTGTTAACCTGTAGCCTGATGTCTGTCGACAGGACAAATTCAAGGATCCAGAACAATTTGTGTGCCCACTTCTCCCTTACACATCGCTGCTCGAGTCTTCCGAACAACTCGGGACCACGCTGTTACTTCTACTCTGCAAAACCAGGCTGATTTTTCTCATACCCCTTTAAAGTCACGGGGAGCCAAGGAGCTCTTTTTTCTGCTTTAATGCAGCAGGAGCAAGGCTAAAGGTGATGTGCTGTAAATTTTTTAAATGCCATTGTGGAAGTAGGTTTCAGTCGCAGCTAGCTGTCAAATGTTTCAACTCCTCTCCCCCCTCTTTTTTTCAGCTCTCCTTCTCTCAACCTTCGCTTTATCTCATTAGCAGCTGGCGTGCCACGGTTTGAGTCAGAGCTGCTGAGAAGGGTTACTCATAGGGTCATAAACTCCAAAACGAGGAGGTCAAAAGGCTTGTGTGAATGCACATCCAACGTCTCTGCCCTGCCTAACGTGCATGGGAATTGTGCATGTCATACCTTGCATTCACCAGGGGGAACATCATCGTTTGGTTAGCTGCTGGGTTTTCAGGCTGTCCCACTGATGTCTCCCCGTTGGAATGAGATGGAGGGGATTGAGGAATTTTTTACAGAGCAGCGATGCTGCGCTCGGGTCTCCCCACCAGTCCCACTGGCTGCACCACGATGAAGCTGTTCCTTAATGCATGTGCTCCGTGCATCACCTTGAATTGCACTTTTCCATCCCATTTTCCCACAGTAGTTAGGAATGACTGTAAGAATTCCCAAATGGACCTGGATGTTTGTAAATGGATGATTTTACATCCAGCAGATTAACAGGAGCAGGCTCTGACTGTGGTGTGCATTCATGTGTCAGGGTGTAAGCTCCAGCAGGCAGGGAGCAGTGATTTTGTTCTGCCTTCCTGGGGAAATTCGCGCTCTGGGAGCCCATCCCCAAATATTTGCCATCACATTCAGGTTTCTTTCCCCTGCAAAAGGGAGCCCTGTGTGTTCCTGCAGCCGGGGGATGGACAGACTGCCTTAAATTCATCATTTAGAAAGTGTCTTAAAGACCTTCAGTGCTGAGTTCTCCGGGGCTGCCAAGCGCCGCTGAGATTTAACGCGGAAAGCCAGCAGGTATCAGACAACATCTGACTTCATCTTGACGGGGCTCCAGCTCCGAGGGGCTCCGCAAATTGACATTTGCTCAAATCTGGCCTCGCTTCCTAAAATCTGACAGGCAGAGAGTTCACACTCTTTTAAAAGCAACACGATAGCCCTTGAGCTGAGTTTATTTTTATTGGGCAATGTACATACCTCCGTTTCCCAGTTTGGAAATGCTGCAGATAAATAGGATAGGATGAAATTTTCCATCACCATAAACCACTTGGCTTATATATATACGCTCAGCCAGATCTTTTCCCATCACAGCTCATATTTTGAGGCTTACATCACATCTCTTCCTGTCCCTGAGCCTTTCCATGCCTGCCCCGTGGGGCAGGGGCAGTGCCTGACCCTTGCTTCTATGAGACAAGTTGTCAGTCGCAGGCTGAAGTGTGGGGTGAGGGATGGAAGATCTGAGATAAGCAGATAGGAGACAGGCAGGAAGAGGTTAAATCCTCCACCAGGACCGAGGTTAGGGCAAATCTGAAATCCAATCTTTAAGTTCCATCGTTTTTGCCTGGTGTTTTCTGCAGCCACTGCAGCTTTTAGCCTTGGGACTTGTCCGAAGGATTATTCTCCCCTCCTACAGACCCCAGCCCTGCAGCCATGCACTATACAAGTGTTAAAAAATAATAAAAAAAAAAAAGTGCATGGAAGTGCCAAGCTTGTGGTTGAGCATCTTTACTGAGCAGTCGCACACAAATGAGGCTGCCCACAGCCTTGGGGATGGTCGGGGACATGGGGAGGAGGATGCTGAACCTGCTTGCTGTGATCCTCTGTGGACACCTCCAAAGTCATTGTTAAAAATCACCGGTGTTTGACTCTGGATTTGTCTTAGCTTGCATTTCTTCTTTCTTTTTAGCCAAAGCAGAGCTTGGAGTAAAAGTTCCCAGTTTTGCAGAAGGGGCAGGGGGAGTTCTGGGAGCTGCACACCTCGACAAAAGGTAGAGGGCAGGATAAAACCGGTGCAGAAGCGCAGTGCTTTGTTGCTTGTTGGGCATTTTGCAGTTTGCCAGCGTCTGAAAGTGATCCTGGGACCTGCTGTAGGGATCCTTTGTAGGGCGCCAGCAGTTTAAGCTTGTGCGTGGCACTGCCCAAACACAGCACGAGCCCACCTGTGACTGCCTGGCTGGGTGGAACAGCAATTTTAAGGCCACAGGAATTGCCTCCTACCCTCAATATATTCCTTTAATAAATGCACGGTAGGAATTTATTATTATTTTTTGGAACCTAGCCCCCAAAACATCCTTAACAAAATATTTGTTGTCCACCTCCTTCCTCTCCGTGCACACACGCGGGCTTCAAATAGGACTTGGGCTCTAAATATATCAAATTGCTGCAGCCCTTGGGGTTCACAAATAGCTCTGGTACCTGAGAGCAGACCGTAGCCTTGGCCAGACGGTGGGCAGACCAAGTCTAGTTAAACAGCCCAGGCTGTGCTGCTATTTCTGTCCTCCTTTTCCTATCTGGGCATGTGTGAGGCTGAAAAAAAATCTCACTTCAAAGCCTGGTGGCTCAAAGGGTCTGGTTAAAAGCGGGTTGGATTATATTGTCCGGGTTCCTTAACCAGAGGGAAGGGGCATTGCTGTGTCCCTTTGGGGAGCTTTTGGTTAAATTGGGCTCTGGAGGCTGCACAAAATGCTCCTGTGTGCTGAGCTGGTTTTAAGTGGAAGGAGCAAGGAGAGGAGGAGGCCAGGAGCAGTGTCTGGGTCTGGCACTGATATAAATCTTTCTGTTGCCTTTCCCCTCGGTGCAAATATTTATTTCTCTAAACGTAAGCCAACGTGAAACGGGTGCTGATGTTTTGTGTGCCTGGAGGGATTCAGCATCCCTTCTGGAGCTGCCTCCAGGCAAATAATTAATTAAGCTGCTGTCGTGGCAAGCCACCGTGTCTCTTTATTGCTATAATTTTTAAGTTTTTTGGGGGGTTTCTTACTGCCACAGCTGGCATGGGCTTGCTGCTGCTCCCTGGGGGACAGAGTTAACCCATCTGCATCCTCATCCCGGCTGTGTTCAGGGCCCGAGTAGCTGTCAGGCAGTATTTTGGATGCAGCTAACCATTCCTGCATTACGCAAGACAATAAACTATTTATCTAAGCCTGAGAACAGAGTAAGATCTTGTTCTGTCCTGCGGGGCGAAGGTCAGGTAATAAATTTGACTGGCTTACAGTGCCTGATCCAAATTGTCTTTAAAATAGCTCAGCAGAAAGGAAGCGGAGAATCTAAGAGCTTTGCCCATTGTGGAAACCTCAGACCGTGATGCTCACAGACCTGAGCATCATCTGTCCTGAGCTGAGCCCTCACCTGTGCCAAAATTCCTGCAGGGTTCAGTGCTCCTGCCTTCTCTTTTGTCGTTTCTAATCCGCCCTGTAATTGCTCCTGGACCTCAATCCCGAGCTGCACTCTCATCCCTTACCCTTTTGTGCTGCACAAACCCAGAACAAAAAGCGTTTGCAGTCCAATGCAGCGTCACGTTCCCAGGGGACGGCTGTCCCCCCCCGTAGGCAGCCCGTCTCTGTCTTGCAGCATCCCCTCGCCGTGTTTAACAGCTGGGACCTCAGTAGTGACTCAGAGGCACAGCTCCAGATGTTTAAGTCAAAACAGATTCCGCCTGTTCCCATGTATGCGGAGAGACCTTTCCAAAAAGTCATCTCGGGGGGACCAAACTTGGTAGCTGGGAATTCACTGGAAGTAGGGGCAGGGCTCAGGCAGAGGAGAGGAGACACTTTTGGGGTGAGCGGGGTCTGTACGGAGAGATTTTGTCATGCTCTGAATTGAAAGGAACCGATTTGCTTCTTGTGTGAGCTGCAGATTTAATGTGCTGGTGTTTAGGATGCCAAGAAACCCTGGGAAAGGTGATACAAATGGGTTTGTGCATCAAGGGGGCAATGGGGTGGGTTAGGAATAGGGAAGGAAAAGCTGGTCCTAGGGGATATGGGGGACAGAGGCAGCACACAGACCCCTTGCATTTTTTTTAAATTCAGAATTGGGGTAAGAGCTCAATCTTTGCCTAAATTGTGCGATCTCCTGGGGATCTGTCAGAAAAGGTCCTGAAGGCATCTGCCCTCTTGCTCGGTGATTTTTAGCATCGCTCGTGGTGATGTTGAGAAAAGAAAAATTAAAACACACAGAAGCCAAACTTCATCCCAGTTCCCTTCCGTGCAGCTCGCCCGCTGGTTTCTTAGCGGTGTCGCCGAGCGCGTGGGTGTGTGCTTGAAGTGAGCGTTGCGATGCTCTCCTCCAAATCCCCTCCGAAATCCCAGCTGCTGTGGCTCGCTGTCAGCCAGGAGCCAGCGATGCGAGAAGGAGCAGTCGGGTTTCTAGGAACAGGAGCTCTCCCCTGGCCCAATGCTGTGAATCCCGATGAGAGAGGGGTTATCACCGAGCTCTGGCAGTGCAGGAGCATGCATGACATTGTTCTGTCCACGCAAAAGAGACGACAAAATGTGGCAGAAAATGTTATGAAAGCTGCGTCCGTTTTTGCAATCGGATCCGAAGCCGCGGGGATGTGTTTGGTGCAGAGGGTGGAAACAAAAGCAGCCGAGCCTCTTGTGAAAACTTTCTGAGCCAGGAATCCTTTTGTGAAAGCTCAAAACCAACCCCCTTTTCTTTTCCCTGACTCTGGGCAGGCCACGGAGGCTGAGATTTGCTGGTTTTATAGCAGAGCAGAGCTGGCTTGAGGTGGGCTTTGTGTCCAGGACAGCAATTTTAGTTTTGGTCTGATTTTTATATTCTATACGCAGCCAAGTGGCTCCAGTGTAAATCAGGTTGATCTGGATCTAGGAATAAATGCACTATGTGTCTTCCCCCAGCTTTATCTTCTGTTTCTTCACGCCTTTCAAAGCTAAGGAGGCTTAACTCAAGCAGGAGCAAAATGTCTTAGGATTTCCTGCTGCACGTGTGCTTAATCTGTAATGGGGCTCAGCTGTGGGTGCATTGAGCTAACAGCTGAATCCCAAGTCATGGAGGTTGTGTTTTTGGTTTTTGAGTGTTTTTTGTTAGTTTATTTTATCAAAGGAATAAGGGCTGGCACCTACACCTCCATAACTGTTGGTTTAAATAGGTGGAAGCTGGGCAAGGCTCACTGGAGGACCGTCATGCATGAGCCATGGTGGTTCAGAGCATTTTCTAGATCTATCTTGTCTTCAGTGTACGGCTGCAGCATCATAAATAAAGCTTTCAGAGACAGTTCTCCTTGTTGACATGACAGCTTGTTGCAGGCTTTTGCCTCCACGTGTACAGAAAGTATGGAGAGAGCTACTTAAAAACATCTGCTCCGGCTATTAAATGCTGTTTGCTCCCGATTTCGATGCCGAGTCTGTTTTCACCATTACCCCAGCTGCTCTGTGCGTTGGTGCTGGGAGATAAAATATAGGTCTGGCTGTGCTGGCATTTCTGGATACTCCCAGTGTAACAAAAACCGTGCAGAGAAAGGAAACCGTTCAATATATTTAGTACATATTCTATAATATAAATATATTTCGTTTATTTAATTTGTTCCTTTGTTCTTTAATCTCGCAGCACAAAGCTGAGGTCAGCAGCACGTGGATCTCTTCCCGTGGATGTTTTGCTGTTTGTTCAGGCTCGGTGCAGCCCCACGAGTTGCTGTATCAGGAGTTCTCTGCTCTAAACCCATTTTCTGTGAGCAGAAAGGGGAGTTGGATGTAGGTTGGCTTTGCTCTCAGACAGATCATGAAAATGTCACTGTGTGCCGGTCTGCCGTAACTATCTGAAGATCAAAATACCCTGGAGGGAATGAAATGATGGCTTATTTCTTGCTAATGTGCTCACTTTTGTGTTTTTTATTTTCTTCCTTGGCAAATACAGGCAAAAAGGCGGGACAAAAAGGGTTGGATTTGCTAAAAGAGAGAGCCAAGGGTTTTTTTTGTGTCTATGTCAGCATCTCCTGGGTAAGAGAGATGTGTTTGGGGACCTTGGTATCGGAGCCTGCCGTGCCTGAGGTATCACGCTGGCTCTGACCGTGTTTTTTCAAGCCCACGAGCAAGCCTTTTGAGCTTTGCCCCTTATTTTTCTACTGTAAACTGACCAGCAAGGACAGCCTGGTCTGTTTTTTTTTTTTTTTATTATTCTTTAAACTTTGTGGCTTCCCTCTCCTCCTCTGACAGAGGGAGATGATTTCTTTCTTTGCCCGTTGCTCTGATGGCCTAAACCTCAGCACATCGCAGCGAGGGATGCTCAAATCCATTCCTGGCCTTTGAACATTTAAAATACACCTTCTGGACACAGATGCTTGGGAGCTGCAGTGTGGAGGTTGGGGTCAGGACCTCAGGATACTCAAATGCAATTCCTGCCCTTAAGGTCTTTGGAGAAGCAGTTTGATCTCCCTGGGTTTTATTTCTCAATCTGCAAAAGGAGGCTGAGAATTTTTTTTCTCCCACCCTCTGAGCACCCTGCGTATCTTGGAGGCTTTTCAGATGTGTCACCACCCGGACTAAGGGAGCTTCCATCACACCAAATAGGCTCATAACCCCATCCTGCATCTTCCTGGGAAACACAGGCATCCTCGAGCATCATTCCTGAAGGAGGAATCCCACTTTGGTCTGAATTCTCCTCCTCTCCATCATGCTGGGGACAGGCTGCTGCCTCTGGCCTGCTTAAATCCATGCAAAATGGAAGTGCCAGACAACTGCAAGCCACAAGTGGACGGTAGCACCTTGCTATGTCAGGTCTAGGCAAGAAAAATGCCCCCTTTCAATTACTTTATTATGCAGTGAGGCTGATACCGACGTACCTACGTGCAGCAAACATACTGAGGATTTTATATAGGGTGGATATATCCTGCAGTCACAGACAGAAAAAAAAATCACCCAGGCTGTCTCACCCACTTTCTCAGCTGTCAATGCAAATTTCCTCCGTCGTTACTACCTTTTTCGTGTGCTCCTTGAGTGCAATTTTAAGCTTTGGCATTCTGTCTTTTGGGTTAATCCTCTCCCATAGGCTTCTTACTCCAGGCATTTTTAGATCTTCAGCTGTCAGAGCTATTTCCAAGTGGATTTAAGGCTTTTCTTGCTGCTTGTTTCCTGGTGCAGAGAGCAGGGCGTGATGGAGGGAGCAGGGAAACAAGGTGCTCTCTCAGGCACTGCTGGCCTCCAGCTGCAGGTAAACACTTTCCCCCTCCACCGAAGGGCTGGAAACATTTTATAATCTGCACCAGGGGAAAAGCGAGTGGCAGGTTTGGAAACCAGCCTGGGGAGGCCTTCAATGCACAGAGGCTCTGCTACTTCCCTGACAGCACGTAGTCAGAAGCTGTGCAGCATTACGGGAGAAAAACTCTTTGTATTGCAAATGGAAATGGACTTTCCAGATTGCACAAGAGGTGCATGAGTCCGCTCTTGCGTCAGGCCCTTTGTCTGAACACCTTAAAGTCTCAGATGTAACAAACTTGGATATTATTGTGGGTGTTTCTGTTGGTTTGTTGTGGTTTGTTTTTTTTTCTGGTTTTATTTTTTTTTCCCTAAGGGCTATAGGTGTTTTTAAGATCCAAGCCCAAGCTGTCAACCCCATTGCATTGATTTTCCTGGGTAAAACTCAAGGTCCTGCTGGCCTGGGTCACGGGGGGTGCCTTGTGGATGCTCCAGCTGAAGGTGAACGGAGGAATCAGTCACCCAGTTTGGTGTAAAATTGAGTGTTAAATGTAAAATAAAAGCCTGGAGTGGCTTGCCCAGGGCTGTGAACGAGGAGCAGATTTTTCCCTGCCCTTGGTTTCCGTGTGCCCTGCGATTTCCATCAGTGCTGGGGCAGTTTCTGGAGGGGGATGCGCCACGTGTAACTCGCAGGACTCTGCGAGTCCCGCTGTGATCTCCCTGACTCGAATACCTCTGTGTGTGCCACTGGTCCGTGTCCCGGAGAAGCCGGCGTCTCTTTAAAGCTCTGGGCACTTTTCTTTTCCAAGCGATTGAATTTGAGCGAGGGGAGGGAAGGATTCCTCAGCTCTGATGTAACCGCGAGCACAACCACGTGGTTTTGTACATTTTTGAGAAGAAAAAAAAAAAAAAAAAAGAAAACCTCTCCTGGAAGCAAGCTATAAAATTTTCAGTAGCTCTTTTGTAATTGCTTGCCACAGCAGATATTTTCCAGTCGGCCTTTGCTTTTGGTCCCTGCAAGGTTTGTTTGCGCAGCCTTCTCACGTAGGCTCCAAATGTGAAAATCCGTGCAACCTCTGAGCCATCTGCTTCAGCCGGGGGGACAAATCCAGCCCATGGACACTGGGGGTGCCCGTGCCAGTAGACGGGGGTCCTGGCTCCCACAGTGCCGGGCCAGGTGGGGAAGGGGTGTCCAGAGAGACCCCCCCCCCATTTCGGTTCTTCACCAGGGCTCCCACCTCCCTGATTTCTGCTGGTAAATTGGCCCTACTGAAGTTATGAGGTTAATTCCCGTAGGAGCTGAGACCTAATTAAGATCACCACGCTTCTGAAATGAGCACTTTGAATGAATTCAAATAAAAAATGAGATGATTTTTTTATTTAACATGAGAAAAAGCATCCTCTTTCCCAGGGCCAAGGAAGGACTTGCGCAAGGTTTGTTGCGTCCCTGGTGAGACTTTTCCTAATCCCTCTTATTTTCTGCCTCTTTCTGTCCAGTTGTGATTCCCCTGAGCAGAATCGATTTCTGTTCCCCACCTGGAAGCCACACAGCAGGTTTTCTTGAATCATTCGTGTATTTTTTTTTATGTTCACAGAACATGAACATCCAGGTGGAAGACATAAGGATCCGCGCCATCCTCGCCACCTACCGCAAGCGGGTGCCCGTCACGGAGGGTTACGTGGAGGTGAAGGACGAGGGGACCTGGAAGCAGATATGTGACAAGCACTGGACCATGAAAAACTCCCGAGTCGTCTGCGGCATGTTTGGATTTCCGAGCGAGAGGAAATACAACGCCAAGGTCTACAAGTAAGAGCTGAACCTTGTGTGAGTCGCGTGGCCCTGCGAACACTCGGGGCCTTGTTCAGAAATGCAAATTGTCCGACGATGCTGGGGACCTCGAGGGAGGAAAAACCTCCAACTGCTTCATTCCTTCAGATCAGGTTTTCCTTCTGTGCAAATATGTGAAATGTCAAGCATTTCCTTGTGCGGCCAGGGGAATGGTTTGATCCTCACCGTGCTGGCTGGAGGCCTAGGGCCTAGGGTCCTGTAGTAGGAGATGTGGATAGTCAGCCCAAAACCATCTTTTTTTTACTTTTTATTATTTGTTTCTGGCTATGGGGTGGTCATTTCCTTCATTAGCAATGGGTTTAGGTCCTGTGTTTCATGCAGGATGGGTGGACACGAGCGAAGTGATGATACTTTACTGGGAGTAAACCTATTAGCTCAAGCGCACCTAAGCATCCCGAAATAAAACAGGGCTTTTTTGTGCTTTATTGGCCATGTTCCTCCTTCCTGCTTCTGCATGCAGCCCTGGTCTCACACCTCTGATGTGTCCACCCATGTCAACCAGCTGCTTTCACGTTTGGTTTTCTCAGAGGCTCACCATCCATGCCTCATGGGTGTCCGGCTGCCAAATCCCCCGCAGAGCAGCCGCCTGCCCTGGGGACCATTTCCCATTAATTTCTCGCTGCTGTTAGCCCCGGTTCAGCTCTTTTTGGCACCGGCAGTGGCTCAGGGCTCGGGGTTGGAAGAGCTGCCAGCCGCTTCCAGCTGCTCGCCTTGCTCTGTGCATTGCAGCCTGCTCCGAGCTGCAGGCATGGGTCGTGCGTCCTGCTGCTGCTCCCTGCCTTGCTTCTTTCTGCCTCTGCACCTCCGGTGGTGCTGGTAGGAGGATGCAGTTGTGATTGCAGAGCTGTTTTGAGTTCTTCTGTTTGTAGATGGCTTTAAAAAGAGGAAAGAAAATGGTGATCCCTAGGGAGAGCATCGTGTCTTTGAGGGGCTGATCAGTTCAGGATGCCTTTCTCTTGCCTTGAAAGCTGGGAGCTCTGGTCTTTTTTTGTTGTCGTTGCTTTTTGTCACCAGCCTTCATCGCAGACATGGCTCTTCCTACGCCATTCCCTCGAAATAACACCCCGAAGCAGATGCCAAACAGTTTAAGCTAAATCCCGTCTCGCTTCTTTCCTATCGTATGTGACCTGTGGAGTGGGAAAGCCTCGGTCGGTGGGGGAAGAGCTGATTTCTGCAGCAGGAGCTGTGGTTTTCCTGCCTGCTCCTTTCGGCCTGTGCAGTTGGTGTTTCTGAAGGCTCCCTCTGGGGCCAGCTGGCCACGTTTCATTTCTCTCGGTAGTAAGATCGTGATCAATCGAAGAGGTCCTTGGGCTGCAAGAGCGTAAAGCTGCACGGCAGCGCAAAGAATATAAAATAAATAACCCAAGTGGAACTCTTTTTGGGCTTCCCAGGGAGACGAGCAGTGACTTAATAATTGCTACCAGGCGGTTTCGTGTTCTGCTCCTGTTAAAGGCACTTTTCCTCCCATCAGTGCAGGGTTTCTCCCCCAAACTCAGCCCTGAGATTCCCACCGCCTGCATCAGAGCAGGAGGGCAGGATGCTTCTAGTAAGACAAAGCAGATTTTTTCCTTTTTTTTTTTTTTTGCTTGTGGCATTTCCAAGAAAAGCATTAACCTTAGCAGCTGGAACCATCTGCCTTAAATAAAAGGGCGCTTGGTAATTGTTCTGCCTCTTGCAACAGCGCCTGTAAGGATGGAAAAACCGAGGCACGGCTGTTCAGCAATGTTGAAAATCCCATTCACTGGAGGAGTTATGAATATGCAGTGCTTACAAATGCCAGGCGTGTGCATCTCTGCTACCGAACCAGACGAATTGCTTGGGTAGTGCCCTAATTCCTCCCTCACCTCTGCTCGTTCTCAGCAGGCGGTGATGGCTTGCTTGCTCCTGCACCCACGGAAAGATGTTTTGGAAAATATGATGAATATTATGTTGGGTTAGAAGAAGATGGCATGCTGTTTCATTAGAGGAAGACTTGTCAAACTTTGTCAGAAAGGCAGTTTTGTTTGGTTAGCATAGTTTAAAAGCTGTTTTCTTTCCTGGGGCATCTGCCCTTTATGCTTCATGTTACCAGAGACCCGAACCACACGTTAGCAGGGCAGCGTGTGTCTGCTGGCTCTCTGAGCAAAGGGCTGGCCGATGCATTGCTTGTAAGGGAAACGTCCCAGGTCTAGGCTGAGGATTTCAATTAAGAGGTCATTGCCTTTTAATTGAGATACCGGAGTGAAAACTGTTGAGATCTGCTCTGTGCGCTGCCCCCCACGCTTTCTGGTCACATCCTGGTTTTTGGGTTCATCTCCTGATCACTCCAACTAAACCCTAATCTCCACATGAGTGTGAAGCCTCAGAAATATTTTTCCTCGTTTCTCAGGCTCTGCTCTGCCTCGTTTCTAAGCACCCTTCTCCCAGGATCCTTTCCCAGTGGGGTTGGGTTTCGGAGGGGCTGGGGGCAGCGTCCACGCCAGTCCCAGTGCCCACCAAGTGCAGCTTTGCAGGCTGAGCGAACGGGTCCTGGGCTCTTCTGCACAGTGGTGGGAGGTGAAATGATTTGCAGATGGATCTTGCTTGAAAGAAAACAACTTAGTTCATTGCTGTCCCCGTGCCAGGGTTTTATTCCTGAATGTAACTTAGGCTCTGCAGCTGACAGCGCGATTTATGGTAGGAAACGAAACAAATCTCAGCCTTGTTTCCATGTTCTTGTTCGTGCTTCAAAGTGGTTTTATATAAGTGCTGCTTAACTCCTCCTCCGAGCCTTGCTGGGGCTGAGGGAGGAGGATTAAATGCTTTTTGTTGATGGGGACAGCAAGAGCTTATGACCCAAAATGCAGAGAGATGGACCTGATGCCTTCTTACAGCTTCATGATTTGTCAAGGAGAGGATGCTCAGCACCTCCAGGACGTGTTTTTTTCTGCATTCAGTGCACCAGGGGTGAATTTTCCCAGCACGTGTGTGAATTTTCCCAGCACTTTTTGCTCTCCTCAAGGTCTCTCAGACACGCTCTTCCAAAGCAGGGTTGCTTTGGCTACACCCTGAGATGCTTCCTGCAGCCCTTGGGCTTAACCTATGCCTTTTTTTAAAGCTTAAGTGATGAAGACCAACCTCTCCTGACCGGTAGAAATCCTTTGGGTTCCAGCTTTGGCTGAACTCACGACATGACCGTTCACTCACCATGATCCAAGCTGCATTGCCCTTGGCTTACAGCAAGGCCAGGGAGAGGTGGGCTGCACCCTCCCTGTGCTAAATAACAGGAATGCCCCGAGTTTCTGTCTGCAGACATCATCACTATTCCACTTTTTAATATATATACACATCTATTTGGTCTGGGGAAGTGAGGTGGGGCTTTCTCTGGCTGTTTCTCCCCAGCTTGCTAATATCCACCAGATGTTAATGCCTCATCGAGTTTCCAGGCTGAGGTCATTGTTTGCTATTATAAGGCATCCCCGTAATTACTTCCCTAAGACAGGCTAGGTTTCTGCTGCGTCTGCTCTGGAGCTCGTGGAGCTCTCTGCACGTGTGTGTGTCAGGATTTTGGTGTAAACTCTCCTTCAGGTTCTCGCTTCCCAAATGAGAGCCCAGAATGGAAGGGGGGTGAATGAAGCAGAGCTGGCTCCTGCTACAGGGGTATGGAGTAAAATCACTCGAGAAGGCTTCCAGATGCTTCCCAGGGGTAACGTGTAATTAAGCTGTAGCACAGCTTAATTAGAAGTAAGAAAAGTCTTCAAGGCCTGGTCCAAAATTGATTGAGATATTCTAGCTGTGAAGTGTCTGGCACTTTCTTCTTGCCCACATCCCCTCTGTTCTTATGTTTCTTGTTTTTAATTTTTCCTCTTCCTATCCCCATTCATTTTCTGTTGATTCAGGGCCCCTCACAGCCCCGATTTGATGGTGTTTTACCCCCAGGATGGGCAGGTTGCCTGTGCTGCTCCATCCTCAGCCCTTTCCAGCAGAGCGTTTACTCCCCGTCGTGCGATGCATTTGCATCTCCATCTCGGCTGTATTTCACCCTAGCATCAACCTGGAGAAATCTGGTTTCAGAAAAGCTGAGCTGGTGGCTGTGAGCCATGCGAGCTTGGACGAGCTTGTCAGCAAAGCTTAGCGAGCGGAAGGGGAGAAGACCCTCTCCAGCATCCAGGACAGAACAAACCAGCCCACACAGGACCACTGAAGGGTAGCACCTGGGAAAAAACCTTGCAGTCACCACCTGCCCGGTTGAATTTCAACCCAACACCCTCTACAGGTTCCTTTGTTCCTCCACCAGGTCCTGTTCAGGTGCTGTGGTTGATCAGAACTGGTGCTCCCCTTAGCAGCCCCTGGAGCGGCTCCAAGCGAGCACAAAGGTTTGGGAGCAAGAAGCAGAAGCTGCTGCCAACCTCCTCTGCCGTGAACATGTCATCGAGGGAATTGCTTCTGCTGGTGGAAATTGCTTTCAGGCTTGCAGTTGTTAACGCCGCAGCTGGGAGAGAAGCTGGAGGGCCGTAGCTCTCTGCCATCTCCTCGCAGCTGAGAGGTGATGGCAAGCAAAAAGAGCAGCTCGGTTACAGGAGAGGGCTTTTTGGGGCCCATTTGGCCTTTTTAGTTAACTGCCTTGGCTCTGCTCTCTGACCCCTGCAGCGTGGGATCTCTGTTAAGTGTCTCTCCTTAAGTGCGTAGTTGTTGCTCCAGCCACGCCGTTGAATCACGCTCTGCTCTTTAGCTTAAATAGACACTTAAATTAATTTAATACTAATTTCAGCTATTAATTTAGTAGCTTAAATTTATTCCTAAGCACCTGAACGGAGGGGTATTGTGAGTATGAATGGGTCACCCTTCAAATAATGCCGCTCCATCCTCATTTAATCCCAAGGTGTTCTTGTCTCAGTGACATCGGCGCGGCTCTTTTGGGTTCCAAACTCTCATTTTCCTCTTTCTTCCTGCCAGGATGTTTGCCAGCAGAAGGAAGCAGCATTACTGGGCTTACTCGATGGACTGCAGCGGGAACGAGGCTCACATCTCCAGCTGCAAGCTGGGCAACCACCTCAACGTGGACGCGGAGAAGAACGCGACGTGCGAGAACGGGATGCCGGCGGTGGTCAGCTGCGTCCCGGGACGTGCCTTTGCCCCCAGCAGCCACAGCGGCTTCCGAAAAGCCTTCAGGCAGGAGGTGAGCAAGGGACAAGGCACAACTTTGAGTGGAAGAAGCCAACGGAGTGTAATTAGTCACATTAATGAGGCCGTGGTACCAGGCTTGGAAGGGTGGGAGCCTCGCTCACCGCCGCAGCTGGCAAAGCTGCGAGCGAGTAGTAAGAAAGCTCAGCCCTCACGTTCCTGTTTGAGCTTTTCCGTGCAAGCCAGTTGAATCCGTGCCCGGTTGCTGCTGGGCTTTGCTGTTTCGCAGTCACTTAAATCCTGCCGGGTTCTCTCTCCTGTAGAGATGGGATGGAAATAAGCTGGTATTTCCGCCGCCCCGGGGTCCTCTGCAGAGAAATGCCCCGAGAGGCAGGGAAAACACGGCCCGCAGGAAAGGTTGGGAGGGCTGTGTTTGTTTAGTCTAGCAAAGAGCAGGCTGAGCGTAGCACAAAGGTCCTCAGATATGCAGAAGGCTGCTAGGAAACGTGCCTGGAGTCGGCTGCTCACAGCATCAGCGGGGCGGCCAGATGGGAAGGGATGCAGCAAACGTGGTTTAGGCTGATGCTGGGGGAATGCAAGGTCACTTCCCACCTTTAAAGGATGTGCAGCCTTAGGATATGGGGGTGATTGCAGGGTCTGGGGGCTTTTAACCTGGGGTTCGAGTTCTTTTGCAGGGTGCATCAGGTGTTGTAGGCTTTGGCTGTAGCCTGCCCTCCCCAGCCCTGTATCTCTGTGGCTATAGCAGTGGGCTTTTTCTTGGCACCTCAGCAGACCCCAAACAATCCCACCCCATAGTGCTGTAGCAGAAACTCTAAGTAATGGGAATAACGGAGCTGAACCTGCCTCTCAGCTGTGTGTGTCGGACTGCTGTCTGACTTCAAGGGGAGTCATAAAAGGGGATGCGTTTGTTCTGTTCCTAATAGCTCCCTAATCTGTAATATTTGGATAGGGAAGATTTCTGCAGCTGTCAGTGATGGTGAGCACAGTGTGGTCTTAGACCACGTTGTGCGTGTTTTAAAATACTTCTTATAGATCTTAGAAAAACTGATGCTCATACTGGGATTTGGGCTGCTGCACATCCAGCTGTGCCATCCCTCTGCTGCAGAACGGCTCTGGGAAACAGGCTCCTTGATCCAAGCACCAAAACGGCCGAGAATTAAGATGTCTCTTTACATTTCACACATAGGGGTGTAAAAAAAAAAGTCTCTGAATACCCTAAGCCTTGTTAAACAAGGATCTCCTTTCTCCCAGCACTTCCAGCCTCTTGTACTATGTGACGGGGGTTTTTAGGTGCCTGGGGGTGGCACATTTTGAGCGCACAACCCCCCGTAAATCAGAGCCATAGAGGAAGGATGCTCTGCTCGCGGGCAGTGGTGACCCTGCTCCTGTCTGTGTCTTGCAGCAGCCCCTGGTGAGGCTGAAAGGGGGAGCCAACACCGGCGAAGGACGAGTGGAAGTGCTGAAAAACGGGGAGTGGGGGACGGTTTGCGACGATAACTGGAACCTGGTGTCGGCCAGCGTGGTGTGCCGCGAGCTGGGCTTCGGCAGCGCCAAGGAAGCGATAACAGGAGCGAGGCTGGGGCAAGGTAAGGGCAAAAGGAGCTCCAGGGACCGTTCCTCTCATCCACCTCTGAGAAACCCTTTCACAATCCAGGGCAGCGAGTGTTTTTACTGGGATGTTTGCTTTGGGGACCAAGAATTTCTTCGCTGCTCTTAATAAGTCCCTCGAGGCTGTGCCTTAGAGGGATATTCAGGATTCCTTGAAAGACGCCTGGTGATGATGAGTTTAACCTTCCCCTCCAGCAGCTGCTCCAGTAATTATTTCTTTGTTATCACACCCCTTGCTCTCCAATTCTCTTTGCAAGCTCTCTAGATGCACGTGGTGTAAGGCATTACTAGAAGGTTCCTGGCAAAAATGGGCCCTGGGTCTAGACTTCAAACGCTCTCCAATTTAAGCCCAGAATATTAATTTAGCCTGTTATAAATAGAAGGGCTATTTGTACAGCTCAGAGCCAGCTTTGGGTTTGGATTTCCTGTGTTTGGGAGCTGGTTTAAATTCCGAAGCCTGGTAAATGGCAACTCAGAGCCTCACATTTGCCCTCGCAAACCACTTTCTGATTCACTTCCATAGCGTTAACCCTCAAGAAAATGACACCAAACCCTGTATCGTGAGACTAAATGAAAGGGTGGCATTTCTTCAGCCTGGAAGCTCCCAGCAATGCCTGGAATTTCCACATATTTTCCTTTTTTTTCCATGTTAAACACTGGCAATCAGTCAATGCGCCCTGCTGGGTGTCCTCTGGGACACCGAGTGCTCAGTTCAACAACTCGGTTGTTGAACTCTGCGTCCCTTTATTTGTTTAGGCTTTGCTTTGTCACATCTCCATCTTGGTGAATTTGTGTTTTCAAATATAAATTGGAGTGACCATTCTTTTCGTCACCGTGTTGGAGATGTAGTTTCACAAGGTAAAACACCACTCGCTTTCTAGAGCCACGAGTGATGTGCAGTGATTGTCTAGGAATCCTAATTAAGATAAAAGGGACCTGTGGGAGAAAACCGTCTCCACAAAGATTTCAGGATCTGTAGATAATGATTTATTTCCCCCTTTTCTAGATAAATGAGACCCAGAATAAGCAGCTTACCCTTATTCAGACAGAGTTTGTTGAAAGGAAGGTCTGAGTCTGAGTCTCCTGAACATGTTGTGTCCCCTACAGTGCCCTTGGAGGGAAAATATAAAAATAAACCCCCAAGCAGCAGGTGAATGTGTGTGTTGGACATACAGCCCTAATCCTATTCTTCTGCTAAAGGGAATGGCACGGGAGGAAATACAATTTTTATCATCCCTACAGCAATGACATTTGGCTGCGTTTCAGTGCCCGGGGCTGCAGATACCTCATTTCCAGAGGCAGCCACAAAGAGAATCTGAGTCACAGGTGTGCTGGCTGTCCCGGGGAGTCAGACAGGCTCCAGATTGGCAGCAAAAAAAGGTTTTTAAGCAAAAAGAGCCCCCTACCATTAACAAACCCATCACCTTTTCCTGCCTTCCAGTCAGCCCTTTGCTTTGAGGTGCAGCCTCGAAGTTGGGTAACATTTTCCTTTCCAGAGAGGTAAGCACAAAAATGGCTCAAAATTCAGATATATATTTTTTTTTCCCAAGATTTCTCCATCTCCAAAATCTTCCTAAAACTACTGGAGACCAGAGGTTCTCCAGCTGCTGCTTGCAGGGATCTCCTGACCGCGCTGTCTGCTGTGAGCCCAGCAGCAGTGATGGATGGGGTCGCATGGGCTCTGGTTGTTCTTCTGTGGTGAAGAAAATCTGCCAAAATCTCGGGTACTTTCCCAAAAATCTTCTTGCTAAACAGTTTGGAGCTCAGTTTGGAAACAGGACGTGGGAGCTTTATGGGATTATGGCCTTCTCTTATGTAGGTCTCTGGTGGAAATGACAATTGTGTGTTGTCCGGGGAAGGAACCAAATTTCTCAATTCTTCTCCCAGTTCCTTGAGACCTTTCTGTGCGGTGACAAAAGACGTTTGCTCTCTTGCTGCCTTGCTTTTATCAGCGGCGTTGGAGTCTGTGCCACGCACCTGCCCCACAATTTTTGGCTGATTTCTTGCACCTCCCTGCGTTGCTCCATCCTGCTGTCCCAGTGAGCGTGTAGATGTTTGCATTTAAATGTCAGCCCTTGACTGAGACCAGATTCCTGTTGTATGGATGCAGCCAAAAGGTCAAAATTTGTGAATTCCTCCAGCTGAAGTTTGTAAATTATGTAACAGCGGAAACTTGGCCTCTGCTGCGGCGCTTGACTCCCAGAGACTACTGGAAAGAATGTAATGGTAAAATTAATAATAATAATAATAATCTTGCAGATTTTTGTTTTATTTTTTTTTTACAAGAAATCGCTGGAGTTATTTCAGGATTGTGTTTTGAATGCGAGAGTCCAACGCGATGTCTGCAAAGTATTAATAAAGTGTTATTGGATATTTCTTCACAGTAGCACGGGCAGGAGATAAGACTTTTTCTTTCTCGCCCCTCCCAAAGGCATGGGTCCAATTCATCTCAACGAAATCGACTGCACGGGCTTTGAGAAATCCATCACGGACTGCAAGTTCAACATGGAGTCGCAGGGCTGCAACCACGAGGAGGATGCTGCTGTGAGGTGCAACGTTCCTGCCATGGGTTTCCAGAACCAGGTGAGAAGCCAAAGGGCCGGGATATGGGTGACGTGGAGAGGTGTTTTCATCCCAGAGCATCATCTGCCCTTTTTGTGATGCATTTTGGGCATCTGAGTAGGAATTGTTTCACCAAGCCCTGCCTAAAAATTCAGATTTTTAACATCTGCCATGTGACGGGACCCGGTCGGTTTCTCCCCACGGTGGCACCCAGGTCTTGGTGCTGCTGTCCCGTTAGCCACGTGGAGCTTAAAATCTCCAACTGGCTGAACCAGACACGGCTTTCTACGAGCAAATCCTCTTGCCAAAGGCCATAAACAGCCTCTAACACAGAGAAAGGAGGAGGGAGGCTTTCGGGAGGAGCGTGTTGCTCTCTTACAGCTGGCACGGGCCGCTTTCAGACGCTGGGCTTGGGTGCCCATGGTAGGAGACGAAGAAGGGAGACGAAGAACCAAACTGCACCAACTGCTCTGCAAGGAGCAGAACCGAAATCTCCAGCCTCCAAATCACCCCGAGCATTGCTTGGCCAACCATTGCCTCTTCCATGCTTGACATTTATTGACTTTTTTGTGCCTTGCAGCTGCGCCTGAGCGGTGGCCGCAACCCTTACGAGGGCCGGGTGGAGGTGCTGGCGGAGCGCAACGGCACGCTGCGGTGGGGCACCGTCTGCAGCGAGAACTGGGGCACCGTGGAGGCTATGGTGGTGTGTCGGCAGCTGGGCTTGGGTTTTGCCAGCCATGCCTTCCAGGTAGGTCCCCTGCGCCCTCCCGTGCCTGCCGTGGCCACGGTGGCACCCCTGCGATGGGTAGGGGGTGGTGGAGGATGAGGTGGGGTTATAAAAAAATCAGATTTTGGCATCGAGGTGTTGTCCGGAGAGACCCTGAAGGTTAAATGTCGATGCACAGCAGATATTTGGGGGATATTCGGAGCAGAAAGTGCTGCTCTGGGCAAACCTCGTGTTTTCGTGCTGCTCAGGGATAGGATTTCCCAGTCTGGCCCCGTTGGGCTGGTGGTTTTGTGCGGTTTCTTGTCCCTCCCTCGGTCAGGCTGGGGACTTGAACTCCTCAGGCTGGGTGAAGCTCGAAGCCAAGTTTAACGTGGTGTCAGATGGCTTGAAAAGGAATAAAGGAATAAAGGAATAAAGTGTTCATCCCTCCAGGATCACAGAGTGGGAGAGGGACAGGCAGATCTGGGCATATAACAGCAGCTTTTGTAGGGAAATATTTAACTTCTGGGCCATTATTGCAGTTTTGGGCACAAAATGGGTATTGGGGCTCCCCAAAAAAATACAAAACAGCTCCCTGTGCAAGCTGGTTCCTCCAGCTGACTGGACAGCCACGTCCTTTGAACGCTGCTGGCCTTTCCAGCTGCCCTGCTCTGTTGACACAGCTCCGAGAGTCCAGCGAGCAACAAGCCATTTTTTCCTTTAGCTGAGGCTGCTGGTATTTAGAACAGAAAAGGCCCTTATGCACCTCCCGGCTGCACCAGCACGGCGAGGATAAAGCCACACTGTGTGGAACAGGGCAGCCCTGTGTGCAAAGAGCATTGCTAGCAGGGCTAACACACAGCCTGCTGCAAGGGAGCCGTGCTGGGGTCTCTTCTCCTGGAAACGTGCTCCTGGTTTTGATGCTCACGCATGGAAATCAGGATTTTTGGTCTTCTTCTTTCCCCTCCCTCCCTTCTCCCAGCAGCTGGCAACTTTCTGTTGCTCCTACAAATTCTGTAAGCCTGGGAGATGAAGATGGGGAGCAGACAGGGTTTGAATATCCAAAAATCCCCCTCTGAGCCAGGAGATGCAGACCCTGGGTTAGCATCCCAGTTAGTCCCAGTCCCCTCGAGGGCTGTGTGTCCCCTGGCCATTAATTTCGCCTCCTCTTGTTGCCCTCCCCCATGGGCATCACAAGGCAGGTGTGGTTTAATTGCTGGGCATCCCTCCCAGAGGCACAGCCTGTGTGAGCTAAAACGGTCCAGGGATGAATTCATCAGCTGGACGGGCACAACAGGGTGGAAAACTGAGCTTACAGCTGGACTGAAAACAAGGAGAGATTTCAAGCAGCTCAGAAACAGGGGCAGAGATGTGCTTACACAGGTCAGATGTATGTGGAACCTGGTTGAGCTGGGTTTTAATCCCGGTCCAAGCCTTCAGCTTAGGCTGGGGCTGATTCCCCAGGTTACTCTTCTCTGCTCCCAGTCCGTTCTGTCCCTGCAGAATTTAGCAGGTAACTTTCCTCGTCTCTTCCCCAGTATTTCCTCATCTCTTCCCCACTATTTTGTGTTTTTCTTTCCCACATCAGAGCTAGGAAGCATGGAGTGAAGCGAGGTGAGAGATGGGGGATGCTGCCTGGAGCAGGGGCAGCGCACTGCTGATCAGCAGCCTCCTGCCTCTGTTCCTCTGCTTGGACAAATACCAAGCACGGCGCTCCATGTGGAACCCTAATCCCCCAAAAAGTAGGCAACAAACGAATCCTTCCTCTCTTTTTGAAACTCTGGAAGTGTTAATTAATAGGAGTAGCTCACTCCATGACTAGATTCACTCCAGTGGGAGTTTTATGGCTGGTTTTATGGCTCAAATACCAGCACCATTTGGCAAGATTTGTCTCCGTGATGGTGTGGGCTCATGCGTTGGTGACCCTGGAGGGAGAACACAAGTTAGGTAGGGACAAATATTCCCCCAGCAGTCCCCAAAAATGACTGAACGGTGTGTGAAATGCCTCTTTGTGTCCTTTTTACCAAGGAAACCTGGTACTGGCACGGGGACGTCAGCGCTGACAGCGTGGTCATGAGCGGGGTCAAGTGCTCGGGGACGGAGATGTCCCTGGCCCACTGCCGGCACGACGGGGCCGATGTCTCCTGCCCTAGAGGAGGTGGTCGCTTTGGTGCTGGCGTGTCCTGCTCAGAGAGTGAGTAATTCAAGGCTTTATTTCCTTTTAGCTCATTGCCCTGGGATATACAGGAGGAACGGGCGGCCTGTGCCATGCGTCGGGTGTGCCAAATGGCTGCTGGTGGTGCTGAGCGCGGTGCGGGGCCTGCCTCTCCCAGATCTCTGCGGGTGTTTTTAGTTAGGCCGTGAGTTCAAATCTTCCTTCCTTCCTTCCAGCTGCCCCTGACCTGGTGCTGAATGCCGAGCTGGTGGAGCAGACGGCCTACCTGGAGGACCGCCCCATGTTCATGCTGCAGTGCGCCCTGGAGGAGAACTGCCTGGCCAGCTCGGCCGCCAACACCTCCATCACCTCCGGCTACCGGCGCCTGCTGCGCTTCTCCTCGCAGATCCACAACAACGGGCAGTCCGACTTCAGGCCCAAAAACGGCCGCCACGCCTGGGTCTGGCACGACTGCCACCGGTGAGTGCCGCGGGGACGGGGCCTACTTCGTGCCCTAATCCTATGGAAAGGAGGCAGAGCGCAGCTGGGGACTGGGCCAGACTGGTTTTACTGTGGGAGGCCGAGGTGCTTGGGGCTGGAGAAGCCTGATGGGTGTTAGGGCAGCTGGGATAATCTCACAGCAACACGATTTATAAATGGTGGTATGAGAACAAGACGGATGCAGAGCTCTCATCAGGAGAGATGCGTGTGCAAGGGCAGCATCCGTGTGTTGTGCAAGGAAAGCGTGTGCTGCTGGACCCAACTTATCTAGAAAGATGCAGCCGTCTGATCACCTCAGGAAGGGACTCAAAACCACGCTCATTCTGCATTTTATTTTATTTACGCGTCCCGACTCCGCTTAGATGGCGCACAGCTGGGAGATTGTTTGGTTTTGGCACTTTTTGGTAAACAGTAAACTTTCCCCCCCAAAGTGCATCGTTTTTCAGGGGGACGCTGACAGCTTCAGCCAAAAAAAAAAAAAACAGGGAGAGGAAAGGGAGCTGGAACTGAGCCGTGCAGCTGCTTTGGTTCTGGAATGATGGCTTGTTACAAGGTTGATTAGTCTACAATTTGGGATAAAAGGGAAGGCTTGTGCCTTCCAAAAACATGTAGAGCAATAAATTCCCAACTAATACAGTCCTGAATAGCCTTTGCTAAGTGTGAGCAAGGTGAGGCTGTGGTATGGGGCAGGTGCTGGCTGCTTTTACCTTGCAGACAGGTTGGTTTTGTGACGGCTGCATTCAGAGGCACGAGCAGAGCTAAAACCTCAGCGGCACAGAACCGGAGGTAAATAGGAAAGGGGAGGCGCAGGGGAGGAGGAAACCTGGACCAGAGCAGCGTCTGCCTGCCCTTCTGGATGGGAAGGGGCTGGAGGAATTTGTGGGTGCCACAGGGATTCAAGCACGTCGCAGGCTGGGTAAAAAGGAGGCACTTGGAGCTCTCGGGGAGAGGCTGCCCAAGTGAGGTGAGACTGGGAAAGGCTCGGGAAGAGGCCAAGAGCCATCTGTGCGCTCAGAACTGGATTCTGTTTACACGGAGGAGGGATGAACTCAATCCCTCTTCAATCTTTCCAGCCTGTAAACACCAGAATGTAAACACCTCTCTGAATGATTCAGACATATTTCAGAAACTGAGTCAGACTCGAGACCTCAAACTTATCCGGGAGGCAGCCAAATGAGACAGCTTCAAAGTCAACAGCTTGGCCACTGCAGGTCTCTCCTTTCCTCCTTGCCTCCCTCCATCACTGGGAGCTTCTGTTCAGTAGGCTCTCGATGTGGAAGCAGAACAAAAATGGGAAAAATCCTAGCAGGGGACTCAGAAGTGATTAATTTCTGGCGTGTCGTGATTTATTTGGTTGGTTTTGGTTAGAGGGGAGGTGGGAGAAAGTGAAGAGAGAGCCAATCTCTAGAGGGAAGATTTCTTCCCTTCTATCCTTGACCCCTTTTTTCTGTAAAAACTTGAGCAGAGCGGGGCTGCAATACTTGTGGCTGTAAGTTTTTATGCTGTGATTATTTTTACAGCTGGAAAGGAGACGAGCTGTGCCTTGTGCTTTTATTTATTTATGTATTTAACTCATAAGCATCAGGTTTTGAATCGGGGGTCCGTGTCGTTGCCTCACTCCCGGGTCAGGCTGGTGCCTGAGGATTTGGGGACCAGCTCTGCTCTCAGCACCCGTGGCTGCACTCCTGTTCCCAACATCGTGCTTGTGCTGTGGGTTTTTTTTTTCCCCGATTCCAAGGCTGGGATCAAATTCAGCGTGTTACATCAGCATGACCACGTTTGTGCTCCCAGCCCTGGCCACGTGGAGCTCTACTTGGGCACTTCCACCTCCTCCCTGGCCCGAGGAACTGACTGCACTTAGGCACAGGTTGATTTTTTTTTTGTGCTGAAGCAGCATTTTGGAATAAAAGAGGACAAAGTTACGAGGTCAGCACCACCCAAACCCTGCAGTGGTCCCGCTTTGCTGGTTGCAGGTTTACAGCACAGCTTCTGTGCTCTCTCCTGAGCCTTGCTGTGTTCGACAGCAGCTTGGGACAGCAGCACAGCCCCGGCTGAGTTGACACCAACACTTCCCCGTTTAAAAATGATGAAACGCGGCGTGCGCGAAGCCAGCTGTCACCTTGTTTAGATCAGAGTGAAGCGAGTGCTGGGAGAAGCTGGTTCCATCTGTTGTTCGTTTTCTGCCAATAAATTTACATTCTGGTTCCTTTTTAAAAATAAAAAAGGGGAAAAATAAGAAAGAAAAAAAAAAAAATAGCCAGGTTGCTAGCTTGGGTACGTCCTGCTCTGTTTGCAGCCTGTTAGGGACAGGTGAAATAGGTTTTTTTTGGTCAACAGGGCACTAGAAATGATAACCTGATGCTGCTGGCTTTGATTTTTCCCACCCTATAAACCACTGGGGCAAGGCTCTCCCCTGGCACAGCTTTAGCACTTGATATATAAACAAATCCCCGGGCTGGGAGCCAGGCTGGAGGCAGCCCGAGCGCTGGTGCCACGTAGGAGCGTGCCGAGGGGAACGTCTCCTGCCTGGGGTTCCTCTCTCCCTCTCCTCCTGTTGCACCTTTTGGTTCCCAGCACTTTGTGCATCGTCATTTATTTCCTCCCACGCCACTGTGGGAGGAGAAATTCCTGCCCGAGGGATGGAGCAGCACAAAGGCTGGGCTCTTCCCATCCACGTTGTCCCGCTGCTGGGGGCACCGCGCAGCCCTTCAGAGGTGGTAATTAAATTAAAGGGGTGTCTGCTCGCCCTAACGATGGCTCTCCCTGTCTGTGTCTTGCAGGCACTACCACAGCATGGAGGTTTTCACCCACTACGATCTCCTGAACCTCAATGGGACCAAGGTAGCTGAGGGACACAAGGCCAGTTTCTGTCTGGAAGACACGGAGTGTGAAGCAGGTGTGTTTGCCAGTGCCCCTCGTGCTCTCTGCTGTCCCCGTACACGTTACAGGACTCAAAGATGCTAGGAAATTCCTGAGCAGGGTTTGACAGGACCTGGAAACCAGTCCTGAGGATGTGTTTGGGTGGAATAATGGTCTCTGTGGGTTTAAGAGCATCCCAACAGACCCCCTGTATGTCGAGGTTTCCAGACCTCAGCTTCTTACATATTTATTCTGAGCTGCTCTGGACCCCTCAGTGTGCGTGGTTTGATTCCCAAAAAGCACGAAACTCCAAGACTTGCCCCTGGGTGCTAACACAGGAAAGGTGGAAACTCCTCCCAGGCGTTTAACTAGTCCATGTATTTCAGTAGAGGACTTTAAGCGAGGTAATACTGCGTTGTCTCATCCAAAATATCGTGCCCAAAGCTTATCGCTGGCTATGGGAGCTGGAGAGCAACCAGCCCTTCATCTAACATGGTCTGTGAATCCAACACTGCGTGGTTTTAACTCCTCTCCTCCTTTAGATGTGCAAAAACAGTACGAATGTGCCAATTTTGGTGAACAAGGGATCACGGTCGGATGCTGGGACGTGTACCGACATGACATCGACTGCCAGTGGATCGATATCACCGACGTCCCGCCGGGTGACTACCTCTTCCAGGTACATGGGGGGGGGAAAAGGGTTGGAGACACTGCCATTGCCCTTACCTTATCCATTGGGGATGTCAGGAATGTACCTACCTGGGTGGTTTATACATCTACAACACTATGAACGACTGGTTATAGTGATTGTATTCCCAGAATGGCTAAAGAATTAGCTAACAGAACAGCAAATTTACCAGATCCCATATTAAACCCGATTAAAAAGTCAGGGATGATGACCACAGCTTCGAGATAAGCCCTAATGAATCCAGGTGCAGCTCATGTTGATATCCTACACAACCCACATGCTACCACCACGTTGCATCCCACTCTTGTCTCGTACCAAGCCTCTGAGCTGTTTGTAAGCAATGCTCGCTTCGCTTGGGGAATTAAATCACGGAGTTTGCATAAGAAGTTGCGGCTGCCTACAGTCGGTTTTGTGCAATTGGGGGAATTCTTCGGCTCTAAAAACAGCCACTTAAACTGTAGAGGAGCGAAGGGAATTATTTTTGTCTCCCCTGCTCTCGTGTGAAATGTGGAGAAGGTGTTTGAGGGTGTATTTTGGTGCACGGGGGAAGGTGTGAGCTTGATCTGGGTTTAATCAAGCATTTTCTGGCTGCTTTGGAAAAGAGAGTTACTTTTTTTTCCTAAAACAAAATTAAAAAAAATGATGCTGTAGTGAAAAAGCTGACTCCACCTCGAGTCCAGCCCCTCTTCAGGTAGCTTCATGCTGTTTCTCCCTCGCTCCCCAGGTTGTCATCAACCCAAACTACGAAGTGGCCGAGTCGGATTACTCCAACAACGTGATGAAATGCCGGAGCCGCTACGATGGGCAGCGCATCTGGATGTACAACTGCCACATAGGTGAGAGGAGCTGACCCCTCTGCGGTGTGTGCTTACTTACGTGCTCGATAAGATGAGCTGTCGAGTCCAGGCTGGACCCTGGTACCACTGCCACGGTTGGTTGAGCAGGGGAATGGTTTGTTTTGTGCTCATTACCGGGGCAGCGAGCACAACACGGGGCAGAGAGCTTCCTGACCAAGATCTAGGAGAAATCCCTCTTTTTTGGGCTTGGTGGAGCAGTGATAGCAGATGTTCCAGCTGCGCCTCTTCTGCAGGGGAAGGAGCATTTCCCGCTCCCCCCTAGAGGCTGTCAGGCAGGAGGAGTGCAATCTGAAAAGTTGTTCAGAGTGCTCGAGTGGGTCCGGGCAAATACCTACAAATTCCTTCCTAAACTGAATTATTACCAGCCTGGGACTGACCTCTTAAGACCCCAAAGCTGCTCTTTTCTTGAAAAGCAAACAAGGAGGGTGATATGTGAAACAGGGCAGTGAGAGCCATCCACTCGAGCCAGAAATGAAAACGCTCTGCTGTCACGTTGGTCCGAGGGAGAACAGCTGCATTATTAATTTATTTTTTTTTTTTGAATGCACATAAAATATCATCTGGAATTTTTAAGGCTTGGAAATATCAAAGCCAAGCAAGCTTAAATTTGTTTTTGCTTCAACAGTCAATTGTCAGGTCCATTTAAAAAGGGAATCAAGTTGCAGGGTAAGGCAGAACTCTGTCTTTTAACACAGAAAGCAAATTAATAGCAACTGCCTGTCAACTTCCAAGTAAAGCCTACGGTGAAGACAATATCCAGAGCTGGCTGAAGTTCTTGAAGGAATATTTTTCCTGATTTTTTTTTTCCCTCATTAGTTTGTTGCTTTTCTGAAGAAAATACTCATCTCATGTGTCATACTACAGCTTGTGACCTAGTTCAGAAAAGCCAAACCCACTTCAGTCGGATGAACAGGCACTTAAGTGTTAGATGAGCTCTCCAGCTGAGCTTGAAAATATTTCTGCTTAAAAATAAATGCGTTTAGGCTTTTATTGTCTCTCAGCTAGCAAAAGTAAGGGCACGGCCCTATTTAAGAACAGAGTAAACAGAACCCACTCACCATCAGCCTCGAGGAAGAGACCATCCCACAGGTCCTGCTAGTCATCGTGTAAGTAACGTCGTTAAACAACCAAGGTTAGCAGTAAAATTGAGGATGGTTTGTAGTCTGGTCTCCTCAAGGTGTTAAAGATTAGACCCAGCACTCCTGGGGACTCCTGGTTGTTCCAATTAGGGCAATATTTAATTAATGCTTAAATAATTTAGCCCATGGAAACCCTCCTCTTCTAGATCTTGCTTAGCCCTTCAATTTTACAGCATCTTACACGGATTACGCGCAACCCCGATGTGTTCCCTGCCTCGTGCTGGTTGCAAGCTTCCTTTGCTACCTCCTGCTTCATGCCGTGTTCTTTCTGTCACCCCCCAGGTGGCTCCTTCAGTGACGAAACGGAACAAAAGTTTGATCACTTCAGCGGACTCACAAATAACAAGGTGTCCACCCGATAAACCAGCATCGCCTCCCCCCCCACTATTTAAAGAAGCGAGGCTTCCTGCTTCGGTGATTTCCCTAACCACTGCACACACAAAAAAAGAGAATCAAGCAAACAATCAAACTCTAAATCAGCAAGGTAAATTATTTCCTAAAGATGCCTTCCTTCCCAATTTAGGTGCTTGGACCACCGTGTGTCTCTTGTAATTCCAATCCCTACGACTTGAGGTAGTTAGGAGCAGGCTTTTGAACTCTACGGGGCTCCCTATCTTCACCATCCCAACCTACTCCATCAAGACTTCTCCCTCCACTTTGCAGCGCCACCTTTATTCATAGACGTAGGTCCAGGCTGCAGCGAGCACAGTTTGCCTTTGTTTGGGTTCCAACAGCCTAAATCTGTCTTTACCGATCGTTTTCTTGGTATTTTTAAGCTCTTTGACTCAAGCTTGAACGCACCGTTGATGCAAACGCCTCCGTTTGTGACGCTGCTTCTCGAACGCAGCTAATCCTCAGCACCACCGTGTGTTTACTCCATTTTAGCAAGGAAATGCAGGAAAGAAAAAAAAAATGAAGCTTTTTTCTGAGCAGAACAGTCTAAAGCGTAATTTAATACTGCAGTCAAAACTCTTTTGTGTTCAACAATCAACTCCCAGCACAATCTCTTGAACGGAGCAGCTAATGCAGAACTGTTTTCTACAAATGCATCAGAGCTCCACGAAGCTACACCGCCACTGAAACACCTCGAAGACTTGGCAGATCTCCTGATGATGAGTCCACTGGATTGTGAATTTCCATTACACAGTAAGCTATTCACCCCACCGCTTCTACGTACACCTAAGTAGTACCTTTTAAGCTGGATATTCACTCCATCTCTTCTTTAAAAGATGAGTTTAGTTAAGGCATTTTTATCATCACTGTACGTTACAGAGGTAACTTCATGGCTTTTCATCATCGGGGATCTGGACCTATGCTGTCACAGACCGCCTGTGTAAGTTGTCTTTCAAAGGATTTTTACAGTTGGTAAATTCATAATGGTGCTAAGAGTGTTCCTCTGTTTGTTTGAGGACACGTTGCTACAGCTTTTCAGACACAGCTACTTGAATAAAAACGTTTTACCCAGAAAAAAAATGTTTTATTTTTTCCTAAATCCTATTTGTGTGTTTCTACTCCAGGAAAGTTTAGGGCCTTGGTCACAATTCCTAGTACTCAAGTTTTGTTTTTTTTTATCCCTCTGTGTTTGTACAGAAGACTTCTACAAGCAGCTAAAATTAACTCAATAATTGTAACTGACCATTTTGGTCCATGGGGGGGTTGAAAACATCTGTATCTGTCTCGCGCTCTCCACAGCCTACCTCACAGGGATGTTGTGAGGCTTAAAGAATGCAGAAGTCTTTTGCTAATGCCTGTCAGAATATTTCTGTCCTTTATCCAGTGACCCAGATGGTGACATCTAGCAAAGGTTTTTAGCCTACTGTAAGTTGGAAAGCTCTAATTTGTTCTCAAGATCCAGGACTGTGTAGCTAAAGCAGAGTCTGAGCTGTGTTGGATGCTCTGTTGCTGCTGCTGCTATCACAACAAGGTGTCTCACGTTATCCCTCAACACCAGGCTCTGTGCAAATCAAGCAACTGTCAAGTTCTGGTTTTCTTTTCCTCATCAGTGGATAACAACTTTGCTTGCTAACAGTGCAACAAAGCAAGTCAGGCTCTTTTAAACAATATAAGTAAGAAGAAAAAAACCCGAAACTCACTTGCATTCAATGCTTGTCAGTATTGTGGGATATTTTAACAATAACATTACAACAAGGTAAACATTGAACAGATTTTTTTTTGACTCCTGCAGATGCTCTGCTCTGTTACAGCTCAATTTTGGCCAACAAGATACAATTTGCTCACCCTGGTGCACTCTAAAAATGAATAAGGTAGGCTTTTCTGTTAGCAGCCTTACTTTTTTCTGCAAGTGCCCCCAGTGAGCGACAGATGCTTTGAAACAGAGCAGGGCAGGATGTGAAGAGCTAACTGCAAAGCCCACTGGGCCTGGCTCTTGAGCTCAACATCTCATTAAGAGTAAACTTTTTCCCTTCCCAACTTCATAAAGACAAAACCGGTGCTAAATCCATAAGAGAACATCCCTGTGGTAACTCACTGTTCTGCATGCAGTTTAATATCACAGCTGTGCTCATCTACACATCTTTTTTTTTTTTTTTTAGCTGAGATGGTTTATTCCTCCTGGTCCAAGCTTTCTGGCAGGAGCCCTTCGGTGCCTGAGCTGCACTGCTGCTGCTTGTGCTTCAGTCCCAAAGCCCGGGTCACCAGCCTCCTCGCCACCGCTGTGTCAGTTTGGGGTCTCTCTTTTGCAGCCTGAAGGAGTTCTAGGTAAAAAGGGGTGAAAAGGATTCAGTTGGAGCTTATTCAGTCTCGTGGCTACACCGCAGGACTGTGAGACAGAAGGGCTGAGTTCTATTTTCTTAGGTCTTTTACAGAAATAGCCCAGGAGTATGAGCAAATCATCGTACCCCTGCAGAGTATTTTGCCTTTTCTTTTAGAAAGCTGTGCCTCCAAATTTTGTACTTAAGATTTTTCAGGTAAGGTGCAATAATGCCAATTCAAAAGATATTTGGATATGTTGAAACTCCAGGCCACTTCTGCAGTGGTAGAGAGATTTGTTCCCCATGAGCTTTCAGGAACAGCTTCGTAACTCCTGGCAAAATTCAGCCAGTCCCATCTCTGAGAACAAAATGAAGGCACACAGTCCGACCAATTTATCCACAGAGAGAAAAGTCTGATCGCAATTTCAACTAATCAAAGACAACAGCCTAAATCCTCAGAAAGCAGCAACAGAAAAAAATATCTGCATTTAAAAAAAAATAATAGCTAAATGTATCAGATGCTTTTGGAAAGCCCTTTGGCCAGGAGTGACCAAGAACCTCCAGTTTCTGGTAAGCATCTGGCTTGCTACAGTTTCATCTTACAAGAAAGCAATATACCAAAACTCTACCAAGTCCAAAATAGTCTGCATTTGGCAATTATCTAATCATTTATCAGCAAGTGTTTGCAAATTTATTATCCAGTTAGCAATGTGGGCTTTGCTTGCTTTTTCAGATTTTTTATTAATAAAGGCAGCCCATCAGCAGCTTAAAGGAAAAGGGTCAGGCTCAGAGCATCCACAGCTTGGAAAATAAGCTCTTTTTTTTAAAAAAAAGAGACACTGTCAGCTAATTAAGAAAATTTGGAAGAAATTGCTATTGAAACTGAATACAAAGTTCCCCAGAAGGAGTTTATAACCTGATTCAGAAGCGTGGCAATAGGCTACAGCAAAGAGAATCAGGCAGTGAGCGTGAATGAAAGCAGATGAAGCGGAGAGTGTGAAAGCAAACCTAATTCTTTGGCATTTCATTCAAATCTAGCAGTCTTAAAAACTACAAAATCTAGCAGTCTTAAAAACTCAGGAACTTCTAACTGTGACAGTGTCCCTTTAAATCATTCATACTGAAATCTGTTTCAACTGCAATGTACTGGAGCACTAACAGCATAGTTGTATGTTCAGCAACGTCTCTACTGCTACAAGATTCATGGCATTTCTTTACTGTGGCAAGTATAACTGATTACAATATGATTTTAAAAGGCAATAAAACAAATAAACAATGTTAATGGCTAAGCTTAACAATTTTGTCTTCACCTGATACCGAATAAAATTATGCCAACCACAAAACGTAATTGCTATCAGTTTTGTCTATTTATTGTCTTTAATTGTGCAGAGTAAGAGGGCAGAAAAACTTACTGGGCAAGCCTATGGCATTTGACATGTTCACATTCACCTGTGCCTCCATTCATGCCTGCTGCAGTTATTTTGGCTGTCAGAGCAAAAACCAGCATTACTGACGCAGTAAGTTTTAACATCCCAGTGATAACAGGTTGGATGAAAATAGTGTAAGAATGCAGCAGCAGGCTGTTACTGAGAACTCTACGCAACAGCTTGCTGGCCTGCCATTGCCAATAAAGCTATTAAAAAAATTTTTTAAAGGAATATTGGTACTTAATAGGTATTTCCCCATTTAACTTGTCATCATGACACCACCCAGGATACAGAAGACAGGCAAAGAGAGAAACAAAAGTTAAAAATAGATCATCTTACTTGGTCGCTGAAGTGCCTTAATTTTAGACTGCCTTGTTGCATGGATCAGTGGTCGGATCTTTAAAGAAGGATAACGCCGCCCCAGGGCTTGAGATGCTTAAAAGAACAAAGATTAAAAGAACAAAGATTGCTCAGCTTAGCAGGCTAAATTGCGGTGGCTTTAATCATAACATAAAAATCAATACATGTTGTAACAACACTCCATACGTTGAGCTTCACCAGCTAGTGAGTTATCTCAAGACTCACACTAAAACAACTGAATTCAGCCTGATCACCTCAGGCTTACACCACACTTTCCTTGCACAGGAAGAGTCCCAAGAAAATAGAAAGAAATTTTAAAGACACCTCTGATGATTAGACTACAGCCCAAGAGCACAAGTGTTCAGACTCCATATGCTGCTGGATGGAAACTTCTCTTGGCATAGGCATGATCTGAGCTTGGAGCTTTTGCACCCCAAAAAAGTCACTTTGCTAGGAGGCTTGGTGGCCAACCCCATGCCATTGTGCTCACAGGGTCCCCAAAAGGACACGAGCACCCTTTGCTGCACACGTGCAGGAATTTTGCCTAGCTTTGGCAGAAAAACTGACGTGGCAGAACAGAGTAAGCTCTAGCAATGCACCATACAAAAGGTGTCCTGCCTATTACCCAAGCCAATTAAAAACCTGCTGATCTTGCCAAGCAGAGTTTCCACACAGCACACAGTGATGCCAAGGCTTAAAAGCGTTTCAAGTTTGAGGTGTGCAGGAAGAAAGACACGATGAACCATCACTAATTCTGGCCCGAGCATGTGAAGCACCACTGCAAACTGCTGTGTCAGGACAGGCCCTAGTGCAAGAGCTGTGAAAACCCAGGGGCTCTGCAGGATCCTCAGCTGCAGCCAGGAGTGAGGGCACCCTTACCTGCAGACAGGCTGGAGAAGATTCCCAGGGCGTGCGTATCGTCGACCCACTGAATTTTGAAGCCACTCTCGCTAAAATGAAAAGACAATAGAAGAATATTCACTAATAGGGAAAATAAAAGCCACAGTAAAACTCATCATCCTCCTCAAGTTATGAAGATTACTTAGTATTGTCACCCATAGCCAGCTGGTGCTTGTCAAAAGCATTATATTCATTTTACAAGAAGGGAAAGGAAGGAACAGATGAAAATTAAATGTGTCCCTGTCAAGGCCACAGTCAGCTGCCCCCAAAAATGCTCTTCTTCCACCTAAAGAAGCTCTTGGCCAAAAATCAACCTCCATTTCAGGGAGCGTCTTGCAACACATAAATATTGTCATTTGCACAATGCTTTACAAACACTACCTGGTTGCTCAGTCACTTACAAGGAACAGCAAGTGATTTATAAACGTGGTTTACAAAGCTTAGGAGCAAGAGACCAAAGCAAAAAAAATCTAATAACGTGTCAGCGGAAAATGTGAGCTGGGGAGCAGGGACTTCAAAGATGTTTCCCCCAGCACAGGAAATACAAATACAATTGACTGCTCAAATTAGATCTGTCAATTTTCAGCTCAGTTTCACTGTCAGAGCAAGTGGAAAAAAATATACGAGAGAAAACACACACAACAGACAGCAGCTTATTAAGAATGTAAATAACGCTGTTCGATTTAGAGGGACGCGTGGAGGTGAAGCGCTCACAGCTAATCCATCAGGTGTATCAGGAGGGAAGGTGGCAGACAGGGAGATTGCACACACCACGCCTGAGCTCCACAGCAGAAGCAACACTAATTCAGAGCTGCACCGAGCACCATTTACCACTAAGACAGGGCTGAACTTTGCCCCGATCCTGCTGCTAATCCAATGTCACCCTCTCAGGCACAATACTGTTTGTTCCCTGTATTGACATAATAAATCTTATCTCCACCAGCAGGATTGGGCCCTTTTTTTTTTCCCAAACACTTATGTAAGCATGTAATTTCAACTCAGGCACTGGGATGCAATAGCAGAGAGGCTCCTACGAAGCACATGAAGGCTCCTCGCTGAAGCTGGAGCAGAAGGAATAAGCCTGCACGTAGGCAACAACATGCCTGACAAAGCCCTGAAGAACCAGGCGTGTTTTAAATCATGCATAAACTGCAGGAAAATGCCCTTTAAAGGACGGAGAGTGTAAGACGTGGCAGCATGAAGGCAAAACTAAAATTCAGTGTAGCATTAGCACTCTGCTGTGCATTCAAGTCTGGATACTGCTCACCTTACACCCCTCAGATGGGTACTTACTGGAAATCTGAGAAGACTTCTAAGATGTGCTCCGTTTTCAGCGATGGGGAGAAGTCGTAGATTTCAGTTACGTGTCCAAAATCCCCCTCGTTGAGCTGTGCATCTCCATAGCTGGAATAATCAAACCTGATCTTCTCGATGCTTATGTCCTTCACAGTTAAATGGCCCACAATCTGGGAATAAAAATGTATGAATAAATAAAAACGAAGTGGTTTATAAAAGCTGCATTTCTAAAAAAGCTCCCTAAGTGTAGGAACAGGCACAGGTAGCTGATCCTTTGAAGGCACATTATGGAAAACAAAGATCAGACCAGCACGGGACAAAGCTGCTTCTGCTACTACCACTCCTGCACTGCCTCAAGAAAGCAATTTGGTTCCCAATTTGGGCTAACCACTTCCCTGTGTTACGGGGAGAAGGTGGGAAATTATCACAACAAAGACATGAAAGACCAAGAGGCGTGTGGTGAAAGCAGGGAGGACTGCACAACCACCAGGGCAGCTGCGGCCGCTCTGCCACATTTTGCACATCGCCTTCGGTGCTTCTCAGCTCTGCCCTGGCTTAGTCCTGGTCCAGAAACACCCAAATGGTTCAAATGTGGGTGAAACGCTGCAAAAAAATGGACCAAGAGCTCATTTCCAAGAGCAGTCGGGCATCCACCAGAAAAGATTTCATTTCAAAGAGCAACCCTGCTGGGTCTTGCCTTGGTGCCTCCAAACCATCTCACAGACTGGTTGGGGTTGAAAGGGACCCTAAAAATAATCTAATTCCACCCCAAAGGCCACGCTCCTGCCAACAGCTTCAGCAAACACCTGTGAAGCCCCGGCACGAGCTCTGGCCTCCTGTTGTTGAGGGACAACTCCTGAGCCACCCTTCTTTTTTCAAAACAATTCCCCGGGGCAAACGCTACCTCTTTCAGGAGCTCTGCAGAACAGTCGTCCTCGAGGCTGCTCTCCCGCCCCGGGGTGGCCGCGCTCTCCTCTTTATCACCTGCAGGCAGCCGCAGCTCGCGCCACAACGCGTTGGCCAAGCCTGAAGGCTCCTTGTCGTGCTCTGGCACCTCCACCCAGCGCTTCTGGTCGTCGTGGCCCGATGGCTTGGCACCACCCATGGGCTCAGGTGCAGCCAAGGACTCATCTTGGGCTCCGGGGGGGCTCTGGTGCTGGCTCTGCTCCCCCTGAGCACCACCGGGGCACTCCTGAGGCTCAGACAAACTTTTGCCCAGCTCCGACGCGCCAGCACTCGACAAGTCCCTGCCCTGTTCTTCCAGTGGTGGCACATTTCCGCCGCTCTCCAGGCTCTTGGCATCAGCACAGCTCTTATCTCGGTCGTTCAGCACCAGCGACGTTGCAGCAGGCTCTGCTGCAGGCAGGTCTGTGCAGGAGTCAGTGCCACGGCTTCCCGACAGGGAGGAATTTGTGCTGCTCTCCACCACTCCGGCACCCTGGCCCTTTTGGTCTGGAGCGTGGCACAGGGTCTTGCTACCTTCTGCTACGACAGCGTCGTCACGGCTCTGCTCTTGCTCTTCTGCTTCAGCTCGGTTTTCGTTGTGTATGGAAGGAAGGGAATCGGAACAGTCTTTATCCTGACTTTCCTGCCCAGAGAAATTATTATTTTCTAACAAGGGGACATCCGCACGGCACGGAGGATGGTCATCGTTTGCATCGTCGTTACTTTTTCCTGAAACACTCTCTTCTCCAGGGTCTTGTTGCTTGTCAATAGCCAAGGAGACACCACTGGCTGCTGTGCTGGACTCAGGGCCACCTTCAGGCTTACCCAGCCCATCCTGGGTGTCCCCAGCTGCAGCCTCAGGGCAGATCTCCCCTTCTCGTGCCGCATCCACACCCGATTCGGTGCCAGCCGCCACCGAGCTCTCGTGCTCCCCCCATTCTGTCTTCTTGCGCATCGCTTTGGGGACGTATAGGGCTTTATCCGGCTTCTTTCGGGGCGGTCTTTTAATCCTGCCAGACCCCACGCAAGCTCGAGACGTGTCATCGTGCCTGTCCCCACCGTGCCGAAGCCTGGCACCCCCCCTGCCACCGCCGCGGCCCCAGGGCTGGGGAGGTCGGTGAGGTCTCGGTGTGTTGGCGCTGGGGTTTTGGTCGCCGGTTTCACCAGGCAGCCTAGGAGCAAGAGAAGAGGCATGAGGAGCCCAAGTAAAAAAGAGAGAAAGCAGGAAAATGATCGGATCTGCACATAAAAGTCTGCAGACGGGGGAAAAAAAAGAGCTTCCACTTCCCTAGTGACCAAAAGATGCTATTAATAGGACACCCTCCTCTTTGCTGAGAAGCACCGTGCAAGTTTCAGGCGTCGAAGCTGGAATAAAAACCTCACGGCCAGAGAAATTGCTGTCACATCCACCGCCCAGTACCTTATGGCTGAGTGGCAGATGACCGTCCTCCTCCTCCATCCTTCTCCAACCGAAAAGCTGCTCAGCAAATCCACATTTTCCACGGTCCTGTGGATCAGGTACCGGAGGCGACTGGACAGAGGAGGGAACAGGAGCACCCTGGAAAAGACAGAGGGGTCGAGGGCATCAGCAGCTTGCAGGAAGAAAAAGGACAGGGATGCAGCAATAAATTTACTTAACTGTAATTTATTTTATAACTGCACTCTCTAACAAACATTTAAAAGTTATAAAATTAGTATTTAAGGTCATTACAAGCCAGTGGGATAGCTGAACTAAGAATTTCCTCCCCTGCTCCTTCCTGAACCCCTTTTTTGGGGGGACTTCTCAAGGGTTTCACAGGTCACTGGATCAGGAAGGAGACCCAGTTTAAAGCCAGCCTGGACGAAGAAAAATGACGCAGCAAACACAAGGCGACGAGGTCGCTGCTGAGGGAGGATCTGCTGCACAGGAAGCCCTCAGCAGAGCGGGGAACTGAACTATTTGATTACAAAACTATTAATTATAACTCCGCCAGGCTGACTACAGCGAGCCCAGCCAGACTGGGGCTGGTGTAAACGCCACCAGCGTCCAAAATAATTCTGCTCGAAGGCACCTTAAAGGCAAAGCAGGCAAGGCAGAAACTCCAAGCTGGCTCTTGTCCCATGGGGAAGCCCCGAGCTCCACGTCCAGGCAGATCTTGCAGCTCCCAAAGGCTGCCACGCAAACCCAGCTGCTGCTTTCACAGCCCGGAGGAATGATTCAAAGCAGAAAGGTCTCGCAGCAAGCGAGACCCCAAGATGCCAAGCGCCCCTACCTGTGGTGCTGCCCCTGGAGCATGAAGTGCTCCAGCTCCTCCGCGATCCTGCCCACGAAGTCATCCTCGTTGGGCGAGAGGAAAACGCCATCCATGCAGCGCAGCGCCAGGGTGGCAGCGGATGGGAGGCCTGGGGAGGGACAGGGACGCATGGGGACCCCCTGCACCCACTGCCATTTCTGCGCACCCCCATACCATGTGCACCCCACCACACCCCAAACCTTCCCTCTGCACCCCCAGTACCCCAAACCTTCCCTCCACACCCCCTGCACCCCAACCTTTCCCTCTGCACCCCCAGCACCCCACTACACCCAACCCCTTCCCTCCACTCCCCCAGTGCCCCAAACCTTCCCTCCAGACCCCCAGCACCCAGTTACACCCCAAACCTTCCCCCTGCACTCCCAGCACCCCAAACCTTCCCTCTAGAGCCCCAGGACCCTCCTATACCCCAAACCTTCCCTCCAGACCCTCAGCACCCAGCTAAACCCCAAACCTTCCCCCTGCACCCTCAGCACCCTAAACCTTCCCTCCACACCCCCTGTGCCCCAAACCTTCCCTCCATAGCCCCAGAGCCCCACTGCACCCCAAACCTTCCCTCTGGACCCCCAGCACCCAGTTACACCCCAAATCTTCCCCCTGCACCCCCAGCTCCCCACTACTTCCCAAACCTTCCCTCTAGACCCCTAACACCCAATTATACCCTAAACCTTTCCTCCACACCCCCAGTGCCCCAAACCTTCCCTGCACACCCCCAGCACCCCGCTACTCCCCAAACCTTCCCCGCACGCCCCCGACCACCCCCCTACCCCCTTCCCTTCACCCCCGGGCACCCCCATTCCCTCCCCACACCCCTTTTTTCCCCTCACACAGCCCAAAGGGGGGCTCCCCGGACCCCCGGCCGGGCCTCCCCGCGCCTCCCCTACCGCCAGGCCCGGCCGACCGCCGCTTCCCGGTGCGGCGCCTGCGCCCGGCCCCGGCCCCGGCTCCTCCCGCCGGGCAGCACCGCCCCCGGGCCCGGGGGGAGCGGGGCGGGGGCTCCGTGAGGGGAAAGGGGGGCCAAGGAAGCCCTTTAAGGCCCTAAAGGGGTTTAGGGGTCCAGTGTCCCGCTCCTGGGTGGGGAAACGGTGGAAATATGAGGGAATTGTGGAATATCCTGAGGTGGGAGGGGATCGCAAAGGTCGCCAAGTCCTAGTTCCACGCGGTTTTACCCCAAAGTTCAGAGTATACGGCTAAAGGCACAGCCCAAATGCTATTTAAAGTCCCACAGGCATGGTGCTGTGACTACATCCCCAGGGAGCCTGTCCCAGTGTGTGACCACCCGCTCACTGAAAGACCTCTTCCAGCCTGAACCTCCCCGTCCCAGCCCCATGATGTTCCCTCAGGTCCTGTCACTGTCCCCAGAGGGAAAAGTTCAGCACCTGCCCCTCCGTTCCCCCTCATGAGGAGGCGGTAGGTTGCCATGAGGCCTCTCCTCAGCCTCCTCTTTTCCAGGCTGAATAAAGTCACCTCAGCTGCTCCTCATATGTCCTCCCCTCTAGGTCCTTCGCCATCCTTGGAGCCCTAAGCCCAAACCCTGGCTCTACGTACGGAGTAGGGGATGAAAGGCTGGAGAGCAGCCCCACAGAGAGGGACCTGGGGGTTGTGGTTGACAGCAAGCTGAAGATGAGCCAGAAAAGATGTGATATTATTGGCCAGAGAAGGGCTATGAAGATGCGTAAATGTTAGGGAAACCATTTTCCGCAGGCAGCAGGAGGAAGGGTTTCAAGAACTGCTGCACAGAAGAGCAGCAAGGCTCTCCTTGGCCAGCTCAGGGCAGTATTTGGTGTCTCCCTGGGGTGTCATCGGCCCCCCAGGTCACTGAAAGCATCCCTGCTGCTCCGGGCAGGAGCAGAGAGGGGCACTGCCTGCTCCCTGCTGAGAAATCGCTGCTGGTCAGCATGGGAGAGAGGTGGATGAAAACGAAACACACAATTCGTTAGTGATATGCTCAAAGTAACTGATTTTCCTCATTTATTTTGGGGGGAGCAGTAAAGAGCCACACCAGAGCTCCTGTAGATGCTCCACACCCCGTAACAGGCTTGCCTTGGCATCACAAAATCCTCCTCTCAGGGTTAATGTCTCCTCCTCTCCCCCTCAGCTGATTGCCCAGAATTACCATATAGATTGGCAAAGCCAGGCCTGTGATTGCACAAGAGGCTTCTGCCAGGCTCCTTCCAACACCCTGAGCTCCTCGTCCTGCCTCTCACCTGCAGCCTGCTCTGGCCTCTGCCTGATGAGGAGCAGCTGATGTTTGGAAGCAAAGCCAAGCAAGGCAGCAACATAAACCAGCATCCCCCCGTTCCCCATCCCTGCACTATCATCCCCTTCTCTGCTAAATCCATTCCTCCTAAACCTGAAAAAAATCACTTTGAGGACAGCAGCATCCCCTGCCCCACAATACCCACCCAGACAGGCTCCTGCAGCAACCGCAGCCACCACCTGCACGCTTAATTCCTGCCTGCCCCAGGCCTTTGCAATAAAATGTGCTTGATTTTGTGACTGCACAGAGCAGGACGGTGCCCTTTTCCCAGCCTCAGAGCATCCTTTCTAGCCCAGGTGGACACAAGCAGGGCGGCATGATTCCTAGCCTGGGTTTGAGAGGTGAGAGCCAGCCTGGGATGCCGAGCCCTCGATGCAGGGTGAGGTTTCCCCTTGCACCCCTCTGGTATTTACCCCCGAGCAGAGATGGACAACAGACCTTTCCTCCCCAAAACATGCTGGTCCATCTGCCCTGCACTTGCCTGAGCTCTCAGAGAAGGCTGCCAGCTGCTGTGCGTGCCTTCTCTCTGGGGTGCAGCCCCCAATTTCCATTTAAATTGAGATTTTTACATTCCTTCTCCCTTAGCCCCAATGTGCCCAGGTTTACTGAGTGCCTTTGGACACTTGAATTGCGTCTGATGGGACCTGGACACCTCTCCCTGGTTAATGATGTCTCTTTGCATATAATCAGGCACCAAATGAGATAATGTTGGGGCCCTGGTACCTCCACAGCAGCTGCTGCAGCAGCAAATTGGGGCACTCAGAGTACTGAAGTCACCAGTTTGTTATCTTATCCTACAATCCAGCTTGCATTAGACTAGAGCACCTATTTATTCATTTTACTCCTACCTAGACTGCTCAGCAGTGACAGCCAGGCTCATCCTGACAGCCCCACAAGCACCCATTTCACAACCTGTCTGCAGGGCGAGCCAGCTCTGCTGCTCTCATCCCACCCATGGCAAAACCAGAGCTCCAAAAACCCAAATGACTTACCTGGGATTACAGGGCAGGACGGGAGCAGTGCTTACAACAGCACACAGAAGTCCTGACCCCCAGTTTCTGCTCCGGGACCAGCCCCGGGTAGGAATTCATTTCACCCACCTCTGAAATACAGCCAGGGATGTAGCAGCATGCTGCACAACCTCAGGGTGGAAGGAGGAGGATGCTTCCCAGCGGAACTGTGGGGCAAAATTCAGAGAAGCAGAAAGCAATCGGTGGAAAACCAAACAGGTCTGGGCTTCCAAGGACTGTCGGAGACACTAAATAAGAAGAGCTTCCCACCTCACCTCAAAGGGCTGTGTTCCAGGCCAGCAGATGACGTGAGAACAAGCAAGGTGATGACACTTGGGAATAATTCAGGCTAGTGGTCTGGCTTTCTTCTCCGAGAAATGAGCCTTAGCTCACGTTCTGCCTCGGTGCCTCCTGTCCCTGTGTCACTGGACCCTGGTGCTTTTTCTCTTTTTCCCCTCGACCTGCAGCATCTCCTCTTTCCTCACTCCTGTCCCTCACAGCACTGCGCTTCGCTCCTGGTGCTAGCAAACCTCAGGAGCTGGAAAAGCACCGCAAGGCACAGCCCTGGTGGTGTGCAGCTATGAAAGGCTGAGTGATTGCAGAGGGAGAAGAGTTTCTGGATCAGGAGGTGCCCAATTTGCCCTCACCCAGGTGCGAGGCAGCACCAAAAACTGTGTTATCCCAGCTGACCTGAGACTTGCACAAGTCAGGTTTCCTAAGGCTGTGGTTGAGGTGCCAGAGGATGAGAAGCATCTGCTCTCTGCCCCATCTCCGTGGCAGCAAAATAAAGAAGCCCCTTCTGAAGCAAAGTTAGACAAAGCATGCTTTTTGCCAAACAAAGCCCAAGTCACACAACTTTTTGGAGCTGTTACCCATTTCCCCGATGTGCAGAGGCCTGTTCCACAGCCTGGAAGCTTTTGGTTTAGCTCAGTGTCACCACCTTGGATCTTCTGGTGCAGATGCCAGGAAGGAAACAGCCCTGGCACGTAGCAGGTGGAGTCAGAGGGAGCTGGGGCACTGCACCCTCGGTAGGAGAGAGCCCCAGCCGGCTGGAGCAGGGGATTGAGAGGAACAAGGGGTCTCCTGCAGCACTCCCAAACTCCACACTAGTTAAAAGCAGACAGTAACCATACAAAAAAGAAGCCCCACCTCTATCAGAGGTTCACATCACCGTCTCTGTTGTGTTTCTTTTGCAGGTTTACCCTGCAGCTCATCGTAGATACCCGAGGTACACTGAAGCACTAGATTTTCTCCAATCTCTTTACATAAAGTCATGGATTAAAGCCCAGCACCTCACGATAAGATGATCTTATTAAATTGTTCCAAAGCAGGGAGACCAGGACAGTACCTTCACTGGCTGGGTATTACATGTAGTCCCAAATAAAGCACAACACACGTGCTACAACCCAGCTTTTAGTGGAGAAATCACCGCGTGTCCTGCAGTAACGTCCACATGAAGTCATTCACGTTGGGCCTCCTAAAAAACACTAGACAACATCATCTGAGAACAATTCCTTCTGTAAGTTAGGCTGCCCTGTCCTCTCAGAGCTGAAAAGCCCCAAGACTGTCTCAGGTTTAGACCTTTGCTGCTATGCAGGGAACCAGCTACAAATGAAGCTGAGGTTTATCAGCACTTCCACAGAGAAATCCGAGCATCGACCTTGGAAGTACGGCAAGCTCTGCTCCCCTCCCACACCGATTATGCTGAAACTTGACGATAATTGGGCTCTATTTAATAATTACCGTTCCTCTATAATTATCACTTGCTGATTTTTCTCTTTGTTAATGTTTGCAGGGAGCGGGGGGGAGGCTCTTCTGCTGTGCCAGAGAGCTAAAGATGTCTCGGAGTCGAGGCGACACGGGTGTGCTGCTCGCTGCCGCAGTGTTTAAGCGAGCACCGATCAAAACACGCTCCCAAAATCACTCGTGTCACAGTCGACAGTGAAATGCTGGGGCTGCTCGCTTGCCATTTCTACCCCGAGCAAGCCAGACACAAGCTCCAAGGTGCACAGGAGAGGCTAATTAAAGAGTACAGGTGAGCAAGGAGCGCTTCTGAAGAAGCCATTATTATTGAAATGAGACAGCAAGGCAGGAAGGATCCTTAATGAAATGGGGGAGGAAGGGAATTAGAGGGAGAACAAAGTGAAAGGGGGCAGAAGCAGACTGTGAAAAGGAAGGGGGCATGACTGATGGAAGATGTGGCACAGGGATGAAGCCAAATCTGCAATGTTTTTGCTCCCAGTTTGTCCTCTCGAGGCTGAAGGGCTCAGACACCCTCGTTACCAAAGGCCCCCAGCAAATGGTCCAGTATCCTGGGGCTAAAACGTGCTCCTTGTTCATCCCAGACTGCCCTCAGCTGTACATGTCCCAGCTTAGAGAGAGGCTGGCCCTGCTTCAGGGGCCAGGGCAGACCTTTAGCAGGCAGAATCCTTTGCTAATGAGCAAATGCCCTGCAGGATGCTCCAAAGGAGCTGCTGCCAAGCACAGCCCCAGGGCTCCAGGAAAGGTGGCTGCTCGCTTGTCTGGCCTGCAGGATAACCTGCCTGAACAACAGGGAGGCAGTCAGAGGTGAGCCTAATCACCTCCCAGACAAATTTATCCCCGCAAGGCCACTGCCACCTTCTTGCACAGCCCCCCAGAAAAGTGTTTTTCCCCATCTATGCAGCTCAGCGCTGTTCCACCAAGCACAAGGCAGCACTACGGAGCGCTGAATTCAGCTTGTGCCCATGGAGCAGCCTCAGGCTGATGGCTTTTTGGGCACAGCCCCTTTCCCCACAAGCACAGCTGCAATTTTACTTCGTGGACTAAGTAGGAGAGGCTCAGCAGACCACAACAGCCCCTGCTTTGTCAGCTGAAGTCACAACAAAGGCGGAATCCAAGCCCTTGCGTTTCTGTCTTTTGCAGAAAGCATTTTCCCTTGGGTCAGCTGGAGAGCGCAGCCACACAGATTTCTCCTGGCCACCTGGGCTGGATCTGAAACTGCAAGTTACAAAAAAATATTTAAAATAAACAAATAATATATATATATATATGAATCCCTTAAGCCATCTGGAAAATCACTCTGGCTATTCAAAACTTTTTAAGGCAAACTCCTGCCCAGGATCCACGTTATCTTCAAAAATCCATAAAATAGGCAATAGCTGATCCATCTGAGACCCTGTTCCACCTGAGACCACTGCACCACCCTGCTCCCAAGCTTGTCTCAATCCATGGCACTGCTGGTGAAAGGTGTAATCTTCTCCAGCGAGACAGCTACTTCGTGCTCCACGTGCATCGCTGCAGGGCAGGTGCTGTGAGAGGAGAGCTGAGAAACCTTGTCGAAGGACACCTCATTGTATTCCAGCTGTGGAGCAGCATGGGGGAGAAGCTGGGGGTAGCTAAGGGTCACCATTTCCTTCTGATAGGTGCTGTCGTGGTGGTAGGAGACCAGCTCGTTGCTGAAGTTCACCGTCTCCACCGCGTTGCTGGGGCAAAGGTAGGCACAGCCCAAGAGGGTTGCGAAGGCTCTCCGAAAATCTGCGTTGAAGGCGTAGATGATGGGATTGAGGGAAGAGTTGGCCCAGCCGAACCAGACAAAGATGCTGAAGACGGTCTCGCTGACGCAAGGCAGCTCTCCTGGCTTGTGGAGGTCAAGATCACAAAAGGGCACCATGCAGTTGAGCACGAAAAAAGGCAGCCAGCAGAAGACAAAGACACCCATGATGATGGAGAGGGTCTTGAGGACCTTGGTCTCCTTCTTGAAGGAGTTCTTCAGGGAGGCTCCATGAGGGCAGTCGCTGTTGTGGCAGCTTTGGGCATGTTCCACTGCTCTCTCCAGGGAGGAGATCCTGCGGATCTGCCGCCGGGCAATGCGGAAGATGCGGGTGTACGTCACGATCATGATGGCAACGGGGATGTAGAAGCTAACGAGAGAAGACGAGATGGCATAAGTCCTGCTGAGGCTGGAATCACAGCTCTCCTCCTCCCCGGTGCTGTTCACACCCAGCTCCTGCTCCCCATGGAGCTCACGGTCCTTGTGCCACTTCAGCTGCACGGGGATGAAGGAAATCAAGAGGGAGAGCAGCCAAGTCACCGCGATCATGATGAAAGCCACACGCTGTGTCATCCTCCTCTCGTAACGGAAGGGGCTGGAGATGGCCCAGTAGCGATCCACGCTGATGATGCACAAATGGAGGATGGAGGCCGTGGAGCACATGATATCGAAAGCCACCCAAACATCACAGAAAGCCCCGAAGGGCCAGAACCCCGCCACCTCGGTGGCAGCCTTCCAAGGCATCACCAGGACAGCCACGAAGAGGTCAGACACCGCCAAGGAGATCACAAAGAAGTTGGTGACCTTAGAGCGCAAGTGGCTGAACCTGACGACGGCCACGCACACCAGGGTGTTGCCCAGGAGCGTGGAGAGGATGAGAAGGAGAAGCAAGGCAGCTGTCACCCCGCGGAAGGACAACGTGGAGTTGCCTTCCTCCGCCCAGCTCTTCCTGCTCCTGGTGTCATTGATCACAGCCTCCCTTTCCGCGGAGGAATAAAAACCATCCATGGGCTTCCTGTTCCAGTCCTTTGAGGGATTTCACAGTTCAAGTCTCCATCAGCATCCGAAATGCTGTTTCTCCTGCTCTGCTGATGGCTCAGAAGCACCAACAATCCTCCCAGCTCTCACAGCCAGCCAGATGACCCAGCACAAGGAAAAGCACTTGAAGCTCTCACTCTTTTCCAAGCCTCCTGCTGACAGCGCGGCATTTAGTTTTTAATCTTGCCTCCCACCCCACTTTTCTTCCTTTGCAGCCCGCCGTTCACAGAGCTGGCACTCACCTCTGGCGGTTGAGCAAGCTGGGAGGGCTTTGCTGCAAAACCCTTCTCCCTCTCCTCTCTCAGAAGCTCTTCAGCTGTTGATGAGCTCTTGCCTGCTGCAGAATCCCAGTCAATCCCTTTTGTACTGGCCAGGCTGGGACTCGCTGCCAGGCACAAGAGGGAGTTGGGCTCTCGCTGCTCTTGCGGACGGATGCTCTCTGCTCTAAACCAGGCTGCTCTGCTCTCTGCTCTTCCCTCTCCTGCTGTTTGCCTCTGGATTCCACACAGGTGAGAGCTGGCTCTGCCCACACTGGGTCCCCTGCTCACCAGGTCAGCCCTCTGCAAGCTAAGAACAAGGCATGGGGGTCCATCAGCAGGCAAGGTAAGTTGCTTGGGAATTGGGGGTAAAAGAAACATTCAAGTGGGATTTGAGCTGCAAAAATTCCTTCAGGAGAAAAAGAAAACAACAAATAAAACAGAACAAAACAAAACGTCTGTATAAAACTAACTTTTTTTTTTTTCCTTCTGAAAGTATCAGACAAAGCAGTTTTCGGACAGTCTTCTGGTAAAGGTTCCTTATAGGATCAAAGAGGGTACTGAACATTACTTTTTTTGAAAATCCTGAATAAATGAGAATACTTTCAGAAAAAGCGATATACGGTAGTTTCCCGTCCAAGCTCAGCATTCTTTCTTTAAATTTGATTCCTAAATAACTCCATGTTAGCTACCACCTCAGCAATCAACTGTCAGCTGAAAACATTACCCTGAAAATCACGATGCCTTTCCACAGAGCCACTAACCCTATCAGCTAATAGTGCTCATCCCCAAGAGGTCTGCTCGCCAACACTGAGGGGAGAAATGTTGTGGTATTCCGACCTACTAATAAATAATTTAGTCTTGGAAGCAAGCAGACCCCATCCCTCACTTTATAACTGAAAGCACTCTAAGCTAAAGGGCTCCCCTGATAAAGAAACCTCAGAAAACTCCTTCAAGGAGGCAGGTTTCCTCGAGAGCCAGCTCTGGAAGTTGCTTAAATGGGGCCTGCTTTTGAGAAACACTTTACTAGTAAGCTGGCCAAGACACAAAAGGGCGGCAAAAGCTCTCCAAATCAAACTGGAAAAACAAAAAACAAACAAAAAAAAAAAAACAACTGAGGCAGCTCAGCGTTGATTCATTCATTGCATCGATAGCTGTGGTCATGTATCACAAGGACCTCTGCCACTGCTGCCACTTCAGAAGAAAGCAGCAGCCAATCTATACAGCTTCAGCTCAGCAACACGGAGATTTAATTACCCTGACCCCATAACCCAGACTTTGCATAATCCCTGGCAGAGCAGGAACTGCCCAAGAACAACTTCGCAACAAGAGCGCAATTATCCTCTGGAAGATGCAGCACCGAGCAGCTTACTCCTAAAATAAACAGCACGCTTGCTCTGTGACAGGTTAAAGCAACTCGCTGCCTGCATGCCACAGAGTTTACTTCTGAAGGCTTTGTTTAATTAAGCCTCATTAGTTCCGCAGGCTTCCAGCGGGCTCCTGCCAAGTGCCTATGCCGAGCAAGGCAGCTAGATGGCACCAAGAGCCGGCTCACTGCTCAGCCTCGCTCGGCTCTTTTGTGTCAGGCCAGCTCCCTGCCTCCTGTCCAAAATTTCATCATTCAGAGGAAAAGGAGAGCCCTCGAGTTGCCCAGACACCCCAGGGCTCTGGCTGAGTCCCTGTCAGGTTTAATTCATGCATGGAGATGTGCCCCACCTGTGCCCCAAAGGGCGTTTATTTTTCTCACGTTCCCTACACAGGGCATGATTTTGGAGATGTAGGGTACAAGGTGCAGGCAGTGGGATGCTTTCACTGCTCCCCAAGGCAGGGGATCTGTCCTGCAGCGTTCGGTCACAGCAGAGGCTGAGCTGGGAGCTCACAGCTCTTAGGTCACACGTGCTAAGCCAGACGGCGTTCCAGGAAAGTATTCCTTGAGGTACAAGGAAGGCTTCCTCCTCCTCTTCCTCCTCCTCCTCAGGAGCTGAAAACCATTTAAAGAAAGTGCAAGTTGTGTGCAAGGGTGAAATTCTCAAACAGGCTGAGCTGGCAAGGGGAAGATGGGATGGGAAGGGATCCAAAACATTACCCAATTTCCGCCCATCTCAGCACATACCTACGGGGGAAAGGACTGTTAACTCCTCTGTCAGAGGCAAACAAAACACAAGCAGTTCGTCTGGTTCACAGCTCTCCTCCTCCTGCCTGCTCGATGCAATCTTCTCTACAAGGAAAACTCTTCTGCTGTGCTATATCCCTCAACAGCGACTACATTTCCTCGCATAAGCAGCTGCTATTTTTTTTTTTCTGAGAATCAAGTTAAGCACTATTTTATACAGCACTCCAGGATGATAAGATCCCAGCTCAGTGGCAATTCAGCTTTAGGTTTTTATATTTAATTTCCTCACCCAGCAAGAAGTTGCCCTCTATTTCCCTCCCCTGCCGTCTCACCAAGATATATTTCCAATTTGCTATTCAGCCATCTTGATTACATCCCCCACTTTGCATCAAAGGGAGAAAATTACAAGCCACTTCAAATAAAGCAGCAGCTGCTCGGGTGTTAACTCTTCAACGCCTCTTCCAGCACGGCTGGCTCGGAATTACAGGAGGCTGCCTTATGCCTGCAGGAGTCTCTGCACTTTCTTTCACAAGGTGCAAGTTTTGAAAGGAGAGATCTGAGCCTTCCCGGAGCTGCGCTGTAGGCAGCACACAAGAAGCACAGGAGCAAGAAGCTTCCTTCCTGCAAAAAAAGAAGCGTGGCCCTCCAGGGCTGAGCATGCCAGCTTGGAGCAGACCTCTTGCTAGAGTAAACAGGCTCGACTGCCTGCGAATTCAAAGTTTATTTCACGTCTTAGTACCAGGAAAAATTTGTTTTGAGTAGTGCTTATGTGCCAGGTGACTTCATTGATTCATTGTCTTATGACAAAAGGGAAAAAATAGTATTGACGTGCTCAACCGTGCTGCTTAATCGTGATCAGAACAAGGAGTTGGACAAGCAACATCCCCTTCACACAAAAACAAGGGGGCAACCAAACTGACTCAGCAGTTTCTTACACGGCCACAGCAAGGCAGCTTTATGGATGCAGAAGGACGGCGATCGGTGGCACAGGGAAACAGAAGGAGGCACCACAAGAGACTCTGGTTCCTCCTCTCCCCTTTATTACATCTAGGCAGAAAACACAGTGGTTTTTCTCCTGTTTGTTTTACAAAGGAAAGGAATACAGAGCTTCAAGTCATTTCACATCATTCCATGTGCAGCCGGGGTAAACTGCTCGCTGGCCACAGCACACGATCTCTGGCAGCAGTCTGTACTCCCCAACCGAAGTGACAAAGCACCCTAGCTGACACCAGTAACTCCTTCCGTGGCGCTCTGGGGCTCAAGCTGGTTTGTCAGTAATAAACAGGGCACGGAAACTCCAGCCCCAGTTTTCTGTTCCCCCAAGCTGCCACGCACATGGCTCTAGGAGTAGAGTTTGGCACAGGATGAAGCCAGGAGATGAACGGTGACAGGAATACATTCTGAGGCAGGGAGAGGTGCAGAGAAGACTGGTTACAGATCAACACGTTGCTGCACAGACTCTGCGTGCAGAAAGCCCGTGCCCATTTCCCTTCCTAAAGGAATTTGTTTATTTGTGTTAGGTACCAGGCTTTCTGCTTTTTTTTTTTTTAAGTGCATACACATAATAAAAAAGTGACCTGCAAAAGATGACGGTTTCACTTCCACTGGGTAAAGACAACCTCTAAAAACATCTTCAGTTGCTGTGCTTGGTGGTTTTTTGCTTTGTTTTTGCATTAGAAACACACACAGGGTTTTGTTTGGGGGCTTTCTGGTAACCCACAATCTTGTGGGATTGCAACATCAAGACTGAAGGCGAAGATGAGACTGTTACATGAAACCGTCCACTCAGAAAGGGGAAAAAAAATATTTATCCCTTCCCCACCCACCCCAAATCACTCCACATGAGACCTCAAAGCAGATCATCCTGATGCTGTTTTGCGAACAGGGAAGGTACAAAAATAGCAAACAGCTCAAACTCCAAGTAAGAGCAAGCAGAAAAATTTTTCTCCTAGTGACCGCAAACCTTTGTCACCAAGGGCAGCATAAGGAACTCCTTCATTGAAAATCTTTTGCAGGTCTCCCTTTTAAGGCCTTAGTGTCATTACAGAAAGAGGAATTATTTTTGTCTTGTGCTTGCGATTGCTGCCCCCTAGTGCAGCAACAAAATCTCCTACAATTTAACAGTTACAGTGTCTAGTTGTCCACAACCGTGCAAAATACAGACAGGGAGGGATAGAACTACCAACAGGTGCTTAAGCTCGTTGCAGATAAGTACTGTCCTTGACGTAAGGTATGTGCCAAGTGTTTTAAACAACCACACAAACAGCCAAATGTTGAGCAACTGCAATACTGCTGCAACTCAGATTCTCAACATCAGCCACAGCAAAGAAAAAAAAAAAAACAGCACTGTTATGGACATTGAAGAGTTTATCTTCACTGCGTTCCCAGAAGGGAAGACTCAATGTCACGGGTGACTTGGGATAATAAGTCAAATTGAGACCAGTGCAGATGTTGGCACAGAGATGACAAACACCAGCTGGGGCCAGTTCCAGAGTGGATTGTCATGGCAGGAGATCCTGTTGCTTAGCAAGGTGATATTCACGAAGAAGAGGGGACTACTACCCTTCCGTCCCAAAGTTTTAGTCATTAGTTAAGGAACCTTAAGACAACTTCTCAAACTGCGGCAACAGGATGCTGTTGGGTCTTTAGAGATTCAGTCCCAGAGCTGTTTTGGGTTCAGAGGAAGCAGAGGGAGTCTTTTGTGCCAAATCTATAAAGAAAATCACAAGAGAAAGACGTCAGTTTTCATCAGTAAGAGGGACTGGATCAGTCAAGTCCACAACTAACAAACCATTTTGGAGGTTCTCAGTACTGCCAGTATTGCACTGCACTCCCTTGGAAACACATGATTATATTTCACAGAGGATGCTGAGCTGCCTTCTGCTCTGAAATTTGAGAGTATCAGCTGCCCAAAGAGGAAGAAAACTGTATGGACAGTGCTGCGTAATTGCTCTTTAACAGACTGCTGAAAGGAAAACTAAAGTTTCGTTACCCCACCCTGTTAAAGACAGGAGTAGGGAAAACTCCATAAATTCTGATCACTCACTAAATCAATAAAAAGTAGTTTAGTGCTCAGTACAAGCAGACGTAACACCTATCACACAAGACACAGTAAACATTCCAGATACAGAAGAGCACCAACAAGAAGAAACTAACACAAGTTTAGTAAAACAAAGTCCAAGGACGAGATTCCTGATAGGGCCTTCAACTTTCCCTGTGACTCATGGCGGAATGTCCAGGTGCAATCTCTAGCAATGAGGGCAACTCTTTCAAGACTGAACCTGGAAGTCAAAGGCAATGTCACTGAGCTCCTGGCAGAGAAAGCAGGAGAGCTTGCCTCCGATTGCATAACTGGAAGTGGGAAAGATTCTGGCTCAGACTTCAGTTCTGCTTTCATTTTGCAAGGCTGTCATCGATCCTAGTAACAGCTAGCTAACATAGCCTGCTGACATCCATACCTCCATCACAAAGAGAGAGCTTTTCCAATTCAGCTTCGAGCTCAGCATCTGAAATGGCTGGATTCAGCACCTTCTGGGGAACAGGAGGCAGGTCTACGGGCTCCCTAGTCGAGTCCTGGAGGAGACTGTCCAGCTCCTTCTCAAGTTCCTCGGTATCCATCTCTGCCAAGTAAAGAAAACAGTCAGTTGCTAGCAAAAGTATGTACCATCTTCACATACAGACTGAAGTCTGAGTTTAACAGAGTTATTACTGCCCACCTCCCCCCTTTGTTACTCATAGTAATAATAAGGAACTCCCTGGACTTCTTCCAAGGGTGAAAATTCAGTCTTTATCTCAGAGAAAAGCTATTCCTCTAGACGCCTTTGTGCTGAGGCCTCTAAGGGTAAGAAAACATTTCAGCAGAGACAAACAAGCTGCAGCACCACACAGGCCAGAAGAAAAAGAACACCGCTTAGGAATAAAAAAAGGAAAAACAAAGCAGCAGCCACTCTAAAAATAAATTTACATCAACACTACACAACTCTGAGGTGAAATCCTCCAAGACTGCAGGGATTTGGAGGTGCACAAATGCTGATTCTCCCACAACCCACTGTCAGAGACTGTAACTCCTTGTCAGTCACCATTCCCTCTGAAGGCACTGGTAGCAACATCCTTGGTATTTTAGTAACAGCCTGTCCTTCCAGGACATATACAGGGAGGCAGCAGAGAAGGGATGGCAGCAGGACCACGAGCAGAGAATGAAAGCCCCCAAACATACCTAGACCATTGATTCCTGCTCCAGCCAGAGTCTGGGCTACTTCGTCTTGAGTATCACAAAGCTGAGGGGAAGAAACAACAACACAGTTTGATATAGAATACAAGCTCTTCTGTCTTACCGTAGCCAAAAGCAGAACTAGCAACCAATAAATAAATCAGAAGTTGCCTTAAAGGCAGCAGGCACTACATGACTGGTTGTAAAAGCAGTAACAGAGAGGATGATTTAGTAAGTGCTGCAAGACCAAGTGACATGCCTGAGGAAACAAACTTGAAACAGAAGAAAATCCTCCCAATTCTAGCTGCTTCATGTAAGTAACATGCTTACAGAGGCTTATGCTAGCAAAGGAAGGAAGCTATAGATCAACATCTCAGCTATGGAATGTTTAAGTACGTGGAGCTGAAGTTGCTGAAGAAGTAACCCTTTTCTGTCTTCTACACCAACTTACGCAGACAGATTGCTCTCTTCATCGCCATTAATTCAGAAAATTTCCATTTTCCTTCCTCAATTGCAGATGATTACAGGTTAGGCAGTTTAAGACCCTGTTTTATGCACGTAGGTGCATTCCAGCTTCCAAAAGCTGGACTTGTATTTCTTTTTAATACATCTCACTAAGTGTCTTCTAGGAAAGCTGTGTGCTTGCACAACATTGGTTACCAAAGAGCACATAAAGTGCGCAAGTTTAACGTAAGTTGTGACTATTAGGCAGCAGTAAATGCAATTATGTAAAACCAGACCCAGCTGGTTATTTGAATACTTCTGCTCGCTGACCTAAAAAAGATCGACTCTTTTGCTCTGCTGACATACAGAACAGAAAGCAAGCAGCACCAGATGCCTCAGCATTAATATCGGGGCAAATCTGCTGTGCACATCTATGCACTGCTCGCTTATTTTTATGTGCTCTTATCTCAGTACCTCTTGTATTCGATCCACCAGGTTCTCCGCCTTCTCCACAGTAACATCCTTCATAGACAGTTTCAGAGCTCCCACGCCAGCCTGATAGGCATTAAACACCTTGAAGGGAGAGAAAGAAGCACACATTAACTAAAACAAAATAGGCAGCATAAACTCCTCTCAAGACCCACTATCCAAGCAGGATTTGCAGGGAAACATCAGCGCACACAAAGCAGAGCCACAGGCAGGTTTATTCGGAGCAATACCCAAATATCAGACTTGCTGTTTCCTAGAGCAGAGAATAGAATCTCACCAGCCCTCACACATGAGCTCTGAGGAGCAGGTAAAGCACAAAGGAGAAGCACGAGGCTAAGGTGAGAGGCACAAGACAATATTAACACTACCATCTGGTCAGTCTGGGAGGCGTATATGCGATCCAAGATCCCTTGCACTGCATCCAGCTTGGAATGAAGCTCTTCAATGCGCCTCTCTGTCCTCCGTTTCGACTTCAGACACCTCAGCGCCTGGAGACATTAGATACATAGACCTGGATCACAAACCAGGCAGCAGTCAAAGGAAGCATAAAAGAACAATCCCCACACTAGAAGGCAAGTGCACAGCTGGTTTTACACACTAGATGTTCCCATTTCTCTTCACCACATCACTCTGGTCAAATATATCCATACCTTCACCTTAAGGAGACCTTTGGCCTCAGAAAATAAACACATCTAAGTTTAACTAGACAATACCAGACCTGGTCGTTACCTGTAGTTACGGACCAGCTCTAAGACACTTAACTTGTAGTTCCTCCCCAGTAGAACAGCACTTACCAATTGCTTTTTGCCAGCTCTACAAGCACTCCGGGCATCTTCTTTACACCTGTACAGATGCAACAAGGAAAGAAAGATCATTTCTTTGCAAGCAGTAGTGTTTTTACAAACCGGCAGCCACCCTCACTACCTTGCTCTGATGTCCAAGTACCACTGCCTTTCAGATCCAGCCACCCTCAAGCCACTTTTGCTTTTCACAAGTAGCCCTTGAAGGCACGCCAGATCTTTGCAAAGCTTGCAACACCCACTCACTACATGTTGTTTTCAAGGAACAAAGACTAGGAAACCTGCCCTAGGGCATCACTGGAAATACCACGTTTACTAAGTGGGAAAGAATGACTTGCACTTGGAGGAGGCAGCTTCATCCTTAACTACATCACAGGAGCACAAAGTTTTGTATCATACGGAAGTTCTGCCCGCCACCCGTCCCCAAATTACTTTTCTGCTTCCTGGGAAAGGGACTCCACCTTCTGTGACAGCAGCTGTTCGCTCTGCATCAACTGATACACCCCAATGTCCACATCATTCATCGGGGACACTTTGGCATGAAGACCTCGGGCAAACTTCACGATCTAAAGAAAAAAAAACAAACAAACAATACATGCTCAAGTTGCTTTGTCTCCAGAATTTGTGCCTGCACTAGAAATATTTTCATCCTAATGAAAGGAAAAGATGCTTTTATATCTGGTTGTGTTCAAGCCTTGTAACAGAGTTAAGGAGTCATGCCAGTCACCATTTAATTCGATATTAAACCAGGCAGGATCAAGCGATGTCAGCACGGAAACAGAAGGCCTCAGAGGAACACCCTGAAGATTTCAACCTGTCCTAGTGCTTTGAACAGCATACAACAACATTACACTTTCAAATACTTCAGTACTAAACCGTACAGTGCAGAATATTACAGGCAAACATGCCACCTCAGAGGAAAGAAAGCCTGTGTAGTTACTGGCAGCTGGGAAAACCCTTGCACCACCAATTCCAGTGGTGTGGAACAATTTTAGTTGGGCACCTGGGAACAGTCAACCTGAGAGGAGACAACTCCAATATCTGCCAAGTTGTTACCTCTCAGATTACATGGGTAATATTACATATGTCTGATGGTGGAAAGCAAGAACCCATCACACATTTATGATGTCGGAGTCCACAGAATTGACTCCTCCAAACAAAGAATGCCTACTTTTAGCCAATGAAGTATTCCTTCCAGCCAGGTGAAATGCAAGACAGGGATTATACCACCCAAAAGCAGTCACCTTTACCCTGTACCTTCTCTCCATTCTGTTCCAGGATTGTGACCCTCTTTTCCTTTTGCAGCTGGAGCAGCAACAAGTAGAACGTCCTTTCATCCGGACAAACACTGGCACAGAGGGAACGCAGCTCTGAGAGGGCAACAACAGGGTGAGAAGAAAGCGCAGAGTTCTGGTACAGGCGATAGACTTCCTCTGCCTTCTCCTGAAAGGAAAAAACAGGACTGTCTATTAGCCTACGCAGGACTTTTCCTTTTCTCATGGCCACTGCCAAGTCCACACCTGCTTCCGCCCACACATTTAAGTTGAAAAGTTGGACGCATCACGTTTGAGACTTTCAAAATGAGTTCGAAGTAATATTAAGAAGCAATCACAGAACTCCTAAAACACCATAGCTAGTGCAATACAAAATAATTTTCCACCACAACCGAAGCTACACTGCACAAGTTGTCTGTGCAAATACTACAGAACAACCTAACAACCATGCAGTAAGCAAGTCGGCCTCCTCACTTCTTGAAACTCCCCTCCCACCCAGTTTAAACCCCAAACTAACTTTTTAATCCACACTCTAACTGTACTCAGTGCCATTTTGCATCACTAGCAGAGGAAAGACAAAAGCTTTCCCCGTTCCAAGTGTGAGTTACAGTTCACAGAAGACTAGAGAACAACTCTTCCCATCAATTCCCAAATTCCATATCAAGGCTTGTGATTTTCCAGACACCTTTTTAAAGTTTTTCTCCTCTCCCATGCACACACCCTCTGAAAAGACTGCGGAATCCCTGCTGCAGAGGACAGGCACTGTATGCTGCCAGAGTAACTACAAATAAAGGAACACATCTAAGGAGTTCTCACATTTCTTCCAGTCTCTAAAGAGGCCACTTGCAGGCAACAGCAGCAAGTCCTGGTGCTAATTTTACCAGGCAATGAGTAGCACTGAAAAAGGGCCCCAAGGTCTCGGCTGGTCAGCACAGCAGCGCCCCGTTTAGACAGCCACAATGAGCTGCGTGAGTTCACAACGCAACCCACACGTCTACCACCAACAATGTGCCAAAAAAAAAAAAAAAAGTGGGGTTGAGGGAATTTAACAGCAGCTCTAATCACGTCTGAAAAAGAAAATCGAAAGCAAACACTGAGAAGTGAAAGCAGCCTTTAATAAGGCCAGTTCAGCAGAGATGTGACACATCAGACTGACAGCCAGTGCCTTCTGCCACCCCTCTGCCTACTACAGAAGGGGCTCAGGCTGCAGGTTTCTCTCACACTACACTTGTACTAACTCCAACCTGAGGTGTGCAGCGGCATCACAGCGCGCTGCTTGGCTTCCTGGACTGCCCAGAAAGCCTGTGCTCACTGCTTGGAAGCCAACAACAAGGCTTCACATTCAACAAACATAAATAGAAACTATTTCTTATCCACACGTTATCCCAGCCATCTCTCTGCCCTCTACCTTTGTACTCCTTAGGTGTATAAAAGCCTGATGGTAGCCTTCTATTCAGTCCTGATCCCTCTTTGCTAGCGCAAAATTCCTCATGGATTTTTCTAGAGATGCATAATCTCAAGGAAACACTCAGCAACACTCACCTGAAGCAGCTCCACATAAATCAGGACCTCCTCTTCCTCGGGTACCTTACTGTCGCCCAGCACGCTCGAGAGAGTCCACTTCAGGGGCTTCAGGATGAAGACTCCCACGCCCCAGGAGATCCAGCTGCTGTCCACGCTGGCCATGAAGTCTGCCTCCCTCTGCATCTTGCCGCGCCTAGAGAAAAGGCACGGGCAGAACTGAGTACGGTCAACCTTAATCCCTTCCGCTGGCAGCACGGAAAAGTGGCAGCATGGAGAACTACGAATCAAAACATTGCTCTACGGGCTGTGCATCCAAAATCCCTAGTAGAGTTTTCTAACAGCTTCTAGCTAAAATTCGACACGTTACTGATGTGTCCAGAACTGATGAGGTGTGGAAGGCCACTTGCAAGTTTCAAAACTACTTCATCTGTGCATTAAATCGCAAACAAAGAAGTGAAACCTCTAGATGTGACAGCAGTTACAGTCCACACGTGCAGATTCAGCTAAACCGTGCTGGTTTTGAACATTTCCAGGGGACAGCACACACCATTTGCTGCCGGCTCTCCACAAGCACCGTTTCAGGGAACGTAACCCAATTTAACACAGAACTCCTTCCTGCACCCACGTCTTCCCAGCACAGCTTTTCCCTCAAAGCTCCTGCTCTCCCCTACCTCCTGCAAGCCCCAAGGCACGTCCCTTGTGGGACACAGCCCCGAGCTCCTGACCCCTGGCCCTGCTTTACCTCGCTCAGAGCTGCCTCCTCCCCCCTACACAACAACCCCACATTCCCTCACAACCTCTCTGCGCTCCCCTCTGCTTTGCAAAGCCGTGGCACGGCACAACGCTTCTTCGTGCTCTCCCCCACACCCAGTGCTCAGCACCTGTGGGCACAAACAGCACCAAACCTCGCCTCACATCTCCCCATACCCCAGCATTTACCCAGCATCTTGCTGCACTCTCCCTGCCACGGATACAGCCGGCAGCTTTCAAGCTCCTCTCCTTCCAACACCAACCTCCTGAAGCAGCCCCAGCACCCCCCCAAACATCCCCAACACCCCTCTTCCTACGCACCCCACTACAGGCTCCCCACCACAGTGCTAAGTGCACCTCCAGGAGTGAGGCCCCCTTCTGTGCACCCCTATCATGCAGGGCTCCCCTCAAAATTATACACAGAGCCCCCCAGGCTGCCCTCTAGCCCCTCACTATTCCCTTGAACCCCATAACAGGGACAGGCAGGCTGTCCTACAGCCCCCCACTGTTCCCTTAAGCCCCATAACAGTGGGGCTGGCTGTCCTACAGCTCCCCAATACTCTCTTAAGCCCCATAATGGGGGGAGCAAGCTGTCCTACAGCCCCCCACTGTTCCCTAGTGCCATATAACAAGGGGACAGGCTTCCCTACAGTCCCCCACTACTCCCTACTGTTCCATAACAGAGGGGCAGGCTGTCCTACAGCTCTACAAGCCCATAATGGGAGGAGCAAGCTGTCCTACAGCCCCCCCACTACTCCCTACTGCCCCATAACAGGGGGACAGACTGCCCTACATCCCCCCACCGTTCCCTTAAGCCCTATAATGGGGAGCTGGCTGCCCTCCAGCCCCCCACTCCTCCCCTAAACCCCATAACAGCCGCGTGCATGCCTCAGATCCCCCCCCCACCCCCTCACAACCCACCTACGCCCCCTCCCCCCGCTCCCTGCCCCCCATCCCCCCCCAGGTACCTGAGCAGCTCCCTCAGCACCGTGCCGAGGCCCAGCGGGACGCTGCCCCTCCTCTCGAAGCCGTTCTGCAGCTCCCTCAGGCAGGTGCGCACCGCGCCGCGGCGCCGGCCGCGGGCCAGCACCAGGCCGACCCAGAAGGCCATCTTGCTGTCCCACTCGGTGCTGTTCACCTCGCGGCTCTGCTTGAAGGCCGAAAAGAGGAAAGCCATACGCTCGTCGTCCGTCTCCCACTCCGGGGGCAGGTCCCCGGCCGGGGCCGGCCCAGGGGGGGCCCTCCCCGGGCTGCACATCTACGCGAGCCCCCGGCTCCGCCGCGGCCTCCGCCCGGCCGGGACCCGCCTGGTTGCTAAGGAAACGCCGCGCGCATGCGCGCTGCCGCTCCGCCCCCCCCCTCCCCGCGCACGGGTACGGGCGTGCGCATGCGCGGTTGTCCCCCCCCGTCCGTCCCCTCACAGGGCATGGCGGCCATGTTGTTGGGGGAGGGGGGGGGGAGAATTGGAGTTATGGAATTGTTAAGGTTGGAAAGTTCCAAAATTGTCTGGTCTAACTGTTGCTCTGTTGTCACTGACGCCTGCTAAACCGTGTTCCTAAAGCACCACGTACATTTCCTTGAATGCCACCAGGGGCGCCGATGCCATCGCTTCAGTCCCTGTGCATCGCATTTAATGTGTGACTGCTTTTTGGGGGATTCGCTTCAGCTCCTCCAAATGGCGCCTTTGGGGGCTATCACGCACTAAACCATGTCCCTAAAGCACTACATACATCTCCTTGAACACCCCCAGTGACAGTGATGCCACCACTTCCCTGTGCATCCCATTTAATATCTAACTGCTTTTGGGGGGATTTGCCTCAGCTCCTCCAAATGACACTTTTGGGGGGCTATCGCCTACTAAACCATGTCCCTAATCACCACATACATTTCCTTGAACATCCCCAGAAACAGTTACACCACCACCTCCCTATGCAACCCATTCCAATGCCTGACCACTCTTTGGGGGATTCGCCCGAATCATTTTGGGGGATTCATCTCCTCCAAATGGCACCCTTGGGGGGCTTGGTGTTGTTTTGGGGCTCATCAGCACGTCCCAAGCCCTCGGTAATAGCCATAAAGGGTTGTGCTGAGGCAGCTGAGGGTTTGGTGCGTGGTGGCTGAGCCAGCACCTCACAGCATCACCCCAAAACCAAGCTGGAACCCGCAGGGCGCTGCGTTGTTGTCGGCAGCCAGTTGTGTGGTCACTTCTGGAAAATTGTGCTGTACACGTTTAAACCCCCAAAACCGTGCCGGGCTGTGTCAGTGACGTAGCACGCCGCTGCGGTGAGCGCAGCCATCCCAGCACCTGGCCCCTCTGAACACACATCTGGTGCTTGGTGGTGGTTGCTGTGGGGTTTAAATGTACAAACAGCACGCACAAAGTGCTCCCAGCACAGCCCTGGCGGATGCTTGTAGCACACCACAGCTACCCCAGCCTGACCTTGCTGGGGCTGGTGAGAGGTTTGGTGGTGGCAGCACCGCTTTGCAGGTTCTCGGGTTGCATCTAGCATCAACAGAAGTTAGCTTTCCTGTCCTTTCACCTGATTTTTTTTTTTTTCCTCCCTCCTGCTTCTCATGCATGATTTCCATTTCTCCTGGCTGCCCAGGAGCAATACCCTGGTATCATGCAAATATCAGGATGCAGGAGAAGGGAGGCATGGCACTCAGGGATTTCTTCATGCAAAGTCTGACGTTTTCAGAGCAAAGCTCGATGTTGCTAAAAGAAGGGGAGGCAAGCGCTGTTGCTTAAGCAGCGCTGCCAAGTTCTGGGTATTTCTATAGCTTCGCGTTCACCATATGTGCTATTTCTTGCCCACAGAAGAAGGCAACAGATCAGTTTTTTGGCAGAAGGTTGCTGCTCCCCTTCCTGCACTGAGCCCGGGTTTCTCAGGCTACAGAGGCTGCTGCTGCCATGGGGTGTCACACCAGGGACCCAGAGCTCCCTCCTGGTGTCCAGGGGCTGCAGAGGATGGCAGCAAGTGGGCTTTGGTGCCTGCAGAGCAGGGGAAAAACCAGGCAGTGTCTGGGAGCTTGGCATTAGGGTGCCTTGTCCCTTGTGGGTGCTGAGTAGCTGAGGGTATAACCAGCCATTGCACGACGGAGACAAAACCAAAACCACCTCCAGTGTGTGCACTTTACAGGCATCCCAGGTGTGTTTGGTGTCCTTGGGAGGCACAGAGGGAAGGATTGTTTTGGTTTGTGTGTGTGTAATTCCTTCCTCACCAGCTCTGAGTCAGCCCTGGTGGCATGTATGCCTGCAGTCCTCAGCTTAACCCTGTAGCCCCTGGGCTGCAGGAGCCACCCCGTGCCCCCAGGGATTATCCAGAAATCAGAGAGAAGTCAGTGCAGGGCTTTGCTCTGCCCTCGGAGATGCAGGATATGACTCTTGCTTTTCCTCATGTCACTGTTGGGAGGCCTCTGGAGCTGGGCAAAAGTCGTCCAGGCTCACAACCTCTCCTGGTTTCGTTTTTGCTGAGGTTGTTCCAAATTCATTAATGCAGCTCTCATTAACGCTGCGGTGAGCAAAGGGCACTGACATCGGTAAATAAAAGCCAGCGACGGCCTTTTTGGAGGGTTCACTTTGCTTTCTCCCCGTGGCCAGACCTAGATGCTGCAGGGGCAGCAGCAGGTCCCAGAGCAGCCTTTAAACAAAGCCCGATCCATGTTTTAAACCAGGAGATGACTCAGCAGAGGCAAGAGCCTATTTTTATCTTCTTTCAAGCTTTCTGTGTCAAGCTGAAATTCCACATTAATCCTTTCAGTGCTGGCCACAAAATAGCGTTGCCTTGTAAGCGCGAAGCCATTCATACCCAAGAACCCACAATCGCTGCAAACCTTTCTGCCAAAACCCAGCCTGGCTGTTCCCTGCAAAGGCCAATTTGGCTCATTTTGGCCACCAGCCACGTCCAGGAAGCTATACCACGGGATGTGAGCACGAGTCCTCTTCACAGGAACCGCACGGGGCTGTGCTTAAACACCTGGGAAAATCGGCCTTGAGTGGTGCCAGCGACTGTTAGACTGGGGCATCATCACGTGTTTGGCTGTAAAAAGAGCCAAGTGATGGTCCTAATCCTGCAGGATCCTGCCAGAAAATCCCTCCTGACCTGCAAATTCAGCTGTGAAAAAAAAAAAAAAATGAACTAGAAATTATATATATAATATATGTATTTACTGGAGAATATTTTTATGTTTACTGGAGAATGTGTCTGGGTACTGTGAGATATTTGGGAAAGAGATTCAAGGCGTCATCAGTTAAAAATTTGCTTTTTAATGGTGCAAAGAGATGTAACCACTGCTGCTTGGTCCCTTCGTGGGGTCTCGGGCTTATGGGGTGACCCTGAGGGCTGAGCCTGGCCCCCTGAAGCGGGTGGCCACAGGTTTCTGTGGGGCACAGGCACGGTCTGGGGTTTGTGCCACCCTGCCTCCTCCCCATGGAGGTTTACCCTGGGATGGGACTCACTGGGGCTGAGCTGAAAGCTGGATTTTTTGCAGGATGGATCACTTCAAACCCCAAACTACCGAGCTCTGTGACATTTTTGAAGCAGGCAGATGCCTCAGTTGGGATGAGGAGCCTGAGCTGTTGCTCCTCGGGCTTTGAGCCCACAGCACTGCAACCACTCTGTCCCTGGCCCCCACCCCGCTGGGGCTTTCCCTCATCCCAAAGCTCCTTTTAAGTCCCGTTCTGAGAAAAGGAAAGGGAGGAGAGATGGGGAGGGCAGGGAAGGGGTAGATCTGAGTTCAGACCACAACTGCTGCATAAAATCTCCCTTTGGTTTCAGCCAAAGCTTGGCCGGGAAGGCAAAGTGTTTAACTCTTTCCCCTGCCCCACAGCTGCGTGCTCAAAGGCTGGGAAAGATGAGAGGAGAGAGGATGATGAAATCGCCCTGCTCATGGAGCATCTCCAAAACCCAAAAGATAAAGCAGGCAAAGGGAGTGGAAGCTGCTGCCACAGAGGGGATATGAGGCACTGGGGGTCTCGGTGGTTTGTCCGGGGTTTGAAATGTAAAACTTAATGCTGATGAATATATAAAATATATATATAATAAAAGAAAGTGAGGTTAACCACTAACCGTGGCCGATAAGACCAGGCTTCCCCAGAGGGCTGTTTATTACACGGCATCCTCTGCGGGCAATGAATTCCTGCTTCGGCCTCGCGCCTTCCCGCTCCCTGGCGGTGAGCCGAGATCCCTCCCCAAATTCTTGCACTCGTTATGTTTTCCCCTTGCAACAGAGCGGAGGAAGTGTATGTGTGTGTGTGGGGGGGAAATTTGGTAACCCAAAACCCTGCGGGGTGCCCCCACCTCGATGCATTTAACGTTCACCAGTTGCGGTGTGGCCTCCCCAGTTTTTGGGGGGGTTCGGAGGGAGCTGGTCAGGCTGGCGGCGATAAGGAGCGGGTGCACACCAGGAGGCCTGGTCCTGGGTGATAAATGCACACCCCTTTTGGCCCCTGCTCTGCAAATCGGCCTTAAATAGAAAAAGTCCGTGTGCCCGCTCTGTGCACTGCAGTGGAAATTCTTGCTGGGCGGGCGGGTGACGTGTGTGCCGCGGCATCCTGCCTCCAGGAACATACAAATCCACACGCCAAGCATAAAGCCGCCTTTGTTCAGAGCTGTGCAAACTTTATTTTATAGAGAGGGAGGCTGAGACGGACGGACGAGAGCCGTGGCTGCCTGACAAGTGGTGGAGAGGGAGGTGTCGGGGTCTCGGTGCTGGGGGCTGCCCCCGCTGCAGGACGGGTCTGGGAGCAAGGGGAAAGGGATGGAGCAAGAGGGGAAGCGGCAGCAGCACCTGATTGTGCTCTGAGCCTCCACGAGGCAGACCCATAAACATCATCAGGATGGATTTTTGGTCCTTTCCCATCCCTCTGAACATGCAAAATATTGCAAGATTGTGAACCCGCATTTATTCCGACCTAACAGAAAAAAATCATCTGTCTGCTAAGGCGACTTGAGCTGATGTCAGTGGTATCCAGGGCAAAGAACACATGGATTTGGTTAAACAAAAGGCCCTGCATACTTTTGGGGCTTGTAATACAAGTACCCACCCAGGAAACAACCAGGAATTCATCTCCTTTAAATGACACTTCAGCTTAATTACTTTCGGCACGGACAGGTCCCGACTTCTGCTGGAGCAAAGCAGATTTCCATTGCGTAGCGCAGCTGCTTGCTGTGCCGTGAGGGTGACTGCCAAAGGGGGATGCTTCCCAAATACCCACAACCTGAGCGGGTCACCTCCAGCCCCACTGATCCATCGGGACCTGCTGAGCATCGCTGCCTTCCTCCAGGTCCCATCTGATGCCCCGCTCTCACCCAGTTTTCCCAATTCCCAGAGCTGCTTCCCCACCGAGCAGCCTTATTCACACCCTGCCGTCTTCTTCCAAGCTCTCACCTGCACTTGTTGTGCCTTGGGCAATGCTTAAAAAAAGGATCAGCCACTCAAGAGTTACTCATCCACAGCCTGGGTGAGTCAATTCCTAAGGAGAGAGCCTGCCCCGAGCCCTGAGCCCTCAATGCACGCTCACGGTATGGGTTAGCCCGGAGTTCAAGGCTGGCAAAAAATTAACAAGTCACGATGTTGCCATCTCAACCTGGTTTTGTTGGGGCAATTTTTCTCTCGCCCCATCCACACAGCTGCAGAAGAACCAATTGTGTAAAGGCAGAAAGTCCAAAGGTTTTCCCTATATTTGTTTGTTCCCTCCCCGCGGTGACGAGCTGGGATTTCCACGCTTAAATGGAGGGGGCCGCAGGATGGGAGCAGGCGCACTGAAAGTTCATGCAGACTTTTTTTTTTTCCCCCTGGGAGATAAAACCTGTGCCTTTGCTCACTTGAGGCTGGCACTGTGTGACGGGGGAAATGCAAACCGAAGGAGCACCACTCATCCCATCACCTCCATGCCATGCCCAGGGCCAAATCCTGCCTTGCCTGGGGCCAAACAGTGCCGTGCCCGGGGTCTGAGCCCAGCCCAGCCCAGTTAACAGGAAAAGGAGGACCAGAGCAAATATCAGTCCAATATTTGATGAGGATGTTCATCTAACAAATATAGACAAAGCGGAGACATTTAATGTGTTTTTTCCCTTTGTCTTCAACACCAGAGATGGGCTCTGGGACCCCAAATGCCCTAAATTGGAGGACCATGACTTCAGGAACGATAAACTCACAGTTAATCCCAAACTTGTGCACATCTGCTACTCCACCTAGATCCATACAAGTCCATGGGGCCTGATGGGATTCATCCCAGGGTACTCAGAGGGATGTCTAATGTCATTGTGGGACCTCTCTCCATTATTTTTCAATGATCCTGGGAATCCAGAGAGGTCCCAGCTGACTGGAAGCTGGCAAAAGTGCTCCCAGTTTGCAAGAAGGGCAGGAAGGAAGATCCTGGCAAGTCCAGGCCGGTCAGTCTCACTTTGGTAAAATTAAAGAGAAAATTTAAAAATTTAAAAAGTTTGACACCTCGCCAGCCGGGGTGTCCCCAAAGTGGCACCGAGTGGGGCTGCAGGAGCTGCTACCCCACGCTGGGAGCTCTCTGTGCTGCTGCTTTCACTTCTCACCCAGAGCTCACGCAGGCGCAGTTTTTTTTCCGTGCTCTGATCCTCTCCATGCTTCTTTCATCTCCGTGCCAAAGCAGGGGGCTCAAACGCACCCCAAGCCCACCAAACACCTCGGTTATCTACACACAGATGTGCTGCTTGTCGAGCAGGCAGCACAAGCAGCAGCAGGCGTGCTTTATATCTCTTTTTACATTTTATTTTTCTCTCTCTTTTTTTTTTTTTTTACAACTCCCCTGGCTCGATGCAGTCCCAGCTGCAAGGTCACTTGAGCGTGTTCGCGGTGCTCCTCGCCAGCTTCCCATCCCCACCCCATCCTCCTCCTCGCCAATATTCTGCTTTTACCATTCCTCCCAGCTGGGCACTGTGATATAACAGATATAAAACCCTCCCAGCTGGGCGCAGTGGTATAACAGAGATATAAAACTACCGGTGCCCAAAGGATGGAGAAGGGGCTGGAGGAGGGGGACACGAGTGGGGGGCGCCTGGGGTCCCTGCCTTTCTTCATCCCGGAGAGGAGGAGGAGGAGGCTGAGGGGAGACCTCTACACCTTCCTCCCGAGGGCAGAGGTGCTGAGCTCCCCGGTGAGCAAGCGATAGGAGCCGAGGGAAGGGGGTGGATAGCAAAAAAAAAAAAAAGGGGCCGGCCCCGAGGGCGGGGGCAGCAAAGCAGCCGCGCCGAGCCGCGGCGCGCCAGAAGCGCTCGGGTCCCTCTGCGGGACACATGCTCTGATTTCATTATTTTATTATTATTTTTTCTTTTTTTAGGGTGGTCCTTTTGGGGCCCCGGGAGTCGTCTTCGAGGATTTTTTTTTTATATATGTGGTTTGGTTTTTTTTTGGAGGGATGGTTGGCGAAGCCGCCCGCCGATCGTTCCCAAACCGCTCCGCTCCGCGCAGGATGCGCCCGGCGCTGCGCCCCCCGTGCCACCGGGGCTGCCTCCCCCTGCTGCTGGCGGTGTGTGGGGTCTCGGGGGGGGATCGAGGGGATTTAAGGGGATTTTTGGGGTGGTCCTGAGACCCTCGGATCTGTCTCCGTGGCATGCCCGGGCTTGCCGTGCCGTCGAGGGGCACGATCCTATAGCGCTTGGGTATAGGGGAAAATAGGGGGAGGGGGGAGATGGGAGGCGATTGGGGTGGTTTTGGGGGCTGCTGGGGGCTGGTTTGTATGGGGGGGGGGTTGTGTGAATGGGGGGTGTCGGGTGGAGGGGCTGGGGGCTCACCTGGGGGTGGGGGTGATGGGGAAAGAGTTCCTTTAGGATCGGGGGTTCCCGGGGGTGTCGGGGGGTTAGGGGTAGGGGTTCAGCTGGGGCAGAGGCTATGGGGGGAGATGGGTTTAGGGGGGGTTACCCGGTCTGGGGGCTATGGGGGGAGATGGAGTTACAGGGGGGTTACCCGACCACTGCTGCTTTTGGGGTTTGCGGGGAACGGGGGCGCGTGGGGCTGAGGTTACGGGGCACGGAGCTGGGATGGGACGTGCCTGGGCTGGGGGGCTGCGGGCTGGGGGGCGACTTGGGGCTGGAGGCTCATCCTATGGGGGCAGGGATCCCTATGGCGAGCGCTGCCGGCGCTGGAGGGGATTTCCACGAGCGTCACTCCCAAGCCCTGTGTGCCATCGGCCTCGGGATCTGGCGATCACCGGGGACGTTTGGGTAGCATCGGGGTCCCGGGGACGCTTGGGGCCAACACAAAGCGGGTCTGAGCCCTCCTTTAGGGCAGAAAGGCCCAGTCATATTTCTGGGTGAACCAGGGTGTTGCTTCGAGCTCTGAAATTCCTAAGGGCTTGCCTCACGTGGTGGCTGTTGGCGTGCCGTCGGTGCAGCCGTGACGGCATCCAGGAGCTCCGATCCCTTTTGTAAATCATTTATGGGAACGAGGTGGGGCAGGTGAACTTCCTCTGCGTCTCCCAGCGCTCACACTTGCCTGGGAAAGTCGAGCCTTACCGAACCCGGCACCTCAGGGCCAGGTTTTAACAGCGTTTTTTTATTCTTTTACCTAAAACTAAGTTAAAAAAAAACAAAAAGAGGAGGGGGGACCGATGGGGATGGGAGCCTCACGTGATAATCACCCGATCCGGTGGCTGTGGTTCCTTCCTCTGTTCACCAATGCCTCTTGCATCATGCCTGGACCTGGGCCACGCTGCACGAGGAGGAGCGCTCAGGATTTCCAGGAGCTCAAACTCCTCTTGCGTAAAGCCCGGAGGGAAAAACCCCCGACCACGGGGTCTTTAGGGCCTCCCTTTCCCTTCCTGAGGGCTGGCACAGCTGTAATGCTCTTTGGAGGTCTGCTGAGGGTCGGGAGTTCATCTTGGGGTCTGTTTTGTGCCGTGATGGTTCGTTTTCCTTCCTTGGGATCACTTTTGGGGGAAAAACAGAACCCAAGGAAGGGTCAAGGACCTGGGGCTTCCCAGCGCTTTGCTCCCGACCTCCCCTTTTAGTGGGTATTAGGATTCCTGCCTGGCAATTCCTCTTCCCTGGGGCAACTTTGCTTTCCTTGGATGTTTACTGGGGGTGAGAACAACCCCTGAACACCGTTACCTCTGGCCCCAGGGGCTTTGTGGGGCTGATAGTTTAGAGACCTACCCAGGGCCCTGCAGCAGGGCAGCGCTAGGGGAAGGTGCTGGGGGCTGATAGCCTTATCGTGCCTGCGGGCAAGCTCTGGTTCATGAAAAGTGATGAAATCCTGCAGCTAAGGGGCCTTTCCCAACGGCAGACGGCGTTACGGTGCAGCCTGGCAGAGTTTGAGTGGGGAAAGAAGGTTTTTTTTCCCCCACGAGGACAGGCAGCGGGCCGGGCTGTGCAGTCCCCGTCCCTAAAACCTTCCAAGGCTGGGCTGGGTGAAGCCCTGCGGATTGCAGAGGGTGACTCGCTCGTGGCTGGAAGGTAGAAGCCAACTTTTTCGGGATAGAAAAATACTTTATAAACTTCCAAACCTTCCCAGCTCGAGCAGGCAGCAGCGGGAGATGGGGACCTGCACACGAAGCGTGCTGGAGCCTGTGCTCCTGCTCCCCATAGGGACATTTCATTTATCCCTGAGTGCATTTTGCGTTTATCCAATTTCCCATTTTACCAGTGGGATCACGGCGTGCCCGCTGTGGGATCCCAGCCCTTTTTCTTTTATCCCCTCTGATATTTTTTTTTTAAACCCTCCTCGAGCAGCCCGGTGAGGCGGCAAGCTGGAAAGCTCAAGGGCCGGTTCCCCGAAAGCGGGCGGCGCTCAGCCTTCGGAGCAGCACCTTTTGGGGCACCAGGGCTTGGTTCCTGTGGGGCCAGGCGTGGAGGTGACGTGGGGACCTGTCCTCTCAGCCTAGCTGAGCTGTGTCACCCCACGCCGAGCGCAGCCAGGCTCTGGGTCCTCACACAATGCTCACGCCCTTCCTTGCGCCCGAGCGAGGAATGCGAGGAGGAAGAGGAGGGGAGAAAGGGGGGGGGGGACCGGCTCTTTCGGCGGCAGCAGTGACTCATCGCCGTATTGTTTTAGCCTTTCAAGGCTGCTTCTGGCTCCTGGAAGAAATATGTGCTTAACAGGCAGGTTTCCAGCTCTGAGGATAGCAGGGGAAGGGCAAGGGGCCTCTGGGGCCACCGTGCGCGCCCCTGTGCCACCAGGGTGCATGGTGCCGAGGGGCACCGACCCCTCTGGGGACCTCAAAGCCCTGCTGGGGTGGGCGCTGCCCCCCTGAGCATCATCCCACGGGGCTCTGCAGGCACAGAAGGAGCTGAGCCAGTGGAAAAGTGGTGGTGAGCAGGCAGTGATAGGGCTGCCAGCTTCCCAACCCACCCCATGGTGCGGTAACGGTGGAACCGAGCAACCCGGGCGCACGGGTGCCTTCCTCCCCGCCTCTGCTCTCCCTCTTCTTCTTCTTCCTCCCCCCCGTGTGGCACCCTGCTGTTTTCTCTCGTCCCGTTGGCTCACGTGCTGAGAAATTGGGGAAGGAAAGGAGGCGTGATGTGATCCTAAGCAAATACCCACTCGAAGTACCTGCACCAAGGGGCTCAGCCGCCGGGTCCAGCAGCTCCGGGCCGTCCCAGCGCCCTGCTCCTGCTTTGCACCATGGCCTTGGGGTGGGTTTTAACCTTTTTTTATTATTTTTTTTCCTTTAACAGGAGGCTGTTTTGTCAGTGGCTGCCTCAGTGGAGGTTAGGTGGGACAGGGACCTAACCAGGAAAGGGGAAGACTTCTACCAGGTCCAGGACAGCGATTTGTATTGCAGGATGTGCCCCGCAGGTGAGACAGCCTCAAACATCCCAAAACAACATCCCAGCACACGACTCTGGCAGCAGAACCAGCTCTTGCTGCAAGGACATCCCCTCCCCGTGCTGTACAACCACTGATAAACCCTTTCTTCCTCCTCCTCTCCCCCCATCCACCCCTTTTTTGCAGGCACCTACGTGGCGGAGCACTGTAAGGAGCAAAACGGCTCCAGCACGTGCTTGCCGTGTGATGAAGACGGGTACATCGAATACCCCAATCGCTTCGACAAGTGCCTGCGCTGCTGGACGTGCAGGGAAGGTAGGAGCTGGTGTGCAGGAGGGCGATGCAGGTCCAGAGCGTGGCTTTGGCAGAGCACCGAGCTCTCCGCGTGTAGAGCGCAGCCGCGGCATCGCGCTGCGGGTGCTGCAGGAGCAGGCTGCATCCCGAGCTGGTGTGGAGGCTCGTGCCAGCCCTGTGGCTCCGTTTGGGGCAGCATCCCCTCGGTGCAAGGCTGGGATGCGAGGACCATGAGGATCTGGGCTCGTGGCAGCACCCGTAGGCTGCTGGCGGGGCTTTTAAAGCGCTGCTTTTGGGCACGGCGCGGTGTGGGGTGGGGATGGGTAAAGCAGTGTCTGGTCTTCCACCCTGGTCTTCCCCGGGTCTGTGCGTGCTTTGCTGGGTTAGGGAACGGGGCAGAGAGCCCCAGCAGCAGGGTAGAGCCCGTTGGATTCTCACCCACAGACCAGGTGGAGCTGAGTCCCTGCAGTGCCACCAGGAACACGCAGTGCGCCTGCAGGAACGGCACCTTCTGCTCCCCGGACCACCCCTGCGAGATGTGCCAGAAGTGCCGCACCCGGTGAGCTGGGGGGCCTTGGGGAGGGGGTCTCGGGGTGCTGCGGGGAGCCCCAGCCCCTGAGCCTGCTCCCTCTCCCCTTTTCCAGGTGCCCCAGTGGGCAAGTGAAGATAGCTCCGTGCACACCACACAGCGACCTCCAGTGCGGCCCCCCCACGGGCTCCATCTCCGGCTCCTCCAGTAAGTTTGGGGTGGCTGGAGGGATGGGGGGGGGAGGGCTGGAGATGTGGGAGCTGCTGCCACAACGTGCCCTGTGTCCCCAGCGATCACCATCATCATCATCCTCGTCATCGTGGCACTGGTTGTGGGTCTGCTGCTGGTCTTGCTGTGGAAGCGCTGCTGCAGGCACCCCGCTGCAGGTGAGGGGGGGGACACCCGGGGTGCTGCCCCCAAATGGGGGCTCTGGGTGGGAAGGGGGACGTGCTTTGGGGCTGACGGCTCTGTTTTTCCTTCCAGGGGACAGCAGAGACCTGGGCAGAAAGTCAGGCCAAGTGGTGGTGAGTCGTGCTGGGGGCTCTGCTCGGTCCCTGCTTCGCTTGCAGCCCCCCCGCGAAGGCTGGGGGAGCGTGCAGGGGGCTGTGGCCGAGCAAAGCGGGGGTCTCCCGCGGCTCCCCCCCCCCCCGGGGGCTGGTATCACCACCCCGGCTGGGAGTCTCCAGCTTGGCAGCTTTGTGTTTCTCTCCCCCCCAGCACTACCTGGTGCTGCAGCTGACCCGGATGCTTGCGGGGAGGGCTGGGGACGCGGACAACATCCGCAACGAGCACCTCTCCCAGGACCAGGAGCGGGGGCTGCTCCCTGCCGTGGGGGCTCCCGACGCCCCAGGGCTGGAGGTAGGGCACCGTGCCCCCCTGCTTGGCCGAGCTCTGAGCCTTTCCTTTACCTCCACCACGCTCATCAGCTCCAAGGCTTCCAGGGCAGGAAGGTTTCCATCCGAGGTGTCCGTCTTATCCTCATTCCGGGCCCCCAAAATCTCCTGTTTTAACACCCAACTCTGAGCAAACTTTTTCTTTTCCTGCCCTGGACCCGTGAGCTTGCTCTCCCCTGCTTTGGGCAATGCTGTGAAGTGATGGGTGTCCTGAGGGTGGGTGGCCATCTCCTGCCCCAAACCCCCCCAAAAAAGGGAGAGGGTCCCCAAACCCCCTGTTAACAGGACCTGGGGACGCTTGCTGGGTGCTGTAGGATTTCTCTTTTCAGGAGGTGGCAGCAAGGACCTCGGATCCCGCTGTGAAACCCCAAAAGATTCTGGTTCCAGTGCCAGGAGAAGACCCCGTTATCCGTAAGTGCTGGGGCCCAGGGGTGTGCTGAGCCTGTGGGCTCTGTGGGATGATCCCTGCCGCCCCCATATCCGTGCCCTTCCACGTCCCCTGAGCTTTTTCCCTGTCTGGTTCCAGTTCTGCGCCGCTCTTTCCACGTCTTCGCCCGCGACGTGCCCTTCAAGGACTGGAAGAGGTACGGCCGAGCCCTCGACCTGCTGGAAAACGACCTGGCTTTGGCGGAGATGAACGACAAATACTCGCAGGAGCCCTTCTTCCAGATGCTCAACACCTGGCAGAACAGGCAGGGGATGAGCGCCTCCGTCAACACGCTGCTGGAGGCCCTGCACCGCATCGACCTGGGGGGCATAGCAGAGGACATCTCCTGCAAGCTGGTGCAGCAGGGCTCCTTCCAGTACCAAGTGAGCTGAGCAGCACTTTGGGACACGAATGCCTCGAAGAACAGTTCCTTTTTTTTATTATTATTACTTTTTTATCGGGGCTCACAGCTCCTGAAGCCCCCTTGTACAGCTGAGCCTGCAGGAGCCGATCCTCTTGGGAATCCTCTCGGGATCCTCTTCGTGGCCTCCTCTGTCAGACCTTGGTGCCTTCCTCATGAAACCCAAGCTGGTGCCTTCGTTTCACACTCACTCAACACAAATGAGCCAAAAACTACTGCCAGCTGCCTTCAGGATTGTCTCACGGGGAAGCACTGCTTTTCTCTGGACCTCACGAGGCTCGGTGCCAAGCAGCATCTTTGCACAGTGCAGGCATCCCCTGGATTTTAACTGGATTGTCCTTTCCTGGGCTTTTTTTTCCTCATTTTGGTGGGATTCCTGGCATCTGTAATGACTTCTGCTGGCAGAACATCTCAGAGGTGGCCAGCCTGCCTAACACTGCTCGGTGGGCTGGCAGCAGTTGGGTTCTTGGGTTATTTCTTAAAAGCTTTTTTTTTTTTTTTTTTTTACATTTTTTAGGCTGTAGCAGTTCTGCTTGTTGTTAGTAAACCCCAGACTGGACTCGAGGGGAGGGCTGGCTCTGTGGTCACCAATATAAAAAAAAAAAAAAGGTTGATGGAAGGAGCAGGAGGGAAAACAGCAAATTATCATCCTGAGAAACCCTCCTCTGTGCTCCGTGACCGTGGTTGGGGGGCTTGGATCCCCTTCCCCTGGCTCTGGGCGCTTGCTGGCCCCATCCACCTCGAGAGGTGACCACACCGAGCATCCTCCACCCCTCCTCCAGCTGGCTGGATCCCTCCCCAGGGACAAACACAGCTCAGGGACAACGTGGCTGGAAACCTGCAGGGTTTGAGCTGGCTTAAACGTGCAGCAGCCCAGCCCCTGGGGATCTGCCCGGGCGCAGGGGCAGCTCCAGCTCCTCTGCACCCCCCTTATTCCATCCTCCCCCCTCCCCAAAATTTGACAACTTTTTGAAAAACAAAAGAAATCTCCCCTCAAAAACACAAGCAGAACAGTTGTATTTATGTATTTATTACAATTATTAGTAATTGTAAACGTGTTCATATATTAACTTAAAAGCTAATATAAAAATAGTATTGATTTTTTTTTTTTTAACTATGCATGATTGGGTGTTTTTGTACAGAGCTCTGGCCCAGCCAGCTCATCGCATCCAGATTTGTACAGGTTTATTTTATGAAGTAGGAATAAAATGTTTTTTTTAAAAAAATCCTCCTGTTTCCTCGTTTCTTGTTGCTGCTGCTCCGTTTGGGGTTTCAGCGGGCACCAAAGGAGCAGAGATGCCGTGCGTGGGGCCAGGACATCTTGGGGCTCTGCCACATTGGGCACGGTCCCCGTGTCCCCAGCAGGGATGCTGGTGCCACTGGAAGTCCTCAGCAGCAAACCCAGGCTCTGAATTTCCACCCTGGCCGCCAGCAGGAGCAGGAGGCTGAAATTTGGGTCCCCGGCGCAGGCAGGGGCGGCGCGCTGCCGTAGCTGTGGCGCACATCCATGCGGTGCTGGGTGAGGAAGGGGCTCTGCTCACCCCAAAAATCAACCCCGAGCTGCCCGCCTGCCTCCACCGTCCCCCCGGAGGCTTTATCCATGTGCAGGTGGCTTCTCGAGGCAAGCGGCTGAAAGCAGGAGCTGCCGGGATGGGGAAGGGGACGGCAGCGGGGCGCTTTGCTCCGGGGGTCCCAGCAAGGCAGCTCCAGGCTGGGCACCTCCTGCAGGACCCCAGGTGAAGGATTGGTGCTGGACGGGCGAGCACCCGCTTTAAAAAGGCTTTAAAAAGGGAAGAAAACTCATCCTACCTGCTGCAAAGCGCAATAGCGCAGAGCGTGCGCCCGCTGCGTCCGCTCCCGTGCTCCTACACCCGGGGCTGGGGACGAGCATCCGAAAGGAGCAGCTCCAAAAAGGGCAGCGGGGACGAGAGCAGCACCCAGGGGTGTCACTGCGTCCTCCCTACTGTCCCCTGCCAGGATGGGGACGGGAGCAGAGGTTTGGGTCCACCCAAGGGTGCCACCAGGCACCCGCCGTGCGATTTTGGGCACCTGCAAGCGACACGGGTGGAGCAGGCGAGGTCAGTCCGATGCAAAGCCCCCGCTCCTCCTGCTTTTGGGGTGTTTGGGGTTGGTTTTTTTTTTTTTGGATGCTGGATCCTGCGATGCTCCTGCGCCAGCTGCTTCCTCCCAAACACACAGGGACCACGCCGGGCTTTTAAAATACCATTTATTACAATGGAGCCGCCCAGGCTCCAAGCCCAAGCCGGAGGGCCCGGGGGTGGTTTCTGGGGGTGAGTTTTGGTGTGTGTGTTTTTTGTTTTTTGTTTTTTTTTTTTTTCGTGGTATTTTTTTGCTTTAGATTTTCTTTAAAAAATAAAATAGAAGTCTGCTCTCTGCGCTGCTGCGGGCCAAGCCCCCGTGGGGAGGTGCGGGGAGGAGAGGGCTCCTTTTTTCCCCAAAGCTCCCCGCACGGGGACAGCCCCCGCAGGGGAACGGAGGGGGACACCTTGTGGGATCAGCCCTGGTGCAGCCCAGAGGGGTTTGAGGATCCTGTGGGATCAGCCCAGAGGGGTTTGGGGCCGGGATCCCACCTCGCCCCGCTGCAAGTCCAAGGGGCGTCGAGGCGGCGTCCCCCAAAACCACCCCGAGCCCGCAGCTTCTGCCTCAGAACTAAAAGTGGAACGGGGACGGGTTTCTTCTTCTTCCTCATGCGGTCGATGTTCGAAAGAAAGGAGAAAAAAAAAAAGAAAAAAGGAAAACCCAAGACAACCCTTGTGCTCCTGTAAACGTGGGTTTCTCCTGCTGCTCCGGGCCAGTCCTGCGGCGCTGGCGCTGCGGCGTGGGGGCGCCCCGCTCCGTCTCCCCGGGGTGCCAGCTGGGGGCACCCGCCTGGCGCTGGGGCAGCTCATCCCACCCTTCGTCCTCCTCCTCCTCCTCCTCCTCCTTCTCCTCTTCCCCATCCGTCTCCTGGAGCCAGGGCAAGGACGGGCGCTCTCAAACCACAGCCGAGGAGGAGGAGGAGGAGGAAGAAGAGGAGGCTGTGGCTGCCGACGACGAAGGAGAGGAGGAAGGGGAGGAGGAGGCGTTCCAGAAGAGCCACCGCCTCTTGGGCTGCCGTTTGAGGTGGAGGTAGTCTTCCTTCTCCCGCTCCTTCCTCGCCCGCTGGTAGTGATCCTCCTCCTTCAGGTACCACACCGGCGGCCAGCGGTGCTTCTCGAAGTACTCCTGGTTCTCTGCGGGGACACGGGGGTCAGCCCCGTGCCCCAAGGAGGGGGACAGGGAGGGGATGGGGACCCCACCAACCCCTCCCCAACGCTCACCTCCCGACATGGCCTTCATGTCGCGGGGGAATTTGCGGCAGACGTTGTTGTAGTTGGTGCAGATGTGGTGCAGGCACCAGTCGGCGAGCTGGTAGGCGCAGTGGAACTGGAGACGGGAGCAGGCGTCACCAAAACGCACAGATTTACCCCGTTTTCCCCCAAAACCTCGGCATTCAGGGATCGTCCCCTCTCTGCCACAGCAGTGCCACCTCTCCCACCACCAGGTCCCCTCCGTGCCACCCTACCTGTGCCAGCTCCAGGAACACCAGCACGTCTCCATCGATGTCCACCATCATCTGCGCCGCCTCCATCAGGCCGGTGACGGTGTACTGCTCTGTGGGGCGCACGGCGGGGTCAGGGCACGGCCCTAAAGCACCCGGGATGTCCCCCAGCTTTTTTTTTTTTTTGGGAAAGGGACAGCGACTCACCGGTGAGAGCCACCAGGTGGGGCAGGCAGAGGCGGTTGGCCAGGATGATGAGCTTCATGTCGTCGAGGTCGGGGCTGGAGCTGAATTGCCCGGTGTAGAGGTACTCCAGCACGGCCCGCATGCAGCTCTTGCTGGTGTAAGGAAGCGCCACCTGCGAGGTGCCCACCCAAACGTCACCCCACGGCCATCCCCAAGCCCTCCCCACAAGGGGAAAATCCTCGGGGTCTTCCTCACCTCGTTGGTGGAGCTCTCCACGAAGGGGCCGCCGAACATCGCGGCCATCCAGTCGCAGCTGGAGATGAGCAGGGGCTTGTGGGCACTGATAGCACCGTCATCCAGCACGAAGGTGACATCTGGAGCAAGGAGAAAGAAAAAAAAACCCCGGTCACCACCAGCTTGGTCATCTCCACACAGCAAAAAAACACCTCTCCCCAGAGGGAACGGGAGGAAAAAATAACAAAATTAATCTTGAGGGCAAGGGACAGGATGTGCCAGACCGGGCTTGTTTGTTTTTCAGCATCCTCCGCCAGCTCGGGGGAACTCAGGAAGGGCTCCGGCAGCCAGGGCACCGTGCACGGCTCTGGCCCAGGGGTTTTCCCGTGACACGTTTAAAAGCAAAGGGCAAAAATCCTGGCGTTGAATGCTTCGCCTGATTTCTGCAGATTGAGCTCTTGGGAATATCGGAAAGGACAATGGGGACAGCTGTCCCCTCCTCTAATCTCTCCTGGACAAGGGTTTCTCCCCGGGGAAACACAGCCCCTCTCCGTGATGCCTTGACCTCAGCAAGGTCCCTCTGCATGAACCCAACCCATCCGGAGAGAGGTTGGGATGTTTGCACCCCTGGGATGTTGTTTGCACCCCCGGGATGTTGTTTGCACCCCCGGGATGTCACCTGGAAGCCACCAACACCACCCTGCAGCATCACGGCACAGCCTGGTGCCACCACGCTGGGTGGAAAGCTGTGACTGGGGAAACCCTACAAGAATCCAGTGACCCTACCAAAAATCTGGGCCAAGGAGGAGAGGAAATCCCAAAAACACCAAGCCTGTAGTTGAACATATCCCAAAACCCCGGGGAAGGTGAGCGCCGGGTGCTCCACAGCACGGGCACGGGGCAGAACCCCTCACGAGGGCAACGGGGTGCGGACGGAGGCGTACCCGAAAAAGTCCCCTTGGCCAGGCATTCCTTCACCCGGTTGGTCCTCCGGACGTGGAAGGCTTTGGTGATCTCCTGGTTCATGAACGCCTCGTTGTTGAGGATGTTGGCCACCATCATGCGGAGGTCGAACACCTCGAGGAGCTCGGCGATGTGCGCGATGTGCATCAGGTCGCGCTCCTTCTCGTCCAGCTCCCCGGTGTACAGGTACTTCAGCACGGCCCGGAAAGGTCCCGGTTGGATGGAAGCGTCCATCTTCACCACCACCATCAGCTTGGATTTGTAGGTCAGCGGATCCTCCGCCATCTCCTCCTGGATGCTGATGAAGGCCCGGCTCCACGAGGAGAGGTCCCGGCCCCGCTTCAACCCGCGCTCCCCGGTCTCGTAGCGTTTCCCCCGCAGGATCCCGTCACTGGTGGAGGCTCTAAGGCACGGTTTGCGCTGGCTGGACCCAGCCTCCTCGGCGCTCTCGCAGATATCAAAGCTGGCGGCCCGGAGGAGGAAATCTCGCCCGTGGTGCCTCTCCTCTTGGTGCAGCATCCGCTCGGCCGCCGCGGTGACGGCCACCCCGAAGCCGTGCCCCGCGGCGCTCTGCTGGTCCTCCTCGCTCAGGTCCATGAGGAACAGGTCATAGAACTTGGAGGAGGAGGTGGAGAGGTAGATCTTGTGTGCGTAGATTTTGATCTTCTCTTGCAGCACCAGGATGACGTCCGCGCACAGGGGGTCCTCCAGGAGGTGAGCCGGGCGCTCCTCGTTGTTGGACGGGGGGTCCGGCACCACGATGATGGGCGGAGGGGGTTTGGGGGGCAAGAAGGGGGCTTGGAGCAGTGGGCGCTGGACGTTGCGGAGGTGGGACTTCCAGAACTGCAGGTGGCGGCGGGAGATGAGGGCGGCACGGATGGCGTTGTCGAAGACGTCCTTGATGCCAAACTGCGCCACCACACTCGTCTCGTAGTAGGGGATCCCCAGCTCCTTGGCCACCTCCCTCCCCTTCTCCGGAGGAAGGATCTCGTTGGGTTTGATGGGTCTGGAGAAAGAGAGAACCAAGAGATCTCTCCAGTTGCGTGGTCATGGAGAAAGGGGCTTGGGGAGGGGGCACGGGCACCGTCGGGGGTGGTGGTCCCACCTGGCCAAGGGGCGCCGTGCCCGGTTGACGGCCTCCAGGTCGGCGTAGCGCAGGTCGAGCTGGCAGCCCACCAGGATGACGGGGGCGCGGGGGCAGAAGTGCTTGATCTCCGGGTACCACATGGTCTTCACGTGGTGCAGGGAGTTGGGGTTGGCGATGGAGAAGCACAAAACCACCACGTCGGACCTGCGAGGAGGAGGAAGAGGAGGAGGAAGAGAAGGTCACGGTGGAGCCAACCCCGGCGCCTTTCTCCCTCCTCGCCACGGCTCTGCCCGTGCCCTACCTGCCATAGGCGAAGCGCCTGTCCTTGTGGTGGTCACCGAAGGTGTCCCAGAGCCGCAAGGACACGCTAACATCATCTACCACATCCCGCGAGCGCTCCAGCACCTGCGGGAAGAAAAACCCCGTGAGCCCCGCGGCGAGGCCAAAGCGCTCCGCCGAGAGGACGCCCACCAAAATCCCCCCAAATAAAACCAAACCAAACCAAAAAAAAAAAACAAACCCAAACCCTTTCCAAGGGGGTCCCCACGCCCTGGGGCAGCCCTCACCTCCTGGCACACGCGGTACTGGTCGATGGCCCACACCGTGGGCACGTGGGTGGCGAGGAGCTGGTACTGGGTGAGCGTGGCGTTGCAGGCGCGGGCACAGATGAGCCGGGTCTTGCCCACGGCGTTGTCCCCGACCACGACGCACTTGATAGTTTCTACGTTTGGCCTCTCATAATCCATGTCAGAATCCATTAATTGGGACCTGGGGGGAGGAAAAGCGGGCTCAGCTAACGCAGCCAGGATAATGAAGGGGGTGAAACACCAACGATGCTCGCGACCACCAGCCCCAAGGAGCTTGGTAAGCGAGCGGAGCCGCGGCGAGCACCAGCAGGCAGCTGCCCTCCCCTCCCTGCACACGCTCCTGCCCTTCCCCTTTAAAATTTAATGTTCCCGTGGCAGCGTGCGTTGCTGTGCCGCGCGTCAGACACATGCCCTGCGTTGCGTTCGGCCCCCCCCCCTCCCTCTCCCTCCTCTCCGTCTCTCCGGCCCTGGCTCATGCTTGTTCATGTGAGATGAGGATTTTTTTTATTATTTTTTTTTTTTCCTCCTCTCCCTTCTTCCCTTTTCTCCCTCTCCGGCGTTCGCAAGCGAAGCTTCCAGATGGGAGCACGCACAGCAGCACCGCCAGCCTCTCCCGCTGCCTCCCAGCACCGGGCTCTTCCCCCAGCACCATCCTGCCCCCCTCCCTTTTTTTTATTTTTCTCCCTGCTCCCAGGGGAGCTCTTTGGTCCTGAGCAGCAAAGCACAAGAGGCTCCTGACGTCTGCAGGAGCCGGGCAGGCTCCCAGCATCGCTGCCCTCCCAGGACCAGGTGCAATCCGAAACCTCCCCAGAGGGAGCTTGGAGCTCTGGGTGCTGCAAAGGTGATTCAAAGCGCCCTTATCCTGTGGGCACACACATCCAGGAGCAGCACCCTTTGCCTGCTCCAAGCCCCAGGGCAGGCCAGGGTCCAAATCAACCAAAATTAACTCATTGCAGCATTAAAGCTTGGAATCGAGGAGATTTCCAGGTGGGAGGTCGAGGGATGGGGAGAAAAAATTAAAAACCAACACCCAATTGCTCTGAACTTTGCAAAGCAGCAGCTCTCTCCCCCCTTATCACCCCCTCCTGGCACGGGCCTCCCGAGCTGCTATAATAAACCACGGGCGCACAGGCTCAGCGAGCGAAAATACCCGGTAACGATGGCAACCCAGCCCCGCGCGCGGGGACCACGGACGCAGCTCCCCGGGGGAGAGCAGCGTGGCAAGGACTTTCCAATGTTAGCACCTCCCTCCCGTGCGCAAGCTCGGGAGCACACCTGGATGCACGAGCCCCCCGGGATGCGGCACGGCGCAGGATCGGGTCCCCGAGCCCCGCGGGCGAGCGGTGGCGATGGCACGGTGGCACCGAGCCACCTTGCTTTGGGTGCCAGTGCTTAGCCCCAAGGCAAAAACTTCTCCAAACGCTCCTCGCCCGCAAGCCACATCCTTTCCGCCCTCTGGGGAAGGGTGTTGAGTTGCTTGGGGTCTGCACGGCACGGCAAAAAGGTGCAAGGGCAGCTCGCCTGCTGCCCCAAAAGCCCCAGGAGATGCGTTCCCATCTCCTGCACCACCAATCCCAGGTCCCCAGCTCCTCCTGAGCATTGATTTTGGCTCCTCTGTAGGTTGAGGAGGTCCCCGGGGGGTTGTTGGTGCTCGGGGAGCTTTGCGGTGCTTATTTTTAGGGCTCCTAATTCAGCCCAGCTCATTCAAGCAGTGCGGGGAGGGGAGAAGGCACGTGGGGATGACAACTGCGGCCTCGGAGCTCCGGCTTTTTGGATACCTGCCCCCTGCAGTGGGCTCAAACCAGGGGATTCGGGACCCTGCTCGGAAAGCCCAGAGCCCCCGAGGGAATTCAGGGCTAAATCCTGCCCGGATCAGTGCCTGCAGCGAGGAAAAGGGAGGGAGGGAGAGGGGGAAGGCAGCGGGCACGAGATGCGGGCTCTGAATAAAGCAGAAGCACGCTGGGGAACTCGGGCAGCCCTGCGGGGGTGGCACACAGCCCCCCACCCCCGGGACATCACCCCAGGGGGGTGCTGAGCCTTTCTGCAGGGCCAATGGCAGCAGCACAATGCCACCACCTCGGTGCCCCCCCCAAAAAACCCTGCTTGGCCTCTCCAGAGAGCAAAAAGGGAGGCTGGATGCCGACACATCAGGGCTGCCCCTTGCAAAAACCCTTCCCTAGAGGGCAGGGATGCTCCGGCCGGGCCCCCCACCCCAAAACGCATCCCCCCACCCCTCCCGGAGGGGAACCCAAAATTGCTTTTTGCAGCCCGCGGTTGCCACGGCAACTGCACCATCACCCCGGGAGCCGTCGCTTAGCAACTCCCAGGCTAAAAATCCTCCATCCCGGCCTCGCCAGGGGAGGAGAGCCCCTGGAAATGGGGGGGGGACGCGCCCCGGAACGGTGGCAGTGCTGGAAAATACCCCGGGACCCCCCCGGGGATGGGGGGCGAGCAGGGCCCAGGGGGCTGCACAGGCCACGGCTGGGAGCGGGGGCACCGGGGGCGGTTTTAGGGTGTTGTAAAAGGGCTGGGGGCGCCCGGAGCACCCAGGAAGGGGCTGGGGGGCATGGCAAAAGGGGTCGGGGGGGGGCTCGGAGCTGCAGGATGGGGGTGGGGGGTGTTGCAAAAGGGGACGGGGAGCAGCGAGGCTGGGGAGCAAAGGGGTCGGGGGGCACCGGGGGTGGTTTGGGGGCGGCGTAAAGGGGCTGGGGGCGCTGGGAGCAGCCAGGAAGGGGCGCAGGGGGCATGGCAAAGGGGTCGTACCCCCCCACACCATATCCGGGGAGGGTTGGGGGGGGGCTGGGTACTTACACCAACACAGACGAAGCGGCGGCTCCCAGGGGCCGGGGCCGGGCTCGCCCCTCCGGACATGGTCAGGGCGCAAATTGCGCGCTCGGCTTGCGCGCGCCCCCGCGCTGCGCTGCGCGTTTTAGGGCCCATGGCGGCGCGGGGGCCGCCCGGCTCTCCGCATCCGCGGCCCCCCGCACGAAAAGCCCCCAGGCAGCCCCTTCCTGAGCGCAAAACCCTGCGCGCAACCCCCCCCCTGCGCGCACCGGCCCTGCGCGCAAAATCGCCTGCGCTGCGCTGCGCCGGGCGTTGCGCGCTGCGCTCGGGGCCGCGCCGCCGTTCATTCACAAAAACAAGCCGCCCCCCCGAGGCCACGCCCCCCTGCCCCCCCCCGCAGCCTGCCATTGGCTGAGAGGGAGCCCGGGGGGGGGCGTGAAAATGAATGGGGGGGGCTCCGAGTGGGGTTCCAGGCTGCGGCTGAGCGCCCCCCCCCGGGAAAGGGTGCGGAGGGATCTCGGCTGGCAGGCGGCGTGTGCCTGCGGGGGGGTCTGTCCTGACCCTAAATCCCCCCCCACAGGGCCCCATCCTGTCCCTAAGCACCCCCCCATTTGGCCCCATCCTGCCCCAAACCCCTCCATGGGGCCCCATTCTGGCCCTAAGCACCCCCCCATGAGGTCCCATCCTGCCCCAAACCCCCCCCATGAGGTCCCACCCTACCCATAACCCCTCTATGGGGCCCCATCCTACCCCTAATCCCTCTTTGGGACCCCATCCTGTTCCTAAGCCCCCTTCCATGGGGTCCCATCCTGCCCCTAACATCTCCATGGACACTATCCTGACCCTAAGCCCCCCTCCATGGGGCCCCATCCTGCCCCAACCCCCCCCATGAGGTCCCATCCTGCCCCTAACCCCTCTATGTGACCCCATACTGCCCCAGCCCTCTCCATGGGACCCCATCCTGTCCCTAAACCCCTTTCCATGGGGTCCCGTCCTGCCCCCATCATCTCTTGCACCCTCCCCCTGCACCCCACCTCCATCCTCCCCCTGCCCCTTGCGGCCCCTCCAGCACCTCTCCCTGCCCCCTGGGCACATGAGCACCCCTTCCTCTGACCCCCTTTCCCCCTCCCCTTGCTGCACTGGGATCGGGACACCAAAATTTGGGGAACACTCGGGGTCTGCAGAGGGGACCCCTCGGCGGCGCAGGGGCAAAAGCGCAGTGCCTTGACACCCCCTAGAGCCCCCCTAAAAATCCCCTGCTCCCCGATCCCAGGCCTCACCCCGCACCACTGCCTTCCTACCGCCCCCTCCTTCACCCCCAGCCCCAAATCTGCGGGGCGGAATAAAACCAAAACCCCAGAGTCATCTTTGCAGCGGGGCTGCCGGGAAGGCTGGCGGTGCCCTGACCCCGTATATCCGCATCATGTGATGCCTCGCCATCCTCCCCGGAGCCTTTCGGCTGCTTTTTTTCCCCCCCCCTCGCCTTCACGGAACCATTCTCTGTCCCCCCCGGCCCCGTTATTCCCCCTTGCCTTGGGCCAAGGCCAAAAATCCCAAATCCAACCAAAATCCCTGCGCCCACCCCGCACCTTCGCCGCCGTCCCCCCCCCTCCCTCCCCAAACGGCGTCGCCTCACCCAACTCGCAGCACGGCGGGGATCTCCCTCTCCATAGCAGAAAGGAGACGGGGTGGCTTTTTGGGGGAAGGGGGGGCCCTTCGCCGCCTTTTTTTGGGGGCATGGGCGAGCCGAGCTCCTTCTATCCCCCCCCCCCCCTCAAAGCTTTTCGCCTCCCTTCTCCTGGCTCACGGGGAAGGCGCCCGGCGAGCTCGTTTTGGTTTATTTGCTCTCTCTCGGAGCAGGTGCTTTAATTGTGGCAGGAAAAAAAAAATAATAAATTCCTGGCTTTCCGGGCAGCCCCGTTCCCAAAGGAACCCCCCCTCTTTTTTTTTTTTTTCCCTCCCTCCTTCCCTTTTATGCAAAACAAAAGCACGATTGTGGCTGCCGGGCGCAACACCCACAGCCTCCCAGGTCCTGGCCTCTCTCCTGGCAGGAGGCTGCGCTGGGAGGCACCGGGGAGGGGATGGGGACGGGGGCCTGGAGCCCCCCCTCTCTGCTGCGGACCCCCCAAGGAAGGCAGGGAGCAGGACCCCGTGGCTTGGGGACATTTCCCGTGGTGGCTTGGGGATGTTTCCTGTGGCTAGGGGATGGTTTTTTATGGCTAGGGGATTTTTTTGTGGCTCAGGGATGGTTTTCGTGGCTCACACCATTCCCAGGTGGGGTCAAAGGACCCCAACTCGCTGCTCTCTGCACCCCATCGCTGCCCCCATCTGCTCTCCCCCCCTTGCTGTTGCTGTAATTAAAACTTTTCCCATTTCAGCCCCCGGCTTCCTAATCACCCCCTGCTCCCAAACAGCTCCAAACCCCCATGCTGTGGGCTCCCAGGAACTCAGCCCCCCGGGACAAGCACCCATTTCCCCATTTCCACCCCAAAACATCCTCTTTCTTCTTCCCCCACCCCAGCAGGGAAGGGAGAAGCTCTCAGGGTGCCGGAGTCACCAGCAGATTTTTCTCCAGCCTGCAAGCTCTCCCTGGCTGTGGGGTTCACCAACGGGACCCTTCCCCTGGGCACCCCGGCTCGCACCATCACTCCCTGGTCTTGCAGGGACCCCAAATCCTCTGCCCTTTGCTCCTCAGAGCAGCCAGGAGATGCTCTGCAACCTCTGCAGCCTCCCCGCGCCCTTCCCCAGCTCCCCACTGCCGGCGCAAGGGACACCCGGAGCCGTGGGGACATGAAGGGGACCCCCAGCCCCGTTTGGAGCCATGCTGTGGGTTATCCACCCGCTGTGCCCAAGGCACGGGGACGTCACGGTGCCAAGGGAGCAAGGAGCAAAGTTCCCCGAGGACGTGCCCGGAGGAAGGGAGCGGGCAGAGCGCGGTGCTGGAGAGGCCGTGGGTACTTACAGGCTGCGAGCCACGGCGCTCATCTTCCCGGCGGGGCTGCCTTTCCCTTGGGTGGCCATCTCTTCCTCTTGGCAGCCTCTGAAAAGAAGGGGACAGGCTGTGAGGATGCCCCAAAGGTGCCTTCATCCCCTAAAACCACCCATGTCCTCCTGCACGCTGCCACCCCCGTACCCCGAGGATGGCAACCCGGTGGCGAGCTGGAAAGGAGGAGGACGCCACGGGGGGACCTGGTCTCATCCAGAGCAGCCGTGCCCAGTGTCCCTTCGTCCCCATGCTCTCCCCGTGCTGCCACCTTCACCACGCACCCCACCATGGGGGATTTCCCCCCCGGCTGCCCTACCCGGCTCAGCGGTGCCCATGCCCTCCAGGCTGGAGCAGGATGCGGCCGCTGAGCGGTGCCCGTGCCGGCCCCACAGTGCTGGAGGCTGGGGCTGAGCCTCTCACGGAGCCCGGGCAGAGTCCGGGGCAGAGGCGGGGTGAGAAAAGGCAGGGGACAGGCGAGGATCAGGAAACGTTGCTCCGGGGCTCCCCGTGCTGCTGGCTCCTTCCCAGCAAGAGCCCAATTGTGGGCACCCCGAGCATTCACGTGGAGCCCCCCAGCACCTCCAGCACCCAGCTGAGCCCCTCAGCAGACAAGGGGAGGACTAAAATAAGCAAAAAGAGTGGTTTTTCCCCTTTTCTCCCCTGTCCCACCAGCTCAACGGGGCTTATCTCCAAGCCAGGAGACTGGGGGGGCTTGGAAAGTTTGGGGTTCCCTGGAAATTCCCTGCGCACACCCGCCTGGATCCCATCTACCAGCCCCACGGGTGGTAGCTCATCCTGCCCCAACACTGCTGTGGGATTTCAGGGCTTTATCACTCAGTTTATAAATATTTAAACCCAGGAGGAGCCACACGCTCCAGGAAAAAAAAAAGTGACATACACAAAAAATATCCCCCCCTTGCATCTGGGGCTCTCCAGGCATGTTTTTTGCAACCAGAAACCAAAACCGGGGCAAAATCCAAGGTCCCGTGTGGGATTTTTCCATCCTGCAGCCATGAGGATTCCCGTCCTGCCCGTCCTGCTGCCTCCCCCCACGAATTTCTGGGCTCTGGGGGCATTTTTGGGCCCGGCTCCTCCCGCAGTGTTCGCAGCTTCACCCAGCATTAAGCGCTGCTGACGCCTCGTGCAAAAAGCTGTGAAGAGCTTCTATTTGGGGAAAGTTCCCCTTGTAACGGCGCATCCTGTGGCTGCTGCTTCCCTTTCCTCCCCGTGCTCTTGCAAAAATAGGCTGGTGACATTGCCAGCGACTCTGGGCTCTTCCTCGGAACAGGGAAATGACCCCCCCAGCAAGCAACCCCCAGGAATTAATTCTCCAGACCCATTTGGGGGTGCTGCTGCAGTTTTGGGGGCTGGAGGACAGCGTAAATGGGGATGTTTTTTGTGGCTAGGGGATGTTTTTCGTGGCTCAGCCCATTCCCAGGTGGGGTCAAAGGACCCCAGCTCGCTGCTCTCCGCGCCCCATCGCCGCACGACTCAGGGTCGGCCTCTCGTGGGGAGGGGGCTGCGTAACCCCACGTTAAAAACCATCACAAAATCAAAGAGGAAGGAGCCTGTTTCTAAGCAACTGTCTCCAGTAGGGATGGAGCCCATCGGAAGAGGAAAAAGCAACGGGTAGGAAGCGTTGGGGAAAACTTTTGGGGTCCCAGAGACCCCCAGTGGGACTGCAGGAGGTGGTGGCACCTAACCCTAACCCTACTCCTACCCCTAACCCTATTCCTAACCCTAATCTTAACCCTAATCCTAACATTAACCTTAAACCCAACCTCAACCCCAAATCCGACCCTAAACTGAACCCTAACCCTAACCTTACCCCTAAACCTAACCCTAAAACCTTGACCCTAACCCTAACCTTGACCCCAACCCAAACCCACCCCCACGGCGCAAACCACCCCCGCTCCCCGCAGCCCTCTCCAACCCTTTTACACCCTCCCCAAGAAAAAAAAAAACCCTCGGCCTGGCCAAACCCCATTGCTGCAATGGGATCAGGCCCTGGCAAAAGCTTAGGGAAGGCAGGACGGACGGACAGAGGGGCGGACAGACGCACGGACGGTGGTTACCTGCGGGCGGGCGGGCGCTGGTGGCTGTGCCCCGGCTCTCCCGGCTGCTAGCTGGCCCGGTGCAGGTAGGGACCATTTTTATACTCTCGCCCATGTGATCCGAACAAATGCCCTAGGGATGAGTTTTTGCACTGACACAACTGCGAGGGGCCGGGACTCAGAAACCTGTTGAGCCACAATCCCGCTCCGCCAAAAGGAATTTTCCACTCCGAGGCCGCCGCTCCGGGCGTGCCCGGCGCACGGCACACGCCAGGACCTGTGCTCACCCCGCTGCCTGAGAGCGAACCAGAGAGAAAAGTGCAACGTTTCCCGTTTTCCCCCACATTTTCCAGAGAGAAAAAGTGCAATTTTTCCAATTTTTCCCATTTTCCCCAACATTTTTCCATAATCTTTCAGGCTCCTTCCTATATTTCCACATCGGAGCCGGAGCACGCAGTTGGAGAGGTGCATGGAGGGATGTTAAAATCGATTGATTAGACCCAAATTCTGCAAACCACGTGCTATTTCCCCAAAGAAAACCCACCCAGGGGGAGAAAGGTGGGGAAATCCCCCTAAAATCTCCCCGCAGCTTTAGGAATGACACTCAAGTGGATATTTGGGATCATTGAGGGCTGCAGTGGGATGCGCTCCGAGCACATCAGCGGTGCTGGGGGCACGGTGCTGGCCAGAAGGAAGGCGGATACGGGGCTGGGCTGAGGCCGAGGGACTGGGATGGGAATGGAAAGGAGAGGATGAGCTTTGGAGAAGCGCCCGTGAGTCAATGGGAACCCAGGGGCCAGGGAAACGGCCACGGGCCACGGAAAGGAGAGGCGGCGGAGAGGTGACTCAGTGAGCCCAGGCGGTGAGTCAATGGGAAAGCAGGGAGCTGCTGGGCAGCAGGAGGGCTCCAAAAAGGGGCAGGAGGCACCGGGGGGGCTTGGAAGAGACCAGAAGCACTCAGCTTGATCCCCCCCATGGGATCGGAGCTCCTTGCATGGGGACTGCTGCGTGCAGGCGTCGATTTAGGGGCAGCGTGGGGAGCGCACTGCTGCTCCTGGTGCGCACGGTGGCCCCAGGCACGTCTGCTGCTGTCACCCGGGGCTGGCTCACGCCAGCGCTATGTTCTCACGGCCTCCTGCTCGAAAGGGAAGCAGCGGGGGTTTCGTGCCCGATTTTGTGCCCAAAACTCCGTGACATTGCCGGGTCACTGAGCCCAGAGCCGTGGTGCTGCCCCTGTGCGGCTCAGGTGCTCTGCAGGCTGTGGGATTAACTCGTACCCCAGCTGGGAGGCTCGTCCCGGGGGGGTGTAAAGCTTTGCAGGCTGTCCCTGCTCAGCCCCAGGTGCTGTGGGGTTGGTGGCATTTTGGGGTCAGCCCTGCCAAGGGGCTGGGAAGCAGGGCTGGGGCTCTGCCAGGCTCTGGCCGCTCTGGGAACGGGGACACGGCGGCACGAGGAGGGGTAGGTGGGGACAAAAAGGGGGGTTTGAAGGGTGCTGGGGGTGCTGGGCTGCTTCTAGCAGCCTGTGGGGGGGTAGCTGTAGGGGCTCTGTCGCCCCTATTAGCAGGAAATTGGGGTCACCTGGAGGCACCCTGCAAAATAAGGGGGCTGAGTGCCTGGGGGGAGCTGGGAATGGCCTGGGGGGTTCCTGTCACATCCCCAAACTGGGTTTGGGGGCATCCTGGAGCTGTGATGGGGGCTCGGGGCTCCCCAGGAAAGCTCTGTTTGATTAAATCTGTCCGAGCCCCCCGGGGCAGAGCAGCTAAACCCATCTGGGGAAGGGTTAAGCCAGTTCAGTGTCACTCGATCGCCCGTTGATGCCCAGGTTAATCTGCTCTCAGTGCGTCCCCGCTGGGGATTTGGGCCCGTTTAAGCAGTTTGTGTGTGTCCCCCCCAGCTCCCCGTGTCTGCACAACCTGAAAATTTAAGGTCTGGGCTGCGCTCCCCTTCATTTTGGGCTGCGGAGATTGGAGAAAGAGGAGAAAAAAAAGCAAAAAGGAGAGCCACGTGTGGCTGAATCTGACACGGGGATATTTATAGATGCCCTGCCCAGCTGGCCTCAATCCCACGCAGGTCCCTGAGCATGGGGGGGCAGCTGGGTCCCCCCCCCAAGCCCTGGCTCGCTTGTGGGGTTGGGATCAACCTGCCCTGAGTCAGAGCAGAGCCTGCACCTCCCCGCAGCCCCAGCTCCTCATTAAGCTGCTGCCCCAGGGCTTTCCCACGAGCATCACCCAGCTCAGGAGCTCAGGGCAGGGTTTGTTTTGTGGCTGTAATCACAATTAGGGTGTCCTGTGAGGCGTGGGGCATCCACGCGCCTTCCTGCCATCTGCGGTGCCCAGGGGAAGGAGGACAGCAAGGGGAGGACACCCGGCTGCCGGTGACACCTCCGTGGCCCTGGTTCCCACGCAAAGTCCCCGGGGAGCGTGGGTGGCAGCTCCAGGAGAGGCCACACCTGAGGGTTTCTCAACGCTTTTGCTGCTGCCGGCGTTTAAAAAGTGATGCTCAGCAGCATCCCCCAGCTCCGGGAGCTGGGAAAGGTCCCCAACCTGGGGAGCTGAGCCTGAAATTTAAGGATTTGTCCTTAAAACTGAGCCTGGAATTAGAGGGAGGAGCAGCCCCCAGCTGGACCGCAGCACCCCAAGGATGTGGGTGCAGGGGGCTGGGGCTCTTTTGGGTTTTTATCGGCACCCCAGGGCCCCGTGGAGCTGCTGGAGCTGCTGCACGGCTCCGTGCCTGCCTTGTGACTGCTCAATGTAGGTCAAATGCAAAACTCGGCTCCCAAAATAGCCGAGCTGCTCCGGGGAGGGCTGCGGCTCGGGTGCAGTCACAAGGTGCCCGCCGTGGCCACCGGGGCTGTGCCAGGTGGGTGCACGGGGCCGCACAGCTCCAAGGTCACCCCCCCTGCGAGCTGGGTGTGCCACAGCCATCCCGCCACCCTCCCCAAAAACCAGGTTTTGGAAAGGTTTTTGTGTATTTTTTTTGGTGAGGTGGGTGCCCAGGTGCTGGGGATGGGGTGCAGAGGGGTGGCCCTGTCCCCAAGCCTTGCAAAATCCATGGTGAGGGTGTTGCTGGCTCACGTTCCGGGGAAAAAAATCAATTTTTGGGGTTGGTGCAGGGATGGGGATGTGGTTGTGCTCCCTGCAAGGGGCCACGGGTTGGCCACGCATGGGGAGAGCGAGTGGGCAGCACCTAGGAGGGGAGATAAGAGGCACAGCAAGGGGAGATAAGAGGCACGGTGTGGTTAGGGCACGGCAGGAGGCTGCAAACGGGGAGAGGATGTGGGTTCGTTTCCTTTTATTTTGCGTGCCACTGAGGGAAATATCTGGAAAACCGGCTTCCTGCACCACCGGCCTGAGGGAATTCCCCTGGCCACCAGGTCTGCCAAGCCCTCTGTGTCCTCCTGCACCAAACGTCAGGTTTTGGGCAGGATTTGACTGCAGAAATGTTTTTTTTTTAATGCAAATCTCCGGTGTTTTGGGGGTCTCGGTGGGTGCGCAATGAGCCCCCTGTTGCACAGGAAAGCCTCTGCCTGCGCAGCGCAAAAATCTTCGCATTAGGGCAAAGCTCTCGGGAACGCTTCTGTGGTGAGAGACGTGGTTAATTAATGAGAAATAAACGTGGTTAATTAATGCAAAATGCTACAGGTGAAGCGAGGCTGAGAGATCCCCCAGCTCTGCGTGGGGCTGGGTGAAGCGGGCAGGCCGTGGGTGGCACGGGTTAATGTTAAACCAGCACCTCCAGGAAACCCACAGCCCGCACGGGGAACTCCGGAGCTCGCAAACAATTCCTGGTCCCAGCAGAATTCATCCTGACCGGGGGCACTTGGGGGGGAAATCCTGGTTTGGGGATGCTTTTTGTGCTAAAAACCCAAAGTTAGGGGAGCCCTGCTGGGCTGGGGGCTCAGCACCATCCGTGCTGGGGGCAGAAAATTATTTATTTTATATTATTATAATTATAATTTATATTATTTATATTATAATATTATTTATTTTCTCCAAAACCCTTCCTTTTGTGGCCCTGTGGGGCACCCCATGTGTCACTTGGCTCCCAACTTTGGCTTTCCAAGTGCTTCCCTGCAGTTTTTGCAGCCTTCCTCCCCCCCTAAGCCATTTTCCTTTCAATAAAAGCCTTTTTATCATTAATATTAAATAGCAGAGGATGATTTCTTACCTGTGTCTTAGCTTTGTCAGACACAAAAGGCTTTGGGGAGACAAATGGACTGGGTCTGCTGGAAATATTTATATTATTTGTCATCTCCCCCCCAAATAACCAAAGTGGCTGCAGCAAGTTCAGGCAGCACTCGGCCTCCTTGGGCTTCCCAGGGCAAAAAAAAAAAAAAAAAAAAGTTACTTTTTGGACCTGCTGCCTGCCTTAAATGTTTTTTTTTGGCTTTTTTTTTTAACATCATTTCCTGCTGGCAGTCGTTTTGCAAAACGAAAGCAGCCGGTGCTGCTGCGAGCCTCTTCTGAGCAGCCACCGAAGAGGAAAGCTCTGCTGCTGCTCGAGGGCTGAGGTTGTGGCCGCTCAGAGGACCGGGAGAAGGTTCTGCTCTGGTCCTTTTTAATAAGGGCTTTGCAAGAAAAAAAAGTGAAAAGCCTCTTAAAGAGGGAGGAATGTCTCATGGGTGCCAGCCCTGGGCAGAAAGCTGGAAGGACGGGATTCCTGCAGCCCTTGGGCAGGAAAAGGGACGTGCAAAGCCTTCAAGGGGATGTGCAAGCCCTTCGAGGGGATGTAAAAGCCCTTCAAGGGGATGTCCAAGATCTTTGAGGGGACGTCCAAGCCCTTCAGGCTGCAGGGATTGAGCCCTGCTGGGTGCCTGACCTGGCACTGCTGCGTTTTCTCGGAGAAAATTGGTGCTGGTGGATGCAAACCCATCCCTAATGTGGGTTTTGGGGTGCTGTGCCCCCAACCTGGCAGTGGGACGAGTGGGATCAGCCTCTCCTGTGCGTGTCCGTAGAAAATCCAGCGGCCCAGGGGTTGTTTCCCCTTGCAGGAGCAGCAGGTGGGAGCCGTGGGCTCTGCGCCCCCGATTTTTCCCCCCGTGGGTTTTATTCCCCCGGTGCTGGGATTTGTTCCACGGGGCTGGGCACGGGATCTCTGCTCTGCAAACAGCCCGTGCCGATCCCGTTTGGTGCCGATCCTCTCTCGGGAGATCTCCAGCTGCAAGAGGCTGATGTTGCCTCTGTGAAAGGCTTCTCCCTGCCCCCAGGCTAAAAAAAAAATACCGTGTGATACCCTTATTTGGCCTCTGCAGGGCTCATCCCATTGCTGCCCTTTTCTATTATTTGGGTTTTCCAAAGAAACGCCAGCAAAGTGACCAAATTCAGCGGACGATTGCAAAGCTCTGCTGCTCCCCGTGCCCTGAGAGCTGGGTGTGAGCCTCCTGCCAGCTCCGTGCTTAAATAAAAAAGGAGAAAAATCCGATGGGGGAACCTCCCTCAACCCTGTGCATCCCCTGCCCGTGCCTGCAGCTCTCCAGGCGACCCCCCCCCGTGCCCGTCCGCATCAAAATTGCACAGGACAAAAATTTTCTGCTTCCTTCCTGACCACTTGCAGCCGAGCTGGTGGCTTTCTAGGGAAGCCCTGCTTTGCTAAGAAATTAATTTTGTGTCCGATTTTTTTTGGTAATGATTAACAGGCCCCGTGCACGCATCGCCAGGATGCCCCTGGGCGAGCCTGGCGTCCTCAGCACCACTGGAGACGTGCACCTTTGGGTGCTGCCCACCCCATTTGCTTTGGGTAGGAAATAAGAACAGCTTTATGAACCAAGATCAGAGCTGGCCGAGCTGGGATCGGGGCTCTGGTGACCCCCCCGGGGTTTTGGGAGCGTGTGTGAGGACGTAAACCCCACTTCTGGCACCCTGACTCATGCAAAGCAGCGCTGCTGGGCGAGGAGCGGCTCACGTGAGGCTGTTTGCAGGCTGCGGGCTGTAATTATGGGGTTTGCCCATCTTGTAGCGTGGGAACGGGGAGCCGCTCGCCCCTAAACCTCCAGACCATTCCCAATATGTTAATGCTCCTAATTAGTTAAGCCCAGTGCTTTTTTTCCTCTCCGTAATGACAGCGGTGCTGGCGCTTCCCCGTGTTTGCTCTGCGTGCTGGTGCTTCATTATATAATGACACGGCGCGGTGTAATACCTATTCCCAGCTGACAGGGGATTTTTTTTTTTTGGTGTATGGCTCATCCAGAAGCGATTAGGCAATGGAGAAAATCGGCTGCTGCAAGCGCTTGGGTCGCATCCCCTCTGGTCAGCCGGGGAGCCACCAGAGTGCGGGGTCTGGGCCAGGCGAGGACCCAAACCCATGGGGGACCTGGAAATGGTTATGGGATCGGTGGGGTGAAACCCCACTGCTTGCTTCTGTGCTCCTCAGTGGGGCGGGATCCCCATTTCTGGGCTGTTTCACCCCGATTCCAGTCGCTGCTTCCCCTCCTCCCATCTCCGTGGCAACCCCAGCCCTGGCTCCGGGGAGGCGCACCCAGCACCCAGGGGTGGGCGCCTGCCTGCAGCACCCCTTGGGAAGGGTTGCGGGTGTATGAACCTCATCTCCCCGACCCCAGGGCTTGGTTTGACCGTGGCCAAGCCTTTTTCTGGCTTTTCCTCTTTTCCATCATGTTACAGCACCCGAGGGAGAGCAGCAGGGCTGGTGCTGGGCGCTTGGTGTGGTGCCATAAGCGCTGTGGGGGTGGCTTCTGTGCGTGGGGTCCCTCTGAGTTGGGGTCTCGCTGGGGGCTCCGTGCTTCCTGGCACAAAAGCAGGAAACTGCATGAGATATAACTGGGATTAACGACGTGGAACTGGTAGAACTGGGAAAAAATAACCTGTAAACTGGGCGTGCTTCACCTGGAGAGGGAGGGATGAACCGGAGCGTGGCGGTGGGGACCCTGCGGTGGTGCTGGGCGCCCGTGGGACTGATCCTGTCCCTCCCTCGGTCCCCACAGGGCAGGATGGAGCTGCTGGGTGCTGTGCTGCTGGCTGCCAGCCTGCTGGGCACCACTGCCTGGGGGGCACAGGCACCGTGGCCGGATGAGCCCTCGCACACGTGCTTCTTCCAGACCCTCGGCAGCCCGGACAGCGAGTTCTGCAGGTGAGCGCTTGTGCCCAAAATTGTCCCCAGCCCTGTGCAGCCGGTCACACGTCAGCCCCCGGGACACTTAATTCCAGTATCCCCCTCGCCAGGGCTATAAATACTGGCTGAGCTCTTCCTTTCGCTGGGAAACTGGGCCAGAGCAGAGCGGTGCCTGATGTTTGATGCAAGCTGAGCTCTCGGTGCCCCCGGTCACCCCTCTGCCTGCAGTGCCTTACACAACTGGGATGAAAAACGGCTTCTGCAGGGAGCTTTGGAGGAACGGGGCTGCTTTTGGGGAGGGAATGAGCTGGAACGGGACACCCCACGGACCTCAAACCCGGCCTGCAGGGTGTAAAGGCTTGCAGAGGTTGGGTAAGGGAAAAGGAGGTTCTTGCTCCTGGGGTCGGTGGTGCTGCTCCAGCTGGGCTGGCGTGAGCTGAAAAGGCACCTCGTGTGCCCCTTTTTGGGTGTTTTGGTACCAAATGTCCCTCGGAGGTGCCTGTGGGTTGCAGGAGGTGGTGGCTTACCGGGACCTCCTGCCTTACAAACACCCCTCCTGCTGCTTCCCAGGTACCCAAAATGCTCCCAAAATATCATGCAGCTTAGGTAAACGTCTAGATTAACACAGGTGGAATAAAAGAACCTTAATTTGAACCATCAGCCTCTTGGGCCAGCCCCATGCAGGTGCTTGGCAGCCTTTAGGTTTGCAGGATTTAATGCCCCCTCCTGCCAGGACCGTGTCAAGGCACCTTGTTACTGTGATATCTGTACCCAAAACTCACTCCCTGTTCATGATGTAAGTGGGAGAGTGTTTTTGGGGTCCAAATGGTTTGTGCCAACTGATGGGGAGCCCAAGCTTCAGGGATCTTTGTTCTCCTGGTCTGTCTTCAAGCCTTGGGTTAAGATAAATGGGCCATGACTTTAAATACTGGGAACCCGCTGAGTCCTCACAGGTGTTTCGAGTTGTTTTATTGCTGCCGGGGGGGGTTGGGAGAAGAGGCAGCCCCCTGCTCAGAGCAGGTTTTGTGCACCCCTGGCAGCAGCAGGTTGGATCCAGCACCTCCTGCCCCTTGCTGCACCCCCAGCCTGGCTGGGGAGCGGCACTAATCCTGCTCCCCTCTCCTTTTCTCTCCCCAGGGGTGATTTAGAAGTCATTTACCCGCAGCTGGGTGACGTGGGCTGCTCCTACATCCCCCAGTGCCACCAGTACCGCTGGCGCATCAGCAGGGAGTGGGGCAGCCCCCGGGTGCGCTACCCACGGGCTGACAAGGTGAGTGCTGGGCTGGGGGTCCTGGTGCTGCTCTCAGGGCTTGCATTTTGCTCTCCAAATCCCTTCCCAAAATTAGAGGAGACTTTAAGCTTTTTTCCTATGCTTCCCCATTGCTTCAGGGTTTGGGGCTGGGGCTGAGGTGTGGGTGAAATTTAACTCTATTTTATTGTTTTTGCATAGTTTTTGCCGCTACTTAGCGCTTTGTGAGCTTTTTAAACACAAACTGGCGTGCTGTGGCTCGGTGTTTCCATTCCCAGCTGCTCTCCGCATGTCCGTGTGAGTGCCTGGGGGAGCTCAGCCGGGTTCATTAATTATTATTTATTAATTAACTATCCGGCCGGTGCAGGATTTACCCCGTATCCGGGCAGGGTTAATGCAATGGTGCTGGGCGCTTCTGGTGCGCTGCCGTGCGCGCACGGAGCCACGAGATGGCACCATTGAACTGCTCGAGCTCGGCACGGCCGGGACTGGGAGCACTGGGGAGGGGGATGCTGGGCACCCTTGGGTGCTGCACCCCGAGATCCTCCCTGGGTAAGAGCACAGGACCCTCCGGATGAATGCACCGTGCGTCGCGGTGCCACCTGCATCCCTTGGGGACCACGGGCTCGTGGGGGCACACGGTGGCATCGTGTGATGATTTGGGGCTGGGGGCATCGTCCTGCAGGGACCTGTGCCCAAATTCATCCCCAATGGGGTCCCCCCCAACACCCCGACCCCTGCTGCAGCTCCGACAGCCGCAGTGAGACGGGAGGAACTCGGCTCTCACGCGGCTTGGATTTCCTCGAAGTGTTCAGGATCCGTTTCTCTGGCTGCTTCAGCGCGGGCTGGAAAGCCTCTTCCCCCTGTCGATCACATGGCTCCAAGCAGAACTTTCCCTTAAAGATGTCTGATTATTCAAAATATGGGGAGAAAAAAAAAAAAAAAAGCCTGGCAGAGGATGCCGCACAGAAACCATCCGTCACTTGGGCGCCGCTTCCCAGCAGTTGGGAGCTTCGCAGGGATGGAGGCAGTCCTCCTTTTAGTTTTATTTATTTATTTTTATTTTTTTTCCCCCCTCCCCGGAGAGCAAACGAGCAATGGGGGCCGGCCGTGGGGCTCGGGCTCCTCGTGGGTGCTTATTTTGGGCTGGCCCCAGGTGGTGGGTGGGTGCCCGCTGCAGGGGCTGGCGGCTTGGCTCAGCGACGCCTTTGGCGCGGGTTCCTTCCGAGACAGCTCGGTGCATCGCGCGTTCAGGTGGCATCTGAGGACACGGGCCCTGCTGCTTCCTTCGGTTTTACGTTTATTTTCCCCTCCCCTGGCCCTAACCCAGCCCCGGCTCCGCATGCTTGGGCTGTGCCTGGTTTCTGCAGCGCGCACGCCGGGGGGGCGAGCGGTGTTTTTTGTGAGCTACGCTGGATTGCTTTGGGTTTTCTCTAGGAATATGCACATATCAAATACACGCATCTCTGCTTCTCTCCTGAATCTGTGAGGATGATTTTTATAGCTCGAGGTGCTTTGGGGTAATTCCCACTGCCCCCCAAATCGCCTTGAAGTGGACAGGACCGAGATGTGCCTCCCACCAGGGCATGCACGGGTGATGGGGTTGTAGTAGGGATCCCGAGGTCAGGAAGCTCTCCCCATTCCTGGGTGTGAATGGGAAACCTTTGTTCAAGTGACCGAGGATCCCCTGGGGGAGCTGGTGAGGACTGGGCAAGCACCAAGGGTGCTGCCTGAGCTCCTTCCGTCAAAGCCGGTGGCGGAAAGCTCGGGTTCAGGGTATGAAAACTCGTGTAGGAAGTGTCTGCTTTCTTTAGAACACTTTGTCTCTTCGAGGAAAAAAACAACCACAAAAAAAGCCGAATGCGGAGTGTTTTTCCTCTCTGGAAATATTTGTGTTTCCCAAACTGGTGGGGGGACGGGGCATTTCCTATCCTTGTCCTGGGTCTGATGGGACCACATCTCGCTGCGCCTGCGCTCAAAGCCTCCGCTCGCAGCCAGGGAACCCAGCTGTGCCTTGGAGCTCCCTGGTGGAGGGTGGAAACCTCGAAAATGGGATGGCACGGGGCATCTGTCCTGCCACCATGTGTTTGTGCTGGGGCACAACGACCTGTTGGTCCTTCCCCATGCTGCAGGGGTCTGGATGCGTGCGAGACGCTGCCTGGCGGTGCCAGGGATGCTCCTGGGGAGCTCCCCGAGCATCAGTTGTGGTGTTAGCCCCATGCAGCTTTTATCTGCCACTGCAGGGAGACGATGGGGAGCAAATGCTGATCGTGGTGACAAAAGCATCTGGTGGCTGGGGGTGGCATCTTCCCAAAACCCCGGTGGAGGAGCTGCTGTCAGCCCCTTTCCCCGGGAGCGCGGAACATCTGGAGAGACGGGAAATGCGCCCTCCTTGTCCTGCCTCAATATTGCTTCGCTCAACCAAAAATAAATTGGAAAAGAAAATTGGACATTGCATCAATTTGGGGGCAGGTTTATAAATTCTGCAGCTAAGCAATCCCAATAGAAAATGATAGATCGCCGGCGAGCACGCAGCCCCTGCCGTGATGTATGGTCGCATTAGCCGAAATGCCGTATTACATGATTCTGTTTTATTACCACTCTTGGTGGCAGACAGAAAAACAGATTATGCTTGAGATCAAATCGATAGGAACTTTATTTACTGGCCTTTTAAAAACATATTTCTGCACTTTATAAAAACATACGGTAGATGCTATTGATAGAAGTTGTCTGCTTGTTAAAAAGCAATTTGCCCGCAGCAGTGTTCCCAAGCCGCGGTGTGCGGCGCTACCTTTTACCTGCTCGCCCAGATCCCTGCTCGTCACAGCATTTGACAACTTCCTCAGGTTTCTTTTGGGGCTAGGTGTGAGGAATTGCAGGGTTTCCTCTCCGGATTAAGGGGAAGGAGGGCTCGGCTTGCTCTGGAGGTGGGTGAGCAGTGATGGAGGTGAAGCTTGCATGGAGCTGGGCAAAACTTTGGAGCTTTGAAGCTCTCGGTTTGGGTAACTCTTTGCCTTACCCAGCAGTCTGAGGTCAAACAAATCCTTGTTGTGGATTCAGGCTGGGCTGTGAAGCTGGTTCAGCAAGCATCTCCTGGACAGCTCGGAAATAAAGCGCTTTTCTCACCGTTCCTACTCAAACCAGAACTTTTTAAGCTGGAGCTGTTTTTGCAAGAGCCCTCTCCTGCCCGTGCCTGGTGACATCTGCAGCCAATTTTCTGCAGCCAAATGATCACCACCTCTTCCTTTTCTCTCTATAGAACTGTGCACCTCATAGCATTTTATTTCTTTAAAACTATTTCCATGGCAGAAGGAGTTGAAAAAGAAGCAGGAGAAGCTGCATGAGCCGTGGGCTGATGTGCTGTGCAGCAGCACCTCGTGCTCTTTGCCCAAACCTACAAGCAGCACCCATGGGGTGCTCTGGGACGGGGACCACGGTGATGTCCTGCGCCCTGGTGGCACTGGGGATGGTGGTGGTGGTGTTTAGGGTGAGGGGCAAGGAGCACAGAGCCTCCCCCAAGAGCCTGGAGCCCGTGGCAAAGTCCTCGTTCTGCTTCGGAGACTCTCCCTCTTTTGTGAACATCTGGTGGCCTGGTGGGGGCCAGTCCTGATTTATAAAGGTTTCTGCGCTCTAGGGTCCAGGGCCCATTATTTGGAGAATTAGTGGTACGAGTAAATTCATTAGCCTTTAACAAAAGGAGGAGAACGTCTGCTTAATCTCCTAATTGGGATGTGCTCTAGTTGTGTCAAGCCGTGATTTGCAGCTGGCTGCGAGAGGGGGCTTTTGAGCGGTGCTCAGGTTAAATTCAAGTCTCATTAAAGGAGACGGTTTTAAGCAGAATATTCTTGACAGTTTGTGCGTCCTCGCTGGCTCGTGGAACCAGCTGGGGTTAAGGAGCCACCAGCGTTTTGTTTCTTTTTTTTTTTTTTCTTTTTTCTTCTCGATCCTGTCCGGGCTACTTAAACAATGGGCTAACATTCCTTCCCCATGCTGTCAGCCAGATATTCTGGGGATTAGCCCAAGCCCCTGGTGGCGAACCCCTCCCTGCTGCGGCTGCTTTGGGTTCCCAGGCCCTGGGACGGCGCCTGGCCCCTACCAGCACCCGACTTCAGAGCTCCGCAGCGGTGGGGCGAAGCCCCCCCAAGCTACCCGGGTGCCCTTTGAGGGCTGGAGCGCGAGGGGAGCAAAACCAGAGATGGTTTTTTCCACCCTGCGTCAGCCCCGTCCCCTGCCCACCCAACGAGCTGGGGGCTGGCACGCTGCGGAGGCTTCTCCCTCCGTGGGATTTGGTGGAGAGGAGCTGGATGAGGGCGCAGCCCCCGCCGTGCACCTCTGAGCGAGGCACTGCTCTGGTTTTTTGGGTTTTAAGGAGCAGGAACCGCTCCAGCAGAGCATCCCCCGTGGGATGTGTGGGGGGCGCAGGGGACCGCTGGGACAGCTGGTGCCACGCGGGATGAGCGCATCGGCGCGTGAGCGAGCCTGGCAGAGCTGTCTCTTTGCATCTGGTTCCTCACCTCCACGTCTCCTGGACGTTTAACCACCCCGGACAAATAGCGCTGCCCTTCAGGGACAGGGAGAGATGGCTCGAACCCACAGGTCACCAAGTCTGCTCTCCTCGTTGCTTCTGTATTGGCATCCCAGCGCGTCTAGGACAGACACTTGTGCCTGTTTCAGCTGCAAAATGTTTGAAGCAGCTGATGGTTTTACTTTGATCCCCGTAAACACTATACAGTAATCAAAGTTTAAGCCGCTTTGGATGAAATAATTGCTTAACAATCATATAAGACAAAGTGATTCAACAAATGACAATTAGGACTTGTGATATACAGAACAGATGCATTCAGTGTACCATATTATAATGTGCTAATACGAGATTGACAGCACAATAATAGGAGAGAACAGCCACTCAGCCTATAATTCGAAACCAAATGTGAGGCTGTCCACAGAGCTCAAATCCTAGCAGGCTGTAAAATTAGAGGTAAGAAGGCACAAGGTTCACAAAGACTCATTAGCAGGTTGGCTGCAAATTTCCGAGGCTGGGGGTGGGAAAGGGGAAATATTCCTGCTGGAGCTCACTTTGCGGGCTGAAAGGTGGAGAGGGAAAAAGGGGGGCGCAAAATGATGGTGCCAAGGGGCTGGGGAGCGGTTCTGGGCTCCGTCCCCGTGTCCCCAGGGGGGTCGCATCCTGGTGGCAGGGGACCAGGAGATGTTAGGGCACGGTAACGAGACAACGGTGTTGGGGCCGGGATGAAATGAAGGCTGATATGAGCACGGAGGCCTGCCTGGCGTTCCCCATGGGACTTGGGCGCATCCCAAGCCCTAAATGATGCTGATGGGTGACAGGGGCACCCTTTGGCCCTGTCCGTGGCAATTAAGGCAGCCGGCTTGCGCTGGCTCTCGGGGTAAATCAAGAGAAGGGGACGTGTGTGGCTGTCAAGCTGCAAGGGGAAGAAATGCCCCCGTGCCCAAAGCCCAGCTCCTCGCAGAGATCACAGGAGCTCGGATCTTCAGCGCCGGTGACAACCCAGACTTGAGCTCATCTCGTGCTTTTACACACACCGTGCGCTTCTTCCACTAACATATAATTTTATCATATTTTATTATTATTAAATAAACATGCCAGAAAATATCCTTTTTTTTTTTTTTTTTTTTTTTTTTTTGGCGTGTGTGGGGGAGGATGAAAAGGTTTGGTAATTAAAACTTCTATCCGTCAACGCTTAACTCCGGGAGATAATTGTGTTGCTCCTGCAGATGTATCCTTGGTGTTGAATCACCCGGGTCTGTCTTAAGATCGGAGCCCGTGCACGGAGCCGGGACACGCCGGGGGCTGTGTGGGATCGTCCCAAGCAGCGTCGGATCGTGCACTGGCCAAGGAGTCAGGAATTTGCCTTTTTGTCTCCGTGATGCACGGGCAAGTCCCTGCTGTTGCAGGGCACCGCGGGTTTTTTAACCCGGTAATCCAAAAGTCGCGGTGATGCACCCGGCGGGTGGGTTTGTCATAAAGTGGAGAGGTTTTGGGGTTTGCAAAGCTGGGCTGCATCATGGAAGAGGATGAATTTAGCTAAAATAACATTATTATTTTTTTCTCCCCACCCGGTGACTGGGCTTTTCCCAGCGTGTGCCGTCCTGCAGCGCGTGGGCAGCGGGGTGACAGGAGCAAAAGGGGCAGCCGAGCCCTTCCCTCCCCTCCTTTCGACCTCCCACCCATTTAATTTTTTTTGAGGAGCCCCCTGGGAAGCGCTGCCCCCACAAAACGGGTGCCAAAGCTCATCTGGGGCTCCTCCGAGTCCGCGCCACCAGCACGGTCGATGGCAGATCAATGAGCCCCGAGGAGCCGTGTCACTTTTATTGAGCCTCCTGCTCCCCCAAGGACCCGGCGTGACTTTTTCAGAAGACATTAGAGGTGCTTTGGGTGGGCAGGAGGGTTTATCGCATGAGGCAGGCTCCTGCGGACACCCGTGGGTTGAAAAAGGAGTTTTTGGGGGGGGAGGGGGTCTCGGATAATAATTAATCGGGGGCTGATCTCTGCTCTGACCGTGCTGGGGTAGCTGTGGGTGCAGCTGTGCGCACCAGTCCACGTGCTGCGCCTGCTCTTGGTGAGATTTAGGGCACCAGAGGTTCTTGGTGCCTTTATGAGGGCTAAGAAACGGCCACCAGCGTGCCCAATTTCGCAGGAAAACCTGCTCCTTGCTGCTCCCCAGCTCCGGCTGCGCCTCCCCAGCATCATCTCGGGCACGGGACGGCATCCTGGGGAGCTTTCCGTGGAGCTCCGAGCGTGAGCATCTTCCCCGGAGCATCCTCCCCTGCAGCATCTTCCCCGGTGCCTCCCCACCAGCACAGGAGCCTTCCGCACACGGATGAGTAATTTTTCCCAATTTGGGGGCTCTTCCTGCGTTCCCCCGCCCCGCAGCAGCCCCGAGCCCGCCTGCCTCTTTCCAGCTGCCAATCTGCGGCAGAAAAGTCCCCCTTTTTCATCCCCCCACGGAGGGAGGGGACGGGGGATCTGGGTTATACAAGCCGGGGCTGGGGAGCCTATTTTGGATCGCTCCTTCCTGCCTCCAAAATTGCAGCTTCGAATGTGACAAGTTACAAAACACTTGAGTCATTTCTCTTCTCTCTCTCTCTCTCTCTCTCTTTCTCGCGCGCGTTGCCGTTCCCCCACAAGGAGAAGCTGTTCGGTTTGGAGGAGAAAGGGAGGGGGGGAAGAAAAAAAAAAAAAAAAAAAAGAAAGGGGAAAAAAATTAAAAAATGAAAAAAATAAAAAGGAGGGAGGGGGATGCCGGCTCCCTGCTCCCCCCTCGGTGTGCAGCCCACACGCAGGGTAACTCTGAAGCGCTGTTTATGTAAGCTGCTCATGTTCTGCTGAGCTGCAGCGAGAGCTGTTGTCGATTCAGAGGAAAGCCCACGTCTGCCCACGTAGGATCTCCCGAGCAGGGTTGTGTAACAGCAGCCAGCGCCGTGCCGGGGGGCTCGCCGGTGATGCCAGGGGGGCTCGGGACCCTCCTCGTCCCGGGGGAGATGGAGGGGGAAAGATTTGTAACGTGGTGGGAAGTTGGGGTGGTTTCACGTGGAGAGGGGCCGCGGCTCGGACCTGCTGCTGGTCCCCTCTCCGGGGGCTTGTTGGTGATGCCGGGGGGCTCGGGACCCTCATCCTGGGGGAGAGGGAAGGGGGAAGGTTTGTGGTGTGATGGGAATTTGGGGTGGTTTCACGTGGAGAGGGGCTGCAGCTTGGACTTGCTGCTAACCCCGTGCCCACTGTGCCGTGCGCAGGGACCGCAGGATGGGTGCCCAAGTGCGCCCCGCTCGCATAAACGGCACATTTTGGGTAATTTTGGGTGGCTTCACGCATCCCTGCTTCACTTTGAGGGCACTTTGCTGGGAGGAGAGGCTCGTGCTGGGCTCGAGGCGGCGAGATCTGAGCAGGTCAGGAAGGGAAGGCATCGGCACCACCCTGAGCTCCATCCTACGGCGACGCCAGCGTGCGCAAATCCCTTTTTGCAAGGGCTCCCTTGTCCCAGCTGTGGTCTTCGTGCTTTTCTTGCCTAATTTCACGCTCTTCTTGCCCCAAAATGTTCACACTCACACCACCAACCCAAAACCCTCCCAGGGCGCAATGTTTTCTCCAGCACACGTCCCCACGTGCACCCTGGTGCCACCAAAGCCGGGGCTGCACCGGCGGCGCCGATACCCAAATTCCTCGCAGCCCCCGCTGCAAAAAGGCCCCGAACACTCCTGCACCACGCCGCATTATCATCTCAATGCTTCTTTACATAAATACTGAAGAATAAGAAAAGCCGGTGGCTGGTGTTGCTCCCAGCCTCTGAGGAACGCTATCGCAGTTATCGGATTTTAGTCCTTTTTGCAGCGTTACATTTTTATACATATTTATTCATGCAGAACGGAGACGCCGAGCGAGTCGCCCTGCCACGGGGCTGATGGATGCACTGCTATACATAAGAATGCACCTTCATTTCCATCCTCCCCACTTCCCCACAATTGAACTGTGTGCAACCGGGTTATTTTTATGCCTCGTGTGTATTTTTTTTTTTTTTAAAGGTGGGGGAAGAAGAGAGGAAAAAACCCTCTAAATTCAGATTTTTTTTAAAAAAAACTTCTATTAAAATTTCCCTCCTGAATTTTTATAAGCCGTAGAAATGAGGCACATCAGCGAGCTCCACTGGAGGGGAGAGAGGATGAGGGGGAGGAATGCGTTTTGGGGCAAAGAGTAAGTTTATAACTATTTTTCTCTTAACCTGAGCAGTTAGCTGTACTGCAAGCCATTCATCTTCTGATTTAATAACTCATTCTCCCGGCGCGGAGATGGGGTATTATATTCCTGGATATTGCTTTTCTTGGTATCAAGTATCAAAGATGAATCCGCGTTTTCTAATAAAATACATTTTCATTGTAATTGAAATAATAATTTTCCACTCCTTTCCTTTTCCCTTTTATTTTGGGTTCTAGAGCTCTCCTTCCCCCTGTTCCTGCCCTGACATTTATTTATTTCCCTTCCCAAGCAGAGGATTTGGTGCTGGCAATACAAACTCGTGGATTTTCTGCCGTCCCGGGGGGGCTCTTTTGGGAAGTGATGCCGTTTCCCTGGGCTGCCTCTTTAAACAAATTCTGTCTCGGGTGTTCTGTGGACCGTACTTCACCGGGGTTAATATTATTAAACAAAATTTCTCCCTTTCATGTTTTCCCGCACCTGCCTGTCTCTTAACTAACCATTTGATCTCAGCAGCTCCGCGCGAGGGTTCAGAGCCCGACGGGGAATTAATGGGAAGGAGAAATCGGCAGCGGATCAAAGTGGCCGCGCTGCAGGCGGCGATGCTCGCGCCTCGTGCTGGCGCAGGAGGGGACGTGGGGACACCTGGGGACAGCCCCGGTGCCAGCCCCACCGTCAGGCCTGGCTCTCAGCCGTCTCCAGGGGCTTCCCCATGCTTGTGGGTGCCACCAGGAGCCGTGCTCCCTGCAGTAGGTGCGGTGGGAATCCCCTCGTTGAACAAATATTTGGCGAGCAGCGGGGAGGGCAGAGCGCAATGAACCCGGCGCCGAGGTTGGTGCAAGAAGCAGGTTTGCAAAAAGCAGGTTTTTCTCGGGGAAAATTTGCATTTTCCACCATCCCCTCCATGGACCCGGCTGCTTTTTTGGGCCCCCTATGGGTGGTGGGCACCCAGGGCAGTGTCAGCACCATGGATCAGGGTTTGGGTGCTGCTCATGGCTCTGCTGGGCTCTGTCTCGATGCTCTCTGCACAGGACTGAGTTGCACGGAACTGATGGATTTGCAAGGTTTCTCCCAGCTGGAGGGAAAAAACGGGGAATTTGGGTGTAAATCTGGCTGTGGGAAGACACAGGTGACTTTTGTCACCTTTTTGTCCTCTCTTGCTTCAACGAGGCCACTTGCTCCTTGCAGGGCAGTGGCAGGGACCTGCGGGGCCGAGGACCAGAAGCTGCTGGAGCGCATCGGGAGGCACCGTGCGCAGCCCATCTGCCCACCAAAAACCTCTGCGTGGCTTTAATTTTCCCAGCAAAGATCCAGTTTGGGGGCAGAGCGGTGCTGGGCGAGCTGCTGGTGCTGAGCCTTCGTGGGATGCACCCAGCTTGAGTGCACCGGGAGGGATCCGTGCAATTAAAACCCCACCGCACGCGCGAAAAGTGGCAGCCTCCAAACGGCGAGCGAAATCGGGATGAAAGGCAAACGCCAGCCCTGGCAGAACCCTAGGAAAGGATCCATCAACAATCCGCATCGTCCTGGGATTTCAAGGCACGCCAATGAAATTTGGCCGCCTCATTTCATTCACTGTCAATCAGCTGCGCCGCTGCTGATGCTTCCTCCTCGTTTTTAGATCCCTCGTTTCTTTTGGCGATGCCCAGAGCTCGCTTGTATCCCAGCCAGGCAGCCCTCATCACCGCGCGATTAAATCATCATAAAAAAAAAAAAAAAGAAAAGGAGAGACGGCGCTTCTCAGACATAATAGTAAAAAAAAAAAAAAAAAAGAAAAGGGGGTGGGGGGGGGGACGGCTCTGGGTCTGCTTCTGCTCTGAGCTGTGCCAGCTCCAGCCGTGCGCATTCCTGAGCCGTTCCCAGCTTCTCCTGCTGGTGCCACCGGGCTTTGTCCCTGTGGGTTGGGGTTTAGGTCCTTTGCACGCGCTGCCCCCGAGCATCCCCGGTGGTAAAATGTAGTGTTTTAATTATGGAGCAGGCTGCAGAGAGATGGGGGGGGTCAACGTGATTGTGTGGTTGGGGGTTATCGACGTGCGCCCTGCTTGCAGCCCCGGATTTGGCCCTTCCTGGATTAAAAGTGTCCCAGCACCGGTGCCCAGCTCTGCCCCGAGGAGCCCTGGTGGCCAAATCGGGCTCAGATCCCAGCTTTTCTGGCACGGAAGCGACTCAGGGTGTGGATGCAAACCCTACCGTCCCCAAGCGGGGCTGGGGATGGGGTTTGTTTGCCTGGGAAAACGGCATTAAAAAGAAGTCGTGGAGCGCTGGCGCGGCGGCCAAGTGGGGCAGCAAAGGGCTGGGCGAGCGAATGCTTTTTAATTTCAGAAATGTCACTGAGTCACGAATGAGTCATAATTATAATGGGAGACATTTCCAACCCGGTGCATGACTCGGAGATGTCTTCCAGGGATATTAGAGCTGTTTGTAAAAGCCAGGCCTTGCCCCGGCGACGTGTGTCCCCCCCTCCCCGGGGTGACAGCCCCGTCGTGCGCCCGTGTCCGGCGGGAGCAGGGGGACGCATTAACGTCCCCATCAGGTGGCAGGTGTCTATTAACGTGACTCCTGTCCCCGCTGTGCCTGGCCTGCCCTTGTCTCGGGGCCACAATAGGGCCGTTTGGGGCAGCGTTTCCATCGCTGAGCGTCGCTGGGGCTGGCAGGATCCGTCCCTTCAACCTTTGTCCTCTGCGGGAGCCCCGAGCATCGCCGGGCTCCTCCTTCTCCAAGCGCATTTCTGCAGCTTGGGTTAACAGGCAGCCCATCTCTGTGCCTCCAGCCCCAATTAATTAAGCAGGATTGGCATGAGCTAAATTAAAGAGTGGCTTTTGAGCCAGCCCAACCAGTTTGGGGCTTCTATCTATGGGTTCGTGCCAGCCGGGTCCCCGGCACAGCGCTGCAGGCACCGGGGAGCCGGGCTCCCTCCTCGCGAGAAATCCACCCTCACCAAACAGCATTAAATATTCCTGAGCTACGAACGTCTTGGACTGATTTTATTTTCCATAAATAAACTTGTTGGGAGATATTTGGAGATGGGCCTAAGCTGCGGATCTTGGACCGGTTCCCAAAAACTCGCTGCTGTTTGGGCTCGAGGGGCTGCTTCGGGATTGCTTCTCGCTCGATTTCGGATCGAAGGGATCGAGCCCAGAGATCTGCCCTCTGATAAACCCCTCCTGTGCTCCCCAAAACCCCCAGCCCTCCTGTATAAATATAGGGTCAGGCACAGCCTCCCTGCTGGGGCACAGGCTATAGGGTCGTATAGGGGATGATATAGGGGTGCTTTCGGAAGCAGCCACAGCTGTTGGGTATTTTTGATGGTCTCCAAAAGGCACTGAGCGCCTCTCACTGGGGCTGGCACCGTGGGAGCTCGGTGTTTTAGGCAGCTGCTGCGTGTTTGCAAACACCGAGTGAGCAGAAGTGGAGCGGATCCTTGTAGCTGTGGCACGTGCACGGTGCCCCCTCGCCGAATTGTGCCAAGCTGGAGACGTCTCTGCTCTGCCCCAAAGCATTTTGCTTTCCAGATCGGGCAAAGGAAGGGGAAAATAAATTAAAATAAAAGCTTTTTTTTCCTTTCTAAATGAGGACGTGAAGCCAGAGAGCTGCTAGGCTGTGTTTGAGACCCGCTGCCTGCTCGGCTCCGTGGCGAGGTGAGGCTTTCCTTCCCCTCTCCCACGGGAGGGACCGAGGGCGCCGCGCTCGTCCGCCGAGCTCCTGATGGGTTGTGACAAGTACAGGATTGCTCTTTTGGTGAGCGCACACGCTCCCGAAACCCCTCGCGGTCCCTCGCCCCGCGCTTCCCCTTCTTCTCTGTCAATTTTCAGCCTCGCGCCGAGCGGAGCCATGGGGAGAGGAGTCTAATCTGACCCGTAAACTCTGTCACATCCTCATTAATTTGGCCATGTCTCCCGCTGTAGCCTAAGGGGACCGTCACATTTGTAACACGGCTCCCGGGCGGCCGTCAGGGCGACGGCTTCATTTTGACAGCTGAGGGAAAGGTGCAGCGTCAGGCCGGGCGGAACAAAGGGCTGCACCGATCCTGTATTGATCCTGAATTGATCCTGAATTGATCCGGCACCGATCCGGCACCTCCACAGCCCCCTGACCCCTTGGCTTCAGGCTTGGTGACCTTGGGGACACCGGGGATCAGAATGCCCTGGGGAGAGCATCGTGTTTTGGCACTGCTGGTGGGCAGTGGTGGATAATTCTGCTCCTTTTTCTTATTTTTTTTTCCTTTTTTTTTGCTGAATTTGCGTGTTTTGTAGCTGCAACTCCCAGGGTGGATCTCGCTCCATCCCAGGAGCTCTGCTGTCCTATTCTAATGCAAATGCGCGTGAGCTGATAATCTAATGTTGAGTGGATTATTTCACCCCCAGATGAGCTGCTGGAAGGCAAAATTTTGCTTTCAGTATATTGAACTAAAAGGGAAAAAAAAAATAGAAAAGCACCACAAAGAAACCCACCTTGGAACGAGGTTTTATCACCAGAAATCTGTGCAGGAAACGCTCTTCTCTCTTTCCCTCACGTGCCCTAAAAGAAATGAAGAAATTAGACCTAATGACACCCTCCACCAGCTTCAATTCATGTGCACGATGGTTGCACGAGCGAATATTTGTGTTGTAATTAAAGCGAGGGGGGCAATAAAGCAAGGGAAATTAATTAAAGGAGTGTCCTGGCTGTGAGGGGAGCGCTCACCATCCCACCCAACACCGGTGACCCCCCAAAATTGGTGGCTTTAGTGTTTTGGGTGCTCATCGAGCCCATCCTGGTGCACCTCATCCTTTGTGTTTCGCTCCCACCTGCAGCACCCAAACCTCCCCTTCCCATCTACCCAGCCAAAAAGCAATAAAAACCCCAAACTGCTTCATCCTAACCCCATTTTTCCTACAAATTTCCCCACTGGCTTGCATCATCGATGCCAGCTTCCCGGCTGTGTCACCCCTGCCCTGTTTTGAAACCCGCATCCTCTGCTGGCCGGGCATCGCCCTGGGTGCTGCCAGGAAAGGGAGCAGCACCGGCACGATGCCAGAATTTGGGGTTGTTTTGGGGCTTTGGGCTGGGCCACGTTGGCCATCAGCGGTTGCTCAAAGGCAGCAGGGCATGGACGGATCCACGCAGGAAACGTGAGTTGTTCCTGGAAGCAGGATTTGGCCCTGGGGAGCAAGGGGGTGGCCACAAGGTGCCCGCACCCATCTCCAAACCCTGCCCGGGCGCTTGGAGATGAATCCTCACCCCTGTGCCACACGTTTTTTTTTTTTTTAAACTAATGCAACCCCACCAAAACAAACCCTTCCTCTGCACGTGCAGCTTCTTTCCCCCGGGAGAGCCTGGAAGAGAGAAGGAGGCGCACGTGACAGGCGTTAATCGCTTCGTTTAATGCGCTCCTGCAAGGCGCTGCCGTGCGGGGCTGGGCGCGCACCCGCGTGGAGCAGAGCTTTTGTCTCTGGCTGCCGACCCCATGGGGCAGCCTGGGGTTTGGGTGGGTGCGTAAAGCCCTGCTCCTAAACCGGGGGCGCACAGGGGTGGCTACGCCCCCCCCAAATCTTAAAAATGCATTTTATTTGGAAAAAAAATAGGAAATGAGAATGGGGAGAAGCCCCCATTCCTCCTGGGGTGGAAAAATTCCCCACCTCAAGGTGTTTCCATGCAGGACAAGATGGGATAAGGGCGAACCGTGCCGGGGGGATTGCGCCCTGTTCCGGCACGAGCATCGCCGCGCCCTCCTCAGAAATGATGCAAAACCACCAGATATTCGTTCAGGCTTCAGCAAAGTGCTATTTTCCGCGCGGGGCCGCAGGTGAGAGGGGATTATTGGCGAGCATCCCGGCCCGCTGATTGCATTCCCCTCGGTGACCTGGGCACGCAGCGGTGGGGATCAGGCTCCCCGTCCGGCCCCCCACCACCCGGGCAGAGCCGAGGCGAGCCGGCTGCGGCCCCCGAAAAGTAGCAAACTTATTGCCTAATAGATTTCTCAGTCATGAAGTCCCCGCGCTCCATATGTAGCGAAATCAAAGCAATTACGGATTTAAATGAAGCTGGAATCCGCGGTGCAGAAAATGCTTGTTTTAGCGTAAGATTGGACAGAGGTGAACGACCTGCAGAACCCCTGGTAATGAAAGCTCTTCACAGCTTGCAGTGTTTCACCGGCCGGTAATTGCTGCAGTCTGTGATACGGATCTGGCTGCGTTAATGATGCACTGTTCCTTTTCATAGGATTCATTTAAGCTCCCCATTTTTCAGGGGTTTCAAAGAAACAAGGCAGCGTGGAAATTAACACGTTAACGTGGACGCTTTCCTCACTCGGCGGATTTAAAATGTTATTTAAAGTTCTTTTTTTTTGGGAGGGGGGATTGATTAGGATGAGTGATCGGGGCTGGGAGAGCGGCTCGGGTCCGTGTGCTGGAGAGAAATGCGGGTGTGCATCGCTCCCAGTTGGGCTGTGGCTGTAGGATTTGTATTTTATTTAGCATGACAAGATGGATATAGTAGAACAAAACATACATTAGCGAGAGAAAAAAAAAAAAAAGGGATTTGGATGGGAATAAAAATCCTATTAACTTCCAAATGAAAACCACATCCAAGGGAGACAGTTGGCTTCTCTTCTGAGTTTATTATTAAATATTTTACTAGGGAGGGAAGTTCTGAGCTGAGCATCTTCTCCCTCCTGTTCCTGGCAAGAGCGGTGTGCGTGGTGGGGAGGGTTATTATTTCGCCAGAGCGGTGTCTTGGTTGCGCTCAACAGGTGGTGATGGTGCACCGGGGTGGGAGGAAGGCCCTGGCTGGGTTTTCGGATCCTTGCAGTCCATTAAAAATGCCCAGGGTGGGTTCCCAAAGGTGCATGGGCACGGTGGCACCGGGGTTGGAGGCTCTGCACCCGCAGCTCCCGACGTGCTTTCATCCTTCGGCGTTTGGCGAGCGAGCGGAGCGCATGCAATCTGCCGCCGCTCCCAAGGGGCTCCAGGATTAATTTCCTTCCTTGACCCCGGGGCCGGCGGGGAGGCGAGGTCAGGCAGCAGGGAGCAGAGGGGACGGCAGCAAATGATAAGGAGCTGCGGGCATCCTCGGAGCCGGGGACGAGTCGGAAATGGCATTTCCAGTTCGCTTAATGGCGAGGCAGGCTCCGGCCGCGTGGATGCGCCGAGATTCAATTACCGGCCCCCGCAGCCCCCCGGGACCCCCCGGCCTCCCTACACAGCCCCGGGGGCGGCGGGGGTCCCCACGGGCACGCCGGTGGTGGCAGCGAGCAGGGTCAGGATGAGCTGCGAGGGGTCGAGGTGCGTCGGGGAATAATAAGAGAGGAGCCGGCGGAGCGCGGGGCGCTCTATTTTTATAGCAAAAAAAAAAAAAAAATCAATCCGGAAAATAACGCGGCGCTCATTATTTAATTTCCCCCAGTATTTTGTGCACTCGTGGGATTTTACTATTAATTATTGTTGAATTTGTGCTTTTTTTTGGCTTTTTTTTCCCCGTTCCTTCGCAGTTGTGGTGTTATTTTATTGGGAACAACGGCGGCGCTCAGCCCGCTTTGCGTCCTGATCCGCCCCATTAACCTCCATCCTCTCCACCGGGGTACCCCATCGACCTCCCCAGCCCATCCTCCTCCTCCTCCATCCCTCCTTCAATATTTTTTTTCCTTCAAAAGCTCCGAGCCCTGATCCGTCGCGTGTGTTTGTGTCCATGGGAAGAGGCGAGCAAAGGGCTGTGCGCCTCGGCGCCTCCGAGCCACCGATCCACGCCGCGGGATGCTCGCGCCCGTGCCAGCGCCCGCGCATCCCCCAGCAGATAATGAGAGCGAGTTTAAAAAACTTAAAGCCTCTTCCTTGCACGCCGGTGACTGACACAAATGGAGTTCATATTTAATCATCTGTTAACTCGTTGTCTATTATAGCTCTTTAATAGCACCATAGATATTCTTAATGAAGCATGATTTAAGGTATTTACAGCTCTAGGACCGACAGACATCACTCACAGTGTGCAGGTAATGAGGCGTAAAACAGCTCTGGAAACCGTAAAAATGGGAGAGAGAGAGGGAGCGATCGAGAGAAAGCAGGCAGGAGTTAGGAGCTGAATTGTTCCAGGGTTTGTTTTAAAATGTTTAGGCATTTAAAGTCATTTCAGCTTTCCCAGGTGTCTGGTGGCACCAGGTTCAGCAGTTCCCAGCGCCGTAACCCCTGCCTCGCCGGGCAGCCCCATGGTGCTCAGGCTGGGACTGGTGGTGCTGTGGCTCCATCCTGGCCTTGCACCCTTCCAAAAATGCAGGGAAAAAGGGAAAAATGCTCTTATGGGGTCTCCTGGGATGGGGATTGGGCTGGTTGCTTTGGCCAACTGTTGGCATGAGCTCTTTGCTCGTGCACGGAGGTGATGGAGCTCATCTGCAAGAGTCACCCCATGCCATCCTGCTTTTCTTTCACCTCCTCAGCAAAATGAACCACACACACACAAAAAAAATGATAAAAAAAAAAACAAACACCACCACCAAAAAAAAAAAAAAAGCCACAACCCCAAAAACAAACAAATAAACAAAAAAAACCACCGAAGCCCAAGCCAAGATTGGGAAAATAATTTGTGACGGAGGTGCCATTTTGCATCAAAATATTTTGCAGCAAATGTCAAACGCCACCAGCCCATGTGTCCCCGTGCGTGACGGTAATTGGGCTGGACGGCTGCGCTCCGCCGCCTCCTCCTCGCACTGGCCACGCTTCCCAGTTAAACCCAGCGTGGTCCCGGTGTGATGGCCGATGTCCCGGCTCCGGCCTGGGGCCGGCAGCGTGATGCTCGTTAGCACGGTGCTCATTAGCTCGCCTCCAGAGCTGTCCCCATCTCCAAGAGGAATAAATAGCTATGGGAAAGGCGGGGACGGAGCACAAGCTCTAGGGCGCACGGAGGGAATGCGTGGCACAGCCTGCTTTGGTTCTTGGGGGGGGTCTTTGCTTTTTTAATTCTCTTTTTGCAGGGAATTAAAATTTCCCCTTTTTTTTTGTTTATTGTATCCATTCCTGGATGGAAAATGGGCAGCAGTGGGCTTGCCGTGCCCCCTTCCCTGGGCGTCAGCAAGGGGTCCCCGCTTTGGGGTCATCCCCTGATCCCATGCGGGTGGTGGCAGTGATTTGGGTGGACCTCGGTTTTGGGGAAACCCCTGAAATGGGGTCTCGGAGCGAGGAGGGACAGCCTGCTGCTCCCATCCCACCCCAAAACGTGCCGGGGATGCAGCCTCCACCATGGGCACATCCTGCCCGCCCATATTTCCCCCTTGGGAGGTCACCTTGCTTTTTGCTTCCTTACACCAAGAGCCTAAAACCCCTTTTGTGGGTCTGTTCCACCATGTGGGAAAACAAAATGTTCTCCTTTCGTAGCAAATAACCCCGTTTCTTACACCATCCGAAGGCCTCGGTTTGGGAATAAACCTAACAGATCGCCGGGGCTCGCCGTAACGATCCCGGATTAATCCATTATTATTCGGACATCAGGCTGCATAAATATTTGGCTGGTTTAGCCCCCGGGGAGCTGGGGGAGAGCAGCCTGGCTGCACGGCTCGTTGCAGGGGGGGGGCAGCCTGTTAGAAAGTCAATGAAGTTCCCTTGGGCAGTGCAGGGGGGGGGGGACGAGATGCTTGGGTCAAGCGTTCAGATTGTGCCGCTTGTCCCCTTGGGCAAGTCCTGCTGAGCAGGGTTAATATTGCTGACCTATTTTGTAGGAGGAGATGAGGGGAAGGGGGGGGACTGAAAGCTGCGAGGCTCTGGTTTAAAATAGGAAGGTGAAAACCACCTCGAAAATTGCGGCTCCGTCTCCCGAAGTCACAATAACCGACTTGGTTGCAAACAATTTGATTTTATTTTTTTTTTTTTGCCTGCCTCACCCCTCCCGGTGCCGTTAGCCACAGAAGAAGGAGCTAGAATTTCTCTTTGGCGAAGCCTCAGCAGCAGAATTGCTAACTACGTGCCCGTTATAGAAACTTTTTAGTACTGGGGACGAGCCAAGAAAAAAGCCCAGATTGACTCTGAGATCTCAGCTGGTGCTTGCAGCACTTCCACCTAGCAGGAGGAGCGGCAGCGCCCCGGCTCTTGCGCTCAGCACAGGCGGTCTCCATCCCGTGCAGGAGAGCCAGGACGATGTTTTTGGGGACACCGGGCACCCCGTCCCGCTCCCTGCGCACCCGTGAGCCTCTCTCCTTGGGTATATTTGCATTTGGTGTCCTGGAGTTGTGTAAAATGAGCTCACACCGAGCTCTCCCCTGCTCATCGTGCCACGGGGTGAGCTCTCAGCCAGGCGCTGCGTGCTCAGGACCACGTCCCGTGCACTGGGGGCAGCCCCAAATCCTTCCTAGGAGGGTGGCAGCAAGAAAAAGTGGGGTTAATGCAGTGCAGGGGAAGTTTGAAGGTGTCGGTGCCGGGGTTTGTGCCTGCAGTGGCAGCTCCGTGCCCCCATGGGTTGGTTGCAGAGGTGAGGGCGCACCGAAATGTCCCCTACAGCCTGGTGAGGATGGATGCTGGGAGCCTGCCGTGGGGTGGATGTGGTCCAGGAGTGGCTCTGAGGGATGGAGGAGCTGGGGAGGATGCAGGGGGCAGGTTTCCAAGCCAAGGAGGGGGGTTTCCAATTCAAGAGGGGGTTCCAAACCCTTTCCTCGTGCCAAAAAACGTGCGCCGGGTGAGGAGCGGGGCTGGGGCTTTGCTCATCATTGCCTCCTTCCGTTTGGGACTGAATTTCGAGGACAATCTGGGCCAGCCGAGCTGGGCACCTCCAGCTTCCCCACCACAGCGGGGACAAAGCCCACCTCGTGCCCTCGTCCCACGGCCCCGTACCCCAAATCCCCGCGGCCCCTCTTCGGCTGCCGGGGAGAGGCTGCCGCCCGCCGGGGTCTGCATGTGTGCCGCTTCCATGTGCGCTCGTTTCCAAGGAAACTGCTCGCTCTACATGTGTGTCGCTTTAACACCCTGTTTGCTCTCGTTTGGATAAGTCTTTAATTCCCGTGCAGCCCCGGCTCCCCGCGATCTCGGCGCACAAATCCCCTCTGGCCCGCCTGCTTCCCTCTCCCTGCCTCTTGCAGCAGCCCTGCCCGCTCCGAGCAAGTTTCCCAACCTGTGGATAAGCAGAACTGCAACAATTCCCCTCTAGAAGCAGTTAGCAGGGGGAAGGTGATGCGTGGAGATGTGATTTGGGCTCCTTTTGGGGTTTGGGGGTGGCCCCGTGCAGCTGGGGTGCACCCAAGGGTGCGAGAGGCAGCCTGGGCTGGGAGGGGAAGGGCGAGCAGGGGGTGAGGGCTCTTTGGGGGAGCTCTGTGCAGGTGTGAGGACCCCAAATGGCTTTTTCTGTCATTAGAAAAATAAGAAAAAATGCGTTTTTCCTGCTGCTGGATGAGGAAGGGATTTTCAGACGGGGACCCACTTCCCTCCTCCCCAAAAGTCCCCGGAACGGGGACGCCGAGCAGCTCCGGTGTCACCTTGGGCCAGCTCCTGCCCGGAGCCCTGGCAGCAGCTAATGCTGTTAGCCCGTGTCGGGGAGGGATTGAGGAATTAAAGCTCAACCCTCTGGCACCCTGCGAGCACAGGCGAGAAGCAGAGCGAGCAACAGCCCCGCACAAACCCCTCCAATTTGGGTGGCACAGCACCACGCACGGTGCGTCACGGGGGAAGCTTCGCTGCCTCCATCCCGCAGGTGATCCAAAAAAAAAGAAAAGCCCCCAAATCCTCGGGGTCTCGGCGCACCCGGAGGGAGCCGGGCTCGGGACCGACCCGGTGCCCGTCCCCACGGGGGTCTGCCCCACGCCGCGTGCGCTGCCACCTTTCTAGGCCACAATCTGTACCAAATTGCGAGCCTGCTGTTAACTTCGCTTGCACTCTATTCTCGTGTTTGCTGTTATTTTTTAACACTTTTTTTTTCTCCTTCTTTTTTTTTTTTCTTCCTTTTTTTTTTTTTTTTTTTTTTTTTGCATAAAAGCACTATCCTCTCCCCAGAGCCTGCCTGTAGCGAAGGCATGGTCTGTACAACTGCAATTATTTCGAAGAACAGATGGAGTGAGGAGCAGAAAGTCTGTTAATAGTAATAGAAATGCTACATGTTAACCTGGACAGCACACGATGACAGTCCCATGACTACACGTTCTGTTCCCACCAGCTGGGCTCCGAAGGAGAAACGAGAGATTCATAAGCGCCGTGCTCGGCTCTGTACCCTCCCTAAAGTTAGAGCTCAAATTCCTTCACACTTGCGGCGCGGGGTTTTTGGGTTGTTGGGCTTCTCCCCCCCCCTTCCTTCTCCCTCCCCGTTCCCTCCTCCTTCCCATTTTCGGCACCGGCGCTGAAATATTTCCGCTTCTCCGCGATGCTCTGGGCGGTGCAGCTGCAAGAGCACATGCAGGGAGGTGGCAGCCCTGCCATTATGTCCCCAGCCCCGTCCCCCTTTTGGGTGGCCCCTTTTTTTGGGTGCACATCTGCATGCTCGATGCAAACCCACTGGGAATGAAATGGTTTGAGCCGGGCTGGGAGCAAGGCACGGCGCCGTCGGCACCTCGCTCTCGGGCAGGGCGCTTGCATCAGCCTGGGATTTTCTCTGCAACTGTTGCAAGCTCTTTGCTAAATGGGTTGAAATCCACGGATTTCTGGTAAAACAGCTCTTGGTGCACAAGTGTTGCTTGGTGTTTGTAGCAGGGGCTGAGCCACGCACGGCTCTGGGGGCTGCAAAGAGGCTTTGGGGGCTCCCTGGGCATGGGGAGACCCATGGCACCAAGAGCAGGGTTTGTGAAATGGGGTAAGAGCACTTTTTTCTGGCCCAGCAATCCCGCTGTGAAAATCCCTGCCCGGTTTCACAAGCGACACGGGGATTTAGCCACCGAGCTCCGGTTAATTTGGATGGGAACCGCATGGCTCAATCCCCCGGCGGCTCCTGAAATCGCAGCCCCGGGGCACTCTGGAGCCGAGCGTGGCACCGCTGGCGAGCTGACAGATGCACCTGGAGGTCTCATTAGGATAGAGATCCCGTAATCTGGGTGCTTGCAGGATAATCTGGTGCCTGAGGTCCTGCCAAATCCCCGGGGATCAGCAGGTTTTCCACCCACAGCCTCCAGAGGTCACTTCAAACCCAGCTCCATCCTGCAGGGACCCAAATCCCATCCCTGTGTCCTCGTGCTGCTGGCACCCTTGGGTGCTGGGCACCCTCGGAGAGACCGGGGCATCCATGAGTGGAGCTGGGCATTCATTTCAGGAAATATCCTGGCATCTCCTCCTGGTGCACAGGAGGGATCTTCCTTGGTGCCCTTTTGGTGGGACACCATAAAGCTGTTCCTCCTCCACAAGTACCTTGGAGAGATTTAGGTCACGGGGAGGAAGATGTCCTGAGAATGTCTGCATGCCTTGCACTCCCCCTATGATGCACAATGCTTATTTCTTATATTATCCAAGATTTTGCATGAATACAAGCGTGCATGCATGGGAAAGAGTGAAAACCTAAATGATTTTGGGGTTGTTCCATGCTTTATGCGCCACAGGTGCCCTGCGGTCCCATGCGCCGTGCCCAAACGCTCTCCCCTCTCTTGCAGAGCAAGAAATATGTGCTGGTGCTGGTGGACCCCGATGCGCCCAGCAGAGCCAACCCCAAGAACCGCTTCTGGAGGCACTGGCTGCTCGCCGACATCCGCGTGAGTGTCCCCGGCCGCGTCCCCAAGCGGGAGGTGGCGTTTGGTGGCGCTGTCCCAGCGGGCGCGATTCCCGGCGGGGCGCGCGCGCCTGCGGGTGAAATCCCAAAGGAGGAGCGTTTGCAAGGGAAATGTAAATCGTGCTCGGCGTGTAGGTAGGGGAGCGCTTCCTGAGACTATATAGAGCGAAGCTGGGCCAAAAATATTGCTGCTGCTTATTTTTTTTATTTTTTTTTTTACCCTTTTCTAAGGAAATGCTGGGAAAAAAAAAAATCGCCTCGCAAACTCCCCACTGACAGTTCTATCTGCATAGACAGCGAGCTGCTTCAGAGAGCTCGCTGTCATTCTTTTAGGGGGGTAAAACAACCATTTTGGTGAAAATGTCGTGGGTTTATCCCTTGGGTTTCACAGACACGTGTTGGGAGGAAAGCGCCATGGGTCGGGGACGGGCGGGTCGTGACCGTGAGCTCCCCGTGTGCCGCCGCTGCGCCTCCAGAGAGGTTTTGGAAAATCAGTTTGTTCCTCTCCTGCTTGCTTTTGTCTTTTAAAAGATGAGGTGTTTCAGCTCTGAATCAATCTAACTAATAATCTTAGTACTAAAGTCTAATTAAGATATCAATTAATTTGCGGCATGCATTTAACAAGAAATATCTAGTCATTCTCTGCTATTATTCTCTGAAATTACTGCTAAGGGCTTTTTGTACAGATACCTTAATTAGACTTTTTATTGTTAATGGGAATATTGAGCAAATTAAAATTAGATATTAATACTTTCCATGAATTTCATAATTGGCTGAAAAATATAAAGCATTCAGAATAATTGCAGAGATTTGTGTATAGGGTTTTTTTTTTTTTAATCCTTCACAGAAGCCCTTCTGCATTTCTAACAACAGGGTCCTGAAAGTCTCTCATTAATTTTAATATTTACTAAACGCAAAAAAAGCCCAAGCTCTTGTTTTCCCTTCTGTACACAGATCCTTCCGAGGCGTTCGCTATTGCTAATTATTGTGGTTTTCTTTTCTTTTTTTTATTTTTTTTTTTGGAGTGTAAGATCATTTAAGCAAAGATGCGGGCTTAAGACCAACACAAATGGAAGGAAGGTGGCTTTTTCCCCAGCACTTGGGTAATTCAGAAAGCTCCTTGCCAGGCCATAAGGAGGGAGCCCTTCCTGCAGAAGGGTGGATTTTGGGGGAGAAAAGAGATTTTGAGGAATGGAAACAGCTCTCCCATCACCAGGTGTCACATCTTTGTTGGCCCCAAGCCCCAATGTTCGATCATTTTCCTCCTCATGCCCCGGGTACCGAAGCATCCCTCCGCATCCCCTGCGTATCCGCCCCCCTTGCGCCATGCGGTGCCACCAGGGACCTCGCCACCCACACCGTGTCCCCATAAAGCCACCCCTGAGCGTCCCCACAAAGCCACCAGCTCCTTTGGTGTTTGGCCACGTGGCTCCTCGTGGCGAACTGTGGTGCCTTTGGTGCTTCAAAGCGCTTCAAAGCGCCTTCCTCGCGGGCAGGGCGCAGGGCACCGAGCCAAAATTGACCCTTGGGAAAATCCCAATTTAATATCATGAGCAAAGGCGAGCGGGAACACCACATGCTGTGCACGCTGCCCTACCCGGCCGTGCCACCGAGGGTGGGGACCAGCTTGGGATTTGTGTCCCTAAAGTGGATTTAGGGCCGGAGCTTCCCATCCCCACCGGGTACCGCTCGCTGCTCCTTATCGGCGACCGCGGCGCTGCTCCGCCGATTGTCAGCCGCCAGAGATGCCTTCACTCCCATTCAAAATAATTTAAATAAAAATGTTGCTACAAAGTGGAATAATATCTTTTGATGAATGTTTTTAAAGCCCTTTAGGTTTTCATGGTAATTTGCAGTGTAAAATTATTTAGAGATAAGAGCCAAATTAGCTCTTATAGGCGGAGGTCGATATGTCCCGTTATCCATGCAAGCAGTGTTTAAATATAATCAGCCTTTACTCTAATGCAGCATAATTGTTCATTTGAAATAGCTTTTTTTTTTTTTTTTTTTTTTTTTTTACTCCATTCAATGAGTCATTAAAATATTCAAAGGATAATGCAGTGAATTGGAAATGAATTTATCACATTATCCTGTATATACTGTAGAGCATCAGGTAGCTAGGCAGAGTGGGAGCCGGCGCACAGAGAAATCCAGTAAACAAGGCTTTCCATTTTGTCTTCGGTGGCGAAAACGAGGGAAGGGAGAAATCCCTGCCCTTGGGAAAAGAAGAAAACCCTGCCCTTGGGAAGGGAAGAAAACCCTGCCCTTGGGAAAGGAAAGCTTCCCGGCCTTATTCCCCCTCCATGGGGAGCGGGGAGGGGGAGAGCGAGCAGCAAATTTGTACTCCGGCACAGCCTCGCCGCTTTAACTTTATTTTTATCAAAATATGTTTGTAGCAGAAAGTCGTTATGGAAACCAGCTCTGCCAGCCGGGAGGGATCCTGCGCCAGGCTGGAGCCGAGCGGGACCCGCGGGGAGCCTCCGCCACCCCTCGCGCCCGCATCCTCCTGGGGAGGTTTTGGGGAAACTGAGGCACAGAGCAGTTTGGAGAGGGCTGTAGGGTCAGAGGGAAGAGACGTGTGCCAATGGTTTGAGAGCAAACCGCTCGCAGCCCAACATTTTGCTTCGCTTTTCCTCCCTGCCACATGGCACCGTGGTGGGCAAGATCCAGCCCTATGGCTGCATGTGCTTGGGTTGGCTTTGCCTGGAGGGGAAAATGATGCTTGGGTGCGGATCAGGGGGTCAGTTGTGGGGTCACCGCTGCGCCCTTGGTCCTGGATGTCCCATCATTGTCACCAGCCCTGTGCGGGGCTCGGTGCCTGCTCCTGCGCCTGCGTTTGTCACCGTTCCTCCTTGCTGGCTGATAAACAGGTTCTGGGTTGCAAGTGTCACCATAGAAACAGGTGCTATCTTAAGCAAACAAGGGCTTTATTAACCTTAAAAGTTGAGGGATTTGTGCATGACGAGAGGCTGGGAAGGAGTGGGGGGACGGGCAGGCTGGGTGCCCGCGTCCTGGCGAGGTTCCCAGCCCTGTCCCCAGCCCTGTCCCCAACCCAAAGGGACAGCGATGCAAGAGCTCAGATGCAAACTTTTCTCACCAAGCCGTGTTCATACAGCGCCTGGCATGCAGGGCCGAGCTTATTTACCCAAAATATTTGGGGTTTGCCATGCCACGGAGAGCATTCCCTGGTTGGGCCCACCACGGGCCACTTCTGCAGCCATCAGGGCGCACCGAGAGGCACAGAGAGAGGAGGCAAATTTAGTAAGGGAAGGTGAAGCTTTCTGCTTGGGTTGTAGTGGGGGAAAAAAAAATAAAAAAATATAAAAAAAAATCAGCTTTTGGGTATGCGAGTCCTGCCTGCAGGCAGTGGTGGGTGTGGGAAACCTGCCCCAGGGAGCTGCCAGCGGGAGGGATGCTCATTTCGGGAGAAGCCAGAGCACCGGCGTGCCTGGGATTTGTGGGAACGGGGAGAATTAAATCTCCACCTCGACACGTGGAGGGCCTGATCCCGGCTCCTCCGCCGGCCCTGAGCATCCCGGTGCCCATCCCGGAGGTTTGGCAGGCGCCGTTTGCTCGCCGGTCCCCGCTGCGCCGGTGGGAACCGCTGCCGCTTTGTAGCAGCGCCGCAGATGTAAGAGTTTGTGACTCGGCATTGTTCCGTCTTGCTGGGGCTCTTTATAGTCTACTTTTTGGTGATTAAACCGAGCGTTTGAAAGGGAAAAGAACAGAGAGAAATGTTGTTTTAATTGATGACTTGGCTCCTTGGAATATTCAGTTCCCCCCGGTGTGAGTTTCTGTCGCTGCCTTTTAATGAAAGCTTTATTAATAAAAAAAAAAAAAAAAGAGGAAAAAAAAAAAAAAAGAGAGAGAGAGGAAAAAAAAAAGAGAGAAAAAAAAAAAAGGAGAAAAAAAGGGGAAAAGAAAACAAGCAAAGGAGCTGGCTGTTAGGGTGTCATTTTCTCCTCACTTCAGGCTTCTGGGGGCTCTATGGGCACGCAGCAAGGGCAAACCCCGGCCAAAATCATCCCGGAGGGCGGCGATCCCTTGAGCCCCCCCCGTGCAAACACGGAGGGCAGGATCCGTCCCGCCCCGGCCCCGTGTCTCGGTGACGAGGTCGGGTGTTTACCAGGCTTCCCGTGTGCGGTACCCGAAGTTGAGTGTCAACTGCTATTATTCATGCTCTGCAAACAGATGGGGTTTAATTGCTGCTACTGTCAGGCTCTCGGCAAATATCACACAAAAAGGGCTTTTTGGCTAATTGTTGTAAAATCAAAGTTCGGGAACGATGTCTGGAAATTATAGATCAAAGGTATTTTGCGGATCAAACTGTTTGCATTACCTTTAAACACAGGCTGTAGGCAATGGCATTAGGATCAGCGAGCGGCTGGAAGGCACAATGCCGCCCTAGGGCCCGCCACGCCGGAACAATCTGACAGCAGTAACTTAGTGCTGATGGAAAAACACCCCCAAAACGTGATTGGCCTGAAACGCCGAAGAATGGAGCTGCTAATCTTGGTAATTTCTCGGGCACCATTAGGGCAAAGTGCTGCCTTCCCGTCGCGTCGGGGAAAAGCGCGGCGCAGGGCGCGGGCCAGAGCCCTGCAGGGCTGCCCGCGTGGGAACGTGTGTTTGCACAAGTGCTTGTGTTTGCACAGATGTGTGTGTTTGCACAAGTGTGAATTTCTGCATAAACGTGCTTACACAAGCATTATTTTTTGCACGAGCATGAATATTTGCACAAGAGCATGCATTTGCACAAACATGCGTCGTTGCACAAATGTGCTCGCACAAGCAGCTGTTTGCACAAGTGGGACTATTTGCACAAGAGCTTGCCTTTGCCCAAGCGTGGCTTTGCAGAAACGTGTTTGCACAAGCGTGTCTTTGCACAAGCACGTGTCTCTGCACAGGCATTTCTCTTTGCACAGATGTGTTTGCACAAGTGTGCATTTTTGGTGTGTATTATACCCAAATCTTTGCAGCCTCCAGGTTTCTCCCCTGAGCAAGCGGCCGGACTCTCCCAGAGCTGCTGCTTGGGCTTACTCTCTCCTGCCTTGTAATTAGTGCCCCCAAATAATTACACGCCCAGCCCCCTAAAAACCTGCCACCGAGCTGGGAAGCAGCAGGAGGGGAAGCACAAAGGGGGACACGGAGCCTCTGCGGCACCTCGGGGAGCTCCAACCCCATCACCAATCTGCTGCACCAGGATGGGACATTTTTAGGGAAACATCTTAATTTGTGGCAATCATTTGGGGCTGGGGGGGAAGGGGAAAGCAGGGGTACCCCAGAACTTCTGGCTCCCAGTCTGTCCTTGCCCTCACCCCATCCCCAAGCCCCCGTTGGTGCCGTGCTTTCACCTGCTGCAATAAAGCACGGGGGTGCCGGGCTCTGTGCAGACGCGCGTTAGGTGATTATTCTCATTATATTGCCAAGGATCCACGAGGGGAGAGGTGGCTGTGACGGCGACAGCGAGGTTCTTGTCACCGCCGCTGCAGGCAGCCAGCTGCTCACAGGGATTCTGATTTTGGCACTTGGGAAGGCTCCTGCCTTCCATGGGCGAAGCAAAAATGGGATGGCGAATAGAGAAAACCTCATGCGCGCCCACCGGGGCGCTGAGCCTGATGTGCTTTGGTCTCCGTGCCTTTTTTGCTGCTGCAAAAATGTCCCAAAACAGGGTTTTTGGGGGTTATTTGTGGGATATGTATACGCCAGGTGCTCCCGATAGAGGTGCCCTGCCCGGGAGCTGCTCATCAGCCTCCGCTTTCACAGCAGGTATCATCTCCTCGCAGGCGGGATTTAAGGATTTCCTGGATGCTTCTATTTCATTTAACATGCAAAGGCTAATAATTTGTCACAACTCAATAAAGCCGAGGTTACAAACACTCGTGCTGCTGTTTATTTAAACGATGGTTTGTTAATTAGCTCCTCTTAACGAGGAGAGAATAAATCAGATAAAACATACCCAAACGGCACGGAGATGGTTTGCGGATTGATCTCATTTCCCAACCAAGATGCTCCCTGCATCCTGGTGCTCACAAAGGACAAAATCGTGGCCTTTTGGGACATTTGTGCTTTGCACCGTGATGATTTTCCTCCCAGAGCAGCACCAGTCGAGCTCCGAGTGCAGATACCTGCGCCGCCAGGGATCCGCGCTCTGCCGTGTTGCCAAAAAGCACCAAAAAAGGACTTTTCTGCCTCTTTTCCGTTGCTGCTTGTTTTGTCTAAGGCAGTGGGAGGGGGAAAAAAAAAAATCAGGTCAAAAATAAAGCTGTGCCAAGGCTGTCGCAAAGGAAAAGTTCAAGGCACTCGGAGCCAGCCGGGGCCAAGCTCCAGCTTCACCCGCGTGGGAATTCCCGCGGGGCACCGCGCGTCCTGCCGCCCGCCCGGGGCACGGCGAGCACAGGGTGGGAAGGGGCACGGGGACACCGCGTGTGGGCTGTGCACGGGGTGTGGGGACACCCTATATAGGCTGTGAATGGGGTGTGGAGGCGCTGGGTAGAGGCTGTGATGGATGGATGGATGGAGGCTTCCCATATAGCCCCTGAGATGCACGTGGAGGCACTTCCCATATGGCTTATTGGATGTATATGGAAATTTCCTATATAGCCCATGATGTATAAGGTGGCACTTCCTCTATATCCTATGAGATACACGTGGAGAAACTTCCCATATAGCTCATTAGATGTATGTGGAGACATTTCCTATATATCCCATGAGATGTATATGGAGGCACTTCCCATATATCCCGTGAGATTCACAAGGAGGCACTTGCCATATAGTTGATTAGATGTATATGGAGGCCCTCCCCATACATCCCATGAAATGCACATGGAAGCACTTCCCATATAGCTCATTAGACATATATGGAAGCCCTTCCCATACATCCCACTAGACATATACGGAGGCACTTCCCATATAGCTCATTAGACGTATATAGAGGCACATCATATACATCCCATGAGATATATATGGTGGCACTCATTATGTCCCATGAGACGCACATGGGCGCACTTCCCCTATATCCCATGAGATGCACGTGGAGGCACTTCCCATATAGCTCACTAGACGTATATGGGGGCTTCCTATATATCCTGTGAGATGCACATGGAGAAACTTCCCATATATCCCATCAGACGTATATGGAGGCACTTCCCATGCATCCCACGAGACGCACATGGATGCATTTCCCATATATCCCATTAGACGCACATGGATGCACTTCCCATATATCCCATTAGACATATACGGAGGCGCTTCCCATATATCCCCCAAGATGCACATGGATCTTCCCATCCATCCCATGAGACACATATGGAGGCCCTTCCCCGACACCCCACGGGATGTCCCCAGATTTGGGATCCCTCATCCTCATCCCCCGAGCAGCCGGGGCGGAGGGGAGGGTCGCATCCTGCCTCTCGCCGGGCGTACCTGGCGGAAGGGGCTGTGATCAGTGATTAATCGGGCATGTGTGGCTGTGTGGGAGCGCGTTGTGTTGGAGGAGGGAACTCCTACAGCACCCCGGTCATGAATCATTTGAAAGGCAAATTTGCGCAGTTACCAAGGGAACGGAAGAAAGGAAGGGACTTCCCTTGCCGAAATGACTCGCGCTCTGATGCGGCTGAGAAAATCGCTCCAAAAGAGAGCGAAAAAAAAAAAAATGAAAAAAAAAAAAAAAAAAAGAGCCGAAGCTGTGACTAAGCAGCAGAAGTTATGTAAAGAGCTCGCTGGGAAGTGCAGGGGAGGGACAGCGCATCCTGCCGCTGCCCACGGCCGGGCCCCCTCCCCACCTCCCCGGGGAGCGGGGGCGAAGCCGCTGCTCCGCGCCTCCCGCCCGCTGCCCCAGTGCTTGGGGGGCTCGGGGAGGCCAAATCCGTGCTTGGGGGCTTGTAAAGGAGAGGGGGGCATCGTCCCCTGGGTGGCACATCGGGCATCCCTCCGTGGCACCCCTAGGAGAAGGCACAGGCGGTGGTGGCAGCACGGGGGAGATGTCCTCGTTGGGGTGCGGGGTCATTTTTGGGGAGCTCCGTGGGCATCAAGAGGAGAAAAAGCTCTGTGGGGCTCCCAGTGGGGCCAGATCCAGCTCCCCATCGTGTCTGGGACCAGGCAGAGGGCTGAGCACGAGATGCTTCCCATGGGGGCTCTGGCACGCTGCAGGGGAGCAGATTTTGGGAGAGGGGCTTGGCGCCCACGTTCAGTGACACCAGTCCAGATTCAGGGATGCTCGGCCAAGTTTAGGGATGCCCATCCAAGTTTCGGGATGCCTGGCCAAGTTTAGGGACACTTGGCCAAATTTAGGGATGCCTGGCCAAGTTTAGGGACACTTGGCCAAATTTAGGGATGCCTGGCCAAGTTTAGGGATGCCTGGCCAAGTTTAGGGATGCTCAGCCAACTTTAGGGACTCTTGGCCAAGTTTAGGGATGCCCGGCCAAGTTTAGGGATGCTCGGCAAAATGTAGGGACGCTGGGCCAAGTTTAAGGGATGCTCACCCAAATTTAAGAACGCTCACCCAAATTTAAGGATGTTCAACCAAATTTAAGGATGCTCACCCAAATTTAAGGATGCTCACCCAAAGGGCGTAAAGACAAGTCCAGGGTGGAGACACCAAACGCTGCTCCGTGGCAAGGGGAGCCCGGCGCCACCCGAGGCATCCCGGTGCAAACAAGCATCCCCAAACCTCCCAAATCCAATTTCTCCCTGAAAAAAAAAAAAAGAAAGAAAAAAGGAAGCAACCGGTCGCGGGAAGAGCTCGCTGCAGCCCCAGCCGCGCCGGGGAGATGCTTGGGCTGGTTCCAGCTTCCGCCTGGAAGCCCCGCAGCCCGGCGGGGAGCCGCACATCTCCCGAAAAGGGAATGCAGAGGCAGCTGCACGGTGGAGGAAAACCCTCTCCCTGCCCTCCCCTGGTGCCACAGACGAGCGGTGTCTGAGCGATTAGTCACCGCGCGAGCGCCGAGGCTTCCCTCCTCCACAGCAAAGCCTGTCCCCCCACACAGGCAAGCCAGCTGAATGCTTAATTGGAGTTCCTCACACCTACAGGGGTATAGCCTTAAACGAAGTGACAGCGCGATCACAGCACTGGAGTCAGACCCTGGGAGCCGCGGGTTGCTATGGAGTTTCTGGCTTCGGGTTTTAAAGGAAAGAAAGGGAGGAAAAGAAAAAAAAAAAAAAAAGACAACAATATGTGTATGGAAAATCAATCCCGAACCCGCAGGTGCTGCCAGGGGAGCATCGGGAGTGGGGCTGTGTCGGCACCTTTGGGTCCGAACGCGGAGATGGGGATGCTCGAGCCCCAAGGAGGTGGTTTCTGCCCCCCAGAGCTTGCAGGGCATCAGCAAAACCAGGGGAAATTTGGTACCTAAAAGCATCCCAAAAAGCAGAAGGGGTCACCCTGTGCGCCCCAGCGGAGAGGGGGTGGTGGGCAGGGAGCATCCCCTGGGGCCGGGGGCTGAGGCTCTGCTCACGGATTTGTTTTGGGGCTGACACATCAGCAAAGTCCCCGGCCGTCCCTGGAGGTGGCACGGCAGGAGTTGGCAGAAAGGATTAAATTTTTCACCTGGAATTTACAGGGAGGATTTGGAGCTGATTAAAGGCGGTTTCTTGCCAGTGCCCAGCCTCCGACCCTGCTCCGAGTGGTGCCCATCACCCGGGGCAGCCAGAGGCTGCTTTCGTTGGGGAGAGTTTTTTATTCCCATTACGGTTTTATTCCCATTACGAACAACTTTACTTCCACAAAATACAGGCACTGCGCATGAGGGAAACAGGATATCATTTGCGGTTTCGTGAAAAAGTCAGGTTTTTTTTTTTTAAATTATGGTTGCTTCGGGTTCTATTTAAAATTTGGAAAAAAAAACCCGGAAAGTTATTTCACAACGGCAGAAATGCACCGAGCTCCAAAACCAGTGACGAAACCCGTGGCTCCTCCTGTGCTGGCTTTGTATTTTTGGTTGGAAACATCCCCAAAACCACCCCAGAGGGGTGTTTTGACCAGAAAAGTGCGTGCACCCGGAGGGGTTTAGCCCAGGGCGCTTCGCTGCTGTGCCAAGGGAAAGGGGGTGGTGGGGGCACCCAGCCCGTCCCCAAATCACCCCCTGTGGGCCGGCGCTGCCCCGGCACGGGAGATCCTTTAAGCCCCATTGATCCGCTCCCTGAATGCCAAAAGGGCCTTTAATCAATAAAGCTTGAACTTTTTGCCAGCCGGCTTCAAAAGATCATCAGCTTTCGGTGGCAGCCGATTAATTAGCGCGCGGCGAGCGGCTGGGGAAGGAGGTGGCCGGTAAATGCGAGCGCAATTAAATCTGTCAGCCTGGCTGCCCCCCGACCCCTCTTCCCGTGCATCGATCGCTGCTTGGGAGCCACGGGGCCGGGATTGAGGTCCCAGGAATGGGTTTTTTCCCCCCGTTTTGGCCTCTTCTCCTGCTTGTTTGGCTGGAAAAAGGCAACCCAAAGGGCTCCCCGTGGCCGCTCGCTCTCCCCGCTGCGCCTGAGCGAGAGCCGGAACAAGGTAGGAGAGCGAGGAAAACCCTCCGCTGGCTTCCCTTGATGAACTGAGCTAATTTCTCTCTTAATGGTTAGCTACGGAGCTGAACGCGAGGCTTTCCTCCTGCACAGCAAACCCTCTCCCACACACAGACAAATAGGCTGAATATTTAATTGGAATTCCTCACACCTACAGGGTAAAGCCTTGTCAGTAGAAATAGAGCCCATCGCCAGCTGGCATCCCCGCACGCCACCCACCTTAGCTCTTAAAAAGAAATCCCTCCCCGGCCTTCCCCCCCCTCCCCGGCCCCTCGCTCCGCACCCACGGACCCCCCCGTGCCTTCCCCGCGCCCATGGGTGCTGCTGCCCCCGCTCCGTGGGCACCCATGGGTGCCGCCGAGGAGCCTGCCTGTGCCCGGCACGTGCCAAGGGGAGGTTCCCTCGGGGGTTTGCAAGGCTCCAGGGGTGTTTGCCTGTGATGTTTGGGGTTTGGCAAGCTCGGGGCTTGATGTTGTCACCCTCGTCACCCCCTCGGTGACCCCTCGGAGATGCCGGTGGCACGGCCAGGGTTGGCAGCAGGGACAGCAACTTTTGCCAAATCCCAAGGGAGCCCCAGGGTGGCTCGGATCAGAGCCACCTGTAAAGGTCACGGAGCTGGAGGATGATCCCTGAGGACCCTGCGGTGTCCCCTGGGGTGTCCCCAGGCCGGTGGCAGGGGACAGGAGCAGCAGAGGGCACTGCTGGTACGCCCCGGTGATGAAACGGGCACCGCGCGTTGCCCAACGCCCTGCTGGTTGCGCAGAAAGGATCTTGGGGGGGTGAGCCTGGAAACCATTCTCCCACCCTCCCCGTGACACCCTGGGTGCTGTGGCACCCATCCCTGTGGCACAAGGTGGGGGGGAGACCCCCAAATTCCCCAGTGCTGCCCCTGCCGGACCCTCTTCTGGTGCCAGGATGGACCCAGGGGACGTGGCCGTGCGCTCCTGGGGGCACCACGAGGTGCCAAACGCTGCTTGGGGTTTTGGGCAGCTTGGATGGGATTGAAGAGTGATAACAGGTCAGGAATAGCTGCAGGAAAGGGGTGAGGGGTCCCGTTTTGGGATGCAGGAGGGGAGCACCCACCTGGGCACCCTGACGAGATGGGAGCACCATGGGGATGGCCGGGATGGTTCCAGGGAGGAGAGGGGGTGGCAGGGGTCGTCTGCTCCCCTGCAGCCCCCTCACCCCAGGAGAGCTTTCTGGGGCACGGAGCTGGCCCTAGAGCATCCCTGGCCACCACAGACGTGCAAGAGGAGGAGGAGGAGGAGGAAGGCAGCAGGCCAGGACCATGCAGAGAGGAGCAAGCAGGGACCACGCTCTGCCTCTCGTGGTTTTTCTCGGGATTGGGAGCACCAATCCCGGCACCGTCTCACCCAGCTCCAGCCCCTCAAACCCCCTGATCCCTTTTTATTTCCTGGCACAAACCCATCTTGTCTCATTCCTCCCTTCCTCTCTCTGCCTTTCCCTTTTTTTTTGCTCCCTTTCCAGCCCCGCGTGCCAGTTCCCCTCTCATCGCAGGGTTCAAAGCCCCTCTCCATCCCCTGCAGGGCCCTGCAGCTACCTGGGGTTTTCTTCCACTTTCTTGGTTGTTGTTTTTTTTATTATTTTTTTTAAAGTTTCCCTATGTCTTTGTCTTAACGAGCCAGGTTAAATATTCCGTAATCAGTGTAATAATACACCTGGACTTGTTCGCGAGATATCTGCCTTTTGTACTGCGACAGGACATTAATAGTAATTATTCTGCTTTGTAATTGGAGCTTTAAATACTAATTCAAACAGCCAGAGGAAAACCAATTAGTGCTAATTTATCTCTATGTGTTTTGGAGAGCCTGTGTCTGTCATACTGTGAAGAAATAGGTTGGTAATTAGTACAGTTGGGTGGTAGATAGAAGTAATTATCAGATTCTTTCATGTTCTTTAAAGGGAGGAAAAAAAAAAATCTAAAGGCTGCCTGACTCTTCCTTTCCAAGGAAGTTTGCACCTCGAAGGAGGCAGCGCGGGGTCCCAGCTCTCCGCGGTGCGCCTGCCCTGCGCGGGGTGCTCAGCCCGGGGGCTTTAGGGGGTGCTGAGCGCTGTGGGGTCGGGGTGCTGAGCGCGTGGAGGGTTGGGGTCCTCAGAGCGTGGTGTGGGTCTGGGAGTTGTGGTGTGGGTCTGAGCCTTGTTTCATGGGTCTGGGACTTGTGGTGTGGGTCTGAGCCATGCGTCGTGGGTCTGAGCCACGCTCCATCCCCTCAAATCCCACTCTACTTGCTTCATCCATACCCAAAAGGTTTGATCCCAAACCTATGCACTCTACATATTTAAGCCCTCCTCTATACCTCTGTGTGTTTGAGCCCAAACCTATAAACTCTGTGTTGGAGCCATACCCCATGCACCCTGAGCCATACCTGCTGTGCTTGGTCCAAAACCCACAGTTTTAAGTCATATCCCCTGTGTTTGAGCCCAAACCTATAGGTTTAAGCCATACCCCTGTGTTTAAACCCTTCTTATGTATTTGAGCTATAGGCCCTGCATTTGAGATGCAGCCTAGATAGTCTGGGCTTGAGGCATACCCTATAAATCTGAGAGGGACCCTATAAATCTGAGTGGGACGCTATGCATCTGAACTGGACCCTATAAATCCAAGCTGGATGCTATGCATCTGAATGGGACCCTATAAATCTGAGCTGGACCCTATGCATTTAAGCCATTCTCCATGCTCAAGCATCCTACCCTATCCTATGCATCTGAGCCAGACCCTATATATTTGAGCCATATTTTACCCATATGATCCACACCTGTGCGTAAATCCCATGCAGTGCCCTGAGGATGGCAGACCTGTCCCCATCCCCGTCCCCATAACCCCGACCATCCCCTCCTGCTGCTCTGGCTGTGCTGTTCCCATGCGGGGCCCTGCCTCTCGCTGCTCTTTTTTGCTCTTATAGGATGAGGTCTCAGGGTTTTCTGTGTGGGGGGCTTGGTTTGTGACCCCCACACCCCTCGCTGTGCTATTAGGACATTAATAATGCATGGAGCCTGGTTGTTCACCCCGTAAGGATCAGCCGGACCAGGAGTGCAGCAGGATCTGCAGGAATTCATTAATGGCCCATTCTGTTTCCTTCTCCCTTGAAAAACCCAGCGGAGTTACCTTGGTAATAATAAAGTACACGATTCCAGGAGGGAGGGAACAGATTCCTATTTTGATTAAACGGATTTCTCCTCCTCCCCTCCTTGCCCCCTTTTATTCCTGCCAATTTAAATTTTTTGTTTGGGGAAGAAAAAAAAAAAAAAAAATATTATAAGCAAATGCTAATGATGGAAAAAAAGCACATTTTTTTCAAGGGAGGGGAGAAAATGCCATTGGAAGCCTTCTATGCGGAGAGATGCCGGGGGGCACAATATATCAAAGAAAATATAATACACCCAGGTTAAAACTAATGATTGCTGTATAATTAGATGTGAACCATTGTGCTATAAATGTGTATTCTTCAGCGTGCTGTGATTTTACAGTAAAAGAGAGAGAGAGAGAGAGTGAGCGCGAGAGAGAGCGCACAAGAGAAAGAAAGACAGAAAAACACAGAACCCAGCAACATACTATAAAAAGCACTCTGTTGACTTTTCTGCTGTTTAGTATTCCTTGCCCGTACTCCCCCGGGAGTATGTAATTAGTGCTTTATGAAGAGTGCATTTAAAGCAGTTTAATATTCACCTCATTCAGTCTGAAACAATGTGATCAGTGCTTAGACAAATCACTGCTCCTTACTGACATCCTCTGTCAGTACATTACCTCTGAAAAGACCTTTCAAGAGGCTTGGATGTTAATTAGTTGTCTATCATGTATAAACAGAGCAGTGAGCAGAAGGGCTGCACCAGGCCAAAGACACAGAGGGAAATACTGGAAATACTTTTCCTTTTTTTTTTTTTTTTTAATTTTTTCTCTCCCCTCCCCTTTTAATGAAAATTCCTGGCTTTGTCGGGCCCCCGCTCCCCGGTTTGCTGGCTCCCTCGCGGAGTTTTGCGTGGCCTGGAGGGGAGCCCGGGTGTCCCCAGTGCTGGGTGCCCTCCTGGGGATCTGCCCCAGCCTGGCCCCAAATCCTTTGGTGGCCTGGTTCCACAGGAGGGCACTGCCCAAATTCGGCTGGTCCGTGTGGGGTGGCACCTGCTGGGCTTGTCCTCTGCTCCACCAGGGTGAGCATCCCATCCTACATCCCTGTGCTGCATCCCATCCCGCATCCCAATCCCGCATCCCCACCCCACATCCCATCCATGCATCCCAGCCCTGCACCCCGACCTTACATCCTCACCCTACGCCTTAATCCTCCTGCACCCCAGCCCTATATATTAATGCTCCATTCCAACCCTAAATCCTGTCCCTGCATCCCTGTGCTAAATCCCAATCCTCACCCTGGCCCTACATCCTGTCCCTACATCCCCGTGCTACATCCTAACCTCGCATCCTGCCCTCGCCTCCCATCCTGCACCCCGGTGCTCCATCCCGTCCCTATATCCTGGTCCTGCACCCCACAGGTGCCATCCCAAGCAGAAGGGACACGCAGCTGAATTCCCCTTTTCTGCCGAGCCCTCTGGTGTTGATCCCTTTGTAAGCCCCCATATTTCATCAAATGCCCCAAAACAGCAGCAGAAAGCGCCCCTGGCTAAGCACAGCCTCCTGATCCATCACAGCAGCCACCTCGCTACATTTAGGGACGGTGACACCGGGACGTGGGCACGGCGATGGGGCTGGGACCGGGCACCCAGCGGCACGGGGAGGTGCTTCGGTGGCAGCCCTGACACCAGTTTAGTGACTGAGCACGCTGAGCGAGCGCTTCTGCACCTATAAAATGTGGTTACTGACACCCACCCACTTCTCTAGCATGCTTCGGGATGAATGGATGGAAAATACTATAGGAGAACCAAGGGCTGCTATTTACGACGGAGTTTCGCTTGGCACAGCGGCTTCGCCCGGTGCAAACACATCTGGGTGGAAGGGATGCTCAGGCCAACGCAGCCATCCTCTGTAGGATTGAGCTGCAGGCTCCCCAGCGTGCCCCGTTTAGGGTGCCAAGGGTCCCCCCATCAAAGGGATGTGCCAAGGGTCCCCCCACAAAGGGTCGTGCCGAGGGTCCCTCCAGGACACCTCCCCAAACCTCCCCAGCCTCCTCGCCGCCGAGTCCACGCCCTCCGGCTCGGGGTTTTTCCCCCTTTCTCTCCCTTTTCCAACAGCTTCCCCGGCTCTCTTAGTCACGAAGGTGAGGCGCTGACGGAGACACAGACATCAAAAACAAGAGGTGATGAAACGCCGGGAATAATTAAGTTGCACTAAATCACCGGGCCCAGGTGGCACGCTGCCAGCGCGCTGGGGAAACTGGAGCACGAACAGCAGAGTTATTATTAATAATCACCAGCCCCGTCGTGAACAACAACCTATTTTGTACCTCCCGGTACCAAAGGAGTGGGAAGCACGCAGCCAGGACGGGGGAGGACAGTCACCAGCTGGGGGCAGAGCAGGGGACGGGACCCCCTGATCTCGTTCCTGCTCGGTTCCAGTGGCACCGGGCTTCCTAAAGCTTTGCACGGGGGAAAGGGGCTGGGTTTGGGGCTGGAAGCAGCATTGGGGCTCCTTCAGGATGCTCCATCCCGCAGCAGCATCCTTCTGCTGTAATGAGGTCCCCAAGAGCAGATTTGGGGAGGGGATGAGCTCGGCCATGCTCCCCAGCACCTTATCCAGGTGCTTTCTGATTGCTGGAACCCGGCTGCTGCCCTGGGTGGGTGCTGACCCATTGGGTCCCAACTCCTCACTGCTTCGGTCGGGTTGGCATCGCCTCGGGGTGGCCACATTTTGGGGGAGAAGCCGGCGTTCTCCTCATTTTGCGCACTGGGCGCGGGCGTGAATTCAGCAGAGCTTGAGACCATGGGAACCCCGCTGCAGGTGGACACAGAGGGGCCGGCACGCGGCTCCATCCTCTATCCATCGTGAGCATCCCCCACGGAGTTTTGGGTCCATCCCTGGGTCTCCATCCATCCCCGTGCCGCTGGCAGCCCCGAGCCCGAGCAAGTCCGCTCCCGCCGCGCATCCCCGCGCCTTGCGCAAGGGCGGCTTTATCCATCCTGCCATCGGGGCCCGTCCTCGCTGCAAGAGGAGCTGCCTGTTCCCGCTGCGTGGGTGGGTGAGCCCGCTCGCCCCGGGCCGGGCGTTGCACAGCCCCTGCTCCTCCGCCTGGCCCTGCTCGCAGCCTGTTTGCAGGCTGCAATTCCTCGCCGTGCGCCGTCCCGATCCGGGCTGATAGCGGGGCAGTGCGCGGCCCGGGGTTTGCAGGGGGTTGGGGTGGGTTTGCCCTGCATCCTGCTGGGCTTTCACCCTTCAAATCGCTCAGGGAAGCGTGCTGTGGTGCTCTGCAACCTCTGTTCCCTTTTGGGTCTGCCCTGGTTTTGTGAAACCCCCGGCACCATCAGTGCAAGGGATGCTGCATCTCCTGGTACCACCGTGGAGAAAAAAGGGACCTGAGCGCAAAACCCCCGCAGAACTGAGGGCTGTGTGTTATGAGGCAGGGAAAGGCTCGATTTAGGGTCGGCTTGCGCTCCTTTTGAGCCCTGGCAGGCTCCTGGTAGGGTTGAGATTTGGTTGGAAACACGGTGGGACCCAGCTCTCGCCGCCGTTCCCACCTGCCCGTGTTTCGTCAGGGCGCCCAGCCCCTGGCCAAAATCCTCCCTGCCGGGGGGAAACCGACCCGTGTCGAAATTTCTCTGAGCTGTAAATCTCCGCCGATTGTAAAACCTCTAAGCCTCCGTCTGCAAGGCGGCAGGTAAACCTTTAATTCCCTGACAATGCCGAGCTAACTCCCAGTTAAATCCTTAATTCCTGCACACCGGAGCCCCGCGAATTCGGCACTCGGCGGCCCGGGAGCGAGCAACTCGTGCCGTGACCGTGCACATGGGGTGCAGCATCCGTGCATTTTGTGGGGCACAGCCACGTGCCGTGGTCCTGAGCTCCCCAAGACACCTGTGGGTGAAGCAGAACAAGGCCAAGGTCCCCGCAAACCTGGGTCAGATTCGGGTGTTTTTATTCAGCTGCCGAGGGGCAGAGAGCGGCCGCGGGGCCGCCGGGTTTCGGGGCTCAGCAGCACGATGATGACAGAGCTGGAGATTGCTCCACGCGTTGTACAATGCGGGTCCCAGCCGCTGGGAGAACGCTTTCCCAACCCGGCGAAACCTGTACGGAAAGACCACCCTTTCTTGGGCAACTTTCCTGACTCAAGATCCCACCCTGAGTCTCCTGGAGACGGAGCCCTGCTGCCTCTTACAACACATCCCCATCCAAACTGGTTTCCCCACAAATCTCTCTTCCAGGGATTTATTTATTATTTTTTTGGGTGCTCAGGATGGGGTGCACCACCCTGTTTTTTCCTTGGCATCACGCAGAGATTAACCAAAATCGTGTGTTTTATAGGAAAGACTATCCTTGAGCAGCTTCTTAGGGCTGGGGGACCGGGATTAAGCCCCGCTGAGATGTCACAACACCAAGGGATGCCCAACTTTCCCCTACACCAACAACCCAAATCCTTCCCAACGGGACCAGAACCACATCCAGGCTGGTGGAAGGGGCCAGCCAGAGCTTTCCCCGTGCCGGCAGCTGTAGGGTTACGGGCGCCTTCCCCGCGGGCTGCAGCCCCATCTGCACGGCTGCCGTTTCACAACGCGGGGCTGGGGTTTTACTCCGAGTTTCAGACAATGAAGGTGTGTCTGCGCTCGGTGCCTGGCTTGCCCATGGTGTAGGCGTCGGGTTCAGCGCCGTCTTGTCAACACTTGAATATGTTGAGCATCACTCACGGGGCATTCTGTAAGAAAGCTATTAAGTTAATTACCCAGGCTCGCTCGGTGTGTGTGCGTGCGCACCTCGGCTGTAAAAAAAAATTTGGCTTTCTTCGTTGCAAGACGCTTCTGATGCAAGGCACGGGGTGATGACATCTCGTCTGTGCTGTAACTGATACAGCTGCGAGCGCGGGGGCTCGCAGCCAGCGGCAGGGATCCGACCCAGGCTGCTCACCCCAAACACCCGGACCCAATTCAACGCCCCTCGTATGGGCTGGGGGCCAGCCCCCCACCCTCTCCTCTCCCTCGGTCCCTCTCGACAAACAGCCACGGGGAAACTCGCCCCCGATTTCCCCCAGCTCGCCGCTGTGGGTTTTGGGGAGGAGCAGGGGGTTTTGCCCAAACGGCCCCCGGCGCTCGCACGCGCCCCAGGTGGGGAGGCCGGGCCCCCTCCTTCCGCGCCCTGCGTGCGCCCCGAGCGCCCCGTGGGATCCAGGATCCGGGATCCGGTGGACTTTTATGGAAAAAAGGGAAGTCCGTGGCACCGGAGCAGCTTGGCAGCCTCGCTGCAGCCGGATAACCGCAGCGCGTTTAACCCCTCATCCTCGGGATGGGGCAGCCCCGATGATGCCAGCAGGGGTCCCACATCCCCAGATCCCAAAATCCCGACCCCATAGACCATGGGATGCTTGGCAGCAGAAATTACTGGGAAAAAAAAATAAATAAATAAGTGTGCCTGGCTTTTTCTCATCACCTAAATCAACCCAGAGAGCTCACGGCCACCCCAAAGCTCTCCTCCTTCAAGGATCCCCCCTCCCTGCAAAAAAAATATAAAAAAGCAGGGGGGGGAAACGCTCCAATTGGAGACGTTTCCTGTCCAAATTCACCACGTCCCTGGGGGGGGGACCGTGCCGGACTCTCCTCCTGCAGGCTGCCAAGTCTCTGCTGTCAGGAAGCGGCTGCGAGGCCGAGCCCGAGGCACCCGGATGCGCCGCCGGGGCCAAAGCCGCTCGCTCCTGGCTTTTCGTCACCAGCTGCGAAGGGGGAGACTTTTTGACCAGCGGAAGGGGAAGGGAAAAAAGAAAAAAAAAAAAAAAAAAAAAAAAGAAAGAAAGAAAAAGTAAAACCCCAACCCCACGCTCCTTCCCCCGCGCTCCCATCAGATTAGGGATGCCGAAATAGCCAAGTTGGCCCAGAGCGGTTGCAGGGCTGGCACGCGCGGGCTTTGATCCACCCCCGCGCACGGGGAAGGTGCCGGGCTGGGGATCAGACGGCCGGGGCAGGAGGAATTTGCAGGGGAGGTTTTTTGGGGCACGCGGGGCCGCGTTCGTGCCCCCTGCCCCGGGGCAGCACCCCCTGGAGCGTCGCGCCTCCAAAGGCAGCGCCAGGCGCTGTGGTCGTGCCAGCGTCACCCCCAAAATTCGGGCCCCCTCGTGCCAAAAAGGAAATTTTGTGCCTCCCGAGTGCCTGTGCGGGTGGAGGAGCGTGACACGTGCCCGCAGAGGTGCTCAGGGCTGTTTGGTGCTCGTTTGGTGGCTGGCAACGTGCTGGCACTTTGCAAAAACCTCCCCGACCCCACAGGCTGCGGTGACCCCGCGGGCGCATCCTCCATCCCTCCCGCCCCAGGGCAGGGTGTCAGTGCAGGCTCAGCTCTGCTCCACTCAGAACCAGGCTCCCGGTCCTTTAAATGCCTGAATTAGGCAAAATTTGGTGTTTCTCCAAGAATCCTCCGGAAATCTGCTGCTGGAAAAGCAAGCTAATCTTAAAGCTACACGCACGCAAGGAGCACCAAGTTTTCCACTCTTGAGAACAGCACAGGCTTGGGATGGAAAGGACCTTTCCAGCTCTCCCCAGCCCTTTTTTTTTTTTTTTTTTCTGGCCGGTTCGAGGTTTTTCCCTGCTTTGAAATCCTGGGGGCTTTGCTTTTGGCTCTTGCATCTCTCCGTCCTCCCCGCAGCGCGCCTTCCCCTGGAGTTTGGCAGCGCTTTGATGATGCCCCAGCCCTCCCGAGAGCCCTGGGGAGCATCGCAGGTGTGCAGCCCCCAGAAAATGGGTGTTGCAGGCGGAGTGGGGGCAAAACCCACCCAAATCCCCCCCCCATCTTGGTCACCCTGCGCCCTAAGGGGCAGCTGGGTCGGTGCGTCAGGGTGCCAGCTCCACCGGGAGCTCGCTGGTAATTGCAACACCCCGAGACAAAGCCCGGGCAGATGCGAGCTGGGGTTGCTACCAACATGTTCTTGTTATTGGTGATCGCTTCCATCATTTCTTATCCTGCTTTACACCCGGCTCGGGGGGGTTGCGACAGCGCTCGGGGTCCTTTGGGTGCCAGGTCCCGGCGTGCGCAGCCGCTGCCCGTGGGGAAAAACCGGAGCAGGCTGCAATCGGAGCATCGGAGCGCCTTCCTTAAGCTGATTTAAATCATCCTTTTTATTCAACTGGGGCAATTTTCTTGCTTAAGCCAACCCTGACACTTATCCGCCGGGGTCCCAGGGGTGAAGGCGCAACGGGGAGGCTCTCGTGGCAACCTCCAGTCCCCAGCCCATCATCGCTCGCGGCACCCACCCCACCTCTGCAGCAGCCCGGTGCTCTCCCCCCCTTTCCTTTTTCGCCAGAAATGTTTTGGCTGAAGTTTCAAAACCACCCGGGTGTCATCATTGCCTCCGCCCCGCTGGCGTGGACCCCTAACCTAGATAGCTAACGAAAGAGGCAGATAGGCAAATCGTGGGTGCCAGCAACGCCTAAGCCAGGCAGGTGTCGTCGCCGGCTGGAAATCCACCCAGCAGAGCCTCCCTCAATTGGAACGGTGCTGGGAATCCTGTCCCGGTGCTGGGAATCCTGTCCCGGTGCTGGGATTTTGGTCCCCATGCTGGGATTTTTGTCCCTTGTCCTCCAGGAGGGAGGTCTCCAGGCGGGTTGTTCCGCGCAGCGCTTCGTCTCGGCTGCTTTCCTGCTCCTAGATTAAAAAAAAAAAATGTTGCAAAGGGCCAAACGCCGAGGTGATTTATGTTTATTTTGCTTACTTAATAACCCTATAGCATGTCCTTCCCTGGGGCATTAGGGTGTAACAGGCGAGCATTAATTTAAATTACAGCCGTGCCCGATATTTATTTTTCAATATATTTTTATGGTGGCCTTCCCCATTTAGAGCGATCGAGAAGAAAATAAAGCAGGGCCACGCCGAGCAGTAATCGCTGCCTAATCATCCCAAAAGCTATTGGGGTAAATTCTTGGGGGTGCTGACCCCACAAAGCTGTGGGGATGCTGCCTGGTGACGTGTCCCCTCGAGCTGTCCAAGAAAATGGTGCCGTGGCACGGTGTTGGGGTAAAAATGGATGGTTTGGGGGCTTGTACAACATCAAGCAGGTGCTCATGGTGGTTGTGGAGCACCAAACTGCCCAGATTTGGGGTTTCCTCGCCATCCTTGTCTTCATGCAGTGAGGAGCAGCAGATCTATCTCCTGCCCTCTGCATGTGCGTAAAGAGAAGGTGGTTAGGAGAGGGGGTTATGGTGGGATTCATGTGAAAACAACCCAAAATGTGAACGGGAGCTGGGCTGGGGAACGCTGAGGTCTGGGGGCGCTGGGGGCTCGCTGGGCTCTGCCCTTCTCCCTCTTGGGCATCCTCATGGCTGAGGGTTTCTCTTCCATGCCCTCCGGCATAAAGCTCGGAGCAGGATGAGCCCGAGCATTGCTGGTTGGGATGAGAGCGCTCCCACCCTGCTGGGGTCGGGGTCAGCACCGGGAAAAACCCCAAAAGGGGCAGATTTCTGTGCAGGGACGTGGTGAGATCCATCCACACCAAGTTTTGGTTACCGTGCATTTTCCAAGCCTCTGGTCTGCTCGCAGGAGGCTGGATTCACCACCCGGGTGGCTCTGCCCTCCCCTCGCTGCTCCCCCCCCCCGTGCTCCTGGGAGCCGATTCATCAATCCCGACCTCATTACAAAGATCACAGGGAGGCAGAAGAACAAATCTGGGCTCCTGGCTGTGCCGGCTTTGAAGCCACCGTGGCCCCCGCAAGTGAGCAGCGCAGGAGGCGCCCTGCTCGTTTGGGGATTAACTTCCCCACTTGGCTAATTAGCGGTTAATGAGAGCAGCGCAGCCGGCACCCCCGTGGGACGTGGCCCCCCTGGCACCCAGCTGAGCCCCGAGACCCCTCCCTGGTGTCCCCGAGGTCCCCAAGGTCCCCCGGGGTGCGCTCTGGGGCAGCCAGGAGCACCCCAACCCTGCTCTGCTGCTCAGCCCTGGGTCCCATCCGTCCCATCCCAGCCCCGCTCTGCTGCTCAGCCCCGGGTCCCATCCGTCATCTGTTTGTGCTGGTCCCCTGCCAGCGATTGTGCCGATTCCCACACCCACTTTCCATAACCCTCCGTCCTCGCCCGGGCGAATCGCTTGGCGCGCTCGCCACCCAGCCCTTTCCCCTCCTCTCCGATGGGATCAGACACGTTCGGGAGAGGGGGAAGAAAGGGAATTAAGAAAAAAAAAAAAAAAAAAAAAGATCAAGAGGAAAACAAAATGTGACTCACTGCCTCCTTAATTTGTATTTATTTATCCCCTCCGCCCTGCGCTTCGGCGTGCAGCAGGCAGCACCGAGGGCCGGCCCGGGGAGGCTCTGGTGCCTCGCCTCCAAGGGTGCTGGGAATGGGGGGAAGCGTTTTCGCCACCCTATTGAGCAAGGAAAAGGGGCCAGAGGGGAATTTCTGGCACAGAAAATTCCGTGGCACCGATTTTTGAGGCTGCTTGCGCGGGGCAGGCTGCCCAGAGCAGCTCGGCACCGCGCGGACGGGCGAGTTGGAAACATCTCTGTCCTCGGCGGGGGGAAAGAGGGAAAGAAAAAAGCTCAAATGGTGTCATTAGGGACTGCTAATGCTCTCATAAAAGGGCATTAATAAAGCCGGCAGCTCAGCAGCATCCATTAGCTCTGCTCGTGGCGGGGATCTTCGGCGGGGAGGCTTCGCGCCGACCCCGCCAGCCTCTCCCGCGGCTCAGGGCAGCCCCCTGCCAACGCGCCCCCTTTTGCCTTTATGGAGCTGTTTACTGTACATAAATATATATATATTAAAAAAAAAATAGGCAGGGTTTACAGTGCTTGTCCCTACTTTCTCCCGCCCGCCCTCTTCCTGTTCTCTCCTCTTAAAAGGAGCTTTATCCTTTGACTCTCCCACCCCCGGGGCTAGCGCGAACCCACTGCGGCTCGGGGCGAGCAGGAACCCACATCAGCAGGCAGGGAAACAGGGAGGAGGCCCGGCCTCTCCCGATAAGCCCTGGGCAAAGCCAGGAATAGCAGCGAGGTCCCCGCACGGGAGCAGCCCTACCCGGCACAGAACAACCCCCAGCCCCTGCCTTTGAAGAAGAGGAGGGAGCTGGCCACGAGCCCGGCTCGCTTTTGGGGCCAGCTGCTTGGGTTTTGGGTCTCTTTGCACATCTGGGAAGGGAGAGTGTCCGGAGGAGCCCCTGGGTGCTTCTCTCCCAGCACCCAAGGGACCCAACACTGCCCAAAAATGTGGTCAGCATCGCTGCCGTGGGGATATTTTCGGCTCTGGCTGCCGAGGGCTGGGGACCCAGCGGGTTTGGCTTCCAGGTGAACCCTTTGCCGTGCCACACGCAGCCGTGACTCAGGGAAAAGCAGCCGTGGAGAAGGGCAGAGCTTTGATCCCCAAAACGCCGGGGAGCCAGCCATGTTCCCCACGTGCACTTGGGCTTGCAGTTATCTGATGCATCTTTATTTTTTTTTATATATATATATATATTATTATTATTTATTTTTATTTTTTTCTTCTGGGTAATAACTCCCAGGGCAGGTTGGGACGGAGGAGCCCTGGCAGCGGCGTGTGCGTGGGCAGGACTGGAATAACGGGTGCAGTCAGACGAGGATTTACGAGCGCTGGAAGCAGCGCTGGGAGGTGGGGGCCAGCTGGGAAGAGCAGTGGGTGCAGCAGGTCAGGGGTGAGGCGGCTCAGCAGGGGCAGGATGCGCCCGACGGGGCCCCCTTCCCATTTATCCAAACCCCTCGGCCACTCCGCATCACCCCCTCCCCAAAATCCTTCCCCTCACGCCCCCGTTGGGGATGCTCGACAGGAGATGTTGGCTTGCTGGTGGGTTTTGTGAGCAAAAGGCTTGGAATTTCCCCAAATAAAGCCCTGGGATGAGGCGGGTGCAGCTGGGGGGGTGCAGGAGGGCTTCGTGCCCCCACATCCTCATCCTCCTGGGGGTCAGCAGCACCTCACCTCCCTCCTCCTGTCGTTCCAGGGCACGGACCTGAGGACAGGGGACCTCAAAGGGCGCGTGCTGACGGGTGAGTGGGATGGGGTCTGCGCTCACCTGGGGTGGGCACAGCCAGGGGGACACGCCGGTGCCATCCCCGCTCTCCTGGGGATGTTTTTGGATAGGCCGAGGAGCTGCAGGGGCTGGGTACCGCTCGCCGTGGGACTCAGGGCAGTGATGGAGAGCCTAAACTAAAAGTGGTTAAAAAACTCCCCAAAGTGGTTCAAAAACTCCCCAGCTGCTGGAAGAGCTCCAAACCAGAGCAAAAATTAAAAAAATAATAATAAAAAAAAAGGGGGTGGAGGGACAATCAAAAAGAAAAACCCCAGATAAAAGCAGGTGAATCCCAACAACGCCTGTGATGTTGCACGAACAAAGATTTTGGGTTCAACATGGGCCAGGTGCAGCGATGCAGCTCACACCCCAATGGGCTGTATCCCTTTTTGAGGGGGGCACAGCACGGGGGTGTGGGGAGAGAGGACATCACGTCCTCTGTGCCCTCAGCCTCCGATCCAACGGAGAGGACAGCGGCTGGTGACAACGCGCTGACGTGCCCCCTCCACATCTGGCTCCCTTTTGGGATGTGTTAGGGGTTGTGAAGGGGACCTGACCCTCTGCAAAGCGAGCCCATAACCCCAAACTCCCCCACCCCAACCCCAAAAGCATCCACCTGCAGCCAAAACTTGCTGCAAGAGGACTTCAAGAGCTGGCTGTGCCCCGTTGAGCCGACGTGGGGCTGGCCACCACCTGGATCCCCCAGCCCCATGGGGCAAAACTGAGCTCTGCCCCCAGGATTGGACACCGGGGGTGGGTTTGGGGGGGCTCCCAGCCTTGGAGGGGGTGGTGATCCAGCTCAGCACCAAGCTCATCCATTTGCTTTTGCATCCCCAGACTACGTGCGCCCCACGCCCCCGCCTCGCAGCGGGTACCACCGCTACCAGCTCCGCCTGTACGAGCAGCCGGACGGCCAGCACATCGCCCTGAGCCCCGAGGAGCTGCTCTCACTCGGTAAGGAGCAAACCGTGCCCCCGGGAGCCCTGCTTTGGGTGCTGCCTTTGGGATTCGCAGCCCTAACGCCGTGCGCCCGGGGTGCTGGGGATGCTCGCGTTGTCGGTGCGCTCTCAGAGGGATGAGGCTGGGGTGGGATGTCCCGGTGGGGTGGCAGGAATGTTTGGCAAGGCAGCTGGAAATCACCTGGCTAGCGGGATCGGAAGCAGGGGGAGGTCTTGGCAGCTGTGAAATCGGGGCGCGTCCTCCCCGGCACATCCCTGAGCTGCTGGAGTTTCGTCACCGCCGGAGCGCAGAGATAGGGATCAGAACCGGAGAGGTTTAGCAAGGGATTGCTCAAAGGGCCCTGACACAACGCCTGCCAACTCCCAGCTGCTGCGGAGCAAGGACACGTCCCGAAATGGTGCACGGATGGGGACAAGGGGGCAAAAGAGGCCATTCCTGTCAAAACTTTCCCACCCGGGACCACTCCGGCAGCTCCACAGGCAGGGCAGGTCGGTGCGCACCCCTGCGCTGCCTTAAGCAGGTCCTGGAGGAGACCCCAAAAAAATACCTGGTGTGGGGCTGTGTCTAGTGCAGGCTGCTGCTTCCTAGGGTTATTTCTGCCCCTCGGTTCATTTTCCTGACTCATTAATTGCTCCTTAATGACACGCACTGAAGGCACCCCCTTGCCAGTGGAGCGGTCGGAGGAGCCCCATTCACCGGGGCCACGCACCCACATCCCCACCACAGGGTGCTGGGGCTGGGACACCCATGAATACACCGGAGGAGATTTGAGCTGCAGCTCCTGATGCGTGAGCGTCGCAGTTTGTCAGCCAGCTGTGGCTCTCTGCAGCCTGCTAGCTCGGCAGCTGGATGAAGGTCATCCTCATCCTCTTCACTGCTGCGCCACCGGCTTGGCCAGTCCAGACCCCAATGCCCTCCGGCAGCCCATCCTAGAGCCCCGGCACCCAAAGAGCAGGGCTGGAGTCCGAAAAGAGCCAGCACAGGACTGGGTTTTGGTGTCTTGAGGGCTTTAACCACATCCATCCCCAGGGATGTGGAGGAATGAACGCTGATTTAGCCACCCGCACGTCGGATCTCGTGTGGTGGCGTGGAGGCAGCACCTCGGGGAGAAGTGAGAGCACCTTTGGGTGCACGTAAAAATAAGGAAGGAGGGCCTGATCCTGGCGGGCTGTGGCTCGGATGCTCAGCAAGCTCCTGTGCTGCTCTGCCGTGGTCCTCTCCTTTGGTACCCGTGGTGTGGGATGCCCGGGTTCTCCTGGTGGGTGACGCTGCTGGCACAACTCGCAGCCCGGCTCTGGGCTTTCCATCTCGCTCAGCCTTAGGGCAGCCCCTTTTTGTCACCTCATTTGGGTCCAGAATCCCCTTTTTGTTGCTTTATTTGGGTCCTGAATCAGGTGGCAGTGCCACCTCCAGCATAGATGGTGGCACCCACGGTCACCGCGGCACCACCCCAGGGACGGAGAGGTGTCCAAAACTTGCAGAGGCCTGGGTGCCCTTTGGTGGAGGCAGCAGCCAGGAGGATGCTGGAGGCGCTCAGCGGAGGCACGGAGAGGCCACAGCCTCCAGAAGAGGGCACTAAACCCTGACCTCCACGTGCAGCCTCCTGCTCCAGCCCAGCTGCGCGCTCTCCGGAGCCGTGGGAAATGAAGAAGCCAAGGAGGGGGGGGAAACTGGGAGCACTAAAAATAACCCCCTGCTCCTCCAGCCCTCCGGATGGCTTCCAAGCCGAGCGAGGAGAAGCGGGTGAGGCTCCACAGCCCAAGGGCGCAAAGGGTGTGAGCACGCGTGGCTGTGCAGACGCCGGGATGGTCGGACAGACGGACGGGATAAAGCAGCTCGTTTCATCGGGAGGAGCACCCGGACCCTTCCCAAGTGTTCCCGATCGATCCTTTTTGCTCTGAAACCCCAGGCAAAAGGCTGAACCCTCCTGGAGCCTCATTTTCCCCCCTTCCAGAGCCTGATCCATTCCCGGGGAAGCCACTTTCCAGCCGTGAAACCACTGGGCACCAGCTCTTGGGGGCACCAAAAGTGGCCCCGGTGCCGTGCCGGCAGCACGAAGGTTTTCCTCCCCGCGCAGCGAGGAGCTCGCTCCACTTCCCCCCCCCTCCTCCCCGTCTTCCTCCCCCCTCCAAGCCCAAAGGTTTGCAGCCGCCTTTGTATTTTCACGCGATGGGAGATAATAGCTTGTGGTCTGCAAAATGTCAGAGCCACTCATCAGATCCCGAGGCGGCGGCGCTCGCTTCGAGCTCTCTCGAGCCGGCAGCTCAGCCCCGGCTGCCCGCTGCACCCCGCCGGGGGAAACTCCCTCCTGCCGGGGGGAATTCAGCGTCCAGCGAGACCGAGCGAAGAAACACGGCTGCAAAAAGAGGTTCCAGAGCTGGTTTTTGGCCTTTTTCCTGATTTTCCTGCCCCCTCCATCCTCGGCCACCAGCAGAGCACTCGCTGAGCCGCGGTGCGCATTTTAGGGATTGTTTTTGCCCATGCGCATCCTGCAGGAGGATGGAGACCCCTTCGTTTTCCACCCCTTTTCCTTCCCTTCTGGGACACGCTTAATTAGAGCGAGATCTCCAGGTTTAATTGCACCTGCTGGCCGGTGCCGTGGCTCCCTCTGCTTCCACCAACCTACGCCGAGAGGTGCGCAGGCGGCCGGCCCGTGCGGCTTCCCGCTTCCCTGCCGGGCCGCTGCAGCGTGCCAGCTTTTATTTGGGGTTTCTTGGCATTTCCAGGCCCTGCAGCAGTTCTCAGGCCCTCATTAGCAGCCGGGTGCTGTCATCAGAGAAACACCTGAAGCACCAGAGCCGGCTTTGCCTGGGGCACAAACTCCCTTTGCCGTTCCGTGCCACGGTGCCAGCTGCCCACCGGTCCCAGAGCGCACGGGGCGAAGCTCCCCAGCACCCCAAAACCTCCTCCTGCCCCAGAAGAGCCTTTGGCAAGGCAGGTGCACCAAAGATGGGCGTTTGAAGGGTGATTTATCACCTCCGCTGTGTCCCTGCTGAGTTATTTGGGGACGGGGACCAGGGGGGAGCCCATCTGGACACCCCCCAGTGCTTCATTTCGGGGCCACGGCTTCGTTTTGGGGCCACGGCACTGACTCATGAGCCGACCTCGTGCACCTCCGATCCGCCCGGCCGGAAAATCGGGTCGGGCCGGGCGCTGGCAGGGAGAAGGAGCCGTCGGGCACGTCCCCGGTGAGGAAAGCGAGAGGCCGCGCCGTGCGCCAGGATGCCGGCACCACGGGGAGCTCGGAAATCAGCGGGGTTTGGGGCTCGGGGAGAGCAGCCCTGCTAATGAGGCTGAGAAATTACGGCCCCAAAGTGCCCGAGGCTGAGCACCCAGCACTTTTTGGGGTGCAGGGGAGCAGGGGTGCCACAGAACTGCCCCGAGCATCCATCACCCATGGGGCCGGAGGGTCCCCGTGCCTCAGTTTCCCCACTCCAAGCACGGGGGTGTCAGCCGGGCGCTCCGCACTCCTCCTCCGGCGAGCGCTACGATAAGGGCAAAGCCCGATGAGATAATCCTGCAGGAAATGAGCTTGAAAGTGGACCAAGCCGCGGATGAAATGTCTTATTGTTTGGGCGGGGAGGGGACGGTGGCCCCGCGACCTCGGCCCCGCGCTCGCCCCGCTGACTCACGGCTCCCAGTGCCACCCGGACACTGGGACCAGTTGGAGAAGCGGTGCCCTTTGGGACGGGGACATCGCTCCCCGTTGGGGTGGGACGGGGTGCTTGATTTAGGGATGCTGGCTTTGGGGAGGGGGATACGGGGCCGGGAGCCACCTGGGGAAGCCCCCAACACCTCTGCCCCTGGCTGGGTGGCTGCGTTTGGGGATTTCCTCCAGGACACCCCGGGAGGGATGGGCACCACCGGTGCGAGCGCAGGTAGGAAAGTAGGTCAGGAAAAACCCTCGTCCCGTGCGCCTCCCCGCCTGCAGCCCCACAGTAACTCTGCCTGGTCCCAGCTGCTTTCATCCACGCCCCTCGGGGGGGCTCGTAAGCATTAATTAAAGCCGCCAGCCCCCCTGGGAAGGGGGGAGCAGCTGTGCCTCGCTCTCGCCCCCATCCCACGGGGCACCGACCGTGCTCCCACTTGGGCTTTCCGAGGGCTTTGAAATCCCGCGGATGAAAGGCACCCGCTGGAGGTGGGGGCAGTGGGATCACCGCAGGGACCCCCCGAGAGACCCCATCCCCTCGCCCCGTGCTCACCCAGAGGTGGTTTAGGGGGGGATTCAGGCAGTGAAATGAGAGTTTTCCCTCCTCTGAAGGGTGCTGTTTGGGCACCCAGGCCTGATGGCCGTGCCGGAGGGCATCTGGGACCCCCACCCCGATGTGTCCCCGGCATCTCCCCCTCAGCAGCCTGCCAGGGTGCAGGATGGGGCCCGAGCACCCCGTGCCTCCATCCTGGGTGCTGGCCCAGGAGGCTGCAGCACGCAGGGTGGAGTAAAACAGAAAGGCAGAGCCCGGCGGGGGCTTTTTTGGCCGGAGGCTGACTCACGGTGTGGTGGGGGGCACGCAGGGGGGGAGCCGGGCTCTCCGGCAGCACCCCGTGGCCCTGAGCCATCGCCACGGATGATGAAGCAGCCGGGGTTTTGCTCAGCACTTTTTTTTTGTTTTTGGCAAGAGCAAAAGAAAGGGGGGGGGGGGGGGCTGGTGTGCTCCTGCCGAGGGCGGAGAAGCGCGACCAGGCTGCGCCGTGACATTCAAGAGAGGTGCCAGGAAGGGAGGGCGGGTTTCGGATAAACAACGGGGCTCTTCTCCTGCTGCAGCACCCCGGCCGTGGCCCTACAGATGTCCCCAAATTGGGGGTCCCCAAGGGAGGGGGTCCCCAAGGGAGGGGGCATCGCGAGGTGCTCCGGTGCCGCTGTCCACGAGGGTTGCGCACCCCTGGGAGCAGGAATTGAGGACGGAGGGGCTGTGGATCCCCCCCCCAGGCAGCAAAATTTGGGGTCAGGGTGGGGGAAAATGATTTTCTCCGCTCCCAAGCCTTCAGGAGCAGCAGCCAGCGAGGGGCCGGGGGATGTCCTGGCCTCTCCCCCACGAGGGCGGCCGGGGATTTCCAAGCACCCCGGGGTGGGCTTGGAGGAAGCGGTGGGAAGCTGTGCTCCAAAGGTCGGCAGGAAGCCAGCGGGGGCGGACGAGGGGGGAGGACAAGAAGAGTTTTGCAGCCCGGGGATGCTCGGGGTTGGGCTCCCCCAGCGGCTGCAGCACCCAAGGGTGCCCGGCGGGCGGTGGGGAGCAGCAGCCGCAGCTCGCAGGATGTGGTCGGGGGCCGAGCAGCAGCCGGCGCAGGGCAGGCAGCGCACGGCCCCGTCACCACAGCAGCAGGCAGGAGCAGGATCCGGCCCCGCTCACCCCTTTATCCTCTCTCCCCCAGGTGCCTGGGCGATGGAGAGCTTCGTGGAGAGGTTTCACCTCGGCTCCCCCGTGGCCTCGACGCAGTTCCTCACCAAGCACCACGAGGATTAGCCGGGGCCACATCGCCACGGATGAGACCCTGGGAGCCCTGGGGTTGCTCCCAGCTGCTGCCCAAATTTCCACCGGCCTGGATTCACGAGCAGGAAGCCCAGCTCCCTCCTCCCCCAGAACCTGGGGGGGTCTCTTTCCCTCTGCTCCCCACCGGCGTGGGGTTTCTGGTGCACCCCGAGTGCGTCCCGGCTCACCCAGCTCTCAGCTTTGCTGCCTGTGGCTCAGAAAATAAAAAATAGGCATGGAGAGCACTGGGATGCTCCTTGCTGCTGGGGGGGGACACGGCACGGCCTCGGGGGGGCCAGGAGCTGGGCAAAACACGTGGCCAAATCCATCCCACAGGGTGCTTCCCATCCCTTTCCTGGCTCCGTGCCCATCAGAGTTTTTGCCCAGCATCTCCCGTGCCTGCTGCCTGGCACAACCCCAGCACCCCGCAGATTTTGGGGGCTTTCAGGACGGCCACGTGTGCTCGGTGGCACCGTGGTGGCCCTGGGGGGACACCAAGGGAGCCCCGGGTGGCTCCATCCCTGCCCTGCCCGCGCTCCCCGCGCTGCCTCAGCCAGCTCCTCTTGGAAAGCAAAACCGAAATGAAAGCCGTAAATCAGAGGAGCTCTGCCGGCTGGCCACTTAGCCGGACCTCCCCTTTAATTAGCTCTTTAATTAGGCTCTCAGCTAAGACTCGGGGGTTTCTCCAAGGCTGGGATCACGTCCTCCTCGCAGCGACGAGGCTGGGTTTGCGCTGCTGGTGCCGGGGCAGCGAGGCCACCCCGGGGCTGGCTGCGGGAGCACTTTGAGCCCTGCACATCCCTGGGGGGGCGAAAATTTGCAGGTGGGGAAACTGAGGCAGGGAAACGACTCGCTCGTGGCCGTGCAGAGGGGAGGAAGCACCCCCGAGGTGCTCGGAGAGGTTGGTGATGGATCTCGTGCCGGATCCAGCTCGGTCCCGGAGCAAATTGCCCCCATCCCATGCTCCCCGGAGGACACGATGCTGCGAGAGCAGCTTTCACCTTTTTTTTTTCAGGAGGGCTCAAACGTGGCCGGGACTTTCCCTGCAGCAGGAGGAGGCTGAATCACATCAGCGAGGTGCCCGCAGGCACCGAACGCCTCCCGTTTGCCCCGGTGCCACCCCACAGCAGGACACGGGGCCGGTGGCACCGGCTCTGCCCCAGGCGCACGCCGCTGGGGGAAGCTGCAGGGCAGGAGAGCAACAAAAAAAGGAAGCCGGGTAACACACCACAGCCCAGGAAAAAGAAAAAAAAAAAAAAAGAAAAAAAATACAAAACACGCTGCCCTGCTTGCCATCAGCCAGCTAAAATTAGCAGCGGAGGAAATGACACTTCGAGATGTCATGGAAGTCTGCTAAAGTTGGATTTCTCCTTCTCTTTTTTACATTTCCCCGCCGCTGAGGGTGTAATTGGGCCGTTAGGTTAATGCAGAGGGACCGGTGTAAATGAAAGGTCAGGCTTTGTTGACATCCTGCAGTCAAACTATAGGCGTCCTTCCCTCCCTGCCTTTAATTCCTTGTGGCTGGAGTGTTTATTTTTGGTGGAGCGGGAGAGAAAAGCGATCGGATGTTTATCCTTCGAGGAAATTATCGCCATCATTCTTGGGTTTAATTTGAGCTGGAGATGAGAGCCGGGAGCACGCCTGGGGCGAGCGCCGGGCAGGTGCTCCAAGTCCCCCACGTGTGCCACCAAGATGGGCCTTGGAGGGGAAGGGGATGGGGATGGGATGGGGATGGGGTGGGTTAAAGGATGGGGATGGGGATGGGATGGGGACAGGATGGGGACAGGGATGGGGATGGGATGGGGATGGGATGGGGACAGGGACATGGATGGAATGGGGATGGGAGTGGGATGGAAACAGGGATGGGGATGGGATGGGAATGGGGACGGGATGGGGACAGGGATGGGGTTGGGATGGGGATGGGGATGGGATGGGAATAGAAACAGGGATGGGGATGGGGTGGGAATGGGGACGGGATGGGGAAAGGGATGGAAATGGAGACAATGGGGATGGGGATGGAAATGGGGATAGGGACAGGATGGAGACAGGGATGGGGATGGGATGGGGACAGGGACATGAATGGGATGGGGATGGGATGGGGATGGAAACAGGGTTGGGGACAGGATGGGGACAGGGATGGGGATGGAGATGGGGACAGGGATGGAGATGGAGACAATGGGGATGGGGATGGAAATGGGGATAGGGACAGGATGGAGACAGGGATGGGGACGGGAACGGGGCATGTTGAAGGGCACAGGGATGGGCACAGAGATGTGGAAGGGGACAGGGATGGGGACAGTCCTCGGAGAGCAGGACCGAGAGGTGGAGGCCGCGTTGCTCAAAGCCACGCGCGCGGCACCGGGCGCACCACGGGGCAGCAGCGTCGGCCAGCCCCTAACCACAAACTCTCACTGGGATGTGTGCGAGGCCCTCACGGCGTGGAAAATATTAATTGTGGTTTTTTTGTTCGCTTTTTGATAATTTACAAAGAAAGAAAAAAAGAAAAAAAAAAAAAAAAAAAGGAAAGGAAGCCGCACGCAGTCACTTTGCGCCGGTCCCACCCCCTTTATCTCTCCTTCCATTCGCTCACCATTGGTGCAAGAGCGAAAAGAGAAGCTGAGTCTCTCGCTGCCTAAATGTAGAAAGTTTTGCTTCTAAATCAGTTTGTGATGGAAAGGAAATACGTCACGTCCCTGGGGAAGTGGCTGGTTTTCGGCAGCCACAACCCCAGCGCCGAGCGCTGCAATGGAACAGGCGGCACTGAAATAGCTCCGCGCCGTGTTATTGTCACCGATATCATTTTTTTTTCTCTGTCTACGTGTGTCATTTTTAGCATCCAGAGGAAGTTTTATTTGTATTTGTTAGCCCGACTTTCCACTGCCGGGGCTTGTTGTTTCTTTTTTTCTCTCTTCTGTGGGTCCAAGGCACGAGGGGGGGATGAGAAAACAACACCGGGGCTCGGCACAACCTGGAGCCCACGGCACTGCCGGCCTCTCTTGGTGCTGCACCTTGGGGGACAAAAAAAACATTATCCCTAAAAGAACCCAATCCTTGGGAAGGTTTTGGGGTCACAAAAGTGATCCGAGAGCCACAGATTTAACAGTTTCCCCGTGGAGGCCTCCTTGGTGTGGTGGAGGCTCCTGAGGGGTCTCCAACCTCTTCCCGGAGCGAAGCCATAAAGCAGGCGAGGGAGAGGAGGGTTTGGGGTTTGGGATGTGGAAGGTGAAGCTCGGGATCGCCGCCTGCTCCTCCTGCAAGCGACGGCAGCTCGCGGCAGCGCACGTGGGGGTGTTTCTGTTTCTTTCCCAAGCTGGGCTGGAGGCCAGAGGAAGCCTGCGCCGAGCGCAAGCCCCAAGTCACCAGGGTAATAATTACCTATTCCCAACGATTATCGGCGTAATTACTGTAATGAGGAGGATCTCAGCCCCTGGCTCGAGGGGAGGCAGCCCTCGGTCCCATCCCCTGAAGCAGAGAGGGAAAAGAGTCCGAAAAGAGTCCCCTCTCCAGCCAGCACCCAGTGGGACCACGCCAGGAAAAGGCAGATTTCGGGGCAGGGGCCAGGGAGGAGCAGGGATGGGGACACCTCCATCACCCCCCGGCCTCGGTGTTTTGTGGGGACGGGGTGGGACCACGGCAGATTTTGGGGAGCAGAGCGCTGCCAGCTTCCCCTCGCACAGGCACTTGCACAAGAAGGGATTAGCAGGATCAGGTGCTGATGATCTAAGTGCATAACTATATCAACCTGCGGATTAATTAATTAACGATAGCTGGCGCTGCCTAATGGCCCTATCTGCCGAATTAAAGCCCTGCTGCACCCCCTTTTTCCCCCCCCCCGGGGATATAGGTCAGGATGATTTGCTGGTGGGGAGGCCACGGCACGGGGATAAACAACGCTGCCCGTTTTGGGTGTCCCAAAAGGAGGTTGTCCGGGGGTGCAAGCGCTCCAGGTCGGTGCCGTGGGGTGATGGGGCACCCAGGGGTGGGATCCTCCCGTGCCAGTAGAAACCAGTTTCCAGCACTGCTGAGGGGTGGGGAAATGAAGTTTTTTGTCCCCGTTCTAAGGGGCAAATTCCTGAATCCCCCCCTTTTTTTTTAATAGGTTTTTAAATCGCAGAAAATAAAAACTGAATTGTTTTGGATGGACATAATTCCCGGTAAGAAATGGGGAAAACATCACGGTGAAGGCTTCCTGGTAAATCAGGGAGAGCCTCACAACACCACTGCTGGCTGGGGGCAGGTGGGGGCACACGGGGACACCGCAGCCCCCCTACAACTCCTCCCCGTTCCTTTTTTCAAGCATCAGCGGCAAACCTGGAGGGATTTGGGGCAGGAGGCATCCAGAGCAGCCTCTGCCTTGCGAAAAGCTTTGCTGGCCATGCTCTGGAGATCCCTATTTCATCACCTCCCCCCTGCTTTCTCAGAGCATTCGAAGGATGAGCAACAAGAAGGGGACAAACCCCAGCGCCCCGCATCGTGCCATGGGCGCACGAAGCCCCCCCAACCTTGGGCACCCCCCCCGGTGCCCGTGTGGGTGCTCGGCTTCGCCCGTGGCCCCGAGGTGCCGGATGCGGTGACCTGCAGCCGGGGCGGGCCCTGGGAACGGCAGCCAGGGCTGTGCAGGAATTTAGGGCTCCTGAAGTAATAGGGGAAGGCGGGCGAGGCGCGGACGGGGCCACGTCCCTACCCCTGCGTGCCGCGCCAGCAGCCGGAGGTGCCAGCAGGGGCACGCGGGCCGGTCGTGGCACGATGCTTTTATTAATTAGTGATAATGACTAATATTTATTAGGCTTCCGACCTGCGGCGTGGCAGCGGGGGAGCTTTGTGGGGCTGCCTGCAGAGACAACCCGGTCCCCTTTGGGTTCCCTTTGGGTCCCCTTTGGGTCCCCACTCACTGGCTCTGCCCTTCCCTCCTGCTCAGGAGAGGGAGAACGGCCCCAAAATTACAGAGCCAGGCCCTCGCCCTGCCCAGGGTGCTTATGGGGCACCCCACAGCTTTCTGGCCATGAGCAGGAGCCGACCCTAAACTGGAGCTGCTGATTTCACCCCGTGCACCTACACCAAAACCGGTGCTGCTGGAGAGGGGAGGGCTGCAGCTCCGTGCCCATCTCCCCAACCTCATCGAGAGGAGGTTGTGGAGAAAAACCCACAGCAGATAAGCACAACCTGCCCCACGGGGTAGGAAAATGGGGAAAATGGAGCAGCCCCGTGAAAACCCCACGCAGGGCACCCCCGGGCGTGTGTCCGGAGCTGGGGAGCTCCGAGCGGCTTCAGACCTCACCACGAGAGCCGGATCCTTCCCAGCACCTCCTCCTGCCCCGCTGGGGCCACGCCGGGTGCCCGGCGCTGCCCTGTTTACGCCCGGCTGTCTGCGGGGTGAGGCGGATGCCTCTCGGGGTTTGCATCCCGCGGGAGGCGTGGTGGGAGCCGCGGGCTCGCCCGCTCCGGCAGCGCAGGGCGCGGGGCAGTTTCAGCCCGCAGCCCCCGGCCTGCCCTCACTTGTCGGCACCGACTCGCTTCTCATCCCCTCCTCGCAAGCCCGCAGGTCCTCGGCTAACCCGATATTTCCTCATTGCTAGGAAATGGCTAATTCCCCCCGGGCTGGTTTCAATGGATGTGGAGATACCTCGCCTTTGGCCTCCTACCAGTTTCTCCTCCAGTGGCTAGACCAAAGGCAGCGGCGGCTCTCGGGAGCAGCACTTTCCCAGGCTTGGCTTTCGCTGCCCGGGAGGATGTCCACCCCCTTGCACAGCATCCTGAGCCGGCCAGATGTCAGGCTCTGGATTCCCTTTTGTGAATTCACACCGGGGCCAGCGTTTCACCCAGCGCCGCGATCGGCCGCGGCGGGCGCGTGGCCACCGCCGTGTTTTGGTGCTGCCCCCGATTCGGGAACCATCCTCGTCTCCCAGGTTTTTTTGTCACGGCCTGGTTCTCAGAGCCGAGACGCAGCACCCATTTCCTCTTCTGCTTCTTAGTTTCGTGTTAAAAGGGGAAAAAAAATCCATCCTGGCAGCTCCCCACGAACCCCTCGCCGGTGCCACGGTGCCTTTTGGGGCACTCCGGGATCCCAGGCCGTGGGCACAAATTTGGGACCCATGCTCACCTGATAATATCAGGATGAAAACCCCTGGCCCTGCAGCCCCATCCCACTACCCCTGCGTGTTCCTACCACCCCAGGCCCTCTCCCCACCTCTCAAACCCCTCGTTCCCAGCGGTGCCGCTCCCTCGGGGCCGCTTTGCGCTCTGGACCTACTGCCCCGTTTTCCTGCTGATCGCCCCGGCCCCTTATCTCCGGGTCGCACTGCGCCGGCCGCCACCGCTATTGTTCCCCCGTTGCGCTCTGGATAATAACAGGAAAGCCCTCCGGGCTCGCACTTGGCTGACCCACAATTTGGGGCTGCCCGGGGCAGCATGCGGCCACGCTCGGGGTGCCCTGCACCTGCCCCTCGCCACCGGGGCCCCCCGAGCGCATCAGAGCCCCGGGTGCCCTTTTGGGGTGATGCCAGAGGGGAGTTTGGGATGGGGGTGGTGGCGGTGAGGAGGTTTGGGGTGCAGGCAGAGCTGGTGCTGGGAGCACCCCGTGGTGCTGCTGCGGGTGCCGGAGCTTCCCTGGCTTCCAGCGGCTCCCAGTGCTGCCACCTTCAGGGACCGGTCCCGGCCACCCAGCACCCATCTCCCCGCACGGGGTGCCCAGGGATGTGTTGGGTGCCCGGGGCTGCACCAGGCTGGGTTCCTCTGCCTGCCCCTGGCTCATCGGGGTGGGTTTCCATCTCTCTTCCACCTCGGGGACCTTCCCCTCCCCTGAATTTTTTGATGCTGCTGCTGCGCAGGGTGAGGCAGGGCCGATTTTCCCCCCTTGCCACAGGGAAACTGAGGCAGGAGAGGGCTCCTACAGAACTCCCCCTCCTCCTGGAGCACCCCAAATACCTCTCAACCTATTTTCCCCCAACCCAGAGCTCAAGCTGAGCCAGCTGGACCCCTCGGGAGCAGCGCAGCACGCAGCGGCACATCCCAGGGTGCCAAATCCTGCCCTCGGGGGTCCCCTCACCCCCCCCCCAAAAGGAGGAGGGATGAGGCAGCCGTGTGCCTCATTTGCCATGCATAGTTCAGTGCAAGTGTTTCTGAATATTTCCGGAGGAGGAGGGTGTGTAGTTTTCACAGGCAAATCAGGAAAACCGAGGCGAGCTGGGAGCCCGCCGCCTGGAAAGGACGCGGACGGTGCCGGGGAGGAGGGTGTTGGTGCTGGGTCAGGAAAGCTGCCCGGCACTTTTCTCCTGGCTGGAGCTCCCCAAGCCAGCCTTTGGCCTGAAACGAGGATTTCCCACGCCCAACAGCAGCCCAGGAGAAAGTCTCTCCTCCTCCAGAAATGACGGCAGGGCTGAAATTACCCTGCCTCCCATCCCTGCAGGTGCTCGGCATCTCTCACCTCCAGGTCCCGGGGCTGCCCGGAGAGTGAATTTGCTGCCGAAGCAGCTCCTGCCCCGGGAGCCACGGCGGGGGCAGCTCGTGTTTGACGCCCCCGGCTCACCACAGCCCGCCCGTGAGACCTCACCGACTGCAAACAAAACGCTCGCAGCCCTGCGAGACGGCCGTGGCTTCATCAGATACCTCCCCGACACCCACCTCGCGGTTCGGGCGGCCGACTTGATTTGTTCCCCTGCTCCAAAGCTGCTGGAGGAGGGCTGGCGGTGTCGGCCATCCCTGCAGCCGCCTCCGCACATGGCCCCGGTACAGTCATGCCTGGGGGTAGGAGCGCGGTGGGGTGACCTTTTGAGGTCCCCACCAGGCTCAGTGTTTACATCTTGGTGACCTTCGCAGCCCCAGATCTGCATCTGCAGCAAATCCAAGGGGCCGGGGAGCGAAGCCTCTGTTTTCTCTTAAAAGCCTCCAGATCCTGCCCCGAGCTCAGCTTCTGAGCATCCTTTGTCACCCAGGGCTGGAGGCACCGATGCTGTAGGTCCCCAGCCACGTGCTAAGCCCCGTGCGGAGCCTCCTTGAGCTCCTGAGAACCCCAAAAAGGTGCTGGGCAGGCACTGGGCACCTCTCCGTGGTCCTCAGCCTCTGCTGCTCGGCTCTTCCCAGGCTCAGCTCCCAGCACCGAGGTCTGGGCGTGATTTCGGTGGGAAGCAGCAGCCCGCTCGCCTCACCACGAGACGCACAAGCCGCGCTATCTCCCCTCTAACCACCTTTATGCTGCTGTTAATTAGGTGAAAAAAATCTGCCCGGTTCCCCTTTTGAAAGCCCCGGCGGTCCCCGGAGAGAGGCAGCGAGCAGCGGGGCTCCTCGGCACGGCCACGGCACCTGCGGGCTCCCGGCACATGAATCACCGGGGTCACAAGACCGAGAGGAGCGGGGAGAAATCACCCATCAGATGATTTCTCGGTGGTGGGCACCAGCCCGACCCCCCTGGGGCACCGTGGGGTTTCGGCACGCCGCGTGGTGAGAGCCCCACGGGCTGCCCCCAGCCCCACGGGGGGTCCCCGGGGTGCGTGGCACCACGGCGGTGTTCCTGCCGTTAGGGCAGGGGCTGAGCGAGCCCGAGGCTGGGCCAGCTCTGCCTCCTTGGCTTTATTAAGGCGAGGAGCCTCCGATGGGCAGAGGTGATAGCGGTGTGGGGCGCGATCTGCATCAGCTCCGGGGAAGGGACCGCAGCGTTCGGTGCGCCTGGATCCGCAGCGATGATTGTTCCTATTACCGGGACACCCCAATCGGGATGGGCTCACCTGGCCTGGGAGGCAGGAGTGTGGGACGATCAAAATAAGTGAAAGCTTTCTGCTGCAAGCTCCCTCCAAGCCCAAGCTGTAATTTAAAAACCCTCCGGAGCATCCGAGGTGAGGCGTTTGCGCTCCCTTTGGGTAAAGTGCCCCGCTCGGGACACTCCAACCCATTACGTCGAGCTGTACCCGAGCCAGCCCAACCCCCACGCGGCCGTTTTCATGCCAGTCGAAGGCTGCCCGAGTTTATTTTGGCTGCCGGCCCTTCCCCATCAATTGGCATCGAAGCGCCACGAGGAGCTGCGAGAGCGGCCGCGCGGGATGGGGCCGTTCTCACGGGGGTGCCTTTCACCCCTTTTAGCCCTGCAAACCAGGCCCTGATGACTCAGGAGCTTCGAACCCAGCCTCAACCCCGCTGCGAGGCTTTGGGGTGGCGGCGATGCCCCCCGGGATGCTTTTGGGGGGCTCCCCGCACGCTGCCCATCGGATGCAGGCACCGTCTCCGGTGATCCACCCGGGGTTGGTGCCTTTTGGGCACCCATCCAAGAGTGGGGCTGGGCTTCCTGGCACCTTTTTGGGGTGCTGAGCAGCTCCGTGGCGGGGCGAGGAGCTGGGCCAGTGCGTGCTTGCCCCGGCTCAGCAATTACGAGCCCGAGGCTCGCCGGTGCCTGCCGGCACCGCGCACCAAACGCGCGCTCCCCCCCTCCGCTAGGAAGCCTGGAGTAAGCCGAGGTGTTTGGTGTTGATGTTGTTGTTGTGTTGTTTTTCTTTTTCTTGCCGCACACGCTCGGGGGCTGAGCTTCATTTGAAGAGGGGGGGGCAGCTCCGCTGTGCCCCCACCCCCGCGCAGCAGCGGGGGCGCACCGGGGACCCCTGCGCGCCCCCAGCGAGCGTGGGAACGCGGCGCGGGGATGCTGGAGAGGGGGGGGATGCTCGGCTTGGGGACCCCCTTTAAACCCTCGAGGGGGGTGACAGGGGGTGCAGCGAGGTGCAGGGCCCCCCCCCGAACCCAGTGCTGCCGTGGGGCCGGGGTTGCTCCGTATCCAACCCCCCCAGCACCGCTCCGCGCCGGGGGCACCGGAACCGGCGGCCAAAGAAGGCAGCAGAGGCGGGGCCGGATCCAGACCTTGTATGGCGCTTCCCCTCGGCCGCCCGCCCGCCACCGCCCCGTTTTCCCCCCCCCCCCCGCTTCTTTTCCCTCCTTGTCCCCCCCCCTTTCCAACCCCGCAGCCGCCGCCGCGCTCCCCCGGGCCGCGCCGGGCCAACGGGCGGGGTGGCGAGGGGAGGGGAGGGGAGGGGAGGGGAGAGGGGGGAGGGCTGCGGGCGGTGGGGGGGGGGGGAAGGGCGGGGGGGGGATTTAAAGATGGGGGGGGATGGAGGGGGGTGCCCTGTAAAGGATGGGGGGGGGGCAGGGCGTGGGAAGAGGGATGAAAAAGGGTGGGGGGCGCAGTAAAAGAGGGGGGGTGGCAAAGGGTAGGGGGGGTTAAAAAGGTTGGGGGGGTGTAAAAAGAAAGGGGGGGGTCTGTAAAGGGGGGGGGCTGTTTAAAGGGGTAGGGGTGCTCTGATAGGGATGGGGGGGCTCTCCAAAGGGGTGGGAGGATCTGGAAAATGTGGGGGGCTCTCCAAGGGGGTGGGGGGCTCTCCAAGGGGGTGGGGGGTTCTTCAAAGGGGTGGGGGGCTCTCCACAGTTGTGGGGGGCTCTGTAAAAGGTGAGGGGGCTCTGAAAGGGGTGGGGGGCTCTGCAGAGGGTAGGGGGCTTTGCAAGGGGTCCGGGGGGGCTTGGAAAAGGGTGAGGGGCTCTGTAAAAGGTGGGGGGCTTTACAAAGGGCAGGGGGGCTCTCCAAAGGGATAGGGGGCTTTCCATCAGAGTGGGGGGCCCTGAAAAGGGGGGGGGGGGCTCTGCAAGTGATGAGGTCGCTCCTAATGCAAGCGGGGTCCTGCACGAAATGGGTGTCACTGTGTTATACGGGGGGGGGGCTTCAACAGATGGGGGGGGGGCTCGATGGATTTGGGACCCTTCCAGTGCCACTGACTGCAGGGCCCTGTACAAAACAAAGCACCCGTGACCCCCCCAAAACCCCCAAACCCCCCAAACCCCCCCCAGATGTCAAATCCCACTGGAGAGCCTCGCACTAGGGGCATCCTCCTGCACGGCCCCCCGTGCCCCCCCCGGGGGGCTGGGTCCCCCCTGGAGCTGCAGCTCAGCCCCGCAGCTCCCATGGCCCAGCCGGCCCTGCAGGAATTGGGTAAGCGGAGCTCTTGCAACACAGCATTTTTCCATACATTTCGCTGGATAACTCCGAGGGTTTTTTTTTTTTTTTTTTTTTTTCTCTTCCCAGATAGCATCAGTTGGCACACTTCGCACGAAACCACCTAATTACCGACGCCTTGGAAGTGCCAAACTTTTCAAAAGGGGGGGTGGGGGGGGGGGAAGGAAAGAAGGAGAAGGCGAGGTTAAAAATTCGCAGGCGACCAACAAGTGTTACCTGTTTGCCAGCAGCCGGGGCGCTGCGCCCTCCCCAGGGAGAAGAAATGGGGAGGGGGCAGCCCGCTGCTGCCCCTCGCCCCCCATCACCCGGGGGGGGCAGCTCCAAGGACCCCCCCCGACCTCCCCATTTTCCCCTTCCCACCCCCTGGGGTTCCCCTGTGCGCCCCCGACCCGGTTCCCTTTGGGATGGGTCTGGGGGCGCTTCCCCCCCCTCCCCATCCGAGCATCATCGGAGGGGATTTGGGCACCGCGCAGCTCCCGGGAGCCGGTAGGAAGGTGCCGGTGCTCGGTAGGTGGCTACCGGGTGCAGGGAGCGAGGTGCCCGGTGCCCGGTGCCCGGTTCCTGGTGCACGATGCCCGGTGCGTGATGCCTGGTGAAAGATGCACGGTTGCCGGTAGAGGATGCCCGGTTCCCGGTGCATGGTTCCCGGTAGCCGGTGCAGGACTCCCGGTCCATGATGCCCGGTGCCCGGTGCAGGACACCCGGTGCCCGGTGCATGGTTTCCGGTGCCCGGTGCCCGGTGCAGGACGCCTGGTGCATTATACCGGTGCCTGGTGCAGGACAGCGGGTCCCCGGTGCCCGGTGCAGGACACCCGGTTCCCGGTGCCCGGTACATGGTGCCCGGTGCAAGACACCCGGTTCCCGGTGCATGATGCCCGGTGCCCGGTGCACCCGGTGCTCGGTTCCCGGTGCATTATACCCGATGCCTGGTGCAGGACATCCGGTTCCCGGTGCCCGGTGCAGGACCCCCGGTGCCCGGTGCAAAACACCCGGTGCCCGGTGCCCGGTGCAAAACACCCGGTGCCCGGTGCATGATGCCCGGTGCAGGACACCCGGTTCCCGGTACATGGTGCCCGGTTCCCGGTGCCCGGTACATGGTACCCGGTGCCCGGTGCATGATGCCGGGTGCCCGGTTCCCGGTGCACGATGCCCGGTGCAGGACCCCCGGTTCCCGGTACCCGGTTCCCGGTGCAAAACACCCGGTGCCTTGTGCCCGGTTCCCGGTTCCCGGTGCCTTATGCCCGGTACCCGGTGCCCGGTGCAGTACCCCCGGTGCCCTGTACCCGCTGCCCGTTTCCCGCTGCCTGCTGCCCGTTCCCCGTGGCGCGCCGGCCCCGCTTCCTGCTTTCTAATGTTCCATTGTGCGGAGCTTCCATTGTGACGTCTCGGCCTCGGCGCGGCTTTGTCTGTCCATATATGGGCAGCTACGTCACGGAGCGCTCCCTCCGCCCGGATAAAACGGGCTGCGGGAGTCCCCGGCGGAGCAGTCGGGCAGCAGCGAGGATCCTGCGAGCGGGGCCGGCGGCGGAGCAAAGCCAGGAGCCAGCGGAGGGGGGGTTAAAAAGCCGCCCACGGCCGCAGCTGCCCCACCGGATCGCCCCCTCCCCACGAGGAAACCCCCCCCCCGCCGGGACCCCCCCCAATCCCGGGACCACCCCCCCTTCTCCGCCCCCCCCCCCCCCCACCCCCTCCCAGCGATTTCGCAGCCCCCCCAAATTTCGCAGCCTCCTTCCATCCTCCCCTCCACCACCCCCCCCCCGCCCCAACTTTCCTCCCGTTGCATGCTCGCCCTCGCCCGGATTTGCCACTCGGATGTTGTCGCCTCCGGAGCGGAGCTCGGAGCCGCGGTGAGCCTGCCTTTTCCTCCAGTGCTATGACCGGCAAACTACTGGAGAAGCTGCCGGGGACCATGAACACTTTGCTGAACCAATTGCCTGACAATCTGTACCCGGAGGAGATCCCCAACTCTTTGAACATCTTCTCCGGCAGCAGCGACTCGGTGGCTCACTACAACCAGATGGCTGCAGGTAAAGGGGGAAGGCAGGCGGGGGAGGCGGTGGGGCGAGGAGGAGGAGGAGGAGGAGGAGGAGGAGGAGGAGGACGCCGTGTGCGGGCTGGCATGGAGCCTCGGAGGGAAGGGGAAGCGCCGGGGTTGGGGAGCGGCCCCCCCAAACCCCCCCCTCCGCGCCCACCCACCCCTTTCCTCGCCCCGGCTCCGCGCGATCGCTGCCTCCCCTGCCGCAGGGCTCCGCGCAGCGCTGCCGCCGAGCCGCCGCCGCAGGTACGGGGACAGCGGCCGGGGCTCCGGCTCCGGGGGGAGGATGGAAGAGAAAGGGGGGGGGGGGGACACGCGGCCGGCAGGACCCCCCCCCCCCAACACACCCCTCTCCCGGCAGCTGGAGCCCACCCCTTGGCCCCGCTGGCGGAGCGGGACCCCCCCGCGGACACGCGTGGCCGTGCCGTGGGGTCCCCCCGGAGCGCTTTGGGGGCGAGATGCGGGCACCGGGGCGGGGGGGGGAGCCCGAAAGGTGAGAGGCGGCGGCGGCGGTGGGGAAGGGGAGCCCCCCCCCCCGGCTCACCCCGCTGCGCTCGGGGGCCGGGGCCATGCCGAGCCGAGGCGAGCCGGGCTAAAAGTCGCTCGCGTTCCTCCTTGCGCGGGGCCAAGTTGGGAACGGCGTCGGTGCCCCCCCCCACATCGAGGCGGGGGTGCTCCGCGGAGTGCCCGGCGCTGCCGGCGGGGAGGATGCCCGGGGTTACCGGGCTGGGAGCCTACCTGTAGCCGCAGGTACCTCCCCTCTTTCCCCCTGCCCCCCTCCCCCCCCTCTCCAGAGCCCGGGGGGGCGGCCCCGGCAGCCCGGAGCCGCGGAAAGGAGGGGGGGGGGGCGGCGGGGGCGGCCGCCCGGCTCCGTTCCCCGGGACCCTCCGCAGCGAGCGCCGCAGCGCACGGAGAGCCGAGCCGGCGCCGCGCCGGTTGCCCGGGAGAGGGGGGGAAAAAGCGAGGAAGAAGAGGGTGGGGGGCGACCCTTAGAGCTGGGGGGGGTTGTGGGGGGGCTCGTCTCGCCATATCCCTGCTCCCCCAGCCCCTCTGCGGCCCGCCCGGCTCACCGTGCCCCGCTTCTCTTCCCCCCTCGCTCTGCAGATAATGTTATGGACATTGGCTTAGCGAACGAAAAAGCCAGCCAGGAATTGTCCTATTCGGGGACTTTTCAGCCCGCCCCGGGCAACAAGACTGTGACCTACCTGGGGAAATTCGCCTTCGACTCGCCCTCCAACTGGTGCCAGGACAACATCATCAGCCTGATGAGCGCCGGCATCCTGGGGGTGCCGCCGTCCTCGGGCGCGCTCACCAGCACGCAGAGCTCGGCGGGCAGCATGGGGCCGCCGCAGGGCGACGTGGACCAGATGTACCCCGCGCTGCCGCCCTACTCCTCCTGCAGTGACCTCTACCCGGAGCCCGTCTCCTTCCACGACCCCCAGAGCAACCCCGGCCTCACCTACTCCCCCCAGGATTACCAGGCGGCCAAACCCGCCTTGGACAGCAACCTCTTCCCCATGATCCCAGACTATAACCTCTACCACCACCCCAACGACATGGGCACCATCACGGAGCACAAACCCTTCCAGAGCTTGGACCCCATCCGCGTCAACCCGCCCCCCATCACCCCGCTGGAGACCATCAAGGCCTTCAAGGACAAGCAGATCCACCCGGGCTTCGGGGGGCTGCCTCAGCCTCCCCTCACCCTCAAACCCATCCGGCCCCGCAAGTATCCCAACCGGCCCAGCAAGACGCCGCTCCACGAGCGGCCCCACGCCTGCCCCGCCGAGGGCTGCGACCGCCGCTTCTCCCGCTCCGACGAGCTCACCCGCCACCTCCGCATCCACACGGGCCACAAGCCCTTCCAGTGCCGCATCTGCATGCGGAGCTTCAGCCGCAGCGACCACCTCACCACCCACATCCGCACCCACACCGGCGAGAAGCCCTTCGCCTGCGAGTTCTGCGGCCGCAAGTTCGCCCGCTCCGACGAGCGCAAGCGGCACGCCAAGATCCACCTCAAGCAGAAGGAGAAGAAGGCTGAAAAAGGCTCGGCCGGGCCCCCACCCGCCGCGCCCCCCGCCGCCGCCGCCGCCACCACCTCGCCCCCCGTCGCCCTCGCCCCCGCCGTCACCACGTGCGCCTGAGGCATGGCACGGCGCGGTGACACCTTTTTGCACTGGTGCCGGATGGATCGGGGCTTCGCCGGCGTCCCGCTCGCCCCCCGTGGCCCCGTCCTCGCCAGCGGGATGCTTGCCGGGACCCCCCCGTGGGCCGGATCCGGTGGATCCTACACCCAACCTGCCCGGGGTCCCGCTCCGGATCCGACCCCAGCACCCGGCTCCCAGCCTCTCCGGAGCACGGTGGCCGCGCTCCCGGTGCCCGCACCCGCTCAGCCCCAAGCCCCACGGCCAAGCTGCCCCCGGGGGTCGGCACCGCACACACGGATCCCACCCGCTGGGAGCCAGCCCTGCGGGGTCCGGCCAGCGGCACCGGGGCACCCTTGGGTGCCCGGGCAGCCAGCCCCGGCGGGGTCGTGCCCCACGCGTGCTTTTCCCACCCGAGCCCCCCGGCTCGGCGGCGGAGGTAAGCGGGCTGCAGCGGCGGGGGGCGAGCTCCCGGGCGCTGGGCGGCTGCTGCTGGGCTGGCGAGAAGGTGCTGGGGGCGGCACGGAGCTGTCCCGGCAGCAGCTTGTTCCTTTTTCTTTTCCTTATTTTTATTTTTTATTTTTTTTCCTCTCCAACAGAAGGGAAATTCTTTACAGAAATGCAGGAAAAAAAACAAACAAAACAAACCAGTATTTTGCTGAATACTTTTTATAATGTGAGATATTTTTATTTTATTTTATTTGGTCACTTTAAAACAAACCAACTACGGAGGAGAAGAATCAATTAGTCCTCTATTTTATTTTATTTTTTTTTTTCCTTTCTCCTTCTGGTATGTGCATGTCATTGCATGACTGCTCTGATTTTTTTCTTCTTTTGTTTTAATAAAACTGTGCTCAGACATTTAAGCTAAACTAAGCAAAAATAATAATGACTTTAAAAAAAAAAATCTTTGTTGCCAAAAGGTCGTGCTATCCAGGTTTGATGTCTGCATGTGAAAAAAAAAAAAAATTTAAAAACCTACAAAAAATAAAGAGAAGAGAAAGAATGCAGTCTAATTTATGTGAACTGAAAGGAACAAAAAACACAATCAGGTTTAACCACACAAACCTAAGGGAATGATATTTTTTGAAAGACTTTTGTATAAAGTTGAGTACTTAGAGAAAAAAAAAAATCATACCAGATGTAATATATTTTGTGGATGTTTTTATTTCTTGGATTTATAGTACCTTATACTAAGGTTAAAAAAAAAAAATTATGCTTGATATTGTGAAAAGGTGATAATTTTCACACACATTTCATTTGCTCATTTGTCATGTTGTAATGCAAATATGATAGTTAATGCATACAGCATTTTTAAGGGAAAAATCAGAAATATTGAACTGATGTATTGTTGTACCATTTGCACTGTGAGCAAATGCTAATGCAGTAAATATATTGTGTTTGCTGACAATCAAATTCTGTAGTAAATATCTTTATTTTACCTTGCTTAAAAATATCTATATTGGTTTGGAGGAGAAAAAAAAAAAAAGAAGTCTCTAATATGTAAGGAGAATGTTAAAATGGCTTGCTTGGAATGTGTAGGATGGTAGGCGTTGTGCCTCTTTACAGATGACTTTGAAATCTGTTTGTACATTTTCTAGTGTTGTATTTGATTATTTTATTTATTTATTTATTTTTAATTTTTTTTTTTTTTGGTATGTTTTTTTTAAAAATAACCCAACCTTTTCTCAGTCCCCTCTCCTTCAGTTCTGTTCGCAGGACAGCCCGGTGACAGCAGCGACAGCGCTTCGGACCCCGACGGTGACCGGCTCCGTCCCCGTGCCCCCATCCCCGGCTTTTTGGGGACCTCCGAGCCCCCCCAGACCCACGCCACGGCCGCCTCCTCTTCCTCCTCTTCCTCCTCGCCCCATCTCCTCCGGCTCCGTCCCCGCGTGGTTTTTCCACCCCTCGGTCCCCTCAGCGGGCTCTCGCCGTCGGCTTTGACCCCGGCACCATTTTGCAGCCGGATTTAGGGGATCGCTCGCGGCCGCTGGGGAAAAGAGGATCTAAAAAAGGGGGATTTGGGGGGGGGTTCAGCCCTTAATGCCCCCCCTCTGCCACCGCCTCTCGCTGGTCAAATTGCTGCAGATACAGAGCGGAGAGGGATTTTTCTTCGTGCTGCAAGCTGGCTGGGTCGCCCCCGTTAAAAATAACCCAATTTGGGTTTTTTTGCCCATAGGGGCTGGAGGGAAAAGTGGGAGATGCAGCGGGACGAGGCAGGGTGCTGGATGCCCCCCCGGGGCGCTGGTGGCACCGTGGTCATCCTCGGCGGTCCCCACGTGTGGTGGGACACGGGGAGATGGAAAACATCACCCAATTTCCCTTCTTTGGCCTTAATTTGCATCCGCAGACGGGCCCCGGAGGAGCTGCTCGCACCAGGCCGGGGCGGCTCTTCCAGTCGCTGCCGTTTGGGCTCGGAGAGCCTTTAATTTCGGGGAGACACCCGGGGCTGGGCCTTGGGGTGGCTCCGGGTGACTCAGGGGAGGCTCGGCCCGGCCTTCCCGATGGGGAAAGGACCTCGGGGCCAGCGGGGAACCGGCTTTGGGGCACCCCGGGTGCTTTGTAGAGCCGGATCCCGCGTCCCCAGGGAGTCCTTTCCAGCGTGGTTCCTCTTGGGGTGACCACGGAGAGGTGTCAGCACGGGGCCAAGAGCGGCCCCCAACCTTCGTGGTGTTGCTTTTGGTGCTTTTTGGGGCCAAAAAATATACATATATATAAATAAAAAGGGCCGGGCCTTCTCTTTGGGCCTACTCTTCCAGGCCTGACCCCAACGGGACGTGGCGGTGTTGGGGAGCGCGGCCCCATTGTGTCCTCCCTTAACGGGGTGAATTTGGGGGGGGGACCCGTCAAGGTGAGGAGCACCCTTGGGTGGCGAAACGTGCGGCGTGCGTGCGGCACCTTGCACGAAAATGTTGGTTGCCACGGAAACACGGCACTTGCCATCCCCGTTCTGGGGAGGAGGGAAGGGTTTGCCAGGCACGGCGACACAACTTGCTGCCTTCTCCCCCCCTTCTCGGCCCCGGCCTCCCCAGGAGGCTGCCAAAAACCTCGCCGAGGGGTTTTTTGGGGCTCCACGGGACAGGAATTGGTTTTTGAGGAAGAGAAGTGGGAGATGAGGTCCCCGTCCCTGAGGCTGGGGGATGTGTGTCGAGGAGTTTTCGGAGCTCTAGTGGTTTTGGGATCGCTCCTGGGGGCTTCTCGGCCTCTCCTGCTGCCTCGATGGGAGAAATCTTGAGGTGAATCGTCTCAAAAAGGGTGCTTGGGGTGTTTTGGGATCTCCTGGTTCCATGTGGTGCCGTCCTCCCTTCTCTTCCCGGCCCCTTTCCAGCCTCCACCTTGAGAAAAATTAAAAAAAAATTGGACAGGGAAGGTTGTCGCCGCCCCGAAACGTGCCCAAAGCGGCCACGCCAAGAGCAGGGAGTTCATCGAAGGTGGCTCAACCCCCCAAAAAAATAAAAAAAAAAAGAACCAGGGCACCCCGCTCCCCGACACGTGCAGGGAGCCCCGGGGCGCTCACCCCAACCTTTGCCCTTCATGTCGCCTCCCTGCCAGCACCCCGAAACTAATTGCGCCCACGCCACGCCACGCACACCTCTCCCAGGGGCTCTTTTAACCATTTTCCCCCAAATCTTCCCCAAATCCCGCTAATTTTCCTCAGTCACCCCCTCAAGGGGACGATCCCGGGCTCGGGGTGCCCACCTTGGCGGGCGCAATCCCTGCCCAGTGTCACCTCCCTCGCTCCCCGTGCGCTAATCCCGTGTCCTCACCGGTGTCGCTAACACCTTCCCAGTTTAGCAGCATCAGCTGGGGCTGTAATTACCCGGCTGTGGGTTTTTTTTTGGGGTAATTACCTGCCGCTAATCGATCAAAGCCACCCTTGGCACCTGGCCCTGCCCGGTGGCCCCGTGCCGGGGCACGTGCCGGCACCAACCCGGTGCCACCGACACCTTTTTGGGATTTCGCCTCCCTCCCCGGCTGAGAGGGGTTGGGGACATCGTGGTTGGTGGCACCGAGGGTTTTGCCGTACCCTACAAAAACCCCATTGCTCCCCTGTCACCCCCATTCCCACCTCCAGCCCCACTTTTGTGGCTTTTCACCCCAAAACCTGCTTCACCCATCCTCATTTTTCCCCCTTTCCGCCTGCTCCCAGCCTCTCCAGCAGCCTTCCTCCCCTCCTCCTCCTCCTCTTCCTCACCCAGGGAGTGTCTTTTTTTATTTTTATTTTTATTTTTATTTTTATTTTTATTTTTATTTTTATTTTTATTTTTATTTATTTTTATTTTTATTTTTATTTTTATTTTTATTTTTATTTTTATTTTTATTTTTATTTTTATTTTTATTTTTATATTATTTATCCCAACACAGGGTGGGGAGGGAGATAATTCCCCCATCCCTCTTCCCCTCCCACCCCACCCCAGAACCTGTTGCAAGTTATTTTCCCGAATTTCCCATGTTTTGTATTGAAACCGAGGATATTTTTTTTATTTTATTTTTTTATATATATATTTTTTTCAGTTTCCTTTCTGAAAATAACTCCCAAACTATAATTTCCTCCCACTTGCTTTTTCCCCTCCTTATTTTGCTGCGCGGAGTCGCCGGTTTGGCAGAGCGGTGCCTTTCCTTTTGGGGTGGGGAGGGGGAAATTATGGGGTGGTTGGGGTGGTGGCACCGGGACGGGGCCGTCCCCAGCCCCCAAGGGGACGGGGATCCCCAGGGGACGTTTTTTGGGGGTCTGGGGGCAGCTGGGGGGCTTTATGGGATTTTTCTTTGGATGCTTTTCGCTCCCCCTTTTGGGATTCCATTGGGATGGGGTTTGGGATCCCAATGGGACAGGATTTGGGAGGTCATCGATATGGGATTTGGGAGCCCACCAGGATGGGATTTGGGATCTCATCGGGACATGGTTTAGGAGCCCACCAGGACGGGATTTGGGACCCCATTGGGGCAGGATTTGGGAGGTTGTTGGTACAGGATTTAGGATCCCAGCAGAAGGGTTTGGGGAGCCCACCAGGACATTATTTAGGAGCTCATTGGGACAGGATTTAGGAACCATCAGGATGGGATTTGGGAGCCCTACAGGAGAGGATTTGGGAGCCCATTGGTACAGGATTTAGGAGCCCATTAGGATGGGATTTAGGAACCCATTAAGATGAGATTTGGGAGCCTATTAGGACAGGATTTAGGGATCTATTAGGATGGGATTTGGGTGCCCATTGGTATGGGATTTAGGAACCCGTTATGATGGGATTTAGGAGCCTGCTAGGACAGGATTTAGGGACCCATTAGGATAGGATTTGGGAACCCATCATGATGGGGTTTGGGACCCCACCAGGACGTCATTTAGGATTCCACCAGGATGGGATTTGGGATCCTGTTTGGGATGGGATTTGGGTTCTCACCAGGACAGGATTTAGCACCCTACTGGGATGGGATTTGGGATCCTACAAGGATAAGATTTAGGAACCTGTTGGGACAGGATTTGGGGTCCCATCAGGATGGGATTTAGGATCCCACCATGAGGGGTTTGGGGATCCTGCTTGGGATGGGATGTGGGAACTCATTGGGACAGGATTTGGGGTCTCACCAGGAGATCATTTAGGATCCCACAAGGATAAGATTTGGGAACCTGTTTGGGATGGGATTTTGGGTCCCACCAGGACAGGATTTGGGATCCTACCAGGACATCATTTGGGGTCCCACAACGATGGGATTTGGGATCCTGTTTGGGATGAGATTTGGGGTCCTGTTTGGGATGGGATTTGGGATCTCACCAGGACATCATCTGGGGTCCCACCAGGCTGGGATTTGGGATCCCATTGGGATGGGATTTGGGGTCCCATTGGGATGGGATTCGGGGCCCCCACCACAGCAGCCCCTTTCCACCCCCCCTCCCCCACCCCCCCATAGCACCCCCATGACGTCACCCCCCCCACGCCATCCCCCCATGACGTCACACCTCGAATCACTCCCCCCCCACCCCACCACCACCACCCAGCCCGGCACGGCAAGAGTTAACTCCCCCCCCGGGGAGCCGTGACGTCACGGCGGGGCCGGAAGGGGCGGGACCCCGGGCGGCTGCGACTTCCGGGAGCGGCGGGGACCATGAGCTGGTGAGCGGGGGGGGGCCGGGGGGGCCCGGGGGGGTCCTGAGGGGGCCGGGGGGGTCCAGGGGGGGTCCTGGGGGGTCCGTTTTGGGTTCTAGGGGCTGAGGTGGGGGCGTGGAGAGGGTTTGGGGGGGGGTTGGGGGGGTTATTGGGGGGTGTGGTAGTGGGGGGGGGCGTGGGGGGGGCCTGAGGGGCCTAAGGGGGGCCTGGGGGGGGCGTTTGGGGCCTGGGGGGGGCCCTGAGGGGCCCTGAGGGGCCTGGGGGGGGGCATTGGGGGCATGGGGGGGTCTGGGGGGGACATTGGGGTCATGGGGGGGGTCTGGGGGGGGCGTTGGGGGCGTGGGGGGGGCCTGAGGGGGGTATTAGGGGGGTGGGGGGGGCAATGGGGGGGTCACAGGGTTTGTGGGGGGTTGGAGGGGGTCTGACCCCTAATAATGTATGGCTGGGGGGGTGATAGGGTTTGGGGGGGGGCAGGTCTGTAATAATTTGGATAATTTGGGGGGGGGGCTGGTGCGTGATGGTGTAGGGACTGGGGGGGGGTCACAAAGTGTAGGGGGGTTGGGGGGGGGTCAGGGTATGGAAGGGGGGGGCGCTGACCCCTAATAATGTATGGCTGGGAGGGTGATAGGGTTTGGGGGGGTGATAGGGTTTGGGGGGGCAGGTCTGTGATAATTTGGGGGGGGGGATGATTTATGGACTGGGGGGGCCTGGTTTGTAATGAGATATGGGGGGGGGCTGCCCCGTACCGGTGTGTGGATATAGGGGGCCGCAGGGGGGGCTGGTCCGTAATAATGGGGGGGGGGGGGGCTGGCACGTATGGGGGGGGCAGGTCTGTGTATGGAGCAGGTGGGGGGGCCGCAGCCGGTGGGTGGGGGGTGTGGGCACGGAACTGACACCGGGTGGGGGGTGCAGGTTGGGTAACCAGCTTATGGGGTGAGTTATGGGGTGGCTGATTTGTGGGGTGAGTTATAGGGGAACTGGCTTAAAGGGTGAGTTATAGGGTTACTGACCCGTGGGGTAACTTACGGGATAACTGACTTGTGGGGTAACTTACTTATAGGGTAACTGACTTGTGGGGTAAGTTATGGGGCAACTTACAGGGTAACTGACTTACGGGGCAACTTGTGGGCTAACTTGTGGGGTAACTTACAGGGTAACTAACTTACAGGGTAACTTGTGGGGTAACTGACTTACAAGGTAACTTATAGGGTAACTAACTTGTGGGGTAAATGACAGGGTAACTAACTTACAGGGTAACTTATGGGTAACTAATTTATGGGGTAACTTATAGGGTAACTTACAGGGTAACTTATAGGGTTACTGGTTTGTGCGGTAATGGATTTGTGGGGTAACGTATAGGGTAACTAATTTGTGGGGTAATTTATGGGGTAACTTATAGGGTAACTAACTTACAGGGTAACTTGGGGGATAACTTATAGGGTAACTAACTTGTGGGGTGACTGACTTACAAGGTAACTTATAGGGTAACGGACTTGTGGGGTAACTTATAGGGTAACTAATTTATAGGGTAACTGACTTGTGGGGTAACTTATAGGGTAATGGTAACTTATGGGGTGACTGACAGGGTAACTCTCAGGCTGTGAGCGCAGCCTCGGGGCCGTGCCACCCCATGGGCACCCCATAAGGACCCGAAGCCTCCTGCTGCCTGGGCCAGGCTGTGAAACCCCAATCAAAGACCCTAAATCCCCCAAATTCCCCCCTGCGTTTGTCCGTCCAGACACCACTGCCCTATTCCCACTGCCTCCTGTCTTCCCGCTGCCTTTTTTTACTGATTCTGCTAGAAACGACCCCAGACCGCAGCCCGGCCCCGAGAGGAAAAAACCTTCGGGGTCGGGGGCCAGGATGGGGAAAAATGCGAGATTTTGGGGCTGGGAGCAGGGAAAAGTCATGGATTTAGAGGCCGGGGGGGGCTCACGGATTAATGGGGTTTCAGCACACGCCGCACGTGCCTTTTGCTGCAAGATCGGGTTTTTTTGGGTCCTTTTCCTTTTCATCTTTCGCCTGGGGAGGAAGAAAAAGGTCACGGCGAGGAACGGGGGGGGGCCATAAGGCGCCCGCCATCAGGCTCCTCTTTCTTCTCCCCCCACGTCACTCCTCGAGCGGGGCCGGGACCCCGCGGGGGACACAATCGGCCTCAGTGCGTCCTAAATACCCCTGCCTGCCCCTAAATCCCGCTGCCCCCCCCCAACGATGAATCGAGCTATTCACGGGGGGGAGCGCGGCGTGACGCGGGGCGGCGTCAGAGCGAGGAGGAACCCGAGGTGGGTGCTGCCCTGCCACGAGGCCCAGCGTTATGTTTTCTGCCAAAAAACGGGGATTTTGGTACAACGAGGCCGTTTGCGAGCCTTATAAATCGGGGCCTTATAAATTCCGCCTTTTAATCCCGTTTTTTCTCCTCTCTAAGAGTTCAGCAGGTTGGGGTCCAAAAATTCGTCCCTGTGCCGATTTTCTGCGCTTTCTGTGGGTTTTCCGAGCAGTTTGTGGCAACCCAAACGTTTTTTTTTAAGGTTTTTGGGAACCTGTGAACCCAAAAAGCTGCTGCAGCTCGCAGGCAGCCTGCTAGAGCTGCTATTTATGGGGTCAAAACCCCAAAAAACGCGTTAAGGGAATGTTTGGTAGCGCGGCACCGCTCGGCACGAGGTCTTTTGGGGTGGGTTTTGGGGTCGTGGGACTGAGCCGAGCTCATGCTGAGGGCACCGGGTGTCAAAGGGTCGGGGCGGTGGGGGCTGGTGGTGCTTTGCTCCCGAAATATTTGGGGGTGTGCTATAGGGTGAGGGGGCTGGGGGAGCGGCCCCAAAAGGGAAATTGCTGGGGGGACGGGGATTGGGTGCAGCGGGGCTGTGGCAGATGTGTGGGTCAGTTTTTCAGCCATATTTTAAATATTTTGGGGTTCAGGCTGGGTTTTTAAGCGTGTTTTAGACCTGGAGGCGTGCCGTGCCTTGGGGTCGTCGGCACCGCTCCCCATTCTCCCAGCTTTCAGCAGAAATTAGGATCCGGAGATAAAAACGGGCTAAAACCAGACAGAATCAGGCTCTCGGGCACCCCGTGCCGAGGGGAGCACCCATGGGTGCCCTTCAGGAGCTGCCCCCCCGGCGGGCTTCACGCGCGGTTATCCCTTAATTATTATTTTTTTCCCCGTTTCCTTCGTGCAGGTAGCAGAAAAAAAAACCAACAATGTTCTAGTTGAGCCACAACCGTGTTTCACAACCGTGCTTAAAATGGATATTTTTGTAGCGCAGGCAGGGCCTAAAACAGCCTTGCAAAATTTCTGCTCGCCCACGCGCCTGGCGTGAGTAATTTTCTTTTGATGGGTGAGTAAAATATCATTAGTTTTTGCTGTTTTTTTTTTTTTTTATATATATATGTGTTTTTTTTTTTTTTTAACGGGCTCATCTCGGATCGGGTGGGAGAGTTCTGACATTATTTTGGATTTCGCTGAGCGCCGGCGCCCCGTGTGCTGCCGGGCACGGGCTAAACGCAGGGCTCTGACCCCAAACCCACCCCAAATCCACCCCAAACCCACCCCAAACAGGTCTTTATGGCCTCATCCCGTGCCACAAGACCTCACCCTGACCCTTTTCAGTGTCTTTTTTCTCCGTGCTTGCAGCCACGGGGCTTTTTTTTTTTTATAGGGTCGCGCTTCCTCGCGCCCTTTCGCTCCCTCCCTGGTGCCTTTTTCCCCACCCCGTGACCTCCCGCGGGGCTCCAGCGGGGAGAAGCGAGGCCGAATTTTGGCGCAGCGTCTCGCCCGGCACACAAGCTGTTTGTGAGCCCTTGGAATCATTTTTTCCTTGCGCATCAGGGCTCTGTTTGGAGCGGTTGCCAGGAGTTCCTCCGAGGCAGGGGGAGCGGGGTGGGACGGTGCATGCGGTTTCCATGGACACCCCGGAGTACAGCGAGGCAGCCAGAGCCATGCGAGAGGTTTTCCTTCCAACCACCGCTGCCTTCCTCACCTGTGCCGGGCTGGAATTCCCCTGCTTCGAGGGCACAAAGCTGTTTTTAGGGGATTTTCGAGGATTTGGAAAGGATTCGGGCGGCCCCGAGGCTGGAGACCCCTGGGGCAGGAGGCTGGGGGCGGGTTTCGCACCAGCTCTCCCCACGTTTTCTCTCTTTGGGTCCTGTTTTAGACCCGATAAGAAACTTAGGGCTCCTCCTCGAGCATTTTTAGGGCTGCCTTCACACCTCCAGGCCTTTGGGGTGCCCTGGTGTCCCCCGTGGCATCCCAAAACGCCGTTTTGGCTGGCGGGAGAGGTGATGGGGCGGCAGGACCCGGCACCGGTGGCGCTGCTCCTGCTCCTCTTCCCCTTGGCCAAACCCTGCCGGTGGCACGGGGACACCCAGCACCGATGGCACCTCGGGGCCATGCAGGAGCAGAGCTTTTGGGGCGATTTCTGCCTTTTTCTGGAGTTTCTGCCTCTCCTTTCTGATGCTTTCCTGAGCGCAGGAGGCACCGCTGCAGGGGACAGAGCTCCCTCCGGACGCAGAGGCGGTGCCTGAGGTCTGCTGGTGAGGAATTAGAAGTCATTCCTTCTCCATTCTCCTATTTTTTATGATTTCCCCGACCTGCTGGCGCGTCCGGGAGCGCTTTGATCTCTCCCAGGTAGCCTCCACCCTGCTCACACGCCGCTGTCCCTGCACCTTGCACCGAACCCTCTCCAAAATTTGGGCACCAGCGGGGAGAAGGGGAGCTCTTGGCACAGCTCCGACCCCCACAAAGGGGGTCCTAGGGCTGGTTTTCATCCCAAAATGTTTTTTTGGGGGGGATTAGGGGTGAGCATCCTATTTTTAGGAGCTCTCAGCACACCACAGGTCAAGGTTTGGGGTCCTTAGCACTGGGGGCCTGGCTGCGCTCAGGGAGCTTTCATTGCGGTGCGAAAAATCGATGTTTTTGGTGGAAATTTTGGTGGAAATTCAAGCAGTGAATAGTTCTGGCCGAAGTCCAGGCTACGCTGTTTTGCTGCCACTTGGTTTTTTGTTGTTTTTTTTTTCTTGATGGGGGAAAGAAAAACCAACAGAAACCCAACCAAAAAACGCAACGTGCCCGGCCGTGCTCGGGGAGGGTCCCGCAGGATGGTGGCTCTCTGGACGCAGCCTTAAGGTCTTTTTTTTCCCTAATTAAAGCAGTTTTGGGCTGGCAGTCCCTGCCCGGCCTCGTTTCAGGGGACCGTGGCGGAGTGGGAGCTCCGTCTTTTTATCCCCAGGTCCCCACGGAGCTCGTCGAGCCGCGCTCCCCCCAGCCTGCGAGGTTTGTTTCGTGCATCCCGGGGAGGATTCGCCTCTTTTTTTTTTTCTTTTTTCTTTTTTTTTTTGCACGGGTTTGTGCATGGAAAAGCCAAGTAAATATGTGACATTGCTGGGAAAACTTCAGAGCAAATTAGCCACAGCTTCTCCCACCTTCCCCTCCCTGGGGTTCCTGCACATCCCCGAGTAGAAGCTCGCAGGATTCTCTCCACCCACACTTTTTTTCCTACTTTCAGCCGTTCCCACCCCCTCCCCTCGGTGCTTCGCCCTCCTCCCTCCCGTCCCAGCCCCGTCAGCCTCGCAGAAGTCACCGCCGTGTCCCCGGCCAGCCCCTTTTTTTGGGGGGGGACACGGACGAGGGGCTTGGCTGCGACCGGAGGGGGAACGCTGCCGTGAGTCAGCCCGCGCGCTCTTCAGGAACACGATTTCAAGGGATTTCACACCCCAAACACAGCCCCGGCTTCCTCTCGCTCAGCAGAAACCAAAAACGCGCCCGTTCGGCTTTCCCCTGGGGGCGTGCAGCCCCACGGCCGGATTTTGGGGTGATTTTTGGCCCCCCTGGGTGCGCGCAAAGCCCCCATCACCCCGGGGGGCTCACGGCACCGAGCCACCTCCCTGGGATTTGTCACAAAACGCCCTTCGTACGGTCTCCAACTAGAATAAAACCCCTCTGAAGTTTTATTCTTTATTTTAATGCCTTGAATGCTTGCAGTGTTGTATTTTTGGTTGCCTGCTGTCCCCTCAATTCTGCAGGGGGGGGACACGGAGCCCCAGGGGGACACCGAGGGGACACCAAGTCCCCGCTGCCAGCAGCACCCTGCCACCGCGGTCCTGAGCGCCCAGCCCATCATTTACTTTAAAATCTGGGCTAAAATCATCTCCTCTTTCCTCTCCCTCGCTGCTTTTATTCCTGCTCGTGCGTTTTTCCTCATCCTTGCAGATCCGTGTGACAAGGTAAAGGTTTGGGGACCGGGAAATCCCGCGGTGCAGGGAGAGGGGCAGGCACCGCACGGGAGATGCTGCGCCCCTCTTCCTCCTCCTCCTCCTCCTCTTCCTCCCTCCAGCCCGGCTTCAGGTGGGCTCGTGGCATCGCTCTGCCTCTCGCCCCTCTTTTTTTTTTTGCTTTTTTTCCTCAATTTGAGGCACCCAGGGGAGCAGCAGCGTGCCCACCACGCTTTAATTGCCATCTTAATTAACCTGCGCTGCCCAGCCGCAGCTCCAGGACCTCCAAGCTTCTCGCCCTGAAGACCCCGTCTTTTTTTCCCCAAATTGTGCCTTTTTCCCCCCACAATCGCTGCTCGGCCCTGCCTGGCTGCAGCCCACAGCTCCCTCGTCCTGGCTTCTTTCCCAGCCTGAGCCAGTGCGGATTTCTCCTCCTGCCACCGAGCTGGGTTTATGCAGTCACTTCCAAAAACATCTAGTGACGGCACCTGGCTTCCAGGACAGCCTGTGCCTGGGAGAAGAAGGGAGCTACCTCATTTTGGTTTAAATTTGACCCGTGCAGGAAAACAGAAAGCAAAAATCCTTCATTTACGTTGTTTTGTTGTTTTTTTTTTTTCACTCTTTCTTCCTGTAAGGCACCGCACGCCCAGTTAGTGACGGGGTAATTATACGCCAGGCGAGTGTTTGTTTAGAAAAGAAGTGTGATTCACGGCTGCCCGGCATGCCCCGGGAGCTGGAAAGGGTTAAAAACCCCTAAAATTATCTCACACTTGAACCGGAGGACAATAAACAGGAAGCTCTGCAGAAATTTTTAAATTTAAGCCCGGTGACTCAGGCTGGGCGCTAAGGGCTCGGGGCCGGCTTCGTTACCGGCGGCTAATTACACCGTTGGTTGGCAAACGCTGCCAAAACTCGGCGAAAAGAGGCAGGGAGGGATCAGGAGGGGTTGGATAACCTCGTTTTTAACCTCTTTTTTTTGGCTTTTCCTGGAGTCGGTGGGGCTTCGTGGCGAGCGCTTTGCCCAGCACCCGTTGGCCGCATCCGATGGCGAGCGGAATGAGCTCAGGAGCCAGCCCGGCCGGTGGCCAAACCCTGGTCCTGCCGTGCCCTTCAGCAGCCCCTCTTTGGGTAGAGGGGTCCGAGGGGGCTCTGCCACCCTCCAGGAAGAGCCCCCCAAAAAATTGGGGCTGGGACGTGCCTGCAGAGGAGCCGCAGGAGGGCTCCCGTTGAGGCATCTCCGGGAAGAGAGGTTGGCGTTGTCTTTGGGACCATTTTTTTGGTTAATTAAAGCAGTACAATGCCCAAATGGCACACATTGGGAGATTTTGGGCACAACATTTTAATCTCTTTGACTTAATTAAAGACAGCACTTGCATTCCTGGCTTTTTATGATCCCGATAAGGGGAACAAACCCTGTTATTCCCGGGGTGGCCGCCTGCCCGCGGCGCCCTGCCGTACGGCGTGCGATTTCCTTCGAGTACTCTTCACCTCCGAGCTAGCTCACGTGGGGAAACCAATTTAGGTAACCCAGATTTTACTCGCAACCCTATTAGGGATTTTAAGAATGAAGGCTGGCAGGTGAGCCGCTCCTACAGCTGTTGTACCGGAGAAATCCTTTGAAGCGGCTTGCAGCTCCAGACACTCGGGCTGTTACTTTTTTTAATATCCTCTTGCTAAATATTTACAGGGTTTGTTGTGTTTTGTGTGTGTGTGTGTGTGTTGTTTTTTTTTTTTTTCCCTCCCCTTCAGATTTGTTGGGAAGCGTGGCGCGTTCTCCAGCCGCTCGCCGTGCCAAGGACTGCCTGCAGCATCCCTCCTCGCTTCCTATCGCCGGGGCAGGGAAAAGGGGACGGCGGCGGCTGGAGAGCAGCGAGCAGGAGGGAAAAAAGGGGCTCTGAGAGGGGAGCATGCTTTGTACAAGGCTTCTTGCCCCAAAAATCCAGCCTTTTTCACCCCTTTTGCTGAGGATGGGGCTGGCGGAGCTGGGCTTTTGCTGCGGCGCCGCGCTCGAGGCCGGCTCCGCTCACCCCTTCTCCTCCCCTCTCTCCCTTCTCTCTTTTCCAGGATACCGTTCAAGATCGGGCAGCCCAAGAAACAGATTGTACCCAAGACAGTGAGTAAACCGATTCCCCCTTTTTTAGCTCCAGCCTTTGATCATGTGGCTGATGAGTCAAGCCAGCACTTTGACTCGTCCCATTTTGCCAGCGCGCGCGCGTGTGTGTGTGTGTGTGAGTGCGCGCGCGTGGGAGGGAGATGGGAGCGAGCAAGAAACCTGTTGCAAGCTCTGACCAGCGCCCAGCTCCTCGTGCGAGGAGTGAGGGGGAGTCCCGAGCTGGGGGAGAGGATTTCGGTTGGGATCCGCTCCCTTTTCGGGGCTGGGGAGGGGGGACGAGGGGATGGAGAGCTCGGAGGGGCTGGCACGGTTTTCCTCGGAGATGGCTGAACGGGCTTCCTTCCTTCCTTCCTTCTTTCAGCAATGGCTTGTTTGTTCAGCCTTGCTGAGCAGATGGAGGAGGAGGAGTGGTTCAGCTCGCTGAATATAACTGTTTCCAAAGAAAGGCTTATAAGCCGAGATGCTTAGTGCTCGGGCGTGAATTAATTTGTGCTGCGCAGCATTTGCTTTAAAAGCAAATTAAAAAAGCATTTTGTATTCTCGGGCGTTTTCGAGGCTCCTATCCCGAGCGCTGCTCCTCGCAGCTGCCTGCGGTGTTTTCCCTCCTCGAGCAGATGGTCCTTGCCTTTGTCCCGTGCAGCAAAGCTCTGGCACCTCTCGGGAGCTGCCCCTGGAAGCTATCCCGTGTACCTTGCCCTAAAATCAGAGCGAGCACGGGGGAGACCTCGTTCTTACAACGCTAATTCCTGGGGGCGAGTGGGCGCGCGTGGTTCTGGGGCAGTTTCTCCTTGGGTCATGATGTTCCCCCCTCCCAGGGGCTAATTCTGCTGCTCCCTTTTTGTCTCAGTTCTCATTTTTTATTGATTTACTCAATATATACTCAATTTATTTACCCAATCCTGCTCGTTTCGGGACCCCCGCGTTGCCCTGCTCTCAGATTTTGCCTCTCACCCCTGATTTCCAACCCCGGCAGCCTTTCCTGCTCCCTCAATAACCACCTCCTCTGCAGCTCGGGGTGACCTGGACATCTTCCTTGGACATCTCCATCCCACCCTGGTTGACTTTGGCTTTTTCTCTGTTTTTTTTCTGTTTTTTCCCTGCCACGCGAGCCCCTCGGGGAGCTCGCTTTCCCCCGAGCCGCTGCCGTGCGCTGTTGGGAGGCAGTTGGCAGGCGTTGCTTATAGATATAGATACGTGTGTGTGTATTAAATAGAACAGCCCAGAATATCCGGCAGGCAGGGGTTCATTCGGCAGCACCAGCTTTTCCAGGCCTTTTCCTTCCCTTCCCCAAAGCAGCACAGCAATTTTTGTGCCAGCCGGGCGCCGGTTTTGATGTGCCCCCCCGTTTATGGATCGTGCCGATCCTCGACAGGCAGCAGATCCTTGGAGAGCTGAAAATAGGAAGCCCAGAGCCTGGTAACCTCACAGTAAGTGCAAAGTGCAGCCCTTCCAAGGAGAACAAACGGCAGGAAACCGTCCATCGCCCCGGGAAGGAGGCGCTCAGCACCGGCTCCGTGGCGTGGAAGCGTCGGGGCTGCTCCACAGCTTTCAGCCACCTCGAGGCCCCCGGGTTTTAGCTCCCGGCTGCAGGCTGAGAGGTTTCTCCATCTGCCTTGGGGGCCTGGGGGAGCGGCGGTGGCAGGCGAGCTCTGGTTTCGTGGCCTGTGATGTTCCAGATGTCGGTCTCCGGAGCCCGCTGCAGGAAGTGGGAAGGTGCGGCACCGCCAGCGCCGCGTCCCGAGCCGGTCCGAGGGGAAGTGGTTGCGGGGAGAAAATCTCCCACTCACGGAGATCAGGCCACAAAAGAAGAGGATAAAGAAAAGAAGAAGAAGAAAAAGAAAAAACAACAGCATTTATCAGCATCTAACTTATTTGGCTCTCCGTAGCTCGAGCGCAGGAGAGGGGAGGATCGCTCTGCGAGAGAGGCTGAGCTCACCAGCAAGCCTTTTTTTTTTTTTTCTCTTTTTTTCTGTTTCTTTTTATTTTTCTGATGAAACGCTGCCGGGGTTGGTGTCAGATCTAGGCCGGTAGTAGTACTGAAAGGCAATTTGTCTGGGCTGCAGAGGGGATTAGTCATGACTCCCTGTGCCCACTCGCTTCTGATCCTCCGGAGAAGGGCACGGTGTCAGCCGCGGCTCAGCTCTTCAGGTGGAAGGAAACCCCCGTGGAAAGCGGGCGGCTGGTGAACTGAAGTGCTCTCCCAGCGCCCCCCCCAGCCCTGCCCCTGCCTCCTTTCCACCTTAACCTGGGCAAATCCACGGGCAGACAGCGTAATCTCTCCCCTCCTCTCCCCTGCAAAGAGCAGCTGTCACCGGGGCGCGGGGGCTCTAATGCGCACGGCGGAGCAGGGCGCAGGGGACGCGGTGCCACGGCCCGGTTAAACCCGTGCCCAGCGAGAGGACTTGAACCTGTCAGAGCTGGATCTCTCTGCATAACATTCCTCGCTCCAACCCAACGCAGAATTGAAGCCTCTTAGGGCAGAGCTGCTCTCCCTGCCCTCCCCCAGGCCGCTTTCCATCCGCGCCAAGGTTACGCCGGAGCCGTGGCTGTCACCCGAGCTCCGCTGCGGCTCCGGCTGGCTGAAGTTCACCGCTGTCACCCCCAGGTTGTCCCCTGCTCCTCACCGGGGTCTGGGTGATGCGAGCAGGCAGCTAGATGGGAGAAGGAGCCGGCCTCGTGTCCCTGTGGGGCACGGAGATGGCTCCGCCGCATCCCACCCACGGCCGGGGATGAGCCGGGGGCTTCGTCCCCGCTCGGGATGGGGGAGGTCAGAGCTGGGATGAAGCCCCCTCTGTCTCACCCGGCTTTTACCCCGGCCTGACTCAGCTGGAGAGCTAACCTGGGGTGAGTCAGCTTGGCAGGGAGCGGAGCTGAGCCCTCCAGCCTGCCAAGCCTCCCCGCCTTGACTCATCCCGGCAGCGCTGGGCTCCCCAGGGGTGGCGGAGCAGGAGCAGGAGCAGGAGGATTCCGCTGCGTGCAGCTGCCTGCCGGCCGCCTCTTTCCATCGGGCCCCACCAGAGAGCTGGAAATCTCCAAAAAAAACAGAGGGAACGGCGGTGGGGTGAAACCCAGGGACATGAGTTCAAGCGTTTTGCTCCTTTTTGCTCTTTTCATTCAATCTTCGGCAGGATGTGACCCACCTCTGCAGGTGGAGCTGCTGCTTTTTTCTCCTTTTAGTGTTCCCAGCATTTCCTGGGAGCTCCGTGCACTCCTCCAGCTCGCTGGATGGAGGATTTGGAGAGCCCTTGGAGTCCCAGGTATGCCCAGACCCTGCCCGGGGCATCGCTTTGGCTCAGGGCTCCGCAGAGAGCATCCCCCCGTGAGAGAGCATCCTGCCCTGGTTCTCCCCTTGTTTGATGACACGACAAAAGCTCAGCAGAAGTTCCAGGTCATGGCAGAATTGGTGGCCTAATTCCGTGGCTTTCTTCTTTCGGAGAGGAGGGAGGAGGAAGCTTTTGCTTCCTGCTTTCTCCCAAGGTCCGTGAAAAGGCTGAGACCACTGGAACATGTAGAAATCAGCTAGTCCTCCTCCTCCGGGAAGAGAAATTAACCTCAGGGGAGCGAGGAGGTTCCTCACGGTCCCTTATTTCCATCTCTTTGTAGTGTTGGCTTTGGGCTCGCTTCATCGCCTCGTAACCGTGGTGTGGATTCGGAAACTGCCCCGAGAGCGGAGGGAGGTTATCGCGGGTGTCTGCAAACCAAAAATAAGTGGGTGAGAAAGCAGAGCCCCGTTTCCCTTCGGTGCTTTTAAGAACTCGTCGTTCCTTTAACAGAAAATTAAAAAGATTTAAAAGGAAAAGCCAGAGAAAGCAATTCTGCATGGAGGAGCCCGCGATGCCTGGAAGAAACAGCGGCGGGTACAGAAACGCGTTTCGATTTGGAGGTTTCAGAAAGAGGCGGCGGCGAAGTGGGATTATTTTAACACCACAGCAACTTCCCTTCGGGATATTGCAATTTTCATGCCTGTGCTGCTTCTTCTCGTTACCCTCCACGTGCTAATCCTATCCCTAGCCCTTTGCCGGGAGTGTCGGGGCTGCGCGGCCACGGCTGATGGCTCAGCTCGCTCCTCCTCGCTCTCTCCACGTGCCTCTCCCCCATCACTTGTTGCCTTCCATAAATCTGTGTGATAAAAGCAGGTTGTACCCAAGCAGCACCTTGGGGACCCTGCTCCTCGCTGCCCCTGGAGCATCCCCTGGGCTCCTGATGGCTCGGGGGGGGGGCGCGGCGGCGCGCAGACAGGCAGCCAGTTGCTCCTGTGGGCGTGAAAAATAAGAGCAGTCCTCGGGCAGCTGTCTGCGCAGGGATGGAGCTGGAGACGGGAGGCTGAGGAGCTGCCAGGGACATTCACCTCGGTCCCGTGTGGAAGGGACGCGGGCAAAGCGGGTCGGGGGTTTCGGGGGAATTTTTGGGGGGCTGGCACGAGGGGGACCCTCGGGTCGGGGGCTGGAGCTCGGTGCCGGGGAAAGGACGCGGGCAGCCTTCAGAGGACATCTCTCTGAGTCCCACCTGACCCCTCGCTGCTTCGCAACCCCAACAATTCACACCTAGGACGTATAAATAGAGCTCAAGACTCGGCGGTTATTTTCGCAGCCGGAACAGCCATAGAAAACGGAGGGCGATTGGTTTTATTTTTTTAATTTTGGAAGCTGGGTACCTGACCTCCAAGCACCAGCTGCTGCCGAACCGCCGAGCCGTGGTGGGAGCTGCCCCCACAGCGCCCCGTGCCCGCTCTCCAGCGAGGGTTTTGAGCAGCACCGAGGGGATTTGGGGCTCGGTGGAGCTCTTTTGGCAGCGGGGAGAGCCAGCCTGCGTCCCTGGGATGGTGGGAGAGGATGGCGAGGACAGCTGGCTGCTGGGCACGGGGATAAACACTTCACCCCGTGGGGCTGTCAGCCAGCCCGAGGGTTTGAAAAGAGCAAAAAAAGATGCTGCAGAAAGGAGGTTTTAAGACAAAGATTGCTGGGCTCCCTCTTAAAATATCGGTCTTAGCACAGTTTTGATCCAAAAACAAATATCCATGCTAAGTGGTCTGCTTTCACACCCCGCTGTTAGCCTGGGTTTGAAGCCCTCAGGGCAGGGCAAGGGCTGGGAGCAAATCTTTGGGTCCTGCCCGTCCTAGCTGCTTGGATTTCCTTGATTTCCTTCCTAGCAGGGCAGCTTGAGAAGGCAAACGACCCCGCTGCCCGTCCCACGGCGACCCCAGCGTGTGCGCTCCCCCTCGGCTGGTCCATCCAAAGCTTGTGAGGTGTGGGGAGCGCACGTTTCGGCGTGTGTTCAAACAGAGAGCATGGCAGGAAAGCTCCTTAAAATATCTCGTGTCGCTGGAGAGCCGCTGCCAGCTCGCAAGGAGGAGGAAGCCGCCGGCGACGCAGCGCGGGGAGAAGGCTGAGCTGCGCTGCGGGGAGCCCTGCTGCAGCTGGAGGAGCTCGTGGCAGGGAATTGCTGCGGGAGCACGGAGGAAAACGTCCTAGGAGCATACCCAGGGGCACCTCGGAGGATGCAGTCCGGGGGATCGGAGGGCTCGGGAGCGGATTGAGGGTTTTTTTGGGGGAAAAGTTGTCCTGGAGAGGAGGGGGAATGAGTGAGTGGCTACTGGGGTCTGGCTGCTGGGTGCCGTGGTTCTTAGCACGATGCTGGCAGAGGGGAGGAGGTCCTCGCTGCTTTGGGGATATTTGGAATTGAGATTTGGATTTCTGGAAGAGGGAATAAAGACTCGATTTACTTCGGACTCGTAGCTCCCCTTACAGCCGATGCCTCTCCGGGTCCTCGTGGGCATTTCCCGAGGCGTGGGCATGGAGCAGGCAGGTCGCTGCCCTCCCCCTGCAGTATTTCTGAGCTGATTTCCTTCTGTTCTTCTTCCCCCAGGTGGAGAGAGACTTTGAAAGGGAATATGGGAAGCTGCAGCAGTAAGTATGAAGCGTACCGGTACGACAAGACGAGCAGCATACCTCCCTCTCTGCCCTCTCCTTGCATCTGCCCAGGAAATGTTAGCCGGTTACGCTCTTCCCAGCCACTCGTTCCCTGCCCTGTAATTTCGAATTGTTCGGGGTTTCTCTCCTGGCTGGGTGGCCAAAGGTGTCCTAAGACGTCTTTGCAGTGGGGTTGAGGTTTGCAGATTAGGGCGGCTGTGAAGCAGAGGGTGTAAAATTCCCGGGATGCTGGAGGCTTACCAAAGAGCCCGACACCTCCCAGGACAGGGATTGTTTTTACCACGCCGACCGTGGCACGTAAGCTCGCAGCTATCATCTGGAAGCATTTGGCTTTGCTGCTCTGTAAGGAAACGTAAGGACTTAGGAAAATGCGTGGCTTTGAACCAGAGATCACCAAACGAAAAAGGGGGAAAACCATCTGACAGTAACCAGAAAAGGTTGGGCAGCGCTGAACTTCGCAGAGCCCTGCCTGGATATTTTTAACTCCCGACAGAAGCCAGCACATTCAGCACGTAAATGATTTGTTGCATGCATGATACGCTCCGGTTTGTTTCTTTCCAAGTTTTCAGCCTTTGCCTTCTTCTTCCATCTTTCAGATTGGAAGATCAGACCAAAAAACTTCAGAAGGATATGAAGAAAAGCACAGATGCAGACTTGGGTATGTGACTGTAGGATACATAGACTGTGAACTTGGCCACAAAGAGATGAAGTGACTTTCTCGAGATCACATGAGTAATCTGTGACAAGCCTGGAAAACAAATCTAGATCTCAGTCCCACTCAGTTTTCTTAGTTACAAGGCCATCTGCACGAGGGCTGCCGAGCAGCGACTCAACCAAGGGAGCTGGAAGCGTGGTAGGGGCTGGGGCCGTGCCTCCGGGGCTGTGCCTTGCTGTGTGGCCTTGGACGAGTCGCTTTCTTTCCTTTGCCTCAGTTTCTAGGACTGAAAACCAGGAGAAATGATTCCAGTTCTCGTGTCGGGCAGGCAGGAGGAGCCTGTAGAGTTGAGCAATGCCCGTTTAGGTGCTTCAGCTGAAGGCATCTCATGCCAGCTGTAGCCAAAAAAAAAAGTCACGGCAGCTGGAGAAGTGGATCCAGAGGGTGCTGGGCATCAAAACAAGCAGGGCAGCCTGCTGAGACGCAGCAAGGAGCTGTTTTAAACACAGCTGGCTTTTCTCAGCGGGTTTTTGGGGTCGTCCCTGTTTGTCCCAGGCCCCCATAGCCCCAGGAGCTGGGGCAGATGCAGCAGCAGCCAGGTTTGGGCTGGGCTGGTCCAGCACATCTCCAGGGAGCTGGGCTCACGGAGGGCTGGAGGAGTGGGCAGGAGCCCCAGAGGGCACGGTGCCAGCAGGAGGGGTGGCAAATTTGGGGTTTTCCCATAGCAGAGGCTCTCACCTTTGTGTATGTGCTCAGCCAGAGATGAGCACAAATCCCTGCTCTTGCCCGTGCTCTCCCACCCTTCCCAGCACAGCACTGGGAAAGGCACCAGTTACCAGGACAAGTCCTTTCCAGGGTGAAAAGTGCCCTTTTTGGGGACTCTGGTCATTGTCAGGGCTCCATGGTAAGTTTTTCCTTGTGAAGGATTCCCCTCCCCTCCCTTGCAGTGGGCGTTGTTTATATGGAGCATTTCAAGTCCCGGAGGAGCTGTGGGAGGACTTTCTTTTTCCGTTCTGCTACATGGCAGAGGCACAAAACGAGCCTTGGCCAGCTCCAGGAAGATCTGATTTCTCATTTAAAGGCATGAAATCATGAGCGTAAGGGAAGGTTTTGAAGGCAGCCCGAGCAAGGACGGCCGAAGGAAGAGGGAGACAAATCTGATGGAGCGCTGCGGGCTGCCCAGAGGGGGTGCCCTGCTTGCTCAGCTAACATTTAGCCCCCGTGCCCGAGCAAAGCAGCAGTGCATCAGCTTTGTGTGCTCCCCCGAGTGTCTTATTTCTTCCATTCTACCTCTGCGCCGAGGGGGCTGATTATTCACTGCCTGCAAACCCTCCCCAGCAGGCTGGACCTGGTGGCCGGAGTCTCCTCCTTGTGCCAAAAGAGCTCCCAGTGAGGCCGATAGCTCCTCCTGTGCCAAACTTTTCCTGCTCAGCGTGCCCGGGGAAAGGGTACAGGTTATTAGCAGCACTCGGTGCTGTGGCTATTGATCAATAACCCCCTTTTTGCAAAAAAAAAAGAAATAAATAGGGTCTTAATCATGGGAAGAGGATCTTAAATTGGACACCAAAGCTCTCCTTGGGAAATGGGGTGCCCACCAGATCGGTGAAATAAATAACCAGGGGCATCGTCACCCCCTGGCTGCCTTTTTGGGGCCGTGCAGGTGAGATCAGGGATGTTTTACCCCAAATTTTGCATTCAGCCTGAGAAAGCCCAGCTGCTGGCCCAGCCCCGCTGCTCCCCACATCCCCTCGCTGCGGCACACGGTCGGGGAAGGGAAACTCATTTGTTTTCCAGCCGAGGGAGTTCGGCCACGCTCAGCTCCAGCCCGTCCTGGCACAAATCCTTCCTCAGATGTGGTCGCACACATGGATTAGAGCCCCTCTGTTTCAGGGCTGAAATGCCTCAAGCCTTCATGTTGGGGTGATGGACGGCAGCTTTGTTACTCCGCAGCGAGCTGCCCAGCCACTGAGCTTCTGAGCTGCGGATAATTGTGTGTAACCTTTAAATCAGAACGCTTAACCCCCTGATTTATGATCTTAAGCCCCATTATTCAGCCGACTTGAACTTTTTCTATCTCAGCTCGTACAGTAGGAGCCCTTCCAGAGCTGGGCTCAAGCATCTGGCTTTCTGATCTTCAACTGAATAACTTCCAGCAGCAGTGCTGACGAAAAAGAACGATTTTTACTTTTTTTTTAGTAGCATTGACTTTTTTTTTCTTCATTTCACGTCGACGCTTGCCTTTTTGCTCATCTTTTCCCCTTCCGTACCTTGGTTGTTTCACCGGTCTTTAGTCCTAGCCCCGTTGTGGGGGGGGTTAATTTTCTTTAATTAAAGGAGGACGGATTTGTCTGATGGAAAATGAGCACAAAGGGCTCGGCAGGGCAGGAACCGAAGCCCCTCAGCCTGCGCCCTGGTCTTTGGTCTCGGGGTCTTTGCATTTTCCTCTTGCTTTTGGAGTCCGGTTTCCACGGGCAGAAAAATGAGGCTCATCGAGGGAAAGTGCTTAGCAAGCTTGTGTCTCTGCCGCTTGGTGTAGTGCCTATTTTGAGAGGAAAAGAGAGAGAAACCTCGTCTTCCAGTCCTGTCAGTCTGGTCCTTTTCCACCGGCACTAAACCCACTTCAGATATATATTTTTGTAAAGCTGTTTGAAAGACTTAATGGACTGTGATTTTTCTCATTGTGGAAGAGCTGTAGTGAGCCTGAGAGTGACACTTAATAGTCTGTCAAGAAAAGACATTAAAAAAAAAAATCTACATTTTGTTTTTTTTTTAAAAAAAAGAGCAGCGGTTTTGTTAGTCTGGTATTATTTCTGGCAGCATCACAAGCCGTACATCAAAGTGGTGCAGGCTTAACTTATATAAAAACACTTCTCGGGGTGTTTACATGAATGAAGGGCTGGGTTTTTTTTCCCTTTTCATCCCTCAGCCGGTGCTGAATGCCCCCGGGAAGGTTGTGCTGATGTGCAGAGGTCCCCGAATCCGTCCCCGCGCAGGGTTTGGGCTGGGTTCCCCGGGGGTGCGCAGCTCCAGCCGCTCAGACCTGTCCCTCTCCGCTTCCCTCCGCACGCCCCCGGCCCCGGCCACGCTCAGCCATGTCCAAATCGGCCGTGAAAATCTCTTCGGACCTGCTCTCCAACCCCCTGTGCGAGCAGGAGCCCAGCTTCCTGGAGATGGTCACGGCCTTCGACACGGCGATGAAGAGGATGGACGCCTTCAACCAGGAGAAGGTGAGGGTGGCTTTGGGGAGGAGGCACCGGGGGTGCTCGGGGGTAGCTCTGCCCCTTCCAGCCCCATCCTTCCCTCTTTATCCTTGCCTCTGAGTTGTGTTTTCCCCACCAAAACCTCCGTAAATCCTTTTTCTGATTCCGTGTTGGAGGTTTTAGGACACGGGAGGCAAATTGCTTGGTTTTGGGTAAAGGGCACTGCTCATCCCGCAGCGGGCGCTGCGCAAACCCTTTTTCCCACCAGCCTGGCATCTAATCCTCCCTCTTCCTTCCCACAGGTGAATCAGATCCAGAAAACAGTCATAGAGCCTTTGAAAAAGTAAGTACCAGCCTCAAATCGGGGGTTCATCACACCCCTGCCCCTTTTTAGGGCTGCCCCGTGCACACCCCCAGGACAAACCGGTGGCCCCCTTGGTGGGGAAGGCACAGAGCTGGTGCCCTAGCGCCAAATTTATTTATCCGTGCTTTCAAGGACACCTGGGAGGAGTGGTAACGAGCGCGTTGGGTCACCCAGAGGTGTGTTGGTGACTTCCAACCTTTTTTTTTTTCCGGTTAAAAAAGCAAAATGGGCAGCAGGTAGGGGTGGGGTGGCCCAGCCCAGCGCTGTGGGCACTGAGTGTTTGAGCGAGCTCCGTTCCTCTGCAGGTTTTCTATTAAAAAAGCATAGAAAGGGTTTTATTAAAGCACGGAAATGTTTTTAATTTGCTTTAAGGGAAACCTGCTCCGTGTTTTTGTAGCATATTCAAGGAAAGAGTCATCGCAGTGCCAGCGCAAAGGGCAGGTGGGGAATAGGGACAGAAACCAGGTGGCGTTCCCAGTCCCAGGTTGATAACTGGTGAAGGGTTGGGATATCCGAGACCCTGGAAAGCATCTCGCAGCCCTCTGCACGATGCTTTAAATGCTTCTGAAACCGCAGGCACGCGGGGAGCCCCCTGCCAGGAGGAGCGGGGTCCCTGTGCTTTGGGGCTGGGGGCTGCAGGGCTTTGGGGCTGCAGAGATTTAGGTCTTCGGGGCTGGGGGCTTTGGGGTTTCCCCAGGCAATGTATCTCCAGCCAGGCTCGGTGCCGGATCCCTCTCCAAAATGTGCCCATCCCCAGTTTTGGAACTAAAACCTTAGCTGCTGACCCCATTGCTCCGGGAGCAGCTTTCCCCCTTTCCCCCCTTTCCCTCCCTGCCACCAGGAGCTCACTTCAGCCTCGCGGTGCGTCACGGCTCGCTCGTGCCTCGGCACCGCAGCGGTTTTGCCACCCAGTTGACAAAAAATCGGGTTGTTGACAAAAAATTCACCTCCGCCTGCCCAATTTCCAGCAGCTCTGAGCGGTGTCGGTGTCGCAGGCTGTCCCCCCCAAACATTTTAGGGTCGCCGCTGCGCCAAACAGCTCCTGAAACCCGGAGCTCTGCTGCTTTTGTTAGGGGAACGGAGCAGGCGAGCGAAAATAAAATAAAATGACTTTAATATGACAGTAAGTGTTGCAAATTGCTGAATAACAATTTTAGTTTAGCTTTGACACAGGCTGGGGTTTTTTTTTATGCGTGTTTTTTTTTCTTAAAGTTGTTGTTTCTGCCCAAATCTGAAAGTCAAAATCCCTGCGTACCGCTCCGCGCGTGAGGTTACGCCGCGGCGCCGCCGGTCGGGGGATGTTTGGTGACTCAAGCATCGCCCTGGTCGCCCATCAGCGGCCAGAAATCCTCGGTTATTTAGGAAAAAAAACACACATGAAGATAAAAGAAAAAAAAAAACAACACAGGCTTGTGCAGTGGAATTGTGTTGCTTATTATCTAGATTGTCCTCATGAAAGATACATTAACTTCTTCTTCCAGCATTCTGTTAAAATTGGAAGAAGGGCTCGTGCGTCTGAAATCTTCCCTTTTTTTTTCATTTTTTTTCCCCCAACTGAACAAGAATACCTTTTATTTTTTTTTTTCCCTGCAAACCTCGCCTTGTGTTTTAAACCCCAGCCAAGCTTCAGCTCGAGGTGACGGAGCCGTTCCTGCGTCGCCGCTGTCGTTCGGCTCGGGGCGGAGGCGCAGGAGGGGCAAAACCCTTTTGGGGGCATCCCTGTAGGGTCGGCCCCATCCTCGGTTAAATGGACATGAGGGTGTTTACTTCAGCACCCTGGCTCCTTTCCAGCCCTGGCAATCCTCTCCAACTTCCCAAATTTCCATTGGACTCCACTGGGGTGGTTTTTTTTTTTCCCTTTTCCTGCCCTTTGGCACCTGCGAGCGGTTGCTGCGTGCTCTTCAACGGCTCCCGCCCCCCGCCTGCAGAGGCTGCGCCTCGGTGCCGAACAGAAAATGAACCCAAAATCGCTCCCTTTTCCCTCCTTTCTGAACCTCCAGCAGCATAGGTACGTGCGTGGACGAGCCAGGAACATTTCTGAGGAGCCCAAGGGTCCTTTTGGAGGCTGATGAGAAGCAGGAGAGAAACGCAAAGCTTGCGCCTCCCCTTGTCCTGCTGCCGGAGAAAACCCGGCGACGTTTCGGGGATAAAAGTTTGGGATTAATGCAAGCTGCCTCGGGGAGCTCTGATTTCCAGCTAGGTAGGGCTTCCCCGCTCCGAAACGGCTCTCCCCAGCCTCTCCCAAACTGGCTTTGACCTAGAAACGGGCTCTGCTCCGCCAGCTGCGCTTTATTAGGGCTTCACTGGTGGTCTTCTGTGGTTTATTAGCCAAAGACACAGATAAGTAGAAGCCAAGCAATTAGCGGGGCTGTAATCAGAGGCACATGTGCAGCGCAGGCTCCACTCTGCTGGTAGGTTTGGGGGAAATATATTAGGTTAAACCCCGCAGAAGGAAGCAGCAGTGGATTTAAAGGGGGCTTGGGCTGGGGATTGGGGAGCTGGGGGAGGACAGGGGGGATCCGCACCCCTCCTGGAGCCCGAATTCACGCCGGATTGGGTTTTTTTGGGGCACGGCGGGTGGAAAGCAGCTGGATTTTTGCTTCCCTCTCCCTGTTCCCAGCGAGGTGCCTTCGGGGCTGATGGCAGACCGTGTGCTGTCACCTCGGTGTCCCTTCTGAGGAAGGAAGCGGCTTAGGGGAGCCAGGTGGTTTGGAGATCCCCAGCCTTTAATGCCTTTGGCGTTGGGAGCCGCTTTTATTCCCCCAGCCTCTCGGTTTAACCAGCTCCATCCGTCTGAGCAGCAGCCACGGTGTCACCACGGTGTCACCACGGTGCCACCGTCCCCCTGTCCCCATCCCCCTGCTGCAGCAATTCCCTTAAAGCCAAACACCAGTCCTAAAACCCAGCATTTCGCCCCCAGATCCCATCCGGGGAGGCAAAAACCACCCCGAGGGGAGCGGCCGAGCCCCCGTGGCCGTGCGCACACGAGGGTCTGGGGGCTCCTCACCCCTCCAGCCCCCCTGAGCCCTCACCCTGCACGTCCCCCCCTGGCAGCAGCGGCGCTCGAGGAGCCCCAGGGGTGCCGGGGACCGGAAAAGGAAAAGCAGCTTTCGTGTCCTTACGAGCCCCTAATGAGGATTTCACGCACAAAGCTAGCCACACGGCTGCCCCACACCCCCCCCCCCACATCGACCCGTGGCTCTTAGCCTAAATCCCCAGCCCGCTTGGGGTATTTTTATTTTCATTTTATTTTATTTTATATATTTTTTTTTCTGGCTCGGAAGGGCTGCTTTTCATTTCCCCTTCCTGGTGGGCGGACGGGCCCACGACGGACGGCGTGGGCACGGGCTGAGGCATGGCAGGCATCCCCCAGCATAGCCCGCATGCTTCGGCCTCGCTGAGCCTTCCTCGTGCCCCTCCTCCTCCTCCTCCTCCTCCCCTTCTGCGTCTCCGTCGCTCTTTGTCCCCCCGTACCCGGTGCTACCCCTGCACAATTGCTTTTGATTTTATTTCCCAAGCCCCAAGGATGAGCGCACGTGCGTGCCAGCCTGGTCGTGCTCAGGGCACCTGCAAAATGGGGAGGAAAAAGAAATTTTAGCATCCTTTTTCCCTGCGCCTCGAGCCCTTTTCTCAATTTTAATTACGGGAGGCTGGAGCAGAGCCGAGGTGGCAACGGTGTTGATAATTCAGAGAACGGGGTGAATTCTTATTTTTTTCCTTAAAAAAAATTAAAAATACATTATTTTTTCAGGGTTAAACCGCCACCCTAAGAGGAGCTCACCCTGGCGGGCAGCGGGGAGGCAGGAATTGGGATTTCCTTTTGGTTATCCCCTCCTATCTCCCCTCACCTGCTCCTCCTAAGCTGCCTGCGCCGTAATCCGCTGCCTAAAAAGTGACAAGGAGCGGCGGCAGCTTATTCTGCAAGCTGCTTTCGTGGCCGGGGCCCTAATGCCCCGTGCTGCTGCTGTTTCACCTCCCCTCCCCTGTGTTTTCAGCACCGTACCCATTAAATTTTCTCGGAGCCAGCCCCAATTTTGGCTGCTTTGTGTTCAAAGCGGGGCACGGAGCAAGAGGCTGGGGTCTGGGCGTGTTTTTGGCTCTCCGAAGCACTTGGGGAAAGATTTGGGATGCTCACGGGGTTGTTGGGGCAGGGATTGGGAGGCAGGGGGACGTGCTGGGGGCTTTTGGGGGCTTTTTTTGCTTTCCACCAGGAGGGTTTGTGATTAACACATGGGATGTTTGTGCGGCCACTCACCCTTTGGTTACGTCCTGGGAATAATTTGGCAGGCGCAGGGATCCTCCTCTCGCCCTCTGATTGATGCTAGGGACAAAAAAAGGGGAAAAAAAATGATCGAGTTGATGCTAGGGACAAAAAAAAGGGGGAAAAAAATGATGGAGTGGATGCTAGGGACCAGAAAACGATCCAGCCTTTTTCGCTTTCCAACCAGATTTAACTTCAAAGCGCGTGGAAACTATGTCGCCGATGGTCTCCTGCGCTCTCCCTCGCTGCGTTTCGGAGCCAAAGGCTTTGCTCTCGCCCTGCGGGACGGGGCTTGTCGGATGTAAAAGGGCTGCACGCTAATTCTCCGCTCCTCTCGGTGCCTCTTTTCATGTGTGAGCAGCGGGGAAGTGCCGAAAAAGCTTGAGAACGCTCTCAAAAAAGGGGAAAATCGCTGTTTAAAACCCTGTGCGTGGTGGTGACACGATGCTTGGCAGCCCCGGAGGTGGCTTTTGGTGCTCTGCCACCCCACAAGCTGGTGACGGGACCATTCCCAACCCCGTTCCTGGCTTCTCCTGCCCCATACATCGCGGGGAAGCAGCTGGGTTTGTAGGGTTGAGGCCACCCCGTCGGCACCGGGGAGGCACCCGGTAGTTCAAGGTTCTGCGCCCCCCCGTTGGGGAATTACCCCAAAAATCAAGACGTGTCCCCGTGGCCTGATGGCACTGCTCGTCCCCATTACCAGCCCATTAATAATTAGGATTATTTCTCCCGAAACTGCAGCCAGGAGCTGCTGACAAGGTCATGCTGCCGGCACCGAGCGCGTGCGCCTTTGTGCCGTGTCCACCTCAAAACCTGGGCACCCCAACCCCTCTTTCCATGCAGCCCCTTGTTCCCGTGCCACATCCTTCCCTTCCCAGCCCTTTTTGGGCACGTTTTGGGGCACCGTGCGGAAAAAGGAGGAGGATTTTTCCCCACAGCCCATGGGACGGTGAGGCTGAGCTCGGAGCCCTGCGCAACCGGGCCCCGCTGGGAGCCCCCGCAGGCTGCTGGTGGCATCCCGATGTGAGGTTTACCATAAAAAGCCATCTCGGGGCAGCAGCATCTGACACTCGGGGGGCCAGCTGGATGGCAGGGTGACGCCCGGCCGGCCTCCCGCTCCCTGATGACTTTTGCAGGTTGCACGGGGCCGTAAATTCAGCTCCCAGCTGCGCCTCCCAACCGCGGACACGCAGCGGGGGGCACCCTCCTTCCCGCTGCCAGGACGAGGGGGGCTGCCCCCACGGGTGGTTTTGGGGACCGCTACCCCCCGTGGGATGTCCTCAAGGGGGTGCACGGGGAGGTTGGGGTTGCTCTCGGGGTTTTGGGGAGCAGCTTGGGGGCATTTTGTGGCTTTGCAGGGAGCGGGGACGCCAGCGGGGTGAGCGCACGGCAGCGTGGGCGTCCTCAGCCATCGGGGCCCCGTCCTTGCTGTCAGATGTTCCCATTCCCTCGATTTTTATGACACCTTTTAATAACAGGAGGCTTCCCCTAGCCTGGCCCTCCTGTTTGGGGTGGGGAGCGCTCCTCCAGCCCTGCCATATAGGAGACGGGAGGCGTAGCAGGGAATATTTCTCCTGCTCCCTTCACCTTCACCACGCAGGGACGTTCCTAAACGCTTCGTGCCTGCTTTTTGCTTTTCGAAGCAAAATATTGGGGGAAAAAACACATTAGCGAGCTGCGCACGCACAAGGAAACGGGGAAAAAGTGCAATTTTTGTTTTCCTCTTTGCTTTGCTCGCCCGAATTAACAGCATTGTTCTCCGGGGCAGCTTCCGTCCCCGTCCCAGATAAGGCAGCTTTGGGAGAGAGGGGGAAAGCCGTTAAAAATACGGAATTAATGGTAAAACCAGAAGGGCTGGCAGGCAAGCCCAGAAGCAGGTTGGGACCTTCCGAGCGCTTTTACCAGGCTTCCCAAATCGGGCGAGATTTTTTTCTATTAGTTGTTGAAAAACACACCCCGAAACACGAGGATGGACCCTACAAAAACCCCAAAACCTTGGCAAGGGCTCACAAATCGTGTCTATGCCTTTCTTTCAGCCTCCTGGAGGAACCTCAGGAAAGCTTTTGGGTTGGGGCCGGGCTGCGCTGACCCCCCTGGGTGTTTTTCTCAATCCTGGCCCTGCACGGGGCTGAATTTTGGACAGGAACGGGGCCGGCAGAGCAGGGATTGCAGCTCCCGGCCGTGCTTCTCCTCCATCCCCTGCATTTTGCCGTGCCGGGGCCGTATCCTGAGCCCTCTCAGCACCTCCCAGGGCTTCGTTGGCTTCTCCTGGCCCGTGGTGGTGCAGCTGTTGGAAGGAGCTGCGGGAGATCTGAAGGGCTTTGTAGCACAACAACGATGCGTGACCAAGTGGGGATTTAGGGGCACTTTTTCCCCAGCTCCCACCTGTAGGGACAGCAGTGGGGCCGCCGAGTGACCCCTTTGCAATTTGGGGGGCTTTGGGGTGGCAGATTCCCTAGGGGGGCTTTGGGGTGGCACATTTACCCGGGGGTTTTTGGGGTGGCGCATTTCCCTGGGGGTTTTTGGGGTGGCACATTCCCCCGGGGAGGCTTTGGGGTGGCAGCTTGTCCTCGGTGCCTCGTCCCCGCTCAACCCCCTCCTGTGTTTTTCTCCCTGGCAGGTTCAGCAGCGTTTTCCCCAGCCTGAACATGGCAGTGAAGCGCCGCGAGCAAGCCCTGCAGGACTACAAACGCCTGCAGTCCAAGGTGGAGAAGTACGAGGAGAAGGAGAGAACCGGCCCCGTCCTCGCCAAGCTGCACCAGGTACGGCCCCGAAGCCTTGGGGCAACCCCGGCCACGAGTTTCGTGGCCACTCGGGAGCCCCGATGGGTTCAGGTGGATCTCTTTCAAAGCCACGCTGAGCTTTCTGGTTTTAAAATGAAGGGAAATAAAAAAATCCATGGGAAGAGAAAAACGTTGGGATGAGCAGGAGGAATTCCCCTCGCCCTCAGCGCCTGCCCGAGCAGCTGTAGGCAGGGAGCGGAGCCTCCCGAGCCGTCGTGTTTGCCACCTGTTGCACAAAAAAAAAAGAAAAAAAAAAAGAAAAAATTCGTCCTGGAAAATCGCAGTAATCGGTCACCAGGCAGCTTCGCCAGATTCCCCTTTTTCTCTCCCAAATCTGAGCAGAATCGCCCCGATTTTCTTTGGAAATTCTCACCCCAAGCAGAAGGTTTGCGGGATCCTGGGAGGAGCCGGGTGGCTTTCCCGGGTGCCAGAAGAGCGTGGATTTTTTCTGATGGCAAAAAATGAAGTTTTGTGTTAAAGAACAGCCCCGGCGGCGCTGACAAAAGAGACCTCAGCTTTAGCCGTAAGCCGCTTACTTTGCTCAGCCTCGGTGCCTAAAGCTGCGGCTGGAAAACTGCGAGCGCTTTTGTCCTGGTGATTAAGCAGGTTTTAGTTATTTCGTGTTTTTTTTTCCCCCTAATGAACTTCCCTGTGATATAATTCCCCCCCCATCTGCAAAGACAGCTCACCGCGGCGTGAGCTCAGACGCCCGCTGCTCTCCAGAAACCCCAAATTTGGTGTCCCCGAATTTGGTGGCAAACTGGGGAATCTCAGCAAGGGCTCACCGTCGAGTTTTGTGCCTTTTTGAGCCCAAAACCTGGTGCTGCTCAACACTGGACGAGTTCAAACCCTCCTCCCTGGTGAATTAAAATGCTCCCCGTCCCAGCCTTTCTGCCCCGTTCCTCCCCGACCCCAAATTTTCTCCTTTCCACCCAGCGTCGCGCATGGGGTTTTTTGGCACCCCGGTGCCCCCCCGCCCGTCGGAATTGCGGCAGGATTAAGCGGCAGACTTGGCCGGGTCTAATATTTCACTGCCCACCCCCTCCTGCCCTTTTCCACACCATCCCGGAGACATTTCCCTTTCTCCCCACGCTTCTGTTTAAAGAAGCCGGGTGGGCTCGCTCAGCTGAAGGTCACGGGCGAAAGAGGAGAGGGGGGGGGGGGAGAAGCTGGCGATGCTCTTGGGGATGACAGGGGGTGAGGATGGGGGGACACAGCCCTGGGGGACACAGCCCTGGGGGATACAGCCCTGGGGGACACAGCCCTGGGTTTTCCCGATGGCCTGGGGCCCAAAATTTGGGTTTTTTGGTCACCATCCTCGCAGCTCTGCCCATTCAGGGCTTTCCCCAACTTTTTGGCTCCCCTCCCGTCTCGTTTTCCAGGCCCGCGAGGAGCTGCGGCCGGTGAAGGAGGACTTCGAGGCCAAAAACAAGCAGCTCCTGGAGGAGATGCCCAAATTTTACAGCAGCCGCATCGATTACTTCAAGCCCAGCTTCGAGTCCCTGGTCCGGGCGCAGGTGAGATGAGCTCCAGGGGTCCCCCCGAAATCCCCACTGCTGCTCCTGGGGATGGTTCCCGATCCCCGTGCCGCCGCCTGGCTGGGTGCTGGGGATGCTTTTCTCACCGTTCCCATCACAATCAGGAGCAGGGGGCCCTGTGTTCCAGCCGTGGCAGCTGAAACGAGCAGACTCCCTGGAGCCACGGCCAAATTTCGCCGACCTCTTCCCCCTGCCAAGCTACGCCAACCCTCCCCGGCCGCTCGTTTGTGGGTGGCTCGTTTGGCACCCAGACCTTGAAACCCAAACGGCCGCCTGCCCTGTCTGGGCAGCAAGGGAGCTGCTGGCGCTTTCCCCGGAGAGCAGCCTTGCCCAAAATGTCCCAAATGTCCCTGCCTCCTTGGTTTTTTCTGCCTCCTGCTCATCAGAAACCCAGTGTGGATTCTGGGGTGAGCTGGAGCAGGGTGCCCCGAGCAGGGTGCCCCAAGCAGGGTACCCAGAGCAAGGTGTAGGGTACCCCGGCACCCCACCCTGCTGCTCCTACAAGCCTCATTTGTGCCCCCCACCCCGTTCCTCACCCCCCAAGGGGCTGCGCAGCGTTTCCCCTGCTGCAGATGGCTGAAAAAAAAAGGCAAAAAAGCAAAAAAAAAAGCAAAAAAAAAAAAAAAAAAAGGGAAGTGGCTTGCCCAAGGTAACTTAATGAGTCAGTGGCGAGCCAGGAATAGCACCCGGGAGCCCTGAGTCACTGCTCACCTGCAGGGGGCTGGCCAGGGGGATGGTGGCAGGGGTGCTGTGACCGTGGCCCCATCCCTAAACCCATCCCTGAACCCATTAAATCCCAATCCCATCCCATCCCATCCCATCCCATCCCATCCCATCCCATCCCGGGGCTGAGCTCTGCCTCCACGCCTCACTGAGCAGCTTTTTGGGGCTTTTTCACTGCTCGGTGCAATTTCTATTTTCTTCCCCCCCCTGCCCCTACCTCTAGCAGCGATCGCTCGAGGAGCACAGCCCACGGGGGCTGCCCTGTGGGGCCACGGCTCTCAAGGAACCGGGGTGTGCCGGGCCCCGTGGTGCTCGGAGACCTCATCCCCGGGGCAAAACTGCCACGTGGAGGCAGATCTGGTGTGAAACTGCTGAGTTTTCCTTTTATTTATGGCCCTGGAAAAAGTACGGGGCTGAAATTAGACAGGGATGGGCTGGGAACGGGGATTAGGAACAGGGACTGGGATCAGGGACTGGGATCAGGGAATGGGAACAGGGATTAGGAACAGGGACTGGGATCAGGGACTGGGAACAAGGACTGGCTGCTAAGCTTCTCCCCTACAAGAAAGGAGAAAAAACCAGCCCTAGAGCAGCAGCTGTAGGATTTTGACCCTCAGCAGCCCCTCCGGTGCCGTCGTGCCAAGCGCTTGGGTTCCCATGGCACAGCTTGGAGCCGGGTGTGCCCTGACGGCGTGCCACGAGGGAGCAGAGCCTCCAACACCCCCCACCAAATGCTTCTGTCCACCCACGTGCCCGGGCTGAGCCGACGGAGACAAATATTTCCCCGCCTGGGGGCTTTGAAGTGGCCCCGTGGAGATGAAAGGGGGAGCGGCGGTGCCCCGGCGGCGGCTCGAGGAACACTTCCTCCCCTCGCCGTGCTTTGTTTTCCAGCTAGATGCGATCCTGCTCCGGCTTCGTGGCGGAGCTGGGAATTAAACGGGGATTTGGAGCCTGGCTGTATGGCCACGGTGGGCTCGGGGCCTTTGGCAGCAGCCCCGGGGCTTTGTTTTGTGCAGGACCTACGGTAACGCGCGCGTTGTAAATAGGATCTATAGAAAATGGGGAGAACACGGTGTCCCGAAACAGAATTAGTTCAAGACAGGTGTGCTCGGGGCCTTTGGCTCCGTCTCAAACGCGAGCTGGGGATGGGATTCGAGGGGACGTGGCTGGAGCTTCGGGCAGCCGGGGCTGGAAAAGTACTGAGCCACCAGCAGGCAGCAGGTACAGGGCCACCAGAGGGGTGACACCGCAGTGTCCCCATCTCCTGGTGATGCTCCGGGGGCTCATGTCCCACCCGGAGCCCCCCCAGATGGCCAGGACCCCGTTTGAGGCAGCCACCCCACAAATCCCTACTGGGAAGGCTCTGGGTCCTACTGGGAGAGGCGTTTCCCCGAGGGGACCCGGAGAAACAGCGCCTCCTGCGCAGACAGCCTCAGCTGGGAGGGGTTTTGGGGGGGGAAAAACAGCACCCAAAATATTTGCCCGGGCTTTATTTGGCCCCGTGGCATCGTGCGCCCTGCTGGCGGAGATGCGGGGTCCCCCGGAGGTTTTGGAGGCAGTGCCACCAGTGCCGGGGAGGGGACATCCCAGCTGGATGCAGGGGGACCCCGTTAACATGGGGGGGACCCCATTAACACAGGGAGGACCCCCAGCTTTGCTCACTTGCCCCCTATTTTTTTTTTCCTCCCCCAGGTTGTCTACTACACGGAGATGCACAAAATTTTTGGGGACCTCTCGGCGCAGATTGACCAGCCCGGGCTGAGCGACGAGCAGAGGGAGCGGGAGAACGAAGCCAAGCTGAGCGAGCTGCGGGCGCTCTCCATCGTGGCCGACGACTGAGGGATGGGGAGGGCGGGGGGGGGACCCGTAACGGGGCTGGGGATGGAGCCCCCCAGCTCCTGAGCCCCCTCCCTGCCTTGTCCCGGGGTGCAGGGATGGATGGTGGAGGGTTTAAAGCTCTGCCAGGGGGGCTCCTGCAAGAGCACGGCCTCCCCCAGCTGCTACGAGGCTGCGGGATGGGGTGGCCGTGGGCATCCTGATCCCATTTCTGCCCTCCTAATTTTTGGGAGCCCGGTTTCTCGTTAAATAGGTGGTTGTGGGGCAGCTCAGGTGGAAAAAGGAGCAGGCTGCGCCCTCCTGCCCTGACCCAGCACCCTGCTGGCTCCCCGTGCCAGGATCCAGCCCAGGCTCCTTGCCTGTAGGGTGCTGGTTTGGTGCCTTAAGAGGAGCCCGGTGCCCCCGGGGGGAGGGCAGAAGCGTTCAGATTCCCATGGGATGCATTTTTGGGGAGCTGAGCATTCGAGGAGGAGGGTGAGGGGTTCCCTGCTGAATGCAGCCCGTTCCCTGCAGGAGCCGTGCAAAGTGCCTCGGTGGAGCCCTCACCCGACCAAACACTGTTAAAGGAAAGAGATTGTGGACGGGAGAGATTAAATCCGAGAGAGATTAAATCCAGACACCGTGCTGGGGCTGCTGATTTCCATGGGGCCACCCTACAGTTGTAGGATCACTCACCCTGGAGCTGGGGGGGCCCCGTGCCAAGCTGGGAGCGCAAAACCCCGGGGCTAAAAACGTGCAAAAAAATGAAAAGAGGGCGAAAAACATCAAATCCAGGAAAAGGGGGAGGGAGCAGGGCGCACAGAGGGTCCCGGGGCAGCAGAGGGGGGTGTTGGAGCAGGTTTTGGGCTTCCCAAAAGTTTTTTTGCAGGGCAGGCACCGGGGCGCGCGGTGCCGCTGCGCCGGGCTGCTGCCGCCCTCTGCTGCCACCAGGCAGCACTGCGGGGCCGGGAGGGGGACACGGAGCTGGCACTGCCCCAAAATTGACCAAATTTATTGAGGGGTCGTGGTTTTAAGGGGTAGAGAGGGGCTGCGCTGAGCTGGAGAGGGGTTGGAAGGGGAAAAGGGGATGGAACAGCCACGGGGTGAAACCTGAAGGGACGCCAGGAACCATCCCCGGTTAAACACAAGGCGCTGCTGCCACTTTTACAGCCTGAAACTGAATTAAATCCGGCGTTTAGGGCTTTCTCTCTGCCCTAACACCCCTCTTCCCCAACACCCCAGCTTGCCAGGGGGCTTTTGGGTTTGGGATAGCTGTTGGAGGGCTCCCTCCCTGCTCCATCCGGGGGCTCCAACGCCCCGGCACCAGGAGGATCCTCTCCATGTCCTGGTGGTGGAGGCAGCCCCAGAAATTCCAGTCGAGGTAGACGAAGGCCAGGAGGGTGCCCAGGGGCAGGGTGGTGCTGGGGGTGCAGCTCCTGGGGCTGCCGAAATGGTGAGGGGGGGTGGCAGGGGCTGAGCTCACCCTGCTGCATGTGAGTCCCGCTTCTCCCCAGCTCCCCCAGCACACACGGAGCTTCCCCTCCCTGCTCCAAGCCCTCGGTGGGGTTTTAGGGGGCTGTGGGGGGCTCACCAAGTCCTGGAGGGGGGAAAAAACTCCAGCTCCAGGTGGTTGGAGGCGTCGGAGCGCAGCTCGGCACCTGGGGAGGGGCAGGAGGGAGCACCCCCAGACCTGCAGCCCCCCAGGGAAGGGCTGAGCCCCTGCTCGGTGCGGACCCAACTCCTCCTCTTCCTCCTCCGGGAGCAGCAGCAGGCTGTGTGCTGCTTGGGGGTCTCCATCTGCTAAAAAAAGGCCCTGGTTAGGTGGAAATGAAGAGGCTGCCAGTCGGGCAGGCCTCTTGCCTTCTCCAAAATGCCAAAATGTGGCCACCCACAGAAAAAGCCACCTCTGGGGACATCCAAGCTGCAACCTTAGCGGCTCAACCCATGGCACAGCCTCACCATCGCGGCTTTGTCCTCCGGTGACGGAGGCAGCGAGGTCCCCTTCTCCTCCCTGAGCTGCCCGGAGGCTTCCCACTGCTCCAGGGACACCACGCAGCCCCAGGAGCGATCCTACAGACCCTGACCGGCCTCACGAAGGCCACCTGATGTCCTCATTTTGGGGGGACACGGAGCAGAGCCCAACCTCGTGGCGCTCGCAGCCCAGCCTGCGCCACGGCTCCAAGCCAGAGCGCGGCTGGGACCGTGCCAAGCCTCCCCCCGGCACCGAGCTCTCCCTCTCCCCCCCTCAGCTGTTCCTTCCCCACCGCATCACATGCCGGGCCAGGTTTAAGCAAAATAAAATCAGTTGCCACGGTTACCCGGAGCAGGACTGCTATATATATAAAGAGAGAGAAAAATATAGAAAATATATCCGCGGTGCGGCGAGCCACGCTTTTTTTTTTTTTGCACGGGCACTGGGACAGCCCAGGAGAGAGCCGAGTGCTGCCCCTCGCCCTCCACACAGCAGTGGGGTCCCAGGAGGCATCGTAAGCCCCCTGCTCCTGGAGATGTTCCCAAAAAAAAAACACCAAAGTGCCAGCAGCTGCTCGCCACGCGGCGTTTGCGCACCCGCAGGGACGCACCCGGCGCGCTCCCGGCACGGGGCTGGACAGGAGGGCCCCGTTTCCCACAGCAGCAGCGGGTACCTGCGGGTTTCTTGCACCACCCACCAGATCCCAAAGCTGAAAGAGGTCCCAGGAGGGGGAGATTTAACCCCACACTGCGCTCCTTGATCGCTGCTGCCACTCACCACTTGGTGAACCCGCTCAGCGCATGGGGTCGGCCTTGGGATCGGGGCCGTCCAGTGATGGGGCCAATTCCCCCCCAGTGACCACGGCTTCATCCTCCTCCATCCCCAGCAGGAACTAGGGCGAGCAGGCACTGAGCCTGGGCTGCATCGTAACCGCCCCCCTTCCACCCCAAAGCCCCCATCCCCAGATTTTTTGCAGAACCCGCAGATTTTTTGCAGAACCCCCAGATTTTTTTGCAAGCCCAGGGAGGACAGCAGCAGCACCTGGGGGCACAGCAGACACCCTGGGGACATCGGGGCCGTCACCACCTCGAGGGCTGAGCTGGGCACCGAGCCCCGCAGCATCTCTGTGTTCTTTTTTTTTGGGGTACCCGGAAAACCTAAAGGTCTGCAGCAGCCCCTTGTTGGGGGGGGGGGGGGGGATTTGAGGAGAGGTAGGGGCACCGAGGCAATCTGTGATGCTCAGGGACACCTTTGACACCCAGAGCATCACCCTGAGGTGCCCAAAACACCTGTGACACCTGGAGCATCACCAGGACAAGGTGGGACACGGGGTCGGGGACAAGCGGGGGGGTGATGGAGCAGCCCCCAGGGGGGTCTCACCGCGGGTACCTGGTTGGAGAGCGTCTGCACCTTGAGCGCCTTCCATGGCACCGCCTGCCCGGGGCTGTAGGGGGGCTTCCCCCCAATTTGTGGCACCCGGCCCCTCACCACGCTGACCGGGGACTGGGGGGCACCGGGGGGGGCCCCATCAGCAGGCTGGGGAGCTGCCCCTTGCGCCCCCCACCCCGTGCGCCCCTCCTGCCTGTACCTGAGCTGGAAGAAAACCTCTTCATCCACCACCCCGAAGCACTCATGCAGGCTGCTGGCGACCCCAATGAAGACCCCGCTGCTTCTCGCCCACCTGAGGAGACCCTTGTGCCCGGGGGGGGGCTCATTTTGGGGAGGGGGAGCTCATTTTTGGGGAGGGTCCCCCCCACCTCTCCAAAAATCCACGCACCCACCTGCAGGTGCCGTGTGCCCTGCAGCAGCTCAGCAGGCACCGGGGGGGTCAGCGGTGGCCCCAGCAAGGAGGATGAGTGGGGGGGCCCTATAGGAGGGGGGGGTCAGCCAAAATTTTGGGGAGTCCCCAAAACTTCTCCAAAAATCACCGCTGCGCACCTGGGATGGGGCCCTCTGGGGGGTGGGGGGGAGGCGGCTGCTGCAGGAATTGGGCCATTTTTGGGGTGGGGGGGTAAAGGGAGGGGGGTCAGGGGATGAGGAGGGGGTGTGAGGGGATTTTGGGGCGGGGGGGGCGCAGATAAATGGGGCGGAAACGGCGCAGCCCGAGCCGCCCGCCGGAGCGCACCGCCGGATGTGACGCCAGGGGGCGAGAGCTCCAGCGTGACGTCACGGTATGGGGGGGGGGGAAGGGGGAGGTGTGACGTCATCAAGCGACAACACAGCAACCGGGCGGAGAAATCGTGGAAAAAGCTTTTTATTGGGAAAAAAAATTAAAGAGAAGGGGATGGGGGGTGCGCCTGGACGGGGACCAGCCCCGGTGCGGCGTGACGTGATTTGGAGGGGTGTGAAGTCATCTGGCAGGGTGTGATGTCATCCAGTGGGGTGTGACGTCATCCAGTGGGGTGTGACGTCATCCAGGGGTCGAGTGGGGGGGGTTGTGGGGGGGTCCCCAACCCTACCGGCAGCGGCCACCCCGCAGGGAGCGCCGGGCCAGGCGGGTGAGCAGCACCTTGACGCGCCCCCAGTGCGAGCGCCCGTCCTGCGGGGGGAGGTGGAGGTCACCGGGGGGGGTGGATGGATTGGGAGGGGGGGGCTCTGGGGACCCCCCCACCTGCCCCCAAAGCCCTTACCTTGTCTGGGGAGGGGGTCCCCGACCCGCTCTCGGAGGGCTCCAGCAGGCTGGGGGAGCTGGCGGAGTGCACCCATCTCCTGCGGCACGGTGTGGGGTCGGGGGCTGCGGGGGGATGGAGGGGGGTGGTGAAAAAACCCATATATTGGGGACAGAACCCACACGTTGGGGACAGAGATGGGGTCAGGGAGAGAACCCACTGGGGACAGAACCCGTATATTGGGGACAGAACCCACACATTGGGGACATTGATGGGGTCCCCAACATGGGTTGTCCCCGACAGAGATGGTGTCAGGGACAGAACTGAAAACAGGGACAGAAATGGGGTCAGGGACAGACCCCACACACTGGGGACAGAGACAGGGTCAGGGACAGAGCCCCCAAATTGGGGACAGAGCCCAGTGTCACCCCCACACCTGCCTCCCTCACCTGGCGCATGGCTGTCGGAGCACGAGCGCGCCCGGAACCTCTCACCCCTCCACGTGGCCGGCTCCTGCTCCCTGTGGGGCTGTGTGCGAGGAGAGGCAGGGCATGAGGACCCCATCCTCACACCCCACAAACCCCACAAGTCCCCATCCTTCAGCCCCAACCCTCACCACGCTGCCGGCGCGCCGGGCGCCCGCCGCTTGCTGCCGGAGCAGCCGGTTGTCCTGCTGCAGCCTCGCCACGCGCTCCAGCATCTGGCAGATGTGCTCCAGGTACCGCAGCCCCTGCCCCGGCACCGCCGCGTCCACCTGGGGGGTGAGAAAAAGCTCCAGGGATGTGTGGGGGCTGAGGCACCCCCTTGTTGCTCCCCCCTCCGTTGCTCCCCGGCACGCACCCCGGTTGTTTCAGGCTCCTCGGCACTGAGCTCCCGGGGGTCCCCGGCGCTGGTGCTGCGCCGGCTGAGCTGCCGCTGCCTCCTGCTGCGCTGCTGCCCCGGCTTCCTGCTGGCCGAGCGGCTGCGGAAGGGCCGGGGGGGCTCAGCGCCACGCTCCCCTCCTGGGGGGCTCTTCGGAGGGTCCCCATGGGCTGGCTGCTGGAAGCCGTCGAGGGAGAAGCTGCTCTCGGAGCCCAGCGGGGTGGAAGGCGAGTTCTCGTTGCTCGCCATCTCCACCCCGGAGTCCTCTGACTCCGATTTGAGGAGCCGCCCGCTCGCCTGGGGGCTGCCCGGGGCTGGCAAAGGCTGGGGGGGGCCCCAAGAGCCCGATTCCTCGCCGCTCATCCCCGCCGGGGGGCTCCGGGGGCTCTCGTGCAGCCGACGGTAGACGCTGGCGGACGTGCGCACCACGCAGCTCTCTGCCGTCTCCCAGGGACCATCTGCGGGGGCGAGGGCGTCGGATGGGGGTCCCCGGGGGGCACCGCAGGCAGGGCACGGCGCCAGCTGACCCCACAGAAGGGGTGCACGCAGCTGGGTGTGGGCTAGCACCGCTCCCATCGTGGCCACCAGCCCCGTGCCCTGCCCTGAGGCTGCTGGAGACGTCGCCACCTGGGGACCCCTCTCCGGAGGGAGCCCCTGGGTGGCACCGGGGGGGGTTCAGCCGACATCAGCACCCAGCTGGACTGCAGGGCTGGCTTCCCCCGCTGCAGGACGGCTCCAGGCACCTCAACTCCTCGCCCTAAATCCTCAGCCCCAGCTGGGCCGCATTCTGCAGCCACCACCCTGCACCCCAGGACACGACGGCAGCCTCAGCCCTCGCCTCCCTTCCCACCGGGACCCGGCGCAGGGCTCGGGGAGGTGGGGAGCAAAGCCTCTGCTCTTTCCCCCCCCCTCTGTGCACCCAAATCGGGGTGCAGAGCTGCCCACCCCCCCGGCCAGCCCCCCCACGCACTCACAGCAGCTGCACCTCCTCTTCCAGACGGCGCGGGAGCCACCCCACATCGCCGAGAGCCGAGTGCCGGGCGCGCGTCCCCAGCGCTGCCTTTTATACCCGCCCCAGCCGGAGCCAGAGCCCTGTATCCAGAGGCACCTCATTACCGGACTGGTTCCCAACTGGTTCCCTTTCGGGATCTGGGCTGGGTGATACTGGCTGGGCCGGTGGTTAGGGCTCCCTCCCCATCCCAGACAGGGAGGCGAGAGCCTGATTTGGGCACTTCAAGGCTGCAGGCAGACAGCCGGGTGCCGGGAGAACCTCGCCACCTCCCTGCCCTCTCCGCCCGCTCCCGGGGCTCTCTCCTGCCCCACGTCCACTCACCGCGGGTCCCTCGGGGCTCGGCAGGGCGCTGGGGACACAGCGGTGGCCTTGGGGACAATCCTGCCTTTCAGCAGCCCCCGAGGCCCGCGCGCATCCCAGCAATGCCGCTCCCACGCACCCGACTTCCACGGGCTCCCGGCGCGCTGCGTGGGCACCGCGGGACGGATCCTGCCCAGCCCCTCAGCACCCCCCCTCTGGGAAGCTTTAAAAGGGGATCGTGCCCCCGCCACCGGCTCTGTGGGAGGGGTCCTTTGGGATGCAGAGATGGGCTGGGGGTGCTAGACCTCGCCCAGCGTGGGGGAGGCGTTGACCTTGACCCCAGCACTATGGGCTTGAAGGCAAACTCCCAGCTCAGCCAACACCCTGGGGCCCCCCCAGCCTGCACAGACACCTCAAATTAGGGCTGCTGGGGGCCCCCAGGACACCCACCCAGCACAAATTAGTGCTGTCAGATCCCCTCGAACACCCACCCAGCACAGACACCATAATTTGGAGCTGCTGGGAACCCTCAGGGCCCCTCCCCAGCACTGATAACTCAGCGAGGGCCCCCTCCGGCAGGACCTCGGCACACCGGGGACCCCCCCCAAAAGCTCACCGAGCCCCCTGAGCGGCTCCACGCTGAAAGCTCCGCGGCGCCGAAGCATCCCCGGCACCGGGCAGGGCGCACGGGGCAGGGCGCACCGGGGGTGGGCGCACGGGGTAGGGCGCACGGGGTGGGCGCACGGGGCAGGGCGCACGGGGGGCCTCGGCCTCTTTATGGGGCCGGGCTGTGGGGCGGCACGGCCCCGGGGCGGGGCGGGGGCGGCCAGGAGGGGTGGGGGGAGTTTGGCCGCCCCCTGCCCGTGCTGCATCCCAGCTATGGGAGCGCTTTGGGGTTTTGGTACGGGGCGGGGAGAGCAAAGCCCCCTCCGTGCAAACAGGCACAAGGGGCAGAGATAAGAGCTCCGGGATCCTCGGCGGGACAAAGGCCCCTGATAACAGCAATAAAACGCCGACAAACCCCCGGGGGGGCCCGGAGAGAGGCGTGTCCCCCCCCCAGCTGCCCCACACAGACGGGACACGGGCGTGGAGCAGGAATATATTATATTTATATAGAGATCTGCTTTAATTCCTCGAAGGCAGGGTGCGAAGCGGTGCCAGCCCCCTCTCCGGTGCCTGCGTGCTCAAGCGTCCCCGTGTCCCCCATGTCCCCAGTGTCCCCCACGTCCCCATGGGTGCCAGCGAGGGACCCCACGGCACAGCCAGGCTGAGACCCGACCCCGCTCATTGCACACCCAAAAGCACCAAAGCAGCGGGGCCACCGGGGTGCCGCGGGTGCCCTCTGCTCCCCGCAGATGCTGGGGGGGCGGGTGGCGGGGGGGGGGGCTCAGGATGGGGTGGGGGCAGTGGGGGCGCCCTGGTAGCGCAGGCGGGCGTGCTTCTCGCAGTACAGCTCGTCGCCCACCCAGAAGTGTCCCCGCATCTTCAGGTTGAGGCCGCAGTCGGAGCAGGCGTAGCAGGCCGGGTGCCGGTAGCGACCCTCCTGGATCCTCACCGCTTGCGTCCTGGGGGAAAATGGGGGGGGGGGGGGGCAGGCGGCGGCTTGGGGTCACCCCACTTGTCCCCCCCCGAGCTTGTTCCATCTGTCTGTCCGTCCCTGCCTCCTTCCAACCCCTCTTAGTGCCCCCCAACTCACGCGATGCTGCTGCCGCACTTCTCGCACGTGTGCAGCTTCTGGACGCCGGCCACCGGCTTGCGGGCGCTGGGCGAGAGCCGGCTGGGGAAGGGGGCTGCAGGGCCGGCTGCGGGGACACGAAACCATCAGGGTGGTGGTGCCAACCCCTTTTTTCAGCTCCCCCCACACCTCCCAAGCTCCCCGTTTTCTCCCCGCGCCCCTCACCTCCGCCCTCGTCCTCCAGAGCCTCCTGCAGCAGGCGGAAGGTGCTGGATTGCCGCGGGGCCGCCCGCAGCTCCCGGTTCTCCTGCAGCATCTTGTACACCTCCGAGTCCTCCTCCAAGCGCCTCATGGCCGGTTCGGGGCCCGGGCTGGGGGGGAACAACACCGTGGGGAAGGGACCTGGGGGGGGCTCCGGGCACCCGAATCGGCCGCGCTGCACCCGCTGCCCGCACCTGCCCCAGCCTGCCCAAAAATCCTCCCACACCCCGACCTGCCTCGCAGGTGCGTTAACTCTTTGCAGGGTTCCCTCGGAGAGGTTTGATCCCACTCCAGATGGGCTGGGGGCTTTCCTGCCTCCGTCCTGGCCCCCAAAAAACCCCGCTCCGTACCTGCTGCGGGGGCCGGGGGAGGGCGAAGGCAGGCGCTGCTCCCTGCCCGGCTCCCAGGGGTGCGGTGGCGACGGTGGCCGGGGGGAAGGAGGCAGGAGAGGCCCTGGGGAGCTGTTGTGGTGGCTTCTTGGCTCCTGGCACGGGGAGAAAGGGGTTGTGAGAGCACCGAGGGGGCACGGGGCTGGGCTCCAGGAGCCCTGCTCCAACCCGTGCCCCCCCCTGGCCATGTGGCTGGGTGCGGGGCTGCTCCCCGTGCCGTAACCCTATGCCTGCGCCCGTTCCCCTCCCCGGCATCTGCTCCTGCTTAGCGGCGAGGCAGGAAAGGCTCAGCCCCGCTAAGTGGAAGCCGATGTTCCCGACGTTCCCGGGAGCAGCCGCCACGCAGCAGCTGCAAAACCCCCAGCAGGAACCCGCGGGGACGGGGACAAGGAAAACCCCGCACGGCCCCGCTCGCTGCCGCCTGCCCGGACCCCGTGGGGATGGAGAGAGGCGGCACCGAGGCTCCGCAGGGCCACGGGAGGGTGAAGAAGGAGCTAAAATTAGGCCCGGGTGGAGCTGGGCGCCTTGGCCTCATCCGAGGAGCCCAGCGCCAAGGGTGCAAGGAGAGGCAGGATCTGAGGGAGGCTTCGCCCCTCGCCGCAGCTTGGGGGTCCCGGCGCTTCCAGGGGCACCCCAGCTGCAGGATGCTCTGCCCCAGCCACCTCGGGGTGGTTTTGGGGCAGGGAGGGACCCAGCGGGGTCCCTCCAAAGCAAATAAAGAGCAGGGGGGGGGAAGGAGGGAGCGGGAGGGCTGCGGGAGCCAAGGGGCGGCCGGGGCCGCGGCCAAAGGCAGCTGGAACGGGCGGCGCTCGGGGCCACCGCGCTTCCCGATTTGGGCTTGGAAAACATCCCCGGGACAGAGGGGAAGGGAAGGAGGGGAGGCAAAACCTCCCGAAACCACATCAGGGAGGAGGGCTGGGGGGCCGTGGGCACCCCGGGACCAGTCGGGGTGCCGGGGGAGAGACACCACAGCCCCCACCCCGGGCACCCAGGTGGCACCCGGCACGCAGCCGGGGGCGCACCAGGTCCCTGCCCTGCCAACCAACGCCCCGGCACCCCCCCCACAAGCCCTCCCCAAACTGGTTTGGCCTCCCCAGCCTCGGTGCTGCTGCCAAAAATGCCGGGTAGGAGCGAGGAAAACATCCCAGGGCGGCGCGCCGGTGCCCAAGGGGCTGGGGGTGCCGGCGGCACCGGCGGCAGGGCCCTGGGGGAGAGAGGGGCTGGGTAATAGGGTGGGCACGGGGCTGTGTGGGGGCACGGGGGGTGCAGAGGGCAAAGATTTGGGGCTGCAAAGCCTGCCAGCACCCAGATTCACCCCAAGCAACCTCCCAAGCACCCTTCCCCTGCCCCCCGAAGTCCCCCCAGCTCCCCGCTCACCTGGGGCAGGCTGGGCCGTGGTGGCAGCTCCTCGGGCGCACTGGGCAGGGACTGGGAGCTGTGGGGAGAGCACGGGGCCATCAGGGGGGGCCCGATCCTGGCCAGATCCCGCCCGTGACCCCCAGCCTTACCCGTGGCCACCGAGCCCCAGCTCGCCCCGGCCATCAGCGAGCCTCGGGATGAGGGAGATGGGGCTGGCGGGCTGGGGGGCGAAGGGTGGGGGTCTCCAGGAGCCTTCCTCCCGCATCCTCATGGTGTCCTGGAGAGGGAAGGGGAGATGTTGGCAGCTGGAAACGGCCCCCCGGGGGGGGGGACACAACATTTGGGGACTACTTGGGTCTCACCTGGAAGCGTGTGGCCAGCCTGTCCGGAGAGCTGTCCCCATTGTGGCTGGGAGAGGGCGGCGGGAGCCTGGGGAGGGGGCAGAGTGGGGAGGGGTCCTGCACCTTCCCAAGGACCCCCCCCCACGCCCTGAAATAGTCGCTCAGGGGCTGGCGAGCGCCCCGGGGGGAGAGGTATGAGAGGAATGCCGCCGGGGTTGTGGCGTTTGGGTGGTGGCCAAAGCCCTCGGCGCTTCCCCACCCTGCTGGAGAGGGGCGAGAGAAGGGGGGCACGGGGATGGGGAGCCCCCAGATGTGCCCGTACCCCTCCCAAATCCCCCCCCATCTCCCCGGGGAGAGGCAGCACCGGTCGGCCAGGTAACGGCTGCCAGGGCTGCCCGGCTTCGTTAGCGCCTGACGCTTTAATTAGAGAGCTGCGCCGGGCTCCCCGCAGGGATGGCGCAGCCCCGGGGGATGCCGGAGGGGAAAAACAACCCCAAAAACCCCCCCCGGGGGACACCGAGGCACGGGGTGGGGACGCTGCTGTGCTGTGCCTTGGGGACCCTTCCCCTCCCCGTCCCCTCGCCCACCTCTCCACCTGCAGCCGGAGCTCCCCGGGGCTCTGCTTGATCTTGTTCTGCGCCTCCACGTTGAGCATCTCGGCCGCGCTCTCCCCGTTGATGGAGACGATGACATCCCCCGGGCGGAGGTCGCCGGCGGCCGCCTTCCCCTGCTCCATCACCTCCGAGGAGAAGGGGACACGGGGACAAAGCCACCGGGATCAGAGCCACCGAGCAGCGGGGCAGCAGCTCCGCGCCCCTCGTGCGCCTCCGTGGCCAAGGTCACTGCTCTCCAGGGCTGGCCCCAGCCCCAAATCCACCCCAAATCCACCCAAATCCGGCCCCAAATCCCTTTTACCCACAGCCTCCCTTCACCCCTGGCCCTCCCAAAACAGCACCAGCCCCACTTTGGGGTACAAAGGACGAGGACAGACGGCCCCCCCCCGGCACCAACCCAGCCCGTGTGGGGCCGGCGGCCGTTCCCACAGAGCGCAAACCCTCGAGGAGGGCAAACAGGATCCTGCTCCAGTCGGGCAGCCCTGCTCAGCACCCGCCCAGCACCCCAACCCGGAGGGGAGCTCCTACCTTGGAGACGGTGATGGGTTTCCCAAAATCTCTTCCCCCCGTGATGCGGAAGCCCCACGGGGCCGGGCCGGCCAAGGTCACGCTCAGCGGCATGGCAGCGGGCGGCTCTGCGTGGAGAGGGGGCTGCGGCGTGGGGAAATTTGGGGTGCCAAAGGGATAGGGGAGAGGGGAACCCCCAGCCCCACACCGCAGGGGTCCCGGTAGCAGGGTGCTGGGCCCCAAAAGCGCCTTCCTTCCGGGGAGGGGACCCGCGCCTTCGCGCCGTCGCTTCCTCTCACCGCCCCCCCAGCCCCGGATGAAGCCGGTGGCTTCCTCCCCACCGCGGCCCCGTGGGGACGAGGGGGACCCCGAGCTGTGTGCTCATGGAGCTGTGGGGTCAGGGGATCGGTTCGGGGAGGAATCACGGGGCCAAAAAACCCATGGGATGGGTTGGGTTGGAAGGGCCCCATTCCCAATCTCCAACCCCAATCTCCCCTCTCCTGGTTTAAAACCTCTACCCCGCATCCCAGCACCCCAATATCTGATAAAGGTCACCCCGGGGGCCTCGTGCGAGGCAGAAAATTGGGATCTTGGCACCGGGGCCGGTGCAGCAGGGCCAAGCCAGCGGGGTTTGGAGGGGAGGCTGCGGCCAGCTGGGGAAGGAGGCACGAACCCAAACCCCGGGGGATCCGAACCCGGTCCCCTGCAGCCCAACGGGTGCTGGAGGATGCTGAGGGGTGCGCAGGGAGCGTGGAAACCCTCGGGTTCGGTGGCTTCAGTGGGATGGGGGCAGCCCCTGCCCTAAAGGTTGGGTCTGGCGGCCCCGCTCCCTGCCCCGTCCCCATCCCCTCGTCCCAAAGCAGCCCCGGGAGCCGGGCACCGCGTCCGCAACCGCCGGGGAAGGCATTTTAAAAATCCCAGGCTCACAAAGAGGGGCTTGAGAGGCTGCCCGGAAGAATTTCCTGGGCTGGGCTTTAGCAGCGGCGGCGGGAGGAAACCCCAAAGCCCCCTCCCCAAGCCCAGCCTGGGGGGCAGCATCCCCGAGGCCGTGCCCATCACCCGTCCGCGCGCAGCCCCCGAGCCCCCCTCCGTCCCCTCCACCCCAAATCCATCCTTTTCACCCCAAATCCACCCCCTTCACCCCACACCCTCCTCCAGCACCCCAAATCCGACCCCGTTACCCCCTCCCACCCCCCGCACCCTATGGGCACAGCGCTGCCTTTGTGGCCGCAGCGCCTGGCGGTGCCACCCTGGGGGGGGGGGGACAGCGGGTGACAGGAGATGCCAGGGGGTGACAGGAGATAAAAGAGGGACATGGGGGGGAACGGGACACACCTGCGGGACCCCCTGCCCGCAGCCCACTTGGGGGGCGACGCCAAAAAACCCGGGGTCCCCCCGGCACCAGCACCCCCCGACGGGGCTGGTGCCAACGGGACCCCGACGGCTGCGCCGCAGCACCCCGGCACCGGCTCCCTGCACCCCCCCACCCCCTGCGCCCCCCGACCCTACAACCCCCGACCCCTCAACCCCCCGACCCCACTACCCCCGACCCCGTTACCCCCGACCCCTCAGCCCCCGACCCCTCTGCCCCTCTCCACGCCGTCCCCAGCCTCTCCGTGCGCTCCCCTCCCTGCGCCCCTCGTTCCGGGCGCACTCACCGGCGGTGGCCGAGCCCGGGGGGGCCCCGTGGGGCTGAGGAACCGAACGGGGCCCCGGTGGCGGCGCCGCCCCCTCGGAAGGGGCCGGCGGAGCCCGACGGGGCCGGGCCGGGCCGGGAGGCGGCGGCTCCGCAGCGCCGTCTGGGGGGCACGGCAGCCCCGATGGGGCGCACGGTGTGGGGCGGTGGAGAGGGGGGGGCAGGAGGTGCCCGAGGACCCTGCCCCCTTTTTTTTGGGGGGTGGGGGAGGCACGGCGACCCCACAAGTCGCTGCCCCGTGGGGCTGTCCCCCCCCCGCAGCATCGGGGATGTGCCCTGAGAATAAATGCAGCCCCCGCCCTACAGCCCCATTGCACCCCTGCGACCCCTCGTGCACCTTTATAACCCCCCCGTGCACCTTTATAACCCCCCCATGCACCACTGCAACCCCCCCATGCGCCTTTGCAAGGCCTCGTGAGCACGGCTGCACGTCCCCAAAGCACCACCAAAAAACCCCACAAGCACCCCTGCAGCCCCACAAGCACCACGGCACGCCCCGTGCACCGCTGCAAGTCCCACAAACACCACCAAAATCCCCCCCCAGCACCACCACAGCCCCACATACCCCACTGCAACCCCCCGCAGCAACACCCCTGACCCCATAGGGCCACTCGCCGTCCCCCCCACGCAGCCCCTGCCTCCACAAATCCCATATGGGCACCTCCCCACCGGCTCCCCCCCATCCCCACATCACCAGGCAGGGTCTCAGGTGGGGCTGAGCTGAGCTTTAATGCTGGACAAAAACAAAGGCACGCGTGGCACGGCCCCGGGGCCGGCATTTCGGGTCGCAGCCGTCACAGCCGGGCCGGGGAACCACCGGGGACCCCCCCTCGGCACCACCCGGAGAGGGAAAGAGAGGCACGGCCACCGGGTTGTGGGCGATAAGGCACCGGGCAGAGCGAAAAAAGGGTCGGGTTAAGGCACCGGCTGGAGGATTGGTCCCTGTTAGAGGCACCCCATAGGGGCGGCAGGAGCTGGGGGGGCTTCGTGCCCCCGTAGGTGGCCGCAGGGGGGGGGTTGTGGGGCCGTGGCTCCTCCGCTCACACGGGCGCCACGTAATTGCCGGGGAAAGTGCCGAATTTCTGCGTCCTCCGGGACACCCCTGGGGAGAAAGGCGAGGCGGTGAGGCCGGCGGTGACCCCCCCGCGGTGTCCCCATCCCGTCCCCGTTGGCCACGCACCCACGAACCAGCCGTCGTCGCACTGCTGCATCACATCCACGCGGTCCCCTTCCTGCAGCTCCAGCTCGTCGGCGTTTTGGGGTCGGTACTGGTAGAGAGCCCGGTACCTGTGGGGTGCCGTGGTGAGGGGGCTGCTGGCCCTACACGGGGACACGGGGACCTTCCCGGCCCTACTTACGGGGTCCATTGGATTTCGGAGCCGTTGTAGGATGGGGCAGGGGTAGGGGGGATGCTGGCGGGTGCCCCCACGGCTGGGCGCTGCGGGGGGGAGAAAGGGAGAGGTGTTATGGGGCAGCACCCACAGCACTAATAGGGTTACGGGATGGGGATGGGGGCAACTCACCTGCTCGGGGGGCCAGGTGAGGGCTGGTGAGGGGCTGGGGGCCGGGGCTCCAGCACGGGGCAGCTTTGGGGAGGGGGGAAAGGCGAACCCGAGGGGGTGAGGGGAGGACGGGCACCCACCGGGGTCACCGGGACCCCGCTCCGGCACCCGCCGCGGGGTCCCAGGGGAGCCGGCGGGGAGCTGGGGGCCACGAGGGCCGGGGGAGTGCTGCGGGGAGGGGGCCACAGCGGGGAGCCGGGGGCTGGCGGAGGCGGGCGAGGGTGGGAAGTCGTCGGCCGAGGCTTTGACCCTCGGCTCCTTCAGCACCTGCACGTAGCTGGCGGGGAAGATGCCCTGGCGGCTGGTGCCCGAGATGCGCCCCTCGTACCAGTGCTCGTCCACCCTGCGCACCAGGCAGACCCGCTCGCCCTGTGGGGGGGGGAACATGGGTTAGCACGGCTTGGTACGGCTTGGCATGGCTTGGCATAGCTCAGCACAGCTCAGCATGGCTTGGCACGGCTTGGCACAGCTCGGCTTGGCACGGCTCTGCATAGTTTGGCACAGCTCGGCACGGCTCGGCACGGCTTGGCATAGCTTGGCATGGCTTGCCATGGCTCGGCACAGCTCAGCTCAGCACGGCTCAGCACAGCTCAGCATGGCTCGGCATATTTTGGCACGGCTCGGCACAGCTCAGCATGGCTCAGCATAGCCAGGCACAGCTCGGTGCAGCTTGGCACGGCTCAGCACAGTTTGGCACAGCTTGGCACGACTCAGCACGGCTCAGCATAGTTTGGCACAACTCAGCATGGCTCGGCATGGCTCAGCACAGCTCAGCTTGGTTTGGCATAGCCTGGCACGGCTGGGCAAAGCTCAGCACAGCTTGGCACAGCTCAGTGCACCTCGCCATGGCTCAGCACAGTTTGGCACAGCTCAGCCCAGCTCAGCACGGCTCAGCATGGCTCAGCACAGCTCGGCAGAGTTTGGCACAGCTCGGCATGGCTCGGCATGGCTCGGCATAGCTTGGCACGGCTCGGTGCAGCTCAGCATGGCTCAGCATAGTTTGGCACAGCCTGGCACAGCTTGGCACAGCTCAGCACAGTTTGGCACGACTCAGCATGGCTCGGCACAGCTCAGCACAGCTCGGCACAGCCCGGCACGGCTCGGCACATCAATACCTTCCGAAAGGAGAGCTCGACGGGCAGCTCCCCGCGGAAGTTGTAGAGCGCCAGGGCCTCGCCGTACTCCAGCACCTGGATGCTGGGCGCCTTGATGGGCTTGGGCACCTCGGTGGGGGGCAGCACCTATGGGATGGGGACACAGGGGGGTGGAAATCATCTCCAAGCCCCCCCAAAACCCCCCAAAACCCCCCGGCACCCCCAGGCTCACCTCCACATAGTTGGAGGGGAAGATGCCCACGCGGCCGTGGTGCTCGCCCTCCAGCCAGTTCCTGTCCACCTCCTTGTGGATGTAGACGATGTCCCCCTTCTGCAGCGTCAGCTCCCTGCCAGCAGCAGCCCTCAGGGACGCCGGCCCCGGGGGGGGGGCGCCGGCGTGTGACCCCCCCTTAGCTCTGGTCCCACCCCCGAGGACCCTTGGGGACACGGGGACATCGTCACTTACTTGGGGGACTCGGCTCGGAAGTCGAATTTGAGGCGGGCAGCTTTCATCTGGGGGGGAGAGTGGGTTAAGGGGGGGGGGGGGCCCTCCCTGGCCATCCCCGACCCCCCCAGGAAGGGGCCTCACCTTCTTCTCCTCCTTCTTGACAGCCTCTGCGGGGTCCCCAAAATCCGACAGGCTGGGGAGGGTGCCGGGCCTGAGGTCTGCAAGGAGGGGGGTGTCACTTTGGGGGGGGTGTCACAGCGTGGGGGGTCACCAGGAGGCAGGGAAGGGGTGCATGGGGTGCCCCAAATCTGGGTTTAAATTTGGGGGGGGTCTCACCTCTGCTGGGGGCCACACGGCTCCGCTCCCCGGCCAGCCCCAGCCCCCCCCTCTCCATGCTGGGGCTGGCGGGCGGGTGGGGGGCACCGGGGGGGCTCTGCAGCCGGCGGGGGGACAGCGGGCTCCTGCGGGGGACAGCGGGTGACGTGCCACCAAAAATGTTCCATCCTGGGGCGCAGCTCGAGGAAAGACCCCCCGGTATTGAACCCTGGGGTCCTGGTGCATGGGGTGGGGGGGTCCTGGAGGGGGGGTGGCTTCCCCAACCCCCAGGGGCTGCTGTCACCGGTGTCCCCTCCCCGCGGCGTGGGAAGCCAGCGCCCGGCACCTCCCCTGGGGCTGAGCCAAGCTCCGGGACACGGTGTCCCCGCGCGGGCCGGACAGGGGAAAGGGTCAGCCTCGTCCCAGCCCCGTCCCACCCAGCGGGCAGCCAGCCCAGCCCGGAGCTGCTCCGGCCTCCGAGCTCCCCACCCGTGTCCGGCCGTGGGGAGGGCGCAGCCAGCGGAGCCACGGGGGGGCTCGGGGTGGTGGTGGGGGGGACGTGGGGACGAGCGGGATGTCAGGGTGGGCACCCCAAAGTAGCCAAATCTCTGCGAGGAATGAGCCAGCCACGAGTGGGGTCCCGTCCCGCGGTGATCCCATGGCTGGAGAGGGGCTGGGGGATTTGGGGCTGTGGGATTTGGGGCTGGGGGATTTGGGGCTGGGGGTTTTGGGGCTGGGGGTTTTGGGGAGCGGGCGGCCGTACTCACCGAGGCGCCGGAGAGGCCGGAGCAGGGGAGCGAGCGGTGGGAGCAGCCGCCGAGCTCTGCCGGAGAGAGAGGAGCGGGAAGGGGGTGGGAGAGAGAAAAATTAATCATCCGAGAGGCCGAGTCTCCGCGGGAAGCGAGGGAGTCCAGCTCCGGCTGCGCACAGCCAGCGGCAGCCAGCCGGACGGCGCCGCCGGGCTGGGTCCTAGCTTCCACGGCGCCACGGCCACGGGCACGTCCTTTTGGATCCAGCTGTGCGCCCATCCAGATGTGGGGGGACCCAGCTGTGCGCCCACCCAGATGTGCGGGGATCCAGCTGTGCGCCCATCCTGCTGGGTGCGCATCCAGCCGGGTGTGCGCCCCCCTTGGTGCGCCGCCGGGGCCCGCTGGGCGCACGCACATCTGGCTGGGCGCACATCTGGCTGGGCGCACGGCTGGAGCGGGTGCACATCTGGATTGGGTGCACCTCTGGGTGGGCGCACACGTCCGGATGGGTGCGCATCGGGGCGCTCAGACATCTTCCATCACCCCCCCGGGGGGGTGGCAGGGGTGCGGGTACCTTGCGGGGCTGCTGGCGCGTCTCCATGGCCCTCATGTCCTTGTCCAGCTCCTCGCTCAGCTGCTCCAGCTCCTGCTGCAGCAGCACCTGCGTGGGCAGGACGGGGCTGTGGGGGGCGACCCGGGCACCACCCTGTGCCAGCGGGACCCCCGTTGTCACCCCCAGCCACCCCCCAGCCACCAGGGCTCTGGGTTCAGCAGCTTACCTCGATGGGCTGAGCTCGTGCTGGGGGCACCACTGCTGAGGGCTGTAAAAGGGCAGGGGGCTGTTATTTCTGGGCACCCCACAGTGCCCCTGGGCACCCCCCGAGGGGCTTTGTGCTGTTTCAGGAGGAATTTCCCCCATTTTACCTGCCCGGGCTGCTCCAGCACCGAGGATTTCCCCGGTTCGTAGTCAAAAATGCTGCCGGGCTCTGCGTCGGCACCGGGGTCACCCCACTGGGCCCTGCGGGGAGCCGGGGGGAGCTGAACCCCCCCGTGCCATGCGGGCACCGTGCTGGGGACAGCGTCCCCGTGCCCCCATGGCGATGCCACCCCGTGCCACCACACTCACCAGTCCGTCCCGTTGGGCACACCGGGACGCTCGGTTTTTGGCTGCCCTTTCCTCCGCGGCTCTGAGGGGGGGGGACACGGAAACACCACATTGAGCTGGGGCTCCTGGGTGGGGTCCTGGGGGTCCCCAGCCTTGCGGTGCCATCCCCAGGCAGCACCTACCTGTGGGGCAGTGCTGGGCGTCCCAGTCTGGCTCTGTGGGGAAGGAGAAGGAGGTTGAGGGGGCACCGTGCCGCACCGTGGCACCGGCGGCACCGGCGGCACCGGGACTCACCGGGCAGCTTGCGGTGGATCTGCTGGAACATGCTGCGGTACCAGTCCCGGGGGCGGTCAACGCTCTGCAGGGACACCACGGGGACGGTGAGGAAGGGTCCCGAGGGGGTGGCAGAGCCTGGCCCCACGCCCCCGACTCACCGAGCGCGAGGCGATGGGCATCCCCGTCTCGTCCACCGGCCCGATGCCATCGTACTTCACCCAGCGCCGCTCCCTCCGTTTGCTGTCCTTGGTCCATGTGGCCGACCAGCCCGGTGGGCGCGGGCAGCTGGGGGTGGGATGTGGGGGTGCGGCAGCCCCCGGGCCCTGCATGGGGTCCTGAGCGGGTGCTGGGGTGCCGGGAGCCTTCGCCTCCTTGGCCGGCCAGGTCTGGTACCAGTCGGTGGCTGGGGACGAGGTGATGGGGAGGGTGGTGACACCCCTGGGTGTCACTGGGCAGCGCGTGGGGCAGCTGCTGGGTCCCAAGGGTGCAGGGCAGGCGCCCCAGGGGGGTTTGGGGCAGGTACCTGGGGTTCTGGGGGTGGCTCGGGCGTGCTCAGCTGGGGAGGGGTCGTGGAAGTCGAAATTCAGCGTGTTGGAGCCGCGGTGGCGGATGACGGGCACCTGCTGCACGAGGACAGGGCGAATGGGGGGGGGGTTGAGGAGCAGCTCCCCAAATCCCCCCTCGACAGGCACAGGGGTCCCGCAGCCCCCGGCCCCACTCAGCCACATCACCATGTACTGGGGGGGGGGTCCCCATAACCCTGCTGGGGGGCACAGGGGCACGGCCTCCGGGCTCAGAGCCAGGATAGGGCCCCCCAAGGGTCCCTATAGGACCCCTCACGGCGGGTCTGTGCCCCCCCAGCCCCCTCGGCGCTCCCCCACTTGTTCTCCACGTGGCCACGGACGGATCCAGCCCCCAGGCTTGGCACCACCTTCGGGAACCCCCCACCCAAACCCACGTCCCCCCACCACAAGCGGCCCCGTGCCCCCAGCTCCACCAGCTCCACTCCAGGGGCTCTGCCTGGGGGCCCCCAAAATCCCCGTGAGCCTTTTAAGGGAAAAAAAAGACACCCAGGGGAGGGCTGGCGTGGTGGCCAAGTGGTGGCACATCGTCCTGGCATCCCGGTGCCAGCCACGTCCCCGCCGTGCCGTGCCGGGAGCCGCCAGGCGAAGCGCGCCCGGGCATGTGGGGGCAGAAGGGGGGGGGGAGCGGGCGCAGCCTCCCCCCCCGGGGCCGAGCAACGAAACAGAAAGTCCAAAAAGTATTTTTCCCCACCCTGCCAAGCAAACAGGGAGGGGAGGAGGAGAAGCAGGAGGAGAGCAGCAGCGGGAGGAGTGGGAAGGGCGGCAGAGGCGCAGCTCATGAGTCACCGCCGCAGCGCGCTGCCAGGGCTGCAGCATGGGGCGGGGGCGCAGCAGGATGGGGATGGGACCCCCCCCCCCGTCCCCTTAACCCCCTTGTTCCCCCACTTTGGGGTGGCTCCGGCACGAGGGGAGCCCTTTGGGGTGCTGTCAGCACCCGTGTCCTGCTCGCCCCCTGCCCAGGAGCCCCCCGAGCATCACCGTGCGCACCGGGCACGGCGGCGCCGCGTTGCGCCCCTCACCCGTGGGACCCCTCCGTGTGGGGTCTTGGGCACCTCGGGGGATCCTGGCATGGCCCCAAGCACCTCGCAGACCCCTCCTCAAAAAGCCAGCTGGCTGGGGAGCCCCTCCCGGCTGCCTTCTCACCCCCAGCACCCCGCATGTCACCTACGTGGGACCCCCAGCCCCCCACTCCCACCATCACCAGCTCCGCACTGAACCCGCCAGTAATTAACGGGATTAACACCCCGGGAAACATTCACCCTAAGGCGAGCAAAGCCGGGTGCAGGCACCCACACCCCCTGCACCCCATCCGACCCCTGCAGCCCCCCTGCACCCCCTCGGAGCCCCCTCTTACCTCCCGGGCTGGGGGCCCGCGGGCAGCGGGGCCGCGCATGGGGCCCGTGGAGCCCCGCGGGGCGCGGGACGGAGGCGGTGGGCGGCGGGGGGAGCGGGGAGCAGCAGGCAGGGGCGAGGAACGCGCAGCCCGAGATGTTTCTCCGCGAGCTCAGCACGCAGCGGGTGGGTGGCGGGGAGAGGCCCCCCAAGCCCAGACCCCCTGCAGCATCCCCAAGCCCCCCCTTGCAGCAGCAGCCCCAAGCCCCGCGGATGATCCCGAGCTCTCCGACGGGTGCCCACGTGCCCTGGTTCCCCCCCTTGGGGCACGTTTGTGTGTGTCCCCCCCCCACCCCCAGTGCGCCCCGCTCTGGAGCGGGGCCGGCCCATTCAGAGTTTCCAGTGACATTTCCAGGAACGGGATCCAGGGAGCAGAGCCAAGAGGCTGAACTCATCCCACGCCCCGCGCACGCCTTCCCGCTGACGACACGGGGCCAAGCCCGGCGCCGACGGCCCCCCGCTGCAGGCACCCCCCGTGGGGTCCTCCCTGTTGGCAAAAGGGGGGCTTCTGGAGGGGGGTTTTGGGGAGAAAATAACTCGGTTGGGGTCTGGGGTGCGGAGAGGGGCTCCGTGCTGCCCTACAACCCCTCAACGGGGGTGCACGGACAACGCAATCCCCATCCCCACTGCCCGATTTCCTACGGTGACCTCCTGTCCCTTTTTTGGGGAGGGGGCAGGATTTGGGGACCCCCCCATTGGACACACCAACCCCAGGGTGGGCGCGCGCCCCCCGAGCCCACCTGGTCCCCTCCGGGTGCTCCCCACCACCACGCTCGCTTCCCGGTTTCGCCGTTCCCCAAAACTGCTGACGGCCCCGAAACCGGGCAGCCCCAGCCCTTCCCTGCCCCGTGCTCCTCACGTGAGGCCCGGCCTCCCCCCGCCAGGAGCGGAGGCTGAGCGGGAGGGGGGGGGCTTCGGTGCCGGCCTCCCCCCACCGAGAAACCGCAGCTGGGGACGAAGGCGCAGGGCGCGGGGGCACCCAAGGGACAAAGGTGACGGGAGAGGGCACCCTCCTGGCTCCTGGAGGAGGTGGAACCCCAAAGGGAACAGAGTCCGGCCGTGGGGAGGCAGCACAGGAGCAATTTAGAGGACAACAATTAGGGGGGCAGCAATTATGGGGTAGCAATTTGGGGAGCAACAATTTATAGGGCAGCAATTAGGGGTGCAGGCGGCGCAGCCCGCGGTGCTGGGGACCCCATCCCGTCCTCGCCCCCGCTCACCCCACCACGTCCCCAGTGCCACCCAGAGGTCCCCCAGAGGTCGCAGCCTTTCCAAGTGCGAAACCCCCCCCATGACCCCTCACCGTCACCAAAACCCCCCTTTTCGGACCCGTTTCCGTGCCCTGTCGGTGCCGCGCTCACCTCGGCAGCCTCCGGGCTGCGTCCCCGTGCCACCGGCCTCCGTCCCAGCCTCCCTCTGCCCCGCTCCCAGCACCAGCCTCCGCGGGCAGATAAATATTTAACGCGCAGCCCGGGCCAGGATTAACAAAGGGCGAGTGTTTCCTGTTTGCTCAGCGCGCCGATGCCAGCCGGGAGCGCGCCGCGAGGCCGGGGGACGGCGAGGCCAAAAGGGAGACCCCCGAAGGGGAGCGAGGCCGGAGGCTGACCCCAATCCAGGGGGGAAGGTTGGGGAGGTGGTGGTGGTGGGGTGAGGTCATGGAAAGGGGTGAAAGGGAAAAAAAAGGGAAAAAAAAAGGGTGGTGGGGGTGATGAGGGGGTCGGAGAGCGCATGGAGAGGTGGCCTCGACGGCGGGAGGCGGCGCCTCCGCTCCTCCGACGAGCCTTGGAGAGAAAGGAGAAGGATGGTGAGGGGAAAAGAAGGAGCCAACATCCCCTCCCCGGCCCCAAAAAGAGAGTTATTTGGTTATTTACCCATTTTAAGGGCGAGGAGAGGAGGCTGAGGGCTCTCCAAGGAGGTGAGGCCAAGCACCAAGGCGCAACGGGCACTGGAAGCACCAGCACGGCGCCTCGTCCCTTTTTTGGACCCAAAAAGCGGTCCCCAAACCCCAAAATCCCCCAACCCCTCCCTCCCCAAGCCCCGGGGGCTGCCCCCAAGGAACCACAGCGGAGCCGAGCGACTGCGTCAATTTTTTAAACTTTTTTTTTCTTTTTTTTTTTCTTTTTTTTTTTCTCCTTAAAGATGACTTCCGATTTACATTAAGACGGTTCTAACAAATTCATTCCTTGTTCACAAAAAAAAAAAAAAAAAGAAATTATATTAAATAATTTCTGCCAATAAATAACATTTTCACCAGTAATTTTTTTTTTTTTCCTTTAAACGTAACTAAAAAAAAAAAAAAAAGCGAGAAACAAAAAAATAAAATAAAATAAAATAAAAATAAAAATAAAATAAAATAAAGGAGGCAGTCTCCAGGCAACGGGCGTTCAAAGATCCTTCAAGCATCGAGAACCCTAAAAAAATAAATCACCATCCCAGCACACAGCCCCTTTTGGGGGGGGTTTTGGGGCCTCCCCTGGGGGGGCTGGCACGGGGGGGGCGAGGGCTTCTCCCAAAAACCCCGTGCCCGACGTGGCGCTGCCTCCCCTCCTTTTTTCATGCACCTTTGCTCTAAACATGCAAAAAAAAACCAAAAAACCCAGGCTGCGAGGCCAGCCTGCAAAGGAGCGAGCCCCGGGCTGGGCTTCCCCTCGTGCTCACTGGTTTTGTAATTTTTGGGGGGGCCGGCCGGGGAGGGAGACGGGTCGGAGCTCTGAGATGAGGGATTTTGGGGTGTGCGCAGCTCCCAGGCGCCGGCCAGAGGTGGAAATTTGATGGAAATTTGGTGGAAATTGGGTGGAAATTGGATTTTTTGGCTTTTTTTCGCCCCACCTCGCTGGCTGCGTCCCCAAAATGTGGCCAGGAGGAGAGGCTGCGCCCCAGCTGGGTGCAAGGGGGGGGCGCAGAAGTGCTGCCCACCCCTCTCCAGCTGCTCCTCCGGGCTTAATGAGTGATAATCAAGGGGGTAATTAGCACCCACGCCCCGTCATGGTGGCGAGGGGATGGGGACCATCCGTGCCACCCAATCCTGCCACCCCAAAACTGCTGCAGGCCCCCGGAGGAGCACGAGGGGATCCCTCGTGGGGGGAGCCCCCCCCTCTAAGAGGCCGTGTCCCCGTCCCAAAAATCCCCAAAACTGCTGCTGGGGCGAGATCCCAGCCTGGGTGAGAACAACATGCCCTAAAAACATGCACGGGCAGCACCTTTGCCACGGTTTTTTGCGCTCTCGGAGGAAGATACCACACATGGGCTCACTGCGATTCGGAAAGGATGCCATAAAAATTAAAAAAAAAAAGGAAAAAAAGAAAAAAAAAGAATCGAGAGATACTCACAGACAAAGGCAATTGGCCCCACGCCTCGTATGGGGTTTAGAGAAGCTCGCTCAAAACATCTCGCACTTTTTGCAAAGCAGTGGGCGTGTAGAAAAGAAAAAAAAAGAAAAGAAAAAAAAAAAAAAGAGAAGTGGAGGCACGGAGACTCGAAGTCTCTCGTGAAAAAACCCGGGGGTCTGCTCACGGGTGCTGCTTCCTAAAGAGCTGGCGTGGAGTTAAAGGTGGTGCACGGGGCGGCTCCCTGCAAAATTGCTGCTCTCCTCCGTGGTTTTTGGCTCCTGGGGGGCCAAAAGGAGCCCACAAAGAGCCCCCGGAGAGGCAAAAACCCTCTGCGCGCACAGCCAAGCCTCGAAACCCTCCGAGAGGGTTTGCAAAAAACCCTTCTCGTTCCCTCACTGCCCTCCTTTTGCCTTGGGGGGGGCTCTCCAGAACAAACAGCCCCCCCAAAAAACCTCTGCCTGGATCCTGGGTTCCTCTACCTGCTGCCAAACCCTCCAAAGCCAAGGGAGGGATTTCAAAACTTCCTGCGAAGCCTCTCAAAAGTCAAAATCCCTGCACAAAAACCGGCAAAACCACGGCTCATCCTTCCCCAAGCCCCCATCGAGTGAAAGACCCCCAAAAAATTCACCTGGGGTGGTCGGGAGGGATTTTGGCTCTGGGGAGGGGAGCGCGCCGCCAGCCCCACGGTACGTGCTGGTGGCCGCAGAGGGGTTTTTCTATCCGTGAGTCAAAAATCACCCTCTTTTCCCTTAAAAATTTGGGCCACGCATGTTTCCCGGAGATAATTCCTCTGCTGTGAATCAGAGGAGTCCCAAAGGGACCGCAGCCACGTGGGGTCGGAGAGCCAGGGCTTGAAGGATGCGCCTGCCCCCCCTCCCCGATCCTAACCAGAGGCTGCGCTTTTTGCTTTGGGCTCCGCTGGCCCAAAAACGGAATTACCAAAAAAAAAGGTGCCACGAAACACCCGAGGCTTTGGGAACACATTTTGGGCGGTCACCTCTGAAGCACGGGGCCGGACCCGAGCCGCTCGCAGCGTGGGCAAGAAGCCGAAGAAAACAACAGCAAACTCTGGGAAGAAGACAGCCGTGAACAAAAAAAGAAGAAAAAAGAAAAAAAAAGAAAAAGAACCAACCAAACCAACCCGATTTTAAAAGGAGCTGCTTGGGAAAGCACAGCCTAACCGAGATTTGTACCGGAGTGGACGACCCAAATTGCCTGGGACTGGGTTTGTTTCGGGGTGACCCCCCCCTCTCCGCCGAGGTTTGCCTCCCCCGGGGGTGAGCTGTGCAGTGCAACGCTCGGGACAATGCTCTAGCAGTCAGATTGGTTTCTAAATTAAAAAAAAAAAAAAAAAGATGGAGTTTTTTTTATATATATATACCGAACATAAATAAAAAACTTACAAAATGGTCACCTCTCTTACAGAACGGATGCAAACTGGATTATGAACGTGCCTCCAGGTGAAGTTGGTTTTCTCCCCTGCCCCCGCCCCCCAACCCCCAATAATAAATAAATAAAATTCATTAAGTTTTGGATCCTTTAGTGGTGCAGACCGGGCGCTCGGACCCGTTACTGGGCTTTCTTCCCCGTGCCGTTCTTGTCCGCAGAGTTTGTTGAGGTTACCAAGTTCACCGGCCCGTCCGAGTGCACCGAATCTTTGCGCGGCGGCATGCGCTCGTTGATGCGGTCGAGCCCTCGGGCTTCCTCGAAGCTGCGGATCTTGTGCTGGGGCGAAAACCCACGGATGGCTGCGGGGGAAAAAAGGGGAGAGAAAAAGGGTTAAAAGGGATGAGGAATTGGGGTCCCCCTTCGGGGAGCCCCGCGGCACACGGCAAGACGCACAGGGCACCGCCGGGGTGGCCGAAAGCACGTGTCTGGGGCTCTGTGTTGGGCATCACCCAGTTCCTCCCAGTTTCCCCCAGTTTGGGATGCAAACTGGGCCACCAGCAGCGCCAGGAGGGGGCACAGGTCCCGGCCCTGCTCCCCGGTGGCATCTGATTTAGGAGAAGCAGCTCGGAGACCAGACAAGTGCTCAACGGCCCCGGACGGCGAAACGTCAGGGGACTTGGAAAAGCTGCAAAAAAAACCCCACGATGCTAAAAAACTAAAAAATAACAACAACACCACACAGCACACCAACGAGGACACCACCGCAAGGCTTCAAATCCAGCACAAAGCACAAAAAAAGGCCTCGGATGATGAGTGCAGCGCTTCTTGCATCACCAGGAGACACCCGGGGGACGAAATCCATCCCCGGACATGGGCGCGCACCTGGGTCACCGCCACCAGGCAGAGCCCGGGACCCTCACGGCGATGACACAGGCCAAATGTTCAACTTATAGAGAAGTTAAAAAAAAAAAACGGGGTTTGGAGCCAAATTGTTCCGCAAGGACTTGGCTGGTTTGCAAATAAACTTCCTCTGGCAAGCCGGCCCCAGATGCGTGGCCACATTCATCGGAGCTACGGAGGGGAGAAGCTCCCTGGGCTGACCGAGCCTTGATTTCTGCAAGAACAGCAGGGAAAAAAATTGCTCCTCCACCCCAGGAGCGTCTTGGCCCACCTGGGGGAAGGCAAAAATGACATCAGCGACCCGCTGATCCCGAAGGATTTGGGCCAAGTTGTTGTGGGATTGAGTTTTCCAGGGGGTGAGCTCAGCCATGAGGTCGCAGGACCCCGGCACCGGGGTCTCAAGGACTCCAGGGGACAGGGTGGGCTCGGTGACTGCTAAAATCACCCTGCCCCAGCCCTCTGCGTGCTTTTTGCCCCCCAGCAGGGTCTCCTCCCTCCCTTCTGGTGATGCAAGAGTGAAAAAAAAAGCATCCACGAGGCCGACAAAGCTGGTTAAGATCAGCGCGCACACACACACGGAGATGATCCGAGGCTCTCGCCGGGTTCTAGCCATACCTTCCCGTGCCTCTACCGCTTCTACTGTGGCTGTAATACAGAAGAAGAGTGGCATGCAAAAATGGAGACAGAAAAAAAAAAAGAAAAAAAAGAAAAAAAAAAGAAAAAAAAAAGAAAAAAAGAGTGAGAGTGAGTGATCCGACATCAGCGCCGCGGGTGCAGAGCCCGCAGCCACCCACCCCCGGTGGAGGCAGCCGAAACCGAGTGGTGGAGAAGGAAGGGGACAGGAGCTGGGGGCAGAGAGGGGGCTCCCCGGGTGCCAGCACGGGGATAAACCCCAGGGGAACGAAGGCAGAAGCAGGGAGCTGGCCTGAATTCCACCACCAAAACCCGGCTGATGCTTCAAATCTGCTCGCGCTCCTGCTCCGAGCCCCAAAATGTCCCCAGGCAACCACAGAGCTGAGCAATTTTCCCCCCTCTATCCCCCCTCGCCGGGGCTGCTGCAGGCTGAGAAGTTTGGATCGAGTCCCTGCCTCGACATCTGGGAGCAGCCACTTCTTTTCCTTGACCAAATCCCCCGCTTTCAGCCCCAAAACGTTGCCGGTTTGGCGCTGGCCACAACGCGAAGGCCACGCGGTCCTCGAGAGGCTAAAAAAGGAGGAGGAGGAGGAGGAGGAGGAGGAGGAGGAAGGAAGCGGCACGGTTCTGCCACGCTGTGCTGCAGGAGGGAGGAGGAGACCCTGAAGCAGAGGGATGGAGCTGCCACGTTCCTCCCTTACAAACTATTTTTTGGAGTCCATCCTGGAGCAAAAGCTCTTCCGAGCCCTTAGGAAACCACCCGGCGCTGGTCAGAAGGGGGAAAGCGGGCTGCTTCCATGCCAGCACTCAAAAAACTGGCGGCAGGAAAGGATTAAAACCCTCAAAATTACAGGATTCCCCCCCAGGGACACGTGTTGGTGCGAGAACTCCCTCCCTGACTCTCGGCACAGAGCGCTGGCGAGGGTGGGAGCAACGCAAGCCAGAGCGCAGAGAAAAAATCCCAAGGCAGCCCAAAACCACGGGGCCTAAAGGAGTTTTAATAGGAAACATCAGAGGCCCGGAGGGTCTGGATGCTTGGGCTGAAAACCTCAGCTTCCTCTGCCGGGCTGCACGATTTCCTCGGGTCCCGCCCAGGAGGGGTCGGGTAGCCAAGGACAAACGGGGAGGCGTGGGGTTCGTCGCTGCGCTCAGATGGAAGCAGCCACGGAGAGATGAAATAGAGGATGCTGAGGAGGCAGGGTTAGAAGGGAAATGCCTGATTGTTGCAGAAATAGATTAAAAAAAATTAAGGAACAGGCGTGCTCCGGGCTGGGTGCTGTTTGCTGGCTGTGCTTCCTCGTATTCCCTTCCTCCGGGGTGCACGGAAAGCTCTCCGGGGTGCACGGAAAGCTCTGCGCACCCCCACCTCTGCTGCTGCTTGCTTGCTGCCTGGGAATCCTTCCTCCCCGGGGGCCTGAAGCATCCCTCAGGTCCCCCAGGACCCCGAAGCACGGCTAAAGAAAGCGAGGGAGCAATTTCCAGGACAGCTGGGGGCCAGATGCAGAGCTAGGGGCCGGGGGTGGTGCGGCACGGAGCGCGCCGGGCTCGTACTCACCCGTCTGCAGGGTCTGCCTCCCCCCTGAGAGCACTCCCAGGGGCAGGGTACCTGTGGGAGTCAGGCCTTTGAGGGTCAGCACGCTCTCGCTTTCCTCTCTGCAAATAAAAATAAAAAAAAATTAAAAAATACAGACTGAGAGATGAGCACAAGGCTGGGACGGGTCCATGCAACAAGCGGGGAGCTGATATTTGGCAACGAGCACGACCTGAACCTGCCTCCTGAGCGCAGCACCTCTGCCTCCGCCACCAAAAAAACTCATCCCAGCACCACGAGGACCACGCAAAGCTCAACCAAAATTTTTTTTTAGAAGCCTGAGAGCACCCACAGCCTCTGCCACCTGCCCGAAAGCAGCAGCCTGGACCGCGCGCGCACCGCCAGCCCCAGAGCGAGACGGGAGTAAGGACCGTGCCACGTCCTTACCGAAGCACCGAGAAGACACGTGCCATCTTCCCAATGGCTCTGATCTTATTCCTGATGATCTCTTTACGGACCGTTGTCCCACCTTGGGGAGAAAAAAAAAACAAAGAAACAAAAAACAAAACACCACCGGCATGGTTAAGGTTTTCCCCCTCGGAGGCGCAACGTCAGCGCCAAGCCCCTGCCTGAACTCCGGGAAAAGAAAAAAAAAATAATAATAAAATAAAATAAAATAAAAACTCATGGTTTGCAGATTTCACAGCTAGGCTCTCGAGAGAACAGCGCCCAGGATGGCAACACCGACAGGATGACAACACGGACTCGAGAGGTCTGAGAGTAAAGAACCACCAAAGGGAAGGGAGCTCGGCCGGGCGCCGTCACCAGGAGCTCACCGGGTCGGCTCGCACTGCACGGGATGGGACACAAATGGCTCAGCCACGGAGAGGCGGGTGTGCAAGGCAGAACGTGGATGGGGCTGGGTGCTGATGGACACCGCGGGACGCCGGGGCTGTGCTCGGAGGTGTCAAGGCAAGCACCAGCTCGGGCACCCCGGGCACGCAGCCAAGGGCTGGCCGGAGCCCCGCGCGCACACGGAGTGAGAGGTGAGAGCTCCCCTCGCCCCTACACAGAACCAAACGTGGGAGAAAAAGCACGGAGGGTAACTGGAAACAAACAGAAACCGAGGTAAACGAGGTAACAAGACACATCTCCTCTCGGCTGAGATTCTTCACATGGCCCAAGTACACATCAGGACAGGACAAGCCAAACCGGAGGTCCAGCATGCACCCATGGCCCAGCCATGCACTAGGTGGCTGCATTCAGAAGTCAGAGAGAAACGTGACCCCCCCGTTCCTCGAGCTCCTGGAGGAACGCAGAAGGGTTAAAAAACACACGGCGCTTATGTTAAAACTGAAAAGGGGATGAAGAGGCTGCCCAACTAGTCAGCTAGTCAAATCCACTCCGAGGAATCTGGTGGCACAGGCAGTGAAAAATTAAAGCCGGTAGCAAATTCTAGCTGGGTACCTTTCGGATAGCTTGAAATGTAGTGATCTTCAGGGAGAGGAGACACCAAGAAACAAGTAGATGAAGACAGAGATAGAAGAAACAAATTTAATTTCTCATGGGAGGGAGAAAGAAAAACAAACAAAAAAAAACCAACGAAAACCAAAAAAAACGAAATGCAAATGGGAGAAGCGGGTTAAAGTCAACCTGTCGGCTGAAGCGGCGCCTTATTTTTAGAGCCCCGTGGTGTTCTGCTGCCCTGCGGGACTGATTTTACTCCACCCTGTGCCAGCAGCCCCCCCGAGACCCCCACCATGTCCCTGCCACCCCCCGACACAAGCTGCCACCAAGCCTCTGCCTTTTTTTTCCCTTTTGACGCACAGCTTAAAAGCGGGGCCGAAAGCTGTGAGCTCCATTTCTGGGCTGCCACGAGGAGCCACTTTAGAGGAGTTTGGTGCAACAGATGAGCAGACTGGGTGGATGTTCTGCTGCAGCAAATTTAGATTCAGGGGGGGAAAAAAAAATAAAAATACCAGCTCGGGAAGCAGTCCCTGCAAGGAGCAGGAAACCGTTCTCCAGAGGAGCTGGCAAGGAGCGTCTGTCACAGGGAATGTAACTCAATTCCGCTGTCATTGAGCAGCAAAGGGAAAAAAAGAAAAAAGTTTCCCACCCGTGGCTGCACAAGGGCTGGCCAAAAAGGATCTGGAGCCCCCGGCAGGGCAGCGAGCCATAAATCAGGTGCTGAGCACCCCGGAGCTGATGTCCCAGACCTGTCCCCACCATCACCTCCCCTCCCCGTTACCAGCTCAGTCCCAGCAGTTTTTTTTTTTTTACCTTCCAATGTCTCGTCGCCGTCTGAAATCAACTCATCATCGGAGCATATGTTGAGGATGTTAACGAGCATTTCTGTGACTGCAAGAAGCAGAGACAGGGAGATGAGAGAGGGCTGGTGCACGCGCGTTTGGCACGAGGAGGGATGGGGAGGACGAGCCGGACAAAGGAATGATTTCAAGGTCGTTTTTCCCTCTGGAAGTAGGATCCCAAAGCCATTTTTTGAGCTGCTCGCTGCTGGTGCCTCGCAGCAGTACCCAGAGCAGACGACATCCTCTGCACCTTCTGCCAAGGAGGTGGCTGTGGTCCAAGCGCAGCACAGATGAAGCAGCCGTGGGGAGCGGGGTGCCAGCATCGCTGCCTCCCCACCCCAAACCTGCACAGCTCCGAGCCACCTGGCTCCGAGAGCCTCAGGGCTGCGGGGAATTCAACCCTCGGCTCCCTCAAAGTCAAAAATCCTTGGGCTGGGGACTTTAAAGGCGTCCTCGAAACCCACGGCTCCGCTGGGGAATTTAAGAGCCGCCAGGAGGTGTAAAAGATTCCTTCGCCGGGAAAGCGAGGCGAAGGCTTGGATGTATTTTAGGCAGCCTCACCTCCTTCAAAATGATCTAAGCCTTCACATCCAAGTGAACGCTTCCTTTCTGGCCACCAGCCAGCAGGAGATTTTCATTCCTCTGCTGCACACGAGGAGCGAGGGAAAACGTCTCCAAATCCCCAGGCAGGGCTATACCGACCGAGACCGGCTCCACCGGCCAGGCAGAATTAGGAAGAAGGTTTTTTTTTGTTGGAAAAAGCTTTCTAGAGCAGGTATCGATGATTATTTTCAAGTTTCAGCCAGTAACACGTGGCTCTCCTTGAACCTGAGCACTTCTCCCCCTGGTATCTGCTACAAGAAGTTGTGGCACTGACCCAACGCACTTGGTTCGTGGCACAGGTTCTGCACACTCGGGGGTTCAAACCATGACCAGTCCCTGTGCAACCCCAAAAAATCCATCCCAACAGCCCTTACCCTTCTCTCCCACGAAAGGCAGAGACCATGTGAAGACATCCATGAAGTTTGGAAGCCAGTAGGGGTGAGGGGAGCAGTTGAACTGCCGGATGTTCATGACGTTGTTTTCGTATTTCAGGACAGCAGCTGGGGAGAGAGCGAGGAGACACAACACAGCCTCAGGGAGTCGCACCTCTGCTAATTAAAACTTCATTACCAGCAGCAACAAGAGGCTGAACTCATGCAGAATCAAACCACCAGCTACCCAAACCCAGAGCTTAAGCAGTATTTTTTCAGATAATCTATCAAAAACTCGTAATAATAATGAGGGTGAATTTAACCACGCTGTTAAAATCGGTGCAGAAGTGCTGTGCACAGAGCCAAGATCCAAAGGGAGGGGTAAAAAAAAAAAAAAACATTTTAGGGAAGTTCCCCATAGTACGTACGTGGTACCAGGGGAACGGGGAAGTTGCAGCTTGCCTGTACAAGCAGCTTCTCTTTTATGGCATCAGGAGCGCTGGGCTGTCATGCGGCTGGGAACGAGAGCATTATTCCAGGCTCTCACTTGACAATTAATTGCCACAGTAACGGCTGAGATCTTTGAGGCAGAGAAGCCAGCCACTTCCAGCTCCCCAGCTGCCAGCGGGTTAGCACAGAAAGCTCTTTTTTTTTTTTTAATTTCAGGCATGCAAACGCAAGCAGAGGAGAGGGCAGAAGATGATGGAGAGGGATTTCCTGGGAGCGTGACGCCGGTACCCACAGCCCAGCCCTGGTCCTGCCAGCCTTACCCTTGTTGTTATAGACATCTAGGTAATTTGGTGCAGAGAAGATTGTGATTAACGATGGAAAGCCTGTTGTCTGGCTCTTCCTGTACATTCGGTACCTGGAAAGCAGGTCAGGCGTGAAACGCGCCGCTCCTGCCCCGCGCGGCCGGCGGGGAGGCAGGGGGAGGCTGCTCGGGCACTTACCCAGCGTCCTGGGCTTCGTGAGCTCGGATTACAGATAACAAACTATTGTTCTGCAAAAAATCACAAACTGCAGGGTAACTGCAAAAGAAAAACACGCGTTAGCACGGAGCAAGAGAGAAGAGGCAGCGCCCGAGGTCTCGGTTTCCACTTTCAGCATCTGCTCAGTTTGTGCCCAGCATCCCCAAACGAGGCCAGCATCTGTTGCATCACCCCAAAATTAATTGCGAAGTGCTCTGATAACAGCCCCCTGGTGCCAAATCCTCCCCATCAGCCAGGCTACAAGTGGTCTGTCAGCACAACCGCTCCCCTTTTAGCCAGGAAAGGATTATTTCCTAGAGCTCCCGGTACTGTCCAGCGCCTGAAAACCACTCAAAGGGCAGGCTGCCAACGAGCAGAAGCATCTCTGCTGCCCGATATCCCAATTTCACAGAGCAACAGATCCAAAGAGAGCTCAACATTGCAGGAGGGAACAAGATTTTGTCCATTAGAGCCAACAGAAGGCTGCTGCTCTGGAGTCCCACAGAGAGATGTGAATGGCAATTCATCTCCCTTTCCATTTCAGCACAAGGAGACGAAACCCTCAGGTCTCTCAGCCCCCTAAAACGCTGCTTACCTGTAGAAATAGGAGCAGCCTCGGACGGTGTTGTGGGCGAAATGCTCCACGGTCTTCTCGTTGCCGTAATCCTCCGACGGATCGGACCAGAGCAGGTCGCACATGGGGCCAAAGGCTGGAGGCTCCTTGAACCTGTCTAACTGAAAAATCGGGCACCACGTCAGGACAGCACGCACGGAGCTTTGGGGACAGCCTCCAGCTTCGTCCCGTGGTTATTTTTCCCGAGGTTTAAGCCTCCTCTCAGCGCACAGCGAGCACAGGAGCCTCAAACCTGGAAGCCCAGGTGTGAATCGAGCTTGCCATGAACCAAACCATTAATCCTAAACTGTGCTCCCCTCCTAACCACCCCAAAAACCCAAAGTTTTACCACGTGTGCCAACCAGGAGCAGCAAACGGGCTGCGAGAAGGAGCTGAACCCCAATCGGGATGCCCAACATACCCCAAAAAAACGTGAAAAGGTGGTGGAGGTGACTTACTTTCCTAATGTCATCTAGACACGTGATTTCTGGAGACAGTCCTCCGTGAACGCACAGGAATTGCTGGTTTAAGAGGGCAGCAAGAGGAAGACAGTCAAAGGTATCCATGCACGCATCGTACACTCGCTCCGAATACTTGATTCGACCTGGTGGGTTGGGGGCACGGGGAGGAAGAGAGGGGAAAAGTGAATTAATTTGCACAACAAAGGCTGCTCAGGTTGTAAGCAGAGCTTTAATTTTTTTCTTCTTCTTTTTCAGGGAGTCACTTAACTCCAGTAAAATCGTCTGGAAGGTGATGGTTCTCCCCGGTGCAAACACCGAGGAGCAAATCCTTTTATTTGCTTCCCGTGGTAATCACCGATCCCAGCTGCACAAGCTGGAGCTGGAAGTCATTTGGCGGTAATTACACGGTGCTGGGGCTGAAAAAAGTCAGGGAGGGGGACCCAGAACTTCGTGGGACTTCAAAATGGGTTTGGTTTTCAGCAGGAGCTGAAACGGGAGAAATGCAGCCTACGCAGGATAAAAAGATGTGATTTTTTTGCAGCTCCAGACCTACCTGGTATCACTCGTGGTTGCCTCCCACCCCAAAATAAGCCCCCAAAAAGGGGGTAAGATGTGAACAGATTTAAATCCTTACCCGGGTGATACTTACACTCCTGTTTGAAGGTGAAATACTCCGTGAGGTGCCTGCACTCGTGGTTCCCTCGAAGGAGGAACAAGGTTTTGGGATGATTTATCTTCAAGCTCCATAAATACAGCACGCACTGCAAGGGAGGGAAGGAGGGGACGGCGTGTAGTGACAACCTTTTATAGGGCACCCATCAACCGCGGGCTTCCCGAAATGTTTCTGGGAAGACACCCAAAAAGCTGCGTGAGGAACCCTGATAGAAACCCAGCTCCATAACGGGCAGCAGATCTTATCTCGGCCAACCTCGGCAGCTGGAGAGGGGGGGAAAAAGCCACCCCGAGCATTTCTCTATATTAGGGCCGAGCTGGAGAAGTGACAAATGAACAAATGAGGTCGCAATTTGGGGCTGGGCTGGGTGGGGGCAGCTTCTCCTCCCTGCACAGCACCCGGTGGTTTGCTGCTCACGCTCCGGTCACGTGAAGTTTTGAGTTCAAAACAGGAAAACCCTGGCCAAAAAAAAATAAGTCGGTGAAACCTTGCTGGCTTTGAAGAGGGCTCCCCACATCCCCCTCGCCCTGACACCTGTAAAGGGGTCGTGCCAAGCGATGCTGCACCCAAAGGAGCTTTAGGAGCAGGGGCCCCAAAATATTTCACGGCGGAGGCTCCGTGGAAAAGGGATCCTTAAAACATCACCGATGCGGTGTGCACATCTCCAGGAGCACAGGAACAGCCCCCAGGAGCGAAATGAATTCATTTTGGGGTTGGTTTCCACCACCTAAAACCTCCCGAATTTTAAATCTGAGCAGAGATGGGGCCAGAGACAGTGGCAGGTAATGCAAGCTGCAGCAAAAATCACGTTTCCTTACATCCACTAACAGGAGGAGTGCCCCCCACAAAAATATTCCTAATTATTTGGGGATTTAAAGCTTTAATCTCCCACGTTTGCAGCCTTAGTGTCACGCTCCTGAGCTAGCAGGAGAAATGGGAAAGGAAAGCCCCCAGAAATGAAGCCAAGGACTGGCAAAGCATCGGGGAAAGCAGCCGGCCCCATTATTTAAGAGTTATTTAAGACAGGATTCTGAACGGTTTTCCTGAATGCCTCCTCGGCCCCCCAGTTTTTTTAGGGAGCAAAAATCTTCCCCAAAAAAATGAAGCAAAAGTCTCAGATCTGGGGCTGCTCGGAGAAATCCTCCGAGCCCAGGTGGGAACCTCTCCGAGCACGCAGGCAGCAGGAGGTGGGAAGAAAAAGCACACATCGGGAGGAAAAAGGGGGTGAAACCTTCCAGATGCTGCTTGATCCGTGACATTTGGATCAGCCCCCGCGTGTGCTCATCAAAGCCCACCCTAAATCGTGAGAGATCGGATCGGTGCCATCTCCGCGGGCTCGGAGAGCGCTTGGGGGTTTTCCTCTCTGCAGGCACCAGGGGGAAAAAAAGGGGAAGGAGGAGGGTCGAGAGCAGCAGAAAATGAGCTCCGCTCGTCCCCTTCCACCCCAAGGGCTGCCGGGCTCCTCCTGCCAGCACCACCCCAAATCCAGCAGCCCCAAAACCAGCTCCTTGTCAGCCCTGGGCAGTGTTTAGGAACACACCAAGCACGGGGCTGGGCACGAGGTGGAGAGGTGGCAGGACCCCCCCCAAACCCTCTGCAGGAGCCTTCGGAGAAGCCTCAGCCTCTGCTCTTGGCCTTTAGGGCTCCTCCCCAAAATTTAACGAGTCCTGAGCAGCAAATTTCCCCTGGTTGAGCCCCGCTGTGGTAGCACCCTTCCTCTTCAAACAGAAACCGAAATGATTTCGCAGCTCCTCCCGCCTTAATCCCATCACCCACCTTGATGGCTTTCGTGCCGCCGTGTCCCCAAATGTCACCTCCAGCGGGGACAAGCGCTCCTTTTCCAGCAGGTTTGGGGCTTTGCAGCATTTCCTAACCCCTCTCCCTCGCTGCCTGTATCACCCGTGGCTTTTTGGTGACCTTTTAAGACCAGCAGCTCCCTGCGCCCCCCAGCTCCTGGCACCCCACAGGGCTGCAAAACCCTAAGGGGGTGCGTGATGTTCCACCCCCTGTCCCTGCCAGGGGACAAGGCAGGCACAGCACAGCCAGATGCATCATTAAATGCCTCTGCTCCAACCTTTTGGGCCCCAAAATTCATTTTCCTATCCCTCCTGACCCCATCTCTGGCACCGCATGGTGGATACGTTCAGGGGAGCGGTGGCTCGGTTGCAAAGTGTTGGTTTTTTTTTCCTGCTAAGCTGAATTCTGAGAGTTTGTAAGCTTTTAGGTCTGCTGGCTTGGCGTTAACACCCCCCCCAGGTTCAGCTTTTCTTTGTCACCTCTATACTGAAGTAGCCTCTGTCCACGTAGTCTCCCAGGAAGAGGTAGCGGGTGTTGTTGGGTGAGCCTCCCACTTCAAACAGCTTCATCAGGTCAAAGAACTGCCCGTGAATGTCACCGCACACTGCAGGGGGGGGAAAAAAGAGCAGAGAAGAGAGGCAGAGAGTTACGTGCTAAGAAAAGAAAGGTCGTGACAGCACCGAGGAGCACGGCTGCGCTCTGCCCCCAGCTTCGCACCCAGCCTGTGCCAAACCCTCTTTTCCGAGAGCTAAAACAACTCCAAAACCTCCCCGGTGGGAAAAAAAAAAAAAAAAAAAAAGGGCTGAAAATCTGCTCTGGGGTGAAACAAGGGGGCAGGAGGCTCTCTGACCTGTGATGGGAGCCTCCACCTCGATCATGGTCTTCTCGTGCCGCAGGATGGCAGCTCCATCGTTGATGATTTTCAGCGCCGCGTCCTCCTCCAGGCGCCCTTCCTTCACCAAGTGGCTCTTCAGGACGTCCAGGCGAGGTTTGCCGTCTTCAAAAACCTCCTTCAGCGTGAGCCTCTGCGTGGGAGGGAAGGGGACGGCTGCAAAAGGAAGGGGAGAGGTTAGGAAAACGGCACAAATTACGGGGAAGGAGCCACAGGCTTCGAGACAGGAGGCTCCGAGCTTGCTCCGGGGGAAATTTTGCTCTGGGATCCTGAAAGGTGGGAAGCTGAGATGCCAGAGAGAGTGAAAAAAAACTCAAAGTGCTTAAAAAGATGCCCTGGGAAGGGAAGATGCCACCCGCAGCCGGAGAAACCGCGCGCACCGAGGCTGCCCCCGAGCTCAGCAAGGAGAGTCGTGGCCACGAGGCTGCCCAAAAGCAGGACTGAACCCAAAAATGGGGGAAAAGAGGGCAAAAAGCACACCGGTTCCTAATTAAATCACGGCACACTGTCACCCCGGAGGAGCTGCCTTCGCCTCCTGAGGAGCTTAACCCTAAATTTAACAGCGGGTTCACGGCGAGGAAATCCCCCCTGGAGGGGATTTTGGAGCAATTTTGCCAAGATTTTGAAGCTGTCACCTCCTCTGCACCTCCCGTTGTCTGATCGGGGCTGAATTTGAGCCAGGAGGGGAGGAAAACCACGTCAGAGGTGGATGATGTTATCCCTGAGCCAGGGCTGGCGAAGGCACCCCCATGCCCCGTGGATTTTCGCCCCGTGGATTTTCGCCCCCGTGGATTTGTGGCTCTTTGAAATGCAAAAAACGGGGCAGGGAGAGAAAAAGCCCAGAGCCACCAGAGCTCCTCTGCTCCCAACCTCAGGTCTGAAGCACGGCGAATGTAGGACAGCGGCGGAGGCGATGAAAGGGCCCCCACGCTGAGCAGCCCCCAATTAACGCCGAGCAGCCCCCAATTAACGAGGTTTTGGCAGGACCCCCGCCTGCACCGACAGGGGCTGGACACAGCTCCGAGCGCCCCTATTACGCACCTCTGCAGCTTAAGGGGGGGGGGGAAAATGGGGTGACCTCTTCGGTTTCCCCCCCAAAAAACCCTGTGCATTTAAGGGAATTTAGGGAATTTCATGCCACGCTCTCCGGATTTGCACAGCAAAGGGAAGGGGGCACGTGGAGGAGCTGGGGGCAAGCGTTTCCCTGGGGCTCGGGGGGTTTTGGGGACTCGGGAGGGTTTTGGGGACTCGCTGCCTGCAGCGCCAGGGGAAGGGCTCGTAAATCCTTCTGGGGAGCGGGCAGTTGTCCGAGCGCCTGGCAGCTGACTCCCAAGGAAGCCAGGGAGCATCTGAAGGTCAAACGGTTCAGAAGGAAGAAGAGAAAGAGAAACGGGAACCGCGTGGCTCCGTTTCCAGACCCTAAAACCCTAAAACGCGGCCACCGGGCGCAGAGAGACCCCCAGGGCCAGGAGCTGGGACTGACAGCCTGAAAAAAAAAAAGGTGTGGGACCCCAGGAGCAGCGCTGCCCGTCACAATTCAGAGCAGAGCCACGAGAAAAGTGCTGGCACTGCTCTGCCTTTTTTTTTTTCCCTTGGTAGCCCGTGCGAGCGGAGTTATGCAAGATAAAACCCAGGGCCGCGCCGATGCGAGCAGCCCGGAGGGTTTATGTAAGTTCCCTCGCTGGCTTCGCGTGGCTCCGATCCCACGAGGAGCAGGGGAAGGAAGCAGCGTGGATCCAGGAGTGGCAGGAGAAGGGATTTGGGGAGAAATCCCTGCTCTGGAGCAGCCGGAGACACTGGCACCGTGCCGGGGGCGCACGCACCCCGCATAGACACCACGTTACACATGGGAGGTGTGGAGCAATCCCATTTTCTACACCGCCTGCTGACCCATCCCAAAAAAAAAAGGGCTTTTTGGCTCTCCAATCTGGCTTCAAAAGCCTCGTAGGGGCTGCAGGAGAAATCCTCCCTGCCCCAGAAGCCACCTGAACCCCCCGCAGCCGGGGACGAGGACACAGACTTAAGTCATTAGTGTTGTCCCAGCGAGTAATCCTGTTAGCCAGCAGAACTTGTGTAAGGGCTTTAGGAGAGCGGCTGCAAGCAGCTGACATAAATATCCGCTCCTTTTTTTTTTTCTTTAAGGTCTCAATTTTATCCTCGGTGCAGCCGGGGGGGGACAAGAAGCGGTGCCGAAGCCTTGCGCCCTTGGGCACCCTTTCCCCAAGTGATAATTTGGGTAAATCGCAGAGAAAACGCTCCCAACATCCAGCTCCTCGTGGGCTGCGACCTCCGTGCCACCTTCCTTTTGCACGCAGAGCATCCAGGCTGGGTTAAAATGGGTTAAAAAGTGGAAATTTGGGGTCTGGGGTGTTGTTTTATGAGGGTATCCGACACCGAAAAAAGCGCCGCGCTCCTCGCCCTGCCGACGGGACGCACGGCGCGTGCCAGAGGGCACCCGTGGAAGTGAACTTTTGAGGAGAAAAACGGATTAAAAGGTCGGCTGCGCTCGGAGGAGCTCAGGAAAAGGCAGAGGAGGGGCAGAGCTCTGCTCGCTGCGAGAGGAGGAGCGGGGAGGCGCCGGGAGCTCTCCGAGAGGGGATGGAGAGGGGAGGACGGGGCTCCTGCCACCCCCGCGCCCCCACGGAGAGCCTCGGGATGTCATTTAGAGGCTGAGCAAGGAGAGATCCTTGGTGGAAAAGGAGCCAGCACTGCGTGCTCAAAGAGCTCCCGTTCCAGCCGGGCTTTTTGGGTGCGTCGAGTCCAGAAAATGCCCCCAAAAATAAAGATTTTCAACACAAAGTGCCCTGCAGCTCCCGAAACGGATGGGAGCGCATCCAAGGGGCATTTTTGCACCAATCTTCTCCGCTCGCCCTCCGTCAAGCGAGTCTTACAGCCAGCGAGTGGAACAGAGGGCTACAGATGTACTTTTGGGGAGAAAAACCCCGTTTTGGGGCATTCTGCAGCAGGCAGCACAGCTCAGGAAAAAGCTCAGGAAAAAGGTGAAATCTCTGCACGGGGGCTGAGTGAGAGGGAAAATCAGAACCCAGCCACGGCACCAGGTCCTGCAGAAGCCACCGGGTTTTAAAAGGGCCTCAAGTGCCCAAAAGCAAGGATGGGTTGAGGCTCAGGAGCTGAAATAAGCCAGTTTTCAACTTTTTCTTAGTCCTAATAGCTATTAAAAACTGATTTCCTAGGGAATAATCCCTATTTTTGGGGATCCGGACACGTTCCTGGGGAGAACACGCCACGCTGTCTCCGCCGCACGAATCCCCGAGCCGGTCTGCAGGAAATTCTCCCTCCCCTAGGGCGCCTCCGGGCACGTTTACACGAGAGCCTGCAGAAACAGATGTGTGCTCCACGCCGAGTTTTCGGAGCCTGGCCGAGCCCTGACGAATTTTCTGTGCCATTTCTCAGGAGGCGGCAGCAGCAGCGCTGGCACGGCCGTCCCGAGCCGGCTGCAGGAGCAGCGTGGCAACCCAGCCGCCACCAAGCAGAGCCAATAAATCGCTCCTCCAGCCTCTAAAAAAATGAAAAAATAAATTAATTTCTCCCCTCGACATCGGTTTGTGCCATCAGAAGTAGCGTTGGCAGCTCAGAAGTCACCAAGTCAAGCGAACGCCTTCCTTGCGTAAACGCAGCGGGAGCCAGGAGCGATTATTCGCACCATTTTGGTGTTTTTCCTCCAAATTTTTGCATATTCTTTCTGCTCCTCCGAGGGCAGCGATCTTCCTTTTTTGTTCTGAGTAAGAGACGCGGCTTCCCGAGGCTCTGAGCACCCAAAAACGGAGCAAGAAATGAATTTTGCTTCTCCAAAGATGGAGCCGTGGCCGTGCGCCCACGGTGTGCGCAGCCCTGCCCGGCACACGGTTTTGGGTCCCCTCCTCAATATTAGGGTTTTGTTTTCGAGGAAATATCAGTCTTTGCACACAAAGGATTAATCACAGGAGTTTGTAGGATTAATTGCAGAGGTTTGGAGCTCCAAAGTTGCAGGGGTTTGGAGCTCCAAAGTTTTACCCAAAATTAGCCAGAGCGCGCTGCTGGAGCTGACGCCAGGCTCAGGAAATGCGCTCAGCTCCCTACCTTGAACCATTTTTTTTTTTTTATAGGACAGCGACGTGCCCTAAAAATACCTGCATTGTCTGGCAAATCCTACCAAACCGAATGATTTCTTCGAAGGGGGAGAGAGGAGGAGCAGTCATCGTGGTATCAGAGTCGAGAGAAATGGAGACAGCGATCGGCCGCGGCGAATTTGTCTCTGCCCTTCAGCAATTCCAGGAGCGACACCCAAATTTTGAGGCCGTGCATCCTCTCGGTTACCAAAACCTGGCACGTTTGGGCTGTGCAGAAGCCAGGTGCATTAAAATCCAAATTAAAAAAACCCCAAGTGCCAGCCCTGGGCAGCAAAATACAACCCAGAAAGGTACCGGGTGCCAACAGGGGCACAACCCAGCCCCGTCCAAAGCTGAGCGCAGCACCAGGAGGCTAGAAAATAATCAAATTTACCCAAAACCAACTCCATTTGTGCATTTTGGAGGCCACAAAGCTTGGGAAGCCGTACAGCTGCCCTTCGGAGCCGTGCTCAGCACCTCCTAATTAATCAGGTAGGGCGTAATTATCCGTCAGCTATTCCGCTGGCGAAACGCGGAATCTAAATAGTGTTATCGGGCTGGGAAAGGGGGAAAAAAAGAAAAAAAAAGTGGTTTTTGGCCAAAATAAACTGCGGAGACTCAAGGAGGTTTCCGACACACCTCCGAGGAGCTGGCGGGGATTAAACCCAGGGGTGTTTAAGTGGAGCAGAGGAGACTTAAACCCGGCCCCGCTCATCCCCGGGGGATTTCCCCGTCGGGGGAGCCGGGTGCCTGTCCTCCAGGAGGACCCCGAGCTCGACCTATTTCGGCGGCCTCTTTGGGATCAAGGTGGATTTTTTGAGCCGTGCCAGGTTCCTCGGCTCCGTGCTGCGGCGTGGATTTGCCTGGGGTTGTCATTGAGACAACCTGCCCCGAGCCAGCAGCCACCTCGTGGCAAAAAGAGCACCCAAAAGTGGCCTGAAAAGAGGAAAAAAAAAGGGTCCTTTGGAGACCCTCGAGCCCTACAGACCTTCCAGTCGCACCGCAGGGTTGGCACTTTCCTCTCACTGGCTCCCAAGGGGTTGTGGCTAAGCTGGAGTGGAAAAAAAAAATTAAAAATTAAAAATTAAAAATTAAAGAGGAGGAGGAAAAAAAAAGCCCGAGGTCTCCAGCAAGCAGCTGCAGCGACTTATAAAAAAAAAAATTAAAAAAATAAATAAATAAAAAGGGAGCTCACCCAAGGAGCCAAGAGGGGGATTCCTAGATGTCAGCGGGCGGGGAAGCTCGCCACCTGTTTTCGGGAGCTGCCAGCGGCTCCACTAATAGCTCGTTAATGGGGGAACAGGAGGGGCTTTGTGGCCAAAATTCCCCACCTGCTGGGAGCCGTAAAACCCCAGCCCCGTGGCTGCGCGGGGGGTGCCGGCTCCCCCCGGTTCCAGCCACCCCAAGGGGTCACCCGAATATTTACCAGCTCCTTTTGGGCACGGAGCAGCTCTTTTGGAGGGTAAAAACCCCAAATTGGGGTCCTAAAGCTACGGGGAATAAAACTGGGAGGGGTTGAGGGCAGCGTTGGGGATTTGGGGTGATTGGGACCTTCCCGGTGCGCACGGGAGCAGCCCCGTGGATGGGATCCTCCAAACTCCAAAACTCCACGAATGTTAAAATGGGGCTGAAAATATAAATTTAAGCCTTATTGCAGAGTTTGGGGTGGCATCGCTGGTTATAGTATCGCTGCGGTGTCCGTCCTCCGTGTTTGGGGTCCTCGTCCAGGAGCTGGGGATGGGGATCCTCGGCGTCCTCCCGCTGCTCCAAAAAATCCCTTTTCTTCAGCAATTCGTAGGAGGGAGAGTTTTTTAGGGTAAGGAGAAGGAACTGGAGGCTCCTCCCGGAGCCAGGCTGCTGGGAGAAAGCTCAGCTGGCAGAAATCGAGCCCGAATCCCCCGTTTAGACGAGTTTTATCCCCGTGTTTCCACCAGAATCGGGTCAGGATGGGGAAAACGCTTGGAATTTGTGCCCCAAAATGAATTTTTGCCAGGTTTTGCTCCACCAGCTTCGAGGCCAAGCACAGCCCCGCTCCGGAGCCACCGTCCTGCCTGGTGGTGCCATCCCAACCCCGATCCCTGCCTTATAGGATAACGCTCCACCTCGTTTGTTCCCTCGTTAACGAGCCCTAATTCCACCCCAAAACCGCACGGCCAGTATGGAGCTCGTCGGGAAAGCCACAGCTGGAAAAGCAGCCCGGACCTAAATAGGTTTGGGGGGAATATCCCGAGATTTAAGGGTGGCTCTGCCCCAAAAGGGACCCCAAGTTTTACCTAAATAGCTCTTATGGACGGGGAAATGCTCAATTATGTTTTTTTTTGCTGCAGAATGGGGTCTCCGAGCAGCAGGGGATGGGGTTAACCTTCCCCGGGTTGATATCTGGGGGAAAAAAAAACAAATTTGCACAAAACCCAGCGACCCTTCCCGGCTCCGCCCCAAAGCACCTGCTGCTGTTCTCAGAGGAAACCCCCAAAAAATAAAAATTAAACCCAAAGGATACGACGTGGCCAAACCAACGCAGGGCAGGACCCCCAAAAACGCCCCGTTTCCAGCTCAGAAATGTTTCTTTTTCTCAATAATCCCAATTTCCCGGTATTTTGGGGTTGGTTCAGCTGGAGACAGCCCAGGAATGCCCCAAATCCATCACCCCAGGAATGGGGACGGGATGGGACTGGGAAAGCATCGCATCAGGGTCTTTATATCTTCCCCATTTAAAGATGCTCCATGGAAGCATCATTTTTGGGGAAAAACCAAGCAAAAAAAGCCAAGTTGGATGTGCAGAAATGAGCCTGAAAAAGCCACGGGGCTCACGGAAAGACGACGCCAAAATAACCCCCAAATAACCCCCAGGGAGGGGAGCCCAGCCCCAGTTTTGGGGCATCATGCTAAAAATACGCAAATCCCTCAAAAATTCGAGTTTTTTGGCAACACGGATAACAAAAACCACCCCCCACCTCCTTCATTTTTCACCAAAATGAAGGATTTTGGTTAAAATGAAGGATTTCGGTTAAAACCGGGCACCGGGGGATTGAGAACAACCCCTCAGAGAACCCCAAAAATGAGCATTTTCAGGATCAGGAGTTACCCAAATCCACTTTTACGCAGAAAAATGATAAAATCGGTAAACATCAAACCGCTGAAAATTAAAAAAAAATCATTTTTGCCCTTAATTAGAGTTCCCATTCCCGCAGGGCCCCGGAGATGTAAATATATAGGGTAAAGGCGGTCCTACCTAATTGCAGGCGCCCTCCTTTGGGGGAAAATCGCCTTTTCTCTCCCAATTTCGGTTTTTAATAACCGTGTCAGCACCTCCCGGCCCTAATCACAGCCCCCGAGGTTTCCCGGGGAGGTTTCTAGGGGATCTCGAGCAAATCCCAAAAGGGCTCGGGGGCAAACCGAGAGCCCCCGGCATCGTTCAAAAAAGGGATTTGGGGCCAAATTTGCGATCCTGATGCCAGGGGGGGGGTCGGGTGGATCCTAAAAGCTGCGGGGATGTTACGAGGCCGGGATTTAGGGGATTTGCAGGGCTGCCGGCGAGCCCTAAATGATAAAATCCAACCAGGGGAGACCCCAAATCCCCAAACCCTGCAGCTTTTTTTAGGGATCTAGGCTCGGTTTTGAGGGATCAAACCCCAAAACCCCCCAAGCAGCACAAAGGGATCCCGAAAATCCCCCAAAAAGCCACCCTGCGGTCCCCTTTTCCCCTTCGTTTGGGGCCCCCGGTCATTAACGCGCCGCATGTGACCGGCCGCATGACGGGCTAAAAAAATCCCAAGCAGGGAGCACGGGCTGGGGACGACCCCAAAAGGGGGGGGGTTCCCCTCCCAGCACGGCCGCGACACCCCCCAAAAAAAAACCCCAAAAGCACCAAAATATGGGGTCATTCCCTTCCAGCTGTCCCCATTGTCCCTATTCCTCCCCCCCTGCTCTCGTTATAGGGCTGGGGGCTCCCTGTATGATCCTGCCCCCCCCCCAGCTCACACCACAAGGAGCAAATCCTACAAAAAAAATTAGGGGGACGCTGCTCAGACCCCAAAAAATTGACACCCCCCCCCCCAAATCTAACCCCCCCCAGGTCCTGCACAACAGATTCTGTCCCACAAACGCTGCCCCAAGCCCCATAGTGTTTTTTTTTTGGGGGGGAATCTCCCTAATGTGAAATTCAGGGATCCCCCAAAATCAGGGGTGCCCCCCCAAAACCAGGTGCCCCCCCCCAAAAAAAACGAGCAGCCCCCCCAGTTTGGCCATGGGGGGGGGAATCTCCCCAAAACCCCCTTGAGGGGGGCTCCCCACACACCAAGAGCCCCCCCATGGCTCCCCTAAAACTGGGGTTGTCCCTCCCAAAAAATAAGGTTCCCCCAAAGCAATGAGATTGCCCTAAAATGATATAATTCACCCCAAAATGATCAGGTTCCCCCCAAAGCATGAGGGGCTTCCCCCCCCAAAAACAAGAAGGTTTCCCCCAAAATCAAGAGGGTCACCCCCAAAAAGAGAGGATTCCCCCCCCAAAAAAGAGGGGATCCCACTAAAAATGAGGATTTTCCCCTAAAAAAGAGGGTAGACCCCAAAAAACGAGGATTTCCTCCCAAAAATGAGGGGCACCATCAAGAGGGTCCCAAAACAACGATAAGGTGGCCCGAAAATACGAGGATTCCCCCCAAAACACGAGGGTCCCCCGAAAAAAAATAAAATATAGGATTCCCATCAACCCGTCGCCCCCAAAACCACGCGGATTTCCCCCAAAACAAAACCCGCCATAAAAAACACCGAGACCCCCCCCCAAAAAAAAAAACAAAAAACCCCGAGGCTTCCTCACACCCCCTCCTTCTCCCCTCCGCACCCCCAAAAAAAAAAAACAACTAAAAACGCCAAAAATCGCCCCAAAACCCACTCCCCCCCCCCCCTTCCTCACCCTTAACGATGCGCTCGGTGGTCGGCAGCTTGGCGTGGCCGCGCCCGGACATGGTGCCGGGGGGAGGGGGGGGGGCTCACGGAGGATGAAGACGACCCCGGGGGGGGGGTCCCGGTGCCGGTCTCCCCCCTCCCGACGCCGCCAAACGATCGCGTCCCGGTCCCGGCCTCAGCTCCCGGCTCCGGCCCCGGGCGGCGGCTCCGCGGCGCTTCCCCCCCCCCGGCCGCCACCGCCGCCGCCGCCGCCGCCGCCCCTACTGCGCCTGCGCGGAGGGCGGGGTCACGTGGGCGCGCGGCTCGCCCTCCCTTCCTGCCGCCATCTTGGAGGGGAAGGGGGCGTTGCTAAGGAGACGCGGCCCGCCATTATGGAGGGGGGGGGGGTTGGAGGGGATAGGGGGTGGGAGGTTGTGTGGAAATAAAATGGAAATAAAATGGAAATTGAAATAAAGTGGGTGCTGCTTCCTTTTTTTCTTGAGGGGAAGGGGATGGATATCTGTGAAAATGGAATAAAAATGGACCAGGGTTGGAGGGGAAGGGGGTGGGGGGGATAAAGGGGAAATAAAATGGAAATGGAAATAAAGTTGAAATTGAAATAAAGTGGGTGCTGCTTCCTTTTTTTTTTTTTTTTTGAGGGGAAGGGGATGGAAATCTGTGAAAATGGAATAAAAATGGACCAGGGTTGGAGGGGAAGGGGGTGGAAGGGTGGGGGGATAAAGTGGAAATGGAAATAAAATGGAAATGGGAATAAAAAATGAACTGGGTGTTGCTTCATTTATTTATTTATTTATTTATTTTGAGGGGAAGGGGATGGAAATCTATAAATAAAATGGAAATAAAAATGGACCAGGTGCTGCTTCCTAGGTTGGAGGGGAAGAGGGTGGAAGACTGGGAGAAAATGGAAATAAAATGGAAATGGAAATAAAGCGGAAATAAAAATTGAACCGGGTGCTGCTTTCTTTTTTTTTGTGAGGGGAAGGGGGTGGAAATCTGCATGGAAATGGAATAAAAACGGACCTGGTGCTGCTTCCTGGGTTGGGGGGGAAGGGGTGGAAGGCTGGGAGAATAAAATGGAAATAAAATGGAAATGGAAATAAAGTGGAAATGGAAATAAAGTGGAAATAAAAAATGAACCGGGTGCTGATTCCTTCTTTTGAGGGGAATGGGATGGAAATCTGTGTGGAAATAAAACGGAAATAAAAATGGACTGGGTGCTGCTTCCTGGGTTGGAGGGGAAGGGAGTGGAAGACTGGGAGAATAAAGTGGAAATGGAAATAAAATGGAAATATGAATAATCTGAGTGCTGCTTCCTGGTTGTGAGGGGAAGGGGATGGAAATCTGTGTGTGAAAATGGAATAAAAGTGAACCGGGTGCTGCTTCCTGGGTTGGAGGGGAAAGGGGTGAAAGGCTGTGTGAAAATAAAATGGAAAGGGGAAAAAAAAAAAAAAAAAGGAAATTGAAATAAAGTGGGTGATGCTTTTTTTTTTTTTTTTTTTTTTTTTTTTTTTTTTTGAGGGGAAGGGGATGGAAATCTGTGAAAATGGAATAAAAATGGACCAGGTGCTGCTTCCTAGGTTGGAGGGGAAGGGGGTGGAAGGCTGGGAGAATAAAATGGAGATGGAAATAAAATGGAAACAAAGTGGAAATAAAAAATGAACTGGGTGTTGGTTCCTTTTTTTGAGGGGAAGGGGGTGGAAATCTGTGTGAAAATGGAATAAGAATGAACCGGGTGCTGCTTCCTGGGTTGGAGGGGAAAGGGGTGGAAGGCTGTGTGAAAATAAAATGGAAATAAAAATGAGCCTTTAAAAATAAAATGAGTCGGGTGCTGCTTCCTGGCTTTGAGGGGAAAGGGGTAAAAATCTCTGTTAAAAAATAAACTGGAAAGGGGTAATGATCTCTATAAATATGAAATAAAAATAAATGAAAGGGATAAAAATATATGTAAAAATAAATTAAAATAAACTGGGTGCTCCTTCCTGTCTTTGAGAGGAAGGGGTTAAAATCTCTATTAAAAAAAATGGGAATGGTGAAAAATCTCTGTAAAAATAAAATGAAAATAAACTGAAAGGGGGCAAAAAACCTCTATAAAAATGCAAATAATTCAGAAGGGGGTAAAAATCTCTATAAAATATAAACTAGAAGGGGGTAAAAATCTCTATAAAAATACAAATATTTTATGGAAAGGGGTAAAAATCTCTACAAAATACAAACCAGAAGGGGGTAAAAATAAAATAAAATAAAAATAAACCTCCACCACGCCCTCCCGGCGGCACAGCTTGGGAAATGGGGCGCGGGGAGAAGTCGGCGCAGCCCAGCAGCTCGCGGCGGCCCCGGCAGATGGGTGCCTAAATAAAATTGCTGGCGCTCGGAATAAATAGCACAAAACGCTCGGGGACGAGGGTGACCCCGGGCAGCACCGCTTTTGCTTCACCCCTTGGCTTCGGTCGGGCCCCGAGGTGGCACGGGAGCATCAAAAGGAGGATTTTGAGGCGAAAAAATTAAATGTGGGGTATTCCTGCAGCAGATGGGAGAGGGAAACCTAAGGCTCGTGTCGGGCCGCTGCCTGACAGCCCTGCTAACAGCGCTCAATCATCGGCGGGGGATAAATAGCAAGGCAGGGTTTACGCGGCGACCTTTCTTTGCTGGGGGAGCGTTTTTATTTTTAAAGACGAGCGCAGAATTTCAGGGCTTGTTTGCCGGAGCCAGGCCGGGCTTTCTAAAAATTGTGCCTGCCGCTCAGAGCTGGCAGCTCGAGGCCAGCGGTAGAAAAAAAAAAAAGGCCTGGGAAGCGGAGGAGAAAAGCAAAGTATGGTTTTTAATTTCCTCCAGGCGGGGGAAGCAAGGACACGAAGGCTGCGGCTCTGAGTCAGGCTCCCTCGTGCGAGCCGGAGAGGAACACCACATCCCGCAAACCTCCAAAGCCTTCAGCCTCCCTCCTGCAAAATGCTGGAGTTTGAGGGGATAAAAAATAGAGCAAGGAGGGTTTTTGGCCCAAAAACAAGCCCAGGAGCCATGCAAGGTGGGAGCGTGGGGACAGCCACGGGTGTCAGTGCCACCTCCTGCCCGGCACGGGGACATCGCCGCTGGAAGGGCCCGATGGCATCGCCCCGTAGCCCGATGGCATCGCCCCGTAGCCCGTGCCCGTGTTGGCTTTAACCCATCCCCTTAAAAAAAAAAACCATGAATTAGCAAAGCTTCCACCCCTTCCCCAGGGAGTCTGGTCCCGAAATAGCTCGTGCTGTGGGGAGGTTTCCAGGGCTGCTCGACGTCGGCCGGGGACACCGCACGGGGCACGCCTGGCGTCCTCCGTCATTACAGAATATATTTTATTTATGGCATTTTACAAATAAGTTTACAATCCACGTGACATAAGTTACGCTCGTTGTTTCGACAAGTATTTCTGACGACACCTGAGTTATTAAAAAATACTGAGATGGAACGTGAGCTTCTAAACGGACACGGAAAGGGAAAGACGGATTAAAAAAAAAAACAACAAAAAAAACATATAAAAGCTCGATTTCGGTCACTTTCCCTCCTCAATCTCCCATCCCTGACTTGGTGCCAACCTGCCTGAAGCCGGAGCCCTCTCCCACCTTTGGTGAGAGGTCTCCTGCCCTATAAACCCCACAGCAACCCTTTTTGAGGACCCTTTTTGTGGGTTTTCCCCCCAGCTCTCTGCATTGCACATTTCTTGTGGAATTTCAAGGGACAGCCAAAGGATGTTCCCCCCTCGCCCCCAGCCCAAAAGCTTTCCCATCCAGGCACATTGCCAAAAACCTCCTGCCAAAAAGAACTCGGCCCTGGCAGTGCTCGCGCTGCCCTGTGCCCCATGGAAAGCCGCCAGCCCCACACACACGGCCTTCCCCAAATGGGACACCGTCCCCAAAATCCAATTCTTCCACATCGCCTGTCAGATGAGGCCGCAGCTCTCTCAGCACCAAAAGGCAGAAGCCTTCCCTTCCCATATCAATATCGGAGCTCGATTTCTGAACCGCAGCCCAGAATTCATCCTGGGAAGCTGCCACACGGGACAAATCCTGGTGATCCCGGCGTCTCACAGCACCCACACCACCTCCAGGATGGCACCCCATCATCACCACCCATGTGGCACCCCACATTTTATCTGCCACCTGGGGTGGAAGGGAAGGCGAGGATGTGTGCCCCAAAGAGCCACCAGCACCACTTTGGCCCCCCCTGTCCGATGCCAAACCCACGAGGGTAAGGCGCCCACATCGGCTCCCCGGTGGCCACGAACTCAAGGCTGCCGGGTGCGGGATGAGTTTTGGGGGAAGCAGAGGGGAAAAAGGGGTGCGGGGAACCTCAAGGGACACAGGCGGGGTGGGCAACGTTATCAATATGATAATAAATCAATTCACCTAGTGAATCTGGGGAAAGCCAGCCCAGAAGCCGAGCTGGGAAGTGCCTGCGACACCCTTCTCTGGCTACTCCCAAAGGCTGGAAACACACAACCTAAAGAGGTTCACAGTCTCTTTTTTCTTATTTTTCTTTTTTTTTTTTTTAAAAAAAAAACAAACAACACCCCCCCCCCTCCCCACCCTGAACCTCTGCACCTCGGCAGCAGCAGCGTTTAAAAACGGGTGTCCGTGTCCGGGGGTCTGCGTGAGCTTGGTCACAGTGCAAGGATTTCTTCTTCCCTGGCTGGGCAGCTTGTGGCCGGGCTAAGGGCTCTGCCGTCCCTGCTCTTGTGCCCTTCTTGCCAGCGCTGCTGCCCTCAAAATGGATTTTTGTTTTTCCTTACAGCAGCAGGGAGCCTCAAAGAGGCGACGGCGTCCTGCCAGCCTTCCCCCGACGCAGCCCGTGCCCTGTGAGCCCGACGCACACGGGGTGAGCTTTGGTGTCCTCTTAAAACCTCTCCATCCTCCTCATCCATCACACGAGGAGCAGGAATGGCCCCGAAGATGTGCTTCTGAAGAGGGCGAGGATGCTGCTCAAACCGTGAGCTCCAGCAGCTCCCCGAGAAGCAGCCAGCTTCGTCGTGGTCTCTTTGTGCTCCCCAAAAAGCAGAAGCTCCCCGGGCGTTCCCCTTCCACGCACGGTGGGGTTTGTGGCCCCCACGCATCCATCCCTTGTAGGTGAGCAGGAGGGGGCTGGCGTCCAGCGCTAGCCCCGTCCCCGCATCCCCATCACACCCCCTTGCCAAAAAGGCTCGGGAGAGCATTTTGTCCCATCCCGCCTCTCCAAAAACAAGGAGGGGAGCAGCACAGCTGGAGGAGCTCCTGTCCCCAAATCCGTCCTTCCCAGGAGATGTGAGGAGAGGAGGGAAGGAGATCCTCTGGTCAAGTTCGGTCCTACGGCGAGGGGGGGACGTGGCCCCACTCCGCCTCGAGTCGAAATAAGATGAAGTTTGTGGAATAGCTTTGGAAGCAATGCCTCTGCTGTAGTGCTTCGTGCCCGCACTGGTAGTCGGATGCTTGCAGCAGGAAAAGAAAAAAAAAAAAAAAACCTTCCCACCCCCCCAAAAAAAAATAAAAAATAAAAAAAAAAAAGGGGGAAAACTGGCACAGGGCTCCGGATGGGCTGGTCCTACCCGATCTGGATCTGGCCGGAGTACATGGTGAGCAGCACCATGATGGTGAAGCCCGTCAGCAGCCCCGCGTTCTGGATGGCGAAGGCGATCAGGGTGCTGCCGTTCTGCTCGTCCTCCCGGCTCACCTCGTTCATTTCGGGGAACTGGGGGGGCAAAGAGCGAGGGTCGGGGTGACGGCATCATCCCACCGGTGCTCCCCACCCGTCCCGGGGTCCTCAGCACCCCCAGCCCAGGAGGAGAAGCGGAGCTGAGCTGAACACCCTAGGGTCCTAGGCGCTCAAACACCCCCCCATGCCTTTTTTGAGGCCAAATTAAAGCTCCCACATCAAAAAAAAAAAAAAAACCCTCTCGGGGTCCCGACCCGCACGCACCATGTCAGCCAGCGCGATGTAGAGGAACATCCCCCCGGCCAGAGCGAAGATCCAGTTGGCAGAGAAGTGGCTGCCGGCCACGATGCCGAAAGCCAAGCCCACGTAGCAGCAGCAGGCCGAGATGAAATTGAAGAAGAGAGCCTGGCGGATCGTCATCCCCGCGTTCAGCAGGATGACAAAATCCCCTGCAGGACACAAGGACGGGGAGCGCCGTCACCACGCGGCACGGCACCGAGGAGCTTTTTGCTCCAAAATTCCCCCTGAGCTTCCCCGGAGACCCGGTTTGGCACTCAAGCAAGGATTTGGCACCCCTGCTTGTGTCCCGGAGCTGCTACAACCCAGGGGATGCCGAGGATCCCTCAGCATCCTGCCCTGCTCAGCACCGATGCCGAGCTCTGCCCACGGCGCAAACCCCAGCACCCGAACCCCAAAAACCGCCCCCCCCCAGCCCTCCCCAGCGGTGTTGTTGTTTTTCCTTCAGATGCCTCCCCTCTAAAATTAAAGCTCAGACATCAGATTACCTCGGTATTTTTAGCCCCGCGATTACTCACCGCCTCGAAAAACCAACGGGAAATTTTCCAGACCATGGAAAAAGGGGCAGGAGAGCCCTGATAGCACCCCGGGGGCTTCTCCCCCGAGGCCCCACGTACCCAATTCATGGGGGAACTCCTCGCAGAGGATGGCCACGGAGGTGCTGATCCCTTGGAAGACGGAGACGGTGAAGGAGGCGCCGATGGCCAGCCCGTCGATGAAATTGTGGAGCCCATCGCTCAGGGTGATCATCCACGCCAGCGTGCCGATGTCCGAGTACCTCACCTCCTTCAGCCAGTAGCACGCGCTTTGGGACGCCTGCAGGTCCTGGAACGGGCACCCAAACCACGGGGCTCAGCACCCCGCTCTCCATCCCACACCCCCCTCCCCTCACCGGCTTAAATCCCGCTGGATTTCCACCACTTTTCTCTTTTACAAGCAATTTTTCCACCCGCTCAGCCAGGGGTGGCTGCGGAGACCTCTCCCCAAACCCCCTCTCCCCAAACCCCCTCTCCCCAAACCCCCTCTCCCCATTAAATAATCCTCACGGGTCCCTTCCAGCTCGGGATATCCCCCAAACGAGGCACCCACCTGGACAGACAGGGAGCCCACGACGACTTTTTCATCCCCGGGGGGGCTCTTGCAGTCCAGCTCGCTGCCCATGTGGGGGATCATATGGTCCAGGTCCCCGTTCTGCAGCTTCTCCGTCACCCCCTCCTCCTGGTCCTTTTTGGAGGGCAGCGCCTCGGGGCTGTAGTGGCTGTGCCCGTGGTGGTGCTGCGGGGTGGGGGGACATCCACAGGGGTCAGCCTCCCCGGCTGGCCCCGCTCTTTCCCACCCAAAATGCGTAAATTGTGCCGATTTAACTAATTTTGCTGAAATGTGAGTTAGGGGAGAACCCAAATTGCTGGGATTTGAGAGAGTGCTGCCAAAAAAATCGCACGAGCATCCCATTTCTCCGTTTAATTAAGTTGGTTTTGGCAAGGAAAGGTTTTATTTTGCGTGCCCAGCGGAGAGCTGGGTGATTTGGGGGGGATTTGGGGTTTTCAGCCCCATGCTCAGGGTGGGGACGTCGCTCCGAGCAGCCCCAGCCTGGCCTCACCTGGTCCTTTTGTTTCAGGAGCATCTTCAGGATCTTCTCGGTGAAGAAGAAGAGGTAGAAGCCTCCGAACACCACGGCGGATTTGGAGACGTAGTAATCTTCTTGGGGGTTGAAGCCAAAAGCCTGTGGGTAAGAGGCGAGTGAGGGGGCGGCAGCATCCCCCCCTCTGCCTCTGCCTCACCTCCGGGACCATCCTGACACTTTCTGACCTCTCCCTACCTGGCTTCGGGGGCTCCAAAATCAGCATTCTGCAACTCTGCGCCCCCCTTAACCCTCCAGCCAAGCCGGATGCACCCCAAGATCTCGGATCTGGGGCAGGGCTGCTAAAAGCAGGCTCAAAAAGCCTCGAGGCAGAGCCGAGGGAGCGATTCCCTTCCAAAAGAGGGCTCACGGCTACGAAATCCCAGCTCTGGCCCCCATCCCCAGGGGCTTCCAGCCTCCGTACCTCGCTCTCCACGCTCTCGGTCCCCTCCGACTCCGCCGGCTCCCCCTCCAGCGAGCGCCCAGAGAGAGGAAAAAGCCCCAAAAAAAAAAAAAAAAAAAGAGAAAGAAAAAGAGAGAGAAGAGGAGAGACCCGACGGTCCTCACCGTACCTCGGGAATGAGCTGGAAGAGGGCGTTGGAGTAGAGAGTTCCAATCGCCAGAGCTATGAAGTAGAGGAGCAGCCGCTTGTAAAAGGTCTTCTTCATGAAGGGCACCACGCTGGCTCCCACCAGCGAGCAGAGGGAGATGACGGTGACGCAGAGGAAACCGTAACCCCAGACTGCGGCGGCCGTGCCAAAAAAATACCCCCACCCCGGGGGGAAATGGGGCGAAGGGGAAGGAAGGAGATCAACGTGGGGAAGGGGCGGAGGGGAGAAAGGGATCCCCGCCGAAAGGAGAAGAGAAAAGAAGGGGGGGGAGAGAAGAGGACATTCATTAGTGATTGCTCGTTCATCCGGAATTGGTCCAAGAGCGGGGAACCCGGCGCTGAGTGGCTCTGGAAACGATTTGTTGGCTTTTTGGGAAGGGTCCGGAGCGAAACCCCTCGGTGGAACCCCAAATTGAATTTCTACCCCCCTCCCGGAGCAAACAGCTCGCCCTTTTTCGGGCCAGAAACCTGTCCCCAATCCTTGAACCCCCCAATGGGACAGAGGGGGGTCACTCCAGTGCCACAGAGCCCCGGGGTCCCCGAGCATCTCGCGCGCTCCAGCCTCGGCACCGCGGCACTCGGCACCACAGGGAGCCCGGCTCCTGGCCCAGCAGTGCTCATTTTTGAGGCTCAGCAAACAAAAGCGGCGGTTCTGGAGTCGAAAAGGAGCCTCGAAAAGCAGCTCCTCGTCTGGCAGGCAGGCGGCCAGCACGGGCGAAGCAAACCCAAAAACAAACCCGCCGCAGAGCAAAGGGCGCTCTGCTCGGGGAGCAGCTCAAGCGCAGAGCTCCGGGGGTGGATCTCCAGGAGTTTTGGGTGGGCTCTGCTCTGGAAACGTGGAGCACGAGGATTTTGGAGGCGCCCAGCGTGAGAGCCGCCTGCCTGTTTCAACCCCGGGACCGTGCAATTACGCCACAATTAACCCGCAATGTGTCTGTCGGGCCCGTCGGAGCACCAGGAAACCTCGCGGAAGCATAAATCCTCCTGGGAACGTTGCTCTCGTAAACCGTTGGGGAAAAACAAAAAAAAAAAAGGGAACAAAAGGAGGTAATTAGGTTTTTTTTTGAAACGCCCTCGGGTTGAGGGTGAAGGTGGCGTTTCTCCGGGCTGTTCCGTGCGCTCTCACGCCCCGATGTGCGCGCTTGGAGAGTTTCCTGGTGCTCGGAGGGGCGAGGAAAATCCTGCAGAGCCCCACAGAGGGACAGAGGCAAGCCCTCAGCCTCGGGGGACGGAGGGATCGATCGGATTCGGCAGGGTGGAGGCAGAGAGAGCCGCCCTCGGAGAGAGGAGGGAGGCAGGGACTTGCTACCGCACCTCTGGGATGAGCTGGAAGAGCGCGTTAGAGAGCAGCGTGCCGATGGAGAGGGCGATGAAAAACGTGAGGACCCGGCGGAAAAACGCCTTCTGGGTGCACGGGACGATGAAGAGTCCGAGCAGGGAGGCCACGTTAATCATTGACACACTGAGAAAACCAAAGCCCCAAACTGCGGAACGAGAAGAAACCAGGGCCAGACATTACCGAGGCTCTCGGCGAGGGGTAGACGGGGAGGGTCCGGAGCCCCCTCCCCGAGCCGGGCGGGTGGGAAGGGCTCGCGCCGGCCTCAGGGCACCCGAGCAGCTCTCCCTTTTGCTCCGGATGCTTCCACTGCGACACAAACCCTGGGTTTTGGTGTGGGGTGGGGGTAAAAAAAGCCACCACCAACCTGCCCTGCCTCCGAGCTGCTTGGAAAAGGTTTTCCTGGCATTGTGGGGGGGGGAAAAAATGAGTGTGGGGCAGCACCAGGAGGTGGCTGGAGGCCAGCTTTGGAGCAGCAGGTCCCAAAATTGCCAAGCAGCCCCCGGGGGGCTCGTGGTGATGCCCCCTTCCTCGAGCTATCCTGGGGAACTGCGTTACAAGCACGGCTCCGACGCGCACCGCGTGCCACCGGGGACATCTCCGAGCCGCAGAGCTCGCAGCTCGAGCGTGCAACAGGAACAAAACCACGTGGAGACACCCAGCTGTGGTCGACAGCCCCTAAAAAAGGGAAGCTCGGGCACCTCGTGTCCTGGGGGTCCTTGCTCACCTTCGGCCGAGCTGGGCCTGCTCTCCTCCGTCTGCTCGTTCTCCTCGTTCTCCAGGTTCTCCGCGGCGCACGCCCCCGACTCCAGCTGCTGCAGGACGGCGGGGCAGAACTCCCGCAGCTCGCTGCGCCCCACGGCCGAGCCCTCGCTCAGGTTGTGGATGGCGAAAAGCTCCGAGGAGCTGAAGCACTGGCGAGGAAGGAGGCGCAGAGGTTGCCTCGAGCCCCCTCGGGGGTGGCCACCTCGGAGAGGGGGGGGGTCCCCGAAGTTTTTTTTCTTACCCTGGAGAGGTTGGCGCGCTGCTGGGGGGGGTGGGAGGCGTTGGCGTGCCCCACTCCCACGTCCAGGCGGTTGAGGAGGGCTTTGAGCTGCTTCAGGCTCAGGGTTTCGCCCTCGCCGTAGCGCCGCAGGAGGTCCTGAAGGAAGGAGGCGGCCGAAAGCGCCGGGGGGGCCGCGGCATCGCCGCCAGCGAGCGCCCGAGGGGGTGGGAGGAGGCAGAGCAGAGCCAGCAGGCAGCAGCCCCGTAGGGTTGAGGGGCAGCTCATGGTGCCGGGGGGCACTGGAAGGGAAGGAGGGGGCTGGCGTTAGCTTTAGCGACCCCAAAAGTGTTGGGAACCCCGAAAATGGGGTTCTCCTGCTGGCTGGGTTCCCCCAAAAAGAGGGGCGCGCACACAGCCTCCTGCCCCGCGGCTCCAGCAGGAGGTGGCAGCAGAGGCCAGCAGATTTCTGCCCAAAACCAGGGCTGGGGGGGGGAAAATTCTGCCCAAAAAGCACCCAAAAAGCTCCGAGGAGGGACCTGGTGCTGGCTGTTTGCTGCTGTTTCTTCCCACCCCTCCGAGCCCACCTCCCCAGCACCCTGTGCCCCCCCCCCCTCCCGGCTCACCGTGTGCCGAGGGCTGGGACACGGCTCCCGGGGGCTCCCCAGCTCCGCAGCACTTTGGGGGCCCTACAGGGAGAGAAGAAAAAGGGTCAGAAAGGACCTGGTCCTACACAGAGTGCGCTCAGCACGCAGCAAATCCCCAAATCCCCCGGTGCCAAACGCCCTCCGCCAGCTCCTCCCGGATCCCACAGCCCCAGGCTGGGCGAGGAAAGCGGCGGCCAACCCAAAAAGGGTCTGGGAGGTGCGGGGTCAGGGGTGGCGAACCTATTAAGGTTATACTTTAACCCTGTTAATTACGCCGAACCCTGCTCCTTCCGAGCCCAAACTGCGGGAGCCCTTTCGGGTATCTGCGGGGACTCAGCCCCGTGCCCTCGCTGCTCCCTTTCATCCGCGCCGAGGATCAATAAAAGGAGCCCGGGGTTCGCCCTCTGGGTGCATGGGGCCAGGCACGGCCCCATTCTTGGAAAAAAACCCTTCTGGAAGCTGGACGGCGGGTTTAGGATTCATGAAAGCGCCCCAAAATTAAAAAATAAAACAGCTCTGCCCTCCCCGTGCCAAGCCTGGGATTCAGCATCCGCCACCCCCGTGCGCCCACCGGGGTCCCGGACCCCTTTTGGGGTTTTTTGCAAGCAGCAGCAGGGCGATAAACACCACTGGGCTGTAGGGTGAGGTTGTGTAGGGTTTTCCCTCCCCACAACTTAAAACTTTGACCCCATTCTGGCAGAGGACAGGGGAAAGGAACCCACCCCAGGGGGGGGGTTCTGCACCCAGCGCCCCCAGCCACGCTGCCGGGGGCTCGGTGTCCTCCAAAAAAACCCAGGCCCGAGGCGTTGCTGCAGCCTGGCCCCACAATTGTTTCCGAAAATAGTAGGATCGGGACGGGGCTGCCAGGCACGGGGCTGCCACGGGGCCGAGGACGAGCTCGGGGGGAGCCTCGGAGCCACGCGGGGTCCCCGTCCCCACCGGGGGCTGGTGCCCCCGCCCCGGCACCCACATTCCTGGGGGTTTTATGGGGTTTTATGGATTTTTGGGGCTTTGTTCTCCCCTACAAGCTCTGCCCGGGAGCTTTTGGTCTCCTCCTGCCAAGGCTTAGCCTGGATGCCTTCGCTTAACCCCTTCTCCACCCCAAAACAGGGGGGGGGGCGAATTCCCCAGCCTGGCGGTGCCCCCGTGGAGATACCCCAAAAAAAACCCAAACTCTAAACCCTCAACAAGAACCAAACGCCCTCGTTCTTGACCCAAACCCTGCTTTGGGGTGGGTGCTTCCCCCCCCCAAAACGTATGGGGCCACCCGGTGCCACCCCCAGGTCTCAAAGCTTGGCTCCCATCCCCGCTGGCACCGCCACGTCCCCCCCTGGGGCAGCCAAATTTGGGGGGGGGGCGCACGCTCCCCCCAAATCCCACCCCCCCTTAGGGGGTCTCTGCCATCTCCCCAAACCCTCCCGACCCCAAATTTTCCCCCAGCTGCCCTACAAAAGGCAGGGGGGGGGTGGCAAACTGGGACCCCCCCCAGCATCACCGCCAGCTCATGGGGACCCCCCCCCGGTGCCCCCACCTCTGGTGACCTTCATGGGTGTCCTCGGGGGTGCGGGGTTTGGGGTTTTTTGCTCGGGGTCCCGGCCCCCCACCCATGGGGACAGCCTCTGGGGGGCTGGCACGGAGCCCCCCCAAGCCCCACGGGTGGATAACGGGGTGGGGGGCGATGAGGGGGGGGGCAAATCCTCTCTCCCCTCTCATTTCCCCTAAATTCCCGCCCCAAATTCATCGACCCCAATTGCAAACCCCCCCCCTCCAAGGCCTCGCTTCCCGGCACCCTGCGCGGGGATGACCCCAAAACCCCTAAAAACCCACCAAAGACCCCCCCAAAAAAAACAAAACCCACAAAATCCCACGGAGGGGGGGGTAAATCCCCAAAATCCCACATTTGGGCATCGCGAAACCGGGCAGCGGCTTTTTTCTGGGGGGGGCGCACGGCGGTGCGCATCCTGATGGGGTGCTGGTCCCGGTACCCCCATCCTAATCCCATCCCAAACCCATCCCAAACCCATCCCAAATCCATCCCAATCCCATTTTAACCCCATCCCCATCCCAATCCCAATTCCCATCCCGATTTCCCCCGTCCCCCCCCAGTTCCCCCCCCAATCCCAATCCCACCCCATCCCCGTGCCCCCATCCCTACCTCTCCTCCTCCTCCTCCTCCTCCTCTTCCTCCCCCCCCCTCCGCACAGCGCAAGCTCCACCGACGTCACCCCAATCCCCGCCCCTTGTCCCGCCCCCTGCCCCCCCCCCCCCGGTCCCAATTTCCCCCCCCCGATCCCATTTCCCCCCCCCACAACACGTGGCACCGGTGGGGGTGGGCGCGGAGCATCCCCCGGCCCCATAACCCTGGGGGGCGCGGACCCCCCCTGCTGACCCCCCCACATGTGATGGGGACCCCCCCCAAAAAAAAGGGGCTGGGTACCCCCATTGACCCCCCCCCAAAAAAAAGGGGGCAGGGCGCACCCCCCCTCAGCATCCCTTGGGGATATGGGGGACCCCATTGAGCACCCCCAAAAGGGGTTGGGCACCCCCAGACCCCCCCCAAAAAAAAAATAAGGGGCAGGGTACCCCGTTGACCCCCCCCAGAAGGGACAAAGCACCCCTAAACCACCCCAAAATGGGCTGGGCACCCCCAGGCCCCCCAAAAACGGGTAGGGCGCCCCCCAGAACCCCCCTCCCAAGCAGCCCCTAGGGCATTGGGTACCCCACTGACCCCCCCCCAAAAGGGGCAGGACACCCCCAGACCCCAATAAACATCCCCTGGGGGTACAGGGCACCCCAATGACCCCCCCCCAGAATGGGCAAGGGCCCCCCCCCGACCCTTTTAAGCAGCCCCTAGGGCATAGAGTACCCCACTGACCCCCCCAAAAAGTATCAGGGCACCCCCCCGACCCCAAAAAATATGCCCTGGGGACATGGGACACCCCAATGACACCCCCCAAAAGGGAGGGGACACCCCCAAACCCCAATAAACATCCCCTGGGGATATGGGGCACCCCAACGACCCCCCCAAAAAAAGGGCAGGACACCCCCAAATCCCAATAACCCCCCCAAAAAAAAGGGCAGGACACCCCCCAGACCCTAAAAAACATCCCCTGGGGGCATGGGGCACCCCATTGACCCCCCCCAAAAAAGGGGCAGCGGCCCCTCGCCCCCCCCTTTCCCCCCCCCCCCAGCCAGGACAAGGGAGCCTTTCAGCTCCCAGCACTAATTAACGCCGCTTCATTAAAGCCAGCGGGTTATAATTTAAGGCCGGGAGGCTCCGGGGGGATGGGGGGCAGCCCCCCTATTACAGCTGGGGGACAAAGGGGGGGGTCCCACACACCCATTCACCCCCCCCAAAAAAATAAAATAAAACCCCGCCACGCACCAGCTGCCGCCTGCCCGGGCTGCCAAAGTCCGGGAATGAGGATAAATCATTAACGAAGCGGAAAAAAAAACACGGGGCAGGACCGGGGGGGGGGCACCTACCCCGAGCCCCCACCCCAAAAAAAAAAAAAGGTTGGTTCCCCCAGGCACCGCCAGCACTCGCCCAGAGCCTAAATATTTGCTCAAAGGGTTTTGGGAAGGGATGGAGCGCAAACAAGCGGCCCCAGGGGGTGCTGGCACGGTCCCCAAAGTGTCCCCAAATCGGTGGGTTTGTCCCCAAATCGGTGGGTTTGTCCCCAAAATCCCCTGGCCAGGAGGAGGGCGGGGATCCCCCTTTGGAGAGGTGACGGCGCTGCGCCCCTCCGTGCCCCCCCCCAGATCCCGACACCGAGGTGCTGCCAGGAACAGCTTTATTGAAGGGAAACCTGCAATTACAGCCAAAAAAAGGAAAAATAAATAGCTTTTTTTTTTTTTCTTTCTTTTTTTTTTTTCCTTTTTTCTCTTTTCCAAACTCTGAACGAAGGCTGGGGGAGGGGGGGCTGGTGCCTGCTCTCATCCTGCCCCTGTTTGCTCAAGGGGGGGGCGGTCAGGCAGGCTCAGGGTGAAATTCGGAGGGTTTTTTGGGGGGGGTCCCAACAAATTCAGGCTCAAAGGGCTCCTGCCACGGGAAGGGAGGGGCTGGAAGAGCTGAAATGCTCAAATTTGGGGTTTTGGGGATATTTTTGGGGGCTCTCCTAGCAGCCCAGTGGCTGAAATTTTGGGTACAGACTAAAATAATTACGATAAACAAAATAAATAAATTAATTAATTAAATAGGGGGGACATTAAGCAGCTGAACTGGAACGGGATTTGTTAAAGAGGAGCAAAAAGAAGGAAAAAAATAAAGAAATTGGGAAAAATATTAAAAAGCAGCAGCTGCTTCAGGGGGCACAGGCAGGAGCCGACGGAAATAAATGGAGGTTGGGGGTTGGTGCCCAGCACCAAACTGGGCATGGGGTGGTTTGTCCCAGTGCTCCCCAGTAAGGCTGAAAGCAGAGCGGAGTCTGGAGCCTCTCCGTGGCCCAAAACCCCCCTTTTTCACCCCAAAACAAGAAGCTCCCCCAAAACGAGCGCCGTGAGCGCAACGACGGAAAGGAACGGACAAAATCAGCAGCGCGGGGAAAAAAAAACACAAAACCACCCCAAAACCAAACCCTGAAGCCCCTTTTGGGGTCGGAGGGGGGGCTCAGAGGAAGAAGAGCCTGTCGCAGAGCTGGGGGGCCGGCTCGTGGTGCAGCACCTGCCCCGCCAGGAACGCCAGCTTGTGCGCGTACTTGCAGGGCGCCGGCACGCGGATGGTGCCCGGCCAGTTCCAGTAGAGGTGACACAGCTTGAAGGTCAGCCTGGGGAGGGCAAGGAGGATGCGTCGGTGCTTGTTTATTTTTTTTTTTTTCCCTTTTTTTCCCCTTTTTTCCCCCAAAAGCAGCCCTGCACCAAGAGGCAAGGAGGGGTGCCGCCAAGCCGTGCCGGGTGGCCGCTCCGCGCCGTTTCGCCCGAGCGCACGGGTGCGAGGTCGGGCTCTGCCAGCTCCTGATTGCGTTAATTACACGCCTGCTGCTTGGGCACTTCTGAACCCACGGCAGCTCCCTCCCAACGCCACCCCAGGCAGGTTTTTACCCCCATTTATAACCCATTTCTTGCCCAGAGGTGAAACAAAACGGCTCCAATCCTCCTCCTCACCCCCTCGCTGCTCATCGCACCAAATGGCATAAAGAGCAGCCCCAGCCAGGCCCTCGCTGCCTTCCCACAGGATTTTTTCCCCAAAATCTCCTTGGTTTTGGCTGCGGGAAGCCCGTCCTTACCTCTGCAGGTGCTCGGGGCTGAGGTTGGCCGTGTTGAGCACGCAGACGTAGCGCGTGGGGACGCTGCAGCCCTGGCGGGCGCGGTGAGCCAGCAGGTAGAAATCCTGCCTGCAAGGGGAGAAAAATAAAAAAAATAAAAATAAAAAAATAAAAAAAAAGGTCTGTGAGAGGCAGAACCACCCCAAAACGCCCAGCACGGCCCTCCCAGTACTCACCACTCCGTACTGGTGATGGTGTGGTCGATGACCGTCCCCGCCGGGGGGCACGCCAGCCTCTCCGAGGTGTCGGTGTAGAAGTTGGTGCTGATTTGCTTCTGCACCACCACCACCACCATGCTGGGCTGGTAATTCTCAAAGGTGTCGAAGCATTTCTGCAGCTGGGGGATCTCGTATTTCACCACCGTGTCCAGCTGCCCGTCCGAGACGCCGTCCCGGTACACCACGATCTTCTTGGGCAGGCAGTGGTTCATCTGAGGGGGGGGTGCAGGGGTCACCGCATCGCCCCCAGAACCAGGTGGAGCAGGGGCAGGCGTAAATCCAGCCAAAAATTGGGTGCTTGACGCCCAACCGGCCCCCAGGAGGACGAATTTCTGCCACCCTGCCAGTTCCACCCATCGCCCTCGACCTGGGTGAGGAGCACCAGCAGCATTCGGCCTTGGCAACCCCATTTCTGAGGAGATTTCCCCCATTTCTTTCCCCATTTCCTAGCAGTCTTCCCCCATTCCTTTCCTCATTTCCACGCAGACTTTCCCCATTTCTTTCCCCCATTTCCTACTAGATTTCCCCCATTCCCAAGCAGACTTCCCTCATTCCCAAACAGATTTCCCCATTTCCTAGCAGATTTCCCCCATTCCTTTCCCCATTTCCAGATTTCCCCCACTTCCAAGCAGACTTCCCCATTTCCAGGCAGATTTCCCCCATTTCCAAGCAGATTTCCCCATTCTTTCCCCATTTCCAAGCAGATTTCCCCCATTTCCTAGCAGATTTTGGACAGGTTTGCGGGGCAGAAAGACGCACCGCCTGCACCAGCACTGCCCACGCGCAGCAACCTCAACTTTGGGGTTTTTCTCCAGCACTTACAGAGGGACATTAAACACCAAGAGCAGGCAGAGCCCGGCTACCAAACCCCCCCTGCCCACCACGCAGCCCCGGGAGCTGCTCTGATTCCCCCGTTTGCCCCCCCCTGGGGACCAGGACGGGGCTCGGTGGCTCAGCACCAAAGCACCAACGTGGCACTCGCCCCGGTGCAAAGCGATCCCGTGGGCAGGTCCGCGCGGCCCCGAGATAAGGCGAGCCTCCTGCAGAGGTCACCTCCAGTCCAAAGGCTGCCCCGAGGCTGTTTGCTCGCTCACATGAATTCCAGTTGGACAATTTGGGGCGTTTTGGCACCGAAATCCTCGAGGGTTTTTGGGGAGCCCTCACCTCGTGGAAGCACTGCAGGGCATCGGCCAGGCAGAGCCGCAGGCTGTCGGCGATCTCCTGCTGGGGCATCTGGAAAACCACCCTCGAGTACCACTTGGTCAGGACCCTGCGGGCAGCGAGCCAAAATTTGGGGCGGTTGTGCCACCACCCAGCCCGGCACGGGGGCACGGAGCCTTTTTTCCCCAGCCTGATCCAGTGCCGAGGGATTTGGCACCGCCGGTGCCACGCTATTTATTTTTTCCCCCCCTCCAGGGAAGGAAAAGAGGTGATGGGGTGAGGGCACCACGTACTGGTTGACGCTGGCGACGAAGCCGATGACGGAGCGCGTCCCCCTGCCGTGGCTGACGTCCATCCCGATGACCATCAGCTGCTTCTGGGGGGGGAAAATATTAAAAAAAAAAGTCAGGTACAAGCACTGCGCCTCGCTTTTGGTGTCTGCCTGAGCTCCAACCCCAAGCTGAATGCACAAAACGCGCCAGGCCAGCTCCGTGGATGGTTTATCCGCGTTCCCCGAGGGAATCCCATCCCCTCGCCCTACACAAAGGCATCGGGGAGGGCCTGAATGCCCCTTTCACTCCAGGGAACAAGGGAGCTGCTGTGCACGCACGTGCCAGGCAGGCGAAACACAGCCCAGGCGCACGGCCCCGCTGCCTGCACGCCTCTTGCACGCTCCCCACGCACACCCAGGGTCCCCCCCCGGCACCGCCGTGCGCCTCACCAGGGGGACGTCGATCCCCCAGAGCTCGCCCCCCAGCTTGCAGTTGATCTGCAGCAAAACTTTCTGGACGATGCTCCTCAGCTTGCTGGATTGGCCCGTCAGGGACTGCACGTTGATGACCTGCAAAAAGAGGAGGAAAGGGGGGGAAAAAAAAAGAAAAAAAGAGGTTGGAGGAGCCACCCCGGGGGCTGGGGCTGCTTCGTCCTGCACCCACCTGCGAGGGCACCGGGGTCTGCACGCAGCACAGCTTCTTGATGGCGCTGTACAAATCCTCCTTGCTCTTGCTGGTGATGCAGAGCAGCAGCTGCACCTTGTCCTGCAGCGGGGCACAGCGCAGGGAGCGCCCTGAGCACCACCCCCCAGGGACCCCCCCTTCTTCCAGGGGCTCCCCAACCCTTGGAGGATCCCCCCCGGTCCCACCTCGCTGCCCAAAAGGCCTCGGATGGTCCTGACGTAGGTCTCGATGCGGTCGTCCTTCAGCTCCACCAGGGCTGGGGCGTTGACATGCATGCCGATGGGGCCGCAGACGCTTTTCATGGCAGCCACCAGCTCCTTCATCAGGTCCTGCAGGCGCCGCGGGTAGACGAGCAGCCAGTAGTTCATGGCAACCTACAGGAGAGGCAGGGATCCCAAAACGTGGCCCTGGCCTCTCCCGCGGGGAATTTGGGGATGGGGAGAGCATCCCCTGGGCACTCCTGCAGCTGAGAAGGAGGAGGAGGAGGAGGGAGAGCAGCTGCTCCATCCAACCTCCTCCAAAAAAAAAAATAAAAAAAGAGGCCAGGAGGCAAAGCCAAGGAAAACAAGCCGAGGTTTTCAGCTGGAACGCGGTGCCGTGTCCAGACAAGCAGGGAGCAGCGGGGTGCCAGCACCACGAGGACCCAGCCCAGCTCCCAAAACAAAAGCCGGGCTGTTCCGCGGGGCGCGTGCGCTCACCGTGGAGATGGAGGCCTCCCGAGACACCTCCTTGCTCCAGCTCAGGTCCTCGGCGGGGAAGAAGGAGCTGTGCCTCAGGTTGATCCTCTCCGTGGGCAGGACGCGTCCCTGGGTCTGGGGGGGAGCAGAAAACAACGGGGGCAGCTCCGGGGGGTGCTCCGGAGGGTGCCCAGCACCGTGCCGCTCGCCCTGGCCGCGGGGAAGCCCTTACCCTGTGGATGTCCTGGGCCAGGACCAGACCCCAGCGCATGAGCTCGTGCGAGGCCTCCTGGCTCTCCTGGATGCGGCGCAGGAGGCTGCAGAGGCACTCGTAGTGCTGCTGGGGGCTCTGCAGCATCTCACGCATCACGTCCTGCGGGCACGGGGTGGTAAAGCTGGGGGTCACGGCGCTGCGCCCACCACCCCGTGTGAGATCGGGGTCCGATTCCCGTTCCCCGAGGCTGACCTTCAGCATCCGGGTGTCCTTCTTGATCTCCGTGACGCCGGTCAGGAAGGTGAGCTCTGGAACCAGCAGGATCATCTCCACCTGGGGCTGTGGGAGAGTGCCAGGCTGTGCCACGGGGCAGGGACACGTTCCCAGCTCCCTGCCCAAATCCCCGTGTGCCCTGCTCACCTTCCTCCCCGGCATCCTCTTCTCCTTGGGTCTGTGAACGAGCAGCGGCTGGTCCAGCTCCCTCACCGTGATCCCGTACGTTTTGCTAAAGGAAAAAACACCAAAAATAATAAAAATAATAAAAAAAAGTTTCCTTGCTGCTCACCAAACCCAGGAAAACCACCTCGCCACCCCAAGGCGGCGCATCCCGAGGCTCCCCACCTGTAGTAGTCCACGAAGGTGATCTCCTCGCCGCTGGCCAGCGTGAAGCTGTCCCGGGGGGTCCTGTCCCAGTCGATGTCGTCGATGCGGTAGGTGCGGTTGTTGTAGCGGGTGAGGACCATGCTGCCCACCAGCTGCTTGGTGCACTCGTCCTTGAAGCCAGCGGCGTTCTGCTTGTAGATGGCGTGCCTGCGGCGGGGAGGAGAAGGAGCCCCGGTGCCGTGCGCTCAGAAACGAGCCACGGGGAGCCAGCCGGGGGCTCGTGGCTCCTGGGAATGTGTTTTTTTTCCCTCCCCCTCTGTTTTTTATTTTTTTTTTCTTACATGGAAGCCAGGACGGAGTCGCTGCGGATCACCTTGTGCACCGTGTCCACCTGGAGGAAGAGCCCGCCGTCCCTCCGGCGGATGCTGACCGAGTAGCCCGGCCAAACCTGCAGCCTGCGCCCAGGGGAAGCAGCACAGCAGCGCCCGGGTTACACCCCGAGCAGAGCCAGAGGCCGTGCTGCTGGCCAGAGACTGCTCAAACACACACACACACAAATAATTTCCCAGCTGGCTGCCAGCTCTCAGCTAATAACCCCTGAAAGCGGCGCTCTGAGGTCACGCTCGCCAGAGCTGGCCAAGAGCAGGGTCAGAGCTGCCCTGAAAAAGCTCCCGGCTTCCCAGCCACGTGCTGCCGCAGCAGAGCTGTCTGCAGGGCTGTATGGACGGGTGTGAGACCCCAAAAAAAAAATTCCCACAGCCCCGACCCAAGGATGCTCCTCAGCACCGTGTCCAGGGTGGTGTTTCTCTCTAGGGACAGGGACGTCCCCAAATCAGCATGAAATCCCCCAAAAAAATGTGTCCAGCACCCACCTGTAATGCTGTAACATGCTGGCCTGGGAAGGATCAAAGAAGTTTCTCCCCACCAGCTTCATGTCCAAGATCCTCATCACCCTAAAAAGGGGGAAATGAGGCAATTTTGGGCCACGGGGGCTGGCTGGGGCTCGAGGAGCGCGGCCGCCTGGCCTCACCTGCGGAACACCACGTTGTAGAAGGGGATGCAGAGGTCGGAGCTGGGCTCCAGGACCTTGGTGAGCTGGATGGTGACGCTGACCTCCTCCCCGTCCACCCTCCTCTGAGCCTTCAGGCTGACCGGCTGCGGGGCGAGAGGACGCTTAGAGGGGGGGCAGGAGGGATGCTCGGCGACCCAATACAAGGGTTGGAGGTTGGGGACATCCCCGAGCCTAAAATTTGGGGGAAAACAGCCTCCTGGGGTGTGTAACAGCTCCAGAATGATACCTGAGGTAGCAGGATGGGCAGGAAGAGGATGGAGCCATCGAAGGCGGTCACGTCTCCGGTCACCGAGCGCTGCTCCTTCAGCATGCCAAAACGCGCGCTCCTGCACTCCACCTCGGGGCTGCGGACACGGGGAGGCAGCACTGCACCACCCAGCCTCTGCTCGCCTTCCCCGGCCTCTTTCCTCACCCTCTGCCCCCTGCCAGGGCTTTGGGAACCCGGCGAGGGGAAAAAAACCAGAGCCAACCCTCAGCGGCGCTCCCTGCCCGTGCGCCGTGGCCGCGCCGGCCGCTCCATCTAGCGGTGGGGATAGCCGGGTGTCCCTGGGGGGGGGGCCTGCTAATTAACCGTGGTGTTTAATTAATTATCCCCACGTTGAGTGCTGCTACCTGAAGGTAACGTGGTACTGGTAGACGGCCTCGTTCTGGCAGTGGATCCGCACTGAGTTCAGCCCCACGGGCACCGCCGTGCCCCTCGCCGCCGGCTTCGCTCCGGGTGTCCTAGGAGAGAGGAGGGCGCAGAGGCAGGAGGGGGAGAGAGGTCCTGGGGGGGGGGAGAGGGGAGGTTGCCCCCCGGGGGGGCTCCACGCCAGTCACTTACTGTCTGCTGGTGGCTGGGGGGGGCTCCGGAGAGGACAAGGGGCCGGGTGGGCCCAGGCTGGGCTTGGCGAGGAGCAGCGGGGTGGCTCTGCCAGGGGGGGCGGCGGGTGGCGCGTCCCCTCTGCCTCGGTAAAGGATCCTGTGCCGCCCCCCAAAAAATGTGGGGAGAGGCTGAGGGGCGCTGCCACAGCCCCCCCGTTTGATGTACACCCCCCACGCTGAATTTAGAGGCCGAGCACCCAGGCCTCCCGACTCACCGGCTACGCGTGGGCAGCACCAGCTCCCCATCACCAGCACCCACCGCCGGACTGGGCCGTACTGGGGAATCCTCCGCAGCCTTCACCGCGCTGGCAGCACCACGGCCTGCGGGGAAGGAGCGAGGCTGGGAGGGGGGGAAGCTCAGGGAGGCCGGGCAGGCCTCCACCACCCCCAAACCATTACGGCACGGTGACCTACCAAGGGGTGAACCCCCCGGTTCCAGCGAGGGGCTGGGCTCTGTGCCGAAACCCAGGCTCCAAAAAAGCGAGGAGAGAGACACCGGAGGCACCGCGGAGGCTGAGGGTACCGGAGGCTCTCCGGGGAGGCTCGAGGGGCTCCGGGGTCTCCCGGGACTTCGGGGGCTGCCGAGCCCCGGCTGTCCCCGAGCCCAGGACGGGCTGAGGGCCGGGGTCCCCCTCATGCGGCCGGGGGGGCGGCTGAAAGGCGGCGGCGGGGGCTCCATGGCGAGGCCGCCCCCGGCCGAGGCGAGGCCGCCCCACACGAGGATCAGCCCTCGCGGCGCGCCGGCGCGCCCTGCGCTCGCTTCTCATTGGCCGCGCACCCGCCGAGCCGCCACGCGATTGGTCCGCGGTCGGCGCGCCGGCGCGGAAAGGCCACGCGGAGAGCTCCGGGAAAGGGGCGGGGGTTCCGGGTCGGGGGGTAATTGTGAGGGGGAGGTACGGGGGCAGTTATAGGGGGCTGGGGGTAAGTAAAGGGGGCTGGGGGTAATTGGAAGGGCGAGTAAAGGGGGCAGGGGGCAAGTACAGGGGGCAACTGCAAGAGGCTGGGGGCAATTGGAGGGGCAAGAACAGGGGGCAAGTACAGGGAGCTGGGGGCAATTGGATGGGCAATTACGTGGGGCAGGGGGCAAGTACAGGGGTTATTTGGAAAGGGCATGGGGTAATTGCGTGGGGGCAACTGAGGGGGGCAAGTACAAGAGGCCGGGGGCAACTCCAGGGGGTAATTGCTAGGGGCTGGGGGCAGTTACAAGGGGCAATTCTAGGGGGCAGTTGGACAGGGGGCAATTCCATGGAGCAACTATAAAGGGCAGGGGCAGTTGCACAGGGTGAGCTGGGGGCTGAGGTTGGGGGGGACCACACCAAGGACCCCCCCACAGGAGGAAAGCCATTTTTATTGCATTTCTCCCCCAAAACAAGCATCCCGCCGCCCCCAGGGCGCACACAGAGCCCGGGGAGGAGGGACCCCAAATCCCCCACCCCCCAAACCCTCTTTTTGTGGGGGCGCAGAGCTGCACCCCCCATCCCCGCCGCTGCTCCCTTGCAGGGCGCACAGCACCGAGGTCGGATCCGGCTGCCGAAGACCCCTCTCCACAGCCCTCCGGGGGGGCACTGCAGGCAGGGGGGGGGCACCTTTGGCTCATCGCCCCCCCCCTGCCATGGGGCTACCGGTGGCGGTGCTCCAGCAGGGCCTCGAAGTCCGGGGAGCAAACCAGCTTGTGCTTGATGTGGCCCAGGACGATCATCTCGCCCGTGCGGCTGTCCCCGATGCCGACCGACACCAGCTCCTTGCCGGGAGGGAGAAGCACCCATGGGTGGCTCAGCGGGGCGGCCAAAACCCTTCTTCAGGATTAGGGTGGAAAAAGGGGCCGGGAGAGGGCTCCTTTGCCCCGTTGTAGGGTGTGGGAATGCTCCAGCGGGGTCACTGAGGTGCCCCCTTGGGGCGCAGCCCTACAAATCCCATCCCTGGCGCCCCCCCAGTACCTGCAGGAAGGAGCAGGGGGTCCCCATGGTCACGTCCAAGGTCACCTTGCCCAGCACCAGCTGCACCTTCCCCGACTTGCGGACCAGCAGCTTCCCCACCTGCCCCTCGGGGAGGTCGGCCAGGGTGCACGTGTTCTCCGCCTGCCTCGCCTCCTGCCACCGAGAAACACCATCACCATGCTGCCACCCCCAAAACTCCCCCCAAAAACCACAAAACCACCCCAAAAACCCCAAAACCACCCCCCAAAAAAACACAAAATCACCGCAAAACCCGCAAAACCACCCCAAAAACCCCAAAACCACCCCTATCACCTGGCTCTTCTCCTGCTTCACCACCACCACCTGCCCTTCCTCGGTCTGCAGCTCCGTCTTGATGGGTTTGGTGTCCTGGGTGGGCGGCTGGCCGGGCAGCGTGTCGGGCAGCTGTAGGAACAGCAGCTCGTCCTCGGCCGCCAGGCTCAGCCTCTGCAGCAGCTCGGCCACCGGGATGTCCCGCGGGAAACCGGGGGGGCCCCGTGCGGGTTTGGTGGCACCCGGGGGGTCCTCGTCGCACGGCTCTTCCTTCACTGCCATGGGGTGAGAGGAGCAGGGTGGGCGCAGGCAGAGGGGCAGTGTCCCCGTCTCGGCACGCCTGCGCCCATGGGACCCCCCCGGTGCGCCCACGGGACCCCCAAGCACCTTTGAGGGGGGGATCCGGCTCTGTCTTTTCCTCCTTGGGCAGCCAGGGCTGCGCGTCCTCCTGCTCCTCCGCTGCATCCTCCTTGAAGAGCCAGCCCGAGTGGGCGAGGGGCAGCTGCACCGGCTTGTTGCGGATGTCGTTCTTCAGCCCCGGGTCGTCCAGGAACTGTGGGGTGGAGAGAGGGGACGGGGACGGAGCTCAGAGCCAGCCCCAGCACCCTGGGGATGTCCCGTCCCCCTAAAAAACCCCCCGCTCACGTCGTCCTTCTGCAGCCTGCGCAGGATCTGCTTCGTCTCCTCGTCCGTCTCCCTCTTCTCCTTCTTGATGTTGATGATGTGCGAGGGGCCGAAGTCCGACACGTCCAGCGCCTTGTCCCAGGAGCCCGCTGGGGAGCAGGGAACCCCTTTGGGCTCACCCCACGCCGCCTGGGACCCCCCCCCAAAAAAAAAAAACCCTCCCTGGGGGAAACCTCATCTCCCCCTACCTTTTTTCTTCATCATTTCGGCCGGGCCCTGCTCGAAGATGGAGTGGGACTGGATGACCTCGGGCCGGCCCCGGCCCCGGCCATGCCCATCGCGCTGCCGGTCCCGCTCCCGCTCCTTCTTCTCCTTCTTGACGGTGACATCTTCTCTGGGCCTGGGCACGGGGGGGGGCGGACAGATTTACCCTACAGCCCCCCCCTCGGCACCGTGGCTCCCTCTCCGGGCACGTTCGGCACGCCAAACGGGGCCGGGGAAGGCAGGGAAATGCTTACGATGCCACTTACTCTTCCTTGATCTTCCTGCTGATTATGTTGGGGGTGAAGGTTTTCTGCGGGCGAGAGCGGACAAGTCGCGGCACGAGGCAGGAGCCGAGAGAAAGCCACAGAAACCGTGCGGGTGGCGGGGCTGCAGGGCGAGCCCGGGGCTCTCGGCGCGTCCCCAAAAGGTTCCCAAATCGCCCTGCGTCCCCAGGGGTGTCCTGTCCGTGTCACGTCCCCAAAAAGTCCCCAAAACGCTGTGTGCCCCCAAGGGGTGCCCTGTCTCCAAAAGGTTCCTAAAGTGCTGTGCGCCCCCGGGGGTGTCCTGTCCCCAAAAGGTCCCCAAAAGGTTCCCCAAAAGGTCCCCAAACTCCTGTGCACCCCCAGGGGTGCCCCATCTTTGTCACATCCCCCAAAAGATTCCCAAAAAGGTCCCCAAACCTCCATGAGCCCCCAGGGTGCCCCATCCCCAAAAGGTCCCCAAAAAATTGCCATGCCCCCCAGGGGTGTCCTGTCCCCAAAAGGTCCCCAAACCACTGCACACCCCTGGGGGAGCCTCGTCCCCAAAAGGTCCCCAAACGGTCCCCAAACTCCTGTGCACCCCCGGGGGTTCCCCATCCTTTCCACATCCTCAAAACATCCCCAAAAGCTCCCCAAACCTCTGCACCCCACCCCTAAAAGCTCCCCAAACCGCTGTGCGCCCCCGAGTGCGCGCCATCCCCAAAAAGTCCCCTAACTTCTGAGCTCCCCCGGGGGTGCCCTGTCCCTAAAAAGCCCCCAAAACCACCGTGGACCCCCGGGAATGCCCCGTCCCCATGTCCCCATCCCCGTGTCCCCGTGCCCGGGAGCAGGACGCCGGGGCGGGACCGGTCGGGTTGCATTGCCAACCCCGACCAGCTCCACCAGAGCCACCCACGTTTTGGGGTGCCCACACCCCTAAAATGCCCACGCCGCTGCCCCCGGGGGGGCGTGTGCGCGCGTCCCCCTCCCCCTAAAATAAAATAAAAAAGAGAGGTTTTGGGAAACCTGGCACTTGCCTTTTTTACGCCTCCCAAGGTGAGGTCCCGGGAGCGGATGGAGGGCAGGCGGCCGGGGCTGAGGGGGGGGGCCGGGCGCCTCCCCAGCAGCCCCCGTGCCCCCGGGAGCCCCGGCCGCAGGCTGCCCGCGGCGCCCGCGTCCCCCGAGCTGCCCTCCGCCATCCTGAGAGAGGGGACGGATGGGGTGAGCGCACGGAGACCCTGCTGGGGACCCCATAAATGAGCCCCCGATAGGGACACCCTGCACCCCAAAGTGCTCAGCCCCCCCCATGCACCCCCAGCACCCCATAAATGCACCCCAAACAGGGTCACCCGGCACCCCCAGCCCAGGGCGCTCAGCCCCCCATGCACCCCAAACACCCCATGCACCCCCAAACAGGGGTCCCCTGCACCCCATAAATGCACCCCCAAACAGGGACCCCCTGCACCCCCCAGTCCAGGGTGCTCAGCCCCCCATGTACCCCCAATAGGGACCCCCTGCACCCCATAAATGCGCCCCCAATAGGGACACCCAGCACCCCAAGGTGTTCAGCCCCCCCCATGCACCCCCAGCACCCCATAAATGCACCCCAAACAGGGACACCCAGCACCCCAAGGTGCTCAGCCCCCCATGCACCCCAAAACAGGGACCCCCTGCACCCCATAAACGCGCCCCCAAACAGGGACCCCCTGCACCCCATAAATGCACCCCCAATAGGGACCCCCTGCACCCCCACCCCAGGGTGCTCAGCCCCCCCATACACCCCCAATCAGTGACCCCCTGCACCCCCACCCCAGGTGCACCCCAAAACCCCCCCAAAAAGTTCCTCCGGCACCCCAAGGTGCCCATCCCCCTCCTGCCCCCCCCACCCCAAGGTGCCCCCCCCCCCAAACCACTGCCCCCCACCCCAGGGTGCTCAGCCCCATACCCTAAGCCCCCACCCCCTCACCCCAAACCAGGGCCCCCCCATACACCCCCACACTCCCCCCCTGCCCCCCCACCCCAAAAATCCCCCCCAAACCCCAAAAATCCCCCCCAACCCCCCCACCCACCCCAGGGTGCCCCGAGACCCCCCCAAAACGCACCCATTCCCCTCCCCCAGCCCCCCCCACACCCCAAAAAGCCCCATCCTGCCCCCAAATCGGGTGCTGAGCCCCAAAAGGCCCCATCCAGCCCCCCCCACCCCCCCCCGTACCCCAAAATCCGCCCCCCCCCCCCTCCACGCCGGCCCTTACCCAGCCCGGGCACCACCGGCGCTGCCCCCCCCTTCCCTACTGCGCCTGCGCGTCGCGCCGCCTGGCGTCCCCAGCAGGAAGCCGCCGCCGCCATCTTTGTTACGGTCACAACCGGCGGCTATGGGAGCCGCCATCTTTGTGCCTGGCGCTGCCCGGCTGCGCGCTGAAGGCGGCGGCGCCATCTTGGGGGCGGGCAGTGCCCGGCCTTTGGGCTCATAGGGGGCAGTGATGGGGAAAAAGGGGGGGGGGGGGAATTTGGGGAGGGGGTCGCTGCCCCCCCCCCTCGTTTTACGCTCGCTTCCCAGTGCCTCCCAGTATCCCCCAGTAGCACCAGGGAGCCTGGGGTGCCCCCCCACCCCGGGGTCCCCACACATGGGGGGTGCTGGGGGGCTATGGGGGGGGGGCTGCAGACCCCCCCCTAAAATTCCTCACCCCCCCCCAAAAAAAAAAAAGCCAATCCCACACACAAATCACCCCTCACCCCCCTTTCGGACACCACCGGGGGACCACATATATCTTGGGGTGGGCGCAGCCCCCCAAAAAAACCCCACCCCCAGGGGTGCCCCCAGCCCTATAATGCCTGGGGGGGGGCGTGCACACCCCCCCACGGCCCTACACACGCGTGTGCCCGCGCACGCCCCCCCCTTTTACGTGGGCGCACGCGGGGGGCTCGGCGCCTGACGCTTCGCGGCCCCATTGGTTCCCCCCCCCCCCATTTTCTCCTCCACGCCGCTTTGATTTATTTTATTATTTTTTTTTTTAATTTTTTTTTTCCCATTTCTCTCCTTTTTTTTTTTTTTTTTTTTTTTTTCTCCCTCCCCTCCGTAGGGTGTTTGCTATTTCCGAGCCGCCTGGGAGGATCGGAGGCGCAGAGCAGCCCCAGCTCAGCTCCCGCTCCCCTCCCAGCCCTTTTTGGGGACCCCCCCCCACACCCTTTCCATTTGGACCCCCTCCCCTTGGCACCTCGCAGCCCCCCCCAGGCACGGCCAGGTAAGGGCCTCTCCCCCCATCCCCAGCATTTTGGGGTCACGGCGATGCGCGGGCATTCCCCCCCCCTCCCCAGGCGGTGGGCATTTATCCCTTTGCCCCCCCCCAATTGATGATTTTTGGCCCCATGGGGAGGGTTTTGGGGGGGTCCCATGGGGTGGCGAGGGGGTGGCACAGTGGGATCGCCGTGGGGATGCGGGGGCAAGCGGAGCGCAAAGAGAAAGGGGGTGGGAGGGTGGGGGGGGGCGTGGACGTGGGTGCCCCCCCACGTGGGTGCCGAGGTGGGTGAGGGGGCGTTTTGGGGGGGTTTCGGGGCTGTTTGTGGGCGAGGTGCTGCGGGGTGTGGGTGGGGGCTGGCGGCACGTGCCCCCACCCCGCGGCGCACAGCGGGGCCCCCGCGTCCTCTCCAAAAATGCGCCCAGCACCGTGCCCCAAACCGGGGGGGGTAAATTTTGGGTGGAATCCTCCCCAAACCACCTTGACGCACCCCTAAATGTACCCTAAAGGTGGCGAGCGGCGGGTGTACATTTTGGGCATTTTTAGGGCAAATCAACATTATTTTTTGGGGAAACTGAGGCACGGCGCCGCCGCGGGCGAGGGCAAAGGCGGATCCAGCTTTTCCGGTGCCAGCTTCTTGCGTGCAATTATCCCAAACCCTCCCCTCCCTCCTCTCCCCCCCCTTGTTTTTCTTCTCCCCACCCGGTGTTGAGCAAACCCCGGACCCACCCGCTGGCGTTCGGCCGGGGCCCCCGCGGCATCCCGGGGAGCGGCCGGGGTTTTTTTCCCCCCCCCCCCCCTTTATTTGCTCCCCGCTCCCTATTCCTGGCTTTTTTTGGCTTTTTTTTTTTTTTTTTCCCTCCCCGCTGCCATCTGTGCCACCGTCTCCCCCCGTTCTCATCAAACGTCCCCCCCCCCAACCTCTTTGCTGCTGCCCCCCCCGTTAGGAGCTCGGCCCCCTCCCCAAACCTCGCCGGCCATGGAGCTGCTTTCCACCCCAAAAAACATCGAGATCAACAACATCACCTGCGACTCCTTCCGCATCTCCTGGGCCATGGACAAGGGGGACCTGGAGAGGGTCACCCACTACTTCATCGACCTCAATAAGAAGGAGAACAAGAACTCCAACAAGTTCAAGCACCGGGTGAGACGGGGTTTTGGGGAGGGGGGCTCCGGGGCGCCGGGACCCCGCTCTCCTTCCACCCACGGGAGGGTTTTTTTTGGGGGGGAGAACCGCGATAAATCCCACCCCCGTGATGGTTTGGGGTCAAAAATGAATTGTTTGGGAAATGACCCGGCTCCTACCAGCTGGGATGTGCAGAGTACCGGGATTGGGATCGGGATTGGGACCGGGATTGGGACCGGGATTGGGACCGGGGTCCCCCCGAGCCCCCGCGGAGGCGCAAGCCGCCCGCGCTCCTCCTCCCTCGGGCTCCGAGTCACTAATTCAGGACGCTTTTAGCAGCACGGTTGCCACGGCGACGCTATTTAATGTTTAACATTATTTTTTTTTTTGTCTCCTCCCCGATAATAAGCTATTTTTTTTTTTATATCTATATTTTTTATTTTTTTTTCCCTTTCCCCCCCCCTCTTCGTGTCTCCCGACTTCAGCATCTGCCGTTGCCACAGAAACGGCTCTGCACTGCGGTGCTGCTCGCTGCCCTCTTGGCACAGCCAGCATCCTCCGGGAATGGGGGTCCCCAACACCCGGGGGGGGTTTCGTTGTGAATTTGGGGAGGGGGACGCGGGGGGGTCACCGGGAAGCGCGGTGGAATTGGGGTTGGGGAGCGAGCAGCCGGGTGGCGAGCGCGGTGCCGCGTCCCCGGCAGCCGCATCGGGGACATTTTGCAGGGACACCGAGGAGGGAGGGAAATAGGGACAAGGTTGTGGGGTGGGGGGGGGCACCCGGGTGACGCTGTCCCCTGTCCCCTCGGCGCAGGACGTCCCCACCAAGCTGGTGGCCAAGGCGGTGCCGCTGCCCATGACGGTGCGGGGGCACTGGTTCCTGAGCCCCCGCACCGAGTACAGCGTGGCGGTGCAGACGGCCGTCAAGCAGAGCGACGGCGAGTACCTGGTGTCCGGCTGGAGCGAGACGGTGGAGTTCTGCACCGGGGGTGAGCACGGACACCTTGTGGGGGGGGGGCTCGGAAAAATTTGGGGAGGACGGGGGCGAAGCCGCGAGCTCGCACAAGCTGGGCCGGTCGGAGCGGCAGCTGGCGAGTGGGAGGTTGGCGGCGTGGGAAGCGCGAGCTGCGAGCAGGGCGCAGAGAGAGAGAGAGGAGAAAGGAGGGGGAAATATGGGTTGGGGGGGGTCGTTCCTTGATGTCTTTTGTCCCCCTCCCCGCGGTGCGTCCCCGCTGCCAGATTACGCCAAGGAGCACCTGGCCCAGCTGCAGGAGAAAGCCGAGCTGATCGCCGGGCGCATGCTGCGCTTCTCCGTCTTCTACCGCAACCAGCACAAGGAGTACTTCCAGCACGTCAGGTACCCCCAAAAAAAAACCAAAAAAAGTCCCCAAAACACCTCGGTACCCCCCCCACAAAGGCCGTTATTATCCCGTTATCCCCTTGCCCCTGTGCGTGTGCGTGTGTGTGTGTGCGCCCCCCGCCACCCCAAACCCCGTGCCCCCTGCAGGATGCACTGCGGGAACGTGATGAAGCCGTCGCTGAAGGACAACAGCGGCAGCCACGGCTCGCCCACCAGCGGGATGCTGCACGGCATCTTCTTCAGCTGCAACACCGAATTCAACACCGGGCAGCCCCCCCAGGACTCCCCCTACGGCCGCTACCGCTTCCAAATCCCGGCGCAGCGCCTCTTCAACCCCAACACCAACCTCTACTTCGCGGACTTCTACTGCATGTACACCGCCTACCACTACGTCGTCCTGGTCCTGGCACCCAAGGGTTCCTCGGGGGATCTCTTCTGCCGGGAGCGCCTGCCCCAGCTGGACATTTCCTCCAACAAGTTCCTGACGTGCTGCGTGGAGGAGGGCGAGCTGGTGTACCGCCATGCCCAGGACAGCATCCTGGAGGTGATTTACACCGAGCCCGTGGACCTCAGCCTCGGCGTGCTGGGGGAAATCAGCGGCCACCAGCTCATGAGCCTCTCCACCGCCAACGCCAAAAAGGACCCCAGCTGCAAGACGTGCAACATCAGCGTGGGGCGTTAAGCGAAAAAAAAGGGGGGGGGGCCGGCTGCGGGCAGGGCTGGAGCATGGGGGGCGCACGGGGGGCGCATGGGGAGCGCGGCGCCCCCCACCCCCTCTCCAGGGTGCTTCTGCGAAGGACGCTGCTTATGGGGGAGGACGGGGCCGCATGGAGCTGCGGGGGACCCGGCGGCACCCGCTTCTTTTTGGGGAGGGCCCCCCCAGCCGAGCCCCGAGGGAGGGAGCCTTCGTCTCCCGGACTGGCCGACCGTCCTCATCCTCGTTGGCACAAGCTCTGCCCTCATTTTGGGGAGCCCCCCCACCCCCCTCCTGGCTCTGGGGCTCCCCAGCCCACGCCGCAGCTCCTGGGGAGCCCCAGCCCTGCCTCCCGCCCGCGGGGGGGCCCTGCCCAGCCCAGCCCCACGCTGTCACCCCGCCGGGGAGGGCGGCAGCTCCGGCACGAAGGCTCCAAGCGCCCCCGGATTCGAACTGCTCCTTGCTCCCGACAAAAAGCACAAGGGGACCCTGGCCCCTCGCCCGGACCCCCGGACCCGGCTGAGCTCCCCCGTGGGGGTGCTGAGCGCCTCGGGGACTCTCCAGCCGCCTTCACCCTGCAGCCAGAGAAGTGGAACCCTCGCTAAATCAGCCGGGGGATAGGGGGGCTCTGGGTGGGGTGGGGGGGCGCAGCCGTGATCCGCCTGTCCGCAGTGGTGTCGTGCAGCGCTGTGCCGTGTTCGCTCTGTGCCCCAGCCCTCGCTCTGCCGCCCCAAACCCCGGCCCCACAGCCCGGGAGGCAGCCGGAGGAGCCGGGGGGCCGGTGCTCGGGGTGCGTGGGGGGGAAATCCGTGCGCCCCCGTCCCCCCCCCCACACACACCCCCTATTTGCCGCCCCCACCAAGCATGAGCCGTCGGCAGCATGGCGCTCGCGTGCCGGCCCGCTCCCCGGTCTCTGTGTACCCGATGCACGCTGTAACGGTAGAAGAGAACAACCCCCAGACCCCGAGCAACCCTGTGCTGTGCTGGCGGTGTATCAATAAACTGTGTGCGCTCGCCACGGGGCCGTGTCTCGCCTCTCTGTGCCCGCGGGAAGGGCAGGAGGAAGGGTTGCGGAGAGCCCCGTGCGGCTCCGGGGTGGCACGCGGGGATGGCACCCCGCTGCCCTTGTGCTCAGCGCTTTGGGGCACTCCCCTCTCCAAAATCTTCCAGGAGCTGACGTCCTCGTGCCCATCACAAGCTGAAATTCGCAGCCCCTGCTGCCACCAACCCCCCCTTCGCAGCAAGCACATGACGGCGGGGAGCGCTTTCGGGTTGCCTTCCCGGAGCCGCAGCGCCGAGGCACGAGGGAGCGCGAGGCGGGCGCGGGGGCCGTGCCGCCCCCACCAGCCATCTGGTTTGGGTACGGGGGGGGGCTCCGCACGGCCCCGGTCTCCCCGCAGAAGGAGCCAGGGCTTTGTGGGGCCGTGGGTGTGCTGCCGGGTGCGCCCAGGCTGGGCGGTGGAGCTGCCAGCACCGGTGGCACCCGCCGGTGCCGGATCCGGCAGATGGCCCCAGGGATGGCCACGCAGCGCAGGGTCCGGCCACGGCGCTCGGGTCGGCTTCTTCCAGCAGCCGGCACCCCGTGAAAATCCAACTGGGAGAACTGGGAGGACTGGGGACGCCCCGCTGGCAGCGCCGCGGGTGGAGCAAAGAGGCTGGGGCCGTCCCCGTGTCCACGTACAAGAGTATTTATTTCATCGTTACAAGAGAGAGACAGCACCTTCTGCGTGGCAGGCTCTTCCCGGTTACTGGTTTGTACATTCAGAGAGCTGCGGCCGGCCCGAGGGAGGGGAACGGCCCCCGGGGGACGGCCACCGGCACAGGGGACCCCCCCCTTTGCCCTTGTGCCCGCGGGCGCCCGAGCCCCGGCGCCCCGTGCGCGCGTGTCTGAGTGCTGAGGTTGCCTGTGTGCTCCTCCGTGCAGTCTGTGCGTGGCGGCGCTGCCCCTTTCCTTCCTCCCTGCCCTCCTCCTCCTCCTCCTCCTCCTCCTCCTGCCCTGCCCGCGCGGGGGCCCGGGGCCGCCGGCTCTCATTTCCTCGTGTGCAGCGTGTCCTGGAACTTGGTGCTGGTGTAGCGAAGGTGGAACCCCTTCTTGTTGATGGTGTCGTCCGAGTGGAAGCGGATCATCACCGAGTCTCCGGCCGAGTAGATCTCCTCCGGGGGCTGCCAGGAGAGGGGAGAGGGGCGCTCAGCACCACCAGCATCCTGGAGAGGTGCCAAAATTTGTGGCCAGGAGGCGCAAAAGCATCGCGGTGCCTCCTTCCCACCAAGCACGGGGGGTTTGAAACTCGTTTAAAACCCCAAAAAACCCCCCTGGGGGAGCTGAGCTGGCTGCGTGCGCCCTCACCTCTCCCCCACCCCGGCTCCCCGAGCTCACCCCGGAGCCGCAGAAGCGGCCGAGGCGCGGGGCCGTCCCGTCGTAGCCGTCGAAGAGCTCCATGTAGTCGTAGCCGCAGTCGGCCTCCTCCTCGATCTCAAAGGTCTGGAAGATGAGCTCCACGCCGTAGCCCTCCTCGGCCATGATCACCCACTCGCAGTCGGAGCCGCCCGGGTAGTTGTTGTCCCCGAACTGCGCGTGCGAATACAAGTCCTTGGTCTTCACCTCGGCACGCATCTGGCCCCCGCACACTTGGGGAGAAGCCAACAGCGGGGGGGTTAGGAGGGCCCCCAGCCCCGCACGGCACCCCCCAAACCTCCCCAAAACCAAAGAGGCTTCCCCAACCCCGCGGCCGGTACCGGTGGAGTGCATGGCCTCGAAGCCCTTCTTCTGGACCGAGTTGTCGGAAACGAACTTGAGGAACATTTTATTGCCCGAGGAGACAATGGGATCGGGTTCCTTGGCCCCGCAGAACCTGCCCAGCACCGGGGCTTTGGCGTCCTTGCCGTTGTAGACCTCCAGGTGGTCGTAGGTGCACTCCTGCTGCGCCTCGATGTCCAGCTCGGTGAAGGTCTGCGGCACGGGGAGGGGGCTCAGCGGGGCGGCGCACGGCACGGCCCCGGTGCCACCCGGTGCCGCCCCCATCCCGTGGCCCCTACCAGCTTGACCCGGTGGCCGGCCGTGGTGCTGATGGCCCACGTGCACTCCTTCTTGCTGGGGTACTTATCAGGCCAGTTGGGGCTGGTGATGGTCCCCGAGGTGGACGTCACCTTGTGGTTGCAGCCGGCTGTGGGGAGAGTGAAGGGTTCGGGGTGGGCGCACGGATTTGGGGTGATTTTTTGGGGGCGCAAACCCACCTTCCTTGCAGTCGTGCTTGTTGTCGTGCAGCACGAAGCCGCTGCGGCACTGGCACTCGTAGCTGCCGAAGGAGTTGAGGCACTCGTGCTGGCAGCCGCCGTTGTTCTTGGAGCACTCGTCCTTGTCTGCGGAGAGAGCAGAGGGTTCGGCGGGCTGAGCGGGGCGCACAACGAGGGGGCAGCCCGGTAAAAACAGGGGGGGGCTGCAGAGAGCAAGGGGGGGGTCCCTGTGCCGCGTGGCCGTGCCCGAAGCACCGGTGAGTCCCGAAATGTTGCTGCCCAGCCAGCAAACCCAGCCAAGGGGGGGTTGAGGGGGGCTGCGGGCAGCCAAGCAAGGCAGCAGCAAGCGGGTTGGGGGCGTCCTTTCCGGGGGGTGTGAAAGGGAGGGGGGGGTCCTCCTCTCCCGGGCTCGCGCACGGGCACCACCGTTACCTGCTGCTGGCACAGACGGGGGAGGCAGAAAAACACACAGTGACAACCAAAGATGCACAAGAAAAGACCAGGACGCGGGAGTCCCTCTTTACTCATCGACAGGAAATGTCACAGACACGATAAAAACGGGGAAAAGGGGGGGGGGGAGAAAAAAAAAAAATAAATCACAACCCCAGGTCAGCCGCACAGCCACGAACCGGAGGAGGCGAAAAAAACGACGGGACCGGGGCGGCGCGGTGGGGTAGGGTAGGGGCTTAAGCCCCCCCCCCCCCCCAAAAAAAAAATAATAAAAATAAGGCCAACGACCAGTTCTGTCAAGCAAGGGGCTGCCGGGGCCGGCCCGAGGGTGGGGGGCTCTGCTCGGCCCCCGCAGGGTGCCCGGGGGCCGCGGCGTTCCTGAGAAAGGTGGCGAGGACGGCGCGGCTCAGGAGGGGCCCCGTGGCCGCTTCTGGAGGCGAAACTTCAGGCCGGGCAGGCGAGATTTCGGGGGCTGCAGCTGCTGCTTCTTCTCTGCAATGAGACGTGGGGAAAGGGGATGCGACGGGGGGCACGGCGGGCACGGGGGGGGGGCATGCAGAGCGGCCAGCCGGGCAAGCAGGCAGGGAGCGGGGGGGCACCCGAAGGGGACCCGCGAGCCCCTCGTGCGCCCAAGGGCTGCGGGGAGGAGGAGGAGGAGGAGATGAAGGAGCCGTGGGGAGGATGAGGATGGGTTTTGGTCGGCTTCCTCACTGCCTGGGGGGCTCGGGGGGGGGGTGTGGGATGCCGGGGAGGGTTTTGGGCAGCTCCCCGGGCTGGCCGTACTTACCTCCCGGTGGCCACCACCCGCCCGAGGGCTCGGTCACCGTCCCACAGCTTGCCCAGCACCACGGTAGCCGGATTTGGGGTCCGGCCAGGGGGGGTCGGGTGTCACAGCCCCCTCCTCGCCCACGGTGCCGGCCACCTGAGCCCCGTGCCAAGCTTGTGCCAAGCTCGTGCCAAGCTCGCCCAGCTCCCCGGGGGTGTTGGCGATGCCGTGGGGGGGGGGCGCATCCCTCCCAGAGCCGGTGGATGAGGTGGGGGGGGGGGGTCCTGCCCCAAGCTGGCCCCCCACCCATCGGGAGCCGTGCGCGCGCCCCTGAGCCCTGCGGTGACGCCTGGAACCTGCCGTCTCCCAGCTTCTGGGCGAGGAAGCGAGGCGGAATAGCCCCTGTTTTTGTGTGTTTTTTGTGGTGTTTTTTTTTTTTTTTGGGGGGTGGGAGGGGGGCTTCTGGTGGGCCGGGCGGGACGAGAGCAGCTCCAGCAAAAGGGGGGAGCGCGCGCAGCACTGCCCTGCAGGAAGGACGGAGGGAGCCTGGGCGGGCGAGACAAGAGCGAGAGAGGGAAGAAGCCCGCTGGCTCCGAGTCCTCAGCACTCCTTTATCCCAGCCTGCCCCCCCCCCCAGCACCAAAAAACACCCACCAAAGGCCGGGGACCTACCTGGTGCCGGCACCGTGGCGGACCCCCCCGGCGACCGCTTCTGTCACGCGCCAGCCGAGCGCTGCCCCCATGGGTGGCCCCGAGGGGCTCGGGGTGGCCGGAGGGCAGGGACCCCCCCCCCCGAGTGGCTAAAAAGGAGCCGCAGCGGGGATGCTGCGCCCCGGAGCTGCGAGAGACCCTTTTTTTTTGGGGGGGGGGGTCCTGCAGCACGGTCCTGCCGCCGGGAAAGCCCGAGACCTGGATGGAGAAGGAGGTTTTGGTGGCACCGAGGTGGCAGGAGAAGCCCCCAGGGGGTGGGACAAGCCCTGGGGAAGCGCCACGAGCCCCCCAGGAGGTTGGAAAAGGTGGAGGGACCCCCCCTTGGGGGAGGGAAGGAGCCCGAAACGTGGAGAGGGGGGGACTCACCCGGCTGCCCCGCGGTCCCGCTCGGCTGCTGGGCTTCCCCGAGGTGTCTCTTTGCCGGAGGGCGGCGGCGGCTCCCGAAATCTGGGCTAACCTCGTTTGCCTTGGTTTTAATCACAAAATAAAGCAGAGATAACCGTACCCCAGCCCCACGGGGGGGGCGCCATCCATGCCGCCCCTCCGAACGGCCTCGCCGGGGGCCAAAAAGCAGCAGGAGGTCCTGGGCTCCCGTCTCGAGCGCACGGCTCGGTCCCGGAGGTGCCCTCGGTGGTGCCGTGCCGCGGGGGGGACCCTCTCTTGCCCGAGGGTCCCACAGAAGCCCCCCAGCCCCGGGGCGGGCGGTGAGGTTTTGGCGACGCCGTTTGCTCCGCGTCCCCATCCCTCCCTCCCCAAAACCCGGCTCTGGGGACACAAATTCCTGGCGGGGTGGCACCGGGAGAGGAGGACAGAACGGAGAGGAGGGAGCAGAGAATGGTTTTTAGGACACCCGAGATGTCAGGGTGGCAGCGGGACGAGGGCCACAAGGGTGCTGGCGGCGCAGGGGCAGAAGCGGAGCAAGCCCGCGGCCGTGCAGCGTAGCGGGGGCGTGCAGCAACGGAGCCCCCGGGGTGCAGTGCCCGTCCCGGGGTGCTGGTGCTCCCCCAAAAAAAGCTGAGCTTGTCCCCAGCCTCTGCTGCTGCAGCTGGAGCCCGGCACCCTCCGGATTTTGGGCACCGAGAGGGTACCCAAGAAATAGAATAAGCTCGGGGGGCAGCAAAAGGTGTTGTGAGGCTGGGTATGGGCTCGGGGCGAGCCAGCTGGGGGCTGTGGGGACCCCCCCGGGGAATTGCACCCCGCGGGGCACAGCCTCAGCACCTCCCCGGGCCGGGTGGAGCGGGGTCTGCACCCCAGGGGCGGGCGTTAGCGGCGATGCGGGGGCGCAAAGGGGGAGGCGGGCGGGCAGGGGGGGCGCAGGGGGGGCTCTACCTGAGAAGAAATGGGCTTTGAAGCCCTTCTTGGAGACGGTGTTGTCGGACTTGAACTCGATCCTCATGTTGTTGTACTGGGAGGTGATGACGTCCGGCTTCTCGGCGCCGCAAAACTTGCCGTGGAGCTTGGAGTCGGCCGTCAGCCCGCTGCGCACCTCCACGAAGTCGTACTTGCAGACCTACGGGGGAAGGATTTGGGGGGGGGGGAAAAAAAAAAGAAGGAAAAACGGGGGGCACGGGGCTGGTGGCGTGCCCGTGCCACCCAGCCACCCTCCTCGGCCAGCCGGGGGGGCACAGCGGGCGTGGGGACCCCCCCAGGGCTCGCTCACGTCGTTGCCCTCGGTCTCGAAGAAGTCGAACTGCAGCGAGATGCGGTACTGGGTGGGGGCCACCAGCTGCCAGATGCAGTTCTTGTTGGGGGGGTACTCCTTGGGCCAGCCAGGGCTGGTGATGGAGCCGTTCAGCTTGGTGAGGAACCCCCCGCAGGCGGCTGCAGGGCGGGAGGCACGGGTCACGCTCCCGGCACGCGTACTGGGAGGCACTGGGAGGCACTGGGAGGCACTGGGAGGCACTGGGGGGGTTGGACGCTCACCCTCACAGCGGCGTTTGTCGGAGGCCAGCTCGTAGCCGGGGTCGCAGGCGCATTTGTAGCTCCCCAAGGTGTTGACGCAGCGCTGCTCGCACCCCCCGTTGTTCGGCCGCGAGCACTCGTCCACCTCTGGGCACAGGGACGGGGGCTGAGCGGGTGGGCAAGGCTGACGCCCCCCCCCGTTTTCGGGTTCCCCCCCACCTCATTTGGACGCCTACCTTTGAAGAAATTGACGGCGAAGCCGGCTTTGTTGATGGAGCCGTCGGAGACGAATTTCATCCAGAGCTTGTTGGAGGTGCTCTTGATGTCGTCCGGCTTGTCGTAGCCGCAGTAGCGGCCGATCAGGCTGCTGGCCTCGCTGCTGCCGTCCCGGATCTCCAGGTAGTCGTAGGCGCAGCTGTCGTGGCGCTCGATCTTGGCGGGAGGGGGGCCCGGGGTGTCGGTTTTTGGGCCCCAAAATGCTCTGCCTCCCCTCGATGTCCTGTGAATTTCTCCCACCCCGTTCCCGCACCCGGGCGCTGCCAGGAAAGGTTTTTCCGCTTGGGGAAACTGAGGCACGGCGAGGCCAGGAGAGGATTTGGGCACCCGGAGGGACCACAGAAGGATTTGGGCACCCAGAGGGACCATGTATGGATTTGGGCACCCAGAGGGACCATGTATGGATTTGGGCACCCAGGGGGACCACGAAAGGATTTGGGCACCTGGAAGGACCCCAAAAGGATTTGGGCACCCAGGGGAACCACAAAAGGATTTGGGCACCAGGAGGGACCAGGGAAGGATTTGGGCACCAGGAGGGACCCCAAAAGGATTTGGGCACCCAGGGGGACCACACAGGAATTTGGGCACCCAGAGGGACCACAAAATGACTTGGGCACCCAAAATGGGCAGGGACACCCCCGTGGCAGCTCGGAGGCTGCCCCACGCGCCGCATCGAGGCGCTTCCAGGGGGGGGGATTTCACCCTTCCCGGGGGTTTTTGGCGCACCCACCTCGAAGGACTGGAAGGTGAGGCCCACGTGGAAGCCCTCGGAGACGGTGATCTTCCAGACGCACACCTTGCTGGGCCGGTAGTCGTCGGGGTAGTTGGGGGACTGGATGTGCCCGTTGTCCTTCTTCACGTCCCCCCCGCAGATGGCTGCAAGGGCGGGCGAACGTCCCCCTCACTGAGCTCCCACACCCCACGGCACCCCGGGGGACCCCCAAAAACCTTTTTTTTTACCTTCGTAGACGGCGAAAAAGCCTTTGCCCACCCAGTTGCTGCTGCTGCGGAACTCGACCCAGAGGCGGCTGTCGGTGGAGACGATGGGCTCGGGCAGCTTGTTGCCGCAGAACCTGCCTGGGGATGAAGGGGTGCTGGGCTGCCGCGGTTGTGCGCCCTCCGCCAACACACCCGGGGGGCCCAGGGCTGCTTCCCCCCACCCCCAAAAAAAAAAGGGAAAGAGCTGCTTCTCCCCACCCTCTCCGATGCTTTTTTTTTTGGGGGAAAAATCGGTGGAAATCGCTTGGGAGGAGGGGTGCTGGGGAAATCCAGCGTGTGACGGGGTGTACCGGCCAGCCAGATCATCCACGCTGGTTTAATTAGCGCAGGCTAACGAGCTGGGAGCCCAAATGCCCCAAATTTGCTGCAATAACCATCCCGGGGGGGCCAGCTTTTCCCCACCACCCCCCCAGGGGGCAATGGCACGTGGCGGCCGGGCAGGGGGTACGGGCAGGGGGAGCCCCTCGCCCCGGTTACCTCGCAGCGTGGCCTTTCTCCAGAACCCGTCTCTCACCTCCACGTAGTCGTACCAGCACAGCCGGCTTCGGTAGAGGTCCAGGGTGGTGAAATTCAGGATGATCTAAGGTCGAGGGGGGGGGGAAAGGAAAGCGTGGCGTGAGCCCCCCCACCCCAAACCCCCGTGCCACGCGGGGGCTCCGTGCGGCGGTGCCGGCGGTGGCACCGGGACCTCGCCGCCAGCATCCTGCTGCTGCGGGGCACGGCAAGGTAGGGGGACCCCAAATTTGGGAGCTGGGGGGTGGGGGTGGGGGGGGGGCGCAGGGGGAGGGGGGGTGCTACCTTCTCTCCGGGGGTGACGGAGATCCTCCAGACGCAGTGCATGTGGGCAGAGTACCCGTTGGGGAACTGGGGCGAGGAGAAGTTGCCCTGGCTGTCCTGGAGCGTCTCCCCGCAGGCTGCGAGAAGGGGGGGGAGGCAGGGATGGGATCAGCCCCCAAAACGATCCAGGGGGAGCCCCCCCCCAGCATCAGGACGAGCCCCCACGGGACACAACCCCCTCCATCCTTTCCCCCACCCCACAAAACCCCCACATCATGGGCGCAGGAGGTGCCGGCGGTGGCTGGCGACGCTCCGGGCACCCCGACACGAGCCATGTCCCCCCCCCCGGGAACCATCTCGGGGGCCCCCCCCAAGCCCTGCCACGATGCAGGGGGGGGGCCCGGCTCGCAGCCCGGGCTCGGAGCAGGTCTGTAGGGTTGGATCCAGCCCAGCGCTGCCATCTGGAAGCCACATGGTGCCGCGGCCGCCGTGCGCTGTCGCGGGGCCAAAGCAGGACCCCCCCCTCCCCTCCCCATCACATCGGGGCTCGGGGGGGGGGGGCACTGGGGACGCGAGATTAGAGGTGAAACGGAGAGAAAAAGAGGCTCGAAAGCTGGGCTCGCTGCCTTTTTTCCCCTCCGAGCTTCGCAGTGGAAACAAAGGGAAGGGAAAGCTGCGGAGGTGCTTTTTGAGCTTTTTTTCTTTTTTTTTTCCCCAAAAAAAAATCAGAACTAATCACTTTTCCTGCTCGGCTGGAGCGAGGAGCTCGCAGCCCCCGAGCAGGAGCTCCCGCAGCAGGGCTGGCTGCCGGGGGGCCTCTCACAAAGGCGTCCCCTCTTCCAGGCTGCTAATTAGTCGCTGGAATTAAGCGGGGCGCCAAACTCCTGGCAGATGTTGCAGCCCCCCCGGAGCTGGGGGACCCGGGGAGCAGGGGGCTCTGATTTGGGGGATGCTCTGGTTTTGGGGATGCTCTGCACTTTTGGGATGCTCTGCTCTTGGGGGATGCTCTGATTTTGGATGTCTGATTTTGGGGATGCTCTATTCTTGGGGGATGCTCTGATTTTGGGGATGCTCTGCTCTTTTGGGATGATCTGTTCTTGGGAGATGCTCTGCTCTTGTGGGATGGTCTCATTTTGGGGGATGTCTGACTTTGGGGGATGCTCTGCTCTTTTAGGATGCTCTGCTCTTGGGGGATGCTCTGATTTTGGGGATGCTCTGATTTTGGGGGATGCTCTGATTTTGGGGGATGCTCTGATTTTGGGGATGCTCTGATTTTGGGGGAATGCTCTGTTCTTTAGGGGATGCTCTGATTCTGGGCATGCTCTGGTCTTGGGGGATACTCTGATTTTGGGGATGTCTGATTTTGGGATGCTCTCCTCTCAGGGATGCTCTGATTTTGGGGGATGCTCTGATTTTGGGGATGCTCTGCTCTCAGGGAATGCCCTGCTCTTTCGGGATGCTCAGCTCTTTTGGGATGCTCTTTCCTTGGAGGATGCTCTCAGAGGACCCCAAAAAAATCCACTGCATTCAGAGAACAATTTTTGCACTCTCTTAGATGGGGAAAACGACCCCGGAGAGCATCTTCCCACCAGCACCCCTTCCTTCATCGGGGCTCGAGGTGAAAGCAGAGCCACCCCCACCCCACACAGCCCCGTGCACGCTCACCCCCCGCGCTCCCCACCCCGGTGAAGCCCCCCCCGGACCCCGTGGGGTGCTCACAGGGGCAGCGGTACAGCTTGCGGGCCTGGGCGATGTCTCCTTTGCTCAGCCTCGTGCGCTGGCCGATGGCCGGCCGGACCCCGTTCACATCATATTTGGGCAGGATGGTGTCGAGGAAAATGCCCCTGGGGAGAGAGAGCAGGGAGAGGCTGAGCTGGAAAAGCAGCGGGCTGCTAAAAAACAGCCGGGGGGGGGATTAAAAGGCTGCAAGAAGGAGGGGGTGAGTCAGCGGGGCCACGCAGGATGTGGCCCCGTCCCTGTCCCGAGGGATCCGGAGCTGCCCAAGGGATGGGACGGAGCGCAGGGCGAAATGAGGGGGTGCAGGGGGGGCAGCGAGGGGTTGGCACAGGTGGGAGGGAGCCCGAATTTTTTAGGGCAGGGTCCCCATGCCCTGTTTAGAGGGGTGAAGAACCCCGGGCACGCACCTGGAGAAGGTGTTCCTGGCGTAGTGCATGATGCTGTCGAAATCGTAGGTCTCGCCCAGCGACTCCACCTCCTCCGGCTCCATCTTCAAGAAGTTGTACTCCTGCCCTGCGGGGGGGGGCAGGCGGGATGGTGAGGGCCCCCCCGCTTCATCCGTGTGCCCCCCGGGAGAAGAAAAAGAGGAGGAGGAGGAGGAGGAAGGCTGCTCCCTACCTGGCTGGATGTTCTCGCGCACGATGGAGACGTGGTCGTCGCGGTCGGGGCGCGTGTGCTCGTGCCAGAAGCCGATGACGTGGCCCAGCTCGTGCACCACGATGCCGAATTTGTCGCAGTTTTTGCCGATGGAGATGGCCTGCGGCCCCCCGCCTCTGCGGCCCACGTAGGAACAGCACCTGGGGAGGGAGGGAGGGGGGGGGAAAAAAAAAAAAAAAAAAAAAGGGGACCCTGGGTGAGCCCCACGCAGCCCGGTGCCCCCCTGGGTAAGGACGTGGGTGCCTCAGCTTCCCCCGTGCTGGGCATGGAGCATCTGGAAATAATTCCCACAGCCTCCACGGGAGCTTCAGCCTCCTCCTGCCTCCTCCTGCCCACGTTGGAGCTCCAGAGCTGCCCGAAAACTCAGCTCTGCCTGGAGACCGGCACAGCACGGCACGGCACGGCACAGCACGGCACGGCACGGCACCCTGGCTGCCTCCCGGTGGGCTCCAGCCCAGCATCTCGGCATTTCCAACCCCATTTACCACACCGGGCTCAGGATTTGTGCCCTGGGAGGGGGGAAAAGCACCACCCCCGAGCCGAAACCCGCACGGGGAAGCCTCCTCGGCACCAGCTGCTTGGCCGCGTGAGGACGGCGCTCCTTTCCAAACCCCTGTTTCCTTTGGCGTGTGCCGGGGCTGGGGCAGTGCCACAACCCTCAGCCCCAAACCGGGAGCCTCCGAGGGGTTGTGACCACCCGGGCGAAGGGCTGCGTGGGCAGCTGGGTGATAAATCTCATTAACCAACCCCCTTAATTAGCCCTGCACGAGCCCCCTTTTGCGTGCGCACCGGCTGCTCGCCCCGGTGCCACCCAAGGGACCCCCGCTGCGGGGATGGGCTTGGGTTGGGGACCCCGGGGGGGTGCAGAATTGGGTTGGGGACCCCGGGGGGGTGCAGGACTGGGTGCTGGGACCCCCGGCGCTCACCCGCAGGGTCTGTAGGTGAAGACGATGTAACTGTCCTCGTCGTTGCGCTCCAGGAAGGTGACACACGTGTGCTTCTCCCAGTGCCGCATGGCCTGCCGGAAGATGGCTCGCTGGCTGCCTGCGGGGGGGGAGCCGTCAGCAAGGTGTTTGGGGGGGAAACTGAGGCACGCCGAGCCCCCCCAAGTGCCCTGGCACCAGCACTCACCGCTGAAGTTGCCGCTGATCACGTAGGGGATGACCCCGTCCGGCCACACTCGCTCGGGGCGCGAGGTGGCGGCGCGGCGGCTCCGTGCCCGCTGCCGGCCCCGGCTCCGCGCCTGGGGGCTCCCTGAGAGGATGGGGAGGGGGTGAGCACGGGTTTTGCCCCCCCCCCAAATATGAGGAATGAGGCCGTGAGGGGCTGCGGGGGGTACCTGAGGAGTTGGTGGGCAGGCGGGTGATGGTGCGGTGCGCCAGGTCCACCACCCGCTCCACCTGGAAGAGCCGCAGGTCCTCCTCGTCCAGGGCGATGTCCCCCAGGAAGGCGGCTGGGGGGGGACACAAGGGGTTAGGGGGCACGAGGGGGGAGCATCTTCCTCCTCCTCCTCCTCTTCCTCCTCCTCCTCCTTCTCCTTTAACTGCAAAGCGAGCGTGGTGCCGGCCGGGCTCCCCTGCTCCCCACGGTGCCGACGCTCCCAGCAGCTGGAGCCAGCCCCGCGCCGACATCTGCTTCCCATAAAGCCCAGGCCCGGACTTTTTAGGCTTTCTATGATTATTTTTTTTATTTTTTTTTCACTTCGCGGAACTGCTCCAACCCCAGGCTTGCTCCTGGGAGCCCCGGCGAGCTGCCACAGCCCCGGGACGCCGGCACGACCTCCGAGGCATCTGCCAGGGCCCGGTGAAACCATCTGGCCCCGGCTGTGCCCTGGCACGGGGCGAGCCCCAGCGCCGGCAGGAGCGGACCTGCCCGAGAGGCGTCCGTCTGTCCGTCCATCTGCCGGGGCCGTGCGTCCTTCCAGCGCCTCCCCGGCACCCTCGGGCGCAGAGCTCTGCCCGCGCCGGCAATTCGGGGAGCACCGCTTGGAGCACGCAGCCCTTCCTCCCCCTCCTCCTCCTCCTCCTCCTCCTCCAAGCCCTCCTGCTCGCCGCGGCCTCGCCGTGAGTCAACGCTGCAGGATGCGGCCCCCGGCATCAGCACTTGGCCGGCGCTGCCCCCCCCTTCCCGGGGGACCCGGCTTTTTCGGAAACGCCACGGCCCGGGCGCGAGGGCTGGCTGAGGTCACGGCGTGCGCCCTGCCAGGCTCTGGATGAGGTTGGAGAGGTGGAAACGGGCTCCTGGTCGGGGCCGTGCCGCAGCGGGGGCACGCGGGGGGCTCCGGGCACCCCCTGCCCTCGGTGGTGCCCCCTCCCCAAGGAAGGGGTTGAGGGTAGGGGAATGGGAGCTAAAGGGGGGGGGAAATCGGGTGCTGGAGCGGCTCGCTGGCCGGAGGGAGCGGTGCCAAGTTCGCGCTCCGAGCAATTAACAAGTGGATCCCAAAAGAGCCACTAATTACAAAAGCCAGGCGGGACAATTAGGAGAGCGTGGAGAGGTCGGAAGCGACGGCCACCGGCACGGGGAGGCGAAAGGATGAGCCCCAACACCCCAACCCTGCCCAGCCCCGAGCCCAAACCCCTCCCTGGAGACAGCACAGAGCACTTTGGGGTGAAAGAGCCACATTTTGGGGCTGTTTCCACCCCTGGCCAGCCGGTAGGAGCATCCCAACAGAAGGAACCCCTTGCCTAGAGGCAGATCCCCCGATCTCCTGGAGAACCCCGGCGAGGATCCGGGGCCGGGGGGGGGACCCGTGTCCGAGGGGGCTGCACGGGGAGGCCCCGGGGCGCGCGAGGGCCGAGCAGCCCGTGCCAAGAGGCGCATGGAAAGACAAGGGAAAGTAAGCTCGCTTACGGCGGAGCAAGCGCCGGCGGAGCCAAGTGATATAGAAACCATATGTGAGGGATTTGGGATACGTGAGAGAGCCGGGCAGGCGAGCGCGGGGCCGTGGGGCTGCTCTCCGAGCCGGCGCGAGGCAGCCCGGCTGCTTGCTGGACCTGGACAGAGCTCGAAAAAAAAAAAAAAAGCCACAGCCACTGAAATTCCCCAAATTTCCCCCCTTAAATTCCCCTCCCGGCCGGGGAAAAAAGCGGCTTCCCACTCGGGGCCGTCTCCGCCCCGGGGCTGGAGGAGCGAGCGGAGGTGGCCCGGCCGCGATCCCTTTAAGGCCACGTTAGGGCCAGCCCAAAGCGTTGCTTTTAGAAACGTCCACGTTGGTTTGGGGTTTGGGCGCTTCCTCCCCGCCGGGCTGAGCCCAGCGCTCCCCAGGGACCATCCCAAAAGGCAACCCCATCCCTCCCCCCTGTCTCCAGCGTCCCCTTCACCGAGGGGGCTCCCCGTGGTGCCAAAACTCCCCGTTAACCCCTCCGAGGGGCCGCCGCTGAGACTTGTTCCTTGTTCCTTTCCCCCCACCCCCCAAAAATAATAAATAAATGCGGGGGCGAAGGCGCCGTGCCGGGGCTGACGGGGCAGGAGAGGTCCCTGAGTCAGCCCGGCCCCATCCCAGCGCCGCGGGCGGCGAGGAGCTGCCAAGGCTCGGCGCGGCTCACGTAGGAGCCGGGGGAAACGGGAGCTGCAGCACGGCGCCCTCGCCCTCGCCCCCTCGCCCCGTCGTGGTCCCCAAAGTTTTGGGGTCCTCCCGGGGTGTCCCCGGTGCCGTCCCCAGCCCGGGAGGTTGTGGTTGCGCCGCGGGGGCCGCCGCGGGTTGCAGAATTTCGGGGCAAGGTCCTGAGCCGCGGCGGTGCCAGAGGGAGCGTTGGCTCCAAGGCCACGCGCCGGCCACGGGGACGCTCGGGGCGTGATGTCCCCAGCCTCGTCCCCGGGGGTGGGAGCAGGGAAGGGGCCGGCCCTGCACGGCCCCGCTGCTCCCAAACCTTTTGGGACCTGCCGGAGAGGCTCCCACCGAGCTTCCCGGCACCCCTGCAAGGTGTCACCGTGTCCCCAGCATCCCGACCCCAGCCCTGAGCCTCAGTGTCCCCATCAGGCACCCCCCACGCACCCCACACCCGTCCTATTATTGCTGGGGAGGCCAAGAAGGTGGCGTTCCCCCCGTGCCACATCCAGCACCCCAAAAAAAAAGCCCCCAATCTGCCTATCCCAGCCTCCCGCACACCCCGCCGGGGCCGGATCCTCGCGGGGAGATAACTCAGCCCCTGTTGTTTGACTTTTTTTTGCGCTGTGTTTTTGGTTTTGGGTTCCTGCGAGGGTGACGTAAGCCCGGGGACGAGCGAGACAAACAAAGTTTGACGTTCAGACGAGGGCCAGCCCCCTCTGCCCCCCATCCTGATGCCGCAGGCACGACCCCCTCCCCGTGCGCACGGCTCCGTGGCCGTCCCCGAGGGTCCCCCGTCCCCTCAGCACCCCTCTCTGGGGATGCAGGCGCTCAGCATCCTTCGTATTCGAGGCCAGGAGGAGGAAGGGGTCCCCCTGGCCTTCTGACAAAGGGCATCACCAAGATTTCGGGACGAGCCCCAGGTTTTTGCAGGCACAACCCAACCTGCGGAGGAGCCCCGCGAGCCCGGGGCGCGAACGCGATGTTCTGGCGAGCGCGCAAAAGCAAACAGATCGACGGGGAGAAACCTTGGCAGGGGAGGGCGTGCAGATAAACAGGACGGGATCATGTTTCAGGGCAGTCTGGGGCAAACCAGGCTCCGTGCGCTGCGCCCCGGCTCCGAAGAGCCCCCAAAAAAGTCCGATGAGGCCGGGCTCCCCTTGGAGCACGGATATCCACGGATCCGGGGTGATGGGCATCGATCAGCCCGTGCTCAGGAGCAAGGAGCAGGCTCAGCCCGGCCATCCCGTTGCCTCCAAGTCCTTGTGGACCACGAGCATCGCTCCGGGGCCATCCAGGGACCAAATTGGGAGCGGGTTCGGAGGCAGGGAGCGAGCCGCGCTGCCCCGGCCACGCACGGAGGAGGCGTCACCGGGGCACGGCCGGAGGAGTGAGGTTTCAAAAGGTGCATCCCGGGCTTGGGCCAAGCCTCCGGGGTCGTAAAGCCTCGGAGTCACCGGGGCAGCATCCCACTGGCTCGGCGGAGCCGTTAAATATGTGAGGAATGCTCCTCGCGCCTCCCCCTCGCTGCCTCGCGCCAGCCCAGCTGCACCCGCAGCGAGCAGCAAAACACGCCGGGGCCGCGGCAGGAGGAGCGGGCGCCGCGCTCGGACCCCCCCTGGGACCCCCTCGGGACCTCCCCGGGACCCCCTCGCCTTGGGGTCTCATAGCCGGGTGGAAGGGGAGAGGTGCTGAGCATCCCCGGGAGCGCAGCACCACAGTGGGGGGGGTCGAGGCCTCATCCTGCACCCCCTGACCCCGCAGGGACCCCAGGGGGACGGATCCTGAGCCTTGAGTCCCCTCTGGGCACGGTGCTCAGCCCCTCTCCCGGTGCCCCCCGGCCAAGCAGGCGGCGGGGGGAGGAATATTTGCTTTCCCAGAGCACCTTCCTAGAGCGCAGCGGGCACAATACGGGAATTCAGCCTCGCAGCCACGCCGGGAGCCCAGCCAGAGCACGGCCCCGCTGCGGCCAGGGGGGAAACTGAGGCACGGGGAGGGGGACGCTCTCCTCCTGCAGCCCCCCAGGGTGGTGGGGATGCTGTGGGACACCAAGCCGCGGAGCCATCCCCGAGCTCAGCACCCAGAGGAAGGGGAGAAGCAGGGCGAAGCGCATCCTGCCCGGGCACAGCACCCTCTCCAAGGGGCTGGGCGCTGATGGGGTCGGCACAGGGGTCCTGAGGGGCTCCAGGGGGAGCCTGGCCCCTTCTAAACACAGCTCCTGAAGGTTCGGGGGCAGGTTGGGAGCAGGAGGCACGGTCGGATCGCTGCCGGGGAAGATTTTCCTCCTGCTCCTCTTCCGTGACAGCGAGCCGAGGAGAAAGCCTCCTCCGGGGCTCGGCGAATCCTAAAACCTCCAGCGTGTCAGAGCCTCCGGGACGGAGCCCAGCCTCCCCTGAACTCCTTCCCAAGCTGAACCCGAGCTCGCCGCCTCCTGCGCTTCTCCCCTCGCCATCCCCACATGGGATTCGCCCACCCTACAGCCGTGTGCTCCCCGGCCCCGAGTCCGGACCCGTTTGGGAAGCTCCCGCCACGTGAACCGGCAGCGGGAGGCTTTCCCAAGGGGGGCTGCAGCCCCCTAAACCCCCCTCCAGCACACCCCCGGCCCCCCGCTGCCGCGCCGAACGGGTGAGTGCACAAGGATAAAGCCGAGCCCGGCACCGGGCTGAGATTTACAAGGTCTCCGCGCCGCCCCCGGCCCCAAAGCCCAGGCCTCCCGCCGGCCCCGGCTCGGCGGGTGGATTTTAGCCGGCCTGAATAAGTGACATATAACGGCTGGAAAATATTCTCGGGCACCCTGACAAGTGTGACTGCAACCAGTAGCCTCCGCTGACTACACCTGGAAAGTGTAATCTAGGTGAAACCCCAGGCGGACGCAGCCAGAGCGCTCCAGGCACGGCTGGGAAGCTCGAGACCCCCGTCCCGGTGCTGTGCCCCCCCCAAAATCACCCCAATGCCCCCGTCCCGAGGCTCTGCTGTCACCCTGCGGGCTGGCGGTGCCGTGCCTGTGCCCCTCTGAGCCCCCACCCCAATGAGAGGGGGCAGTAGGTCACGGTTAGCCGGGTCCCCCCCACGCTGCCCCATCTCTGTAGGTGCTGGGGGGGTCCCTGGGGGGAAGCCAAGCATGGCCATCAGGGCTGGGTGGGTTTGGTTGGTGCTCCTGTGGGGTCAGCAAACACAACCGGAGCGGCTCCTCCAGCGGCAGCAACCCCGGTGCCGTCCCCGGGCATCCTGCTGGGACCACGGGCAGGATGCGACCCCGGTGTTGGACCCCCCACACCCCGGATATCCCGCTGGCTTTGGAAGCAGGGCCACGGCTAAATCCCTTTCCCCAAGGGCCGTGGCTCGCCGCTGTCCCATTTTGGCACCCGAGGAGCTGGCACCAAGTTGGTGGCATCGCCCCGGGGGCGGCCGTGGGCACGAGCGGCCTCAGGATCCCCCTGGCGTAAAAATCGTGCAGAAAAACCCCAAATCCCTCTCCCGGTGCTGCTTCCCCTGACACGGGACGAGGCCTCGGCGCTCAGCTGTTTCCGGCGCTGCCCAAATCCCCGAGGGAAAAACATCGCGGGGATGCCGGGAGGGGGGGGACGCGGTGCCCACCCCAATTCTCCCCAAATTCTCCCCCTGCCGTGCCCGATCCCCCCCAGGGCCCCCCGGGGAAAGGCTCCGTGGTTGAATTAGGCACATGAGGAGCTCGTAAAGGCAGGAGGGGAAGGCAGGGAGGGAAGGGTCGGGGGGCTCGGCGCGCGCGGGAGTGGTGCAAGGAGCGGGGACCCCCCTTGGGGGGCCGGGTTGGGCGGTGGGTGAAGCCCCCCCCTGGGTGCCGGGTGGGAGAGGAGCGGAGGCTCCAGCCGGCTGTGCCCGGACGGTTTTGCAAGCCGAGCTGTTTCAGCCCGGGAGGGCAGGAAGGGAAGGATTTTTGGCCCGAAAAAAAGCCCTCATGGAGACGCGGAGTTGGAGCAACAGCCGCCTTCCAGCGCAGACAATGCCATTAAAGAGAAACGTGATCCTGCAGCCCCGAGCCGCCAGGCACAAACCCTCGCCTCCGCGCTCAGCGCTGGGTGGGGGGGGGTTCCCCTGCCGTGCCTCAGTTTCCCCCCCCCTCCCCTCGGTCCTGTCCTTTCGCCCCCTTTATCTCGCTCTCGCGGCCGGGGACCGTCTCCCCATGGCGCCCAGCCTGGGGCCTCCGGCCGCTTCCAAGCCATGAATAACAGCTCAGCAATGCCCTGAGCCAGCACCGAGGTAACAAACTCCCCACGGGGGGGGCACCGACAGCGGCCGGCCCGGGGGACAAACCCCCCCGGGGGCCAAAACCCAGCGTCCCGGGACGGCGGCGGCGCGGCCGGGACCGAAACCTCCCCGTGGCTGCTCCAGCCCCGAGCCTGGCTCCGGCCCTCGCCCCGCTGGCACTTTGGGAGGGGGGGGGGCTCGAGTGGGCTGGGGGCTTCTAGGGACCGCTGCCAGCCTGCGGCACGGCGGGGGCCAGGCGGAGAAAACGGGGTGCCAAGCGGGTCCCCCCCCCCTTCCCCTCCGTGCGCTCCCCGCTCGGAGCGCAACCCCCAGGCTCCGAGTTTCCCCTCGCCAAACCGCGGGGTGCGCGCTCGCCCACGGCCACCCACGGCCACCGAGAGCCACCCACGGCCACCGACGGCCACCCGGGCTCCCCCCCCCCCCCACGGCCACCCCACGCTCGCCCCGTGCCACCCACGCTCCCGCGGCACCCACGCGCGCTCCCCTTTGTCTGCGCCCTCCGGCCGCCCCGGCGCGCATCCCCCTGCCCCACCGGCTTTGCAGGGGTCCTTGTAGTCCAGGGGCTCGGGGTCCTCCTCCTCCTCCTCCAGCACGTAGGAATAGTCGGGGACGTGCATGGCCCGGGCCAGGAGCAGGCAGAGGAGCAGCCCGCAGCTCCGCAGCCCGGCCATGGCTCTGCGGGCAGCGGGCGGGCAGGGGAGAGAGGCGGGCGGCTTTTGGCTTTGGGCTTTTTTTTTTTTTTTTTTGGCTTTTTTTTAAAAAAAAAAAAAAATTCCCTTCTCTTCCCCTTCTTTCCTTCCCTTCTTCGCTCCCTCGCTCTTTTTTTTTTTTTTTTTCTTCTTCTGCTTTTTTTTTTTTTTTCTCTCTCTTTTTTTTTTTTTTTTTAGGGAAATGAGATCTGGCGGGGGCGGGTTCAAGAGCGGAGCTCGGCCCCTGCAGCCCCGCCGGGCGCAGGGCTGGGAGCGGGGCCAGCGGCGAGAGCTTGGGGGGGGGGGACGGCGGGGCCGAGCCGGCTACAAGGGGACCCGGCCCGCAGCCCCCCTCTCCTGCCCCCCGCAGCCCCCGGCCCCAGGTCCCCGGAGCCGTTTTGCGCCCCCCAGCCCCGGTTCTGCGCCCCTCAGTCCCGGTCCTGCGCCCCCCAGCCCCGATCCTGCATCCCCAGCCCCGGTTCTGTGCCCCCCAGCCCCAGTTCTGTGCCCCCCCGTCCCCATCCCACACCCTCCAGCCCCAGCCCTGCGCCCCCCAGCCCTGCTCCTGCACCCCCAACACCCGCTCCTGCTCCCCCTCCTGCACCCCGCACCCCCCCGATCCTGGTTTTGCACCCCCCCCATCCCAGCTCTGCCCCCCCAGTCCTGCCCCCCTGGTCCTGCACCCCATATCCCCCATATCCTGCACCCCATTTCCCCCCCAAGCTGAGCTTGGAGGAGGAGGAGGGCAGCTCCTGCAGCCCGGGCACCCTTCCCGGGTGCCTGTGAGCACCCAAAATGTGGGTGAGCACCCTAAGGATGATGGATGAGCACCCAAAGATTGGGGTGAGCACCCCAGGGATGACAGACGAGCACCCAAAGAACAGGGTGAGCACCCTGGAGGTGACAGATGAGCACCCAAAGATCAAGGTGAGCACCCTAATGATGATGGATGAGCACCCTAAGAGTGGGGTGAACACCCCAGGGATGATATGAGCACCCAAAGAGCAGGGCGAGCATCCCAAAAATGATAGATGAGCATCCTACAAATGGGGTGAGCACCCCAAAAAAGATGGATGAGCACCCTACAAATGGGGTGAGCACCCTGGAGATGATAAATGAGCACCCAAAGAGCAGGGCGAGCACCCCAAAAATGATGGATGAGCACCCTACAAATGGGGTGAGCACCCCGGAGATGACAAATGAGCACCCAAAGAGCAGGGTGAGCACCCCAGGGTGCCCGGATGGGGAAGCAGGGGAGAGGCAGCCGTGGCTGGGCCATGGGGCCGCGTGTGCAAGCGTGTGTGCACGCGTGTGCACGCGTGTGCGCCGAGGTCTGTGAGTGACACCTGCTGTCAGAGCCCTGCCATTTCACGCCGGGCCCATCCCCGCCAGGTCCCCACGGGCCACCAAACCCAGCCAGAGCCACCGCGGGCCGAGCCCGAGCTCCACGGGCACCCAGGGGTGCGCCGGGGGCTGTGCGGGGCCAAGCAGCCCGAGCCCTGCGTGGTGAAACCAGGGGGTGCTGGGGGGGGATTGGGGGGACCCCCTTGGTGCTGTCCCATCGCTGTGCCATGGTTTGGGGTCACGGTCCCCAGCTGAGCATCCACAGCAGGAGATGGGCGCAGCGGTGTCCCCGCGGTGCCATCCTGCTCTCTGTGCCCCATGGAGCTGGGGGGGGACAGGGCTGTGTGCCCCCAGCTGGGTTCGGGTCCCCCCATCCTGGTGTGGGACGTGGGGTGCTCAGCACCAGCTATCCCCTCCCCAACCCCAAACCCTCCCAAAACCTTCTCCTCTTTCCCTTTCTAGGACTTCCCCATGCTCAGGGCCCGACGTTCCCACCCTGTAGGGGAAAAATCTCCTCCGTGCCTCGCCTCCAGGCATCTTTTTGTCCCCCCCCCAGGCAGCAGACCATCAGGGATGTGCTCTCCCTCTCAGCCCTCCATTGCAAAACCTCCTCCGCACGGCCGCGGCAGCCAGTAAACTTTTCCCCTTCGAGCGAATAAATAAACCTCAGCAAACCGGTCTCGCTCTGCTTCCCCACGCCGCCCCCGGCCCCCACATCGCGGGGCTGGGAACTGGCGGAGGAGCCGCCGAGCTCAGCCCCAACCTCTCCCCGGGCTCCCGAGCAAACAAACTGAATCCCCCATGCAAAACAAGCCGGGCTTTTGAAATGTTTTCCCTTTCCATCCCGCTCTTCTGCTTACACCGCCGGGGAGGATGTGCGAGGGCTGAGGCCCCGGGTGATGTCAAGCCATTATGTCAGGGGCTGGCCGGGTTTTTCGGCCCCGCTGTTGCCCCTTTTCTCATGGAGACCTCCGGGGACCTGGCTTTTGTTTTTCCCCTCCCTCCACGCAAGCTCCTGGGCAGCGTCTCCCTTTTGGAGGGGGTCCCCCAAGCCCCGCAGCCCCCCGCTGGGTGCTCAGCCACGAGCTCCTCACCCCTTCCCCAAGGTGGGCAGCGGTGGGGGCTCCGCCGCCCTGCGCCCCACGGCGCGCAGCTCGCCCGCCCGCCCCACGGAGCCCCGGAGGCTCTGGTCTGGCTGCGAGGCTGCTCCCCCTGACGTCTCGGCCATCTGATGTTTGTTCGAGCCCTGGGATAAATAAACCTCGGATCTCACAGCCTCCCACGCAGCCGGCCAGCTCCCGCAGCCCGCGCTCCGCCGTGCCGTGCCGCGCCGTGCCCGTCGGTCCCCCGCTGCGGCCCCAGGTAAGAGGTTGGCCGACCCCTGCTGCGGGTTTGGGGTGATGTTGGGGTGATGCTGCGGGTTCGGCTCCCTCCTGGGCTCCCACTGTGGGTTTTTGGTTCGTTGCTTTGGCAATCCCAAAGGTGTTTGGGCTCCGGGTGCCTTCTGCCCGCCTGCTCCGGCGAGGGCGCGTTGTGTCCAGCGGGCAGGGCGCAGGGTGGTGGGCACGGTGGGACAGGCAGGGCATGCTCCTGGTCCCATCCTCAGCTCCTTGTCACCCCATTCCTCCATTCCCCACCTGCACAAAGGCTGCCAAGCCCCAAAAGGCCTCCCCAAGCCCTGGGGATCACTGAATTTCTGCAGCGTGCCCCGTGCTGCCCAGGGTGCTGAGCTGGCAGGGCAGGGCGCTGCGTGGCACCCTTGCCGCACCCGCGGCGAACCCAAAACCACATCCCAAAGGCCAGCCAGGGGTTGTTGAGCCCCATGACAAGCAAGGGTGCTCCACGCATCTCACCCGCATCACCCCGAGCCCTCCTCAGCCCCGCTGCAGCTTGCGTTGAGCGCCGCGGCGAGCCCCGGGGGGAGCAAAACTCACCCCAGCGCCGCCTGCGAGCGGCCAAACAGCCGGGCAGGATGAGGCCAGCGCTGGCTCGGCTCAGCATCCGTGGCCCCCGGCTGGGCTGAGCTCCACGCCGGAGCTGTCAGCGGTGATGGATGGGGAGCTGCAGCAGCTCTGGGCCCGCCGGCTCCCCGAGGCAGGTGCCGCGCTCTCGCCGCCGCTCAGCCCTGCCTTGGGAGGACGAGCTGCTCGCGCAGGACCAGCCGGCTCCCCGAGCCACGCCGGGGCCATGGGGCCGTGCCGGGGCCGCTTCCTCGCCGTTCTGCTCATCCTGGTAGCCACCGGGGCTTGGAGCCAGGAGGAGGGTGAGTTTGGGCATCCCGGTGCCCAAAACTTTTGGTGCCATGCTGCCGTGTTTGTGCACCCTGTTGGGGGTTCAGGCTGTGTCTCCACGCTCCCCCCCTCGCAGCGCCGTGCGCCCTGCACGTGCTGGTGGCCCTGGACGTCACCGATTTCCAGCAGTCCAACCTGCAGCCCTACCTGGAGCGCGTCCTGCGGGACCTGGCCGCCTTGGAGAGCCTCACCTGCCGCCCGCTCAGCCTCCACCTCAGCCTGCAAAGCGTCGGGCAAGGGGGGGACACCATCTTCCAGGGGGGGCTGCAGGAGCCCTGGGCAGACGTGCTGCGGCGCCTGGCGCGGGCGCACGCCTTCCAGCGCTCCTACTTCAACCAGCTGGCCCTGCAGAGCTTCCTCGGCACCCTGGCACGCCAGGAGGAGGACACCAAGGTGAGGGAGCCAGCAGCTCGCCGGGAGGACCCTCTCCTCGCCCAGTTTGCTGCTGGTGCACCTGGTTTTCCCCTCGGCCAGGCGCTGCTGGTGCTGACGGACGGGCTGGATGACGAGGTGCAGCGGATGAAGGAGGTGGCCGCAGCAGCCTGGCTGCAAGGTTGGGGCAGAGAGGGGCTGGAGGGGACCTGGGGATGCCCCCCAGTATGGCGTGCCACCCCTGGGCACCTTGTCCCACCCCAGACCAGGCCGACCTGCTGCTGACCGTGGCCGTGAACAACGCCACGAGGTTGGGGGAGCTGCAGCAGCTGGAATTTGGGCGGCGGATGGGGAACGGGCAGCAGCTCTCCATCGACATGCCCGAGGCTGGAGGGCACGTGGCGCAGGAGCTGGTGAGGATGGGTGGTGACGGCGGGGTCCCCGTGGGGGCTGGGGTCCCCCTGGGGGGCTGGGGTCCCCCATGTGGGTTGGGGTCCCCGTGTGGGGATGCGTGGGGACCCCAACACCTCCCCGCAGCTGGCACTGGCGGAGAGGACGTGCTGTGGGACGTGTCCCTGCACCTGCGTGGGGCTGCCCGGCCTTCGGGGGCCCAGCGGCCCCTTGGGGAGCAAGGTAAAACCCCGGGGGTGCCCAGCGCTGCGGGATGCTTTTGGCCTCGACCTTTTTCCCTTCGTGGGGGGGCCCCAAAGCCCGGCCCCGATCCCTTTCCCAGGGCCACCAGGCGCCCTGGGAGCCGGGATTAACTCCGGCCCTTGCCCCATCCGGTCCCAAGCCGCGGCTCCTCGCTCCTCTCCCCTTCCTCCCCCAGCTGGGAACGGAGCCCAGGAGCTCTGGCTCCCAGCCCGGGGTCCCTCCTGGAGCCGGGGGGGTTGGGGGGGTCGTGGCTGCTGCCCCCGGGGTCTCTCTGTCCTAGGGGGTGGCCGGCAGCAAGGGACGTGCTGGAGACGAAGGCGAGCACGGGCACAGCGTGAGTCAGCCGTGGGACCCCCGGGGAGGGGGACAGGGTGGTCTGGGGGGGCTCGGGGGTGCTGTGAGCACATTTTGTGGCCGGGCACGCCGTCTTTTTGATGCTTTTTTCCCCTCCTGAGAGCAGGGGGAGCAGGGACCAGCAGGTCTGCGGGGCAGCCGGGGGATGCAGGGATGCCCGGGGCAGTGTGGAGCGAAGGTGAGAGTTTGGCACGGCTTGGCACAGCCTGGCACGGCTTGGCACAGCCTGGCACGGCTCCATCCTGTGGTGCAGGTGCCTCCTGTCCCTCCTGCTCACCCTCATCTCCTTTAGGGCGCCGTGGGTCACCCCGGGGAGCAGGTACGTCCCCACCTCGCTGCTTACCCTCCGGCACCAAGGGCACGGACACGGGGGGAGCTGGCAGCGGCAGGGAGACCTCCAGGGGGATGGAGAGGGAAGGGATGGGGCTGGGGAGGGGGCTAGGGGGTGGTCCATGGTGCTGGGGGAAATAGGGCAAAGCCTGGGTGCTCACCGCCGTGCCCTACACCCCGTGCCATTTTGTAGGGACCTCCTGGAGAAGCCGGCTCCGACGGGGTGGACGGGGAGCAGGTGAGCTGAGCAGCGGGGATTTGTGCCCCCTCCTCTCCCAGGCAGAGCCGGGCAGGGGCTCAGCCTCCTCTCTCCTTCCCAGGGCGAAGCGGGGACCCCCGGGCACCCCGGAGAGAAGGGGACCCGCGGGAGGCAGGTGTGGGGTGCTCCGCTGAGCCTCGGGTGCTGCTGCCTCCTTCGCCCTCCACCCGCACCCTAAATCCTTTCCTCTCACCTCCACCCAGGGGCAGAAAGGCTCCCGGGGTGCCCGGGGGGAGAAGGGACCCCCAGGTCCCCGCGGAGCGGTGGTGAGTGTGGGTTGGGGTCCCTGGGGGCTCTGGGGTGCCCTGGGTGCTCGCTGACCCCCCTCTGTTCCCCAGGGACCACCCGGGAGGAGCAGCCTCGAGCCCGGCCCCCCGGGGTGGAGAGGAGAAGGGGGCCCCCAGGTAAAGGCTGGAGGGGGCCGGGATGGTGTGTGGGGGGGTGCTGGGATGCAGTTTTTGGGGAGAAACCAGTCCTTTAGGATCATTTTGGGGACTGGAAGGTTTCCTTTTGCAGGGTGACCCCGGTCCAGATGGTCCCCAGGGACCACCAGGGCCACCGGGCCCCCCGGCTCACCCGGTAGGTGCTGGTGACAATGGGGGGGGACACGGGGGGGCCGTGACAACACCACGAGCTGGGGACGTGGCCGGTGACCGTGCTTCCCCCCGCAGACCTCGTGCCAAAAAGGGCAGCCGGGAGTGCAGGTAGGGGGTCCGGGGGGGGGGTCAAATTTGGGGTCTTCCCCCCCCCACAAGGGCTGGGGACACCCGGAGCCATCCCATCCCCTCGCAGGGCAAGAAGGGGAACCGCGGCAGCGCCGGGCAGGGGGGCGAGAAGGGGCACGAAGGCGCACAGGTGAGGCCGGGGTGACCCCCCCCTGCCCCGTGCGGGTGCCCCTATTGCCCCCCACTCTCCTTCCGCAGGGGGTGCCGGGGCCACGGGGGACAAAAGGTGTCAGCGGCAGCCCGGGGAGCAGAGGAATTCAGGTGCTGACCCCCTCCCCGTGATGGGGGTCCCGCTGGGGGTCCCGCTGGGTGCCCACCTTGAGCCGCTTTTGCCTCTCGCCCAGGGTGCGCCCGGAGCTGAGGGTCCTGTGGGAGCTGCAGGACCAGCCGGCCCCAAAGGGGACAAGGTGAGCTGTAGGGTGGTGAGGGACATCGCAGCCCCCCCTGTGCCCCCAGCCTGCTGCCCCGATGTCTCTTCCAGGGCCAGGAAGGAGCCAAGGGCAGGAAGGGGAACGCGGGACCTCGGGGACCCAAAGGTGCCCTGGTAAGGCTGGGCAGGGTGCCCCTTGGGGACAGGGCTGCCCGGTGGGGACAAGGCACCCGCAGCCCCTTGGGGACACTCTGAGGCTTTGGGAACACAGATATTTATGAAAATCCTGCAAAAAAAAAAAAAAAAAAATGGTTTGGGGGTTTTTCTCCCCTCCTAGGGCGAGATCGGGTGCGACCGGCGAGGCGCCCCGGGGAGACAGGGAGCGAAGGTACCTGGAGGGGGGGGGGACAGAGCTGGAACCGTGCCCCCGGGGCTGCCAGGAGGGTGCTGTGCTCACTGGTGCTGCTCCCCCCAAGGGTGTTCGGGGGCTGCCGGGGTTCCCGGGGGTGCAGGTGAGCGCACGGGGCCGGGGAAGGGGGCTGGGGACCCGGCCAGCCCCCCCCTGAGCCTCCCCTCCAGGGCCAACGGGGCGAGCGAGGAGCCCGCGGGGACAAGGGCAGGCGAGGGCTGCCTGGGCGCATGGTGAGTAGGGGGCACAGCCCCCCCGGGACCCCCCCTTTGGCCATGCTGCTGGCTCAGGGAGCCGAATTTTCCAGGGAGAGCCTGGGAGCAAAGGAGAAGCCGGCAGCCACGGCAGCCTGGGACCACCGGGGGTGATGGTGACGCTCTGCAAATTCCCTTTTTCTCCCTTTTTTTTGGCCCTCCACAATGGGGACACCCCTGATGGGGACACCCCCAATGGGGACACCCCCAGTGGGACTCGTTTTCCTGTCCCATCCTTTAATGCCTTTTTTCTCCTTATTTTTCTCCTCTCCTCCTCCTCCAGGGCCCCAAGGGCTCTCCGGGCATCCCCCCCTCCACGGTAAGGGCCGGATGGGGACGGGACCCCAGCCCCAAAATCTGTAGGACCAGGGGCTGGTGGGGGGGGAGTTCAGCACCCCCCTGGCTGCAGCAAGCTTTGGGGCTGACCTCGCTCCCTGCTCCCCTCCAGCCCTGCGAGCTGAAGGCTTTCATCCGCCAGCGCTGCGGTGAGCGGGGACGGGGACGGGGGGTGGTGGCAGAGGGGATAGGGAACAGGGGAAAAATTATGGAAAATGCTCAGGGGGTGGCCGTGCAGGCGGGGGACACCACAGCAGGGCTCGTCCTGGAGCTGCCCAAATCCCCCCGCAGCCTCCAGCTCGCCCTCCTGCCCCCTTTTCCCCACGGAGCTGGTGCTGGTGCTGGAGACCTCATCCACGGTGCCGCCGCCTCTCTTCTCCCGCATGAAGGAGCTGCTGGCCCTGCTGCTGAGCGACCTCCACGTCTCCCCGGCCGGCTGCCCGGCGGGGGCTCGCGTGGCCGTGCTGTCCTACGCGGCCTCCCCCAGCTACCTGCTGCGTTTCGGGGAGGCGCAGAGCGGGGCCGCGCTGCTGGGGCGCCTCCGCCGCCTCTCGCCCAGCCGCTCGTCCCAGCGGGGCCGCCTGGCCTCCGCCATGCGTTTCGTGGGGCTCCACACCCTCAAAAGGGTGCGGCGGGCCGTGCTGGGCAGGAAGGTGGCCCTTTTTGTCACCAGCGGTCGCAACCAGGCTCTGGAAGGCGTCGGGGAGGTCGCCCTGCAGTACGAAGCGCTGGGCATCGTGCCCGTGGTGCTCACCTTCAGCCCGCTGCCCGAGGTGGTGCGAGCTTTCCAGGTGAGGTTCTGCGCCCAGAGCCACGTGGCTACCAGCCCCGTGACCACCCCGAGCTTATTTTTTCCCCCCCCCGCAGGTGAACAGCCTCTTCCAGGTGCTCCAGCTCTCCACGGCAGAGCCAGACAGGGACACGGAGCTGCTGCAGCAAACCCTGCTGCCCTGCGTGCTCTGCTTCGGTAAGGCAGCGGGGCTGCCACGGGGCTCAGCACCCCCAGCACCCCCCCTTTTGGCTCATCCTGTGCCCCCCCTCGCTCCCCCCAGACCTCTGCCACCCCGAAAGCTGCCCTGCAGCTGCGCCGCCCCGCAACCCTCTGCGCCTGGACGCTGACCTGGCCCTGGTGGTGGACAACGCGGCGCTGCCGGCGAGGAGCCTGGAGGCCGTGGCAGAGCTTTTTGGCAACCTCTTAGGGCGCCTGCAGCCGGCGCAGCGGGGTGCCCGCGTCACCCTGGTGCTGACCGGCCCCACCACCCCCCAGCAGGGTTTGGGGGAGGTCGATTTGGGGCTGCAGAGCCCCGGGGAGCAGCTCCGGGAGCGCCTCCGCCTCGCGCTGGTGCCCAGGGTGGCCGCGGTGGCACCCGGCGGCGCGGTGGCGTGGGCGCTGCGGCACGTCTTCCCGGGGGGCACCCGTGGCTGTCTCCGCGTCCTCTTCGTGGTGGGGACGGGGGACAGGGCGCTGTGGGATGGGGAGGCGAGGCAGGCGCTGGTGCCCTTCTCCCGCTGCAGGGATTTTGGGGTCTTGGTGCTGTCCCTGGGTCGGAACGGGACGGAGAGGCCGGAGGCGGCGGTGCCAGAGGTGCTGGCGGGGTGGCGGCACCACGAGCTGCGCCTGGGCTCGGTGCAGGGTCCTGAGATGGGGTACGCCGAGAGGATGGCGCTGGGCTTCCTCCGGAGCCTTTGGGGTGAGCCGTGCTGGGGGCTGGAGCACCACCGGGTCCTGCTCTGGGTGGGGACGGGTTCCCAGGAGGCAGCTTGGAGCCCCAAACCTTATTTTTTTTTCCCTGCCCCTCCATCATTTTTCTCTCCTGCGTCGCAGCGGAGAGCAGCCGGCACCCCAGCACCCCAGGGTGCCCCCAGGGGTCGTCTCCCTCCGGTGCCAACACCACCGAGCCGTCCCCGGGGACCCCCGCGCAGTGAGTGAGCAGCACCGGGGCCACCCCCCGGCGGGTGGGGGCTGCGCCTCCTCTCCCCCGGGCGCATACCAGGGGGGGGGCTGGCACCCATCTCCCCTCCCAGGACCCCCGAGAGCCTCTCCGTGCCCCTCAGGGGGCTGCCCACGGCATCCCCCAGCCCCGGGAAGGGCCGGAGGGCGGTGGTCGTGCCCGGGCTGTGCGCCCTGGATAAGGACCCCGGCACCGCCTGCGCCGATTTCTCGCTGCGCTGGTACCACCGGAGGGACACGGGGACCTGCGAGCGCTTCTGGTACGGGGGCTGCGGGGGCAACGCCAACCGTTTCGGCACCCAGAAGGACTGCGTCCACACCTGCGTGGGCACCGGTAGGCGTGGGGAGGGCGTGGGGGGGCGTGGGGAGGCGCCCCCCTCCCCAGCAGGGCACCCCCAGCCGGCTGCGCTGACGCTGCGCCCACCTTGGACAGGTCCCCGTGGAGCCGGAGAGGGGAACGCGACGCGGGGTGAGGAGAATTTTGGGGGGGTTGCGAGCTGGGGGTGCAGCCCCCGTGCACCGGGCAGGGCGCAGGGGGGGGTTTATCCCCTCCCCAACCCCCCCGGGGGTCCCCTGGTGCCTTGCAGCCGCCTGCCTGGAGGCTCGGGACGCGGGGCCGTGCCGCTCCTACTCGCCCAAGTGGTTCTTCGAGGAGCCCGGGCGCTGCTCCCTCTTCTGGTACGGGGGCTGCGGGGGCAGCCGCAACCGCTTCGAGAGCCGGGAGCAGTGCGAGGCCCTCTGCGTGGCCCCGGGCGCCGGGGGGAGCCGGGACCCCCTCCCCAAAAACTCCTCCGCCTGCGCTCCCGGCTGCTGACGCGCGCTTTGAGGGTACCCCAAAAAAAAATAAACCATCCCCTGGAGACGCTGCCGCCCCTCCTCACCTCTCCCGGCCTCCGTGGTGTGGGGGGAGGAGGATTTGGGAGGATTTTGGAGGGTTTTGGAGGATTTTGGAGGGTTTTGGAGAGCTCCGGCACGGCGAGGGGGCGCAGAGCCCTGGCACCGCTCCGCGCGCCCCTCTGCCTGCGAGGCTGAGGAAGGGGTTTTGGGGGGGGGTTAAAATAAAACCTCGCGGCCCGTTTCACGCCTGCTGGTGCTGTGGGGCCGGGGGGAGGCGAGGGGATGAGGGGGGGGCGCCCCGGAGCTGCGGGGAACCCCGGCCAGGCGCGCCGCGTCCCGGCCAGATGCAGCTGCAGCGTCCCGGGGGGGAGCTGCGGGGGCCGGAGCCAGGCGAGGGGGGAGGCAGCTGCGCTGCTGGCCGGCTCCCATCCCGGAGGGGGGGGGCACAGCTCCCTGTTCCCACCCCCCCCCGTCCCCTCCCCGGGCTCCTTTCCCTGCTCCAGCCACGATTCTGCGGTGCGCAAAGCTCCTCCGGGATGTGGGGAGGGATGGGGGCGTAAATGGGGGCGCTCTGCTCTCCGTGGGGGTGGCAGGGACCCCCCCCCACAGCCGGCTCCGTCACGGGGGTGTCCCCAGGAACAGCTCCGGGACCTGGTTTCTTCCCCTCGTCCTTTATTCGGCTCCGAGGGGACACTTTTGGCACATTTGGGGACATTTTCAGCTGGGCATCCAGCTGGGGACTGCGGCGGAATCGCCCCCCAGGCCGGTGCTCCAAGCCCCAGCCGAGGTCACTGGGCAAGCAGAGAAGCAGAATGGAGAATTTTGGGGGTTTTAAATGTTTTTGGGTTTTTTTAAGCTCATTTTGGCACTTGGGCTCGGAGAAGCTGAGAAGACAAAGTGACAAACCAGACGTGTCACAGGCGCAGGCGGCGTGAGGCGCTCGCCCCAGCAGACACCCCCGGCCCCCCGCCACCAGCCCCCTCCCCAAATTTTGCAGCCCCCTGGGATGTGGGGGCTGGCAGGGGGGGTGCTGCTGGCGATGCTCCCGTCCCGGTGCTGTGCAGGAGGAGGGCTGGAGGTGACGCCGTGGCCGTCGGGGCTGCTGCAAGGCAAAGGTGACGCCGTGAGGGTGCCGCTGCGTGGGTGGGGGACCCCTAAACCCCCCCCCAGTACCCCAAAACTCACCCAGCCTGCCCTAAATCCAGTAAACGGGGACGATGCTGCAGAGGATGCTCGCCGTGGTGCCCAGCAGGGAGCGGTCGTCCAGGGGCATGGCCAGCCTCTGCTCAGCCTGGGGGAGAAATGCAGGGCGCCCCCGTTTCCATCCCTCACCTTTGGGGGGTTCCTGCGCCCCCAGGGAGCCTCCTGTGCCCCCATAGAGGCTCCTGTGCCCCCCCAAAACCTGATCCTGCCCCTCCAGAGCTCACCTGCCGGCGCTGGAAAGCCTGGGTGGCCGCATCCAGCCCCGGGATGTTGTCCTTGTCCATGCGGGTGACGTAGCAGGCGTGGTGCAGCCGCGACCTGTAGCTCACCAGCAGCTGTGCGCACGCAGAGCCGGGTGGGTTTGACCCCAAATCCCACCCTATGGACCCCCACCCCCTTTCCTTCCCCCCCCACTCACGTTTTTGTAGTCGTAGACCACCGTGGCCGGGTTTCCAGCTCCGCCGTCCACGTAGAAAGTGGCCGCGTCCTCTTCCCACGCCCTCCCCGCGCCCAACCGCAGGACCTGGGGACAGGGGGGGGAGCTCAACCCCTGCCCCCTGCCCGTCCCCGGGGAGCCCTGGGGACCCTACTCACGGCGTCGGGGTGGCCCCGCTCCACCTGCAGCCACATCAGCAGGGCGCCGGCGATGATGACCACCAGCAGGACCACCACCACCACCACGATGAGGAGGCACTTGAGGTGGTGGCAGCTGCTGAGCAGCTTGCGGGGCAGGTAGCAGAGCAGGCGAGGCACGAAGCACAGGCAGCCCTTGAGGCTGCAGCAGCCGGGGCGGCAGCAGCGCGAGCATTTGGGGCAGCAAAGGGCGCAGGGCAGGCAGCAGGAGCCGCAGCAGCCCTTGTCGGCGTCCTGCGGGCGTGAAAAAGGTGGAGAGATGTTGATATAAGGGGCCAAGGGGTGAAATGGGGGTGGGAAGGGCTCGCTGGGGTTCAGCTCCCACCCTGCTCGCCCTTGGGGGTGCGTGTGGGGGGTGCTGGGTCTCCACGAGGCACGCAGAGGGGGGGCGCAAGCGTGGCACCGCTCCGTGGGGCGCGGGGACTCACCAGCGGCTCCTCGACTGCCACCTGCTTCATGCTGCTCTCCATCTCTGCCTCCTCCTCCTCCTCCTCTTCTTCCTCTTCCACCTCCCAGCCTGGGCAGCCCACAGCAGCTGGGGCAGCGGCTTTATTTGGGGGGTTTTGGGGTGGGGAAGGGGGCGGCCCCCACGAGCAGCCTCGTGGTGCCACTCGGGTGTGCCGCCCGCTCCCGGCGGTGTTTGCCCAGCGCCCTGCCCGGAGCTGCTTTCCCCTGGGAACCTGCAGCTCAAGAGGGCCTGAGGACACTTGTCCCCAGGGCACGGGGACCTCTCTGCTGCCCCGGAGCGGGATTTGGGGCCAAAGCAAACCCTCCTCAAGGGCTTCAAGCTGCCCTCCAGGGTGGAGCATCCGGGGACGGAGGCAGCCAAAGGGGAACCTGGCCCCGTGCCCGTGACCCTTCGCCACCTCGGGCACCTGGAGGTGCTGGGGAAGGGGAAAACACAGAGGGGACATCAAAAGGGTCCCCGCGAGCCGCAGCGTTGGGGCAGGAGCGGGGTCACCATGGCAGGGGGCCACGGAGCACGGATTGGGGCCGGGTGCTCCAGGGCCTTGGTCCCGAGGGTGCTGGGACCGCATCGGTGACCTCTTGGCCACCCTGGGTCCCCAGCACGGTCCCCAAGCAGCCATGGCTGTGGGTCTGCCCCACATCTTGCCCCCTGCCTCCTCCCCCGGGGTGCTGAGCAGGATGGGGACCCCCCCGGGGGGGTCTTGCCTTGTGCAGGGGGGGGCGCAGAGCCCCTGCCTGGCTGCGTGCGCCCCTTCCCAGCCAGGGGGGCACGGGGCAGGGATGGAGAGGTGACGGTGACACGTGGGGAGGTCCAACGCCCCTGGGGGGCTGGCACGGGTCCCCCCCAGCCTCTTTTTTGTCCCTTCGGATCCCCAGATCCCCAGCAGGACACATGGGGGTGAGCCCCGAGGGTGCCCCTGGCTGCTGTGGGGTTGAAGCAGGGGGACGTGGGGCGCACGGAGGGCGCAGGGGGCAAGCTGGGGTGGCACCCATGGGTGCCCTGCTGGCCCCGGGGATGTGACCTGCGGTCCCTCTGTCCCTGTGTGGGTGAGGACGGGAGAGGGACGGGAACTTTTTCTGCACTTTGGGTGCTGGGTGCCCCAAAGGGCTGGGGACGCCGGGGCTGGGGACGCCGAGCCCTCCGGTGCCCCTCGGCTGGGGCTGGACCTGACCCCCCCCTGATTAAACCAACACCGGGGGTGCTCCCCCCACGCCGGACCCCTCGGGGACCACCCCAGGCGCAGGGAGAGGAGGAGAGCAGGACTGGAGGCAGCGCCCAGCTTTACTTTGCCGACAGCAGCGCACATCCCGCAGCGAACCCCAATCATTTATTGCAAGCACCACGCGGTGCCGAGGCCGGTGATGAAGCCGACGATGATGATGAGGATGAGGATGATGAGGAGGAGGAGGAAGGAGCCCAGAGGGGCACCACAGGGGGCACGGGGGGGACGCCCCCTCCTCATCCCCAGCCCCTGCTAGGTCCAGTAAATGGGCACGGAGCTGCAGAGGACGTTGGCGGTGGTGCCCAGGATGGAGCGGTCAGCCAGGGGCTCAGCACCAGCCTTCCCCTCGCCCTGCGGAGACACAGCGGGAGCTCTGGCCACCCGTGGCCACCGTGGCCTGGAGGAAAAGCTTGCCACAAGCCCAGCGGCGCCCTTCCCAGGTGCCCAGGCTGCGGGCACGAGGCTGGGCTCACCTGGCGCCGCTGGAAAACCTCGGTGACGGCGTCCAGCCCGGGGAGGTTGTCCTCATCCACGCGGGTGATGAAGCACACGCGGTGCAGCCAGGACCTGTAGCTGACCAGCAGCTGCGTGCAGGCAGCCCCCCCGTCAGCCCAACCCCGTGCTCAGCCCCCCCCCAGCCCCCCGTGGCACCCGAACCTTGCCGTAGTCGTACACCAGCAGCGCGGAGGAATTGCGCCCCTCGGCCACGGCGAACGTCCCGATCCTTTCCTTCCTGCTCATGGAGAGGTGCTGGGGGGGCCCTTGGGCGCCCAGCCCCTCGATGCTCATCCTCAAAACCTGCAGGGAGGAAGGGGACGGAGTCACCGTGGAGGGGGGGGACACCCCTGGAAGCCCCCCGCTGGGCGCAATGCGTGCGCCCCCCCTCTTTGCGCACCGTCTCGGCGTGCGTCTCGGTGAGGTGCAGCCCCAGCAGGAGGAAGGCCCCCACCAGCACCACCAGGAAGACCACGGCCACCACCACCATCAGGAGGCTCTTCAGCTGCTGGGGGACGCAGGGGAGGCGGGGGGAGGCCGTGTACTCCTGGGGAAAGGGGGGGGGGGGAAACAGCGGGGTGAGCCCAGGCTCAGCCCCGTGCCGGCGGGGCCGGGTGCTGGGTGCTCCTTACCGGGGGGGCCTCCTCTAGCAGCGCCTCCTTGGAGCTGCCGTCCATCTCTGCCCTCACCACGCAGCTCCTGCCCCGCTGCCAGCAGGAACGGGGGATTTATAGGGTCCTCGGGGGGCGCTGGGGCTGCCAAGGTGCCACTCGAGCTCTGTTTGCCCAACCCGGATAAGAGCCGGGAAAGTGTGTGCGGGAGGGGGGGGGGGCGTGAAATCCTCTGAGGGCCTTTTCCCAGCATTTGCAGGTGGTTTGGGAGGGGGCCAAGGCAAACAGGGCGGGTGCCCGCCCTCCTCCTGCACCCCCTGCGCCCACCCCGAGCACCCTTGGGGGCTGCCCCCCGCTGCCACCCAGCCCCGCGGGCAGCTGCGCAGGGCTCGGAGCTGGCTGGGCTCATTGTTGGCCGCGAGCGCCGTGCCTGGGACGGGCAGCCCAGAGCCCCCCCCCGCCACCCCCAACCTCCAACCCCCCCCCAGGCCTTGGCAGCACCCAGGGCAGCCGGGGTGAAGCGCTGGGAGTGGGCAGCACCCCCCAAAAAAATCAAAGCAGAGCCTGAACGGAGCCACCGCCTGCCCTGGGGGTCCCCCCCTCCGTGGCACGCAGCCCCCCGTGCTGGGGGCACGTGTCCCCAAGGCCACCCGCCCGTGCCGTGCCGTGCCGTGCCGTCACGCTGCTGCATCCATCCCTCTGTCCCTCCCTCCCTCCTCCTGCAGCTCACAGGAGCATGGAGAGCTGCAGAGCAGCAGCCCCGCTGCCGCCAGCCCCCTCCAGCACCGCCGCTTCCCCCCGGCGCTGAGGGGTCCTCGGGGAAGGAAGGAGAGGGGGCAAAATAAAAATAAAAAAAAGGGCTCGGCTGCGGCTCCAGGGGAAAAAAAAGGAGCAGGAGAAGAAGGAGCAGGAGCAGGAGCAGGCCAGGGCGATGGAGCTGCGGCACGGCAGGAGGATGCCCGGGGGCCAGCTCTCGGCTCTCCTGCTCCTCCTGACCTCCGCTTTGCTCTGGGGGGCTGCGGGGGGCCGGCGGCCTCCCCGGCCACCCCCGTGCCCCCCGAGCTGCTCGTGCACGCGGGACACGGCTTTCTGCGTGGACTCCAAGGCCGTGCCCAAGAATTTGCCCCCCGAGGTCATCTCGCTGTGAGTAGCCGGGGAGGGGGACGGGGATGGGGATGGGGACGGGGAAGGGGGGGGCGCACACAATCGGCTCCCCGTGGCGCAGGGCTGGCAGCGGGTGCTGGGGCAGGGCCAGCCTCGGTCTTTGTGCTGCAGTGGGGTTGTGCGGGGTGAGAGCAGCTTGGGGGGGTCTCTAGGGGGGTGAGGGAAGCTCTGGGTGGGCTGGGGACCCCCCCAACCCTGGGTTTGTTCCCATGTGGGGGTGCCCTGCGGTGCCAGCAGGTCCCCCGTGCGCACACGGCGCTGGATGGAGCAGGGCTGCAGCCCGGCCCCGCCGCACTGCCCGGCTGCTGTGACCTTGGGGACAAGAGTCCCGGGGGGGACACGGTTTGGGGGGGGGTCCCTGGGGGCACAGCAGGGCGCAGGAGCCTCGTAGGGGTGCGTGCGCACCCGTCTGTGTGCGCACACCCAGGTTTGGATGTGCCGCAGGGCACGCGTGGGGTGGGTGCCAGCCCTTGGGGCTGAGCCCCTTGTCCCCTACGTGTCCCCCCTGTGTCCCCCCCGTGTCCCCCCCCATGCCCATCACGGCCCCGGGGTCTCCTCCTCCCCGCAGGACCATGGTGAACGCGGCCTTCACGGAGATCCGAGAGGCGGCTTTCGCCCACATCCCCTCGCTGCAGTTCCTGTAGGTCAAATCCCAGACCGGTGACCCCCCCCTCTCCCAAATCCTCACCCCCTGGGTGCCCCCCCCGACCCAAATTCTGACCCTTTCTCCCCCTTTTTTTTTTTGCAGCCTGCTGAACTCCAACAAATTCACGCTGATCGGCGACAACGCCTTCGCCGGCCTCCCGCACCTGCAGTACCTGTGCGTGGGGGGGGGGGGGGGACGGGGACGGGGACGGCCCCCGAGGGGGGGTCCCGGGGTGGGGGCTGCTCCCCGTGCCCTCGGCGCAGCCCTGCAGCCTCTCCTCCTGCCCTAGGTTCATCGAGAACAACGACATCCAGGCGCTCTCCAAGGCCACCTTCCGCGGGCTCAAGTCGCTGACCCACCTGTGAGTAGCGGGCACCCCGTGCGCCCCCCCTGGAGGGGGGACATTGGGGACAGCTCCGTGTCCCTCTGTCCCGCCGGGCACAGCGCCTCTCGTCCCCAGGTCTCTGGCCAACAACAACCTGCAGACGCTGCCCCGGGACCTCTTCAAGCCTCTGGATATCCTGAGTGATTTGTAAGGCTGCCGCGGCACCGGGGACACCGGGATGGGGACGGGGTTATGGGGCACGACCCCACGGGCACCTCTCTGCGCCCCCCAAATCGGGATAGGGGGGTCCCCGCTGGGGCTCGGGCAGGGCAGGGGGAGGACTCGGTGCCCTCCTCTCCCCAGGGACCTGCGGGGGAACTCGCTGGCCTGCGACTGCAAGATCAAGTGGCTGGTGGAGTGGATGGAGAGCACCAACACCACCGTCCCCGCCGTCTTCTGCAGCAGCCCTGGGCAGTTCGAGGGCCAACGCATCCGGGACCTGGCGCTGGGCGACTTCCAGTGCATCACCACGGGTACGGAGACCCCCCCCCTTTAACCCCCACCCCAACTTAGCTCCCCGCGCCCTCACCTCCTCCTTTCCCCGCAGATTTCGTGGTGCACCAGGTGCTGCCCTTCCAGGCGGTGTCGGCCGAGCCCTACACCTACGCCAGCGACCTCTACGTGGCTCTGGCACAACCCGGTGCCAGCAGCTGCGCCGTGCTCAAGTGGGACTACGTGGAGCGCAAACTGCGCGACTTCGACCGCATCCCCGGTAAGGTCGGCACCGTGAAACCCCCCTTTTTTTTGTCCCCTGGTGTCCCCCCCCCCAAAAAAAAATTGACGTGCCCCCGCCCCGCAGCCCACTCGGCCGTGCACTGCAAGCCCATCGTGGCGCAGGGCCAGCTCTACGTGGTGGTGGCGCAGCTTTTCGGCGGCTCCTACATCTACCGCTGGGACACGGCCGTGGATAAATTCATCAAGATCCAGGACATCGACAGCCAGAAAACCCGCAAGCCCAACGACATCGAGGCCTTCCAGATCGAGGGCGAGTGGTACTTCGTCATCGCCGACAGCTCCAAGGCGGGCTCCACCAGCCTCTACCGCCTCGACCAGAACGGTTTCTACTCCCACCAAGCCCTCCACGCCTGGCACCGCGACACCGACGTGGAGTACGTGGAGAACGACGGCAAACCCCGGCTCATCATCGCCAGCAGCTCCCAGGCGCCCGTCATTTACCAGTGGAACCGGGCGCAGAAGCAGTTTGCGCCCCAGGGGGAGGTGGGCGAGCTGCTGGACGTGCAGATGGTGAAGCATTTCAGGGCGAAGCGGGAGCATTTCCTCTGCCTCAGCCGCTACATCGGCGACTCCAAGGTGGTGCGCTGGGAAGGGCAGCGCTTCGTGGAGCTGCAGACGCTGCCGTCGCGCGGCTCCATGGTGATGCAGCCCTTCGCCGTGGGGCAGCGGCGCTACATGGCCCTGGGCAGCGACTTCTCCTTCACCCACGTCTACCTGTGGGATGAGGAGAAGCAGAAATTCGGCAAGTTCCAGGAGCTGGCGGTGCAGGCGCCCCGGGCTTTCCGCTACGTGCCCGCCGCCGACGTGCAGCTCCTGCTGGCGCCCAGCTTCAAGGCCAACACGCTGGTCTACCGGCACGTGGTGGTGGACCTCAGCCTCTAGCCGGGGGGAGGCAGAGCCCCCAAAAGTGGCTCTCACCTCCCCCGGGGGGCTGCTCGGGCACGGGGACACGCATGCGCCCGCCAGCCCCATCCTCACTCTGCCCCACGGTCACAGCCCGGTGCCTGCGCCCCTCCCGCACCCACACCCCTTTTTTTGGGGGAAGCCACTGCCCTCGTTTTTCCCCCGGTGCACCCACAGATCCCCTTCTCTGCCCTCCCATACACAGCACCCACGGCCACCCCGTCCTGGCCGCGTGCTGGGACACCCCTCGCCCTGCAAAGCGACGCCCTTGGGTGCTGGCAGGGGGGGAGCACGGGCACGGGGTATGGGGGCTGCAGGCAGGGCCAGGGCTGTATGGGATGGTCCCAGGGCATGGGGCTGCTTCCAGGTGGGTGGGATGCTCGAGGGCAGCGGGATGTTGGCAGGCGGATGGGGTGCTTTGATGCCGAGGTGTGTAACGGGGGCGCTCCGGGGTCAATGGGATGCCCCGGGGTGGATTGAGATGCGCCAAGGTGGATGAAATGCCCCAAGGTGGAGGGGATGCCCTAAATTGGATGGGATGCCCTAAATTGGATGGGATGCCCTAAATTGGGTGGGATGCCCTAAATTGGGTGGGATGCTCAAGAACAGTGGGATCCTCTGATGCCAAGATGCAGGGGGATGCCCCAAGGTGGTTGGGATGCTCTGAGTTGGATGGGATTCCCCAGGATGGTTGGGATACCCCAAGGTTAATGGGATGCCCCGAGGTTAATGGGATTCCCCGAGGTTAATGGGATGCCCCAATTTTAATGGGATTCCCCAAGGTTAATGGGATGCTTGAGGCCAGCAGGATGCAGCCCCAATTCCTGTCCCCCTTGTGCACACCCCGCAGCCCCTCTGCCCCATCCCCGCAGCGTGCCAGCCTCACCGGGGTGCACGCACCCACCCAAAACACCCCCAAATAAACAAACTGTGACCCCCCAGCCGTGCCTCCACCTCCTCCCAGCGGCTCTACGAGGCTGAGGCCAGCCGAGAGCCCTGCTCGGGGCTCTCCCGGGCGTTTTGGGGGAGCAGCAGAAGCCCTGACCCGAGGCGGGGAAGCGGGAGGTGTTCCCCCAGGGTGTGGGGTTTGCTCCTGCACCCCGCCCGCACGGCTGGTTTTCCAGGGGAGCTTTTCCAGGTCCCACAGGCGCGTGCATATGCATGGGAAAAGAAAAACCACTAATTAAGCTCACGAATAAAGAGCCTCTCTTCGGGAACAGGCAGCCTGGGGAGAGGGTTTGTTCCCGGGCGGCTGCGGATCCTAAACCCATGGCTCCGCCACCCCGCTCTGCCTCGGTTTCCCCAGCAGGAGAGGGAAGACCCCAAAAGCAGCCGTGGTAGGGGTCTGGGGAGCCCCAAGGCCACCACTGGGGACGCGTGGCCGGGGGAAACGTGGCCTGGGGCAGGTGCCGAGCCCACCCATGGGGGCTGGAGAAGCCCTCCAGGATCCTCTGCTCCATCCATCCCCAACCACCACCGAGCCCTGACCCCAAGCACCACGTCCAAGCTCTCCTTGAGCACCCCCGGGGACGGTGACGCCACCACCTCCCTGGGCAACCCGTCCCACCGCCCGGCTGCTCTTTTTGGGAAGAAATATCTCTTTATTTACAACCTGAACCTGCCCTGGCACACCTCGAGGCCGTTCCTTCTGCTCCTATCACGGTTATCTGCAAGAAGAGGCCATCCCCGAAACCAAAATAAAACCACGAGGTCACACGAAGGCGCCTGCTTCTCCTTTTTCCGTGTTCTAAAGGCTTAAAACAAAAACAAAAACAAATAAAAAATGGGTGGGAGAGGGAGGGGCTCACCCTTTGCACTACTGGGCGTTACCCTTTTAAGACGCGGCGTTGCCCTTTTAAGAGATGGCATTGCCCTTTTAAGAGATGGCATTGCCCTTTTAAGAAAAAGGTCTCGCCCTTTTAATAAGCGCCGTTGCCCTTTTAAGGCGCGCCGTGGCCCCCGTGAAGCCGCGCCGTTGCCCTTTTAAGAGTAGCCCCGGCCCCCTTTTTAAGAATGGCGGGGCGGGGCCGCGTGGGCCGTTGGGCTGGCGGCGCATGCGCAGAGCCCGCGGCCGCCCCATTCAAGCCGTTGGGGCCGCTGCGGGCCCCCCCCGGGCCCCCCCCCCAGCCATGGTGGCCTGGGTGCTGAGCCGGGCCGTGCTGTGAGTGGGGGGGGGCTCTTGTGGGCCCCCCCGGCCCCCTGTGGGCCCCCCCTGGTGCTGGGGGGGGGTGGCCGTTTAATTGGGATTGGGGCGGGGGGGCGTGGGGGGGGTTTGGGGGGGTTTGGGGGGATTTTGGGGGGGTTTTGGGGTGGGGGGGGGTTGGATTTGGGGTGGGGGGGTGAGGTGGTGCCCCCCCCCCCCCCCGGGTGTGGGGGGTGTTGGGGGTTGTGGTGGGGCTGGTATGGGGGGGCGTGTCCGAGGGGGAGTCTGGGGGGGGGCAACTGCGGGGTGGGGGGGGGCTTGGGGGGTGTTTTGGAGATGGGGAGGATTTGGGGGGGGTATCTGAAAGGGGAGGGGGGGATCTGGGGGGGGGCTCCTCGAGGAGGGGGAGACGTTGGGGGGGGCCCTAAAAGGGGAGGGGGAGTTGGGGGGGGGCACACTGGGGAGGGGGAGACCCTGGGGGGGGGCTCCTTGGGGGGGGGGAGAATTTGGGGGGGGCCTAAAAGGGGATGGGGAGACCCTGGGGGGGAGGGGGGCACCTGAATGGGGAGGGGGAGACTTTGGGGGGGGGAACCTAAAAGGGGAGGGGGAGACCCTTGGGGGGGGGGGGCACCAAAAAAAAGGGGAGGGGGACACTTTGGGGGGGGGTGACGCCGCCTGCCCCCCCCCAGGCTGGTGTTCGGGATGCTGTACCCCGCCTACGCCTCCTACAAGGCCGTGAAGAGCAAAAACATCCGCGAATACGTGAGTAGGGCCCCCCCCCCCGGTGCCCCCCCCCAGGCCCCAAATTTGGGGGGGGGGGGCTGACAACTGCCCCCCCCCCCCCAGGTGCGCTGGATGATGTACTGGATCGTCTTCGCCCTCTTCATGGCCACCGAGACCGTCACCGACATCTTCCTCTCCTGGTGAGGGCGGGGGGCTGCGGACCCCCCCCTTTTTATTTTTGGGGGCTGGGGTCCCCCCCCTTTATTTTTTCTAGGGTTTTCCCCCCTTTTCTTTCTTCTGGGCTTCTCTCCCCCCCCTTTTCTTTCTTTTTGGGTTCTCCCCCCCCTTTTATTTTTTGGGAGGTTCTCCCCCCCCCTTTTCTTTTTTTCTGGGGTTCTCCCTCCCTTTTCTTTTTGGGGGTTCTCCCTCCCTTTTCTTTCTTTTTGGGTTCTCCCCCCCCCCTTTTATTTTTTTTAGGGTTCCCTCCCCCCCTTTTTTTCTGGGATTCTCACATCCCACTTTCTCTTTTTTGGGGTTCTCCCCCCCCCTTTTCATTTTTCTGGGATTCTCACCCCTCTTTTCTTCTTCCTGGGCTCCCCTCACTTTCTCTGGGGGCTCCCCCTTTCTCTGCCCCCCCTTTTCAGCATACCCCCACTTTTAGGGTCTCCCACCTTGGGGGGGGGGGGCAACAATTAGTAGGAAGACAGATTTCGGGTGCCAGCTGGGCTCCCCACCCCAACACCAATCCCTGTAGGGAATACGTACCTGGGGCCCCCTCCCCGATATTTTTTGCCCCCCCCCCTGATATTTTTCACCCCCTCCCAATTATTTTTTGCCCCCCCCCAGGCTCCCCTTCTACTACGAGGTGAAGATGGCCTTCGTCCTCTGGCTGCTGTCCCCCTACACCCGCGGCTCCAGCCTCCTGTACCGCAAATTCGTGCACCCCACGCTGGCCCGCAGGGAGCAGGTGGGCCCCACCCTACCCCCCCATAATTGTGGGCCCCACCTTTGGCCGCTGCACTCACCCGGTGGGCCCCACCCCGTAGGAGATCGACACCTACATCGTCCAGGCGCGGGAGCGGGGCTACGAGGCCGTGCTGAGCTTCGGCAAGCGGGGGCTCAACATCGCCGCCACCGCCGCCGTGCAGGCGGCCGCCAAGGTAAGGGGGGGGGACACGGTTATGGGGTGGGGGGGACGCGCCGTGGGGTAAGCAAGGGGTTGTAGGGCTGGGCTCGGCCCCGCTGGTTCTGTTCTGTGGTTTCGGGTGCAAGGGGGGCAGCGGGGTCCCCCCCCCAGTTGGGTTGGGGTCTCCCTGATGGGGCTGGGGTCCCCCCCATTTGGGTTGGGCTGGGGTCCCCCCCATTTGGGTTGGTCCCCCCCCTATGGGGCTGGGGTCTCCAAAATGGGGTCAGGGGTCCCAATGGGGTTGGCATCCCTTGTGGGAGTGGGGTCCAACCCCAATGGGGCTGGGGGCCCCTATTTGGGTTGGTCCCCCCCCTATGGGGTTGGGGTCTCCAAAATGGGGCCGGGGTCCCCCAGTGGGGTTGGGGGTCCCCCCAGTAGGGCTGGGGTCCCCCCCATTTGGGTTGGTCCCCCCCCCCATGGGGTTGGGGTCTCCAAAATGGGGCCGGGGTCCCCCATAAGGTTGGGGCTCCCCAATGGGGCCAGGGTCCCACCCAATGGGGTTGGCATCCCTTGTGGGACTGGGGTCCCACCCCAATGGGGCCGGGGTCCCCCATTTGGGTTGGGTCCCCCCCATTTGGGTTGGTCCCCCTCCTATGGGGTTGGGGTCTCCACAATGGGGTTGGGGTCCCCCACTTGTTGTTGTGTCCCCATGGGGTCCCCCTCCATGGGTTTGGGGCTCCCCCAATGGGGCCGGAGTCCCCCATGGGGTTGGGGTCCCTCCCAGTGGGGTTGGCATCCCTTGTGGGACTGGGGTCCCACCCCAGTGGGGCTGGGGTCCCCCATTAGGGTTGGTTCTCCCAGTGGGGTTGGGGGCTCCCCAATGGGCTGGGGACCCCATTTGGGTTGGTCTCCCCAATGGGGTTGGGGTCTCCTGTGGGGTTGGGGCTCCCCAATGGGGCCAGGGTCCCCCATGGGGGTCCCCAATAGGGCCGTGCTCCCCCATAATGGGGCCGCGCTCCCCATAGACCACCGTTACCCCATTGCTTCACTTTCTGCCCCATAGAACCTCACCTCAACCCCACTCTTTTTTCCCCCCCCACCCCACAGAGCCAGGGGGCTCTGGCCGGGCGCCTGCGCAGCTTCAGCATCCCCGACCTGCGCTCCCTCCCCGACGACGCCCCCCTACACTACCGGGACCCCCTTTACCTGGAGGGCGAACCGGGACCGGGGGGGGCCCTGCGCACCCCATGGCCGGGAGCTTTAGGGGATTCGGGGGGGGGCTGCACCAGAACCATCGGCTGGCCCCTACCCCGCGGGGCACCCCCGCGTTGTGACAGCGAGGAGGAAGAGGAGGAGGAGGGGGAGGAGGAAGGGCGCTGGTCGGATTCGCAGCTCCCCCCGAGCCCCCCCTCAACCCCGCGACCCCAAACCCATCTCCCGGAGCCAGAGCTTGCGCACGGCGAAGAAGAAACCCCAAAACAAAGAGGTATTGTGCCCCCCCCGCCCCCCCCCTCACCAGCACCCGGCTGTGCCTGGCAGGAGCTCACCCCCTTTTATTTTTTTTCCCCCCCCTCACCCCAAAAATTCCCCCCCCCCAGGGCTCTTCCCGGCTGGTGCGTGGTCGGATTCGGAAGAAGCCGGCACCGACGGGGCAGGAGGATTAATTTAACGCCCCCCCCCCCGGGGGGGGGGAAAAAGCATCGCCAGGAGTCTTAACCTGTTGAGTTTGCTGCTGCATTGCCGGGGGGGGGCAGGATTTGTGCCGTGCCCCCCCCCAACACCAAAGGGTGAGGGCTCCCCGCTGCCTCGCACCGCCTGTGCCTTAGGTTTTGGGTTTGGGGGGGCTCCGTCCTGGGGCCTGGGGGGCTCCGTCCTGCTCCCAGCTGTGCCCCCCCACCACCACTTTTTCCATTGCCCATCGCTGCTGCGGGGGGGGCGCCGGCGCCTCTCCCGTGGGGGCTCAGCTCCCCCCTCCCCAAACACTACAGGAGCCCCCTCCTCAGCACGGGGTGCCCGGGGGGGGGGCCCTGCTGTCCCCTTGCCATTTTGCCTTATTTCCTTGTCCCCCCCCCCCCCCAGGAGCCCCCGTGGGGCCATCCAGGTCTCCATCCATCCCCGTGAAGCCAAAGACACCTCCCGTGCCCCCCCCCTTTGCCAGGGACCCCCCCCCCTTTTTTTTTTTTCCCCCTCTCTACTTGAAACCGGAGCGCCGGTGCCGACCATGCCCCACGCGGCTTTTAACGCCCCCCCCTCCTCGTGGGGGGGGCATTTTTTGTACACAGACGAATAAATCTGATTCCAGACTTTCCGAAATCGCTGTCCCCATCCCTGTGGGGGGGGGATATTCCTTTGGGGGGGGGGTCATTGATCCATCCCTCGGGGGCTTCGCCCCCTGCCTGGGGTGGCACGAGGTGACGGGCTCCTCGCCTTGAGGGGGGGGCTTTCTGGGGGGGGGGCAGGGAGCAGCTTAGGTGGAGGTGGCCGGATTAGCCGGGTAAAACTGTCTCAGAGACGATTACTTCGAGCAGCGGGGAAAACGGGGGGGGGGTTCCGGGGGGGGGGGGGCACAGGGTGAGGGCCAGGGGCTGCCCGTAATCCCCCCCAAAGCCGCTTAGGGCGCACGGTTCCTCCAAGGATACGGCCCTGGGGGGGGGGTGTGGGGGGTCTGGGGGGGGGGTGGACCCCTAGAGTGGCTTTTGGGGAGGGTGGGGGGGTGCTGGGAGCCCCCCCGGGGGGGGCACTGGGGGGGTGTGGGAGGCTGCTGGGTTGGAAATTGGGGAAACTGAGGCACGGAGAGGGGGCGCGGAGAGGGGGTACCCGCTGCGGGCTCCTCATTTTGGCACCGTCCCCGTGCTTACCCCCCCCCCCCCCCCCGAGGGACAAAAACCCAAAAGAGGGGCACGAGCAGCCCCCATCCTGCCCCCCCCCACCCCCCCATCCTAAGGGGGGGCTCCCAGCTGTGTCAGCTCGCGGGGCCGCTGCCAGGCTGCAGTCAGCAAAGCCGTAATCTGCCCCGGCTGGCAGCGCCCCAGCGCAGCAATTACGGGGCTGACCTGAGCTCGCCCCCCTCGCCTCCACCCTCCCAGCTTTGGGGGGGGGGAAATGCCCCCCCCCGCCACCCCCCCAAGCTTTTTGTGGGGTCCCCGGAGCTCTCCGTGGGGCAGGGTTTGACCCCGCTGCGCTGCGCCCTCTCCGTGCCCATGGGGTTGTGAGGGGCTGTGCGAGCTGCAGCCCCCCCCCCTTTAATCAGCTTCCCCGTGGGGATGGTGTTAATGGGGGCGAGGGGTGGGTTTGTGCCCCCCCTCGGCACTTTTTGGGGTTTCCTTGCACCCGTCCCCAAGAGCTGGGGGGGGGGACACGGGGGGGACACAACGGTGTCACCTCGCCCTGCTGGATGCGCCCCTGCCCCAGGAGGGGTGACCCCAAATATTTGGGGTAGCTACGGGCCGAACCCCACAACTGATGGCACCACCCCCACACCTCGACCCCCCCATTTCCCTCCCGACCCCCCCAAACCACAACCAAACCCGACAACCCCCCCTTTATTTTTTTAGAGATGGGGGATGCCGACACCCCCCTAAACCCCATTAAAACCCCCCAACCCCCCTTTTTTTGGGGACACCCCCTTTTTGGGGACCCCCTTTTGCCACATCCCCCTTCCACCAGCCCCCCCCCAACCCCTGCAGCCCCCCCCGGGTGCCGTGTCCCCCCCCCCCCCCCTGTGGCCCCGCTGCCTGACTCAGCCTCTGCAGCCCGGAGCCATGTGAGGCCGCGCACACATGGCTCCCCGCGCGGCGCGGGGCTGTATTTTTAGCAGACGGTATCAAAAGCATAATTATGGCTGTTGTTTAAACGCAGCCTCTTTTTTTTTTCCCTTTTTCCCTTTTTTTTTCCCTTTTTTTCTTTTTTTTCGGGCGGTTTTTCAGCTCCCTCCATCCCCCCCCCAACCTCTCCAACCTCTCCAACCTCTCCAACCCTTTGCGCCCAGGGTGCGCACGGCGTGGGATGGGGCTGAGAGCCCCCCAGGTCTCCCCGGGGGGTGCAGGTAAGGCTCCTTGCCCCCCCCCCCTTTTTTTTTTCTTTTTTTTTTTTTTGCGGCCCCCTCCCCGTGACGTCTTCATCCCCGCGGCGAGGAAGAGGAGGGTGGGTGGGGAGCGTGGGAGCGCCGTGGGGAAGGGGCGCGCGAGGTGACGGGGCCGCGGGAGGACACGGCGGCTGCTGCCGGAGGAATGAGCCCCCCCACACACACTCAGTGCCCCCCCCACGGTCCCCCCCAGCAGATTTCCTCCCCCCTGGCCCCTTGGGGACCCGGCTGTCCCCACGCAGCCCGGCCCTGCCCTGCCCTGGCACTCGGATCCCATTCAGCTTCCCCCCCCCTCCCCGGCCAGGGCACGTGCGCTGGGGCTGGAGCGCAAACGGGGTCACCGAGCCCCCCCCCCCCCATCATCATTTTGGGGACAAACCCAACGGGATCGTGCCCAGCGGAGCCCCCCCACGTCGCTCCCTGCTCGGGGCCGTCACCACCCAAGTGACCAAGGGACGCCGCGTCCCCATTTGTGACTCTCCTCTCCCCACGCCAAGGAGCCGTGACGCCCCATCGTGTCCCCCCCCCGGGCCACCTCTGCTCGTCCCCCGTCCCCTGCCAGCCATGGGGGGGCCCCGGCAGCGGGGTGGGGGCTGGAGACCCCGACCGCTCCTAGGTAGGTGCTGTGGGGCCAGCGGGTGCCATCTGTGCCCCCCCCTTTTTCCCTGGCTGCCATCCTAAACTTTTGGCGATGCCCAAATATCCCGGGGGCTGCGGGCACGGGGCCATGGTGGGGGCTGGCTGCGAGGTGCCCCCATTTTTGGGGACAGGGCTGAGATTTTGGGGTTGTTTCCACACCCTAAAGCCTCCCCCAGGGTGGGAGAGCTGCCCGGAGAGGGCTCGATCCTTTTGGAGAGGTGACAGAAGGGGGGGGGGGGGTCCTTTGGTTTTGGGGCCGGATTCCCTCCCGGCCCCGCAGAGGGGACCCCAGCGTGGCACAACGGGGTCCCGCTGCCCTTCCCCGGGGGGGGAAAATGCCTCTCCTCCCGGGGGGGCAGCGGGATTAGCGCCGCTTTACTCACCTCCCCGGGGACGCAGCAGATTAGGGCCGGCCGGGGCTGCGGGGAGCCGCTCGGGGGCCAGCTCCTGCGGGGTTTTTGTGCCCCCCAGGCCGGTTTCGGGGGGTTTTAGGGGAGCGGGCGGCTGGCAGAGCAGTTGGGCCGTGGCCCTAATTCCCAGAAAGCTGCTCGTGTGGGAGTGAGTGTCCTCCCGTGCCCTCCGCTCCGCCGCAGCCTCCAGACTCCTGAAGGTTTTTGACGTGGTTTTGTGTTTTTTTTTTTTATTTTTATTTATTTTTTTTTTTTTTTTTAAGCACCGGGCGCAGATTAGCCAAAGCTCGCCGCGCTCGCTCGCGCTCGGCCAGCTGAAAAAGAGGGGGGGTTGGTTGGAAATTAAGGGGGGGGGGGGGGAAACGGGCAGCCTTCCTCTGCTGTGCGCCCTTGTCTTCCTCACCTGAGCCGCGGCGGAGGCAGGTAGGTGCGCGCCGGGAGGAGGAGGAGGAGGAGGGAGGAGGAGGAAGAGGAGGAGGAGGAAGGGCTTGGGCTGCGAGGATGGAGTTGGAGGGGGACCCTGGGCGAGTGTTTTTTTTTTGGGGGGGGGGGGTTGAGTGTGTTTTGCATGAGGAAATGGTTGGATTTTGGTGTTTTTGGGGTTTTGGGGTTGGGGGCTGTGGAGCCCTCTCCAAGGGGGCTGGGGGGGTCGTGGGGTGCTCGGGCAGGGCAGGGGACGTGGGCACCCCCCTGGGGACATGGGTACCCCCTTGGGGATGTGGGCACCCCCCCAGCTCCTCTGCACATCCCCACACAGAGGGGGCTGAGGGGTCCCCCTTATTTCCAAGACCCCCATCCCACAGCGCCCCCCGTGCCGGGGACCCCCCCCAGCCCTCCTGGTCTCCCCCTTCCCGCAGCCCCCCCCTGGTGCCAGGGGGTGTTTTGGGGACGGGGTCCCCCCTCCTGGTGTCGCCCCGTGCATCCTGCAGGGATGCCAGGGTTTCTAATTCGGGAGTTTCCGGCCTCCTGCTGCCTGCTTTTGGCCAGCGCTCGCCTCGGGGGTGTTCGCAGGCCCTCAAATTTAAGGCAAAAAACAGTGGGATCGGGACCGTGCCGCGCCGGGGGGGTGCAGGGATGGGGAGCAGCACCCAGGGGAGATGTCGGGATGCTCACAGAGCGGGGTGGAAATGCCCCCCAAAGCCCCCAGCCCCCCAGCACCTCCCCATTTGTCGTGCGCCCTCGCTGTGATTTGGGGTCTTTTTGGGGTCCGTGCCGGTGCCGTCTGGACCCCGCAGCCCCCCAGCCCCGTGGGCTCTCTCCACCGCTGTGGGACCGCCCTGGCCCTGCTGCTGCCTGCCCCGGGGAGGGAAGGGAGGGCAGGGAGAGCTCTTTCAGCACCTTCTCATCCCGCCGAGGCGCTGGCTCGCCCACACCCCGCTCCCCGGCTCATCCCCTCCCTGTTCCTGGCACCCAACGGGAGCCGCCAGCCCAGCCGGGATCCCACTGGGACAAAACGCCATCCCCTACAGCTAACCCACCCTGGAGAGGGACGGGGGCTGGTGCGAGACCCCCAGCATCAGGAAACCCCCCCGTTGCCTCCCCATTTTCCCCCCAGTGGGGGTTAACGCACGGTTTTGGGGCCAGGGCGCACGCAGCAGCTGCTGAGCCGGCACGAAGCCACGCTCCGGTGGCGAGCGCGCTGCTCGTGGCCTGCCTTCACCCCGGCGTCCCCCCCCCGGCCCCGGTAGCCCCCCAGGGAGGCTGTGTGAGCCGTGCCGAGCCGTGCCGAGCCGGGGGAGGCCGTGTGGTTTATGTAACGCGCGGAGCGAGCAGCGCGCAGGGTGTCCCTGGGACAAGGCACACGTTACATAAAACCCCTCCGGCACTGCCAGCGCCGTGGGTTCCTCCTTCAGAACCTAAAAACGGGGTCCTCACCTCGGGGACCCCCCTGGTGTGCTTCTTCCCCCCCCTCCAAGGCTGGAAAATCCCCCCCCGGGATGTGGCCGGCAGGGCGCACGGAGACCCGGTGGGCACGGGGGGGGGACCTGGCTCCTGGCACCCCTCCAGCCTCAGCGTTGGGTGCCCGTGGCTCTGTCTGGGCACCTTTGGGTCCCTTTTGAGCCTCACGGGGTGGAGGGGAGGAAGAGGAGCGCTGCCTTCATCCGTGCCGGGTGGAGGAAGGGTGGTGGCAGGGTGACAAGGCAGGACAGGGCGAGCCCGCGGTGTTGCAAGGCCGAGCGGTGCCGGGCTGGGGGCCGTTTTACCCCCCCAGCACCGTGTCCTTTGGGGTCCCCAACCCCTTTGGGGCAACCGAGCCATCCTCTATGGGACACAACTCCCCAAAAACACCGGGGCTGGGGCTCTTGGCGCGTTTCTCCCAACCTGGTTTTGCCCGGAGCGCGTGGCCGGCGTCTTTCATCGGCGTCGTCGGCGGGGCGGCGGGGTGGCTCATCCTTTTTCCCCCCCCCTCTGGAACAAAGGGCGCTTTCTTCGCGCGGGGCACAGCACACCTGCCCTCCTTGGCACGGCCCCGCACCGTGCCGCCGCCGGTGCCCGCGGGGCTGGGCGTCCCGCCGGCATTCCCGGGCGTCTCCAGCAACCCCAGCTCCTCGCCTCGCCCTCCCCAGTCGCTGCGGGAGCCCGCCGAGGCTGCACGCTCTCCCGGCACCTCCGTCGCCTCGCTTTTCACCCCAAAAATGCCCGAGGCTGCTTAGAGCCGGGGCGCCCTCCCTCTTGCCCTCTCCATCGCCGTCGCCGCCGTCGTCGTCGTCGCTTCCCGGGTGCCCCCCGTGCGCCGCCGCCCGCCCGTCCCCGCTCGAAGGCTGTTGGGAAGGAGGAGCACGGAGCCCCCCAGGCCAATGGATCGCAAAATCCAGCTCCAGCCTTCGGAGAAGAACGTTCCCAGGGCAGCCCAGGCGGTTTTCTGCCTCCTTCAGATCCCGGAGCCAGACCCCTTCAGTCTGTGGGTTTAGGCGCGACGCCTCGCCGCCACCCGCTGCCGGTGCCGTGCCGCTCGCCGCGTGTGTCCCCCCCACCTCCCCGGTGCCTGGGGGGGGGTGGCGTGTCCCCCCCCAAATGGACCGAGCCTGTGCTGTGCCAGGTAGCTCGCCGGGTGCCTCGGGGATGCTCCCCTGGGGACAAAAAGGGGGAGCCCCGAGGAGCTTGGGGACGCCGTGCGGTGGTTTTGGGGTGCTGGGAGGGAGCGGTGCTGGGGTCACGGTGCAGGGTTGGGGAAGGGGAGGGGAGGTGGCTCCGGGTTCCCCGTGCCCCGTTCCGGCTCCGTGCCCCCAGCGGGGGCTTGGGCAGCAGCAGGGGACGGGGACTTTGCTCCGCTCTGTGTGCACGGGACGTGACGGGAACGCTGGGGGCCGCGCGGCGCTCACGTCCTGCCCCCGGCACGGCCCCGGGGTGCCCGTTGGGGTGGCTCCGTCCCACCCCGGAGCCGGCTGAGCTTTTTGGAGAGCCGGCTGAGACCCAAAGTGCCCCGGAGCCGGGTTGTGGAGGGCAGGGGATGGCTTTGAGCCCCTCGGGAAGGGCTGGCACCACAACGAGGGACGGCTCCGAAGCGTGCGTGTGTGGCCCGGCTCCCAGGGAAGTGTTAATCCAGCAAATCCCCCCCGGCATTTCTCCCAGGAGGGGCCTCTGGGAGCCGGGAGCTCCCCGGGCTGGCTGCAAACCCTCCTGGGAAGCTGTGCCCGGCCCTGGCTCCGGGCGAATACCTGCGCGGGGCAAGGCCTCCCCACGCCGGGTGCCAGCGGGCGGGCGCGCGGCCAGGCTGGGGGGGGCGCAGGGTGCGTCCCGGAGGGGTGCAGGGCAAGGGGAAGGGGGGGACGCCCCTTCTCCAGCTGCGTGCCCCCACTTGGGTTGCTCGACACCCTTGGGACCCCCCAGGATGTGAGGATGGAGCTGGGGGGGGCACGGAAACCGTGCCTCAGTTTCCCCCACTGCGTGCGCCCGGCAGCTCATAAGGGTTGGGGGTGCCCTCAATGCCACCCCCCCACCCTGAGGTCCCTTTTTCTCCCCCCCCCCTGCAGGATTTGGCCGGCCGGGCACGGCGCTGAGCACCACATGAGCCCATGGCCAGCGAGGCGAGGATGGGGGAGGCCGTGCCACGCTGGAGGAGAGCCCCCGAAACAGCGCAGGACCCCCGGGGGCTGGAGAGCAGCGGGGTGCCGGGGGTCCTGCCCCAAAACACGGCCACCAACCCGGCCCTGGGGGGCTACCAGGAGCCCCCCAAGCTGAGCTACAGCCCCGGGCTGCCCACGGACAAGGGGTGCCCCTGGAGGGGCTCCGAGGGCTGCGCGGAGCCGGCCGGCTTCCCGCTGGGCTGCCCCTACCCCCCGGCCCCACAGCGCCTACGGGACGCCCTGTGCCACCCCAAAGACTCCTCCGAGCTGCCTCTGCTGCTGGCTCCCAGGAACGGGCAGCCCAAGGAGCCCCCCCCCGGGTGGGCTGAAGCCGTGCTGGCCCCCCTGGCTCTCTACAGCCACGCGTACCACCGCTACCCCCTGCCCTTCCCCGCCGCGGACACCCAGCGCCCCGGCAAGCCCCGCGGGGACGGGGACCCCCCGGCTTTCCGCAGCTGCCCCTTCCTCCTCTCCTCGCTGTTCCCCCCCCCTGGCCCCCAAACAGAGCCCGGATTTGGTTGCGGGGGGCCGGAGGGGCCCGTGGGTGATGGGCGCTTCGCCGGCACCGAGTGGCGCCTGGGTCCCTACGTGCCGGCTTGGGGGGCGCAGCCCCTCTATTTGGGGGTCCCGCCGAGGTGCAAGGCAGCTCCGGGAGCCTTCGAGGGGAGCTGCGGCTCGGGGAGCAAGGTAAGGGGGCGTCCTCGTGGCTCTGGGCCCTGCTCCCCCCCCCCCGGCTTCGGGGGTCCCTTGGGTGAACCCAGCCGGGAGCGGCTTCGGCACCGGGGTGGGGGTACCCAGCACACGCAGCCCCCCAGTGGGGTGTGCCCCCGTGCTCGCTCCTATAACTCGCCCAAAGGGCAGGGAGGAGCCCCAGGGACCCCAAAATCCCCAAAATGTGGTGATGCCCCCTCTGAGGGGGGTAAGGGGGGGGCTGCTCTCCTCGCCCGGGTGGCCCGTGGCGGTGCCGGGGCTGAGTCACGGCGGCACGGAGGCGGCAGGAGGCAGAGCGGCCCCTGGGTGCGCCCCATTCCTTTCCCACGCGGATATGGGGCGGGGGGGGGGGCACACGGGGACACCCCAGGGATGGGATCAGCTGGGAAAAGCATCGGGGGGCTGCCTGGCTCAGGGGGGAAACTGAGGCAGGGCCGTGGGGCGCCCCCCAGCTCCATGCGATGGGGGTCAGGGCGCAGGGGCAGGGATGGGGACCCTCCCCCAGGTGGATTCCAGCCTGAAGAGCCCCCCCTTTGCTCCCCCCCCCAGGATTTTTACCCGAAGAAGGAGCCTGGCTTCCACCTCCAGGCCGAGGACCCCCAGGGGCAGCCAGGGCACGGCGGAGACGGGGAGGGGGCCACGGGGGTGCCAGAGCCCCCGGGCACCCCGTGGAGGGATGGCAGAGCGGGGGCCCCCCCTCCTCATCCTCACACCCCCCCGCTCAGCACCGCAGCCCCCCTGCTCCTCCCGCAGCCCAGCGTTACCCCGGGGGGGGCCTGGGTGGGCGCACGGCCCCACGCCCCCCCGTGCAAACCCAAAGACGAGCGCCCGGCGTACCAAAGCCTCAACCCCGGCTCACCGCCGGCACCGGTGGGCGCAGACCCCCGGCTGGACAGGCACTACCCCATGGGCCCCCCCTGCCCTCTGGGGGGGGTCTGCGGGGGGCTGAGACCCTTTGATGCGCCGGGGTTGGAGGGGGAGAGCACCCCGGGGGGCAGCGGGGGCCGTTTTCCGTGCCCGCCCAGCATCCACACCAAGCTGAAGAAGACGTGGCTGACGCGGCACTCGGAGCAGACGGTGCCAAGGTGCAAAGGGGGCCGTGGGGACGGCCCCGGGGGGGCTGCAGAGCCCAAACGTTCGGCCAAACGCCCCCACGGCACCGAAAACGGGCACCGCGGCGGCGCCGATGGGGCTGGAGCGGCCAAACGGGGAGCCAAAACCACCGAGAGCCCGGCTGGCACCGAGCACCGGGGTGGCACCGGGAGCCGAGGGGGCCCAGCGGAGAGGATGGAGCTGGGAGAGGGAGGTAAGGGGGCTGCGGGGGGGGGCTGTCCCCATCCGTGGTGTCCCCAAAGGGCTATGGGGGGGTCCCCAACCATGCTGGCTCTGCTCCCAGCCCAAATTTCCAGCCCTACTTTTTGGCCCACTTTCCATCCCCTCCATGTGCGCAGTGCCGTGGCCGTTCCAGCCCCAAATTCCCCCCCTATTTCCCCCCCCCCCCCCAGGACCCCCGGTGTGTGCCGGCCCCGAGCCGTGGTGCCTGCAGAGCGTGCCCTGCACCGCCCTACCCAAAAGCATCCCCCGCTGCTGCGCCTGCGCTGCCAGGGCTGCGGGGAGCCCTGGGGATGAAGATGAGGATGAGGAGCTCCCGGAGAGCACCTGCAGGCTGCTGCATTTCCGCAGGTGAGATGGGGAGGGCTCCGGGGGCCTTTTTTTTGGGGTCCCCATGGAGCATCCTCCCCCGTAACCCCGCTTTGGTCCCTCAGGCTCGCCTTCGGGGACGGCGGGGAGCTGAGCGTCGACGGCTTCTGCACCGTGGACGAGGCAGAGGGGGAAATTTTGGGGCTGGGGGCGGCCGGGGGCTGGGGCAGGAGCAGCAGCAGCAGCCTGTGCCTGGCCAAGTACCTGCTCTCCGTGCTGGGGGGGCCCTTCTGCGCCGCCGTCCGCAGGGACAGGGACGCCTGGATGGGGGCTCACGGCCAGCCCGGGGGTAAGCGGGCACCCCAGGGGGGGGGTCCCCAAAAGCTCGGGGGGGTGGGTGGCTGAGGGTGGCGTTGTTGCAGGGCTGACGGCTTGGAGGCGCGGGGAGGGAGCCCCCCAGCTCTGTGACGTTTGCCAGCGCCGCTTCTTCAATTCCCACTGGAGCTGCGCCGCCTGCGGCTTCCAGCAGTGCCCCCAGTGCCACCAAGGCCAGCAGGAGGAGGACGGGCACGGTACGGGACCAGATCCAGGCGGTGACCCCCCCCGCAGACCCCGCAGGGTGTCTGGGGGTATCACTTTGGGGGTGTCCCCTCTCTCGCAGGGGACCCGGCACGGCCGCGGTGCTGCGCCCCAGGGCAGGAGCACGCCCCAGCAGCCCTCATCCCCACGCAGTTCGTCCCCACTCACGGTGAGCAACCTTAGGACCCCCCCCAGGACCCCAAAAACCCTTCCCCTGGGTGCTGACCCCCCTCGTTTCCCCCCCCCTCCAAGTCCTGGCCCGGCTCTGGCAGCAGCTGCACGAGGTGTGCGCCAAGTTCGACGTCAAGTGGCACTGCCCCTGCGGGGACGGGGACACCGAGCAGGGGGCTGCGGACCCCCCCGGGGGCAGGCAGGTAGGGGGGGACACAGGGGACATGGAAATCTCGGGGGGGGGAGCACCCTGACCCCCTTCCACCCGCTGTAGGGGGGCAGGAGGGGGATGGTGCACGGTCCCAGCCCCCAGGAGCAGCGGGGGCGCTGGGGATGTGCCCCCCTCCCCGCATGGTTTGGTGGCACGGGGGTGTTTTAGGAGAAGCTGGGGAGCGTGGCCCCCCCCCTCGTGCCCAGCACCAATGGCGAAACCACGGCCAGAGCCATCAAGGAAGGTACGGGCGGCACCGGGGGGGGGGGGAGGCTGCACTTTTGGGGGTTGGAGAGGGGGGTGTGAGGAAGAGGAGGCAGCCCCATCTCTCTGCCCCCCGTTTCTTGGAGCAGAGAGCCCCGAGGGGGGGTCACCATCACCACCGGGGCCACCGCCGCCCCCCCGGGGGGCCGTGCAGACCGCCACCCTCTGCGACCTCCTCGCCTCCACCGCCGTCAAGCTGTGCCTGGGGCGCAACGGGGTGCGCATGGCCTTCGCCCCCGTCGCGCCCCCGTTGCCCAGCGTGAGTACCAGCACGGGGAGGCTGGGGGGGGGGGGGCTAAAAAGGGAGGTGGGCAAGGCGGGGTGATGCCCTGTGCCCCCCCCACGCCGCCCCAAATCCCCCAGGACAATCGGCTGACCAGCATCCTGGACAGCATCATCGCCCGCGTGGTGGAGAGGAAGATCCAGGAGAGGCACGCGGGCTGCGAGCTCAGCTGCCCCGGCCCCCCCAACCCCCCCGGGACCCCCGGGACCCCCTCTTCCCACTGCATCCTGGCCCCGGGGGGGCTGCTGTGGCTGCAGGACCCCGGCCACGCCACCAATTACCGCCTCTTCCAGGAGCACTGGCGGCAGGGCCAGGTGAGCCCCTTTGGGGATGGGGACGCACGGACACCCCCTCCCCAGTTATTCCCCTATACTGACCCCTGAATCCCCCCCCCCGCAGCCCGTCCTGGTTTCAGGGCTGGAGAAGAGGCTGGACGGGAGGCTGTGGGGGCCCGAATCCTTCCGCCCCCCCGGAGGGGAGCAGGAGGTGGAGGCGGTGAACCTGCGGGCGCAGCCGCGGCGCGTCAGGATGGGCAGCGGGCGTTTTTGGGACGGCTTCGCCGCCAGCCCGAGTAAGCAGCCGGGAGCCACCGGAGGGTTAGCATCGAGGGGACGGGGACAGAGGGGACAAAAGGGGAACCCGGACCCCCCCGTGGGATGATCCAACCCCCCCTCGGTGTAAACTGAGGGGCAGCAAACCGCCCCCGCGCATCGGTGGCCGGGGACGCGCCGCGCGTTGGCACCGCGGGGGGGTCCCGGTGCGTGACGCCGTGTCCCCATCCCACAGCCTGCCCGGTGCTGGAGCAGGGCGCTGGGGACGTGTTGAAGCTGGAAAGTGGCTTTGGGGACATGCAGCTGTGCCGGTAAGTTGGTGGCAGTGCCCTCCCCACGGGGGCTGCACCCGTGCGTCCTTGGCACCATCGGTGCACCCTCGCCAAACCCCATCGGGGCGCCCTCGCCAACCCCCCCGGTGCAGGGTGCTGGGGTTTGGGGACACGGTGCCGACCCCACACGAGGTCCCCAAGCTCGGAGCGTCCCCTCTGTGCCGCAGGGCCACCAACCTGAGCTCCAGCTTGCCTCTGCCCGAGTACTGTGGCCCCCACGGCCGCCTCAACCTGGCCTCCTACCTGCGGGGCGAGCGGGGCCGCCGCTGGCTGCGCCCCCGCGTGTGCGCAGCGTACGGTGAGCGGGGGAGCTGAGGGGTTTGGGGGGGGGACACCGAGCCCCTCCCGGCCACGCCGTGCCACCCCCCTGCTCCCCAAATCGCAGGCGTGAGGCCCCGGGGTGGCAGCATCGGCACCAAGAACCTGACGGTGGAGGCAGCCGACACCATCAGCGTCCTGGTGCACGCCGCGGCGCGGCACGGTAGGGCTGGGGTGTGTGTGGGGGTCCCGTCGCAGCCCCCCCGGACCCCCCCTGACCTTCCCCTGCACCCGCAGAGCTGGAAGCCGAGGAGGATGGCATGGACGAGCTGCTGCAGGAGAGGCTGCGGGGTGCCGGCAGCCGCCCCGGCGCCCTGTGGCACATCTTCCGCGCCGAGGACGCCGGCCGCATCCAGGATTTCCTGCACAAGGTGGACCAAGAGCAGGGGGGGCCCGCAGAGGACCCCCCCGGGGGGCTCTACCTGGACTCGGAGCTGCGGCGGCGGCTGCGGGAGGAGTGCGGGGTGAGCGCCTGGACCCTGCTGCAGTGCCTGGGGGACGCGGTGCTGGTCCCCGCCGGGGCTCCGCACCAGGTAAGGCACAGCCCCGGCTCCTCCTGGGGAAACTGAGGCAGGGGGCACGTCCCCAACGCCACCACCGCCACCACGGCGTGCCCGCAGGTGCAGAACCTCAGCAGCACCATCAGCGTGGAGCAGCGGTTCCTGTCCCCGGAGAGCGCTGCCCGCCTCGGGGACATCGGCACGGGTCCCCCGGGGGTGGCACGCTGGCTCCAGGCTCAGGTGGGTGACATTTGGGGACCCAGGACGGGGGTCTCCAGGGTGGCTGCGTGGTGCTGAGCCCCCCCCGTGCGTCCTTGCAGCTGGATGGCATGATCCTGGCCGCCGTGAGGGAGGCCGTGGGCGTCCTGCAGGGCTGCAAGTGAGGCGGTGACGCGGCACCGGGATGCCCAAGGCAGCACCGTGCCCGTCCCCTGCTGCGCCGCCCGGTGCTGCTTGCTTGGTGCTGCTTTGCTCTGCCAGGAATAAAGAAAAAGGGTCGGCTGCGCCGCCAGCTCCTGCCTCCGCGTCTCCCTTGGGTCTTCGGGGCAAAAGGGGGGGCCCTGGGGTGCGCAGTGGGACCCAAAAACGGAGCTGAGCACCCACCAGGGAGAAAAGCCAGCCCAGAGGGCAGAGAGCAGCCCTGTCCCTGCCCGCAGCGGTGTGCACCAGGATGCCCAGGAGCATGGCCTGGGCGTTAATGGGGGAAAAAAAAGGGGGCTGGAACATGTGCAGCAAGCACCGAGCAGTGTACGCAGCCATGCACCATGCACCGTGCACCATGCACCGTGCACCATGCACCGTGCAGTGTAGGCCACCATGCACTGCATCAGAGCGAGCAGGGCCGTGCAGTGCACGCAATGCAGCGTGCAATTAGAAGCGTGCAGCAAGCACCGTGCAATGGGCACCCTGCATTTACAGCCCTGCAACGGGCACCGTGCAAGGGGCAGCATGCAAGGGGCACCAGGTGATTGAAAGCGTGCAGTGGGCACCGTGCAGTTAGCGCCATGCAATTAGCACGGTGCAATGGGCACCATGCAACGGTCACAGTGCAATTAGCACGATGTGATTAGCAACATGCAATGGGCACCGTGCAATGGTCATCATGCCATTAGCACCGTGCAATGAGCACGGTGCAACAAACACCATGCAACAAGCACTGTGCAATGGTCATCGTGCAATTAGCACTGCAGTGGTCAGTGTGCAATTAGCATCGTGCAATTAGCACCACCTGGTTAGCACCCTGCAATGAGCACCATGCAATGGTCACCCCCAATGGCCACCATGTAATTAGCACCGTGCAACGGTCATGGTGCAATTAGCACCGTGCAATGGTCACTGTGCAATGAGCACCATGCAATGAGCAGTGCAATGGTCAGCGTGCAATTAGCACCATGCAATTAGCACAGTGCAATGGACACCACGCAACGGTCACTGTGCAATTAGCACTACGCGATTAGCAACATGCAATGGGCACCGTGCAATGGTCACCCCTAATGGCCACCATGCAATTAGCACCGTGCAACGGTCACTGTGCAATTAACACCGTGCAATTAGCACCGTGCAAATGAGCACTGCAATGGTCAGCGTGCAAGGGTCAGCCTGCAATTAACACCGTGAAATTAGCACTATGCGATTAGCAACATGCAATGGTCACCCCCAATGGTCACCATGCAATTAACACCATGCAAGGGTCACCGTGCAATTAGCTCCATGCAATTAGCACCATGCAAATGAGCACTGCAATGGTCAGCGTGCAATTAACACCGTGCAATTAGCACCATGCACCGGTCACCGTGCAATTAGCCCCACCTGGCCAGCACCATGCAATTACCACCATGCAACGGTCACCGCGCAATTAGCACCGCGCAATTAGCACCGCGCAATTAGCACCGCGCACCCCCTGCCCCCCCTCTCCCCTCCCCCTTTAAGGCCAAGCCCCGCCCCCATACCTTTCTCAGAGTGACAAGGGGCTCAGCCAATCGGAGCCTGCCCTGCGGGGCACCCCGACCAATCGGCGGCGAGCGGAGGGGGGCGGGGGGGCCGCGGAGGAGCGGCGGGGACGCGGTGAGTCGGGAGCATGCGCGGGGGGGGGGGGGCCGGGGGGCTGCACCCAGCACCCAGCACCCGCACCCCGCACCCCGCCCCCGCTGCACCCCCGCCGTGCCCCGGCCCCTCCCGTGCTGCCCCCTGCAAAAACCCGGCTGCTGCCCCCCCCCTGCACCCCCCGTACCCTGCAAACCCCATAACCCACCCTAATTGCACCCTGCAGACCCCATAGCCCGGCCCTAATTGCATCCTGGGGTCCCCCCAAACCACCCCTAATTGCACCCTGCAATTCCCCTGGCGCTTTCCTATTGCACCCTGCAAACCCCATAGCCCAGCCCTAATTGCACCCTGCAATCCCCTGGACTGCATCCTATTGCACCCTGGGGTCCCCATAACCCACCCCTAATTGCACCCCCCAATCCCTTGATCCTTCCCCATTGCACCCTGCAAACACCCCTAATTGCACCCTGCCGACCCCATAGCCCGGCCCTAATTGCACCCTGTAATCCCCTGGACCCCTCCCCATTGCACCTTGGGGTCCCCCCAAACCAACCCTAATTGCACCCTGCAGACCCCATAACCCGTCCCCATTGCACCCTGCCGACCCCATAACCCACCCCTAATTGCACCCTGCAATCCCCTGGACCGCACCCTATTGCACCCTGGGGTCCCCATAACCCACCCCTAATTGCACCCTGCAATCCCCATAACCCCTCCCCCATTGCGCCCTGCAATCCCTTGACCCTTCCCCGTTGCACCCTGCAGACCCCATAACCCCTCCCTATTGCACCTTGGGGTCCCCCCAAACCACCCCTAATTGCACCCTGCAAACCCCCTGACCCTTTCCTATTGCACCCCAAAACCCCCTCAAACCATCCCTTATTGCACCCTGCCGACCCCATAACCCACCCCTCATTGCACCCCGCAATCCCTTAGACCCCCCCATTGCACCCCATAACCCCCCCCTAACCACCCCCTGGGTTCCCCCCCCCCCTTCCCCATTGCACCCCCCAATCCCTCTCCCCTTCCCCTTTGCACCCTGCCGACCCCATAACCCCCCCAGCCCCCCACCCCCCTGCACCCTGCAGCCCAGCAGCCCCCCGTGCGCCCTGCACCCCACCTCGCCCCCCTACAGCCCCCCACCGTCCCCGGACCCCTTTCCCCTATGCTCCCCGCCCCCCCTGCACCCCTTCCCCTATAGCCCCCTGCAGTCCAGCACCCCCTGGCCCCCTCCTCCCGCCGACCTCCCCCCACCCTACAGCCCCCCCGGCTCCCCCCTTTTCAGCCTCCCCCAGTCCAGCAGACCCCTTTCCCCCAGTAGCTCCCAGTTTGGCGCCCCCCTTCCCCCCAGCGTCCCCCAGTCCAGCAGCCCAGCAGCCCCCTACCCCCTACAATCCAGCAAGCCCCTCGCCCTCCTCCGCCTCCCCTGCGTCCCCCAATCCAGCACCCCCTTCCCCTACAGGCCCCCCCCCCGCATCCCCAAATCCAGCCAGCTCTTCCCCTGCAGCCCCCCCTCCTGCGCCCCGCAATCCGGACGCCCCTTCCCCTCCTGCGCCCCCCCCTGCCTCCCCCAATCCAGCCAGCCTTACCCTTACGGCCCCTCCCCGGCCCCCCCCAAGCCCCCCGACCCCTTCCCTTTTTATTTCCCCCCCCCTCCGACCCTACAATCCAGCCAGCCCTTCCCCTACAGCACCCCGCTGGGCGTCCCGCAATCCAGCAGCCCCTTCCCTTACCGCACCCCGCCGGGACCCCCTAAGACCCCCGAACCCTTCCCCTATTACGCCCCCCCGCCCCCCCTGCAGCCCGGCAAGCCCTTCCCCTATTACACCCCGCTGCACGCCCCCCAATCCAGCAAACCCTTCCCCTACAGCCCCCCTTTCTCCCCGTGCGCCCCGCAACCCGCCGAGACGCGGCACCGGGGGTGCCCGTCCCCATCGGGGGCTCGGCTGCACGCCCGCCGGGTGCCCCCGCCACCCCAAAACCCCGCAGCCCCTTGAGCAGTGGGGACACCATGGGGGACGCTGCAGAGGAGCTGGACGCGGTGCTCAGCGGTCGGGGTTGGGATTTGGGGGGCACCTACGACGGCACCCCACAACCCGGAGACGCCGTGCGCTTGGGGAGCAGCGCCTGCTACGTGGTCCTGGCCGTGCTGTTCAACGACGAGGTGAGGCAGCGCCCTAAAAACAAATGTCCCCGATCCTATGCGCCCCAGGGAGATCCCAAAAACCCTATTTTTTATCCCAAAAAGGATGGGGTGCTGCTGGTGCAGGAGGCCAAGGCGGAGTGCCGCGGGACGTGGTACCTGCCCGCGGGGCGCATGGAGCCCGGCGAGAGTGTGGTGGCCGCGCTGCGCCGCGAGGTGAAGGAGGAAACGGGGTTGGAGTGCGAGCCCCTCACCCTACTGGCCCTAGAAGAGAGGGGGCCCGCCTGGCTGCGCTTCGTCTTCCTCGCCCGCCCCACCGGTGGGTGATTTGGGGGAAAAAAATTAAGGGGGTGTGGGGTGGGGGCGGCACATGGGGTGCAGCCCCTGCTGGATCCGTGGGTGGTGGCCGGGTGTTGGGGTCCCCTGTTAAGGTCATTGGGTTCTGGGAGCCACAAGGTTTGGGATGGGGGATTGGGGTCCCAAGATGTCCCATGATGGGGTATCAGGGTCCCCAAGAAGTCCCAGGATGGGGTATTGGGGTCCCCAAGAAACTCTGTTGTAGGGTATTAGGGTCCCCAAGAAGCCCCGTGATGGGGTATGAGGATCCTCTGTCAGCCCTGGGATGGGGTATTGGGGTCCCCAAGAAGCCCTGGGATGGGATATCGGGGTCCCCAAGAAGCCCCAGGAGGGGGTATTGGGGTCCCCAGGAAACCCCTTGATGGAGTATTAAGGTCCCCAAGAAGCCCTGTTGTGGGGTATCAGGGTCCCCAATAAATCCTATGATGGGGTATTAGGGTCCCCTACCAGCCCTGTTATGGGGTATTAGGATCCCCATGATGGGGTTTTGGGGTTCCCAAGAAGCCCCATGACGGGACATTAGGGTCCCCAGCCAGTCCTGTGCCAGCAGCACCACCACCAGCTCCTGGCACCCCCTAAAAACCCCATAACGGTGCATCATCCCCGTGGCTCGGTGTTGGTGCCCCCATGCACCCCAAAAAAGCACCTCTCCATATGGGGTCACCGGGGCCCCCCACCATCCCCATACCGGGGTCACCTCTGTCTCCCCCCCCACAGGAGGAACCCTGAAGACCCTGGAGGACGCAGACGCCGAGTCCCTACAGGCCAAGTGGTGGGGGGGGCCCCTGGACCCCCTCCCCCTGCGCGCCCCCGATATCCTCCCCCTCCTCGAGCTGGCCGCCCGCTACCGCCGCAGCCCCCCGCACCCCCCCACGCTGCCCCAGGAGCTTCCCTGCGCCCACCTCTGCTTGAGGCTCTTGGTGGCCTTCACCCCCTGCCCCCCCGGGCACCTTTGGGTGCTGTTGAATATCTCCGGCCCCCCCCGGCTGCCCGTGGTGGCGTGCGGCACCCACCCTACCCAAATCCGCCGGGGGCTGCGCCTGCCCGTGCTGGGGTTCCTGGGGGGCTGCTTGCCCCCCGACCCCCAAATCGGGCCCATGGGGTTGTTGGGGTTGCAGCACCGAGCCGGGGGGCCCGGGGGGGCTGACGGCGTTTGCTTGAATGTTTTGGTGAGCCTCCAACCCCGTGGCGCCGGGGAGGGCCCCCCCCCCGAATTGTGCCACCCCGCTTTCCGCTGGTGGCGCGTGGAGGAGGAGGGTTTGAGGGGGCGCATCCTGCAACGGCTGCGGGAGGGGGGCACGGTGCCCATCCGCAGCTAGCAGCCCCCCCACCCAGCACCCTAGCACCCAAGGGTGCTGTTTGGAGCAATTATTTTTTTTGGGGGGGGGGCGCAGGAGCTGCTCCCACAGATTCGCTTTCCGCGGTGGTGGAGACGGGCTGGGGGTGGAGCGCGTTTTGCCCCCCAGGTGCCAACCCCAAAATGAGGATAGGGATTGGGGAGGGGGGAGCAGAGCTGGAGGTGCAGGGGGGTGAAAGTGAGAGCCCCCCCCCGCGATGTATGGGGCCTGGGGGGTGCTTTGGGGCAGGATCCGACCCCGTGTCCCCCCCTTTTTGTGGGGCGGAGAGCCAGCCCCGGTGGAAATAAATCAGCTGCTGCTTCCTCGCACCCACCTGGCTCCTTGCTGGGATGGGGGGGTCCTGGGGGGGTTTGGGGTGCCCCCCCCGGGGGGGGTAGAGACAGAACCAGAGCTCCCAGCTCAGGGCTTTATTGCGTCCCGTCGTGCCAGCTTGGTGCGCACCGACCCGGCGCCCCCACGCGCCCCCTGCCCCATACAAACGAGGGGCTGTAATTAGCCCTGGGGCCAGCACCTGCCTCGTTAGCCGGCCCCACCTCGGGGTCCCGTGCTGGCGCATCCAATTCTTGCCAAAAATCCCCCCCCTCGAGGACTGGGGGGGCTCTGGGACAGCTCTGCCACGGGGAGCAGGAACCCGATGAGGATGAGGACGAGCAGCGGGGTGCACGCTGTGCCCTGGGGGGCCGCATCCTGCCCGGGGCTCAGCACCCCACACTTCCACGGGCCCCCCCAAATCCTCTCCCACCCCATAGGGCCGGGGGCCGGGGTGCTGTCCCTGTGCCCGTTTTGGGGTCGTGCCACTCGGAGCGGGGTCGGGGAGCGCTCTCCATCTGCCCCCAGCAGCTCCCCTCGCAGCCCGGCCGAGGGAAGGGGGCTCCCGGTGGGGTTTTGGGGTGCAGCGGCTCAGGGGGGGCCCTCGGGGGGGCCCTTGACCAAGGCGATGGCAGCCAGCTCCTTGCAGAACTCCTCCAGCACCACCACCCCCTTGAAGAGCGTCGCGTGCTCCATCCTGCGGGGAGCACCGGGAGCCCCGTGGGGTGCGCGCACCCCCCCGGGGTCCATTTCTTTGTGCCCCCACCCCAAAAAAATATTAAAATCCCGACCCCCCCCAGCACTTACTGCTCGCCGGGGACCAGCCCCAGCAGCTGCTGGCGCACCAGGAGCAGCTTGGCCCTGAAGTGGGGCACGCGTTGGATCCTCTGCATCAGGTCCCCGATCACCTGGGCGCAGGGATGGAGAGGGTCAGGCCCCCATTTCCTCGGTGTTCTCCCCCAAAAAATAATTAAAATTAAAAAAAACCACCCAGGGGGTGGCTTTACCCTGACGAGGACGGAGAAAAGCGAGCGGCAGCCGGGCGCCAGGCTGAGGTAGGGGTCCAGGAGGTACTCGTGGAGGTGGGGATGGGGGAAAGAGGCCAGGAGGGACAGCACCGAGGTCACCTGCAGGTTCAGGCTGTAGGGCTGGGGTGCACAGGGGATGCTCAGGGGGGTGCCAGGAGGTGGCCGGGCTCCCCCCCCAGCTTTGTAGCAAGCCCCCAGCCCTATAAACAGCTGTGAAGGGGGGAGATGCTCTCTGGATGTGGGGTTTTGGGGTGCAGGGCCGGCACCGCGCACCGCTGTGGGGTGCGGAGAGCACGGAGAGGTCCCCTGGGGGGGGGGGTTATGGGGTCGGGGGGGCTCAAAGGGATATTAATGGGGGAGCTGGTGTGGCACCAGGGGGGACAGCACCACGGGGTGCTGCTGCCCCCCCCTGGGGAGCCCCCCAAAGATCCCCTACCTGGTCCAGGATCCGCGCCAGGCGGTCAAACAGCACCTTGAGGAAGCGCCCCTCGTAAAACTGCCCCTCGGGGGGGCAACCGTCGAGGGGCCGGGGGGCCGGGGGCCACCCCCACGAGGCCGCCCTGCTGCGGCTCGCCTGGACCTGGGGGGACGTGGAACAGAGTGGGGTGAGGGCAGGAAAGGGGGGCTGGAGCAGTGAGCACCCCTCCCCAAAAAAAAACCCACCCTCACCATGCCCAAAGCGTCGTGCACGTAGGTGTCGTAGCCGCCTTCCTCCAGGCACGAGGAGGTTTTGGCTTCCTCGGGGACCAGGCAGAGGAAGCTGGAAGAAAGGTGGAGAGGGCAAGGGGAGGAGGTGGGGGGCACGGGGACGCAGCCCCCCCTTTTTGGGGAGCCCTACCTGCTGACCACCTCGCTCACGTGCCCCTTCCCCAGCGGGGATGAGCCCCCTGGGGGCTTTTTTCCCATCCCGAAGCCGTTTTCGGGGAAGCCGTCGGTGAAGTAGGGATCTTCCTCCTCCTCCTCCTCCTCCTCGGGGTCCGGCTCGGGGGCTCCGCGCTCGTCGGGCACGGGGGGGCCGCGCTGGAGGTAGCCCCTCGCCTGCAGGTTCCTCAGCACCAGGCTCAGCACCACCTCCTCGTGGGGCACCCGCAGGAGCTCCTCGAAGAGCCGCAGGCTGGCCAGGCTGATCTGCGGCACGGAATAGGGTGGGGGGGGTTAAGCAGCGTGCCCCCCACCCCTAAAAACCACCCCATGAACCTCCCCGGGACGGGGCTGACCTCATCGGAGAGGTGGTCGCAGCGGTCGATGAGGTGTGCGCGCAGAGGATGGGGGGGGTCCCCTGGGGTTTCGGGGTGCCCCCCGGGCCCCAGCAGGAAGAAAACGAGGCGCTGCAGCAGGGGGGGGGCGCGGAGCTGCCGCACCGTGCCCGACAACACGGCCGTGGCGCTGAGGATGGCGAGCTCTGACCTGGAGGGATGGCACGGAGAGCTGAGAGAGGGGCCCCAAAGGGTTTTTTTCCTTATAAACTGCCCCCCCCCGAAATTATTTTGCCCCTCGTTGCAGGTTTGGGTACTCACATCTGCAGCAGCTGCGGCTGCAGGACGCCTCGGAAAAACTTCTCCTCCACGGCCTCTCCAAGGGCACCCGCCACCAGCTGTGGAAAGGGCACACCCTGAGCCCCGGGATGGGCACCCCGTGCTTGGGGGGGGGTCCCTTTGGTGCTCCCTACCGGGTGGGCGCCCGCCACGAGCTCATCCAAAAAATCCAACCAGCAGAAAAAAGCCACCAGGCTCTCCTTCCCCGCGAAGTCCCCGGCACCTCCGGCATCCCCCGGCGACCTGCGGGGCGCAGAGCCTGCAGAAACGGGGGTGAAACCCCCCCGCCCACCCCGGTGGGCAACCGGTGGCCACTTTTACCTCCAGCTGGCCCTGCCCATGGCCAGGACGTCGTCGGGGTGGGCGCAGGGGGGCACGGCACCGTGGAGGTGGCAGAGGTGCTCGCTCAGCAGCTGGCACAGGGCGCCGCTGCGCACCAGGCAGGCTGCGGCCGCCTCCTGGGGCAGCTTCGTCAGCAGGAGCAAGTTTTCCCGAGCCTTCAGCGCCACCCTGCTCGCCTGCGAGGAAGAGGAGGAGGAAGAGGTGGTGGCAGGAGCCCTGCTGTGTCCATCAGCCCCCCCCCTTGCCTGCCTTTGCCCCCCCTACCTGGCTTTTGCACAGCCCCACCAAGGAGGTGACGAGGTTGCCGTCCCTCCGTGCCGGGGGATGCTCCGCACCCTCTCCGGGGGGGGTGCCGGGCTGCTCTTGAGCCTTCCTCCCGTTCAGGATGCTCTTACCCTGGAGAGGAAGAGGATGGAGGCCAGGAGCTTCCTCCTAAAGCACCAAACCCCCCCGGGGAAGGAAGGGGGGGGCTGCGCACCTCCAGGATGTAAGCCAGCAGGGTGGGATCCTGCTGGATCTTGGCGCAGAGCACGGCGGCGAATTGCGCCTCCTCCTTCTCCGTGCCCGAGCCCAGGGGGTGCCCGCTGAGCTGCAGCAGCTTCTGAAATTATTTTTGGGGGGGGAGAAAAGAAGACAAGGAGCTGCTCGGCTGCCCTGCCCGGCACCATGCGCTGCCAGGGGTGGGGATCAGCATTTTGGGGTGACTCAGTGTCTGCGGCAGCACCAGGGCCAGTCCCGGCACGCAGCGGCACCGCCGAGCCCCTGCGCATGGTGTTTTTTTTTTTGGGGGGGGGGGTAAACGCGGCGTTTCCCAGCCCCCTGGGGTTATTGTGGGGGGGCACGGAGCAGCCCCCTACCCACCCCACCACGCTCACCTGCACCGGCCTGTGCACGTTGAGGTAGTGCAGGAGGGGGTGCTGCACCTGGCCCAGCACCCGGCTGAAGAAGAGGAGGACCTGCTGCCTCATCCCGGGGGGGTACTGGAAAGGAAAGGAGGGGAGGGGGTCAGCCCCCTCATTTGGGTGCCCCCAAGCACCCACCGAGCTCCACAACCCCCCCTCGGTGCGGGTTTGCTGCTCCCCAAAGTGAGGCAACGCCCCCAGGACCCCCACCCGGGTTCCTTTCCCTTTGGAAATCACGGATTTTGGTTCCCTCATGCCAAAAAAAAAAAGAAAAAAAAAAAAGAGCCGCTCTATTTAGGCAACAATTACTTAAAGAGGCACCTCAAAAAAGCTTGTGGGAGCGCCGCGCCGTGCGCCCCCGCCTCCTGGCACCCATGGGTGCCCCCCCGGCCTCCTACCTCCGCCTTGCCCAGCGTGCTGAGGGTCTCCAGGACCTTGTGCTGCAGCAGGTACTCGAGGCACGGCCCGGCCTCCCCCGCCGGGTGCTGCTTCTCCTCGTACACCAGGATGTCCAGCATCTGCTTGAGGCGCCAGGGAATGTCGGTCTGCTTGGCGGGGGTGCTCTCGTCTGCGGGCACGGAGCGGGGTGAGAGGGGGGGATACGTTTTTTGGGGGTGCCCCCTCGCGCTCCCCAGGCTTTGAATTCTCTCCTCCAGAGCGGGAGCGACGCTAGATGGCAATGTGAGGAGGATGGAGACCCAGAAGCACCCGAGGTCGCTGCCTCCGCTCGGGGCCTAGCGAGTTGCCGCCGGCTTCCCGGTATCGGGGGCACGGTGCCGGTGGGGAAAAGGGAAGGCTGAAAAGCTCAAGGCTCTGTTTTGGTGCTCCGGGGGAATTAGGAGGATACGACCTCCATGGGATCCAGGAGAGGGTGCCCCAGCTGGAGCCCTGCCACCCAGGCCAGCCGCGGTGCAGCGGGGTCGGCACCGTGCCCCGTTACCGCACGGTGACCCCTTGCTGAGCACCAGGACCTCACTTCCAGGACTTCTGAGCCTGATTTGGGGTTTGGGGACCCCCTCCCTGGGCGTGGGAACGCAGCTCCCACACCACAGGACCCCACCTTGGGGCGTGGAGACCTCAGATTAAAGCACGGGGACCCCAGCTGAGGGCAGGGGGACCCCAATTTAGGGCGCGGAGACCCCAACTTTTGGCACAGGGACCCCAATTTAGGGCACGGCGATCCCAGTTTAGGGCACGGCGACCCCCCCCCCGAAGCCCCCACTCACCCGTAGCCTCCAGGTAGTAGCCGGTGATGCCTTTCCAGTGCTCGGTGAACGCCTCCAGCAGGTCCACGCTGGGCTCCCGCTGCGCACACCGGGGCCGCGGTCAGGGGCGCACGGACCCCCCCCCCCTTCCCCGACCCCACTGCACCCCCCCGCTCACCGTTTCCACCGCCTGCTGCAGGAGAGCTCCTAAACGGCTCAGCATGGCTGTGCCCGGCCCTATAACCGGCCCTATAAGCGGTCCAAGGCACCGGATCCGGTGCGCCCCCGGTGCGCCCCCGGTGCGCGCTGGCTCCGCCCGGCGCCGTGCGGGGAGGGCGGTGCGGGGACGGCGCCTCCCCCGGCTGGGATCTGGGGCGGGGAGAGGGGGGGGGACTCGGGGAATGGGGCTGGGTTGGGGGCTGGAGGGGTCTTTGGGGTTAGGGGGGGGTGGGAAAGTGGCTGGCAGTAAAGCGGAGAAGGGTGGGGGTGGGGATGGAGTCATGGGGTGGCCCCCCCTGGGCACACAAGGATGGGGACAGCACCCCAAAACATCCGTATACACATGGGGACAGCCCCCCCGTTGACATCAGGATGGGGACAGCCCCCCCAAATGTCCATATACACATGGGAACAGCCCCCCCGTGCACATCAGGATGGGGACAGCCCCCCCAAATGTCCATATACACTTGGGGACAGCCCCCCCGTGCACACCAGGATGGAGAGATCCCCCCCCAAACACCCATATACATATGGGGACAGCCCCCCCGTGCACACCCAGATAGGGACAGCCCCCCCAAAACACCCCAAAGGGGACGCCCAGCCCCGCTGTGACCCGCTCCTCCTTGCAGGGAGAGCAGCAGCCGGCCAGCCCTCTGGCACAGCCCCTCTCACCTCCTCCCGTGACACTTTTTGGGAGAAGCCAAGTTTTATGATTATTTAATCCTTTTAAAAAACAAAAATAATAAAAATAATAAAAAAATATGTTTCCATGATTAAAAACAAGCCACGACAAACACAGCTGCCTCCAAGCAGCCTGGCGCAGCTGCAGCCACTGAGCAGAGCCCCGGCCCCACTGCGGGGTCAGGACCCCCGAGCAGCCCCCCCTGTGCTCCGTGGCCCCCCCATTGCTCGGTCCTGGGGTTCACCCGTGCGAGAAGGGGTCCCTGGGGGGGGGATTTGAGGGGGGCCTGGTTTGGACCAGCCCCACAGGAGAGGCTGCAAACTGGGAAAAATCTGCGCCCCGGCTGCAGCGGAGAAATTGCAGCCCCACTTTTGGCGAGTTTGCGTGTGCGGATATATAAAATTGATATAAAATGGATCAAAAACGGCTAGGCAGGTGTAGGCGCGGCGTCGATACTGGAGGCTGGTCCTGCACGATCCACGTGCAGCACGAGGTTGGGCTGCCAGGTGCCCGGCGTGGCGGGGGCTGCCCCGGTGCCGCTCACTTCGCAGCCTTCATCTCCCACTCCTGCGAGGTCCCGAAACACGAGGGGGTCACCCCAAGGGTGCTGGGCCCCCAAAAAAAGGTCCCAGAGCTCTCGTTGTGCCCTCATCACCTGAACTCTGCCGTACCTTTCTCTGCTGGAGGACTTTTCCCTTCTCCACGACGCCCGCCGAGGGCGAGCGCTTCAGGGCGCTGCGGGCGGACGCCGTGCGCCTCAGGAGCGGGGAGAGGAAGGAGCCCTGCTGGGAAAACCGAGCTGGGAGAGCCAAAAAGGGCTATCCGCTCCCCAAAACCCCCCTCCGAGCAGTGCACGGAGCCCCTGCCCTCCCCACGGACCCCCGCCGTGGCCCACCCGTCTCCCCCCTGCCCCAGGGACCCCCACCTCGGAGGCAGCCGAGCTGGCGGTGGCGGCGATGTGGCCCCTCAGGGACTTGCCGATGGCCAGCAGGTTCATCTCGGAGCCAGCCTTCATCCTGCTCTTCCCCCTGCGAGCCCTTTCCATCTGCCCCACCTTCTCCTCCAGCTTGGGGAACGCTCTCCTCCTCCCTGCGGGGACAGCGGGGCGCTGCCGGGCACGGGCACGACCCTAATTGGGGTTGGGTGCCCAAGCGGAGCCCCCCGGGGGTCCTACCGATGAGGAAATCCAAACCTTCCGGAGCCCCTTTCCTCTCGGGCAGCGTCAGGGTGCACTGGGCTGGGGAGAAATCCCTGCTGCGAGCTGGTGCTGGGGGAAGGAGGAAAGCTGGAGGGAGCACGGCGCGGCACCGAACCACCCAGCACCCCAAGGCGAGGGACCACGGAGGGTGTTTGAAGCCAGCCGGGGCCAAATCCCGCTGCTTCCCAAATCCTTCCCACCCCATCCAGCCCCTTCTCACCTCCCTGCGAGGGCACGGAGCTGCTGCAGGTGCCGGACGCGGGTCTCCGGCGCTGCCCGTGCACGGCTCCATCCAAGCTCTGCTGCTGAAGGAAAAACCAAGAAAAATTGGTGGCCGAGGAGCCAGCGGGGGGCTGGCCCCCTCTCCCCGACCCCATTTCGGGGGGCTGAGGGCTCTGGGCTGAGGTTACCAGCCGCTGCAGCCGCTCCGTGTTGGGGTGCCCGGAGGGGTCGTCCATGTAGGCGTTGGGGGTCGGGAAGCGGCGCAGCAGCAACCCGCTGCAAGCAGGAGAAAGTTGGGGAGGGGGCTTAATTAATTCCTTAATTAATTCCTTAATTAATTAATTCCCCCGGGGCAGCAGCGGTCGTGCTCCATCCAAAATCTCCTCACCCTGCTCCGTCTCCCAGCCTGGGGGGCTCCTCCTGGGGGCTGGCAGCGGCCCCCCCCCGTCCTCCCCTGGCCCGCAGGGTTTTCAGCCAAGCCTCCCTCTCCTCCTCCGAGCGGGCCTGGGGTGGGGCAGAGGGGATGTGGGCAGGGGGTGCCCCCCCCCTCCCCAATTATTTTTTTTTTGGGGCACCCTAGGGTGCCAAAGGGGAGCCGCTCACCTGCAGCAGGGCGAGCTCCCGGCCCCGCTGAGCCACGCAGATTCGGAGGTGCCGGGGGGAGCCCCCGGGGGGAGCGGGGGTGACCTCGCAGCCGTCCAGCAGCAGGGCGCAGACGGGGCCCGGAGCCCCCCCCCCGTTTTCCTCGGGGAACCTGCGCAGGGCCCCCTGCACCGCGCACCACAGCCGCCGCCAGCGCCCGCGCAGCCGCAGCGCCAGGAACCCTGTGGGATCACCCCCCCAAACCCCACCCCATAATATCAGCAGCAGGGTCCTGGGGACGTGGCGCTGCTCGGGGACACCCCCGGGGGCACCTCACCTCCTTTAGGGTCCTCTCTGGGGTTTTGGGATGCTTCCTCCTGCTCCTCTTCCTCCTTCGAGCCCAGCCGGAGCGCCTGGGGATGGAGAGGGGGGGAGCCCCGTCCCCATGGGGTCTGGGCACCCCGTCCCCACCCTAAAACCACCCCAGCATGTCCCGATGGGGACAGCGGGGTGGGATTTTGGGGTGTCTGTGGTTTATTTGGGGGAAATGAGCGGCTCACCCTGCTGAGCCTGCTGGGGGGCGATGCTGGGGGGCTGTGGGGTGCCAGCCCGCTGGGGGAGTTGCTGCTGACCTCCTCGATCACCTGCAGAGGGGACAGGGAGGGGGCTGCAGCCCCTGCACGTGGGGGTGGGGATGGGATTGGGATTGGGATGGGAACTGGGAATGGGATGGGACAGGAACTGGGATGGGAGCTGGGAATGGGATTGGGATGGGAAATGGGGATGGGATGGGAAATGGGGATGGGATTGGGATGAGATAGGAGTTAGGGATGGGGATGGGATGGGAACTGGGAATGGGATGGGAAATGGGGATAGGACAGGAACTGGGATGGGAGCTGGGAATGGGATGGAAACTGGAGATGGGATGGAGATGGGGATGGGACTGGAACTGGAATGGGATGGGGGCTGGGAATGGGATGGGAACTGGGAATGAGATGGGAACTGGGGATGGAATGGGAGCTGGGGATAGAATGGGAGCTGGGGATGGGAACTGGGAATGGGATGGAACTGGAAATGGGATGGGAACTGGGGATAGGACAGGAGCTGGGAATGGGACAGGAGCCAGAGACGATTTGGGATCTGGGAATGGCCCAGGAACCAGACACAGCCACGACACCCCCCAACCCATCACACACCCCCGCAGGGCTGCACCCCCATTCCCCCCCCATTCCCCCCTTACCCCCCAGCCCCAAACCCTGCCCGCGCAGAGCCCTGCCAGGCTGCGACACCTCCAAACCTTCCTCCAGTCCTCCGCCTGCTGCCGGCTCGGGAAGCCGATGACCAGCGCCTCGCCCGCCGGCCCCGTCACCTTCAGCGCCCGCGGCAGCTTCTTGCTCCCCGTGCCCTTGGAGGCCACCCGGCACCCCCTCAGCTCCAGCTCCAGCACCGGCTGCGGGTCCGCGGCACGCCTGAAACCCTTGGGGGGGGTCGGATACACGGCGGGGGTCACCCACGGCACGGGGAGCACGGGGACCCCCTTGCTCGCCCCGTGCGCCCCAAATTTCCTGCCTCGCACCAGCAGCGCGTGCTCGCGGACGATGAAAAGCTGCTTGGCCCAGCGCCCCAGCCAGCGTTTCCTCCAGAGGAAGCCGCAGAGCTGAGCCTCGGGGCGGCCGGGGGGCTCGTTTGGAAGGGGGGGGCCGCCGGCCGGTGGTCGCCGGAGGTAGTGGGCACGGTCCTGGGCACGGTCGGGCAGGGGCGCAGCGTCCTCGTCCTCCCCGTAGGACTCGTAGTGGCTGCTGTCGGTGTCGGCGCCGCCTGCGAGCCCAAGTGGGGGCCTCGGGAGGGTGCTGGGGGCACTTGGTGGGGTGGGGGGGGGCAAGGGAGGGGGTGTCGGGTGCTCACCAGAGCCGCTGCACCCCCCAGGGCCGAAGGGTTCGGTGTCCTCGTAGGAGTCGTCGGGCGGTGGGGATGGAGAGGTGCTCGGTGAGGTGCTCTGTGGGGGGGGAAACAGGGTGCTGGGGGGTGCTGCTTGGCCCCGGGGGGGGCAAAAAATGGGTGGGTGCCCCAAAAAATGGGTGGGTGCCCCAAAAAATGGATGGGTGCCCAAAAGATTGCCCAAAAAGTGGGTGGGGGGCTCGTGTGCCACCCTCCCCAGAGCAGCCCCCCAGCCCCATATGAGCGAGGTTGCAGCGGCTCCTGGCACCCCCCTGTCCCCCCCCCACGCCCCCCTTTGCCCCCCCCACGTCCGTACCCCACCGTGGGGGCTCTGGGTGCTGCCCGGGCGGCGCTCGCACGCTCTCCCTCCCCTTGCATCCTGCGTCCTGGTTCCTTGGAGAGGGGGGGGGGACACAGAAAAGGATTACACGGGGGGGGGCAGCGAAGATCCGGACCCCCAAATGGGGCTGTGCATGACACGGGGAGGGGGGGGCGCAGGGCTTGGGTCGGACTCACCCGAATTATCCCGGCCCTGGGGGGTCCCGAGGAGGGCGAGAGGCAGCGCATGCTCATGTACTCTGCATCCTCTGCTGCGAGGGGGGGGGGGGAGAGCAGAGTCACGACCCCTGCCCCCCTCCCCGGGGCCTTGGCACCCCCCCCCCGCCCCCAAAACCCTGCGCTCACACTGGGGGCTCTGCAGCCGCCGCAGGAGCTCGGCCACCGACTTCTTCTTGGCTCTGGCCTCGGCGCTGAGGCTCTCGCGGTCCAGGATGAGCAGGAAGGAGCGCAGGTCGCACAGGAGCCTGTCCAGGTCTTGGGGGGGGGGGGACAGGGATGGGGTTGGGGACAGGGTTGGGGACGTGCCAGTGGTGACTTCGTGCCCTGTGCCCCCCCCTGCTCGGCACAATTCCCCTATTGATGCCCCCAGGGGAGGGGGCCGGGTGCTGAAGGCCCCCTCTGTGCCGGCACACAGCGGGGTTGTTCCAGGTTTGGGCGAGGGGAGAGCAGCACCCGGGGGGCTGAGCCGTGAGGAAGAGGAGGAGGGTGATGAAGGCTCCTCGGGGCATGCCCCAAAATCCCCTCCGGGGGCTGGGGAGGGCAGGGAGCAGCGGGATCAGTGCCGGGACCCCTGTCCCGTGCCGGGGTGGGGGCACCCTACAGGCCAAGGGGTTGCTTTGTGCCTCCTCGCCGTGGCCGGAGCGCAAGGAGAGGACCCCCCCAGCCCCCAAAAGCTGCCCCCATCAGCTCCACATCCCGAACCCCAAACCCTCCTGCTGCAGATGCCCCCCCCCAGCTCCGAGCCTCCTCCTGCTCTGGGATCCCCCCAGGAGCCAGATTTTGCGCCCCCGTGGTGCCCCCCCCGGCACCCCCGTGCCATGCGCCCACCCCCGGGGGCTTTATCTGGATGCGACGCAGCCCCACGGAGGGCAGCAGCCCCCCCAGGGAAGGGGGCAGCCGGTGGTGGGGGACGTGGGAGAAGCCCCCCATGGAGGCACGGGTACGGGGGGGCCCCGACCTCCCCTCCTGGCCTCATCCCATAGCCGGGGAGCCCGGGGTGCGCCTGGGGAAGGAGGGTGGGGAGGGGGGGGGGAGGAAACATCTGGCAGGGCAGCGAGGCTGAGCAATGCCGGAGCCGGGCCCAAACATCTGGATTGCCCTGGAAACTGGGGATGGAAACTGGGGGGGGGGGGGGACGGAGCTGGGAGCTCCCCGGGGTGCTGGGGGGTGGAGGAGGAGGAGGGGGGGGTGGGAGGAGGGGGGGGGGTTGGGGAAGGGCAGGGTGCCCGGTGTGCCTGGCTCTCCCTCTCCCTCCCTTTCTCCTCTCTCCTCCACCCAGGCCGAATTCCTGGGCCATGACATCTCCGGCCACTCGCTCCCCCAGCCTCCAGCCTCGGCCTCCACCCCCCCGGACCTTCCTCTGCTCCCTCACCCCCCCCTCATCATCATCACCACCCCCCCTCATCAGCATCACCCCCACCCCTCGGTGCCCCCCGGCTTTCCAAAGGTGCCCGGCGCGCCCTCGGGTGCGCAGCAGGCAGGGGTTTGGGGGGGGGGCTGCCCTCCGTGGTGCCCCCCCCGTGCCAAACTCCAGCTCCTGGGGTTGGGGGGATGCAGTAGAGGCAAAAAGCAGCCTCCTCGGTCTTTTGGGGGGGGTGTGGGGGGGTGAGGAGAACCCCCCCAAAACTCGGAGCTGTCTCCCAGCGCTGCGCCCTGCGCCCGCTGCCATCCCCGAGGAGGAAGAGGAGGAGGAGGAGGAAGGGTCACCCAACGGATGCCACCCAAAGGATGAGGTCTGGACCCCCACGAAGGGCATGGGGGGGGGGTTTGAGGGTGTTGTTTTTTTTTTTTTGGGGGGGAGCAGCAGCCCCGGAGCACCCCAGGGAGCGTGGAGGCTCCGGCCAAGCGCGGGGCGGGTGACTCAGCCTGGAGCTGCTCCCAGCCGCAGCGTGACCCCGTGCTGCGGGGGGGGGCTCAGGGACACGGCTCCAGGGCGGGGGGGGGGGTCCCTGTCCCACACCCCCCCCTCCGCCGCTGAGCCCCCAAAACTGGGGGAAAGAAGCCCACGGAGGGAGCAGCCGGCCCCACTTGGGGGCACCCCAATTCCCCCCCCCCGTGTACCCCCCTCCCCAAAAACAGGCACCTCCTGGCCCCCTCCCTCCCCAGCGCCCCCCCCCCTTGCTCTCAACCCCCCCGGGACACCCCCATTCCCGGGACCCCCCCCCCCCGCCCTGCTGCACCCTTTTGGCACCCTGCACAGCCTCTGCCCTCTCCATTACCTCTTTGCAAGCTCGCCCCCCACAGCTTCACACGCCCCCAGCTTTGTGCCCCCCCCCCCCGTTTTGCACCAGTTTTGCACCCCCAGCTTCACACCCCCACGTTTTGCCCCCCCCAGATTTCCCCCCCAAGTTTGCACCCCCCAGATCCGCACCCCCTATTTTTGTACCCCCAGGTTTGCACCCCCCTGGCTTACACCCCCCGAGTTTCCCCCCCCAGGTGCACCCCCAGCTTTGCACCCCCCCCCGGGATGCACCCCCAAGGTTCGCACCCCCCCCGCTTCACACCCCCTGGATTTGCACCCCCCCAATTTTACCCCCCCGATTTCCCCCCCCACTTTTGCGCCCCCACAGTTCGCACCCCCCACTTCGCCCCCCCCAATTTCCCCCCCCACCTTTGCACTCCCCCGGTTCCCACCCCCCCACTTCCCACCCCCCACCTTCGCCCCCCCAATATTTGCACCCCCAGATTTCCACCCCCCCCAGTCCCGTTTCACACCCCCAAATTTCGGGTCCCCCCCCCCCCTCTCCACGGTACCTCCGTGCCGCGCCATGGTGCGCGCAGCGCTCACATTGCGCGCCCGGGGCCGGGGTTGCGCGCGCCCGGCCGGGCTCGCACCCGCCCCGGGGACCCAAAACGCCTCGGAGCCGGGGGGGGGGGAAGGCGGAGAAGTCCCCCCCCCCAAAAAAAAATTAAAATAAGCGCAGCACCGCCGCCTGCAGGGCTGGGGAGGGAAGGAGCCCAGGAGTAAAGCCAGGTCACCTTTAATCGGAAGCAACAACGCGCACCGGCACGGGGCGGGGGGGGGGGGGGGGGCCGGAATTAAATCCCAGAAAGTGACTCGAGACCCCCCCCCCAAAGACCCCCCCCCCGGGGTGAAAATCCCGGATTTAAAATCCCGGATTTGTACTCCTGGGGGGGGGTTGTGCAGGGGAATGGTGAAAGGCAGCGCGGGGGCCGGTGCGCAATTGGCGGGGTTTTGCCCCCAAAATTTACATTCGGAGCGGCCCCAGCGGGGGGGGGCAGCGGCTGGAAACGGGGGGGGGGGGCAGCGTGTATGGGGGGGTGCGGGGGGGGGGCTCTGCCCCCAAAATTTGTGCCCGAAGAAGGTGCTGGGGGGGGGGGGGGGGGGAAGCTGCACAGGGGGGCAGCACCTAGTGCCCTGCTGCGACCCCCCCCCTAATTTCCCCCCCCGTTTCCCTATTTCACCCCCCCCCCCAAAAGGCCATCTGCACTCACACACACACACACCCCCCAAGCTCAGGAGCTGCCCCCCCCAGCCCTGCCAAGCCCCCCCCCCCCAATTTTCTAGCCCCATCTTTTTGTCCCCCCCCCCAATTTTACCCCCATCCATGCCCCCCCCTCACCCCCCCAGCTGGGTGCCAGGCAGGTTTTGGCAGTGTACGAGTGGTCGTGGTGCACGGGGGGGGGACACCAGGGTGAGGGGGGGGTAAAATGAGCTGGGGGGGGGTTAAATGAGCCTGGGGGGGGGGGCATTAAAATGAGCTGGGGGGGGGACACCCCCACCATGAGCCACATCCTGCAGGCGTTCCCCATCCCTGGGGGGGGGCACGGGGGGGTGCTGAGCCCGGGGGGGGGTGCTGAGCCCAGAGGGGGTGCCACCCCCATCAGCGTGCCTGGGGGGGGGCGAGATGGGGGCAAATTCCTCCCCCCCCCCCCGCAGAACCGTGCCCCCAGCCCCATCAGCTCACTGCAAGTTGGGCACGGAGAGGGGGGTCCCGGAGAGGATGGGGGGGGGCACAAGGCTGAGCCCCCTGCAAAACGGTAGGGGGCTGGGGGGGGGCCGTGAGGGGTGTGGGGGGGTGCTAAAAACCGGCTGGGGGGGGGTCGTGGCGCCGGGGGGGGGGTCAGAAGAGGAAGGCTTTCTTCTTCAGCTCGTTGCGCTTCCACAGGGCCAGCTTGCTGAATTCCTCGGGGGGCATCTCGAAGACCCGCAGGAAATCCTCGGGGGAGAGGTGCCTCTGGGGGGGCGAGGGGGGGTCAGAATGTGGTAAGACCCCCCCCCAAATATTGTCTGCCCCCCCCCAGGCGCAGCCCCTTACCTCCAGCCTGGTCCTGTCCACGCCGGGGGGCAGCTTGACGCGGCCTCTGTTGGTCACCATCAGCATCTCGTAGGGGTAAATCTGGGATGGCGGGGGGGGAAAAAAAAGCCGTGAGACCCCCCCCCACGCACGCAGAGCCTGGTGCCCCCCCCCCTGAAGCCCCCCCCCCCCCAAAAAGCCCCCTCACCTTTTGCTCCAGCATGCTGGGCAGGGAGTTGCCTCTGTCCATGCGCCCGCGCTGCCCGTTCTGCGGGGACGAAGGCGGCACCATCATCATCCTCACAACCCCCCCCCCCCCCAAAAAAAAAAAAATAGACACCAGCCGCCCCCCCACACCTTCATCCCGCCCCCCCCAGCCCCTCCGAGGTGTCCCCATGTGTGTCCCCCCCCCTCCATACGTCACCCTCTGGGCGCTGGCAGCCGGCTGGGCACTCACCTGCACGCCTGAAAAAGAGGGGAGGGGGCTCAGCACCTCCCTGGCTGTGTCCCCCCCCCCAGATGACAACAAATCCCACCACAGGTGACCCCCCTGGACCCGAGGATGTCCCCAGGGGTGTCCCCAGGAGTGTCCTCCCCATGCCCAGGGGTGTCCCCCTGTCCCCAAAGATGTCCCCTGGTCCCCAGGAATGACCCCCCTGTCCCTAGGGGTGTCCCCCCGTCCCCAAAAATGCCCCCCCATGTCCCCAGGGGCGTCCCCCCATGTCCCCAGGGACATGCCACCATCCCCAGGGATGTCCCCTTGTCTCCAGGAGTGTCCCCCCATCCCCAAAAATGTCCCCACCCATCCCCAGGGATGACCCCCCTGTCCCTAGGGGTGTCCCCCCTCCCCAAAAATGTCCCCATGTCCCCAAGAACATCCCCATGTCCCCAGAGATGTCCCCCCTTCAACCCCAGGAATGTCCCCCCATCCCCAAGGGATGTCACCCCCTGCCCCCAAGGGATGTCCCCCCATCCCCAAAGCTGTCCCCATGTCCCCAGGGCTGTCCCCCCCCATGTCCCCAAATGCGTCCCCCCCCCATAAACACTCGGCTCTCACCCGGGCTCCCCTTCTCGCTGCTCCCCGAGCTGAACTCCGCCGACTGCAGCTGGCAGGGGACAGGAGGGGACATCGGGGGACAGCGTCAGGGGGGTGCCACCACCCCCCAGGACCCCCCCCAACACCACGGGGAGCCCCCCCCCGGCCCCACTCACCCGGGTCAGGGTGCTGCGGCCGGAGGCGGGCAGCGAGGAGCTCTTGTAGCTGCCGGTGTGCAGCGCTGGGAGAGAGCGGGAGGTCAGGACTGGGAGTACTGGGAGGGGACTGGGAGGGGACTGGGGGGGTACTGGGATGGTACTGGGGGGGGGGACAGAGTTACTGGGGGCTGTCCTGCCCCACGTACACGTGTGGAAGGGCGTCCGGTCCGGCAGCGAGCGGGTTTTCCTGCGGATGGGCAGCGATTTCTCCATCTCCTCCTTCAGGATCAGCTTCCCCAGGTTGGAGGTGACCTGGGGGGGGGGGGACAAGGGACACGCGGGGGGGGGGTCAAGGCTGGCACCTCCCCAGCCCCCCCTGGACCCCCCCGGGGGTCCCATCACCTTGCTCAGCTCCTGCCGCTGGAGCTCCCGCAGGCTCTTCATCTCCTCCGTCAGATCCTCCTCCTCCTCCTCGCCTCTCTTGGAGGCCATCCTCCTCCTCCACTCCGTCTCTGGGGGAAAAAAGGAGGATTTTCGTCCAGCCCCAACCCCGACACCCCCAGAGGGGGGGGTCTCTTGTGGATTTTTTTGGGGGGGGGGGGAGAAACCACCCCAGCACCTACCCACGACGGCCAGGGACGGGGGGCACGGCCAGTAGTCGGTCTCGATTTTGGCAGGCTGGTTGGGGTCGGGGGGCTGCGCGGCGGGGAATTTGGACGACTCGATGATCAGATCCTCGATCAGGTGCTTCCCGTGGTGGGGGCCGCTGTGGGGCTCTGGGGGGGCACACGGGGGGGGTGAGATAATTAAAGGGGGGGGGTCCCCGGTGCCGCGTGCCGTGCGCCGCGCTCACCTTTCTGCCGGTAAATCGGGGGCTTCTTGTAGATGTTGAGCTCCGTGGTGTCGGTCTCTGTATGGGGAAGGGCAGGGTTAGCCCCCCCCAAAAAGGTCCTCGCCCACCCCCGTTTGCCCAGTTCCCCCAGTATGGGGGGGGGCAATGGGATTTGGGGGGGTTTTGGGTGCGTACCGGGGCGGTGGAAGTGCTGGACGCTGCTGCGGGGCGTGCTGGCGGCCGGCCGAGGGGGGGGCTGCGAGGTGCCGCCGGGGGTCCGGCTCTCCAACCACTCCCGGATGACCTGGGGGGGGTCATGAAGGGGTGTGGGGGGGCGAAATTTGGGGGTGGGCTCGGCGCTCGGCGTCACCCCCCGTGCACAAATCCCCCCCCGGTGCACTCACCTCGGGGGACGGAGGAGGAGAGATGGATTTGGGGGACAGCGAGCGCTGCAGGGGGGGGGGGACAAAAAAGAGGGGGGGTTAATCCCACAGCCAGGGACTCCCCAAATCCCTGGGGGGGGGGATTTTGGCCCCCCTCACCTCCCGGCTGCGGGGCAGCTCCACGTGCTCCATGAGGGAGTAGGTGAAGTGGGGCTCGTAGATCATCAGGTCGGGGCGCTCGATGTCCAGGATGGCCTTGTCCTTGGGGATGGCGGCCAGGTCCTTGTAGCCCAGCACCTCGTTGTCCATTTTGGCCTGGAAAAAAAGAGGCGAAAAACAGCGATTTTGGGTGCGGGAGGGGAATCTGGGGGTGTTTTCCCAGCAGTTTTTGGGGAACGAGCTCTTACCACGATGCTGGAGGGCGAGCCCGGGACGCTGGAGCCACGCGAGGAGCAGACGCTCCCAGGGGAGGTCAGCGGTTGCTGGAAGGAAGGGATGGGGAATTTGGGATTATTTAGGATGATTTGGGATTATTTGGGATTGGGATTACAGATTTAGGACGATAGATTTCCGATCTGGGATTTGGGATGGTAGGTTTGGGAGCTGGGATTTTGGCAACCCCAAATTTTGGGCTCCGGGCTGGAGCGGGGCCATGGCACGAGGGCGCGGGGGCACCCCAAAAAAAAAAAAGGGGGGGGGGGAGATGCCCCAGAAGGATGGGGGATTCCTGGGTGGGCCCTGGGGGGGGGTCTCCTTGCCCCCAATTTTTAGGTTTAGGGTTTGGGGATGTTTGGGAGGGGACGGGGACACGTTGCCACTAGATGGTGCTGCCAGGCCGGGAGGAGGAGGAGGAGGAGGAAGGCAGGGGAGGAAGGCAGCCCCAGGGGGGTCCCCAAATTCCAGCACCCCCCCCCAAAGCCCCCTGCCCCTCCCCTTTACCTTCTGCAGTCTTTCCATTCAGCTGCGCACCGGAGGGGCCGGGTCAGTCACAGGGTCCTGTGATGGGGGGGGGGCAAGAGCAGAGATTTTGGGGACCCCCCCCAAAAGGTGGGCACGCAGCACCCCGGGGCGAGGTGCCACCCACCCTGGGGGGGGGACACAAAAAATTCCGGGTCCGTTTGGGGTTAAGGGGGGGGGATTGGGGCCCCCCACTCACCTCTGTGGCTCCGCATCCCTCTGGGTGCCGACGCCGGGCTGGGGGCTCGGGGGCTGCCTCTGTAATAGGGGGGGGGGGTGAGGGGGGCAGGGTTGGGGGCTCCCCAATTTTGGGATCGATCCCTGGCGCTGGGGGCTCGCCGAGAAACCCACGGGCACCTGCCCCAGCCCCTAAACCAGGGGCAGCACCCACCACGAGGGACCCCAAAGGGACCCCAAAAGGACCCCAAGGAACCCCAAAGGGACCCCAAGGGACCCAAATGGGACCCCAAAAGGACCCAAAGGGGTTTATAGGGTGGCAGTGGTGCAGCTCCCAGCCCCGGCACCCCAATGGCCCCCGCCCCGTGGCCGGGTGGCTGCTGACGAGGGCTGAAAGCCGAGGGCACGAGGGTGCCGAGGGCTTTTGTCCCCCAGAAGGCTCCAGCAGCAGCGGGACGCGCGCTGCGCCCAACCCCTGCCCTCAACCCCCCCGGCTGGAAAAGCCCCGAAAAGGTTTTTTTAGAAAAAAAAAAAAACACAAATCCCCCCGGACAAAGGAGAATATTCCCCATTTTTTTTTTTGCCTCCCAACTTTCAGAGCGGGGAGCACCTGGAAAATAAAAATAAAGCAAACCTCGTGCCGGCGCTGAGCCCCAAACCTCCCCAAAACCTCCCCAAAACCTCCCTCGGGGTATGGGGCTTTGGGGTGCCAACCACCCCCAGCCCCCCCCCGGGACCTCAGCCCCAGTAAAAATGGGGAAGGGGGAAATGTGACATCCCCTAGCTCCTTGGGGGGGGGGGGTCGAGCTGCCGTAAAGGGGTTCGGAGCCTCCCCAAAAACCCCTTTTGGAGGTGACGCCATAAAAACCAGCCCCTATTTTGGCACCGGGGGGGGGTCAGATCCGCTCGCCCCCCAGCCCAGCAGCTCGGGGGCACCCCGGGGGCTGGGGGCCCGGTGTTGTTGGCACCCCTGGAGCGTGGCCGGGCACGGCACAAGGCGGCTTTGTGCTGGCCCCCCCCGCGCCCCCCCATGAGCTCACACTTTCCATCCTCCGAGCCAGGGAGGGCTCCTTCCTCCAGCAATGCCCCCCCCCTCCCTGCAATTTGGGGACCCCACGGGTGCCGTGGCGAGAGGAGGGGACACGCGTGGGACCCCCCCAGGAGCTGCTGGTGGTGGTGGTGGGGGGGTCCGGGGGGGGGCGAGCAGATGGATGAGCCGGCAAATAGGCAGAGGAAGGGTGGGTGCGGGGTGGCTGCGGATGCTGGGGAGGAAAAAGGAAAACAAACCCGAGCGAGGGGCTGGGGGGGGGGGGGGGAAACATTGCAGCCCCCCCACGGTTGGGTTAAGGGATGTGGGGGGGGGCAGCTTATCTGCTGCGGGCAGGGTGGGGGCCACCGCCCCACGGCACCCTCGCGGCTCCCCGAGATAAGGGCGGCTCGGGGACGGTGCCGCCGGGGGATTTTGGTGGCCAAGAGCCAGGAATAGGGTGGGGGGGTGAGGGGGGGGGACACACGTGCCGAGCCCCCCCCCGTGGGTACCTGGGGGGGGAATGGGGAGAGGGAGAGCGAGGGATGGACGGACAGACGGATGGACGGGTGGATGGATGGGGTGTGGGAGACCCCCCCCCAAAGCGTCACCAAGCCCAGGGGCTGTGGGGGGGTGGGGGGGGGCATGGAGAGGTCGGTTCCCCCCCCCCCAGACCCCCCCCACCCCGCCCCGAGGAAATCCGGATTTGACTTTTCACAGCCGCCAAAGCCATCAGCGCGCGGGGCCGGGCGAAAGGCCAGGCTGCACGGCCCCCCCCCAAAAAAAAAAAAACAAAACCCCCTAACCAGGGGTGGGGGGGAGCAGTGAGGACCCCCCCAGCCTTCCTCCCCTCGCCCTCCTCCTCCTCCTCTCCTCGCTGCCTTTCCCTCCCCATAGCAGCGTGCGCGGGCCCCCTGCCCTATCCATGCGCGGAGAGGGAGGGGGGGGACACCCGGGGGGGTCACAAGTTCCCCGAACAGCCGGTTCCTGGGAACGGCTCCGGCGTTTCCCAGCCTCCTCCTCCTCCTCCTCTTCCTCCCCTGCTCGCAAACACCCGGCTGATGGCGAGGCCCCGAGCGTCCTCCCCGCAACTCGATCGGGCCCGGGGCGCACGGGGCGCGCGGTGTCCGTTTCCTGCGCCCTGCTTCTCGCCCTTTCTGTCCCCCCCCCGGGGGCATCACCCACAAAGGGGGGGCTGTTTCTGGGCAGCCCCTTCGCCCTGCACCCAGCACTCGGGGTTTCGCCATCCCTGGCGTGGCTGCGCCCCCCCGTGCCTCGGTTTCCCTGGGGGGCTTGTGTCCCCCCCCCGCCACCCACCCCATTTAGGGGACACCAGGGACGTCGCCACCTCCTCCCAGTGCACCATTTCTCCCCGATCTGGGCCAAAACCTCACCTACCCACCCCAAAATCCCAACCAAACCGCCGGTTTTTAATCCAGGATGCGCGGCACCTGCCCAAAAGCCCCCCAAACCCTTGTTTTTTTTTGGGGTCCGATGCCCCCCCACAGGAATCCGATGGCCACACCGCAGCCCGCTGTGGCTCACGTGGCACGTAATCTGGGATTAGGATGGGATTAGCCTGCTCATCCCGCACGCGGAGGGGCCGCCGGGGACCCAGCGGGGTCCTGGAGATGCCCACGGCCCCCCCAAGTGAACCCCAAAATCTCCCAGCCCCCTGGGACACCCTGTACCGGGTGCCATGGGGACCCCGGAGCCACCACAGCGTGGCACCTGCCCAAAATGTGGCCGGGGGCTCTCCAGGGCCGAGGTGGCAGCTGGTGGCCCTGGTTTTACCGGGCTTAGCCCTGCCTGACCACCGACCCCGCACGCCCACGGCCCCATAGCGGGGTTGGGGCGCCCCAAAAAGGAGCCACTGCGGGGCCGGGGGGGTGCCAAAATCTCAGGGCGTGCCCCAAAACCACAACGAGACCCTCAGAGCATCGACCGCATCGCAACCAGCACCCCTGGGAGCGGGGGATGAGTGGTGTCCCCCCCCCAAAAAAAAAACCCTACAGGGCTGAGACCCCCCCAAAACTCACTCCACAGGTGGGGCCGGTAGCGCCCAGGCTCCTCCTCCCTCGGGGGACGCGGTGCCACTGCTGCTGTCCCCAGGGAGGGACTGGGATGTCCCCTGTCCCCAAAACCCCTGCTATGGGGGTGTTTCGGGGAGGGGGGGCATGGGATAAATCAGGTGCACCCTGGGGAGAGCCGCCCCCCCCGGGGAGGGGTATTCCCCCCGCGTCCCCACGTCACCGCCCTCCTGTCCCCAAGAGCCCCCTGGCAAGGGCAGCTCTGCCCCAAACAGGCATGGGGCAGGGGTGCAGCCCCCTAGGAGAAGAGGGGGGACAATATTTTAGGCTGCCCCCACCCCTTAGGACCCCCCCTCAACGTTGGGGAGGGCGAGCAGGGAGCAGCAACGGGGAACCCACGGGCGGTGGCCGCCGACCCTGCGCAACGCAGCCCCCCCCGGAGAAGGTCCCGACCCCAATCTCCCCTTCCCTTCGTCCCCACAGCCGGGGGGGGGCACTCACCTAGGGCTGGGGCCACCTCATGCTTCCCTCCAGGGGGGTGGGGACCCCCCGGCCTCCTCCTCCTCCTCCTCCTCCTCTCGCCGAGGCCGAAGCACGGCGCTGGGGCTCGCATCCGAGCGCCCGCCGCTATCGGGCAGCGCAGGCGGTGGCCGAGCAGCCCCCGGGGCGCTGATAAGGGGGAGCTCAGCACCCGGGGTGGGTGCGTGGGTGGGTTAAAGGAGGCTGGGGGGGGGGTGCAGGGTGGGGGGGGCACCCGATGCCGCTCCCCACCTCTGCTGCTGGCTCAGTCCCTTTCGGAACAAGAGGAGAATTAGCCGGCATCATGACGAAGCACTATTGGCGCTCGCTCGCGCGCCCAACGCTTCCCCGGCACAAAGAGGGAGGAAAGCGCAGAGGGACCCGGCCTGCGCGGCCCCGCTCGCTGGCAGGAGCAAGCTGGGGGGGTCCTGGAACCCCCCCCGTGCAAAGCAGCACCCTCAGCTAAAAGGTTTTGCCCCCCCCAATCCCAACGCTGAGCACCCCGCGGTGCAGTGGGTGGCGCGGCACAATCGCATCCACGGATCCTGCCCCAAAGCTGGGGGGGGGGTCCGAGGGTGGCACCCCCGTTAATTGGAGGAGAACCTCTTAGAAACACAGCTCCGGGGCTGAGGGTGCTCAGCAGAGCCCTGGGAGGTGCTGAGCACCTGCCAAAAAATAAAATAATAAAAATAAAACCTTGACCTCTGAGGGGAGCAGCTCTGCCCCTGCGCCGGCACTGGGCTCCCCTCCGCACCCCAATTCCCGGGGGGGCACCATCCAGCCCCCAGCCCTGGCGCTGAGCGGTGGGGCTGGCCCAGCACCGCAGGGTGTGCCGGGGCAGGGCGGGGAGGCTGCGGCCTCCTCGTGTCCTCCAGCAGGGAAATTTTGGGGTGGTTGGGAGGGAGAACCCAACCCGGGGGGGGCGCAGAACCCGTGCCGGCGGTGCCGCGGCGCAGGAAGCCGGCAGCTATTCCCGGCTGTGTGTGGGAGAGCTGCCTGGAGACGGGGCCTCCGCTGCTGGGTCCTCTCCCCCCAGGCACGCACGGAGCTGGTTGCTGCCTCAGTTTCCCTCCTGGCTCCCCAAAAAACAGCTGGATGCGCTCACGGGGGGAGCTGGATGCGCACACCGGGGGGATGGATGCACCAGGGGGCTGCGCACAGAGGGGTGGGGGCACGCACGCACCCTTGGGTGCCAAGGCCGGTGTAATTCAGAGGCCAAATCCCCCCGGTCCCAGCCGCAGGATGCTGACCTGCCCCATCCTGGGGGTCCCCCTGGGGCCGTGCCCGTCGCTGGCCGAGGCTGCAGCCGCCCCCCCCCCGGCGCTAACCCAGTTTCTCAAGCATGAAGCCAGCGCAGCGGCTGCTCGCCGCCTGCCTCCGGCACCCAGGGCACCCGATCCGGCTGCGGCTCCCGCAGCAGCACACCCAGCACCCAAGGGTGCCAGGGAGGGGGGGGCTGGAAATACCCCCTTTCCTGCCCCCCCAAGCACCGCGCACCAAACGAGAACCACGCGCGGCCACGCTCCGGAGAGCCCCCACGGGGTCACCGCGCCGTGTCCTTCACCGCCAGCTCTGCGGGGGGGCTGGGATGGGTTTAAAGGGGGGGTTATAGGGTGGGCAAGAGGAGAGCAGGGCCCTACCTTCAAGGGAGCCCCCGGCCCGCCGCAGGCAGGTTCGCCCGTCCGCCGGGAGCCATGCCTGCGCCGAGCATCCCCTCCCTGCGCCACGGCGCGTTGCTACAGCGACCGCCTCCCTCCGCAGCCCCAGCGATGGAGGAGGATGTGCAGGAGCCGCCTTCGGCCTCACGGGAGCCGGGTTGGCCAAGGGGATGCTCCCCTCCGGGCCCCTTCCATGGGGCGGCCACGCCGTGACCCCAAAGCCAAGCCGTGCCCCAAGGGGTTGGGGTTGGAGAGGGGCACCCCCGGGTGCTGCGCGCAGCGGGGTGGGGCTGGGGTGACAGCAGGGGTGTCAGGGGGGCCCAAAATTCCCCCATCACCCCCTAAATGAGCCCAGGGGATGGCAAAGTTTTGGGGAAGGCAGGGGGTTGGCGAGACATCCTCCAGTGCACTTTCTCCACCTCCGCCCCCCCGCCCCGGGTCTCACCTCAAAAAACAAGAAAGAAAACCCAGTGTGGGTTTTTTTTTCTTCTTCTTCCCCGGCCATAATTAAAAAGGACTCACCCTTCCGAGCCCTTTCTATCCCGGGAGGTCGAGAAGAAAGAGAGGGGAGGAAGGGGAAAAAAACCCTGAAAGAAAGGAGAGGAAGGGCTCGGGAAGGAGAGGAGAAGGGGAGAAAAAGGGACGGGGAAAAATTAAAAGCGGAGATTACACAAAGGGAACTCCTCTACCTTTGAAGCTTGGGCTAAATTGGGGAGGGGGCGGCGGGGGCAGGGAGGGTACAGACAGCTCGGCCCCTTTCTCAAAGCCCTCTCCTTTCAAGAAGGTCTCGAATTCCTGCGGAAACAAGGAGCCGGGGCTGGGGGGGCGAAGGAAACGAGGAGGGGAAGAAAAAAATTAAACCGGCCGCCCGGCTAATTCCTACCCAACACACCTGGGCAGGCAGCGCCGGGCGCATTGTTCGGCCCTAATTGCTGGGTGTTGCATTTCTCTCCTGCTTTTAAAGCTCCATTGAACTCAAACTGTTATAATTTTCTCCCCGTGCCCCCCCTCCATGCGCCCGCATTACGCTCGCGGGGCTTTGTAGGGGCTGGGGTGTGGGGGGAGATGTGGTTAAGGGGTGGTTTAAGGGATTACATCCTCCCCGCCGGCTGCCCAGGGCATTGTGAGAGGGAAAAGTAATTATGGGGAGGGGGCACGGCACGGGCTGGGGGCTGTGGGGGGTCAGACAGCCCCAAAATTGGGCTCTGTGACGATGCTCCGTGCGGAATTTGGGCACGGGGATGTGCAAGGTGCCACCGCGGTGCTGTGGGGACACGCGGGATGTCCCCAAGCATCAGGGCACAGGGTTTGGGGCACGGAGAGCTGGGTGCCCCCCGTGCCAAGGGGAGCAAAGCCCCCACTGGAAGGAAAAAAAAAACTCACCGAGGCTGGGTCCGTCTAGACGCTGCTTTTATTGGCCTTGGGGCTTCCTCCTTTACACACACATCAACTCCAAATTCTAAGCGTTTGGGCCTAAAACCGACTCAGAGGAAACAGCAGAGCTCGTAAAAAACACGACTGATAATAAAAAAATAAATCTAAAAAGGTTTTTGCTGCCTGCATCCACAGGCACCCCCCGGTGCCACCACGGTGGCCAGGAGAGGGGCACGGTGCCCCCCCCGCAATAAATAACCCCGAGACCTCGTGGCCATGGGGTACAAGTGCTGGCCACCGGGTCTGGGTGCCCAAAACCCCCCCAAGAGTTTTTGGGGATGGACCCCCGGTCACCACGGTCACCTCGCAGGGTAACAACTGGGTCACAGCCCCGGGGCTGGGGGTGACCTCGGCACGCCCCTGGCAGCAGGAGGGGGTCGCAGATGGGGCTGGGGGCTTGGTGGCATGGGGAGAAGTCTCTAAAAAAAAATAAAAATAAAAATAAAAATAAAGGGGGGCAGACACCCCAGCCAGAGAGGGCAATGGGCAGAGGCACCGGGCGGTGAATTTGGGGTGCGGCAGGGGTGGCTCTGGGTGTGCTGGCCCCGAGTATAAAAATAGAGCATCTTTACGCCAAAAATAGAGATAAGTGGGGAAAAAACAGTGCTTGGGGGGCACGAGGAGAAGGAGAAAAAAGTCCATGAGGAGGAAGAGGAGGAGGAGGAAGGCGGCCGGGGCGCTACGTGGGGGTGCGGGTACGCCGGGTGCGGCGCGTGGGCGAGGAGGAGCCCACGAACTCGAACTGCTTCTGGCGCTCGGCGTTGGGGAAGGGCGGCTGCCCCCGGTACAGGCGCTTGATGAAGTGGGCTTCCCGCTGATTTTGGCGGCTGCGGGATGCTCGGCAGGGCTGGCCCTTGCGGGTGAAGGCCATGTACCAGCCCTCGTAGCGGGCGTTGCGGAAAGCCGTGTAATTATTCTCCAGCACGATCTCGGTGAAGACGCAGTCTTTGCTCTTGCCGTTGGGCTGCTCAAAGGGGAAAAAAATTAAAAAAATAAAAAAATAAAAAAAAGAGGGGCTGTGAGCTCTGGGGATGGAGAGGAGAGGGGATGAGGCTGCCACCTCCCCGCCCGGACTCACTTTCCCCACCAGCTTGCCCCGTTTGCTCATGCAGATGTAGCGCTCGCTCTCGGCTCCCTTGATGCGCACGCGGCTGCCGAAGGTGTCCGTCTCCACCATCAGCTTGGCTGCGGGGAGAAAAGCACCAGGAGGTGTCCCGCCGGGGCTGCAAACCACCTGCACCCCAAAAATCCCCATCCCCGTGCCCGAGGGGACACCAAAAACCTTTTCTCCCCGTCCCCGTTTCGCTCCCCCCATCCCTCAATCCCTCGCCACCCCTCGTGCCCGAGCCCCCCCGGCACGGGGCGCACCGCGGGCTGCTCCCCGAGCCATGATGCTAAAAAAAAGGGTTTTTGTTAAAAGCCAGCAGAGGCAAACCGGGCGTTTGATGAAAGCCCCGTGGAGAGCAGCGGCCCCTTTCCAGCCCCCCCCCACATTTCATTGTCAGGGATTATTCAATGGGGTTTTCCAGGGCCAGACCGAGCCCAGCGCCCGGCGGGTTAATTATCCTCGTCCTCATTGTCTCACCCCAAAGTGGCTGCGACACCAAACCCCACAACCCCAACAGGTCCCGAGCGTAACCAGGCAGGGAGAATTTAGGGAAAGCCCTGGGAAGGTGGCAGGGACCTGGCGGGGCTGCAACGGGGCTGGGGACCCCCATAAAACACCCAGGGGACGGTGCCGGGGCTGGAGGGGCTCTGCCCGCTGCCCTCCACCCATCAATATTTTAGGTGCTGGATCCATTTCTTTGCCACAAGATGCTATAAACCTGATATTTAGGTTTTTTTTTGCTGCACGATATCGGCCAGAATCACCTGGATTTGGAAGTTTTGAGGTCAGAACCAGCAGATTTGGAGTTGCGCTCCCATGGACGCTCATTTTTGGGGTTATAAAAGCAGCATCCAGCTTCAGCGCCCACCTCCCTGACCCTTCCCTGACACCCTACAAGCACTTCTGTCCCCGGACACGCACCCACCTCGCCCCCATATCCCCCCGGGGGGCTGGCAGCGGGCCCCTTACCGAATTTATTGCCGTCCTCGGCGGTGGCGGTGATGCGCTTGCCGGTGACCTGCACGTGCTTGCCGCTGGTCCGGCTGTAGAGCTGGTACTCCCTGACCTGCCGCCGGCTCAGCTGGTCGCTCACGGCCCCCTGGTCCCTCACGTACTGGTTAAAATTAGGAGACGGGTGATTCTCCCCCTTTTTTTTTTTTTTACAAAGGGAAAAATAAAATCAATTTGTTTCGGACAGCCCACGGCAAGGGGATGGAGAAGAGGGGGGACCCGGTGGGAGCGCTGCCGGCACGGGGTGAGCTCTCTGTGCCCTGTTTGGGGGTCTTGCGGGCAGCTCCAGCTTGGATGGGGCTTTTTTGGGGTGCTGAGACCCCCGAGAAGGTGTTTCAGGAGCAGGGAGAGGCAGGGACCTCTCCTGGCACCCACACAAGGAGGATGCTCTCCACGGTGCACAGCCTGCATCAGGGATGGGACCAAGCTCCTGGCTGTGTGCTGACCCTACAGGCACCCACCGACCTCTCTGCCCCATGGAGCACCCCCTGCACCCCAAATGGTGCTGAGGATGGGTTCGGATGCAGGGACAGCGCTCAGCCCCCAGAGCAAAGCGCCCCAGGACCGTCCGCCTGTCCCAGAAGCTGGGGGCTGAGCTGTTCCCACAGTGCCAGGGGGATAAAACGCAGCGTGGACCCCAAATGGCATCACGGTTTGTGCCTATGGGGTGGCATAACCCCCCCCAAATAAAGGGTTATTGGATATAAATGGGGTACAGCCACACATTTTGGGGTGCTGCCCGCTCTGTGAGCGCACCCAGGACCCACCTCCGCACCCCACACTCAGTGGGACCGTGGGGGCTCTGCTGACCCCCCCCCAGGCCATGCAGGACCCCAGCTCCCCACCACCTTTATGGGCACCTCGGGGGCTCATTTCCCACCGGGATCCACTTTAAAAACGCTTTGGGGGGTGGCCGGGGAAGGGTGGTGGTGAGCTGGGGGGGGGGCTCTCCATCAAAGGCGCTTCCCTTCCCTTCCCCTCTCGTTTTCAAAGAAATAAAAGCAGTTACCTTGGGGAAAAAAAAAATAAAAAGGAAGGGAAAAAATAAAAAGGAAGGAAAAAAAAAGGTCCCGAGCGCGTATTTGAGGCTGCTGGGGGGTGGTTTTGTTGGGGCTGGGGGGGGGCAGAGGGTGCTGATATGGAACAGTGCGTTTTAATAGCCGCGGCCCTTCAGAAGCGCACAAAAAGGGACGGCACAGCCAGGGAGGGGGAAAGGGGGAGAAGGGGAGGGGGGCACCGAGCCTTGAACCCCCCCCCAGCACCCCGTTAACCCCCTCAGATGGCATCGAGGGCAGAATCTGGCCTGGGGGGCAAGAAATGCACCCCTATAGAGGGGGGGCTCCCCAATGGCCTCACCTTGGGGACATGGGGAAGGCGCCGGGCACCCATGGGTGACCCCAACCCCGTGGGCACCCTCCAGCATCGCTGCCCTGGCCTCTGCCACCCACCCATGAGGAAAATCCCCCAAAACGAGACAAATTAATTAACAGCCAAATTAATTAACAGCATCCCAAGTCATTGCCAGGAGGGACCCAGGGGCGAGCCGGGCTGTGACGGGGTTTTTTGGGGAGAAGCTGCTCGGAGACCTACCTGGGTCTGACAGGAGAAGATCAGGAGCTGGAAGCATCTGCGGTGGGGAGAGAGAGAAAAAAAAAAAAAAAAGGGGAGAGGAGCAGGGGGGGGCGCTTGGGGTTTTTGGAGGCGAAATTTTGGAAGTTTTTGCCAGGAGAAACCAACCCCGAGGCACCCGGAGCGCACCGCTTACATGGAGAGGTTCTGCAGGCGGAGGGGCTGCATGGTGCTGGCCGAACCCCCCCCAGTTTTAGGGCATGAAAGGAAGGCAGGGAGCTGAGCTGCCACCCTCAAATGTCACCACGACCCCGCCGGGGGGGTGCCCGTGGCCCCCTCCTCCTCGCTCGGGTGCCCCCCGAGACCCTGCCCAAGCGCAGGGAGCGGGGTTGGGGGCATGGGGCTCAGCTCCTCGCCTCGTCCCACCCCATCAGCTTCCCATTTGGGGGGCAGCCCCTGCCTCGCTGGCATCTGCTGGGGGGGGCTTTGGGGGGGCTGATAATGGGGGAAAAGGGCTGGGCTCCCCCCCTTTTCCCCCCCACCCCAGCCCCAAAAAGCAGGGCGGCACCCGGAGCCCTGCGCCCCCCGCGCAGCCCCTGCTCCCCTTTCCTGGCGGCCTTTTAAAGGTGGGGGGGGGCTGTGGAGAGGGGCTGAGCCTCCCCTGGGGGGCCGGGGGGGGCTAAGAGGGAAGGAGGATGGGGGCTGGGGGGGGGGAGGAGGAGGAGGAAGAGGAGGAGGAGGAAGGGGGAGGCTGAGCGGGGCTCGGGGTGTCCAAGCCCCATGGGGAAGGGGAGGAGATGGAGAGGTCGTGGGGGGGGTGGGGGGGGGATTTTGGGGCATTAAATAGGGTCTGGGGGTGGGAAGAGCCCCCCCCCCAGCTCAGCCAGGCCTGGGGGGGGGGGACAGGAAAGGGGGGGGGGGGGGGAGATGCGCTCACCTTTAGGATGCTTTTTGGCACCGGCTTCCCAAAAGGTGCCCCCCCCTTGGCGAAAAAATCACCACGAGGGGTTTTTAACCGGCTGCTTCCGCACCGGGGGGGCCTTCCGAGCCCCCCCCCGCCCCAAATCCCTCCCTATGGAAAGGATGGATGAGATTTACCCCCCCTAAATATCTGTGGGGTCAGGTATCAGCTCCCCCCAGGGGGCAGGGGATGCGCCCCCCCCCCTCTCTGCGCTCCATTTGCTGTGCCGAGGGGGTGCCAAGTGCCAATAAACACCCCCGGGGGGGGGGTCCTGGGGGGGGCTGCACACCAAAAGGGGGGGGTCCTGTAGGAACTGCTCCCCCCCCCTCCTGCCTCAGTTTCCCCAAAGAGCCCTGGGGGGGGGGCAAAAGAGATGGAGAGGGGGAGACCCCCGCAGCCCCCAGCCGCAGAGGGGTTTTAGGGGGGGCTCAATTAGCGCTAATGACCCTAATTAACCCCCCCCCCCCGGTGTTTTCTCACCTCCCAGGCCAGGTCAATGGGTTCCAATCCCCCCCCCGCTGCTCAATAATCCCCCATTGTCCCCATTCACCCGGCGCTTGGTGACCCCCCCCACCCCACCCCAAACGGGACCCCCAGGCTGTGGGGAAGGACCCTGCAGCCCTATTGGGGCATGGGGGGGGGGGGGGGACACAGTCCCACAACCCCCCCCCATCCCAGCATGGAGAGCCAGGGCTGCAAAACCAAATCCTTTATTATTATTTTTTTTTGGGGGGGGGGCACCAAAATCAGAAGGTTTCCAGCTTCTCCTGTGCCAAAACCTGCAAAAAAAAGGGGAAAAAACCTTAAAACCGGGCACCCCCCCCCCCCCGGGGACCACCTGAGCCCCCCCAGATGGGACTGGGGGGGGCGCACAGGGGTCCCCAAGCCCCCCCCCCCACTTACCTGGGGTCACTTCTTCGGTGCTGCCTTCTTGCCCCGGCCGCCTCCTCGCCCCTATAGGGGATGGGGAAGGGGCTGAGTAGGGGGGGGGAGCCCCCAACCCCCACCCCCCCAATTTTTGGGGTTTTTCAGCCCCCCCCCCAGGGTTAGCCACCCCCTTACCTTGCTGGGAAGGGGCTCCTGGGGGGCGGCGCTGTTCCTGCTTGGGGAAAACGAGGGGGGGGCTGCGGTTAGGGGGCTGTGACCCCCACCCCAAGCCCCCCACCCTATTTCCCCCCCCCCACCCCATACTCACTGCTCATCCTCCTTCTCCAGCCTCCTCTTCTGGGGGAGAAAAAGGGAAATTTGGACAATGGGGCCTGGGGGGGCTCCACAAATCTCCCCCCTCCAAGAAAAAAGGGGATAAATTGTGCAATTTTAGGGTCACAGCCCCCCCCACCCCAATTTTTTGGGGACCCCCCTACCTTGGCGGCGTTGCCCCTTTTGGCACCTTGGGGTTTGGGGGGCTCCTCCTCTTCATCACCTTCATCCTCCTCCTCCTCCTCCTCTTCCTCCCAGGACAGGTCGGGCATCACTGGGGGAGAGCCGGGGGGGTGCTGGGGGGGGGCGGCAGCACCCATGGGTGGGTTTTTTTTTTTGGGGTGGGGGGCACTTACGGGAGATGTGCTGCCCGCTGATGTAGACGGGGCCGGACCCCACGCGCAGGCGGAAGGTGACGGGGGGGGTCAGCTCCACGCCCCCCAGGGTGGCCTGAAAAAGAGCAGGGTGGCAAAAAAATCCCAAAAAACACCACCCCTGATTTTATAGGGTCTTGGGGGGGGGGGTTAAGGGGAAGCCCCCCCACCCTTGGGTGCTCACCATGGGCAGCACCGAGGGCTTGAGGGTGGCGATGGGCACGGGGGTGTCCTCGGGGAGGGGGGGCACGATCTCCACCACGTGGAACTCGTCGCGAGCCTTCTCCCCCAGGCAGACCTGTGGGGTCACAAGGAGCCCCCCCGGAGCATCCCAAAAAATACCCCAAAAAACCCCAAATCTGGTTGTGGGGGGGGGGGAATTAAAAGGGGAGGGGGGCACCTACTGTGCGCAGGGCCAGCTGCTGCTCGCAGTGCCACTCCTGGGGGGCCTGGAAGGTGTAGGACGGCCGCTCGCTGCTCAGCTCGCACCCTATAAATAATGGGGGGGGGTCAGTGGGGTGGGGAGGGGGCTCGGCCCCATTTGGGGGTGTTATGGGGCGGGGGGGGGGCTCACCCCAGATGAGGGCCATGGGCTTCTCGGACTTGCTGTCGGTGCTGCCTGTCGTGGACATCGCGCCCTGGGGGCGCACGCGGAGATGTTTTTTTTTGGGGGGGGTCCCGCTTGGAAAAATATCCCACAGTCCCCCCCAAAAATTATAGGACCCCCCCCCCAAATTACAGGAACAGCCCCCAGCCCCTTTAGGGCCCCCCCAAGCAGAGGAAGCCTCACCCAGTGCTGCACCCCAAGTGCTCAGCAGGTTCCCAAATCACCCCCAGGACCCCCCCGCTCCGCACTTATAGGGCTGGGGGGGGCTGCGGCCCTATAAGCCCCCAATCCCACCCCCCCAATGGGGGCAGTGCCCACCCAGGGTCATTAGTGCCTGCAGCTGTGCTGTGGCTAACGAGGGGGGGCTCATTAGGACTGTGGTTAACGAGGGGGGGGGGGGGTCCAACCCCGCTGGCATCGTCCTGGGGGGGCGCGTCCCCAATTTGGGGGACCCCGGTGACACCGGGTGGTCCCCCCCCCGGTGACGTTGGCCTCGTACCTGGGTGGCCCCGGGGGCTCTGGGGCATGGGGAGGGGGTCACAGCCCCCCCCCCCCCAGTGCTGGGAGTCACCTCTGTGCGCCCCGGGTCACCCCAGACCCCATCTGTCCCCAAAACCCATCCCTTGTCCCCAAACCCCATTTTCTGTCCCTATATTCTATCCCTTGTCCCCAAACCCTGTCCCATGTCCCATCCCCTGTCCCTAGACCCCACCCCTTGTCCCCATGTCCTGTCCCCATATCCCATCCCGTCCCCAAACCCTGTCCCCATGTCCCATTCCCTGTCCCCAAATCCCATTCCCTGTCCCTATATCCTATCCCCTGTCCCCATCCCTTGTTCCTTGTCCCCAAATTCTGTCCCCTGTCCCCAGACCCTGTCCTTTGTCCCCAAACCCCATCCCCTGTCCCTGTCCCCAAAACCCATCCCTTGTCCCCTGTCCCTATGTCCCATATCCTGTCCCTGTCCACTGTCCCCAGACCCCATCCCCTATCCCCATGTCCCATCCCTTGTCCCCAAACCCCATTCCTTGTCCCCATGTCCCATATTCTGTCTCCATCCTGTCCCTTGTCCCCATCCCCTGTCCCCAAACCCTGTCCCCATGTCACATCCCCTGTGCCTATACCCCATTCCCTGTCCCCAGACCCCATTCCCTGACCCCAAAACTCATCATTTGTCCCCAAAACCCATCCCCTGTCCCCAAACCCCATCCCCTGTCCCTGTTCCCATCCCTTGTCCCCCAAACCCAACCCCTGTCCCCATCTCCTGTCCCATGTCCCGTCCCCTGTCCCCAGGCCCCATCCCTTGTCCCCAAACCCCATTCCCTGTCCCTTGTCCCCATATCCCACCCCCTGTCCCCAAACCCCATCCCCTGTCCCCTGATCCCATCCCCTGTCCCTATGTCCCATATCCTGTCCCTGTCCCCACCCCTTGTCCCCAAACCCCATTTTCTGACCCCAAACCCCCCTTTCTGTCCCCAAACCCCATCCCCTGTCCCTCCCCCGTCCCGTCCCCGTTCCCCCGCCCCGGACGCGGCCCTTTTGGGGGGGGGGCGGGGCCGCGGCCCCGTTTCCGCCGTGGCCGCGCGATGGCGGCGGCGCTGGTGGGGGCCTGGGGGGGGTCCTGGGGGGGGGGTCCGGACTTGGGGGGGGTCCGGTCCCGGTGTGTGGGGGGGGCTCTGAAGCCGCTTTTTGCCCCCACAGGGCCCCGGGGAGGCCGCGGCGGCCGCTCACGCCCTGACCCTGCCGGCGGAGGCTTACGGCAATGATGTGAGGGGGGGGCACGGGGGGGGGCACCGGGAATTTTGGGGGGGTTTGGGACATGGGGGGGGGACCAGGGGGCGAGGGGGTGGCAGGGGGATTTTTATTTTTTTTTGGGGGGGGGGGTATTTGGGGGTGGGGGGGGTGGGAGGGGGGGTAATGGGGGGGTAATGGGGGGGTATTGGGGGGGGTTGGGGCCTGGGGGGGTATTGGGGTGGGGGGATATTGGGGTGGGGGTGGGACTGGGGGGGTGTAATGGGGGGTTAGTAGGGAGAGGGCGTGTTGGGGGGGGGTCTTGGTACTGGGGGGGGTCTGGAGGTGGGGTGGGGGGGTTGGTGTGGGGGGGGGGGAATGGGGAGGTCTTGGTACTGAGGGGGGGGGTCTGGGTATTTTGGAGGGGGGTGTTGGTATTGTGGGGGGGGGTCTTGGTAGCAGGAGGGGGCATAACTTGGTGCTTTGGGGGGCAATGGGGGGGGCTGGGTTCTAAGGGGGGGGGTCTGGGTACCAGGAGGGGGGGTCTCGGTACTGGGGAGGGGGTACTGGTATTGTGGGGGGGTCTTGATTCTGTGTGTGGGGGTCTTGGTATCAGGAAGGGGCATAACTTGGTGCTTGGGGGTGGGTCTCAGTACTAAGGGGGAGGTATTGGTGTTGTGGGGGGGGTCTTGGGACTCAGGAGGGGTTCCTGGTGCCAGGGGGGGGGTCCCCAAAGACCCCTGAGACCCCCTCTGCCCGCAGCCCAACGTGGAGCTGATGTGGGCCATGCGGGCCTACCAGCACGCCGAGGTCTACTTCAACGTAAGTTGGGGAGGGGGCTTTTTGGGGACCCCCCCCTGCAATAAAACCCCCCCAAAACCAGCTCTACGAGGGGTGTTTTGGGGAGGGGGGCACGGCCCTGAACCCCCCCCCCCTGTCACCCCACAGCTCATCTCCTCGGTGGACCCCAAATTCCTGAAGCTGACCAAGGCGGACGAGCAGATCTACGGCGACTTCAGGAAAACCTTCGGAGACCTCAAAATCGACGTCCTCGACCCCGAGGAGCTCAAATCGGAGCCGGCCAAGGAGGTGGGCACTGGGGGGGGTTGGAATTACGGGGTTGGGGTCCTGGCACCCCCCCAAATTTCCCCCAAAATCCCATCCCCAGAAGTGGCGCCCCTTCTGCCTGCGCTTCGAGGGGGTGGTGGAGGACTTCAACTACGGCACCTTGCTGCGCCTGGACTGCAGCAAGGGCTACACGGAGGAGAACACGATATTTGGTGAGTCCCAAAACCTCCTTATCCGCTTGTTTTTAACCCCAAAATCCCCCCGGACTCCGTGCTGTGCCCTGCGGGGTGGTAACGGGGTCGGGAGAGGCGAGGCTGCGCCCCCAGACCTGCTCCGAGCCCCCCAGATCTGCTCCGAGCCCCTTTTTTTTTCTCTTTTCCCAGCCACCAGAATCCAGTTTTTTGCCATCGAAATAGCTCGGAACCGAGAGGGCTGCAACAACGCCGTCTACAACAGCGCCAAGGAGCCAGCGAGGGCGTGAGGACGAATTCGGCTCCGCTTCGTGCCCCAGTGGGGTCAGCCCAGGGGCTGCTGCCCCCCTTTTTTTTCCCCCCATGGGACAGGGGCAGGAGGAGGCAGGACAGCGCAGGGCATCCCGTCCCTCCTGCTGCAGTGCCTCGGAGCTCAGCCTCTGCTTGCAATAAATAAAATGTTTTATTTAGCTGTAAATAAAATGTTTTCAAAGCCCTCTCCTCGTGCTGCGGGTGTTGGATGCGCCCGACCTGGTGATGGTGGCAGGAGGTCTAAGACCTAAAGGTTTAGGGGCTGTTGCTGAATCCACTTCGGTTTTACTGCTGTGGTGGCAGCAGGCTCCAGCACTGCTGCTGGAGGTTTAGGATTTGGGTGTGAGCTACCAGCTTGACTCTAAGGGGCTTTGTGACCTGATAAATGCCCATGAAACCATGATAAACGCCATCAAACCCCAATAAATACCCATGAAACCCCGATAAACGCCCATGAAACCCCAATGAATACCATCAAACCCTGATAAAGTCCCACCAAACCCCGATAAATGCCCTCCAAACCCCAATAAATGCCCACGAAACCCCGATAAATGCTCATCAAACCCTGATAAATACCCATGAAACCCCAATAAATGCCCTCAAAACCCCAAGAAATGCCCACTAAACCCCAAGAAATGCCATCAAAGCCTGATAAAGTCCCACCAAACCCCGATAAATGCTCATGAAACCCCATTAAATACCCATGAAACCCCAATAAATGCCCTCAAAACCCCAAGAAATGCCCACTAAACCCCAATAAACGCCCATTAAACCCCAATAAATGCCCATGAAACCCCAATAAATGCCCACCAAACCCTGATAAATGCCTATCAAACCCCAATAAGGTCCCACCAAACCCCAATAAATGCTCATGAAACCCCATTAAATACCCATGAAACCCCAATAAATGCCCTCAAAATCCCAAGAAATGCCCATCAAACCCCGATAAATGGCCATGAAACCCCAATAAATGCCCATGAAATCCTGATAAATGCCCTCCGATCCCCAAGAAATGCCCACCAAACCCCAAGAAATGCCCACCAAACCCCAATAAATCACGGGGCCCCTCTCCCAAGCAGAGGCCAGCCCAGCTCAGTAGAAACCATTGAAGTTTATTTGCAGTCACAATGCTTACACTGTATGCAGCAAACACCCTTACAAGTCAACCAGCAATCTGCTCACGCGAAAAAAAGGACCCAACACACAATCGCCAGAGGAAAGAACAAAAAAAAAAAAATTAAAAATAAAAATAAAGGGGGCTCGGGGGGGAGGGGGGGGAGGAATTAAGAGTTAGGTGGTGTCTGGGGAGAGAAACTGAAACCCTAAGGACTGAGCGTCTGTGGGTAGAGCTGAGCAAGAGAATGCACACGACTAGCAGCAACAATAGTGGAAAAAAGTACAAGGCAAACAGGTTCCCTCCCCCATCAGCTTTCCTCTGTCAGTAAATTTTAATACCCAAAAACATTTATCAGGGTGACTTAGAAAAACAAAAAAAAAAATGGAATCATTTGAAAGGGGAGGGAAATCGGGAGGTGGGTTTTGGGGGGGGTGTTAAATACTTCATGCTAGGCAAACCTTGTTATTAAGAACCCCGGGCAGCAGCCCCCGTGCCCCGGCTGAGAACCCACGCTGGGGGCACGAAGCTCGCCCTCGGCCCCTCAATTCCTCCTGTGCCTCCTGCTTGAGTGAAATGGGGGGAAAAATAAAAGGAACGGGGTCCGGGGAGCGCGTGGTGCCAGCCCCGGGGCTCGCCCGGAGGGGAGGCGAGGGCCCGGGAGGCAGCGGGGTGAGGAGGGGACACGGGGGGCACTGCTACACCGGGGGGGGGACGGGAGAGACACCCACGAGCAAGCACGAATGGAGAAGATCACGCGGCATGGCTTCGAGTTCCTAATAACAAGGGCAAGACGGTAACAGGAAGTCGTGATTTCGAGGGGCTGAATAAGAAAAAATATACATTTGGAATTTTACAATGCCTTTTTTTTTTTTGTCGTCTTTTTTTTTTTTGTTGGTTTTTCTTTTGTGTTTTTTTTTTTCAATTTTTTTTTCTTTTTTTTCTTTTTTTTGCTTCTCTCTACGCTTGTCACTAAATATATCTCTGCACTTTCACACACCCACCCCTCGCCCAGTAAAGCTTCAGGCCTGCAGGACACGCTTTCCTCACTCGCATACACAACCCTCACGCCAGCACCGGTGCACCAGGACTCTGTAAAAATTTCAATCACACTTTTTTTTTTTTTTTTTTACTCCTTTTTTTTTTTTTTCCGTTTTTTTGTTTTGTTTTTTTTTTTTAAACTGAGTCAATATAAACCTTGTTCAAAATGTTATGAAAAAATGTACATGTTTATACAAGGCAGGCTGCAGCAGAGCGCTGGCGTTCCACGCAGACGTTCGGGTAGGGAGACGCTGGATTCTTGCACCTGGCTTTTTGCCCTTCCACCCCCTCCCACGGAAACAGAAGCACCCTGCCCCGGTGAGCTCAACCACCCCTCCTGTTCCCTCCTCCCTCGGGACGTGGAGTACGGCCAAAGCGAGCGCCGCAGTCCAGCCCTGGGGAAGAGCAGGGATTCGAAACGCCCTCCTTTTCTTTCCATCGGAAACGGGAACCCCTCTGGGCCAGGCCAAAGAGATGCTGCTCTGTACAGGTGGAGCTGGGAGCCGTCAGCTCATCATGTCGTTGCTGTTGACTCCGTAGGTGGAATTCTTCATGGAGTCGTTCACCTCTCGCCGGAACGCCGACAGGTTTTGGGTAAACCTGAGGGAGAGGCAGCAGGGCAGCGCGTTAGAGCACGAGGTCGCCCGCTCCTCAGGGGGTTTTTGCTCCCCGGGAGGCTGCCACGAGGTGGGCTGGACACCCCCAGCTACATTTTTTGCATTAAGCTACGGGCTGAGCACAGCCCCGCGGGTTTGGTGCGCACTGACCTGTCCCTGTTCTTGGTCAGGAGGTTGCGTTCGATGCCTTCCATGAGGTTCTCGAAGCAGAGGTGCATCGCCTGCTGTTTCTCCGGAGGCTGGCTGTTCACGATGCTGTTCCTCAAGTCAGAGAAATACTGCAGGAGACATGAGAAGGCCGGGTTAACTTCTAGAAGAACAGCCAGCTTGGCTTTAGGACACAGCAGGAAAGAGGGAGGAAACGTGCTACAGCTCCTGGTGCCCTTAAAAACCCAAACTTAATGGGATTCATTAGAGCTGCTCAGGGAAGGGCTGCACACCCTCCCCTCTCCCTCTCCCCAGTCCTGATTTCCCTGCCCTGCCCACGGTGCTGCTCTGCTCAGCCCAAAGCATCGTTCAGGCCCCAAGAGCCCTCCATCTGCACGGGGAGCTGGGGACGTTTACCTTCTCGTTGAGCAGTATCAAGCCGAGCAGAGGCCGAGACATTGACCACTGGTTCCTGCAGTCCTCAAAGATGATGATATTCAGCACTGTCGACAGCATCTGTAAGAGGGAAAAGGAGGCTTAGAAGCAGCTCTGGCCTCACCAGGACACAAAACGTGTGCTCAGAGCACGGGTTCACCCCCACGGCTTGCTTTCTGCAGGAAGAAAACCTCCTGGCATCACACACGGCTGGCTTCTGATCCCAACCACAAAGCCCAACAGCGATGGCAAGGACTCTCAGGCACCGAATTTAAAAGCCAAGCACATACAAAGCAGAGCTGGTGCTTGTTTAACGCTTCCAGTGTCATCTCCTGCAGGAGCCTCAGTGCTGCGGTACTCCCAGCAGCAGGGGACACGAGGAGGAGCCCCCCCAGCTGCTGGAGAACTCTGCACTGAAGGCACATGGAGGTGGTGAGAGGTGCCAAGATATTTTATTCCTGACACAACCTACCCTGCCCCAGGGCAGCCAGGGGAAGATTGTCTCATCTTCAACTTCAACGGGGCAACAGCAAGAGCTTAAATGCACCGAGAGCATGCGAGCACACGCTCCGGTGCCCCGAGAAGCTCCCTGAATCCACGCTCGGGTGTCTGTGATCCCTTCCGTGGCCTCATTAAGGCAACAACAGGAATTGAAGCCAACATCTAACCTGGTTGCTTTGGGAGATGCAGTTTCTCTTTTATCCTCGGAAAACGCCAGCTTCTGGCCCCAAAAGAGCCTGCTTTACTTCGCATTTGATCTCCCAGCGAGGATGGAGCAATACTAACAATGCTCCCTGCTTTCAGGTGGGAGTGGAGCTGACACTTTGACAAGTAGCAGCGAGCGAGCTCGGCTACTGCTGTCAGAAAGGCAGCGAGCAGCACTGCTGAGAGGCAGCAGGAGGCAGATAAAAGCGTTCTGCTGCGAGGTGTGGATGTTCAGATCCCAACGCAGGGCCCTCTGGAGCTGCAGAAGCAAATCTGTGCGAGCAGCAGCTTCTGGCATCAGCAAGTGGCACACGGAGGTGCCTCAGCTACAGGGTGCGTGGAGGCATACGCTGAGCTGAGACTGATCTAAGCAAGCAGAACCTCTCAGCTCCCTACAGATCCTCTGCCATCGCACGTGCTCCTGACCAAAAAAAAGACAAAACCCAGCAAGCTCTGAGCCTCTCAGAGGCGTGCAGATAGAGGCAGATGGCAGATGTGCTGCCAGCTTGTACAACTCCACTACCAAACTCACCCTGCAGAGGCCTTTCTGAATTCAGGACTGAGCAGTGCCAAGGCAGCACACGCTCCAGCAGGTGGAAAAACTAACCTTCCCCTGCTCCCAACGTGAGAGCTGCAGCACAGATTTGCTCCTGTATGCTGAAGTCTAAGCACAGCCTGGTTAAACACGGGGACCCTGTGGTGCCTGCTCTGCTCCGAGCGCACGTGTACCCCTGAAATGTTCCAAGGTGTTTAAACAACTCGTGTTGTACAGCAGCGGCAGGCTGCATGCTCTGTGGCTGGCTGGATGCTGCCTGGATCCTTTCCACAGGCTGCCAGCACCACCTGTAACTACATTTCTGTCTTTACAGACAGACAAAAGCTCAGTTTTGGCTGCTGAAATGGTGTCCTTGCACAGGGAGAACCACAGCCCTGAAACGTGGCTTTGAACCAGATGATGAGTGTGTAGGATTTTCTGGCTAGTGCTGCACCTCTCCTTGCTCCTCAGGAAAAGCCCGGAGGTCTGGAGCAGGGAGCACGCAGCCCCCGTGTTACATCACGCTGAGACAACTCGGGGCTTATCAGGGAGTTCACCGTGCCGTGCCACAACAAGGCTCTCCCCTCCGCCTTCGGTCTTTACCTGCTGAATCATCTCTGGGTGCTGCTGCATGATGTGCAGGAACCGGTCGCTCTCCTGGGTCAGAGGTGTGGTCCTCTTCTTGGTGCTGCGAGACAGCTGCTTGAAGAGATAGGTGACGATGTGGTCCAAACAGGAGCAGCAGCCTGTGCAAACCATGGTGTCTGCAGGAAGAGGGAAGATGGAGATAGTGGGACGTCGCCAGCGTTTACCTTGCTCAGGGAAACACCACCACTTATCTGGGTCCTTTTAGGGACTAGGCACACCAAGAGCCACCTGATCCTAAAATGATCAGCGACTCCTCACTGACACATCCCCTCTTTCTAGCTTCAACAGGGGTGAAAATCCTTCTCAAACCCATTCACAACATTTATCTCATCTGTTATCTGAAACACCAGGCACTTGAAGCAACCCAAATCATTGCAAATCAAAGCCCTACGAGCGTACCAGAGAGCAGGGGGAGTTACCTAGTGCAGTGAGGCCTTCTGAAATGGAAGAGAGAATATACATGATTACATGAGGCTCCAGACTGGCAATAAAGTTCATGTGGTCCTGGGTGAGAACTTCCAGCAAGGAATAGTAGGACTGGCTGAGTTTGGGATAATCCTGCAGAGAAAGAGAGAAAGGCGTGAGGCCTCTTGCCTAGCCTGTAACCATCAGCTCCTTTCTGCAGCGCCTACCCAACCCACTCGTTAAGGAAAACTGCTTACCGGATCTCCTGGAAGGAGAACAAACAAACCTCTCGCACAGAATAACTTGTGAGCCAACACATTTTTCCCCCCTGTGTCTCCCACCTTTCCAAACAGGCTCCGGCAACAACGGCCCAGCAGGTTCCCAACACTGCTCTATCAGAACATCTTTCCCCGCTGCTTCCCTCACCTACAGAGAGTGTTCACACTGCCTACTGCCAGTGCTGGAGATGCAGAGATAGGAAAAGCTCTCCAGGTGTCTGCTGCAGCCTGCCAGATCACCTACAAATAGGCAGGCACGGTGCTGGGCTCAGCAGGCTGTGCTGCTGATTCTTCCTGCAGCAACCCCCAGATCGGGGGGCTCTCCTGGCAGCCCCTGTCTCAAGATTTTCATTTGAGCTGCCCACGAGCTGAGTGTCTAAAGAGCAATGGTTTGGCTACCAGCACATTGGATTAAGAAGGTGCTGAATGCAGTCACAGAGGCAGCAGCAGCTTTCAGATCCTGCTATGAGACGAGTAAAGAGTTGGGAGGAGCATGCTGCCCTCTCTCCTCAATATTTTGAGGACCAGGATGGTGCTGAGAGGGCCTCAAAGTTCTGCTGTGAAATGGATTACTGCACACGAGGTAGAGATCTTCATTAAGCAGGTTGCACCGAGATCTCTGCCCACAGGCAACACAGGGAAGAGCAATCCTTCACTCGCAGGAAACATTTTGCAGGTAGAGAAGCAGTTATTTTTGGTAACTGCTTTGCTGAGACTTGGAGCGTGCCCTACTGGAGAGAGGAACACCCCTGGGTGCTGGGCTTGCAGCCTCCACGTGGGCCCTGCTGCTGGGGTTCCAGGAGGTGGCACGAGCTCATTTGTCTCTGTGATTAAGTTTTCCTTTACCATCTAATCTCCCAACCCTGCCTTTCCTAGCCGTGTTTACGCTGCTGATCACAGGTGTGGGCTTACCAGGAGGTCGCTGTGCGGGATGGAGAGCAGAAGCTTGATAAAGGTTTGCAAGGCGTTGTCCAGTGCATCGTCCCCGTACAGGCGGAAGACCCCGAAGTTGACGTAGCTCCCGCTCAGTGCAGCCTTCAGCATAGAGAAGCAGATGGAAATCCCCTTGAGCTTCAAGGCGTAGACTTGATCCTTTGGGACCTCCCCAAGCGTTAGGATACGATTTCCTGCACGAGCACAGAAGCGGACTCAGTATTTCAGCAACCACATCCGAACCCCTTCTCCCTCAGGGGGGCAGGAAAGACACAAAGGGAGAGCCCTAAGGAGTGACTGAGGAGTCAGCCACAAGCACCAAAGACCTATTATTTCCCAGGCAGCAGTTAAGGACCCCGTTACAAGTTAAAAGCTCTACTAGGAATCAGGGAAAACATCTGCGTGGAGTTTTGCTGTGGAAACAGGATGCACGCCAGGACTGCTCTCCACTTGCTTTGCAGGTCTGCCCGTGTCACCCCGCAGGCTCCCGCGGGGCTCAGCTGGGTTTCCTGCTCATTGTTGTCATTTTCCTCCTTGTTGGAGGAGCGTGGCAAACACCCTGGTGGTTCTGACTGCCTGCCTACCCGAGGACTTCATGCAGAAGCATCTCCCTGGCTCTGAGCATGCACTCAGCAAGTGATTTGGCACTGCCTGCCAGCCCAGGGTCATTCTCCGAGCTGGCAAGAGCCCAGCCCTCACTCCCCAAGCGAGCAGAGGGGTCAAGTGCATTCCATCCCACCTGCTGGGCACTCACCATACGTAGTTATCATTTTACTTGTTTCTCGGAAGAGCAGGATGCCGTTTGGTGAGGACACATCAAACTGCAGCCGTTGGGACCTAACGGGAAGGCAGAAAATAAATCAGATCTCTAACAAACTCATGGAGGAAAACAAAGCCCACGCACCAGGACCTCCAGGTGCTGCTCTGTGCCTCCTCCCCAGCTCCCCAAACACCCCGCTCTGGTGGAGCACTGCTGCTCCTTCCCACCACCAGGCAGGGCACAACCTTCTCAGGGACAGATGAGCTCTGCTGTCGCAGAAGAAAGGGCCTCTACGTCACGGCCATGAGGGATATTACAAGTCTGAGGCTGGAAATCCTGGCTTGGCAATGGTCACTAGGCTACTGCACACAAACACAGCGAGCAGCTTGGAAGCCAGCATTGTGGGGCAGGCTGACTGGCTCCTATTCATAACCCGAGCAAGAGTTCAGAGCTTGGCATTTCTTCCCCTGCAGTGAATAGATCTGAAAACTGATGTGCAGCGAGCTGTCCGCTTCACCTTCGGAATAAATGAGTGTATTCCAGGAAGGTTGCTCCTGCTGCAAAGATGCCATTCAGCTGGGGTAAACACTCTGACAGCACAGCTTCTCAGCAACCCTGAAACGGCTGCGCCTGAACCTCGTGTCCTTTCCACTTGGCTGTAACAATGGTCCCTTCCTATAGGGCTGTGTTCAGCTGGCTGCGGGCCGAAGCAACGTCTTGGCAACCTTCCACTGCCAGATTAGACAGCCTCTGAATGATCTGACTAGCGTCAGAGTACCTCTCTGCTGGCAGAAAGAGCTCATGGTCTAAAGCAGAAGTGGTCAGCTGGTTGCCAGACAGAGCAGCACTCGTCTGATTATAAAGGCAGGTTTTAAAAATTAACCCAACTCGCCTGCTTCCATCTTATGGCTCCAATCCCTGGAAACAAATGCTAAAGAAATTCAGAATTCTTCCTGACCTCGTCTCCTGGTCTCACTGAGTGACACAAGTGTTATCTGGGAGCTATCAGATTTTCCTCCCAGCTGAAACAACGCCAGCTTTGCCACCTCCCACCCTTGGCAGCCTGCAGAGCATAAATAGATGGGAGCAGGGAGCACACAACTGGGCATCGACACCCACGCAGTGGCTGAAGCAGACACGAATCCCTGCCAGCCCGGGGGCTCGTACCTGTTGTGCACCAGCTCAGCCATCAGTTTGAGGACGGGCGTCGTGCAGGCTGGGTCGTGGTACCAGAGCTCAATCGCCCGCTGCAGAATCGGCATGTAGGATGGGTAGCTGCAAGGGGAGAGCTAAGGAAGGAATTTCGGTGCTTTGTTTGAAGAAGAAAGGTCACAACTTTAACCAAAAGGCATGTTTTGGGCGCTGCATCCAAGCCTTGCAAAGCAGCTGGTTAACAACACGAGGCAGAGCTGATGCTGCTTGCCAGGGTCTGCTTTAGCAGGGACAAATCTTAGGTTCACTGAAGGAATTGCACTTCTACTAGGACAAACCAAACCAAAAGGGTTGTGGACAAAAGGGGAGATGCACAAAATCTGTCAGTGCGGCAGACAGCTGACCTTCACCAGCTAAAGAGAAATCTGGAGTCCAGATTCCATGCTCTTTAAGCAGCGATGCTCTCATCAAGAAGACAAAGACACCAACCACTGTTGGCTTTAGCGAGCAAAACTTTTGTTGCTGCTGAGCTGCGCGTATCCCACGAAAAACCACTGGGTGTTACAAGTCAAATCTCTTCAGGGCCACTTGGAAAACCCCAAAGATTCAGCTCTGAGCGGATTTCTACGTTGACTTGGTTGCAGACAAACAAAGTCAAAGCTATTTTGGGGCTCACAGACAGGACACCGTGTACTAGAAAAGTGAAGATTCCTCTTTTCCCACCGCAGCCAGGATTTAGCAGGGAACACGGAGCATTTGGATGCATTCAGACGGAGCTCCCCCCACCCCAAAGGACAAGGTGGCTCAAGTTCACAGGCAACGAACGGAAGGATACATCCACTCAAAGAGCATCATGAAGCTGGTCTTGGCATTGAAGGCAAAGGCTATTCCCCTCAGGTCTCTCACCAAACCAACCAAAGTTCTCTGCGTTGCAAAAGAAGCGACACGTTAAAACATGACACACGAATGGATCTTTCCCTCCCCGGCTCCACCAGCCCATGGCCACGGCCCTTCCTCCCATCCCAGCAGCAACACGAGGTTTATGTGGTGGCTGCTGATCCCAAATTCGACAGTTCTTCCCCTTCAGTGCCAGAAACCCTCTTTAAGCTGAGCCAGCAGAGTGACAGCACTGGGGTATTTCATTCCCAGCTGGCTGAGAAGCCTCACAGCTTAAATTATGAACTAGATCCCAAGGAATACAGGGAACACCGCTGCTGCCCATCACTCCAGCCATCTACTTGTCCAACTTACTTTTGCCTCTTGTTCATTGAAAGTATTTGTGCTGAACATTTGTGCCACGGTCTCAAAGGCAGCCGTTAGGGGAAGCATGAATTGCTCGTACTGATCTTCATCTTCCCCTGAAATAAAAAAGAAATCAGGAGGAAATAGACTGCACGTCCCTGCAGATCTGCCTGTGCTGAGACACTCAAACACTGGTCACCCACGCAGCTGGAGGCGAGGAGACCACGCTTCCAGACAGGTTATTTATCACCTCCAACATCCAACTTGCAACACCCAAACCACAAAGTCGTCACTTTGCTCTGGATCTCAGGAAAAAAACCTAAAAAGTACCTAAATCCACCATGAGAAGACGCCCAAGTGCAGTGTAGAACGTAGTCCGACATCTCATGTCAGTCAGGTTAGACTGATTGTTAATGCCCAGGAAGGAAAAGTGCTCACTCTGCAAACAGAAGAGAGGACACAGGTTAAAGGGGAACCACTTGCTCGAACAGGCTCCTGCATTAGGGGCTGGGTCAGTGACTGATTCTCCTGTCTAATCCCCATTCCGTGCAGGGACAACCAAATTGTGGGTTGTCTCGGAGCAGGTGCCACCAGAGGGCAACATGCACCGCACCGGCTGCCCACGGAATTTCCCAGGACCCAGTGAGCAAGGAAGCCTTGCTTTCCCTCCAGATCAGAGAAACCATCTGTCCCTCTTACTCCTGTGGACCCTCCAGGTGCTACAGCTGCTGGAAATCAGCTTCTGCAGACAGATCCCTGGTTACCCTGCCGACAATCCCCACGGGAAGAGGCAGCCCCAGGGCAGTTTCTGGACCAGGACATGGGACTGTGCCAGTAAAACGTCCCCCAGATGAAGGAATCCAGTGCCTCGCCCAACCAGTCCACCCAAACCTTCTGGATGTGGTTGCAGGAGCCCTATCACCACAGCATCAGAGCAGTCAGTGACCACATGCTCCTAGAGGCGAGTCCTAAATCTGATGGGCTCTGCTGCTTGCTTCTGATCACACCTTCTGATGGTTTTGGTTTCAAGTCACTGTTCCAGATCCGCACAGGGAGCACCGTGCTAGCAGTGACCACGGAACAAGGCTGCTGTCATCCTCACTGCTGTGAGTGACGGCACTCCCTCCAAATCAGGGCTTTTGGACTGAAAGTTGGGCATTAAAATTTGCTTTAAATTTCATAAACAGCATCACTGCTCTCATAAACAGCATCAACTCTCTACCTGCATGTGCAGCCATATCATCTGCCTCCCACATTTCCCTCTGGAGATGGCTGTCTTTTGGTGAGAGCAAAGAGAGCCCCACATTAACCCTTCTGGGATGAAAGGTACCACAAAATTACCACCTCTCAAAATTGAAGGGCAGGCTTTGAACAAAGAGAGATGGGACAGAGATCCCATTTTCTAGAGGCTTCCATGGGTGTATGAAAGCATCTGGGAGACAGGTCAACTTCAAAAGGGTGTGCAGGTGTTAAAATTAGGGGATTACCTAAGCTGCAAGAAGGCTGATGTAGTTCTCTGTGAGACAAGAAGCAGAAGGAGAAAGGACTTACCGTGTGATTGTTCAGCATGAACTGCACGGCGCTCAGCTTCACCAGCTTTCTAACACTGCTGTATGTACAGGCGGCGTTAAGGAAGCAACAGAGTCAGCAGAAAACCTCTCGCAAGGCTTGCAGAGCACTTTCTGGGGCAAAACTGGAAGGGAACTTATCTCTATTCTATTAATATGTTCTAGGTTCTCTTCCATGTGTTTCAAGAGCAGCTCTTACCAGGCTGCAGAGGCGTGCAGTGACTGTTTTCATTTATTCTGGCAAGAAGAATAAGAAGGGTAGGCTATGACTGTGAGCAAATTAATGCTATGGATGGTGAGCTACAAAGCAATTGTGATCCACAGTAAAAAATCCTACAGTACTAGAGCCATCCACTGTAACACAGCACCTAAATAAGGCACTGACCAAGCACTTGCACTCTGTTACCTTCTCGCTACCCAAAAGGTGAAGGGGTTCAGGAATCTGTTAGGTGCAGAGTGCTCCTGAGCACCTGGGTTGCTCTTCCCTCGTGCTGCAAGCGTCCTGCACACCCAGAGCTCTTCCCAAAAGGATATCCAATGGAGAGGTCATTGAGCAGCTGCAGTGTCTTGGAGGTGATAGGCTCGCACCGACCCCAGTACTTCAGGTTGGTGATGCTACGGAAGAGAACAAGGAGGGGTCAGAGGGGTTTGCTCGGCTTCCCCTTTTGCTGTGCGGCGGATTCTTCCAGGCAAAAAGTCACCCAACATCATCAGCTCCACCCTCCACCGAAACCACAGACATCACAAGCCACAAAATATTGGTATAAAATCACTGTACTTACATTTGGTTGACTAGAAAATTATCCTTCAGATAATCTTCACTACTTGGGTCCCAAGCTACACTGGCCCATACCCAGGCCCTTGGAATTCTGTGGCACTCCAGGGCTGGTTTCTGCAGCAAGGGTAAGAGAATTCTGCGGCAGTGACTACATGCAGACGTATGCAATTCTGCACCTGCACCATCCACTGTCAGCTGCAGAATTCTAGTAGCCCTTGCTTCTTCCAGGAGAGCCACTTCACCCCTTGCGGATGCGCGAGGGTAGGCAAAGCCCCGTGAGGGTAAAAGAGGGGGCGATGCTACAGAAATTAAGGGGGGGGGGCAGAGGCTGCACATCTCCAGGCACACGGCACTGGGATTTATTCAGCCCTGGAGCTGGTGAAGTGGTTCGAAATGCTGGTGGAGGCTGCCAAAGGCATGACAAAAAGCCAATTGATGGGTTCGGTCCAGAGGAGAGCTGCCAAGGAGCAGGCCGAATAGGGTGTCCAGCAGAATTTGAGAATTTTACAAAGAATTTAAGGGAAAAGGACTTGTGCTACTCTGGTACTGACCAGCACAATTTGCATGGAAAACCTTTGAAAGGAGCAGTCCCCTCCCCAGAGAGCTTTCGTGGCTGGTGATTGGCAACAGTCAAATGAACAGGGCACGAGTACTTGAGGCTGTCCCCTCTCTGCCTCTGGTTTTACTAAGCAGGCACTGGAAAAAGAATCCTTTATCCTGGTGTGCGGCTTATTTTTGTGTCTCCAAAGCCCAGGCTAGATCCACGATGGATAAATCAATCCCGGAGGCTGCGCGTGATTTAAGCCCCTGAGCACAGCCTGTAATTCTGGCGAGCAGCCAGACGTTACAAGCTTCAGACTCAACAACACTCCCTCATCTTCCAGTTTTCCTGGTAACACCTTCAGATAAACCCTGGAAGCTCTGGTGCCTGCAAGCAGGAACACTTACATTTTCCCTATGAAGACGCTCAGGACCATGGTCTCATCATTCAGCCCCAGCACCTCTGAGAGACGGCGGTACAGCTGGAGAGAAAAACAACACCAATTTATAAGCTGCCAACAACACAAGTAATGATCGAGGATTATTTGATTTTCACTCGGCCTCAAATTGCAGCTCCCAGCCCTGGGAAGGTGTAAACTCGGGGCTTTCCCATCCGAAGCAAAACAAAGCACAGAGATGCTCGTGAGCTGGTGAACACCTGCCCTGATCACTGCTGCCTCTTTTTAAGAAGGTCACTACCCGTATCACTGGTCACAGCAGCTTCTAACACTTTTTCCAGAAGCTGGGCACTTGATTTTCCTAGGGAAAGGAGATGCAACTGTGCTCCTCCTCCCACAGCTGCATGCGGCACCTTACTGAGTTTGTCTGGAAGTCTAATCCCCTTGTCACACCGCTGCTCTGGAGTCTCTGGGGGTGAAAAAAGTCCACAGGCTACTGGAAGGGAAGAGAACCAATTTCTGCCACATGGACGTTCCCATTCTTTACATCATTTTTGAAGCATTCTGCATCTCTGAAGATGCAAAAAGGCATTCAGAGTCCAGCACGTTTACAACTACCCCATAATTACAAATATGGGTATTTATCTTCACTTCAGAGCTGAGGAAACAAGGCTCAAATGGAAAGGTTTGGGCTCCTCAAGTGTTTATGTATCAAGTGACTTTCCCGTGTACGTGGGTTTAAAGGACTCGTTTGAAGTCACAGAAGGAACCAAGTAGGTAAAACCGAACCCAAATCTCAGGTTCTAGGCTACTGCCATAATCACTGGCTCCTTCCTCAGGCATACAGAGCACAAAGACAGCTCGGGGTTTGCAATAACACTGGACAAACACCTAGGAAACAGAGCAGACAAGTCGCAAATATTTCAGCCATCAAGAAAAGGAAACAAGTAATGCCACCTGCTTTCATTTTTTAAAATAAGTGGGGTTATTGCTGCACCTGGCGTGAAGACACAGAGGGAATTTACCTTGGAAGACTTCTGCACCTGATCTCCAATATAGATCTTGCGGAACTGCTCAAAGAAGCTGAGCATGGCAAGCTCCAGCTTCTCGTTCCCAGCCTGTGCCAGCCGCGAGTCCGTGAGGTTCATCAGCTGCAGCACCCTGGAGAGGGGAGGGAAAAAATCAGATGTCACTGCTGCTGGCCACAGGGAGAGCAAGGGGCTTCTGGCACACGGTGGTGCTTCCAGGCTGTGTGATTTTTACTTTCTGCACTGTTTTGGGGCAATAGCTGACAAAACTGACAACAAAACGCTGAGTAGGGTGCATTCCTTTTTTTTTGACAGAAATACAATATAAACAGATTTCTCTGAATATCTATCATATTTACTGGCACGAATTGTTACTGAAATACATACAAGATTTCACTATTTCCCCCTCAATAACTCATCAGCTACTTGGGAAGCCAGTGCTGGATGTTATTTGTTAGCCAGGGCTCACCAACAGGCCAACTCCCTTACTTTCACAGGTTAGCTTCTCCTTCTACCCTAGCTTCCAGAGCACAGCAATCAGGTTCTGGACTAAGAGGCATTCGGTGTGACTCAAGGTAGTTCATGCACAGTAAGCTACATGTTCCCACATCCACCTAATAAGGCTTGCACTGCAAAGGATTTACAATCCCCCAAATCCATCAGGTGTTAGAAGACAGCATCAAATTTTAACAGCTATAGAAAAACTGTAATATTTGGGATATATTTTAGGACAAAGCCCATTTTGGATTACTAACGAGGAGAAAGACTCCCCCCCACCCCAGAAAAGAACCATCGTGCATTTAATTCTACTCCAATGCATGCATTTAAGCCCAGTATAAATTCCTTTTCCATGCTCTTCCCCTCTCATGGTCTTTCTTACAACCCAGACTTCCCAATTTAGTCAAGCTACAGCAGAAATTTGTGGTAGCGCTGGCTAGAGCCACAATGTCTTCTCTCAGGATGGCCAATTCTGCATTCTTTTCAGTGAAAAGAGGGGAAGAGCATGGTGGCAGCTTCACGATAGCAATTCTTCGACTTCAAGAGTGGTGCAGCTAGAAAACAGTCAGTATCCCTACCGACAAACCAACTCGCCATCCATCGCATCCTGCTCATCCGTGCTGGCGAACGAGACCCTACCACCAATCACTGCCCCGATAATATAGACGAGCCACGTCAGGCGCCCTGAAACCAACAGAGGAAATCAGAACCAAGCACGTCACACAGTACAAGGAGGAAGCTGGGGAGATTTGCAGTTCAGTTTGGCAAAGATGGGATTCCCAAGGAGTATCTTTCTGCTTTCGTGCCACCGAAATCACTCTCCACTTGGTGGAGAGGAGGCACGGCTTTACTAGAAAAGGAACAAGAACGCCAGGTCTGCCTGCAGGATTTTCATTATCTAAAGCCATTCCACTGCAGAAAGCCACTTTTCTTGCAAAAGTGCATTCTGTGCATTTAAACCCGTGGAGATGCCAGCAGGCAGCGTTATTCTTTCACCAAACACGTGGCTGATGGAGAAGTCAACGTCACACGGCGTTTTGCCCACACAATATTGCACTGTGTTAGCTCAGACACTATTGCTGATGTGCCCAATTCCTGCAAGGAAGGATAAGCCAGCTAGGTTATTAGAGAAGGGGCGTAACACAGCTGTACCTGAGCTCCGAAGGAACTGCTTCTGTAAAATTCCTAAACCAAAGAGGTGTGCAAGTACAAAACCTGCATGCAGAGCCCACCCAGCGCTGCAGACAGACACTCTCCTTCAGACACTGGCACCAGCTGAAAATCCGGCTCCCAGTTATTCATTATCGACCACCAGCTGGAGGTTTTTTGCTGTGTAAGCAGTGGGGAGGTTCAGATGAGCACCCCACACCCTCTCTCAGCCAAAATCAGGTTGGGCAGGTGGTTGTGGACAACCTGTAGATTGGGCAACATCCTCCTAACTCATCTGAGAGACTGGTCAAGGAGATGACTCAATAATTTCCCCCAGGAGTTGTGCAGTCAGCTGCAGGACAGCAACAACAGCTTCAGCCAGCGGTGCTGTGTGTGTTGGGAGTGTCTGTCCCCAGCCAAGGACACTCAGCACCATAAAGCACCTCCCCAGGGGAACACCTGCAAGATCTGGCTCCCCGTTGTACGGTGTTCACTAGGAACGCAGGCTTCTGGAGCAGTACTGTGGAGGACGGGCAACCCACTGCAAGCTTGCAGGTCGTTGCTCCCCAAACGAGCTCACCTTCTTGTACAGCAACATCCATGGGGCTGGCGGTGGCGCTCTGCAGCAGTTCCTGGTAGGATTGGGCCGACTGGTCGAAGAGCTGCACGAGCAGAGCGCAGGTTTTCTCGTACTCACACCGGCCGATGGTGGAGAGCTGATCCAGCTGCTGCTGGACAAGGCCGGTGTCATCCAGGGGATCCTCCAACCCATCCCTGTGCAGCAAGAAAGAAGATTAGAAAAGGAATTAAAACGCCAAGACGGCCTAGCCCGTAACATAAGCTTGTTTCTGTCTGGCTGGAGATGTTTTTCTGAGGCACACAGCAATTCCAATGAGGAAAGTCTCTGCCCCTAGCGTTTGTCGTGATGGAGAGCTACAGGCTGATGTAATAATCTGACCATTACCGGAGCCATAAATCAGAAAAACATGCGTGGTTCAGGTGGAAGGGCCATCAGGAGCTGGGATGAGTAAGCTCTCCTTACATCGTTATGTTTATCCAGATCTTTGAACAGAATGTGCAGAGCCAAGAGCAAGTTCTCTGTCTGGCTGTCTTTATATAACAAAGCTTTCCATCTCAATGCTTTAGTTTCCTTTTCCTCTAAATACATTAACCTCAATACTAAATGCTACTGTGATCACCAAAACTAAATAAACCTGCTGTTCCACCCATGCATTGTTAGACAGCTAAAAAGGGCTAAGTCGATCTGTCTTCCCTTGAAAGAGGCACTCACAGATTATTTTTCTATACTTGACCACTTGTTTTCATCAAATACACACAAACACAAGGTGGAACTCATCCCACACAAATACAGGCACTGCAGCAGAGTCCTCCAGGCTTCCTTTACACTCAAAGGAGGAAAAAAAAGAGGTACTTTTAGGTCTAATTTATGCCATCCTGCAGCAGATACCTAGGAATTAAGTGAATCATTTTGCATACTTATTCCTCTCTGTTACGATGGCAATTCAGAGTGTAAATGGCATGCTGCAGCTGTATAACACTGGGTGAGATGAATTCCGCCCATCTCCGAAACCACTCGGATCAATCTCAACCATTTTCGACTGACTAAGGTCTAAGGAAAAAAAGAAAGCTGTAAAAAAAGCACACATTTTCTTTTGTGTAAGACAGAGAATATGCAATCTAGGTAAGTCTCCCTGAAAAACCCCTCAGTGACTCACTAAACTTCCTGCAGTCACATCCATTTTGGAAAGACAACTCAGAGCAGAACAGGCTGGAGCCTTCTGCACCAGGTTCTGGCGCCTGCAGCAGAAGCGCTGCCATCTCTCTGCTTCCCTTACCTCAATATGATGTGCACAGATTCCAGTCTGGATGTGATGTATGCTTTTGTGACTTCTGGTGTGTATGTTTCCAGCATGTGAGGCTCTGTGGCTTTCACGTAGGGCACCGACGCTGCCAGCCGCTGCCACAAGCTCAGGAGATAGTGAACGCTGTTGGGAGCAAACTCCCAGTGCTACCGAGAGCAACAGAAAGAAAAAAGAAAGGAAATCAGCCACTTGTGACTTGGCTATTTTATGCACATTGCTTTGACTTACACAGCACGTACAGGGCATCATCTAAAAGCTTTAGGGATGCGGCTGCCAATTTTAACAATGAATTTCAGCACCTTAGTTCAAAGGGCAATCAGTAAGGAGTGAAGGATGCTGCAGGGCTGAGCCAAAAGTCTTTGGTCCCAAAATACTGCTGAACTCATGCTGCAGACAGCTCCCCAGACAAAATGTATGCTTTAAAAGCATTATCCAGACACTGACTTTGTCAAATTTTAACATTTACATAAGCTATAACATTTTTTAGCCATATTCTGTGCAGTGGTGTGGTTACAAGTTATACACTACTGGAAACCTCAGTGGGAACATGGCATGATATTCCTATTACTAGTGATGCTGGCAACTGCATTTTAACAGTGAAGCGATACTTAATTCTAAAAATAAGCCGTTTTTTTAAACAAGTTGTGATTTTTTTTCCCCCTGCTAGGGCATGGAAAGACTCTAGAGGCATAGCAACCCTGCCTTCCCCCACACACTGTTCTTGTTCCATTCAGTAGGAATGCACAGTATAATCAATGCTACACTGCAGGATTCTGTCACAGATACCGCAGGGCTTTTTTTGGTTAAAACAAACAAAAATCGACAAATCTTCTGCAAAATAAGGGGCTAAGAATTGACAAAAGGGTTATCATTTTGTTTTAAGAGACAGCAGGGGGAATAAACACCCGCTGAGGGCAGAGGATTGTGTACCTGTAGGCTGGTCACGGTGAAGTTGGCGATGAGCCGGATGACCTCGGGGTAGTTCTCCACCTTCACCAGCTCTCCCAGCTGGTAATTGCTTTTCAATCGTGCCAGCAATCGGCAGAACTCATGGTAGTTATTTGGGTCTGACAAACTCTGAGAGGAGAAAAAAAGGAGAAGAATTTAGAAACAGCAACAGGAAGGGGCACGGATTTATGGTGGAACAGTAGAGAAAGGAAAAGAGCAGCAAGCTGTTGCAGCCTTCTCCCAGTGCCACAGCTGGGATGTGCATTAGGAAGTATTTTTGGTGAAGAAACTTGATGCAGAGGAAGCAGAGAATCCCACTGACTGCATCCAAAACACTCACCTGTGGGTTTTCCAGTATTCGTTTAACTCCATCAACAAGGTGAGATAGAAACTTTGCTCGTTCTGCATTGTTGAAGAGGGATCTGCGTACGGAGGCTATCTGCACTAAGCAGGATAAAACCTAAAAGGGGCAAGAAGAAAAAAGGGAGGGATTAGAACACTAAAATGAACACCAGATGCTTGCTTTTCATGACATAAATCATTTAAGTTCAATGCTCATGCCACACGTCAGCTCCTTCAGTCCAAAAGAGGACTTGAAACAACAGCCATCATTTTTGCAATTCTGTGCAGTCTGCATAAAAACGTAGATACAAATTACAGGAGGGATAAAAGCACAACACCCAGAGGAACAACATCTCTGTCCTGACAGTCAAAGGTGTGTTGCAAACTCTGCTACATGCCCTAAAAACATTGAGATTTATTTGAATGAAGAACACAGAGCACAGAAGTCTAAAAATATGCTAGCAGAGGAAGGAAAAACGAGTCAATTTTACACAGACTTCGAAAAGCATTCGCAGATGATATGCAAGCCTCTGAAATTTAATTGAGAGCAAATTCCAAAGGTACAGGTGCAGGAGTGAATGGCAGGAAGGTGAACGGGGCCACGAATAGCAGAGAGAGGTCAGTTATGGTCACTGCTCTGCAATCCTTATCAGGAGGCAAAGCCCTTTCCCTCCGACCAGCGTAACAACTACCTGCCTCACCCTGAAGCCCCTTGTTCTTGGTGGATCTTACATTTAATGATCAAAGACTCGGGACAATTAAAGGCTTAATTGCTTCAGATTTCTGTTCAGTGACAAAAAAAAGTCTCTCGTGAATATCTGAGGCTCTAAATTCAGAATTAGCAAGTAACCCTTCCACGTAATGAGCAGTGCTGAGAGTCTCAGTGGAAAAAGTTCTTCTGAAGGACCCTTCCCTTCATAGCCAAAGGGCATGTTTTTGTTTTAACATCAGTTATGAAAAATATTTATCAGCTAGACAAATGCCCGGCAGGCAAACTCTTTTTTTTTTTTCCAAGAAGAAATAATAAAACTTTTAGTTCAGTTGTGCTGTTGGCCATTTCATCCAACTGGGACATGGCCTCGTTTTAAAGCGTGGAAAGAGAATTATGAATTACATTCCTCGCTTGTGCTCCCAGGCTTGGTACCTACTTGCAGCACGGTTTTAGGATCAGCTAAGTGGTACTGTGGAAATAACAAGCTGCAGCTCTCAAAAAGGGCTTCCTGGCAGATTTAGCACAGACTCCAGGCTACGCAAGGATAAAAGCAGCAGACTGGACTTCCAACAAACAAGCTGCTCTCAGGTCGCTTCCAAAACCTGCAGGTGCATGAAAACCAGCAGCAGTGGCAGAACCAGAGCAGCCTCCCCTTTGTCAGGGGATCACAGGGCAGTGCCAGCAAAAGAAAGGAGCTGTCTGAAGCCATCCTGTGACATTTTAACCACCCGTAAGCCTCCCAGGTGAATCCTACAACACCTTCTGGTAGTGGAATCGGTAAGGAACGGAAACACCAGACTTACCAGAGGAGAAAACGAAGGAGGGATGGAATGATAGAGGTCAAAAAACAACTGAAGGGTCGAAGAATCCAAGAATGCTGAAACAGAATGGAGCACTTTACTGACAACACATCCTTGCACTGCTTTCCACACACCTAATGCTCATCTGTCCAGATTAAGAATGGTGTACGTACTCGGCACATAAAGGACTACACTCAAAGAACATTTCCAAAGGATTTTACATTGTTTCATAACTAAACTGGCTTTCCCAAAAATAAAGTTATCCCGTTGGTACTAAGATAAAATTACAGGAGAGTATTTTTAAAAAGCAATTTGTAAAATGGCCTGCAAAATGACCGGTGAGAAAAGCAAAGACGTAAAGAACAGGTCCTGAGTTACTATTTATATATTTTTTTTATATATATATATATAAATATGTGTGCGTATTTTAAACAATTTACTGTTTCTTGAATTGGCAGGTTAAAGACTGAAAGGGTAAAGGAGCATTTGTGCAGTTCATGATAGGCAACTCACACTGGACTGCGTTTGTAAAAGCTGGACTTTACATCTGGCACTGTATGCAGAAGTTTAAGTAAAGAGAAGGTTTTATCAAGTCAGCCCAACTTCCAGCTGATACGCTATAGATTAGCCCTCTTCCTCCAGCAAGGTTACCTGATCTCCAACTGGTTGGGATCTGCACTGTGCAAAGATCATCTGAGGACTCATCTGTTGACGTGCCAATGAAATCAAAGTTCAGGCAATTATGCGTGAGCTTTAGAAGCTGCATAAGCAGACCGTGCTGGCTTTCATCATTCAGGTTCAGGTTCTTCCCAGAAGCCTGTAAAATACGGTGGATTAAAGAAGTGAAAGTAAAAAAAAAAAAATCAAGTGATGGCTCAGAGTGAGGCACTAACTCACATCAACAGGATACAGCAACCCTAAGGATCATATGCCACAGGCACCAACCCAAATTTTATCCCATATTTTTACAGACATGTATTATCTACATGCTTTGCCTTTACGCGAGATGGATAAACTCAGTGCTTCCTTCTTCACTTGGTTTGCACCACACAGCAGAGAGGCAGCCAGGCTTGCCAGCTTGCACTTATACCACGAGATTCACGAGATAAGGAAATTCTTATTAAGGTTAAACAGAAGAATACATTTTCTGCTTGACAAGCACTTCACAGCAGGGAATCCTGTTGCTCCACCTAACCCTCAGATGGAAATGAGCACGCTCACTTCTGTTGCACAGCTGATCTGGGTAAGCCCTGCTCCAGTTACAGCGCTCTGCTGGGGACGGGGAGAACTTGAATTCTCTCAAGTGACACAAAGAGCTCAATGGCCATGAAACACGAGGTCCTTTCACTGCAGCTAAGATGCAGCACTGAGGTCTGCACTCCAGGGCCAGCCTCTCTGTGCTTTGTGTCACTGCTCTGGGCCTGAAACAAAGCAAACTTCTCACTTAAGTCTACTGCAAATAACATCTTGCATCGCACTGACACTGCCAAGACCCGTGCCAATGGTCACTGGAATGTCCTCCTCGCCCCCTCCACAAAGAGGGATTCTTCTGGGGCTGCCTAGCTGCACGTGTTTTATGGCTGCTGCTACAAACGTGCTCAGTTTGTAGCAGCCCAATCCATCACCCTCCCCACTTCAACGGATCACCTTGGAAACTTCTGCTTTATATAGAGAAGAGAGAGAGCTACCAGGAGATAAAAGAACGAACTCGGGTGGTTGGTGTTTAATCACAGGAAACAAGGATGCTGCAGGAGACAACAGAAAACATTCCCACCTGCCTTAGGCTGCTGCATCCCAAGAAACAAAAGCAGGAGGATTGAGGGTGGAAAAACAGAGGCTTCTTCCTGAGCCAAGCTGTGGATTTCAGCTAGAGCTACACGTATAGGGCAGCAGAAGTGCAGTGCTGGGGACAGCAGGCTAACAAAGCCTGGCTCACGCCTCCTGGCTGAGCACAAGCACTTGGGGGAGTTTCTCCAGCCAGTCTGGGCATTTCTAGGATGCTGCCCTGCCATATAAATACAGGCAAGCCTGCACCACAGTCCTTCCCCCAGCTGAGCCACCTCCTCAGGTGCTTTGTTCCACAAAAGCAGAGGATTCCCATTACTTCTGGCACCTCTAATTGATCATCAAACGCATCCGAAATAAGCCATCGAATTCAAGTTACTGGAGCTGTTATGGTTCAGGAGGATGCGTGCACAGGGAACAAAAAGCAGCAGAACTGTACAAAGCCTTGCTTCCTTTGTGAACCAGGATAAAAAAAAGAGATCAAATTACACCCACACACCCACCTCTATTATTGAGGGAACCAGGGCTGCTCATTTTGAAAGATCTTTAAAATAAAATGTGCTTTTCACTCTTGTGTTATTTGTCCAATTTGACACTTCACTCGGCTGGAAGGATAAAAGTTGAACTAATCCAACCTGTGCAACTGCTGCTACGTTTACTGGAGTAGGCTCTCCCATAAAGTACTGCTATAGAAGGCACCCTTAGAACCTTGAGATGAGCTTCTTAGAAAAGAAACGTGATGCACGAGCAAGAATTTTCTTTAGATACTCTGCCTGCTAACAAAACATACATGTGCTCCTGCAGCTGGAATATTGTCACCTGCTTCCAAGGTAAGTTTTCTGAAAGCAAGTCAACTCGGTTGATAATTAGCATAAGATAAAAGCATGGTGAACGCAGAACAGCCGAATATTTATCAGGTGTAAGAAGATCAAGGATGATCTTCAGTCCTCTCTTCACTTACTAAACGCATCTTCACAAGTATTTTTCTTCTCCCACTATATAGATTTTAAACCAAAGCCTTATTTTACAGGAAACCTCTTGGCCAGTATTGTAAGTCATAGACATTTGAAGTGTAAAACAAACACCTCATCTCTCTCCTGATTTTTTAAGCCCCGAAAGTATAACCCAAGCCTCGTGGTGCAGACACGTACGTTCAGTCAAAATCTTTGAAAATATTTACGATATCTCCATATTTGTGTGCTGTTTTTTTTTTTCTTCTTTAATATAATCCCCCAAGTTTTCCTGAACAGCAGCTTCAGGACATTGGCTTTTAGAACAAGAGTGCTGATTCCAAGAGTTTTATTATGGGTAACTTCAGCCCAAAGTCTGCCACCCCACCACGCAGCCCCCAAGAGAGGTGACAAATGACAGTTTCCTTACCTGTTTCAGTAAGTTGCATGACAGTGTGAAAATATCAAATAAAGACGAATCTCGGAAGGAAGAGGCTATTTTCCTGTGCTTGGTCAGTGGATGAGTAGTGTCAGCCTGAGCAGAGAGAAAACCAGCGCTTAGAACTGATGTGCAGAGCTGGAACAAGACCGCAGAACATGCAGGAACCCTGTGGAAGCACTGGGACATCGAGGTTTCCCTCTCCAGATTGAGATTACACCAGCTGGCTAAACCAGGGGGATGTATGATCTGTGGTATGTGTTTTGGCTCCTCCACTGCCCTCAACTCTTCCACGGGTGACAGCACACGGCTGGTTTACGATGGAACGTTCCACCTAAAATATTTACGACACGGTTCCACTCTATTCCTGACAGAAAGCAGGTTTGCTCTACTCTCAAATTCATTTAAATCTCTTCTAAAGAGAGATTAAAGGGGGTGTTTCCAACAGAACTTAGTCGTTTAGAAACTTGAGCACTGCTTTCTGACGTGCTCTGAGCTCTGGAGAGTTAAATCCTACCTGAAGCCGTGGGGCAGACACACGGTCACCTACTAGCAATTATAAGGCCACTTACATTGCCCCTCCTGAACCTGCACAGAGGAGAAGAAAACTAGAAGGAGAGTTAACCAGTGACAGGCAGTTTGGACTTTGTCATTTCTATTACAAACCCCAGTTCTGGACCTCTCACCGTATCAGAATACAAAAGATGAGATGATTTAGGAGGCAAATACACACCAGGTTGCTTTCCAGAGGGTAACAGAGTCTTACAGCGACTCCATCAACGCATTCTAACCATGGGCTAAGGCTCCTGAGAGCACAGGTTACGTCACCTTGGAGGCTGCTTGCTGGATTGAAGAGCAAAATGATACTACGTCTGTCTGAACACAGGCTGGTAAAATTCCACTCGCCCAGGCTGAGTTATTTGAAGGGCAATCAGTTACTGCAGCGCATCTGGGATGGAGCTGAAGGGCTTAGAGCCCGGCAGAGATGCACAGAACTTGGATCTTGTTTGTTTATGCCTCTGTTTGCAAGGAGGAGGACGGAGGCAAACATCCTCATCTTTTGTGTTATCGATGAGAAAGAGAGGGTCTGCTCCTCCTGAGAGCTGGTGGCAGATCGGAGCTGCACCTAAATCTGTCAGATGATTTCTTGGAACTGAATTATCAGTCCTCAACTGATGCGATTAGATTTCAGGGTCTTTAAGGAAAGGAGTGCTGTTTGCTGTCCCCCATGGTCATTACAAACCTCACATGTTTCTGGGTTTGCAAACAAGCATTTCGCTTTTCTTCACCACGAGACCACATGACATAAATCAGTGAACTTCTACAACACTCAGCACACCTCCAGGCAAGTCTGTGCACTACGTCAGGAGGAAAACTGGTGCTCCAGAACAGCAACTAGCACACTATTTCGTGTGTGCTGAGCTTTTAAAGCGTGAGCGTTAGTACACAAAGCTCTAGCAAACTTCACTCTCGTGCAATTTAAAAAGAAGTTTAAATAACCAGAAAAAGCTTGAGGATAAGCCCCAGAAATTATTATTTTTTGCTACATACGTGTACACAACCCCACTCTGATGAGTAAGCACGCTGGCAGAGCTATTGTTTTGCAAGTAGTGGCAGTTTGAAACATTCCAAGATGAGTCACTGCATCCAGCCCCGTGCAACGGCTGGCACAAAGTGCATTTAGGAATGAGTAGTAAACTGTGGCAGATCTAATAGCCAAAGTATTTGATCAAAAATCTCTTCTTAAGCCTTTAAATTCATCACTTTTTTTTTTAAAGTATCAATCTGAAGAGGCTCTGGAACTGAAACAGGAGTGTTTCTGCAATAGTTCTGGTGTGAGCAGAAGTTGTAGCCCTGTACAAAGATGCTGGCAGATGAATGCTAACTTACAGGGGTAAGCAGACTTGCTTCCATCATTTATGCATGGAAGCAAAGGACCCCAGCTCTCTGTGGAGATGAAGTGAGGATGGACGAAAGGTTGGGCAAGGGAATTGTCACAGTAACGAGACGCAGCGTGACAGGGAGGAGGGCTGCAGGTTTGGATTTACTGATCAGGCCAGGCTTAAAGAATAAAAGCAAATTTAGGTCTGAAACGGATGCAGAAGCCATTCAGATTACAGTGAAGGGCTTGGGAAGCTCAAGGATGCTGAAATTCATCAATTCCAGCAGGAGAAATCAGTGTTTTGGCCTGGCCGGGACAAAACCTCCTCCAGCATCTCCATTCCTGGAGCTGTAAACGATTTGTAATCATCTTTCCAATCCCACACAAGGATCTCTCCATTCTGATGCCAGGATTAGTCAATTTATCAGCAAAAATAAGAGATCAGCCTCCTTAGTAAGATATCAACTACACAAAAACCCGTTCCTCTTTGCAAAATTAGGAGATAATTGTACAGCTGGTAACCCGTACAAACTTCTTAGGGCAGTGGTAGCCATCAGTGGTGCTATGACAAAGGCTGTGTCACTGATTCAGAAAGTGAGGTAAGCACCAAGAAAAGCCACTTATTCCAGTTTTTAAGATAAATACTGGGAGGCTGCATCACATCGGAGGTAAGCAGCCTGCAGAGAGGCTCCTGCAGCAACAGCCAGCACCACCAGGTGCTCAACCCCGACAAGTTTCTATTGTCTGAGGACTGTCTGCTGGGAACACCATGAAATTTAGTGCGGGATGAAAAGGCTGCTTTAAAAACCTCCAGTTTGACAAATCCTCTTTGTTTTATCTGCCTGGTCAGGACCGAGAAGGGGATGCTACGTTCACTTCTTGGCAGAAGAACGCTGCGAGGTGAAACAATGCACAGGGGCTGACAACTGGAGGTGCTAATGATGCCCTCATGCTTGGGACTTGGTCCTCACTAGGTAGGCTTGACTGACTGTGCAGCGTTGTTCCCTCCTTTTTGGTCTCAGGAGATTACATCCAAGCATGAGAGAAGATGGAAGATGCCAGTGAAAAGACAATTCCTCAGGACAAGAGGTTTCAGCATCTTACCACACAAGTAAATGATTGTGTAAAAAAAAAAAAACAACAAAAAAACACAAAAACCCCACAGCAACCCAAAGCGCCTACTACACAACACCCCCGTCCAAAAACAACCCCCAAAATAAAAGCAAACAATGCACAGACACAGCAGGACACAACAATATGAATGAGAAAATTGGACACTTACTTCACTGAGGAAGGCTGTAGCACTTACTTGATTAATTTCATTAGTTAGTTGGGACAGGATTGTCACTCCTATGATGCAGTGCTCTACACTATCCTGAGGAAGGAGAGGACAGGGAAAGGAGTTAGTGGTGGGGTGTTTTCTTTGAGCTTCACAGTTGTTCAATGGCTTTTCTGTTTGGAAGATTTCTGGACATGTTTCTCTACTAGAAATGCTTTATCCTTGCAGTATTATGAGTGGGAAAAAGCCTCGGAGCAATACCAAACAGAATTTAAATGTGCTTTTGAAATACTTCATCTCATTAACAATGCAAAGGTTTCTAAAGAATTTGGTAACACGAGCGAACAAAAATAGACTTTTAAAATTGCTTAATCCACATCTTTTCAGGGTTGGGATATAGCACAAAAATTTATTTACTTGTTAATCTTCTTTTTAAAATTAGTTTGCTTAATTTTAACAGAGGCTGTGGTAAAACATGCAAAAACTTCTGCGGCTTCCTGATGGTCCAGATGCCCCACTACTAAAGTTGCCAGATGAAAACTCTGGGAAATAAACTTTTCTTTTTCAACTACAGGCCTTGAACAATACGAGGAGCAGCTGACCAAGATTCGCCACACACCAGCCCCACGACCCTAGAGCTGAAAGGACACCCTATCTCCCAGTGAAGGGAGTCCATTCTTCGCAGCCCTTTCAGCCTCTGGCTTCACTTGAGACTGCCAACAAGGGCCCGATTGTGAGATGAGTCTGTTACAGACACCTCTTCACTCGAAATGGCATTTCATTTATCAAATGGTTTAAGAGGAACAACCTGTATTGTTCCTTTGCCCCAGTTTCTGTGCTGTAGCTAATAACTGTGTTTTTTTTTTTTGTTCTTTTTCTCCTAGTTCAACCTTCTGCTCGAATTGCCCTGATCTCTTCTCCAATTCCCAAGACTGAACTCACCTGAAACAGAGAAATTCAAGAATATTTAGGCTTGCAACCTTGGCTACTTCTTTACGGCAGCCATCTCTTGATAACAGCCTTAGTACTTACATGGTATCTACACAGAAGCCACTGGAAAACCTTGCTGAGCCCATAGCTGAAAAAAATGATACATCCTCCTGCCCACTAGTAGCCCCAAGAGGTAACTTGAGCACGCAGGAACAGAAGGGAGCATGATCTTTGAATCATTCAACACCTTTTAGATACTACTCACTGCAAACAACTTAAAATTTTCAGAATTAAAGCCTTGTGCACAATGTATCTCCTTTTCCACGCTTGGAATTTCTGGTTATTTCATTCTCTTTTGTCTTATTCCTCCAACTTTCTATTCTGGTTAAAATTTCGGAGCAAATAAATCAGCATCCACGCTGTCACAGGAATTCCTGATCTCTCTGGACCCAAGTTTCAGTTTGGGGAGAGCTGTTGATAGGAATGAACCATTCTACCTGCACACTCCTTTGGGGCGGGAACAAACCAGCACATAGATCTATGCAACTACAGCCAAGACTTCGAAAGAAAATTGTTCACAATACCATTTGTGGAACGGGCTAATTTTAAGCTACATTTTGTTATGGTAACTCAGATAAAAAGCCGCTTGCATGACGTATCACTGCAACAATCAATGAAAGGAAGTCAGGCATGGCACATGCTGCTCTTGCAGACAATAAGCCCGTGTGTTTACCATTTTGCACCGCTCAGCACGGTGTATTTGAGGGCTTTAAAGGAGAGTTGTGCAACTGGAACACTAAACTACTTTTCTCACCGTTGAATACTAACGCTGGCACTTTCCAGAAATAAATCCCTGCCCCACCAAGCTTTAAATTCTGGCAACTGGCAGGATAGGTCAGTTTTGAGCTTCTTAGCCATAGGAGTCATTACTCAGCCAAGGACAGGAGATGAAATATTGGACAGAGGATTCTAAGGTGCAAAACGATAATTGAAAATACATGAACTTCCACATCCCACAACACGTGTATTCGCCTTAAATCCTGACCTGTAAAAACCTTGTGACATCTGTAATCACGTTCCTGAAGACATATTCATCCTTCTGACAGTCAAACCAGCCCAACTTTGTGATCCTGGCATACAACTGGATTAGTGCCTGCGTGACAAACGTTGCCAGCTTTGGCCTAGTGGCAAGGTAGTTGAGCACATAGTTCCCTGAAACACAGAGAAGAGGTTTAGCTGTAGACAAAAACACTGCAGCTGGAGCCGAGAGGTTAACGCTATTAGGAGAAAAGTATCTTTCTGAAAGCTGTTTCAGAAAAAAATCCAAAAAACAATCATCACTGCAGACAGATGAAAACATTGACCTATTTATTCCTTTCTTTTAAGGCACTGGAGCTGTGGAACAAATCTGGGATGAGGTTAGAGACAGGTATGAGCTCCTCCCCAAAACCTAACTAATTTTGTATTACCAGATTAAATCCAGCCCTCTGAATGCACGTGTAAATAAGAAGAAAAGCTGAAAAGGTTTACAAGACCTCTCCTCAGGGATGATCATTTATCACATCGCTTCTAAAAATGAAAGCAGGCTGAATGGCGTTCAGACTCTTCCTTGGAGGAGAGGAAGCATCAGTCATTCTCCAGGAGAGTGCTGTGACAGACCGACTGCTCCCTTAGGAAATACTCTCAATGTTATTTCAGAGAGCCATAAAGGATTTTCAGTTTTGAAAGCATGTCCTCAGAAGGGGAGAGCACCATGCATATTTTACCTTCCCCAAGAAACGTTACGAAGATTTATTCACAAGCCACAGGGCTGTCATTCCCTTACATCTGGAAGAACTCTAGGTCTTCAGCCTTGAGCTCTGCTAGCTAATAACACAGAAGATGACACCTAAGAAAAATGTTTCTTTTCACTCCATACCTTGGGATGCCCAAACCACTGCAAAACACAGTAGGTTGCAGAAAGCCTCCCACTTGTGGCTGAAAGTGCGTGCAATAATCATTAACATTCATTTGGTAAGAAAAATTAAGTCTTGCACTTACGAATATCTATTCGCTGCTCCAACGGTAAGGGGTTGTTTGTGCGTGACACGAGCTTCGTAAGGCATGTAGCTGCCAAGAGCTGGGAGTAGGACGACTGCGGAGAAAAAAAAGTCATTTATTGCACATTGCAGAACAAGGAGATCAAGCAGCAGTGGTGAATGTTGAGCTAACTGCTCGCTGGAAAGTCGAGTTTAAGACATTAGTTTAAGTCTAAATCCTCTACACAGTGTTTATTCTGTTTTTGCAGACACTAAAGTAAACCAAAACACTCAAAGAAAGTGCTCAAGAAAGGAAAAGCTTATGAAGATAGGAAGATAATGGAATTGAACCCAAGCAGAAGCAGAACCCGAGCAGAACAAGGCTGGCTCCAGGAGCACAAAGCAGGACAGGCAAGAGCAATTCCTGCTGCACTGTGGGGCAGCATCTCTTACAGGGTATTTATCTGAATGGAATAACTTTGGGAAAAACAAGCACTCCTCCCTGCAAACAAAAATCCTGCAGGCTTTATTCTGGCAGCTTTCAGGTAGCCCTGGTTCCCTAGAACTGCAAACCTGGTCAAATTGCATGAAGTCAGCTAAAACATCATGCCCAAAAAAGACTATTAGCACTCTGAGTCATAGCAGTATGATCCTATGCATTAAGAAGCACTTATGACTTCCACCTGATTACTAAATACAGGTTAAAATGTATTTCTTATGGAACAGCACACAGACTGGTGAACTGTCACCTAATTCAGGGACACAAATGGTGGCATTCAACCACCTAAAACCCCTGGTTGCAGCCGATTCCACCAATTACAGCCTGGGAAATGGCAAGGGTTTTGTAGGCTAATTTCTGTGATATGTGGTGTGGAAAGCACAGCATCCAGGATGCAGGAAATCCACTTATTCCAGCGCTTCCAAGGACCGTCTGGTATGGAGCCAGACTTCAGAAACTTTCCTAAAAAAAATCATTTCTCTTCAGGTAAACTGATTGTTAGCTCCCAGCAGAAGAGTTTCAAATCCACTTGTTTTAAATTGATTGAAGTTCACATTATTTTTCACTCCAAAGAAATCCAAAAAACTTATAGAGAATTCCTTATAATAAAAAAAACAACTCTGCTTTGTACAAGTTTGCCAAGCCTGTGAAGTGTCACTCTTCTCCCCCTCCCTTCACCACCTCCTCCTCCTCCTGGAGGCCTGATTCTTTCCGACACTCTGCTTAACGTCTCCTATTTTTGTGACCAAGCTGATCGATAGGAGAGCTGGGCGCACGTTCTGCCAAAAAAATCAAATCTTGAAAGATCTCGTGGCAAAGCAATTCAATTATTTCTGCTGGAACTAAGTAAAAATCAAACGGTCACTTAAAAAGAAGAAAAACTTTCTGCTTTTAAGTTAGGGAGGATTTACTGCTGGTGGATTCTGCATCCTGCTGCTGGTGGATTCTGGTTCCTCTCCGATCCCACACTTTCTTTGGCAGAGATGCCCACAAACAGAGATAAAAGCCCTCGAGTGCACTGGGTGTGCAACATAAACCCTGCACACCACACCTGGGGCCACCCAACACACCATGGTCCCTTTTGCACAGTTTTTTTTTGTTTTACATACACTCCCTCTCTCCAGAAGAAGCTGGCACTTGCTCAGGCAGTCTGGGCTGTTGGTGAACTCAACCAAGGCTTTCTCTGCCTGGAGCCGTGTCGCAGTGTCTGTGGTCTCATAGAGCTGCTTGCACAGGTTCTCTAGCTGGGCTAGGCTCTGGAACAGAGAGAAAAGGGAATTAGAAGCGAGGTTTCACAGCTTGTTTATGCAATAGTTTGACCCAGGTTCGACGCACGTAGGCACACGTGTCATTTTACCCTTTGTGAAAAGGAAAACACTTGACTCACTTTGCTCCCGGATCTCCAAAATGCATTTAACCTGCTAAATTAGAAGCTTGGGAACTTTACAGCCATGTTTTACGCCGGACAAAGCACCTCGTTGCCTCCCCACCACCGCCTGGGAGAAGGAGCTCGTGCCCAGGGTCTGCTCTCATCCTGCTCGATGGCATCGCAGCATCCTGAAAATCCCCCCTCATGCCTCGTTTTTAATCTCATACAGCAGCAAAGCCCTGCTGAGCCCGGTTTGCATCCCCTCTGCAGGGCACCGTAACAGATTTTAGCATCCCAGGATGCTGGAAGGAGCTGACGTTCGATCTTCTCCACCACACACGCCAGAACGACCTGAAGCAGAGCAGAATAAATGAACGACGGGACGGATGCCAGCGAGCAGCGTCTCCATGAACATGTCAGAAGGAAATAAAACCACCGGGCGGCTGCTGTGTGCTCAAACCACTGGAAAATATTCGCCATAAACCGTGATCCAGGCAGATGGTTTCCCCCAGCGGAACCTGAGGTGTCCTAGTTTAAGAAGTGGCTTTGCAGATGGATGCGAAGCCTCCCCGGGGTTCTGGCTGCTCGGTGAACACGCAGGTATTTTTCATCCCGGGTTTCCAGGGGTAGATCATTGCAAGAGTACCCGAACTCCTGTGCTTTGGGCTTCTTTGGTTGGAAAAAGGGATTCCAAACACAGCCAGCCCTGCTGCCAGGACGACCGTCAGACAAGAGGGAGTGTTATAGGAGACGCAAGCAGGGAGTTTCTGCAGAAGTTTCTGTACCTTGCGTTGTATTCAAGAGTTTCGTTGGGTTTAAAATGTAATTTCAGGGAAAATGGTGCCCTGTGAGCTCCGTTGCTCCCGAAAAAATAATCGGTGTCCCGAGAACAGAAGCAATGGGGAAGGGGAGCCACCTGGACAGGAGCCCAGGAGCTCTCTTTTGGGGTTAACGCCGCCCCAGAAAGCAGAAACAGCCTCAAGGGGCTGTTTAGACAAAGCCCAACTCCATCTTTTATAAGGACTGCAAACACATCCTTCTAGGAGCACGCAAGCATCCTTCTAGGATCCCTCTGGTGATCTCTGCCTGGCTGTTTTTTTTCCTGGAGGGATCCACAACCTGTGATAACAACTGGGACCGGCTCCCAGCCCAGGGCAGCGAGCAGGGCGATGGATTTTTGGCCCCCAGCCTCGTGCTCAGCAGTGCAGCAGAGCCGAGCGTGCCAAGCACCACGCAGACGAGCTCAGCGGGCACCGGTTGGCTTCTGAGAAAATCCCAAAGCCAAGGATTTCAGCTCCTTTTTCACAGAAAAATCTTCCCTAGGTAATGAGCACGTTTGGGGGACAGAAGTCGTTCTGCTGGCAGCGTCCTTTGCAATTAAAGGCTTCCAGAAAAGCATCACGGCATCCTTCGGTGGTGTTTTAGCCCTGCTGAAAAAAAAAAAAAGGACAAAAACTGAAAAAAAAAAGAGGAAAGTCCCACAGATGACTCCACTCTTTCTGCTGGAAAGGGAGCTGGGAAGCTGGTGGCTTACAAACAGCTCGCAGGGAGGCGTCAGCTCAACAGCAGCAACCGAGAGCGGAGCTGACACCTCAGGAAAGAAAATTGTGGTTTTTTTTTTCTTCTTTTTTAAGAGCTCTTTGCACCGAGTTTTACACCACCCTGATTTAACTCCTCGAGCAGCTCAGGCAGAGGATTGTTGCTCCGTGGCACTCGCCCTGTGTCCCCCTGCGGGCAATCCTCCAGCTTGCTTCGTGCTTCTTCCTCGCGGTGTCCCCCAAAACGCAGCTGCAGGGCACTGAGCATCTTCGGGCTCATGAAGAGAAGTAGCAAAGCCCACGAGGCCGCTTCAAAGGGCAGTCTGGGGTCCAAACGCAGAGCTTTCACCCATTTTTTGGGGCTGTGAGGAGCCATTTCATACGCTGCACTCCAACCGAAGCGCTCTGACGGCAGCCTTCAGGCACACCTCCCGGGGACGTCCCACCAAGAAGCTGATTTTCTCCCGTCCATCCCGCTGACAGGCAGAGGCGCTGAGCTGTGGCCACCCCATTTTGGGTCTGCAAAGCTCCATTTTCAGCACATTTCAATATTACAACGATGAAAGCAGCCGATTCCCTTCTTCTCCACCCCGGGGGCAGAACTCGAGCCACCTTCGCTCCAGCATCCAGCTCCCAAATGCCACAGACGGTTGGGGCAGCACGGAGGTGGGGATTATTTCACTACAGAGACCACGCTGTCCCTTCTCTTCCAGCCAAGATAAAAAAAAAAAAAAAGGCATTTAGAGTAACGACTGTGCAGGGCAAGAGCCCTGCGTGTTGTAGATAAGGACCAAGGCATGAGACAGCAGAGCACGGGGCACGCAGAAACGCTCCGGCACCCCGCTACGGGTCTAAAAGGCGAGGCAAAAAGAAGAAAAAAGCACTAAAAGCAATCACAAGTAACCCAAATTCGAGTTATTCACTCTTTTCAGGATGAGCAGCTCGGGAAGTTTATCAAGCAGACTTCGGGAGCCAGCTGGGAAGCTGGGTGCTCGCACCCAGGGGTGCCCAGGCAGCAGGAGAGCCATCGGGGCTGCTCTCCAACTTCACCCCGTACCCAGGCTGAAGAAATCCAGACCCAAAGGATCCCAACACTTTTTCCTGCCATACAGGGCGGCTTTTCCCACACAGCCTTTTCAGCTGATGTTACAGAGATCAATTATTAACTTCACATCCACTATTTTAACATTAAATGCAGTTTGGGATGATTTTACCCTCCGTTTCTCCAGCCAACCTGGGTCGAGAAAACAACTGACTCAGGGTGCCAAAAATAAAGGAGAGAGAATCTTCCCTTGTAGGTCAATTTACCGCGGCTATTTATAATGAAATATTTGTGCTGCTGCAAACGGAAGTCAGACGGGTTTGTGTCCCTACCAGAAAACAAAAAAAACCCCAACAAAAACCCCCTCGGTTTGTGCTCCGTCCCCCCAGGCTGCAGCGCAGCCCCGCCAGGGCAGGATCTCCACCAGCACAACGCAAAATCCACAAGATTTTACCCAAACGTGATGGTTTTGTACGCAGAAGCAGCGTTTTTCCCACCAGCTCTGGTTATCAGAGCCTAGCCAGCCTGAGGAACGATGAGCACAGCTTCCTCTCCCTGTCCTCCTGGCAGCAGGAGCTCGGAGGAAGGGTTTTGCTGCAGACCAGCGTCCTCCAGAGCCGCCGGTTGTCTTCTCCGCCGGGCTCAGCACCATTTGTTCTCCTCCCCGGGTGAGCAGGGACACCTACGAACCCTGCAAGATGTTGCTGCTGCTTCCTTTAATGTCAAATGCTGGGAAGAATTGAGTCTTCCCCTCTCTGGCATCCCCTTTCTAAGATCTCTTGCCCACCAAAAGTAGCCGTGAAGCTCGAAGCGTGGAAGAAAAGCAGCCCATCAATCTCATTTATGCTACAAGCTGCAAATAAAACTCAGCGCTGCTCCGTGTTTTCCCCATGGTGAAGATAAACAACGCGTGATCATCTTTAAAATGATAAATACCACGAGGAGAATAACAGCTACCTAAAAGGAGTCCCTGGGGGCCGGCTGGGGAATTGATCTTGTATTACACGGTTGCTTAAGCAACGCTCTTTACATCCACGGGCTGCAACGAGCTCGAGGCAGGTTTAGTTGAAGGGAGTTTGCCTTCGCCACGCTGACAGTTCCCATTTCAGCAAATTGAGGAACCGCACGCCGTGCTCGGCACGCTCAAGATGGCAGAGCCAGAAAGGAGAAAGGAGCGAGCCCCGATGGCTCGGGGGAGGAGGAGAGCGAGAGGCGAGCAGGTGCTGACACCAACTGCTCCGTTTTAGGTGTAAGATCGACCCAAACTTCGCTGCTGCCTGCTGGTTTTTATCCCGAGGGATGTAAGCTGCTGTGAATCCTCCCGACGCACGTTGTTTCCACGCCGTTCCTTCTTCCTGCCTTCTGGTTAGCGGCTCGCTGAGCCAGGGATCCTGCAACATGTTCCCTGCGGTTATTTTCAGCACACTCATCCCTTCCCGTATCCCCCGTGTGTTAGAATCCCAGCCAGACCTGCTGGGAAAGCAGAGGGCACTCCACGAGATCTGTGCCTCCTCCATCACCAGGAGCACACAACGGGCACCAGAAGCGGAGTCATCGCGGTCCCACCTCCATCCTTGGCACCTCCGGGGGTGGGAAGGGGCCACCATCCATTCCTGCTTTCCTTTGGTGGTTTTAAGGCCAAGAAATGTGGATTTCTGTACTTGCCATATGCCTACGGACTCCTGGAACACGCACGTGGAGTTAAATGGAGCTGCACGAGAGGCAGGGGCTGCTCCAATGCGGCACCTGAAGCCTGGGGTCCGATCCTGCGCTGGGTTTTGGTGCTGCAGACAGGAGCTGGCTCTCTCCACTCCCTCGGTGAGACAAGGAGGAGGAAGAAGTGGCTCAGAAGCACTGGGATTTCACAAACGCAGCCGTGCAACGAGGGACGCGTCGCAGCAGTCAAAGGGCCCCGGTGATTGAAGAGACTGAGGCTCAGAGAACGCCTCGGGTCGCTCGATGAATGTCAGGTATTTCAACCAAAAATAAAAAAGCTTTTAAGCTGAGCGATGCAACTGTTAACTGCCAAGGACCAGGACGATGCGCTCGGTAAGTGCTCATCGCTGTAAAATCAAGGTCTCATGGCTCATCACCCTCATTTGTTAAGAGAATCGGAGCAATAAATCGCCCGTTTCCATTTATCCTCCTAATAACAGCCAGAGCAAACTTACTCCTGCCCCTCCAGCACAGCTCGGAAAGTTATTTATTGCAGTGGTACTTCCAGGCAGCTCCCCGAATCTCTCCGGGTATCAATAAGGAGCTCTCATTTCTTTCTCCGTGATGAACGGGCTTCAAGCCAGGCTGGAAGGGGATTTCTGTCGGGATTCAGCCCTGCCATTTTACTCCACGATGCTGTAGAGCGACCGGAGAAACGCTTTGAATTCACACCAACACCTGGGCGAGCTCGATAACAAGGACAAAACGCGGTGTTTGTGCTGACTGCAGGAGGATGAACTCAGCCCCAAAGCAGATTTGGGATGTCCCAACGGGCACAGCATCACTTTTAGCACAAAGTAATGGTTTCTTCTTCTCAGGCAGGCGCAGAATTTGCACAGAAGCTTGCCACGAAACAAGGCGTAACGTTTATTTATCGCGACCAAGTAATATTTAATTTCAAAACTAAAAAAAAAAAAGGCAATAAACACAATTCCTAACCTCAAGTTGCTAAATGTCTCTGTCATAATGTTTGCCCGAGTGGTTTCATTGCCTTTCCTGAAATGAAAAACGTTCGGGGAGCATCCTGGCTCCCCCTCCACGTGCAGCATTGAGCCTGATTTGATGCTCAGGCTGGTTTTTAAGGTCTGACTCCTCTGGAAAAGCGGTCACATATCCATCATCTCTGAAGATGACATCGAATTGTGCAGCGCTGCTCACCTGAATACGGAATTTCGGAGGAGGGAAGCACCTTGGCGTGGAACAAATGGGAAAATAAAACAATAATGGAAGGCTCTTGGGGGAAAATATAAGAATAAAGAAATAAAACAAGAGCAGTGATGCCCGCTGACGCTGCTGAGGCCGTAACGAGAGCTCCCTGGTGCTGTAACCCAAACCCACGTCTAGGAAGGGATGGGGGCTGCCCAAACGAAGCATCCAGCAGCAGCAAAACGACTCGAGCCCTGCAGGCTGCCTCCAAGCCAGCGGTAATGCTGCAGCTAGGGATATTATCTGGGGCTAGAAGAGAAACACCCGAATTAGCACTTTGCAGAGCAACGTCCTTGGACTATCGCTCCTGTAATCACCGCGCTGCTGATAGCGGGGCACCGCGGCTTCAAACGGGAACACAAAACGCTGGGATGACACAGAAAGAACATCCTCGTTCTGCTAAGCTCAGGCTGGACAATTAAATCAGAACATCAGGACGAGGAATAAACCATGTAAAAGGTGCATCGAGGAACCACGCACGAAAGAAAATGCCACCACCGGCCTGACACTGATCCTGTGCAGATCCAGAGTCCGCAGGGTACGTGGGTGCAGAGCTCGTTTGACTGGCAGGAGATAAAAAAGGATGGAAAGGATTTGGAGCTGATCCCGAAGTGGAGGTATTTAGCAGAAAAAGGGGAGGCTTCTCCCTTCGTAAACTGGCCTTGCAGCGTGAGACACGCGGGCTGTTGACAATCCTGTTACAAATAAAGGGGCTAAGTGGCAGGTTTCTCTGCTAACAGAAATCTTCCTGGTGATCTTACCCAGTGGGCGACCGGGTTTGCAGGGCTTTGGGTAGTCTGGGGCAAGGAACACGGCGCCAGCTGGGATGGGAGCCCCGAAATCCCTGGGGGCAGAGACCTCGAAGGGACTCCTGAGACCACAAAGGTGCCTGGCTGAAGCCAAAATATCTATCATCCCCTCCCTCCTGATCTGTTCTTGTGTCCCAAAGCGTGACAAAACCCAACAGCAGTGGGCTAAAGCCCCTCCTCCACGCCGAGCCACAACCAGAGTCCTTCCAGCCACAGCCAGGATGCCAACGAGCAGCACGGAAACATCCAGGGGATGCTTCACCGCCCCGTGTCTTTTACATCATTTTAATAACTCCAGAACCACGCTACTTTAAATCCTGCAGCTTTAAAGGAAAAAGCAATTACTAAAAACCCACCCTAAGTCCGGGTGCTGCATCAAATCGGCATGAAATAAGACCAAGAATGAGATCAAGAACTGACCCATTGCTTCCTGCCTGATTACACAGACACAAACCTCACAGATTTACCTGCTGACCTGCCACATCGGGAGAGAAACCTTCAGAACATCACCTTTTTGGGGAAAAAAAATCCACCTTTTACAGAATTCAACATTTCCAGCAGACACGAAACCAAATCCAGCTGCTTTTCAAACTCGCAACGTGCTTACTTGACACTGGCAGGTAAGGACAGAGTTTGCCCATCCCATTCTCATAAATATCTTCTTGTTTTCTTGTTCCTGTTAAGCATTGCTGTATAATTTAGCATGTTAAAAGGAGACCTGTAAAAACTTATACATTGAAAGTTCAGCTAGAAGCATTCCTGGATAATTTATGTTAAAGGGAGAACTGTAAAAATTTATAAATCAAAGTTCAGCTAGAAGTATTCCTGCATAATTTACGTTAAAAGGAGAACTGTAAACTTTAATTTCCAAAGTTCAGCTACAATTCTACGTTTATTCTTTAAACCAGCCACCTGTAGCAAGCAGCAAGACGTGCTGATACGCTCTGCGAGCTGTTTGAATGATCCCAAAGAAGGAAAAGGGCGAGAGCAGAGCTTTAGGAGAGGAGCTGCTCTTGTATCCCGGTGCTAACAGCCCCAGCTCTGCCCCCAGCAGGGCGCTGAGTGCACCAGGTGAGCCTCCAGCAGTGCCTTTTGTTATTTTATTTGAATTAACGCATCCTAAGTGTGACCAGCACCAGCAACTCCACAAGTGGCAGATCCTGAGGGTCTATTTTGTCTCTGAAGGTGCCCGAAGTTGCAGGGTACGTTTGGGGTTTTACACAGACCCGCTTGGCTCCCACAATAACACTTCACTCTCCCAAAAATCACCCCCCTGCAGCAAAGCCACGCAGCCCTACCCCCAGAAAAGCATCACGTGCTCCTAAATGTTTGCTTAAAACCACAGCCGAGACGCAGGAAAACAAATTTACGTTTTCACCAGCAATTTAAGTAGCAAAAGTACAACTTTTTAAACTCTGCTTTAGCCCTCCAGGCTCACAAGAACCAACTGCGCTGCCCCCAGCCCAGGCGTTATGAGCAGTACCAAAGTTCCTGAGCTACAGAGCCGCCAGCCAGCTCTTAAATGATTAAAACGAACAAATCCTCCCTAATTGCATTAGTGCTGCCTATCAGAGCGAACACGGACCATCTTCTGGGCGGCTGGAGCAGGGAGAGGAGACGGGGCTGCTGCCCTGAACCCAACGAAGCCTCTCAGGGGTTTGAAGAAGGCTGGGATTTCACCCCAAAAAGGCACCGAGAAGGCAGCTCCCACGTGGGCTGCTCCACACCAGGAGAGCGAGCAGAGCCTTACCTGGCACCGAGGAGTCCTCCCAAAATTGTTCCAGCCAGCAGGCAGCAAAAACTGGAGCCCCCAAAGCCAAAAAGGGGTTGTTCTATTCCAAGTTTGGCTCCCTTCAGGGAGCTTCTGCTACCGCAAATCTCCTCGCTCCAGCCGGGATCCCACTCTGCAGAGCATCCCAGCAGCAGCAGGGCTTCAAAAAGTGCATGGTTTAAAAAAAAAAATAGAGCCTGATTTACAAAAGAAACGCTGCCAGCTCTATTTTTAGTGTCAGAGCAGTGCTTTACCCTCCCCAGGCCCGGAGCACTCCCTTGGGCTATTCTGAGATAAATACAAGTCCTCGGCGAGAGCTCGCAGCGCCTCCAATGCCTAAAACCTTGAACTAAAACGCACGAAAAAGTATTCTGAGCGATTTGCAGGTGGGCAGCAGGCCACAGCGTGACTCTTTTCCCTCTGTAACCTTGCCCTCGCTTGGTATCAGATGGGAAAGACGCATCTCAGCCTCCAGGGTTTCCTCCGGAGCGAGCCCAACGTTACGGATGTCGAGAGGCAAATTAGATTTTGCCTTTGAGCCAACACAATGTCCTTTGGAAGGCAGAAACACCAGGAAAAAAAAAAAAAAAAAGGCAGGTTCTGTTGGGGATGGAGTGAAACATCCTGGGGAGCAGGCTCAGAAAGTCCTGGGAGCAGCAGGGCAATTGTTGAGCCCTGGGAAACCTCCCCCAGTCGCCGTGCTCGCACGTGGGCTGCCCGATTTCTGTCTGTCAGCAGCGTGCGAGGGAGGAAAATGACCTGGGAGTGCCTACCTGAGCATTTCTGGGGCAAATTCAGGGTTTCCAAAGAGTTTCTTCTGCAAGAGGGAGCTGTGAGGGAGCTGTAAGGGAGCTCCTGGTGGCAGCCTGCCCCTGCACAGCACCTGCACGCACCCAGAGCTGCTCCCAGCACGGAAGTTTCTGTCAGCTCGTTAAAAAAAAAAAAAGGAAAACTGGGTGAAAATCTCCGGGATTTGGAACACCTTGACCTGAGCCTGGAATCAGGTAAAGAAGGGGAAAAAAAAAGCGTGATTTCCTTTAAGATAGGAGATTTCTCAGTTGTCTATTTGAGCACCCACCTGGGTACCTGTCCTTTTACCTCTCGCGGGCACCAAAATCCTTTAATTTCATCCTAGAGTCAGAGAGCCAGCAGCACACGCAGCCACGCAGAGGTGGCAAGGAGTTTTAAGTGCCACAAAAACATATTTTTAAAAAAAAATCCAAAAAAATAGGAAAATTCAACCCGCAAAGCCACAGAACCCATCGCCATCCTACAGCACCCACTCTCCCACAGGGATATTCACTCCCCGTAAGCACATCCCGTCTCAGGGCAACCGCCTGGAAAGCATCTAAAAGGCAAGAAAAGGAGAAAAAAAATGAAATAAATCTGTTTCCAAGGCAGAAGGGGAAAGGGGAACAGGATTCATATTCGCCCGCGAAGCTAGTTCTGCTCTCCTCTGCAGCGAACAAGTTTAGGCAACGCTTGCAAGCCCCGGATCTGACAGAAATATGCATTCAAAAGAAGGTCGGGTGAGTTCGTGGAGAAATGGACGAGTTTCTCCAAGAAACGTGCAGCGATTTGAGGCCGGAGGAGCTCCCAGACACCCAAAATCGCCCCATTTTTGCTGCCTCTGCCCCAGCACCGGGCGGTCTGCCCTACAAGAGGAGCTTGCAGGCATCGCACGGTATCACCAGCACCACCCGTGGGCCCTCAAACTTCACATAACCTCCAGTTTTTAAGGACCAGACTGGACGCACAACCCAAGCAAAGCCCTCAACGACTGCAGGAAACTTCTCAACTCCGTAATATTTACCTGCAAGCCCCGATTCCTCCTAAAACAGACCCAAATCTCACAGCACGTGCCATAAAAGCAGCCCTGGGTTGCTCGCACCGAGGGGCAACGTCTCCAGGTGATGCCGGATAACTCAACACCAGCTCTGTGAAACGAACGCTGGGTTTAATTAGCTCAAATCACGCCAAGATGAGCAGAGTTTCCCACTTCGGAAAGCCCTTTTCTCCCCCAAAAAATGCACCTAGCACCAAAACCCCCGCGTCCTCCTGCCACGCAGCGATCCCGAGGCACTTCTGAAGCCAACCTAGCGCTCTCCTGGCTGCCGGCAGCTACCTGGGGGTTCTCCAGAGCTGCTGCTGGGCGCCTTTACCTGCGGCGGGGAGAAGAAAAAGAGGATAAAAACACCCCCAGGACCCCCAGCCACGACGCCGAGCGATCCCTGCACCTCTGCCCGGCCGGCTGAAGGCACCGTGCCAGGCTGCAGGTGCCTGACCCCGGCCTGCAAACAACTTTTCCCTCGGAGCCAAACATCTCCCGAGCCCCCGCTGTTAAATTTTAACCCCCCCCCGGAGCCGCCAGCCTGCGATGGCGGTGCCCAAACTTCCAGTTTCTCACCCCGATATTTAACGGAGAGCCAGGCAGGGCTTTTAAAGGGCGGCTTCAGCCAGGCCCGCAGCAGGGTTTTGAGAGCCAGATGAGTTTTGGGGGGTTTTAGTAAAAGCAGAGCGGGTTTTTAAAGGGAAAGAGGGGAATTTGGAGAATTTGGGGGGAAATATAGGGGTAACGCAGTGAGCCCCTCTGCACCATGGTGCCCACTGCCCCCATATGGGGTTGGGGAGTGGGTGCTGGGGGGGGGGTAATGGGGTGCTAAGGGGATACTGGGGGAGTCCTGGGGGGATCCTGGGGGAGTACTGGAGGAGTGCAAAGGGGATCCTGATGGGATCCTGAGGGGGTCCTGGGGGGATTCTGGGGAATCCTGGGGGGGTCCTGACAAGGTGCTAAGGGGATCTTGGGGGGGTGCTGTGAGGATCTGAACGGGATATTGAGGGGATCCTGGGAGGTTGCTGAGGGGATCCTGGGGGGATCTTGGGGGGGTGCTGTGGGGATCCTGACGGGATATTGAGAGAATCCTGGGGGGATCCTGAGGGGATCCTGAAGGGGCTCTGGGGGGGTGCTAAGGGAATCCTGACGGGATATTGAGGGAATCCTGGAGGGGTGCTGTGGGGATCCTGGGGGGATCTTGACGAGGTGCTACGGGGATCTTGGGGGGCTGCTGTGAGGATCCTGACGGGATATTGAGGGGAACCTGGGGGGGTGCTGAGGGGGTTCTGAGGGAATCCTGGGGGGGTCCTGAGGGGATCCTGGAGGGATCCTGAGGGAATCCTGCGGGGGCGCTGAGAGGATCCTGAGTGGATCCCGGGCTGTTGCTGAGGGGATCCTGCCGAGACCCTGAGGCGATCCTCGCCCCCCTTTTTCCCTCCCCCACCCCCTTTTCCCCCCCCTCCCCCCGCCGCGGCCTACCCCCGTGCCTCAGGCCCCGAGGCCTGGCAGCAGCGAGGCCGGGCCGAGGCGTGGCGGCCCCCCGGGGGCCTCCCCCCTCACCTGCACATGGTCCGCCATCTTGCGCCATTCATGCTCCGCTCCCCCCCGCCTCCGCCGGGCCTTCTCCTCCTCCTCCCCCCCCCCCGCCCCTGCCCCCTGCTTCTTCCTCCTCCTCCTCCTCCTCCTCCTCCTCCCTCCCCTCTCCTTGTCGGCGGCGCCGCCGGGGGCTACTGCGCATGCGCGCGCCGCCCCGCCCCACCGCGCATGCGCGCGGCCGCCCCGGCCGCGCCCCGCCCGCCGCGCGCGCGCCGAGTGAGGCCACGCCCCCTCCGTGATGGCGGGGTGACGTCACGGAGCGAGGGGGCGGGGTTAAAGGGGACGCGGCCTGCGCGGCCTGAGGGAAGCAGTGGGACCAGTAACACCAGTAACACCAGTATGAGCGGGGCGCAGGCACAGTGCGCAGCTCCAGAGCTCCCAGTGCTGCCCAGTATACAGCCACAGTGCTCCCAGTGCCTGCAGGGTGCAATACCAGTGCTCCCAGTGCACAGCACCAGTGGCACCAGTACAACCAGTGCACAGCCCCAGTGCTCCCAGTGCTCAACACCAGAGCTCCCAGCGCTCCCAGTACTCCCAGTGCCCCCAGGGTTGAACACCAGTGCCCACAGGGCCCAACAGCAGTGCTCCCAGTGCCTCTAGGGCCCGGTACCAGTGCTCCCAGTAGTTCCCAGTACACAGCCCCAGTGCTTCCAGTGTCCCCAGAGCCCAACACCAGAGCTCCCAGTGCTTCCCAGTGCACAGCCCCAGCGCTCCCAGTGCCTCCAGGGCCCAACACCAGTGCCTCCCAGTACTCCCAGTGCCCCCAGAGTTGAACACCAGTGCCCGCAGGGCCCAGTACCAGTGCTCCCAGTGCCACCAGTACACAGCCCCAGTGCTCCCAGTGCCCCCAGAGCCCAGTGCCAGTGCTCCCAGTGCCTGCAGGGTCCAACACCAGAGCTCCCAGTGCTTCCCAGTGCACAGCCCCAGTGCTTCCCAGTGCCTCCAGTGCCCCACACCACTGCTCCCAGCGCCTGCAGTCCCAGCACCACAGCCCCCACCACTCCCAGTGCTCCCAGTTAGCGCAGGCCCCGCCCCGCCGCCCCACCCCAGTGCTCCCAGTGCTCCCAGTGCCCCCAGCGGGACCCCCCCGGGCTGTGCCCGCTGCGGGCCGGGGCGGAGGCGGCCGCGGGCGCCCCCTGGCGGCACTGGAGGGAGGCACCGGGGGGGGCGGGCATCGAGGGATCCACTGCGTGCACCCAGGGATCCAGTGCAAGTACCAAGGGATCCAGTGCTCTGCATGCACCGAGGGATCCCCCGAATGCACGAGGGATCCCCTGCATGCCCCAAGGGATCCCCTGTGTGCACCAAGGGATCCAGTGCTTTGCATGCACTGAGAGATCCCTTGCATGTACTGAAGGATCCAATGCTCTGCATGTACCAAGGGATCCCCTACATGCACCAAGGGATCCAGTGCTTTGCATGCTCCAAAGGTCCAAAGGATCCCCTGTGTGCACTGAGGGATCCAGTGCTTTGCATGCACCGAGGGATCCCCTGCATGTACCAAGCGATCCAGTGCTTTGCATGCATGCAAAGATCCCCTGCATGCACCGAGGGATCCAGTGCTTTGCATGCTCCAAGGGATCCCCTGCATGCACCAAGAGCAGCAGTGCTCTGCGTGCACCAAGGGATCCCCTACAGGTACCCAGGGATCCCCTACAGGTACCCAGGGATCCCCTACAGGTACCAAGGGATCCCCTGCACGTACCGCTGAGCGGGACCAGGTGCCTGCAAAACCCGAGCCACTTCCCACCCTGCCTGCAGCAGAGGTGTAAAAACCCAACCGGCTTTTTTGGGGAAAAAACCCCTGACTTTGGGGGGCGCAGAGGTGCTTTTGGGCCCATTTTACAGCCGGCAAAACTGAGGCAAGGACGCGAATCCCACGGAAATCCTTCTCCCGCGGGGCCGGGGAACTGCAGGACCACCGGCAGCGCCTTGCAGCCCGTCCCCAAACCTCACCCCACGCCGTCAGCAGCTCGGTGACACGCTCGGGGCCGTCCCCGAAGCTGCTCTGGTGGCTGCCCTTTATGGTAACGTCGGCGGCACAGGAAACCGGGGCGCGAGCTGAGCACGGGGAGGAAACAGAAGCCGCCGAGCGCACGTCACAGCGGCGCACGGCGAGGCCGCCGGCGGGCAGGGGCGCACGGGGGGGACACCAGCACGCAGGAAAAAAAAGGGGGTGCTGGGGGGGGTCCGGGTGGTGCGAGGGGAACGCGGGAGGATGCTCCTGGCTGGAGGATGGAGGAGGCGGTGGTGAAGCAGGGCGCGCTCTACCTGCAGCTGCAGCAGACTTTTGGGAAGGTGAGGATGGGGTGGGGGGCGTCGGGGGGGGGAAAACGGCCTTGGTGCGTCGGTTTGGGCGTTGGGTGGCCTCGTGGTGTGGTTTTGGGGTTTTGCTCGTGAGGGGTATGGTGAATCAGGGGGGGGTTTGGGGCATGGGGAGGCTGGTTGTGCCCCCCGGGCTCGGAGGAAGGGCTGCTGGGGGTGATTTGGGGCACGCGAAGGCGATTTGGAGACGTGGGACCTTCCCCAAACCAACTCCCTGAGCATCCTTCGGCTCCATGGGCTGCGGGGACGAGCTGGGGGGGATCCAAAGAGATGGGGACGGGGCGCAAAGGGGCCACCAGCCCCCCCAGGAGCTGGGCACAAACTGATGCAACCACCCCGGCCGGCTGATAACACCCCGGGGCTTGGCAACCCCTGGCCACAGCTCTTGAGCAAGAAGGGGAAGGATTCTCCTGGGCGGCTCCGGGTTGACGAAAAAGAGGGAAGAGGGAGAACCAAACCCGGCTCTCCGGGGCCGTGCTCGAGCACCCAGTGCACCCCATGTGGGGTCCCTCGCGGTGCCGGCCATGGGGGTGCTGAGAAAATGGGGTCAATTTGGAGCAAATTGGTCCCCATCATCCTGGAGGTGCTGCGGAGCGGAGCAGAGCAGGGGAGCAGATAACATCGGCGGCAAGGCAGCAGCCACCGGCTGCAGAGGATGGGGAAGAGGTAGAGGGGAGGCCGGGCTTAACCCCACAAACACGCCCCAAAAAATGGTGCTGGCCAAAAACTGCCGGGCCCCGCAGGTTCCCCTTGCAGCCCATGCTGATTTTGGTGTGAAACTTCCTCCTGAGCTGGGTGGTTTTTAGGAGCAGGGGATAAACGAGGAGCTGGAGGTCCCCTGGGGGGGTCTTGGCGTGGATCTCGGGCGCTGTGGGGTGGGGGCAGGTGTAGGGCAGATCCCCCAGGGCAGGGGGATGGCGTGGTGGGGGGGTCCCCATGCTTCATTCCCCCTCCCAGGCAGGATGATGCTGAGCGGTTCCTCTTTGCAGCAGGGCACACGGCTCCCCCCGTGCTGCTGCCTGTGCTCGGTGCCAGAATTTAAACCCTCCCTTGCCCTATTTAACCCCCCCAGGTCCCACCTGGGCACTTTGGCGAGGGCAAAAACCCAAAGGGACAACAACCGGGAGGGCGCAAACAGCTCAGGCTAACGCCGGCCTTTCCCTCCTTTCCCTCGCTTCTCCCGGGGGGCAGAAATGGAAGAAATTTTGGGGCGTTTTATACCGGGAAAGCTCCTGCTCCACCGCCCGCCTGGAGCTTTTCGAGGGCTCGGCGCCGCCGGCGGCCGAGAAGCTGCGGAGGGGCGAGGGCAGCCGGCGGCTGGTGAAGCTGAGCGACTGCGTGCACGTGGCGGAGGCGAGCGGGGACCCCGGGGGCTGCCCCAAAGACACCGTCCCCTTCCTGCTGGAGACCACCGACAAGCGTTACCTGCTGGCTGCTGACAGCTCCGAGACGGCCGGCTGGGTGCTGAGGCTCTGCGAGCTCGCCTTCCCGGTGAGCCTGGCCCCAAAAAGTCAAGGGGGGAGCCTACCGGGGGGGAGATAGTGTGGGGGGGATGGCTATGGGGTGGGGGAGACTGTGGGGAGAGCATATGGGGAGGGAGATCCTATAGGGGAGAGAACCTTTGGGTGGGATAACCATGGGGTGGGAGATACTATGGGGATGGAGACCCTATAGGGGGAGACCCTATGGGGAGGGAGACCCTATGGGTGGGAGACCTTATGGGGAGGGAGACCCTGTTAGGAGGGAGATCCTATAGGGGGGAGACCCTGTAGGGGGGAGACCCTATGGGGAAGGAGTCCCTGGGTGGGAGAGACCTATGGGGAGGGTGACCCTATGGGTGGGATAGCCATGGGGTGGGAGACCTTATGGGGAGGGAGACCCTGTTGGGAGGGAGACCCTATAGGGGGGAGACCCTATGGGGAGGGAAACCCTATGGGGGGCATAACCATGGGGTTGGAGACCCTATGGGGAGGGAGACCCTATGGGGAGGGAGACTCTATGGGGTGGAGACCATTTGGGTGGGATAGCCATGGGGTGGGAGACACTGGGGGGGATAACCATGGGGTGGATGATCCTATGGGGAGGGAGACCCTATGGGGCTGATAACCATGGGGTGGGAGATGCCGGATCCACGGGGGAAACCCCGAGCTGCTGCGGGGCTGGCGGAGCTGAGGGTCACCCCCGGCTCTTTTTGGGCAGAGGAGCAGGGAGGAGCAGGCAGCGGGGAAGGACGGGCAGCAGGGCTCGCTGCGCGCCGAGGGCGAGTTCTCCATGGAGGAAAACTCCCTCTACAGCTCCCGGGACAAAGGTGGGCGCCTGCGAGCGGGGAGGGGGCGGCTTTCGACACCCGGGGCTGCTTCTCGTGGGCGAGCAGCCGCCCCCGCAGCGCCGTGCTGGGAGGCTTGGGGCAAAAATAGCCTCCGTGCGCTCTTCCTGCCCTGCGGTTTGGTTGGGTTTCGCCGCGCTATCGCGCTCCTCCCGCGGGGCTCCAGCCCTTATCGGCCGGACACCGCTTCCCCCCCCTCCTCGTCCCCCAGCTCGGCTCGGGGTGGGCGTTTTGGGGCTCTGATCCCCGCAAATGTCACCTTCCTCTGTCCTCAGCTGGCTTGGGGAAGGAGTTCGAGGTGACGGTGAGGGCCACCGAGTCCTCCGAGCGCTGCCGCCTCTGGGGCCGGTTCGTTCTGCGAGCAGGGGAGGAAGCCTTGGAGCTGCGGGATCTGCAGGCGGGGGAAATCCTCTACAGCTGGCCCTACCGCTTCCTGCGGCGCTTCGGCCGGGACAAGGTACTGGGGACACCGGGAGGGCGGGCTGGAGGTGGTGGTGGGGCCATCACAGGGACCTGATGCTGTCCCCTCTGTAGGTGACCTTCTCCTTCGAGGCCGGCCGGCGCTGCGCCTCCGGCGAGGGCAACTTTGAGTTCGAGACGCGGCAAGGCAACGAGATCTTCCAGGTGATCGAGTCAGCCATCGAGGCGCAGCGGGGCCGGGGTGCCGAGGAGCAGCGCTGGGGCATCCCCGGGGAAGATGGCCCGCGGCCACGCGCCCAAAATAAGGTGCCCAACTGGACGCAGGGCCACGAGGAGCCCGGTGGCGACGGCGGCACCGCCAAGTGCCTCTACGCCGAGCCCTGCAACTCGCTCCAGCGGGGTGGTGCCGGGAAGGTACCGGAGAAGGGCAGGAGGCAGGATGCTCCGGCTAAAGCAGGGGCTGAATCCGAATACGCCGTGCCCTTCGACACCATCGCCAAGTCCCTGCTGGGCAGGCAGCTCGGTGCCATGCTCCGTGGCCCCGAGGAGGCTCCGGACCCGCTCTACGACAGCATCCACGAGGCGAGCGCGCGGCCCCCGCTGCCCCGCGCCTCCGTCCCCAAGGCCGAGCACATCTACGATGAGCCCGAGGGGCTGTGCGCCCACACCGTCTACGACGAGCCCGAGGAGGTGAAGGGGGAGGCGTGGAGGCTGCAGGCGGCCCCGGAGGAGCCCTCGGGCCACGAGTACCCCTACAACCCGCAGCGGGACGACTACGCCGTGCCCAAGCGTGCCGTCCCGCTCCGGCAACCCTTCGTGGCGCAGGGCAAGGAGTGGCTCGGGGACACCGAGTACGACAACGTGGTCCTCCAGTTTGCCAAGAAAAGGAACCAGCAGTGAGGGGGGGCAGAGCCGGGGCAGGGGTTGGGGGAGGGCCGGGGGAGCGCTGGGTGTCCCTCCCCACCCCCGAGAGCCGTGCGCATCTGGCCAGCTGCGGCCGGGAGAAGCCCGCTGGAGGGCAGTGTCCGCCCGTGGTACGGGCAAAAAAATGGGGCTGGGGTTTTGCCAGCGCCCCCCCGCAGCTTCCAAGGGTGCATCCTGCTCCGGCACATCGCGCCCCAAACCCTGCCCTGCTCCCCTGGCAGGACCTCGGGACGCCCCCCCCCCGGCCCCGTGCGCCCCGGGGCTGGCTGGTGGCGCACGGCGCAGGGATGAGCAGGGGGTGCTGCGAGGGGTGGGGGGCAAAGGGTGGTCCCAGGGGTGCATGTCCCGTGCCTTGGGGGCTGGATGGCAAAATATGGACCGAAGGGTGCCCATCCTGCACCACGGGGCTGGCCGTGCACAAACCGGGGGTGCACAACCCACACCATAAGGACTGGCTGGTGGGGCACAGCCTCGGGGTGCACACCCCACCCTATAAGAGCTAGGTGGCTTTGCACACTCCAGGGACTCCCTCCCCACCCCAAATTGCACACTCCAGGGGTGCACACCCCACCCTATAAGAACTAGGTGGCTTTGCACACTCCAGAGACCCCCTCCCCACCCCATATTGCCCTCTCCAGAGCCCCCCACCCCACCCCACAAGGGCTCCCTGATTCACATCCCCATGCACCCCGCTGGATGTTGCACCCCCGCCGTGCAACGTTTCCAGCCCTCTCCCTGCAAACACCCCCAGGTGCAGGTTCCTGTGCACTTTTTGGGGACGTCAGCACGCCCAGCCCTCGCTGGGACAGGGCCGTGGTCACGCTCAGCACCCCATCCTGCTGCCCCCACCCTCAGCACCTCTCCGAAGGTCGCGCCGCGTCCCAGCTCAGCAAAAAAAAAAAACAAACGGTGGCATAAATTTCCACTCTCTCAGCCGGGTTTTATCTCGCGTAGAGCCACTTTCCAGCTCCTCTGAATTATAGATGAAACGCTCAGCTTTATGGTCAGGGTGATTTTAGTGGCTGGCTCCTCTCTGTCCCGTGCAGCAGGACCACCAGGATGAGCCCCTCCTGCAGCCTGCCCTGCCCCGGATCAATCTGCTCCCGCTGCCGGCCACCTCCAGCCCCAGGGGTGCCCTTGGCGGAGACGTCGAGCCCCAAGGAGAGGCGCTGGCCCTACCTGCCCCTGCCCACCCCAGCCATTTCCTCTGTGCTCGCTTATCTCCCGGCGGCAGCTCCGTGTGCAATTTATCCTCCTAATAAAAGCAGCAGGACCTCGCCGCAGCCAGCCGCCCCGCGGCGTGCAGCTTTCCTGGTGCGTTGCTGGCCAGAGCTGGGAGTTCAGGGGCAGTGAGATGGGGACAGAAATGAGCTCCTGGGGGGTGACGGCTCCGTTGTGACCTCCCCATCATGCACAGCCCTAAAGGGTTCACAGGGAGGGGAAGAGGAGGTGGTTTGGGGAGGCAGCTGGCTTCACGCACCGCTCGCACCGCTGCTTTGGGAGCTGGCCACACCGTGCCTGGCACCTCCATGTGCAGCCCCCAGCTCCAAGGGGCACAGGGACCCCTGGAAAGGATGTATGGGGACGGGGCGCTGCACCCCAAACTGGTGCAAGAGGGCAGCTCCAGGGGGCGTGGGGTGAGACAAGTTGCATGGGGACACGGTGACGGAGGGGCCTCGGGAGGTGCCGGCGGTGCTGGGAGCGCCTTCGCCGCCACCCGGCAGGTCTTCCAGTGGAGGCGAAGGAAAGGCATGAATTATTTATGATCTCTTTCAATCAAATAAATGGTGAGGTGCTTGAGTTAATTTCCTGGATCCTGAAAATCCAAAGTGCAGACTTTTAATAAGGCAAATTAAGTGCTTTATATATTACACTGATTAAAGCTCCGTATCAATCTATCTATCACGCCGTGAATTGGAGGGGCTGGGAAACCACCGGGTCACCGGCAGCCACGCTCCCCTCGGCACGCAGCAGCGGGCTCAGCTGCCCCATGGGCAGGGCACAGGGATGCTCCTGCACAAATTTGCCTAAAATTAAAGCTAGAAAATTAAAATAACAACAAAATCTTCAGCGTGCTTGTGCAGCGACTGAGCATCGGATCAAGGAAGAGGGCGAAGCAGCACAGAGCTTGGTGCTGGCTTCTCTCCCCGGCTGTCACCTGGCTCTGACATCCCATAAATGCGTCTCCGCATGGAGCTGACTTCCCATAAACGTGGCTCCCACAGCCCGTCCCGGTGACATCTGAGCCTCTGGGGACCGCCGTGCCAAGGACATGCTGGTGGTGGCACCGCTGCTGGCTGCTGATGGGTTCAGGAGGCAGCAGGACGCATTGTGATGCTCCCTGGGCTTTTCCCCATCCTTTTTGGGGCTGTTCCTGTGGCGGTGAGGGATGATCCCAGTCCCCATCCCGTTCCCATCCCCTCATCCTGCATCCCTGGGCGATCCCAGCCGCTCACTGCACCGGCGGCGCCGCCGGAGCACCAGGGACTTGTAACGGCATTCTGCCATGCGCCGGGAATCAATTCCTTAAGCATGTGCTATTATTAATTAGGGCTCATTACGGCGGTTATTTATTATTAATCAGTGTTAACACAGCCCTCACTCCTCGCTCTCCTCCAGCCTGGCTTCCGCTCCCCGCTGCCACCCCGGCGCACGCCGCGCGCTCCCTCCGGCCGCCTCCGCTGCGATTTTTCTTCATTAAGGGGAGAAGTGGGAACACCTTCCGGACCTCACTTAAAGATCCTGGGGCTCTAACGAGGTTTGTACTGTGCCAGCCAGGCTAACGAGGGACTCACATTAATCAAATTTCATGGCACGGCCAGGTGAAGCCCGCGGTGTTCGGCCGCCCCAACACCTTCAGCTTGGCTTCCCCAACATCTCCAGGCTCCTTTTTCCCCTAAAATGAGGTTTTAGGGTGGAAAAGGGGATGTGTGCTGGAATACAAAGTCCAGGCAAGGATGCAGAGGCTGGAAAACCCCTCAGCGTGGGGCTGGGCACAACTCGAGCCGAGGAAACAAAAATCGATGGCAGGGAGAGGAGGAAGAGATTACAGCGCAAAGCCCCAGACAAATGGAGAGCGGTTTAATCTGATTAGGGAGTCATTGTCGTTATTGTATTATGCTGATTATAAATCATTTAGGAGCACAGCTAATCAAAACAGAGATTTGTTCGGAGCTTTCAGGGGCGCTTCCTCCAGCAAATGCCCCGGCCCTGCTCCTAGCCGGAGGGGTGGGAAGGGAAACCCAAACCCAAACCCAAACCCAAACCCAAATCCAAACCAAACCAAACCCAAATCAGAGCGGAGCCAGGGAGAGTTTTTAGGGTCTTTGGATATCACACCCTACTCCTACACCTTCATTTCGGGTGTCCCATGGCACAGACTGGGGACACAGCCCCGTGGGGACAAAGCAGGGAGGGTGCCAGGGCTCAGCTGGGCAAGGCTTGGATGGGCAGAGGGACGGAAAATGGGCATGGGCACTTGGGGATGGGGAAATAAGGAAATAAGGAAAAAAAATAAAGAAATTAGAGCGGGTTGGGGGTGCTGCCCACATCCAGGAGATGCTGCTGCTCCTGGGTGCAAGGCTCGGGTGGGTGCTGCCACCTCCTGCACCCGAGCCCCCGGGGAGGTGTAGGGGTGCTCGGGGCGCCTCGCCAAGGCAGCTCCTTTTTTCCCCAGCTGCCTGCTCACATCAGGGCCCTGCTCCTCCTGCAGCGAGCTCGCCGCTGGCCGGCTGAATCCCAGGCGCCACGGTGCAGCTGCAAACTGCATTAGCGTCTCGCCGAGGAGGGCCCTAATGCTATTAGAGGGGAGGCATTAGAGGTGCTAAATGACAAGCCCCTAATCAGCCCGCGGATTTATGTCAATCACCTTCCCCGGGCAGGGCGGAGCAGGGCCCTTCATTCAGAAAAATTGCCTAATTGGGAGGCTCTGGATTCTCTCCACCTGTCTCGGTTCTGGAGCGCCGAGGCTCCCGGCCACGTCCTCGGGGTGGGGAATGGGGGGAACCGGTGGAAGGTGCAGGGGGAGAAGCCAGATTTTGGGTATGGAAAGTGGAGCCACAGCCAGTCCCTAGCTCAATCCCATTTGGATTTTCTTCCCTGCTCACCTCTGGGCACATCCACGGGGGAAATTAGCTCAGGAAGAAGAGGGACTGGTTGGAAAGCCTCAGGGGTTGGGCACAAACCAAGCTCCATCATGTCCAGCAGGGAAAAATAAGAGGGAAAGAGGCTGTTCTGCGCTCGCCCACCACGGCACGGGTGCTCTGGAAGAGCTGGGCTGCCTTCCTGCCCTTGGCCTCGGCGAAATTAATTGGCAATTACCAGAAGTCTATAAAAACGAGCCTTTCTTGGGGAGGAAGCCGTAAAAGCCGCCTGTCCTCAGCCGTATTTCCTTCACTCTGCATTGATCCCGTGGCCTCTGCCGGCCACGGTGCAGCTCCGGGGCGCTGCACTCGGCCGACCCTCATCGATCCAGGGCGATTTTGGCCGAGATGTGGGCAAACAGGGCAAGGGCACGACCCTACAAACCCCTGCTATCAGTAGGGTTGAATTCCTGGGCGGAGCTGCTTTGCCTCCTGCCCATCTGGTGGTATTTGGACCGACAGCTTTGGGGAAAAACCCAAAATCCCAAAGCTGTGGCCGGGAGCGGCGCATCGCATCCAGCAAGGACACGAGGCGGTGCAGGGCCCAGTAATCCCAGTGAGCTGCATCAGAACGGAGCCTGGGAGAGGCTTTAGGGTCTTTGGGTATCACACCCTACTCCTACACCTTCATTTTGGGTGTCTCATTAACCAGCTGGACCCTAATGATGCCTGTTTGTGCTGTGGGGTGGGCAGGAAGGGTGCCCTGGATGGAGAGCACCCACGCACCGGGTGCGCCTTGCTCCTCTCCATCACTCCGCAAAGCAAAGCGAGGGGATTTTGGGGAGCAGATCCCCCCTGCTGCACATCCTCCCCATTACATCCACGTCCCTGGCTTGAATTTAAAAGCCTGGATCCAATCTGGATCCCCAACTCCTGCCCGTATCCAAGCGGTGGACGCGCTCAGCGCCTTCCCTTCCCCTCGGTGCACTCTGGCTGAGCAAAATAACGCTCGGTGTGTTTTACAGAGCCCCCGCAGGCGGATTTTGTCAGGGCTGCAACATAAATATCCCCGCCAACCTCCCGACACCCACCTGCCCAGACTGCTGCCGAGGCAAGGAGAGATAAAAATACACCCCCTGCGCTCATCCGCTGCTGACGGCAGTAATTAGGCAGCAAACGAGCTCCCCAAACCTGCCCCTGCTGGGCTCCAAGAGGGGGGCTGCAGGGCTCTGCTGGACCCCCGGGTTTTGGGGCAGCCACGGTGTGGGACCCCGCACCTGGGGTGTGTGTAGCCCGTAATTAAAGGCCATCACCTGGCTGGTGTCACGGTGTCCCCAGCAGAAGGGACACCTTTCCCGGGGACGTTCGCTCATCTCATTAGAAAAGGAGCCGGGAAGTGGCTGAATTTCCACCCTGCTGCTCTCGGTTTATCTCTGCGAAAGGGGAGCCAATTACCAGCAGCTGGCGAGAGCCTCGAATTATTATTAATTTCAAACAAAGCATATGCTTTGTGTTAACGATCCTCGGTGGCGTGGCAGAAGGGCCAACACCATCCAGATGGCTCCGGCTTGCCGCGGGAATGAGCAATGCGCCGCTGTGCCGCCTCGCCGGGGAGCGCTTGGGGACGCGGGGCAGGGGACGTGCTCGGGGCGAGCTGGTGGCAGTGGTGTGGTTTGGGGACAGGAGGGGACCCCGTCGCCTGCTCACCGCTGAAAAAGACCCCGTGCGTTTGTGCTAGCATCCTCCAGGTGGCTCTGCATGAAGGGCAGGGGTGCTGGTGGCCCCAGGGGGATGCTGGTGTTCCCAAAAGGATGCTGGAGACCCCAGTGGGATGCTGGTGGCCCCAGGAGGATGCTGGAGACCCCAGTGGGATGCTGGTGTCCCCATGGGGATGCTGGCAGCCCCAAAAGGATGCTGGAGACCCCACAGGGATGCTGGAAACACCATGGAGATGCTGGAGACCCCAGGAGGACGCTGGTGGCCCCATGGGGATGCTGGTGACCCCAGGGGGATGCCGGCCATGCAGCAAGCTGCCCCAGCCTTGGTACCCACGGAGCACAATCAGGAGGATTTCGGATTTAATTCCCAGGCTGGCAAGGAGCCCGCTGCCCCTCCAGCCAGCCGTGAAGCAGCTCCCACTGCTCAGCCCCCTGCAGCGAGGGATGCCAGCGGCTCCCAAGGTCCCCCTGAGCAGCCTCCCTGGCTGGATTTATGCTCGAGCAGCAGACAAATGATTTTTTTTTCCTTTCCCTTCCCATCCCAGGCCTGGCCTGCCCTTTTTCAGGCCGATTTCGGTCGGTGTGAGCCCGAGCCGCCCGTAGGCACCTTGGCACAGCTGGCTGCAGGTGCAGGGAGCGCGCTGAGCGCTGCCATGTGGAATTACAGGGAAGGTGTTAACAGAGCTCAGAGCAGCTTTCCCTCTCTGCCAGGCAGCGAGCGCAGCCCCAGGAGCTGGTGGGGGAGCAAAAAGACTTTTCTGTTTTCACCCAGCAGCGGGAACACCCGTGGGGGGCTCCTAAACCCTCGTGCACCCCGCTTTTCGCCACCAAGATCAACGCAACGCAGCCCCCAGGACCCTGCTGAATTAATTTGGGGGGGAATCAGGCAATGTGGAGCATCTCCTGCAGGAGGAGGGCTAACGGGCTTCGTCGAGGGCAGGCTGGGTGCTTATAAATAGGAGTAATTAGTGCAGTGGGGGCGTGCTGCTTAATGAGGGCTGGGGCTGGCACCGGCCCCGTGAGCGCAGGGTGCTCGGGGTGGAGGGGAGGTGAAAACCAAAGCCCTAAGGGAAGGGCACGGGGGGATGGAGGGGTCCTGGGGATGCTCCGTGCCCCCCCGGAGGGCAGCAGCACGGCTCACATCTTAATTACATCCCCGGCCAGCGGGGTCAGAGCCAGGTGGATGCTTAATTGCGTCCAGGAGCTGCGGGCAGGGGTTGGTTTTAATTAAAACCCGCGGCCACCTCAGCGTCCTGCAGGGGCAAAGGTGGTGTCTCTGCGGGTACGGCCTGCAGGAAGAGAGCCAAAAACTGGGGATTTTTCCCCAGAATGGGATTAGGAGGGAAAAGAGGGCTGGGGGGAGGCAGCGTGGGGGGCTGGTGCCTCTGGGGAGGCCGGGATGGAGGCTCCACATGGGCTTTGAATTATCCCAGCTCCCACGGCCCTGCTGCTGCTGGGGGGCACGTCCTCACCCCGTCCCCTGATGCTCCTGCAGGTCCGTGGGGCTGCCACCCGCCCCTTCCTCCCCCAGACCCATTACCTACGACCCGATTGCTTTTTTCCCCATTAAGCACTGTGCTCCCCCTGTCCCCCCCTGTAACCTACTGCACATTATCCCAGCCCTCATCAATTTACGGCCCCCAAAGCCCCGTTAGCTGTCAGCCCCGGCCCATCCTCCTGCACTTTGTGCCCTTTTTCCTCCTTCGGGCTCGCTGTGCCCCCGTTTCGCTCCCATCAGCAAGTTCCAGGGCTGCTGCGCTCTCTGCTCTCTGGGTTATTGATCCCTAAATCGCCCCCGGGGGGGGGGAAATTCTGTTGCTCCAGCCCTTTCCCCAGCTGCTGTGGCACAGCTTTCTGCAGCCCCCTGTGCCCCCGCATCCTGCCCTGCTCCCCAGCACCATGGCTCAGCTCTCCATCATCTCCATCTCCATCTCCTTCTCCATCTCCATCTCCATCTCCATCATCTCCATCTCCATCTCCATCTCCATCTCCGAATCCGTCTCCATCTCTGTCTCTGCTGCATCAAAGGCAGGAGCACAGAGAGCGCACATTGCCAGGCTTGGGACAGCCAGGATTTGGTGGGAAAAGAGCAAAAACCAAAGTTTAAAGCCACCAAGGAGGGACGGGTTAGAAAGGAGCACAGCCGGGCAGGGAGCAAGCAGCACTGCACCCGCACAGCGCAGTGCCACGAGCTTCTGCTTCGGCTCAGATCAAAGAGAAGAAAGAGAAGGGCTTTTTCTCTCCCCCATGGAAAAAATAAAATGAAATAAAGTGCAGCCACCAGCCCTGCCTCGTCCCGTCTGTTTCATAGCCCCACAGCTCTGAGTGGAGATTTGGCTGCCGGTTCTGGGCGCACCCAGCCCCAAAACACCTCTGACCCGGTGCACCAGCAGCAGGAGCTCACACACTGATATCTCAGGGTTTTTTGGTCATCCTTCCACGAGTGCAAGGAGTTTTGGGGCAGGAGGGAGGCTCAGCTGGCCAAAAAGGCTCGCAGTGAATGCAAAAAGTGACCCTAAAGGGCTGCCTCCCACCCATACCTCGCAGCCCCAGCCCTCAGTTTTACATTCGTTTGTTTATTTCCCCTCTCTCCGGCGTCCCAGATGAGAGCAGATTGCATGCTAATAAATTCTGCCTTGGCAGCCGTGCCCGCAGACGGGGGAAAGCAGCTCGAGGCGCAAAGGGGGAGCTTCGCTTCTGCACCTGGGCTCGCTCCTCAGCCCCACTTTTCCTCCCCGGGATGGGGATTGAAGGCAGGAGGTGGGCGCAGGAGAAGCAGGTGATGGGGTGATGGGGAAAACAGCCCCTATTTACTCCCTCTGTGCTTGTGCACGTTTGCACACTTGCATTTTTCCCTTCCTCCGTGGCACACCGGGAGCAAAACCAGCCCTGGGCCTCTCCGAGCCGCTTCCCCGAGCCCTCGGGATCCAGCAGCCGGGATTAGGGCCGCTTCCTTCCCTCCTGCGAGGAGCGTAATCCCCCCTTTGAAAGGCGCCTCCTCCGCTTGATGCTTCCTGACACCAATATTATCATCTCCGAGCAGCCGCAGAGCCCGCCTGTCGCCTGCGATTAGGGCGCTGACACGGATCGGGGCGAGATTTCGGCTCCTCGCTGCCGACTGCGGCTCCGTGCGCCTTGTGGAAGTCATCCCGCACAGGCTGATGGCACAAATTTGGGGGGGGGAAACAAAAGCTGCAGCCCCCTCCCCAGCTCGGGTCCTGCCTCTCCTTGCCAGGAGGATTTTCTCCCCCTGCGTGCACCGGGAAGGGGAGGGTGGGAAGGGGAAAGCAAGGATTTGGCCTCAAAAAGCAGAGTGGGGATGTCTCGGTGCAGTTTTGGCATCTGGAATCCCAAAAAGCCCCCGGCATCCTGGATGCACAGGTCCTGCAGCCTGCCCCGAGAGCATCCCCATGCACGCTGCACCTCTCTGCCACCCCTGCCCATCCGAATTTCAGAGGCAGAGGAGATTTTAGGAGGCAGAACGGAATTAGCGGGGCTGGAGCCGGGCCAGGGCTTTGCAGCGAGCACGGGGACTCTTTCAGAAAGCGCTGCGGGTTCGTTAATGGCCTCGGAAAGCCAGGATTTCTCTCTCTGTTTGCTGTGGGTGGGTTTTTTTTGGGTGTGTGTGTGTGTTCCTGGCTCGTCGGGGAGCTGCTGCCTGCAGCAGCACGGTGGCTCCCGAGCGCTGCCGCACGGCCTCGGCTCGGGGACCTGTGGCACCGCCGGCCCCACAGCCTGTGCTGGAGACCCCCCTGTGAGGGATGGGTGCGAGGGGGGGTCCCAAATCCCCTCATTCCTGCTCATCCTTTATTTGAAGAAGCAGAATCCTGAGGGTTGTGGCTCACAGCCTCCAAGAGCAGGACCAGGCTGGCACAGCCGGGTGCTCCCGTGGGGCAGGATGTGTCCCCAAAGCCAGCAGCTTGCCCAAGCGTGTTTTTTTTTAGGGTTTTCCAGGGTTTTCAAGGGTTTTTCAGGCAAAGCATCCCTGCTGCTGGCTTCGGTGGGTGTGATGAGCATGGGGACCATGCTTGGACGTGGTGGCTTCATCCTGGCAGGGATGGGGATGGGTGGCACGAGACGGGCACCTTGGGGAGGGTGGAGGGAAGGAGGTCAGCGCCCACGGCACAGCCCAGGGAGCCAAATTCCAGCGATGCTTCTCCCGAAGTTCAGCTCGCGATGTGACCCTGCTCTGCCAAGGGCTCATCAGGAGAAGCTCCTCGCCCCCGCGCAATTAATCAGCGGAGCTATTTGTAAATGAAGGCGGCCGCTGCTCGGCAGCTGGAGCACGCCTCTGACGCTCCCCGTGCCAGACGCTCACGGAGTGGCAGACAATTCAAATGAGGTGCCTTGGACTCCTCCTGCAGCTTTATTTTTTTCCTTTTTCCCCCGTTTTCAAGTGTTTCAGGCTTGTAAGGCAGGGAAAAAGGGGACAGGGATGGGTGGGCACCAGGGGTCCCCACGGCACGGCGGGCGCGAGCATCTGGAGCAGGCGGTGGCCGTGCACAGCTGCGTGTTTGCCGGATCCCTTATGGGGAATATTTGGGATCAGGAGCCCAGCAAACACAATTGCTCAGCGCCATCCAAGCTCACCTCGTTGCTATGTAATTATTTCCACGCTACCCAAGCGAGAGGGGGGTAATTCATCCTCTTGCCAATACCTTCGGCGCTCCCAGACGCACCTCGGTGCCGACGATGCCGGAGCATCGCTGCGACGGACAGAGCAGCCTAATTAAGGAGAAATCATTAATGACGAGCCGGAAAAAAAAGAGGGGGTGAGCTCCGGGAGGGCTCCTCCAAGTCTCCCTTGCCCTTTTTCATCGAGAGGGTGGTGGCACCGCTTTTGTTGCCTCCGTGTGCGCCCCGTGTGCTTCGTGGGCATTCCCTGCGGGGGGCTGCTCGCTGTTCCTGCCCCCAATTTGCTCTCCCCCGTGCTCCTCCTGCCCAGCGCTGCTCTTAGAGCTCCCATCGGGTGACATCCACTCAAAACACCCAACCCTGGCCTTATCATTAAATGTAAATGCTGGGGAGTGATTGTTGGCTGCGAGGGGAGGACGACGACAGCGAGCCCGGGAGCAGCTATTAGGTGGGAAGGAGGAAAGGGGCCACAAAATCTGATGAGGGTTTTCCTTTTACTGCTTGGGAAGGAGAAGAGGGACAACACTAAACCACAGCGCCCAGGCCCTGCCTGCTTCTAGGATGGGCAGAAACTCCTTTTTTCCCTTTAAATTTAGAAGCAAAACCCCATCTCCCGTGCGCCCTGGGCACAGATGTGGATAAGGGGGGGGGGGGGGCTGCAGTCCCATCCCGGCTCAGCACCACTAATCTCTGCTTGTCAGCGCCGCCCGGGCTGTCAGCTGCAGCCAGCGGGGCTCAGCTCTGCCTGCTAAATCCGACAGGGTAATTAAAATCGGGTGGGGAGATGGCTATCACCTAGTTTTTTTGCGATGCCCTGCCCGTTGTCTCCATCCCAGCTCATCCGCCATCCCTCCCTGGCACTCCCTGCTGCCTCCCCAGCCTCCATCCTCCTCTTCCTCCTCCTTTTCCTCCTCCTCCTCCTCCTCCAGGGAAGCAGAGGGGCTCGCAGAGGATGCTGTGGGTCCTGAGGCTTGCCCCAGCCCTGCCCCGAGCATGTCCCCCAGGGGAAGGGCAGCGTGGTGCTCAAGGAGAGCATTGTGGAGCCAATTCCATCAATGGGGAAATCGGAGGCAGGGCGGTGGGATCTTCTCTTCTGGGTAATGGGAGCATCATGTCTCCAATTAAAGCCGGGAGGATTCATCTCGGAGCCGGGGCACGTCAGGCACTGACATTTATTAGGCTGTCAGAGGCAATCTCTTTCAGGAGCCGCTTCCCCCGGCGCGGAGCGTTAGGGATCACTGCTGTCCTCTCCACCAGGACGCTCAGATTGGGGTGTTTCAGTTTTGCGTTTGGTGTGTGGGTTGGTTTACGTCTTGTTTTGCTTCCTCTCGTGGGAAAGCAACCCGGCTGCACCAGCGGATCCCAGTTCATGAAACCATTTGCAGTCAGTTCCCCGTCCTGTTGGGTGCAGGCACCCGGAGCAAAAATCCGGGCGTCCTCACTACTAGTGCACCACAGACACAAGCAGCAAAGGGATTGGGGTTTTTCTGGCCATTTCCAGTGGGAATGGGGTTTTCCTGGCCATTTCCAGAGCCATCTGGCTGGGAACCAAGGGGCCAAGCTCTGGATGCTCCGGAGACACCCAGAAATACGACGTGGCCGATGCTGCCCCTTGAACTGATCGCAGCGAGGGTGTTTTTCCTTGATCTTGGGGGTAAAAAATCACCTTTGTGCCTGCCTGCCTGCCACCCCGTGTCCCAGCCAGCTCTGGCTTCCTCCCCCAGCCCACGCCGGCGGTGTCAGCCCCTCGGGAAGGCAGCTGGATTGACGGCTCAGGCTGCTCTCTTTGCTGGGGAACCTATTTTTATCCCCTCCTTTCACTGCTCCTGCTCCCCTACCTGTGCGGAGGGACAGGAGGGGACGGGAGGTGTTTGAAACGCAGCTTTTAGCCCCGTGGGGATGTGCTTGGAATCCTTTCTCCCCCTTTTACCCCACCCAGCGTGTCCTGGTGCTGTTTTGGGATCTCTCCACGTCCTCCCCTGGTGGAAACCCCATCCCCATCCCAGTGCTGGGGGATGCTGCCTGGGGCCAAGGGATTTGGGGGGTCCTGGGCTGAGCCCCCCAGGATTCTCCAGCCCCTGGGCTTGCTCCCAGCCCCTCTGCTGTGAGTGAGGCTGATCAGACACCCTATTACTGGAATCCAGCCTCCCAGAAGCTGCCTGGACAGGGTTATTACAGGATATTATACAGACCATTTGCATGGCCACCTCCAGGTCATTTCGATCACTTTAAGCTACTTATCTGCCCATTTTCTTCCCCATAATATTTGCCTAATTCGATTACTCTGCAGCCTCAGCATGCTGCAGTGAAATAATCAAGAGATATTACCCAGAGCAAGTCAACTGGATCCACGTCTCCAGCTGCTGCTCTCCCTGGCTGGCTGCGGGGTCGGATCCTGACCTTGCCTGGGGTGCTGGGGACACCACGGGGACACCACGGGGACACCACGGGGACATGTCCCCAGCCCTGCAGCTGGCAGGAAAGGCTCTGCAGGCAGACAAGGCTGTTTTGGGGAAAAAAAAAAGACCTTTTTGGCCCCAAATTTGGCTCCCCTTCGCCGCTCACCTCTGCGCTTGCGTCTGCCTGGGGATGTGCAGCCCTGGAGGAGAGCTCGGCGCTCATCGCCGCGGCATTTCAGAGAGCATCAGCCCGAGCACACGGCTCGTTTGTGTAATGACCTGTTTGCAGCTCTGCTGCACGCCCCCAGCGCTGCTCGGGAAGATGCAAAAGCCTCGATTCCAGCCCAAAAGCTTGGGAAGGTTTGGGAGGCGCAGCCCTGGAGCTGGGCAGGAGCTGGGCTGCAGGGAGGGGAAGCTACGAGGAGCTGCTCCCAACCAGCCCACGGCGATGGGGTTTGGAGGAGCCAGCCCAGCTTCCAGGCTTATTTCAGACGCCGCAGCCCCGCTGGGAGCACTGGCAGGCCCAGCAATGCCAGGCTGCTAACGAGAGGCCCCGAGCTAATTGACAGGAGCGGCTGCCTAAATGAAGATTCAGCATGCGCGGGAGGAGCTGGGGAGCGGCCTGGTTTCGGAGCTGGCCACGTCCAATTTGTGCCTGCAGCAGCCCTGGGAAGCTCAATTAGCCCATTCCTGGCTTTTCTAATCAAATCTGTGCCAGGCTGGGCACCGGGGTGCTGGGCTGGGGATTGGGGTGCTGGGTTGGGGACAGGGGGCACTGGCTGCGCCCTGCGTCTCCAGGGGCAGGGGGGTCAGTGCTTGGCTAAGCCGATTTCCTCCCTGGCAAACTCCACTTAACAACTTGCCTGGCTCCCCAAATGCCCATTTCTGGAGCCTTTCAGCCCTCCTGCACGCCACCCATCCTTTCCCAAGGCAGGACGGGATGTGGGGTGCACAGGGGGTGCCCAAACCCGGAGCTTTCCTCCAGTTTTCCTCCGTTTTGCTCTGCTCCAAAACGCAGCTCGGTGCCCGGCAGTGCCAGGGGATGGCCACAAGGTGCACGGGCATGGCAAAGCTGATCCACCCTGCCCAAATTTACAACCCCCTTGGGCAGCTCTGGGCCATGTGGCCTCACTCCAGGCCTTGCCACCAGCTCCTTTTTGGAGCCCAGGAGGTGACACCAACCTCTCCAACCCGGACCCGACTCCGGTGCCCATCTGCTGCCGCCAGCCCGAAGGCGAAGCTCCCAGATGGTGCAGAGCTGAGCTCGTTATTCTGAGGGCACTCATGAAATTCAGTCACTTTCCACCCATCCCCATCGCCACGCTAATTTGTGGCCACCTCCCCTTGTCCCCCTGTCCCGGGGGCTGGGACCCGCAGGGTTCCTCCAGCTTGCTTCCCGCTGGCTGCCGTGCCCTATTTAGTTATCCTGGAAAGCTGCCACCGAAGCAACCCAGAAAAAAAAGGGGCCGATCCTGCCTGCTCAGCAGAGGCAGCCACATCCTCCGTGCTCAGGTGCCAGCGCTGCTGGACACGCTGCAGCCAACACCACTTTCCACACCACGTTGGCCTCCTCCTGCCCTCCCCAGCGCTCCCCGCATCAGGCAGCTGCCTTCCCCTGCCTCCCCAGCTTATTAGTATTTTGTTATTGTTATTTGGGCTTATAAATAAATAAAAAATGAACGCTCTCCTTTTGCAGAACGCCGGTGAGCAGGGGGGTTCCTGGAAGACAGAGTTTTTTTTTTTTTTGCTGGTGCTTGAAATGCTTTTCCCAAGGGAGGCTGGCTTTGAGCTGGCAGGATCTGCTTCTCAGAGAGGGTTTTGATTATTTGGAGTGTTACCGTTGTTCTTTGCACCCTCTTATCCTCCTTGACAGCTCTCGGAGGAAGCAAGGAGTAAATGACAGGGAGATGTGTCCTGGGTCTGCTCCGCAAACGCCGCCCGTGCCGGTGCGCACGAGTGCCGAGGGCGCATTTTTGGCAAGCTGCCTCCCCAGGGTGGTGCTGCAGGGAGCCTGGGGGTGGGATGGGGTGGGATGGGATGGGATGGGATGGGATGGGATGGGAGGTGATGGGCACCTCGTGCTGCCTGCTCCTTTTCCATTTAATGCAGCCCCACATGGGGCCAAGCAGCTTCTTTTCCCCTGCAGCCCCCAGCTCCCACCCGGAGCAGAGGTCTTCACCGCCCTCACCCCGCTCTCCGGGCTTGCAGCACTGCAAATGTTATTAACGCGGATAAAAGCACCCGTAATTAAGCTCAGCTCTCAATGCCAAGGAAAACAGAACTGATAAATCCACTGAAGCCATGCACAAGGCTGCTGCATCGGGGGGACAGGAGCACAGACCCCCCCTGAGCCCACCGCAACCAGCACAGCCCCCCGGCAATGCCCCCACGGCTCGGTGTCACTCCGGAGCTGCCTGCAGGCACCGGGAAGGTGTTTGTGGGGGAAATTTGGTGCCCGAGAGGAGCAGAAGCAGGAGAAGCAGCTGCAAGTGGAAGTGGCCCGGGCAGCACAAAGAAGCCTGGAGTGACAGGTAGTGATCAGCCAGGGGAAGGATGCTCCTGACATCAGCCTGGGAGCAGAGCGCAGCTATAAATACGCCTGCTGACACAGCAGGCAGGGCTCGCAGCGGAAGATGGAGACAATAAAAATAATCAAGGGACTTGGGGAGAGTGCCAGGGACCCCAGGGGACAGCGGAGCAGGACGCGGCTTTGGCCATCTCCTGTGAAGGCTGGGGGGGGGCGATGCAGAAATTCATCTCCAAATCACTTGGGCGCAGGCGATGCTGCTTTAAAGAGGGTGTGTTTGGGGAAAAAGCTGGAAGAATACCCCATGAAATGATGCTAAATAATGCACGGGGTGTGCCGTGCGTCACCACCACTGCCTGGGCACCTGCTGCTCCGCTCGCCCTTGGTGCTGAGCCCACCTCGCACAGAGCAGTGCGGATGCTTGGGGATGTTTGGGGACCTCCCTGGGGACCCTTTGCTTCTTGGAGACCCCTGCAGAGCTCTCCCCTGGCCGTGAGCATAGGAATTCGGGCTGTTTCCTGACACAGACCCCATCCTGCTAACCCACTCCGACAGCGGGGGCACGGGAAGCTTCATCCGATTATGTCAGATCCACTCAAGGCTCCTGCCCCACCGCAGACCACGGCAATTACTCTTCCCCAGCAGCCGGTTAGGAGATGGAAATCTCATTCCCCGGGACCAGCGCGGGGGCGGGAGGGGGCAGCCCAGGCCGGGCTCCGGAGCTTTTAGTGAAACTCGATTTGCTTCGCTGCTTGATGGCGGCTGAGTGCGCGGCGCTGGAAGCGGCCTCATTACCCTGCCCTTCCCCACGTCATTCCCAGGGCAGCTGCCAAGCCTCTTCTCCTCCGTGCCCTCTCCTCCAGCCCTGGTTTGCTGGGAACAAGGAGCTGTTTGCACAGGGAGGGTGCTGGGGCTCCATCCCAGGAGCTAAAAGTGGGGTGTCCCTGATGTGCCCAGAAAAATCACCCCATGGGGTCCCTTGGTCCAAGCAGGGCAGGGAGCCCCAGCTCGGACACTAAGGAGAGAGCAGAGCAAAACCAACAAGTCCAAAATAAAACCTCCAACTGCTTCTCTTCCAGCTCAGCCGGGTGCTGTGGTGGTGGATGTAAATCTTGGGTGTGATTTGGGGCTGTGCAGGACGATGAGGGCACGACAAGACTGTACCCATGGGAGCCGGCCGCCACCCTGAGCACCACCGGCTCCATCCCTCCTGTTGCTGCCAGCTGGGCAGAGGCAGCATTTTGGGGTATTTTCAGCCTGGCTTGGGAAAAACCCATTCGATTAGCTGGGATCCATCTCATCCTCCCCAAATTATTGCCTCCTCTCCAGCAGGACGGAGCTGGGAGCGGGGTCGATGGCGCTGTCACCGAGCTCCTTTTTGGGCTCCTTTTTGTCCAAGGCTTCAGCTGATGGGGATGCGGGCAGGGGATGGGGATTGTTTGCCCTGGCAGAGGTTAAAGGGGGAGAATCAGCTCCGAAAACAGCAGCGAGGGAAAAAATAGCCTGCGTGTGCACGGAGCTGTCGGGGCCCATCAGCGTCGGGGTGCTCGAAGGACTCCCGTAGCCGGTGGCTACGAGCTGGCTGCTGGCAGCAGTCCTGCAAACGTGGTCCCCGAGGAGATCCCCAAGGGGGGACGGTGCCAGGATGAAGCCTGGTGACACCCATGGGGTCAGCCCTTGGGGATCTGCTCCTTGCAGCACCCCGAGGTGGGAACCCCGCGATGGGACACAGTGTTTGGGGTTTGGGGCAGGGTGCCCTGCTCCCTGTCCCTGCCAAGGGCAGGAGCGCAGCACAAAGGGACCTGGGGTCCCCCCCGTGCTCACCCCACAGCCAGTGGGACCGGGAGAAGGCAGCGAGTGTTGGGGCAGGCTCTGAGGCTGGTCCTGTTCCCCCCCCCCAGGATTACACTGCTAATGTATAATCCATCACGTTAACAACCCTGACACCCGCTAATATGATAATGCTCCGCAGAATTAAAGTCTGGAGTCAGGAGGGTAGGCAAATCCAGCTCATATTAATGGGGCTTAGAGGGAAGGAGGGGAGGAATCCCCCCGCTGCCTTTATCGGTCCCTCTGCAGAAACAAAGCGAGGTGCCCCCGCCCCACGAGAGGTCCCATCCTGGCACAGCCAAAGGGATGCTGGGCATGGGACCCCTGGCAATTAGCATCATTATTTTGGTGGCATAATAAAGTCTTTTTTTAATTTTTCTTCCCCCCCAAACATAAATAAGAGGTGAGGGGACCCATCCTGCATCCCCTGGGGACCCAAAGCTGGGGGCCCGAAGCTGCTCTGGGTCCTGCTGGGCGCTGTGCAAGGAAAAAAAATAAAATAGAGGAGAGGGAGGAGAGGGAGGAGAGCTGCTCCCTTTCCTTTCTGGGTGCTGGGGTGCTGTGGAGGAGGATTTTTGCCATCCCAAGGGGGAGATGGAGGTGTCCTGTGTTGGACAGAGCTGCTGGGCTCAGATCTCTGCGCCCTGGCACGAAGGGGGGAGCGCAGAGCGGCACAGCGGCTCCTTTCCACGGGGACTGGCATTTTTGGGTAAATCCTACCAGAGCAGCGAGCCGCTGCGAGGGCTGACAAAATTAAAGTGATGCCGGGCAGCTAAGGACACCGCTGTTCGCTGCTGTCTCCATTTAGGCTCTGTGAAAGCACGGGAACATCCTGCTAAGTCAGTGTCGGCTTTGCTTTTTTTTTTCTTTCTTTTTTTTTTTTTTTTCCCATTTCTTTCATTTTTTTTTTTTAAAGCGAAGGCAAGCCAGGGAGAGCAAAGAGCAGGGAAAGAATAGGACGGGAAGGACGTTACACGAGAAGCCTCACTAATGCTCAGCGTTTTTGTGTCCCCCCAAAATCCTTCCTGAACCTTTTCCTGGGCCAAGGGGGGGGCACCAGGCTTGGAGGACAGCACTGGGAGGGGGCGATGGTGACTGGGGGAGGCAGAAGAAAGCGAACCCCACACCTCTGCACAACCCTGGGCATTTATAGGGGCAGGCAGAGGGGTGGGGATGGAGGGGACCCCGTCCCCAAACACGCCAGCGGTGATGCTGGGGGTGGGGGGCACGGGGAAAGGGGCCGAGCTCGGGGCTCAGGCTGCTTGCGGAGCCGTGAATGAATGAATAATTCCCCCCCTGGCTGCGTGTGCACGCACATGTGCGGGGGTGTGCGGTGCCTCCCACACGCAGATCAGCCGGCAGGTCCCCCCCCCCCATTGCTGTGTGTGTCCCCCCCCAAAAAAAGGAGCTGGTGGCATTTTTCTGGCTGGCCACCTCCCTGTGTCCCCGCAGCCCGCTGGGGGGTCCCCGCTCCCCATCCCCGGGGGCGCAGCGGGGAGGGGGTTTGGGGGGTGAGCAGGTCCCAGGGGGCTGGGGGGGGGGAATGGGGGGGTCAGCTTGGGCTGTGTGGCGGTGGTGGCTCCCCCATTGTGTGGAGGTGGGGTGGTGGGGGGCAGGGGGACACGGGAATTTGGGGATATGGGGGTGGGGGGACACAGGGATATGGGGACACGGGGATGGAGGGGTACAAGGATGGAAGGACGCAGGGATATAGGGACAAAGGGGTATGGGGACAGGGATATAGGGACACAGGGAGGGAAGGGCAGGGATATGGGAACACAGGGTTATAGGGACACAGGGATGAAGGGACACAGGGCTGGAAGGATGCAGGGATGAAAGGACAGGGATATGGGGACATGGGGACATAGGGAAGAAAGGACACAGGGATATGGGGACACAGGGATATGGGGACACAGGGCTGGAAGGACACAGGGATGAAAATACAGGGACCCAGGGACCCAGGGATGAAAGGACAGGGATATAGGGACCCAGGGACAGAAAGACGCAGGGCTGCAGGCACCCAGGAGCGAAGCCCCCTCCCTCCGCCACATCCCCCAGCCCTCACCCCCCAGCCCCTACCCCACCGAAGGGCGGCACAAGGGCGGCCTCAGCTCCTCTGCCCCCCTCCCGTTCTTCTCCCCGGCCCCGCCGAGGGGCGGAGAGGGCAGGGGAGGGGAGGAACGGGGCGGCCCCGCCGGCTCTGCCCCCTTCTCCTCCGCCGGGGCTCGGCGGAGCAGCGCAGCCGCCCCTCGCCGCGCCCCCCCCCGGCAGCCAGAGGCGGGCGCGCAGCCCCCGCTCGGCTCAGAGCCGCCGGCAGCCGGCGGTGCTCGGTGCCCGGAGCCCGGTGCTCGGTGCCCGGAGCCCGGTGCGCGGTGCCCGGTGCGCGGTGCGCGGTGCCCCCCGTGCGCAAAGCGGGGCCGGGGGTGCGGGGGGGCTCCGAGCTCCGAGCCCCGCTGCCGGGCGGAGCGCCCCCACACCCCCCCACCTCGCCTTTCTTCGCGGAGCCGTGCGGATTTGGGATCTACCTGCTCGTCTGGGGGCTTTGCTTCCTTCCCCGATCCTTTTTTTTTTACCCATTTTTTTCCTCCTCTTTTTCATTTTTTTTTTTCCATTTTTTCTTTTTTTCCTTTTTTTTTTTTTTTTTTTTTTTTTTTTTTTCCCACCGCCCGCGGAGGATCCTCGTGGATTTCCTAACATGATCTTGGCAAACGCCTTCTGCATCGTCCTCTTCGTAGGTGAGTGGCAGCCCAGCCCTGCCCTGCCCTGCCCTGCCCCGCTCTGCCCGCGGGCTGCGGGCGCTGCGCATCCTGCGCCTCCTCGTCCAGGATCAGGAGGGGGCTGAGGCGAGACCCCGCACGGCAGCAATTCCACCAGGGCCAGCAATTTCTGCCTGTGCCCTACCCAAGCTTAAAACGGGGGGCTAAACCCCGGCCAACCCCTCGGAAGCCCCAAACCGGGGCACCGACGGTGGGGACGTGGCCGTGGCACCGCGCAGGGGACCCGGAGCACCCGCGCGCTCCCGGTCCCCTCTCGCCTTGGGCAGCACCGCGAGGATTTGCATTTCGGAGGATTTTCCCACCCTAAAACCCCCCTCCCCAGGTCCCTTCGTGTCCCCCCAGCCCTTCGGTTTCCCACGGGTGCCTTTGAGCTCGGCGTGGAGCGGAGGTTTTTTGGGAAAGTTGAGCCGCTCGCGTGCGCTCGGGGAGCCGCCGTCCCCGCTGTTGCAATCCGTGCGCTCATGGGCGAGTTATTTGGGAGCTCTGGAGGCTGCCAGGGAGAACGCTCCGCATTTCTAGGGCAGCCTCCCGCGGCGATGGGGAAGGTGCAGACTGGAAAAAAGGGGAAAAGGCAGAGGTTGTATTGGATGCGAGGTGCAAAAGGAGATGAGCAGGGTCCCCTTTTTCCCCCCCTGGGAGGCTGGCGAGCTGCCCTGCTGTGTGTAGGGCTGGGGTTTGTGCGCTGTGCTCCAGCCGTGGCTACGGCAGCTCCTGCACCCCGCTGGCTCTGCGTGCGAGCGATCCCAAAAGCTCTGCAGCAGCCTGGAAAAACTCCGCCGAGCTCGAGGCTGCGAGGCCGAGGAGGAGAAGGGATGGGGAGCTGCAGAGGGCTGGCACACGAACCTCCCGAAAAGGCACCCGCGGTGGAGGATCCACCCTGTGCGGGGTGCTCGACACCTTTTGGGGATGCTCAGAGCCCTGGGGGAATTGGGGGCAGGTGCTCTTCCCCCTCTGCTGCTCCCCGATGTAATCCTGCTGTGCCCTGGTGGTGAGGGGTCTGCGTGCCCCCACGCTGCTGGGGATGTGGGTTTGGGTGGCGGGGGGCTGAGCCAAAATTTGGGGTGTCCTTGCCTGTGACTTGCCGGGGAGTGTCGGGGTCGGGGCACAAACCTGAGCCAGAGGGAGCGAGGTTTGGGGGCACGGTGGGGGCTGCTGGGGGGCAGCCCCATCTGTGGGCACGGCTGAGTCGCTGGTGGGGGTCTCACGAGGGGGCTTCAGGAGGACCACCGGGATGCTCCACCTGAGGCATCCGAATCGTGGTCCGTCCTCCTCGCAGGGCTGGCAGCCCAAAATCCAGACCCTCAGCCCCTTCCCCGTGCCCCTGGGGCTTCCTGGGTGCGTGGCAGGGCCAGGCAGGGAGGAAACCCAGCTCTTGGCTTAGCTCTTAACATCTGGGCTTTTCTTTCCGGAGAGACAAAAAAAAAAAAAAAAAAATAAAATATCCCTCTCAGCTGGGATAACGCAATTGCTACCACGACAGTGAGGCTGGGAGGCTGCGTGCTCCTCAGCAATTCTTTTTTTTTCTTTTTTTTTGGTTGTTGTTGTTTTTAGTCAAGTTGCGAGGATAAATATTTCCCTCTGCCTGTGTCCAAAGGTCTCTGGCACGAGCAGTGAGAGGAAAAAGAGCACTGCAGCTAGATGGGAACGGTGGCTACGGAGCCTGCTGCTGCCTCGTTCCCTGGCTGCCGGAGGTTTGAGCCTCTGCCTGCAAATCCGTGCTGTGCTCTGACCCCCCTGAGACGGCCGAGGATTGGGTCGAAATTCCCTGCAGGTGTTTTATGGACACGAGTTTAGGCAGAGGTTTGTCCGTGAGGTGGTTTGGTTTGGGTAGAACGAAGGCTCAGCCTGCCCCTTGCACCCCTGCAGGGTTTTGGGGGGGCTTTGCCTGGTCCGACCGTGCCATGGGCAGGAGGGGAGGGGGGTCTCAGAAATAACACCTCGGTTCCAGCCTGTCCAGCCAGGGCTGAGCATGTGGCTGGCCTTGGGGGCAAAAATTTGGGCTGCTTCGCCCTTCCTCCAGAGCAGGACAGCTCTGCGCCGTGCTGCTGTGGCATCCAAACCTCGGATGTGGTGGTGCTGGGTGGATTTATTGCTGGCCTTCCCACCCCGGCACCGCACTGCTCGGGGTGCTGGGCCCCTCGGGAGGATGCTCCACGAGCTCCACGAGCGCATTTTACATCGGAGCAAAGCCGTTTCCCTTCCCCACACCCTGCTGGCACCCGCCCGGGAGGTGCACGGAGGCGGCGAGGAGAGGGGACCCGCGACGAGGCTCCGTGGAGGCAGCGGGAGCACGGATCGGAGCCGAGCTTTGGGTTTGGGGCTGGAGCCAGAGGGATGCGCAGCTGGGATGGAGGAGGAGAAGCGGCGTGGTGCTGAGCTGCGGGATGGCTCTGCCTGTATGGCAGCCGAGTGCCCTGCGGGAGCTGCCTGCCCCAGCTTGCTGGGAGGCTCAAGACGTTTGCGTTTCAGCCCTGGGGAGCGTTTGGGGATGCCAGCTTCTCCGCCGCCGTGCACGGACCCTGCCTGCTCCCCCTGTGGAATATAAACCCGAAACGGCGAGGAGAGCCGTGGCCGGGGACACCTGCCAGCCCACCTTGGATCTAACATGGACAGAGGGGCCCTGTGGCTGCTCCTGCTCACCTGGATGCCCTCCAGACCTCTCCAAACACACCGATGGGTTTTTGGGGCCAGCAGCTGAAGCCCAGGAGGATGGGATCCCAGCCCCACATCGCCACGTCCCTCCTGCAGAGCCACCCGAGCCCCCGGTGTCCCCTCTCGTGTGGAGGCAGGGGACGAGCCCTGCTTGTATGGAGCTCCCTGCGTGGCCCCGTGGGTGGGGGGACACGGGTGGCCCTTGTCACATGCCTGTAGGTGTCACTGTCCCCACGCCGTACCCGGACAAGTGGCCACGGAGAGGGAAAGGGGCTTGGAGCTGGAGGCTGACATTTGCTGCTCCTGGAGCTGCTCCCCGTGGCACCACGGGCAGTGACACCCATGGCTCGTGGCGGGGGCGTTGCACGATGTGGGGTGTCCCCATGTGTCACCCCCTGGGGTGGCTGAGGACACCCCGAAGGTCCTGCTGTGCCCATCTTTGCTTGCTCCAAGGTTTTTCCTGCCCACAATTGCAGTTTTGGAGGTGGGGGTCCAGGAGTGGCAGGGGCTCTGCTGTCCCCTCCCTGTCCCCATGGCTCGGTTGGGGACCAGCGGTGCCGTCCCAGCCTGTCCCCCTTCCCCATGCGCCCACGAAGGGACCCCCGCCTTGGCCAGGGTTCTGCTTAGCCAGATTTTTTTTTGGAAAGCAAAAAGCAAGCAAGCGATGGGAATAACGGGATTGCTCAGGGAGTGCCTGGCAGGATGGGGAGAGCTCGGGGCTGGCGGCCAAGGCAGGGCCCGCGGCGAGGGCAGGAGCTGGAGCACGGAGGCCGTGCTGGGGGGAGAGCTCGTGCCCAGCCACACTACTCCGCAGCCCTGCTGAGCCCGGGAGCTCAAAACCCATGAGTCAGACGCCCAAAAAATCCCGTGGCCAGGCTGAAAATGCTGAGCCCCAACCTAAAAACAAATCAGCAATGCGCATGGGGAGGTTGGGTTGGCTTGCCCTGGGGAGGTCGTGTGGGGAGGCTCATCTCCGCGGGCACCAGGGCTGGAAACACGCCGTGTTTGTCCTTTTTGCTCTTTGATTTCATGAGGAAAGGAGAGGCTGATGGCCCCCTGTGTCACACCCCCCCGGGGAGGCTGCAGCTGAGGGCAGGGGCTGGGAGTGGAGGAAGGATGCGGTCCCTCTCCGGGGTGCTGCGGGGTTTTGGAGATGCTGCGTGATTTCCAAGGGTGCAGCTGAGGACGCATCCAGGCAGGGGCTGGGAGCAGAGGAAGGATGTGATCCCTCTCTGGGATTTTGGAAGGTGCTGAGAGTGGTGGAGAGGCGCAGGGGAGCAGTGGAGAGGCGCAGGGGAGCAGTGGAGAGGTGCAGGGGTGTGTTGGAGAGGTGCAGGGGAGCAGTGGAGAGGTGCAGGGGAGCAGTGGAGAGGTGCAGGGAAGCGTTGGAGAGGCACAGGGGACTGGTGAAGAGCTGCAGAGTCTTCTCGCATCTCTCCATTGATTTTGGGGCTGGCATCCCCCCAAATCAACCCCAACCCTTTTCCCTGCACCCCATTGCCACCCGGCTGGGGGCTGAAGCTCTGCGTCTCGCGGCGGGTGCGCATGGGGCACGTCCTTCTCCCCACCAACACCCCCTCACTTTTCTCTGCCCTCCTCTCTCCTCCTGCTTACCCTGTGGCCCAGATGAGACCCTCCGCTCGCTGGCCGCCCCCCCGTCCCCCCCAGGGCAGGACCCGCAGGGCTGGCGGGCGCCCGTGGACTGCGTGCGAGCCAACGAGCTGTGCGCGGCCGAGCCCAGCTGCAGCTCGCGGTACCGCACGCTGCGGCAGTGCCTGGCGGGGCGCGACAGGAACACCATGCTGGCCAACAAGGAGTGCCAGGCGGCGCTGGAGGTGCTGCAGGAGAGCCCCCTCTACGACTGCCGCTGCAAGAGGGGCATGAAGAAGGAGCTGCAGTGCCTGCAGATCTACTGGAGCATCCACCTGGGGCTGACCGAAGGTACGGGGTTGGGCGCTGCGGGGTGGTGGTGGTGAGGTGAGGGGGTTCCGGAGCTATTTGGGGTCTTGGGGGTGCTGCTTTTTCCCCCAGAAAGTGGCTGGGGGTTGCGCAGGGGTTGGTGTCCCTGTTGCTGGAGGATGTTGGTGTGGGGTGGGATGGGGGCGGTGCGCCCACGGTGGGCTTGGGGCAAGGGGGAAATGGGTTTGGGGGCTGCTCCCGTGTAGGAGGTGGTGGGCGCAGGGCTCCTCTGCAGCCACTGCCTCCCTCCTGGCCCTGAGTTTTGTCCCCCAAAGGCTGTGGGGTTGTTGCCCACGTGTGAGCAGGGTTTGCTGGCTGTGCCCACCCCGCTCCCTCCTGCAAGAGGCTGGGGTGCGGGGAAGCCCCAGAGCCTCGTCTGCCACAAATATTGGAGGAAACGTGGCTTTTTCCTGTGGTTTTGGGCAAGTCCCACGTCTCCTTTCCCATCCGAAAGGCAAAGCACCCTGAGGCCTGCAGACACAGAGGGTAGGAGGGAGCACCACAGGGACCCCCTTGGGGTGCAGAGGTCCTCGCTGCCCCCCCAGGACCCCTCCAGCCCTTGCTCAGGGAGGGCTGGCAGCGGGATCTCGCCACGCAGGGGCGATGCTCCAGAGGCTGCCGTAATTGCAGCCTGGTGGAGGAGTAAATCAGAGGCTGGAGCAGCGCAGGTAATTGAAATTGGATTTGGCCAGGCCGGGGCTGGCTTGTGCATCGAAGGCAGGATAATCTGCTGCCTGCCTGCGGGGGCTCCTCCGCGGCCCCTCGCCCCTCTATTGAGGGCACCCAAGGGGCTGGGGCTGCCCCACTGCCTGGTGGCTCCTGGCGCAGGGCTCAGAGGGGCTGGGAACTGGTTGGAGAGGGCGAAACTGGTGGCGAGGGGCTCGGCTGGGGCTGGGGCTGCTGCTCAGGGGGTTTGCTCCGCTCTCCGGCCACCCCCGCGCAGCTTTGCCAGGCTGGGGACGGGCAGAGCCAGCTCTGCTTTGACAGCACAGATCCCTCTAATGGGCTTAGGGCCGGCTCTGCACACAGAAGCTCTTAAATCCAGCTTCAGCCTGTGCCAAAAGCCTGCTCCGGAGCCACCGGGTCACGGCACAGCCCATGCAAGGGAATGCACCCAGCCAGGTGGTGGCAGCTTGGCCCCCTTTCCACTGAGCTGGGCTTGCAAAAAAAAACGCCTGCTCCTCTGCTGTTTGATTGTCCTGGCTTAAATCCATGCCAGGATGAGGATGTGGGGGGCTTGCACCCCACCATGAAGCCCCCCGCGGTGAGCCCTGCTGGAGTTGCCTTCGAATCTGGGTCAGCTCAGGGATGAGCGAGCCCCCAAACCCGCCCAGAGCAGGAATTAGTGCTTAATTGTTCCCTACCCCTCATTAGCAGCCTTCCTTCAGTGGTTCCAGAGGGTTTAGGAGGCATGAATGGAGGGAGCTTTAGTGCTCCATGGGTGCTCCAGGACCTGTGCTTTGATAAAGAGCTGTGTGTGTGTGGGGAAAAATAGGAAATTTTACCAAATCTGGAGACTCTGGGGAGAACCAGCGAGTGGGAAAGCCACGAGGAGCCTGGGGTAGACCCCGACCTCGTGCCCTCAGCAAGGATGCTGTGCCCTGGCCGCCCCCATCCAGCCCCTGGGCTGCGGGAGCGAGGCAGCCCTGCCATTAAGGAGGGCTGCTTGCACTCCAGCCTCGTTCCTGGAGGTTAATTGCATCTCAGCGAGCTCAAGAAAAGTCCGCTGCCCTTTTAATGCTCGGTAATTTTCCTAGCAAGCAGCAGGGCTCGGCTGGTATTTAATTATTTATTGCATTGGCAAAGCAATATACCGTGAGGTTACAGTGTTTCCTAAATGCACTTTAATAAAGGTGCTATTTGTCACCGGAGCATTAGGAAACCCAGCAAAAAAAGGAGGACACGCTGCCCGGAGCCCGGTTCCTCCCTGGCCACCATCATCAGCAGTCCCTGGTGGGGGTTTTTGCCCCCCCATAGCATCACTCAGATCCCCCTGGGCTGGAAACCCACGGTCCCCATCTCCCCTCCCGGCTCTGCCCTCCCCAAAATTCCCCAGGGACATCACCGAGGGGCTGCAGGGCCGGGCTCGTGCCCTCCCACATCGCTCCCGACCCCATCACGAGCTTGTTTTCCACCACGTCAAGTGGCTCCTTAACAAATCCTTTAAATATCCTTAAAATTAATGGGATAAATGCTGCTGCCTCGGGCTAAGGGTGGCCGGGAGGGCTGCAGCCGTGGGGCACAGCGGGGTTACCCCCAGCGAGGGCACCAGGGCGCAGGATCCATCCCCGAGGGCTGCCAAGCACAATGGAAATCGATGCTCTGGGCTGGTGCTCAGCCTCTGACCGGGGCTTTCCAGGTCCAGCCACTGATTTATTTTTATATATTTTTTAATATATGGTCTATTTTTTTTTTTATCTTGTGGCTGATGGGGTTTGAGGAGAGCGTTTCCTCCCCCGGGAGCTGCGGTTCTCCTGAAATCAAATTTCTCTGGAGTTACACGAAGGGCGCGCGGCGAGAGCACGTGGGGTTGTGCTTAGGGCAGGGGGGAGAAGCGGCTGGGCTGGGGATTCCCCCGGCAGTGAGGAAGGAGGAATTTAGGGTGGGTAGGTCGGTGCCGAAACAATTTGCTTCTCCGGCCACCTCTGCGTCCCCCCACCCCACCACAACCTGAAATTTTCCCCTTTCTCCAAAGCGCACCAGAGGCAGAGGGGAGCGGAAGACATTTTTTACAGCTTTCTTTTTGAAGGAAATGCTTTTTTCGTTAACAAACAAACAAAGGAAAATCCGGCCTTGAGCCCAGACCCTTCACCCTCCGGCGTGCAGCTGGCCGTGCCGGCGGGACGCTGACCTTGTGCGTGTGAATCCGCTGAACCGCGGGGCTCAGCCCTGGAAAAACCCAGCTGGGGCAAGGAGCCGAGCTCACGACAGCCACCAAAAATCACCCAAAACATGGCCCAAGCGGGCTCCTCATGCCCCGCAGGGCTGTGCTTGGGGTGCTTCTCGCTTTGCCCTTCTCCAGCTGGAGGTGGCCGTGGCCGCGCTCGCTCACTGCGCTCTTTTAATTTGCTTCCTCTTCCCCTTCTCTTTCCTCCCTCCCACTCCAGGAGAAGAATTTTATGAAGCTTCCCCCTACGAGCCGGTCACCTCTCGTCTCTCTGATATATTCAGACTCGCTTCAATTTTCTCAGGTAATAAAAGCAAGATGCATCCGCCGCTTCGGCTGCTCCTGCCCGGGAATACAAACCCGCAACCCAGCTCCCTGCCGGTGAAACCCTGCAGCTCCTTCCCCTGTGTTTCACTCCAGCACTCCCCCTAGTCCACCTTTGGCTTGTCCAAAATCCCCCTGCCCCAAAACCCCCTGCCCAAAACCTCCCTGCCCATTTCTCCTCCATCTCCCCAGACCTGGTGCTTGGGCATCGTCCAGTGTTGCCCCTTCCTGGAGCGCCGACAACGTCCTCCTGCTGGGCTCTGAGTTCCCCCCAGGCTGTGATTTCGGTTTTTACCTCCTGGATTCCAGCCATGGGTGAATAATAAGTAGAGAAGGTGGGCTTTGGGGCCAGAACTCACTCGTTTGTCTTGCCACGTCCCCTGGGGCTGTGGCATGAGGTGGGGGAGCTTGGAGAGGGCGCAGAGTCTCCCGCTGCCCGTGGGTCCTGCATGAAAAGCTCTCTGTGTCCTGGGAGCCGAGGGATGCCCTGTCTGTGCCCTCGGTGGCTGGGAAGCTGGGGGGGGACCCTGTTTGTCCCTCCTTGGGGCCGCTGGCCTGGAGCTGAGCCCTGGGATGCTGCTCGGAGGAGGAGCAGAGCCCCTGGGAGCACCTCTCCGCCCTACGCCCTCCTCTCCGAACCCAAACCCCACCGTGGTCCATCAGGAACTTTTTTTTTGCCATCTATTTCCATGACAACCCTCAGCTCTGCCACCACCCCTCTTCCGAATTAGGTCAGCGATGCCTTGGCTTCTTTCTCCTCTTAACCCTTTCCCCGAGAGCCAGCCAGGGGGTTCGGGGAGCCCTGCGCCCCCCATGGCACCCCTCGCCTTGTGCCCAACTCATGGGTGCACCTCGGGGACCCCCTCGCCGCTGGGTTTTGGCTCCTGGAGCCCCTCTCCGAGGCTCCCCCCGGGGAGCTCAACGCCTGTTTGGGATGCCGATGCCACCCACCTCTTGTCTCCCGCGTGCCTTTTTGGATTGCATTATCATCAAGGAAATATTTCAGCCGCTGGAAAGTCGGAAAAGCGGAGTGTCTGGAGCGGGGGAATCAACGCTCACGGCTTGATTTATTCAGCAATGCAAAGCGAGGGGGGAAGGAAGCCTCTCCGGCTTTTGGGGAAGGGGGAACCAGGGGCTATGCTCCGCAGATGCGCTGTGGCCACCGGGGTGGCCTCGCTGCTGCCTCCAGCCCCTCTCCATCCCCCTCGTGTGGGGCTGGAGCTGCGGGGAGCCCCCCGGGACCCCCAGCCCTGACCCGCAGCCCAAGCGGCTGAAGCAAATGAGCTGTTGCTGTTGTTTCTGGATAACAAGGCTGAGCCGGCGCGCTGCTAATTGCCTGTGGGGATAGCGCAGGGATTACGTTACCTTGCGAGGAGGAAGGGAGGGAGGGAGGCGATGCTCCACGCTCGATGCTCGCCGCTGGGTTTTGGTTGCTGGGAGCATGGGGGGGGGAGCAGGGGGCTGGGGGCAGAGCAGAGCATCGGGGTGAGGATGGATGGTGCAAAACGAGAGCCTTTACCCAGCGCCCTGCAGGAATGGCAGCTGTGGTGAAAGAGGCAGGCACAGGAATTGGGGGAAATTGGGGGAATTGGAGTGGTGAGATCAAGAGGCTCGCCCAGCACTGGTGTTTGCAGCAGCTCCCCAAAAGGCTCAGCCCCTCGTTCGGGAAGCACGGGGCAAGCACCCAAGAACTGGTGGGCATCGGGTGCCCAGGCTCAGCCCGTGCTGCCTTCCTCATCACCCTCCTCCTCCTCCTCTTCCCCCAGCCCCATCCTGTTCGAATCGGGCAGGGACAGCCGGTGGCACCGCGCCTCCCGGTGCTCCCGAAGCTCCCTGGCCCCCGTCTCCTGCCCGCCTCATGAAATTTTCATGCCCGTGCTTTATTAATGAGCTCCCCAGGAACCCTGCGCTCTCAAGCATCGGCTCTATTAAAATGCATCCAGGTCCCCGCAGGTCCGGGGCAGGGCAGGCGCGGTGCTCGGGAGGATTAGGCAGGAAGCCGGCACTTTGCATGGATCCCACGCTCGTGCTGGAGAGCTGCGAAGGCTCCCTGCGTCCCCCCGCAGAGCCAGGGGCTGCTTTGGATGAGCAGAAAGGGGAATCGTGCTCCCCCTTCCTCTTCACACACTTCATCCCCTCCTGCTCCCCTGGCATCGGGGTCGTGAGCTGGCTCCATCCTTGGCTGGAGGGTCCCCGTGGTTGGGCTGAGGGGGCTCCTGTGGCCAAATTCTTGCCCTGTCCCCTCTTTGGGGCTCCTCTTTACTCCTTTTTCCCCCTCTCAAAGCTTTATTCCTAAAACAGCAGGAAAACGAGTCAAAATTGCGTCCTGGGCTGCAAACGGTGCCCCCAAAATGCTCCTCATCTGCACGCCCTGGGTGGCAGCGGGACCATGGGCATCGCTGCACTCAAAGAGGCAAAACGAGGAAGGAGAACCGTGCTCCCCAAGGCAGCTGATTGCCATTTGCTAATTGCCAGGGCCTTACAAACACGCCCGGTAGGAAACCCTCCTCAGTGCTGTCATTTGTCTTTGCCAGTGGAAGCCAGGAGACAATGGAAGAATCCACGAAATTGGCTGGGCTGCGAAGGAGGGGAAATTAGGGAAGAAATTGCTGGTGCAGTCAGGTGACTTTTAAAAAAGCACCTGGCCTGCCAAGGGCAATTCATCATTTTGACAAAAACAAAGAAAAAAAATGGAAAAAAATCAGCGTTTGTTCCCACTCGGTGGTTTGGCTCTGTCCATCCTCTCCCTTGGCTGCTTTATTTGCTGACACCTGGGATTCCCGGGGTGGATGCAGGACACGGCTGGTGCCCAGCTCCGTCCCCATCGTCCCTGCCAGGGCAGGACTTGGCCCTTTTGGGGTCATGGCTGGGGGTGACCTGGTTTTGGGGAGCCCCAGGAGGGGATGTGGAGGCTGGCTGTGCCCCGTGTGCAGCTCATCAGATTGTTCTGCTTTGGAGCAGGCTGGATAATTAATAATTATTCTTTGAATAATTGACTGGAGGTAAAAAAAAAAAAAAAGTAAATTCATGGCATGAATTACGCACTGAGGATGGTTTAACCAGGTCCCCGTGTGCGTGACCCCTTTCCTTTTTGGAGGAAGGCTTCCAGATCGTGCAGGGGGTAAAAGGATGGGGGGACAACAGCAGTGCGCCCACCTCCAGCCCAGCAGGGACACGGCGGTGCCAACCCCTTCCTGGTGGCATTTTGGGGCTCGAGGATGCGCCCCCAGCCTCACCTCTTCCCCATATCTTGCTCTCGGGGCAGGAATGGACCCGGCCACCAACTCCAAAAGCAACCACTGCCTGGACGCGGCCAAAGCCTGCAACCTGAACGACAACTGCAAGCGCCTGCGCTCGGGCTACATCTCCACCTGCAGCAAGGAGATCTCGGCCACCGAGCACTGCAGCCGGCGGAAATGCCACAAAGCCCTGCGCCAGTTCTTCGACCGCGTGCCCAGCGAGTACACCTACCGCCTCCTCTTCTGCTCCTGCAAGGACCAGGCTTGCGCCGAGCGCCGGCGGCAAACCATCGTCCCCTCCTGCTCCTACGAGGACAAGCACAAGCCCAACTGCCTGGAGCTGCGCAACGTGTGCCGGGCCGACCACCTCTGCCGGTGAGGGCACCGCTCGGTGTTTTTGGGGGAGGATTTGGCACAGGGCCGGGGCTGGTTTGGCATCGTTTTCTTGTTGCTCGGCTCCTTTTCATGGTTTTGGGTTGTCCTGAGGGTTTTGCGTCCTCTTGGATGTGTATGTGAACATACACAGCTTTTTTTTCGTGGTGTAAAATGGGGAGGTTTAAGGGTTTCTGGCTGCTCCTGGAGAGGTTCCTGCGCTGGGAGGGGGCCTTGAGCCTGGTCCCCACCTTGTTGCGGGGTGAGCCCACGGGTTTGTGCAGGGCTGTGTATGGTTTTCAGGCTTTGGAGGGCTTCCTCATCTCCCCAAGGCATGGGGAGGAGAAATGCACTCAGGCTTCGTGGCACTGGGGGCACCCACACCCAGCAAAACCCCTCGGAGCGCTTTCAGCATCCCCAGCGAAACTCCATCACTGGCGAAACGCGCTCCTCTCCCGGTGCTGAAGCCAAGTCGGGGGAGATCAGGCTTTTTCTCCATTATGAAACCCATTATTCATAGGGCAAAAAACCTCCTGTCACCCTCCAGGGTCCGGATCAGCCTCGTAAAGAATAAGTTTGCTAGGAGGAGGAGGGTCTTCTTGCCATCGCGGTGATGGAGGTTCCCACAGCCCGGTGGCAAAATAAATAATGGTGCTTTGGGTCCTCCCCTGGCTGCGAGCGACTGCGTTTGAAGTGTGGGAATGTGGCTTTTTATCAAAAAGTAATACAATACGCCAATGTCTATGAATAAAAGATATCGGGGCTGTGCCGAGCCGCGGCCAAATTAATGGCAGCACCTCTCCGGCAGCAGGAGAGGCTTGCTCAGGCGTTAAATGCTGTGGATGTGCCCAGCTCGTGGAGGGAACAACCCATTTTGGGGGTTTTTGTCTGTTTGCTCTATGGGGGAAATGCATTTTCTGGCAGCAGATGCTGGTGCCCGGTTAGGGAGAGGTGCCCCAAACCCTGATTTATTCCTGGATCCAGCTTGGAGCGTCGGTGTGCAGAGATTTTTGCCTTAATCTTGGGGATTTTCTCCCCACAATGGGACCTTGTAAAGCTCTGCATGGTGCGCACTGACCTGTGGTTCAGGTTCCTGTCCCCTCTGCCCTGGGGGGGCTCAGGGGGGCTCCCCAAACCTCAGCACCCCCATCACAAGCAGCTGCATGAACCAGGCTGCAGCACCGGGGTGTGAGGAGGGTTAAGAGCCTGCGGCGGGGAGCCCGGGGATGCTGGGGATGCTGACACGCTCCAGCAGCTCGCTTGACCTCCTCGGTTTTGCAGCTGTGAAAGTGTTTAAAAGCGGTGACCTATCCGGGGCGAGCGGTGCCTGCACCTGAGCTGAGCTCCCTCCCCGGAGGCAAGCGGGAAAACAAAACAAAAAACAAAAAGAAAAGGAAGAATTTTATTTTTTTTTTGCTGTACTGATGCTGCTTTGCGAGTTAGAGTGGGTCTGGCTTTTTCATCGCAGGTATTTGGGATGGGAACGGCTCTGGCAGAGGCTGGGTGCTCTGTTAATTCCCAGTGAGCAGGCGTGCGCACACGGGGTGTGCTTTATTGCCCCGCTGCTGTTTTGGGGTCTCCTCCAACCACCCCCCTCCATCTCCGTGTTTCTTCCTGGGGCTGGTTTTGCAGGTGGGGAGCGGTCTGTGGGGCTGGTGCTGGGGGTCTCTGCTCCTCTGTGCCTTTAGGAATAACAAAGAATTGGCAAAAGGATAAAGGATTGCTGCCAGGATCATCACTGGGTGCTGGGACCGTGTCTGAACAGTGTGAGGGCTTGGTCCTGCTTCCCATGGTGTCTGACTCTGGCTCACACCCACCGAGGAGCAGCTGGGCATGAAATCCTCTGCACCCCTGTGCCCCTGCCCGTGGGCACGTGCAGCTTTCAGTCCCTTGTGCAGGAATAGTTCCTTATCCCACTTATCAGGTCGGGATCACGGAGTGATGCTCGCCCTTATCAGAGCACAGGACTTGCAAGGGCATCGAACTCCAGAGCAGATCTGCTGCTGCTCCAGCAGTGATGGGAGATGAGATAACTCTCCTGCATGGGTTCAGACCCTAATTAGGCCTCCTGGCTCAATGCCTAATGAAGGGTGAAGCCCTCAGTACAGGCATGTGCCTTTCTGGGGATGTTTCCTCTGCGTTTGTAGTGATCAGCACCCAGCTGGGCGCATGGGGATGCTCAGAGCAGGAGCACCTGCGAGGCCACCGACCCCTTCCATGAGGTTCCCGGTCCCCAAATTCGGCTCTAGCCGCGAGGGCAGGGCGCAATCAAGCCCAGATGGCTGCAATTTGCGCAGCTTTTCGTGCGGGGAGCTCTTCCCAGCACAGCAGAGGAGCCTGACAAACTCCCCGAGCTTTGTGCCTGATTGCAACGGACAGGTTTTAGCTCCCAGAATATAAAAACCTTTTTGCAAAACACTAACCTCAGCTAAGGGGAAAGGGAAGGAGAGGGGAAAAAAAAAAAAAAAAAAAAGAGCTGATTTCAGCAGCTGCAGTTTGCTGTATTTTTCATCTTGCATCAGCAAGTCGGGAACACAAATAATCTGGTCTTATATGCTTCACTGATGCTGGTGCTGAAGAATTTCCCAGCCTCCACTGGCTCTTGCTCCTCAGCATCCACAGGCAGGCTGGCTGTTCGTTTTCCTGAGTTTTCTCTATTTTTTGGTGTATTTCAGGCAGTGTTTGTGGTGGGGGGGAGGCAGGGAACTTGCCCAGCTCCTGGCAGGACCCCTGTGTCTGTCTGTGTGTGTTGGGGAGGTTGATTTGGGTAAAACCAGGCAGAAATAACCTAATTTTGGCTGTGGTTGTGAAGCCAATTCCCGAGCCGTGCCCTGGGGAGGGGAAGCCCTGCTCCATCACTGATGGCCCAAGAGGGAAGCTTGGCTCTGTATCAATTAAACACCAAACACAGGAGCAAAACGCTTTCTTTTCAGCCCGCGTCCTCGCCTTCACGCCCTTCGCTGAGCGCAAAGTGCCATCTGTAATGGATGTTGCCTTGATAAACAGCAGCGCAGCTCAACTTTCTCATTACGCCACGTAATGAGAGCAGCTCAGCTGTCCCTGGTATGGGAGGAGGAGGAGGAAGTAAAAACACTCCTGGATTTAGCAGCAGCTCCAGGAGAGGCAGAGGGGAGCAGCGCTGGGGTCCTGGGGGGAACAGGGCATGGGCAATGGGGTCCCCAAAGTGGGTGCCTGCATCAGGGCTGTAATTACCTGCAAAAAAAACCCTCTGAATTGGACCTAAAATATCAAATCTGTGCAGCCTGGGGGCTTTGGCTTCCCACCAAAGGAAGGAATGGGGAGGAGGGTGGATGCAGGTGGGGTGCGTCTCCCCGGGGACCCCGCGGGCACCCATGTGCAGAGGCAGCCGGGAGCGATCTCGGCTCGGTGGCCACCTTGCTCAAGGCTGCCCAGAGTCTTAACACAATAATAAGTCAATTCGCACTGAATAATTAAATAGAGAGCCTTCATAAGTATTGACTTAATGTGACAGCAAGTCTATACTGACTCAGGGTTTGCTTATGTAAACACAATCTCCTGTTCGGCTTAGTTAGCAGTTCAATGAAATAGAACAGTCCTTCAATTAAAATCAAATGATGCGTGTGTTTAATTCTTCCCTTCCCTTACCGGGTAATGATAGGGTTTGAGCATAGGCAAGAGGATAAAAAAAAATCATTCAACTGCTCTTATCCGTGATGAATCAACATGCAGTGTCCTAAAATACATCTGGTAACTCAACTTCTTAACTAACCACCTCCAACCCAGCCCCTGGTCTGTCTGTCCTCGTTTCCTTTTTCTCAAGCTAGCTTGGCTCTTCTGACTCTGTAATTTTGGGTTCTCCTTTGCCTCTCTCTGGTTTGTTCTTTTTGCCTCTTTCCTGCTGTTCCCATCTCCCTTGGCAGCTTTGGGCTGGTTGTGGGCACCGGTGCACATCCTCCAAAGACGTGATTTTCACTAAATCAGGTGTAAAGCCAAGTTGGAAAGCCAAGTTGGCCGGTAACTTTTCCTGGATAAAACAAGTATTTCCATCCATCCTTTTTTTTTTTTTTTTTTTTTTTTTTCCCCTGTGAGCTATTTCCTAGCTTTTATAGAGGCTCATCCAGAGCAGTGAAGTTTTGCCCTGGCTCCTCTCTCGTTCCTTTAGCTGATGCCATCCCCACGCCTCGCTGCGTTACCCGGCCACGCCGCCCCCGTTGTTGGATGCTCATTTTTTATTTCTGCATCCCCTGGCTCCAAATGAATTCATCTCCAGCAGGACGAGCAACCAGGAGGAGGGCACCCAGCGGGCCCTGGGGGCTTTTTATGTCTTGCTGGGCTTTGTGTGCTGTCGCAGCTTCCTGAGCTGCGGGGAGGGGGGGCAGGCATTTTTTCTATGCCGCCTCTCCGCGCTGATGTCTATTAAAGCCATTTTTCCTTGGTCCCTGTAAATTGCCTGTGAAAAACATGTCTTGAGTAATCTCCGCATCTTGGACATTTTCTGCATGAAATATTCGAGAGCCTGATGCTGTTCGCTTTGATGGGGAGAGAGTTATTACCAGCGCCGGGCTCGGACTTCTTACAGGCATGTGGTGATGGGAACAATTAGCACCCAATTAGGCACCTCGCATCTGTTCCGGGGATTTTTCAGCTCAAAAAAATTGCAACGTACCAAACACACACAAAAAAACCCCACAATCTGAAATCCTCTGCTGTGCAGGTAACTTTTAATGTTGGATTAAAGATATCACGTTGGCAAGCTGCTGAGGCTTTCCTTCATCGTACCAAGGCAGGAGATGAGTTATTTGGGATGGGTGCCTGGGAGGAAGCCCCGTTGGGGTTGGACCTGGTGCTTAGGGACATGTGGGTGATGTTGGTAGTAGGGTTGGGCCAGATGATCTTGGAGGGTTTCTCCAACCTTCGTGAATCAGTGACCTTGCAGAGGGGTTGGCAAGCACCAAAAATGAAAAATGCAGGGCGTGCTTGCAAGGGTTGGCTTGGAAGGATGTATATCATGAGGGGGTTGTCCTGGAGGCCCTTCAGGAAAGCAGGCAAGGTCAAGGTCATGCTTGGTGTCTTCCTTTTTTTCCCCATCACTGACCCCAGCTGCTCTCGTGCATCCAGGCAGGGACTGGCCAAGCCCACCTGCACCTTGAGCTGCGAGCCAGCAGTTTGGCACCAGCTCCTCCTGTTTCTGCTTGGATGGACTTGGCTCCGTCCCCTTTTTTGCCCGGGAACTTAAAAGCAGAAATCTGAGAAGCTGTGGGCTGGTTCCAGTAAGGTTTATTCCTGGCAGTTCAAGCCTCATCCACCGACTGCGAACTCATTGTATACAACGGAAAGAGTGACATCTGGCTTGGATATTCTGGAAAGATTACCAGCTGGCTTGTCATGTATTATGAAAAGAATAACATTTGCCTTAGAGGATGCTACAAGCCAGGAGCAGGGCCCCGGGGAGCAGCGTGACAAATTTTCATGGCACTCGGTGATGAACTTGCCACAGTTCTTTAGGAGAACTGACGTGCCTTCGCCTCGGATTTGGGCAGAGGGAAATGCTGTCGGAAACTTTATCTCCCGCGGAGCGAGGGAGGGAGTCCAAAATACCTCCCTGCGGTGGGAACCACGAGGAACCAAGGAGCAGAGCTGGGGCTTTGCTGCCGTGTGATGCCCACCCAGGCTCTCCCCTCTGGGTTTCATACCCCAAAGCTTCCCCATGCGAGCGAGCAGACATCCCTGGCTGTGTGTCTTGGTGACCAGCTGCACCGCTGCTGGTTTTTAGCATTCCCCACGTATAGCAAGCGGTGCCCAGGAGTCCCATCTCCTCGTCACGAGTGCTCCAATAACCCAGATGAAGAGGCCGACCTTGCCCTGGAAAATCTGTGGTCTGTTGGGAGGCGCTAAGTGGGTCAGACAGCTGGTGGAAGCGGGGAAATAATCCAACTGGCACCGCCAGCCGCCCGATGATGGGCAAAAGCTGCGCGCAAAGCCAGCCGTGGGAAGCAGCAGAAGGGATGCTGTGGGGTGATGCTGGGGTGTGAAGGGTGGGGGAGTTCCCGAAAAAGAGACTCAGCTGCTCCATGAGAGATGGATGCATCGGTGGTTTGGAAAAAAACCCCGGTCACGGGTGGTTGGAAAGAGCAGAAGTGTTCAGGAAAAGGCTGTGCTGCACCAAGCGCTGCGCTCCGGCACGGAGCAGCCGGTGCCCTGGAGCAGCCCCAAGCAGCTGGGCTTTGTTCCCTCCCCTGTCCTTCCCCCGGTACCTAACACGTGAAGCTGCAGCAGGCTTCTGGCCGTGTGCTGGCGAGCAGGATCCGTCCCTTTCCCTGGCTCTGGTTGCGATTAGGCGGTGCCTGCGCCCTCTTCCCTTTAGCGCACTCGAGTTGTGATGAAAAGTGCTGGATAAATGCAAGGTATTGCTGCGGATCCCTTCCACCCCATTCAATCACTGCTTCATTTGCTCCCCCATTTAATTCGATCAGAAACCTCCTGAAAACAAATCATTCCTATTTAAAAAACAACAGTTTCTAGCCTTTATTTTCATCAGTTCTCATGGCTTTAGGCAGGTACTGCCGGATGATTCAATCACTGGTTGGACAAAGATGACATTTAATTAAGAAGGAAGGAAAAGGAAGCTAAAGAAAATAATGTATGCTTTCTTCTTCCTATATGACGCGTGAGAAAAAGAGCCGAGGAGGTTTTTTGTTGTGAAATGCAAGGTCTCATCCACAGTGTCAGCAGCTTGGCCGCTTCGCAGCGATTGCTCCTTGTGATTGAGATCCAGCCCGGGCCACAATTCAGCCTCGTGTCTGTCCATCTAATGACTGAGTCAATTTGGAAAACTGCCCTCCATCCATCTATCTGCCCAGTCCATCCATCCGTCCCCTTCTTCATCCTTCACATTTCTTGATCCTTCCACCTCGGTGGCTTGGTTCATCCCAAGGAAAGGGACACGAGACGGTCCCAGCCCCCCAGGCTCCCTGTGAGGCTCCGGTTTGTTTTTCCCCATCTCAGCCACAAAAGAAAAACATTCAAACCCCAACCTCTGGCATTTTAATTGCACTCTGAGCCTGAACGTTTCAAGGGGAAGATAAAAAACAAGCAGTCAAATTTTACAGTCGCGTAACGACGCCGGGAGCGGGGCGGCCAGATGAAGTGGTGAAGTTTTATGGGGTGGCAGCGGTGGGGTGGGGACGGGGGAGCAGCAGAGACAGGGGTGGGGGTCCCTGGGGTGGGGGGTACATGCCTGGGGGTGGGTGCCTGCTGGGGTCACGCTGCATTTCTGGAGTCTCCAGCTCTCACCGAGCTCTCCTCTATATCCCGTTCGTCACCTTTTGTTTCCTTTATTTTTTTTTTTTACAAATTTCGCTGCTGGGTCGCTCGGTGAAATCCCGTCCCTCTCCCTCCTGTTTCTGCCCCCAGGTCCCGGCTGGCCGATTTCCACGCTAATTGCCAAGCCTCCTTCCAGTCCCTGACGAGCTGCCCCGGGGACAACTACCAGGCGTGCCTGGGCTCCTACGCGGGGCTCATCGGTGAGTGCTCGGATGGGACACAGAGAGGAGGGCTCTCCCCATCCATAACCCATCCTCAGCCCTTCATCCCTCCTCCTCTTCCTCTCCTGGGTGCAGGCTTCGACATGACGCCCAACTACGTGGACGCCAGCACCACCAGCATCACCATCTCGCCCTGGTGCTCCTGCAAAGGCAGCGGCAACCTGGAGGAGGAGTGCGAGAAGTTCCTCAGGGACTTCACGGAGAACCCCTGCCTCCGTAAGGCGCTCCCCCATCGCCCTCCTTCCCCTGCCCATCGTGGCCAGCGCCCCGTTTGCACGGCCCCCACGTAAATGCCTTCTCCTGCCCCCCCAGGAAACGCCATCCAGGCCTTTGGCAACGGCACCGATGTGAACCTCACCCCCAGGACGCGCTTGGTCCCCGTCACCGTGCCGCCCAAGACGGAGAAAAGCCCGTCCACCGATGACATCAACTACAGCAACACCATGTACGACACGAGCATCATCACCACCTGCACCTCCATCCAGGTAGGAGCCCATCCCAGTTGCTTCTGCAAACTGGGGGTGCTGGTGAAGAGCTGGGCAGCTCTGGACCTCCAAAAAGTCCTTCTTCTTTTGGCACAGCTCGGTGCAAGCCATGAGCACGCGGCTTGGCTTACACAGGGTGTTGGTACCCAGGTGCCCGGCAGGATTTGGCCCCCCTGGTCCTGCTCCAGGTGGTCCTGCAGCGGTGCTGTGCCCGCTGAGCATCATTTTCGGGGCTGCAGCCAGCACCGTGCCGTGGGTGGGTGCACGCAGAGCCGGGGGAGCATCGCCTCCGCCCGCAGCACGTGCAGGCAGCAATGTCACCCTTGGGCAGCCTCTAATTAGATCCGGCACGCTCGAGTAATTACCTCTTCTGTCTTCTAGTTACCGCTCCGTGAGACAATCAGCGGCTCCATTTCACGCTGGAGCACAGGGACCCGGCACGGCCGCCCCCCCTGGGGGAGCACCCCCTCTCTGCCGGGTGGGACGGGGGGTCCTGGTGCAGGGAAGGGAGGATTTGTGTCCTGCTCCATGCTCAGCACCCGTCCTGAGCCCCACTTCTGCCCCTGGGCTTGTTGAGGGTGCAAACAAACGATTGCATTCCCTGTGGTTTTGGGCAACTGGGAAAATATGGATTTTCTCGTGTTTCGCTGGGCTTGTGGTTTGGTGCCTTGCGCTGGGGATGGGGGCACGGATTCCTGTGGGTTTCACAGCGGTGCTGAGCAGGGTCATTTTCGGGGGGAATAAACCTGGGGCTGAGATGTCCACACTTGCAGCTTCGCTTTTGGTTGCAAATCCAAGGGGCCGGCAAAGACCCTGGGGAGCCCAGCCCTGGGGTGCAGCCCCGGGCGCAGGAGCCTGCCCTGAGCCTGCCTCCTTCCTCCCCTCCAGGAGCACGGACAGAAGCTAAACAAGTCCAAAGAGCAGAGCCTGTGCTACTCAGAGGTAAATTAGGGACAGGGGGGAACCTGGGGAGGGGGTGCTGCGGGGACCTCATCCCAGTGACTGCATTTCTCACCGCCCCATGGGCAAAAATAGGCTCTCCTCCCTAAAAAAACAAACCTGAGGGTGCTGCTGACCCCTTGCTCTCCCCTGTCCCGCAGACCCAGCTGACCACGGACACCATGCCGGACCAGAAGACCTTCGTGGACCCCAAGGCAGGCGGCAGCCGGCACTGGGCGGGCCGGATCCTGCCCACCGTGCCCGTCCTCCTCCTGGTGCTGGTGCTATAGAGGGACGGGGACGCTCGCCCCAGCCTCGACCACGCCACCGGTGCCGGTTTGGGAACATCGGGAAGCCAAGGCTCACCTCGGGCTCCGGACTGGAACGCTCCCAAACACCGGCGCTGCCACCACGGCACGGCGGCGGATGGACCCTGGTGGTGCTGGGAAACTTTTGGTGGTTTTCTTCCCCCCCTTGTTTTTTTTTTTTTAATTTTTCCTTGACGTTTTTGGTTCATTTTACGGCGCGTTGGGTGTCTCCGCTGAAGCAGGAGCCCGATGGCTCGTGGCAAAACCCACCCGTGCCGCCCCGAAATGGGGAGCCAAAGCTGTGAACGGCACCGGGGAGGGAAAACGAGCATCGAGCAGAGCTCGGGCAAGGGCTGGCTGCAGGAGCCACCAGCTCGGGCACGCTGTGGGGACCCCGTGGGGACAAGGGACGTATCCTCAGCACCCCACTCCGGAGGACAGCCGTGCTACTGGAGGCTCTCCGTCTCCCTCCGGCCAGGGAACTCGCTCCAGCTCTCTACATCATTACTGCCTTTGGGTTTTTTTCTTTCTTTTCCCGTTGTCGGTGAGAATTTTAAACCAGAAAAAGAAACCAGTATCCAAACGATGTGAGGTTGTCCTGATGCTTTCGGTCTGTCACTTGGAGAGGGAGATTTTTTTTTTTTTCATCTTTTTTAATATTCCATCCTTCGTCCTGTCGGATTTGGGTTGGGATGAGATCCGACCCCAGCAGCGGTTGGAAACCTCTATATGTTACTCAGTTTTCTTTTATATATACATATATAGTGTATGTATATAGTGTTCACCTATACCTACATATATGTATGTATATACATAACCATATACATCTACGGTGTGGCTTTTTTAAATTTCATTTCCCCTTTATTTTTAAAAAAAAGAAATGCTCAAATGGCAACGCCTACAAATGTATTATTGTAAAGTTTATTTTTTTTAAATGATGTCTATAATGGAAAAAAAAAAGAAAAAAAAAAAAAGAAATAAACCAAGAACAAAGAACCAAGCAGAAGCAAGAGCCAAGCTCGGCGGGCTGGGGCGATGCCGGTGCTGGAGCTGCGGGGTGCAGGATGGGGTCCGTGTCCCCAAATTCTGACCCCCTGTTGGTGCAGGAGGGAACCCGGCTGGGCTGGGGGATGCTCGGCTCCAGAAACGTGCGGGTTTGGGTCAGTGGAAATGTTTTGCAAGGCTGCGAACAATTCCCTGTCTGTTTGGCTCCGGGAGACAAGCAAACAAGCAAACATTTCAAAGGAGCTGACACGTTCCCATGTGGCAGGGCTTTTTTTTTTTTTTCTTTTTATGCGAAATAACTTTGGTTTTGAAAATACCATCTCCTTTCCTTTGTGTGTTGTTTTTCTTTTTTTTTTTTTTTTTTTTGTTTTTTTTTTTTGTTTTTCTCCCCAGCCACCTGACAGCGCTTAAAACCTAAACGAAAGCTGGAAATTTGGGTCATGCAAAACCTCGAGTTTCTCGAGTCGGACGCCCCTTCTCCCACGTCGCCGCTTGTGCCGGGGAGCCGAATTAGGGATTTGCAGGCAGGGGCATCTCGGTGGGGGCTGGAGGGTGAAGCAGGCTGCTTGCAGGGGCTCTGGTGCCCCCCGGGGTGCTGCCAAAGGGACCGATCTTCCCCTTTCCGAGGCAGAAACCCAAAGCGCGTTTGATGTGCGAGTTGGCGCGGGGAAAATAAACATGTCACGTCTCTCGCAGGAGCCTCGCTGCAAAGCCAGGCTGCTCCTCAACATATCCTCTCCTCTAACAGCCAGGAAAATGACAGCTCGGAAGCAGAGAGCCAGATGTGCTGAGCTGCTCGGCACCGAAAAAACATCAGCGCGGCTCGGGGCGCAGGGGGGAGGCAGCGTTTGGGGGGCTCTGCGGCTGAATTTGGGGGTCCTGGTGTTTGGGGTGAGATGGAAGCCTGCTGCCAAAATCAGCCCTGGCTGGGATGATTCTGTAGGAAAGGGGCTGAGCATGGATGTGGTGCGGAGCACTCCTCTTGGCAGCGGTGTGATTTCCTCCGCTGCGTATAAAGGTCAGAGGGAAACATCTGATGCCACATCTGCCAAGAGTTTCCCTACCCTAACCCTGTCTGCAGTCCTGACGTTTCTTTATTCTCCTCCTTGCTCCCTCCTGACTGCCAGCAAGGCATCCATCCCGTTCCCTGCAGCATTTTGTGTCCTCCATCCTCAGCAAAGAGCTCCGGGTGCCCGGGCTATGGGTCGTCCCCCTTCTTCTGGTGGTCCCCAAGTGCCAGGGGGACAAGAGGATGGCAGTGCCTGGAGCTGCTCCATTTGCTGGTGCTGTGCCCTTGCTGGCAGGGTGCGAGGCAGTGATGATGATGATGAAATTCAGCTTTACAAGAGGAAGGCAGCGAGCCCTCACCCCGCTGCCTCCAACCTCCGTCTGCCGGAGCTCCTCAAGGTGGAACTGCTGATGCTGGGCCGGGCACGCCGAGGCTGAGATGCAAAATCCCGTCGAGTTATCCTCCCAAAGCCTTGCTAAGTCCTTTTATTTTCTGAACACAAAGCCTTTCCTGGAGGGAGGGCAGTGCCAGGAGACACCGTCTGCTTTTGAAGCAGCAGAAGGCGGAGTGGGAATTGTTCTGGAGGCTGCGGCGGAGATGCTGCAGCGTGCTAAGTCGCCAACTTCCCTTCTGACAGCAGCTGCGGGATGTGGACGGGGATTTCATTTGCATGGCGTTGTTTTGGGAACCTCTCCGAGGAGCAGCACTGAAGGCACTGGGTGGGCTCGGGGTCCCCAGCCCCCTGCAGCCAGAGCCAAGCCTCGCCTCGCCTGGATCCGGAGCAACCCAGAGGCATTTGGGGACCTTGTGCAGGCTCCTCTGGGGCCCCCAAAATTTTGTGGTCTGTGTTGGAAACCCAGCACCGAGCTGCTCTGCATCAAGCCCTGTTGAAGCAAGGGATGGTTTTAAGCTCACTGCAGCTCCAGCTCGAAGGGAGGAACAGAACCCAGCCTGCAAAGCCCCCGCTGAGAAGCCACCGCATTTGTTCTGATCTCCTCGCAAAAAGAAGAAAAAAAATATAAAAGAAAATGAAAGAATAAAGGATTAAGGGCTGTTCAGCTCCCTGCAAGCAAGTTCTCCAGTGTGCTGATTTGGGATTTGGACATCTGCGGGACAGCCCACTTGGATTTTGTCTCTTCTTTCACAGCAGAGGCAGCTGCAGCAGCGCTGGGAGACGTTTCCAACGGGAGAGGTGCTTGGAAATGGATGGGCTGGGCCCTCTGCCCCAGCGACCACTTGATGTTCTCCTTTAGGCACAGGGAGAGCACAGTGGGGGCACGGAGGTGCCGCTTTCCTCCTCCCTGAATCCACAGGTTGTCACCTTGGGGCTCTCCTGACACCTCCGGCTTTCCCACAAGCAGATATTTTTGCCTCATTAACTTTTTCCAAGCCGCTTCACTTCACAAAGAACACCCCCCCCAGGCCCCCCATGACACTGTGTTTAATTTTAAAGGCATAAAAATAACATCTTGCACTTGTGAGGTGGCCGGGGACGCGCACGGAGCGCGGTGTTTGGGTTTGGGGACCTCTCCATGCCCAGGCTCTCAGCTGCAGCATTCCCCCATGGCCATCGGAGCACGTTTCTCTCAATTACCTCCCCGATGGCCTCGTTCCAGCAACAATTAGCAGCCTGCGAGGGACTCTGGTGTCCTGCCTTACAGCTTCCTAATATAATTACCGCAGCAAATGAGCAGCGAATTAAATCAAGGAGAAAGGCAGGGGGAGGGACCCGTGGTGTGCGCTGCCAGGGGTCAGCGCTCTGCTGGTCTCAAGGTAGGCAACCCCCGGGGCTGGGTCAAGGCTTTTGTCCTCCAAAAATATGTTTGGATCAGAAACAAAACCCTCGGCTGGGGCAAGTTCACAGCACGGGGACAGCTTCCAGGGCTGCCACCGTGGGGGAAGAGCAGGGATAAAATAGGCGATGGGTGGATGGATGGATGGATGGATGGATGGATGGGTGGATGGATGGATGGATGGATGGATGGATGTGAGACCTTACAGAAGCAAAATTTTTTTTTTTATTTTAAAGCAGATTTCACTCACTCACAGGCACATAAACCCCCAGCAAGGTACCCAGCCCGCTCGGCACCCACACAGCCCCACCAGTGCCAAACAGAGGGGCTCAATCCTGTCCTCCAGCTGCTGGCTGCAGCGTTGTGAGAGCAACGTGCAGCCCCCTCATCCTCAAAGCTTGCTGGCATTTTTTTGTGTGTTTCCTGTGTGCACTGAGGAGGGGCTCATGTGCATCAGGGTGTAATCAGGGGCTGGCACATGCAGTGTGTTAAGGAGAGGAGCTCCTGTGCTCACGTGGAGCTCCGTCAAGTGATACTTGGTGTCCACGGTGCCAGGGGAGCTGCAGGGAGCAAAGAACCTCAAGATTTGGGTCCCTCCCTGCTGCTGGTGTGCTTTGGGACCAGGGACAAGAGCCGTGCCTGTGCAATTCGGGCTGAAAGGATCCCTTCACAGCACCAGAAATTCCCTCCGTGGAAAGTGGCCACAGGCAGGGACGGCGTCGGGGAGGCTGCGTGCGCCCTCCTGGCTGGCAGGGAGCTTGGAAACGCTGGAGCGGTGTCAGCAACGGCTTCTGCTGCCCATATAACTTGTTTTTTTGGAAACCCTCACTTTCAACAGAGCGCACAAAGGGCTCCAAGCAAGCAGACTGCAAGGCGTGGAAATCCCAGAGCTGGAAACCGGCCCAGGGAGCGCCGGGTCTGCTCTGCTCCCCTGCTCCCCGTCCCCGCTGCCTGGGGAACCGATGCCTCCCCAAGCAGTAACCCCGGCTGCTTTCTGCAGTGTGTTCCCAGCACATTAATTACAGGAAAGAAAAATGCCTGTGCTTCCAGTTACTGCGTGGTAGTGAAAAATGACTGAGTGTAAAACATGTCTGCTAGATAATTAACTTCATAGATAATTTCTTCTTCATTTTGACTCAATTACTTCCTTGATATGAGAAAGTGCTGAAAACACTATTTTTTTTTTTTTTCTTTTGGATGTTGCATAAAACAATAATTGAAGAAAGCTGCTAGAGCTTTCCCGGAGAGAGCCTTCCTTTTCTTAGATAAAGGAGGCAGGGAATAAATTGCATTTAATTCTTGCTCTGGAGTTAGGGGGTACAGCTCAGCACTTCTACGCTCCTGCACCTCGGTGGGTGCAAATTGCTCTGCTTTTCTCAGAGCGCTGCCAAAATCACGGCAAGGGCCCGGAGGCATCACAGGGGGGTTTGAATTTGCCCGTGTGTGTAGCTGCTGCTGCTCCTCGCTTCCCGCCGTGCCCCTTGCACCCCACGTGCCCTTTGCAGCCATCTCGCGGCTCCTCCGACTCCGCACTCCTGCGAGCCCGGTGTCAAAGTGGCAGCAAATCGTCTAATTAGAACAGATTAATCCATTAGGGTTTCCTCCTCTGTTTACTGGATGGAAGTCCCCACTCCGCAGCTGTGCCTCGCGTCCAAGCAGCCAGCAGGCAATTTAAATATAGAAAGCAATTTAACCTAGTTGGAGACCAAAGCATCTTGCTTAATGCCATGCATAAATTCCCCAGCTCTTTGCTCCTGGCCATCGAAGTCGTGGCCAGCTGCTCCGTGCCCCAGACACCGGCAGAGCAGCAAGTGACACTTGGGGACAGGGCAGGGCAGAGGGGACGGGATGCTCGTGGCTTCCCCTTCAGCCTCCTGGCATACTGGATTTTTTTTTTTTCCTTCCCTCCCCAGGGTTCCCACCTCTGCTCTGCCCCTTGCTGCCATAAATCGAGCTCCATGCTCAGGCTGGCATGAGGTTTCTGAGCCTGCTTTCTGCATTATTTTTTTTAAAGCACTGACAAAACTCTCTGAGCTACTTGCAGGAAATGCCAACCGGTGGGAGCGCTGAAAAAAAAAAAAAAAAGTGTTTTCAGAGATATTTTTAAAACTAGCTTCCGTTTGTACCGAAAATAGAAAAGTACAAAGCTAAGGTACCATCCGAGCTGGGGGGGAGAGCACTTTCTAGAAAACTGGTTTTCTGTGGGGAGCTGAAATTTGCTGGGATGGGGCCAAGGCAGAGACTTGTGGGGGGGTGGGTGGGCGCAGGGCACCCCAGGGTGCTCTGAATCCTGTGCAAGCTGGTGACGGGGTAGAAAAACGGGGATGAATTTTCTTCCCTCCTCCTTCCTGGCCAGAGGGTCACGGTGGAGCCAGGTGCATGGGGGCTGGAGGGATGGATGCGAGGACAGGGGAAAAGGGGGAGAAGAGAAAGCATGAGCCCCTCTTTTACCAGGACAAGTTACAAGCACTGAAGCTCTTTGCTTAACCTTTGGCTTCGGGAGGAGTTTGTTCGTACAGGAATTTCTTGGTTTTTGCCTTAAAGGGCTGAAAATTTGGTAAAGGAGTCTTGAGAGCCTCTGTGCTGGTGGGTGTGAGGTTTTGCTGCGGTGCCAACGCCGGAGCGGGGGCGATGCCGCGCGGTGCCTGCCCGCCTCCCTCCTGCCCTCGGGAATTATTCCTCAACGAGTGCCTCGTCCTCCCGTACATTAATTAGACTCAGCAGGTAAAATAACACCGAGCGAGGGCTCTCCTAATTCCCCTTCTGCGCGTTCGTTGCTGAAGCAGCAGCAACTGGGATGTCGAGGAGGATTAAGCGGAGAGCCGGGGCGTCACCGGTGGTTGCAAAACCCTCCGGGCGTGCACGGGGAGCTGTTACGGGATCGTGGTGGGGCAGGGAGCAGCGAGGGCTGGTTAAGGTCACTTGGTTGCAACCCGTTGCACTTGGCAGCCCCGGCGCTGACAAATGGGGCCGGGGGCCCCCGTTCCCAGGCCTCTCCGCATAAAGGCAGCATTTTGTGGTGCGCCCGACCCCTGGCCTGCGGGGCGCACAATGGGGCCGATTCTTCCCCGAGCTTCCAGCTTCATTGGGAGCAAAAATGGAACAAGGGCTTTAATGTTTCCCTTGGGCTCCGTGGCCCCGGGGCCCTCTCGGTGACCTTGCGCAGTCCGATGGGGAGAAAATCAAGTGTAAGGGGAAGGGGGAGGCGATTCCCAGCGGGTTTGCCTCGCTCCCGTGTCCTTCCCATGCCTGGGTGATGCTGGGGGCACCCAAGGGTGCCCTGCTGGTACCCATGGAGCCGTGGCTCCTCTGCTTTTGGGGTGCACACACATCGCTCGCCCCTTCTATCCAGCCACAGCTCAGCATTTTTGGGAGCCAAACCACAACGGGACGGGGGCTGGAAGCCATCACCAGAGCCCAGCTGCGTCCCGCTGGCCCCGGCAGCGCGCAGGGGTCCCTGCAAGTGCGTTTGGCCGGCGTGATTTAATTAGCTGCCGAGCATGACGCTGGTTTTAATTCCGTGCGTTCGGAGACGCATGTTGCTGCCCACACATACCAGTTGCCATAACAACTTTAATTTGTTTTGTAGCCTCCGCTCTGATGGATTTGGGGATTTTTGTTTGTTTGTTAATCTCCTCGCTTTCCTCCCCGGTCCCTTTTTCTTTCCAACTGCACTTGTTTCCTCCTTTCTCTCGCATTAATAGGCAAAAAGCCACCGCTTGGGCCCCGCAGCCCCTGCCCAGCTGGGGATCCTCATCCTGGGGACCCTGCTGCCGAGCTGGAAGGATGCTGCAGTGGTGATTTCTCCTGGGCACCCTGCGTGCCATCATCCTCACCACCAGGGGTGAAGCTGTCGCCTTCCCAAGTGGCCGTCCCACTGCTGCAAGGCACAAAATGTTCGAGGCTTCCCCTTCGCCCCCTGCCCTGCCCTGCAGACCTTGGCTGAAAGCCCTGAACAAACCTCTTGGAAGGCAGGGCTGGAGCATCGGGACCTCGGGAGGATTCTTTGGATTGTTTTAAAGAGATTGACCATCTGCTGGATTATTTAGAGGAGTAAATACAAGGGAGGGAGAGCCCTGCCCCTGCCTGCGCGGGGCTGGGGGAGCTTGGTGAAGTCTCTGTGCTTTCTGCAGGGCTTTGGGGAGGGGGCACCCAAAAAATGACAGCTCCTTGGACCACGGGGGGCTGAAATCAGTGAGCACCTTGGGCAGTCTTTGCATTGCCATGGATGTTTAGGGACAGCTCCAGGATCTGGTGGGTGTCAGGCCTCCTGCCCCATCCCCATTCCCTTCACCCCCTTCCCCTGCTCCTGCCGGTGCCTGACCCCATCCCACAGCATCACCCCCAAGTCCCGGTGTGATGCCAGCCAGGGAACAAGCCATAAACTTGGGGAGGAAGGTCAGGCTCTCGTTTGGTCTTACACTGGCTACAAAGGGGGCCCGGAGCCCCTCGCTCCCCTTCCCCAGGGTTGTGGGCACCGGGAGCACAAAGCAGGGAGCGAGCCCTGCGCTCACACATCCCCAACCCCGCAGGTTTCTGCTCCCCGAAGGATTAATTTGCGCAGGGAGAGCTTTGCAGCGGAGCTGACGTTAATAACAGGCTGAGTTAGAGCCCCGCTGCGGAGCGGGATGGTAATGGCTCTGCGCGGCGATGGAAGGGGGCTGTTATCGAAAACGATCGCTGGGCTGTTGGGTTTTGCTGAACCCTGGAATTACAAGGAGTTTTTTTGGGGGGGTCAGATCTCCCCTGCCACCACGACAGGCCAGGGGGACGGATGGCTGGCTGCACTGAGGGGTGTCCAGGACACCAAAACCCCAGGAAAATATTCATTTCTGCAGCCCGGAGATGGGATAAACCTTTTTCTTTTTTTCTTACAGGGCTGTTCATATGTTCATTAGTTGGAAAATCACAGCAGTGGTCCCGGGAAGATGTGAAGGTGCAGGGAAGAGGGATGCAGTGGTGGGGGGTGTTGTGGGAAGGGGATGGTGCAGAAGGGGACACAGCTCTTTTGGGGAGCAGCCCACCAACAAGGTGCCACCCATGATGTCCCCGCAACCCCACCTCATCCCCAGGTCCCCTCCCCGAGCAGAGCACCGAGGCTCCCGGCGGCTGCGGTTTTTACGGCTGCCCATAAACAGTCCCCTCCATCCCTCTCTCCATTTTTAATTACCTAGAAAATAACCTCCATTCGATTTACAGCTCATTTGAAGCTACGAGCAAGGGCCCATAAATATTTAATGTGTTTAGAAGTGGCACCAACTGTCCAGGGCTTTTTTTTTTTTTCCACTTTTCCAGGAGTCGCCTTCGGTTTAGCAAATTTACACCCCCTGTCTTTTACTCCTCCACCCAGAACCTCCTGCGAATAAAGAAGCAGGAGGAAAAAAAAACAGCTGGCCAAGGGCTCAGCCCCCACGTTTTCTTAGGAGTGATGGACTGAAATTGGCACCCAGGGCAGCTTCTCCTCTAACTAGGGGAATTAATAGGAGCATCTCCAGGCTTCCTGAGCATCCCAAGAGCCTTCTCGTGCCCCGACGCCTCCTCCCCGGGTTGTTTTTGGCTCCCTGGTGCACGGAGCCAGCTCGCAGCCAGCTCTGCAGCCTGGCAGCCAGCGCCGCTGGGTTAAATGAGGTTTTGCTAGCAAAAGGGGATGGCACGGCAGGATTGCTGCCTCCTCATTGTGGCTGTGGCTGCGTGTAGGAGCCGGTAGTTAGCAGAGAATTCAGCCTGAAATCTGACCGGCCCGACTCGCAAAGTTGTTTTTTCTTTAATTTAATAGTTTTTTGCAGCTCAGAGTTCCCAGGAATTTCTGTTGATGCCGTGGTTTCAGCCACCGGGGTCCCAGCAGAAGCTGGGAGCGGGGCGATGGGGTTGCCAGTTCCCAGGCTTTGCCTTCAGAAATCCCTTGGAAATGGGGTTTTGCTCCTGCGTGCCACAACCCAGCACTGAAATCCAACCTTTTCCACCCAAAAGCAAATTTTTTGCCTGCCTGGGAAAGTTTCTGAAGTCTTCGCAACTGCTCCGAGTCCTGGCTATAGCACCAAAAAGCCACTTCTGCTCCTGGATTTTCGTGGGCTTACCCAGAACATGCTTGGGTTGCGTGTATTAATTACTACAACACATATTTTATTGTAACATAATAGATATATTTACTGTACGAGGAGTGGCAGCATTTATTAATTATGCACAAGCGGGCCTAGAAAACGGATTTGTTTGCTTTGATGTCTAATGCGGCAGACTTTTTTTTTTTCTGCTTGTTAAACTTAATCAAAAGCAATCAAAATGCGCTCCCATAAATTACGGCAAATTAATTTCAAACAAAAGGGAAAAAAAATATTAGGGAACACAAATGGAAATAACAGAACACGCGAGATAGAAGTCGTGCTAATTTAAATACCACATTCGGTTTCAAATCTTGTTTTCCTTCTGGAAGGACGGATCAGGGAGAGAAAAGGTGCAGAAAAGTGACATTGAGGGCTTTTTTTTCCCAAAACCACATTCCTGCTGGCATCAAATCCCCAAAGCACCCCCAAGTCTTGCACTGCTCCTCTCCACCTGCCTACAGCCAAAGCCTCGTCTCGCTTCTCCTCCCTATTCTCATCCTGCAAAGTGCTTTGAGCGTTCAGAGCTAAAAAAAAAAATAAAAAAATAATAATTTTAAAATTAAAACTAAAAGGTGAGCGTCTCATCTCGTCCTGTCCTCGGCAGCTGGTGCCAAAGGGCTCTCCCCTGGGCACAGCACCTCCCCACGGCACCAGCACCGGGCTCTATTTACACAGTGCTATTGACTTTCCCAGGGTGAAATTATGTATGCCACTTTAATTCACTGTTAAATTAAATTATGAATGTTTGGAACGTAGTAATTTCTTTTGTTCTAGGAACAGATTGTTTTATATATCTGCCTATATTACCAAGTTATTAATTTAATGATTTCATAATAGCAGTTCATTCCTTTGGGTAATATAAAGAGAAAAAGTGTGCTCAGCGCGCAGCTTAGGCTGCCTTGCTTGTCCCTACACGGATTGCAGGGCTTTAGGAATAAAGACATTGTTTTTGGCAGGGCTTAGGGGGTTGTGGAGCAGGATAAGGCATGCTGCCTGCTTCCTCCTCCTAGGGGGAATTTAGCAGAGCAGCTTTTTAGCAGCAGGTACCCCTGCATCCATCCATCCATCCATCCATCCATCCATCCATCCATCCATCCATCCATCCATCCATCCATCCATCCTCTGCACCTCGTCTCCAGTGCTTCCACGTACTAGGACTCAGGCTTTGGGTCTAATTTTCTCCATGATTTTCACCCTGATTCTGCCCAGCTGCCTCTCTCTGCTGCTAAAAGTCTAAAAACACCGGAGCTGTGTCAGAGCATCCTCGCCGGGTACCAAACCCAGCAACTTTTCAGTGCATTGCGCTTAAGGCCTGAGCTCCTGGAGCCGAGTGACTTCTCCTGAGCGTGTATTTACACAGACATGCATCTTTTAATCCTCCCTGGCACCGCCTGCTGTGGTGCAGGGAAAATCTGGGATCATTCCTCCACCAAAACACTCAGAAATTGAGGAGCAGCAGCAGAAAAAGCAGCAGCAGTGCCATCGGTTATCCAAAAATAGGGCTTTGCAGCGAGGGGCTGGGGGCTCCTTCCTTCCCCAGAGCCCATCTCCGACTCCCCTTGGCTTCCTTAAACACATGGGATCTTCTGCACACCCCAAATTTCCCTGGGATGAAGCCCAAAGAGGCAAAGCTCCGGGTTTCACAAGGGAAAAGCCTTCGCTGCCTCGCACACAGCTGTGTGAACGGCGACGCAGCGAGTAAATCAATGACCCGGTGATGAAGTGCAGAGAATCGCTGAGCCTTGAACAATCCCTGCCCAGCCCTGCGAAAACTCCCAAATAATTTCCATTCTAATCCGTGCTGCTTGACTTTTCAGGAGGTAATGGCTCCTGCGGTGCGTCCCTGTCCTTTAGAAGAGCAATTTATGGCCTCGGCTTTGGTTTCCTCATGCTCCTGAAGGGCCTGGGCAGAGGAAGCAGCGCTGTTGGCATTATCACACCATTGAACTCCTGCATGATTGCATTCCCCTGGGTTTCCTAGCCCTGATCACCAGCTCAGATCATCACCAGGTGCTGGCGATGCTGAGGGCAGGGATTTAAGGGGAGAGCTGGCAACATGCCCCAAATGTGGGGCAGGGACCTTCTTGGTGCTCCTTGAGCAAAAGCAAGCTGGGCTCCCTTAGTCTGCTCCTTTCCAAACTGTTTTGTTTGCTTGGATTTGTTTTATGGAGTTCTTTTTTTTTTTTTTTCTTTTCCATTTTTTTTTTTCTTCTAATCCTGGATGGAAAACAAGTTCTGCAAAGAAAAAGGGGGAAAAATCCAAGTTTCAGCTCCCCATAGGCACTGAGGTCTTGCTGTACGTGTTGCACTCAAGCCTGCTGGCACAGAAGAAAATACCAGGGATTAGCACAGCCCCACAGGTCCCCAAGAAGCCTCTGCATGCGAGGGAGCCTCCTGGTGCTGCAGCGTGTCCGTGAGCACGGTGCAATAAATGCATTAAACTCCTATAGGGAAGTTCATGCATTATATATGTAGCTCTGTGCATGTTGCATCGTTTTGTCCTGGGGTTTTTGGAGCCTTTGGGGTGCAGAACAGAGCTGGTTGTCATTTTCCTGTGTGAGCAGGGTGGGTGCTGGCTGCCCCCTGCCCCCAGCTGGATCTGAAGCTGTGAAAAGCTGAATAATCCCCCGATTTGCTGACTCTCCGCTCCCGTGGTTAACCAGCCCTGCTGCTAAAAGCACGTGCCTTATTTTTCCAGTGGGAAGCCGGAGCCAGACACGATCAAACTCCTGGCTCTTGTTATGTCTTCCTTCACTAGATTAAAGATCCTTCAGCCGCCTGTGTTTTCTCCCAGGTACTTGCACGTGGCAATCAAGTCACCTCCGCTGTCCTTTTGATAAACCGAGCAGCCGGAGCTCTTTAAGCTCCTGCCTGCTCAGGATTTCTGCCAGCGCTCACAACCTGTCTGCGTGTCCTCCTGGGGGCTTCCAGGGTCCCTGCTGCAGGTGGCTTTGTGTATGGGATTGGGGCTGGGGACTTTTAGGGACAGAGAGCTCTGGCTGATCCCTTGAGGGACCCCTTTGTGTTGTCACTGATTTGGGGGTGAATGCCAGCCCCTCCAGCTCCTTCAGTCACCCACCTGGTTGCCTTAATGATATTGAAAGAAATTCTCAAGTGGAAACCAAAGCAGCGGTGGTGAGCTGGGGATGCCACTTGCCAGGTAAGGGTTGGGATTTTTGGTGCCCCTCCTCGTGAGGTCTGTCTGGGATCATCTCTCCTGGCTTGCACGAACGTGGATCTGCTCGCTGCCTGCTTCGGGGCTGAGCCCTGGGCGACAGCACTTAGGGAGAGCAACGTGGAAAAAATTCCTGAAATGGGAACAAGCAGCTGCTAATCGCCACCCCGACCCGGCCGTGCCACTTGCTATTCAGACACGAAGCACGAAAAGCTCTGAAATCAGAGCTCGTGTTCTAATTTCCCTCACGAGGCAGTTCAGACATTAGAATATTTGCAAAGTGGTGCTCTCCGGCAACAGACACTTGAAATAATCCGTTTAGGCACCGGCTGAATTCGCTCCCACCAAAGGGCCGTCATCGGTGTCAAAGGCACTTAGTGTCAGGCCGGGGAGTACCTACTCCTCGTTAGCTCCCCGACGCCCAACAGTAAACACATTTCCCTGTTTTGCCATCTTAAGGAGAGGAAAAAAAACCTTCCTGACAGCTTGGTTAACCTTTCCCCCATCCCTTTCTCACTTGTAAGCGCTGAAGTTCTCAGCTCAGGGCAGCTGTGAAGAGCAGAAAAGGAGGAAGGAGGTGCGGGGGGGAAATGTGTCAGATAGCTATATTTTTTTTTTTCACGCTGGCTAAAAATACGGAGTGTCTCACACGTTCTGCCTTCCCCCTTGTAATTAAAAGGCTGGTGCATGCTGATGTAAAGGGTAACCCTAATTAGAAGGTGCCGAGGGAGGGAGTGGAGCTGAGCCCAGCACCCGGTCTTTGCGCTCTGGTTTGAGGGATGCAGTAAAGCTTGTTGGGGGTGGGGGGGGAAAAAGCTCATTTGTTTTAAATGGGGAAAATATTCTGTTGGTTTTCGGCCCAGGAATTATAGAAAGAAGCGTCCTGTGTGGGATATTGGGGAAAAAAGTGGAGAAATGTTTAGGAGGAGGAGGGATTGAAGGAAACCTGTTGGCATCTCCCTGTGGGAGGATGGGGAAGCCGTGGCGAGGCAGGGGCCCCGTGAACCAGAGGGTTTTAGGTTTTGGGAATTAACGTGGGCACCTGCAAGGAGCGAGGGCTTGGGATGCGTCAAGGAGCCTGGTGCCAAAAAGTGGAAATTTGGGGAGTGCGGGAGATCAATCTGCATTGCTGTGGTCACACCAGGACGGCAGCAACACAAAGCTGTTTTGGGGAAGTTTTTGGCTGGGCCCATGCACCCCCCCATCCCTGGGGCCTGGCACTGGGGATTCTCCCTTATACAGGGACAAAAAGACCCAAAGCAGAGGTTCCGCTGCTCGTTGGGGTTTTAAAGCAAATCGTTGCACGAGTCAAAGTGGTTTACCAAATTAATTTGTTCTGCAGGGCTGGAGTTTTTTTTGGTGTTGTATTTGTTAAATGCAAACCTTTAACAACTCCCCTTGCTGGTGATGCACAGGAGGCTGGCTCCGTGTGGCCGTGGTGCCAGCTCACTCTGGGATTTACCACCTCGAAATTTTGGTGATGTGCAGGGAATTGGGCACTGGGGACAGGAGGTGCTGATGTGGCTCTGGCTGGAGCCGAAAGTCCCTTTCCAAGGCCATGAGGGTGATGCTGCTTTGGCCAGCAGTGCCCCAGCAGGTGCCCTGACACGTGTGTGCCCGCCCTGGGCGTGAGGATTTCGCCCTTTTCTCCCCGATTCCAGTGACTCACTCGGCTCTTCAGAGACAGCTCTGGCTTGTGGGAGCTGTAAAATCCCCAGCAATTGAGAAACGCAAGACTTAAAACAAGGCTTTTTTGGCAAATACCAGGCTGCAAATCTGGACTTGGATTTTTTCAATTAAGCTTTTTCTTTTTTCTTTTTTTTTTCCCTTTCTTTTTTTTTTTTTTTTTTTTTTTAAGGCGAATTAATTGATATTTACTTAGTGTGTCAAAATAGCTCCAGTGCGTTGGAGTGCTGCTCGCCGCGCATTTGGAACAGGGCGCTGGGGAACGGAGGCATGAGTCAGTGGTAAATGAATTAAAAGCAGCAGCTCCCGATCAAGGCCAATTACATCCCGTCCTTGGGAGCTGGGGGGGGAGGCACGCGGGCTGCAGAGGAGCAGCCCCCAGGAAACCTGCCCCTGGTCTCTCTGCAGGAATTTGCCTCTTTGTCTCTCCATAGAGCGATCGGGAGCTTGGTCAAAGCGGTGCCTGAGGTCCCAGCCCCAAATCTGGTGGGAAAGCAAACTGCAGCTTGGAGGCTGATGGAGGCCAGGAGGATTTATTTGGGGAGGAGACGGCCTTGGGTCGCATCTCGTGTGGTTGGGTAGACAATTCCTGTGCACCTAGACGTGATTTTTTCCCTGCTTTGGATGTGTTGGCACATCAGATGCCTCCTCAGTGAGGCATGGGGGCTAATTACTTCCAGCAACCACATCTTGGAGGGACACGGGATTTGGCCAGGGCTGTGCTTAATGCCAGCCCTCCCCATTAATGCCAGCCCTCCCCAGCTCCCCCAGCCTGGCAGTATATGAAAGCCATATTTCTCGAATTACCGGGGTTACAGCTTGCACAATTAAAGCCCTTTCTTCGTGCCCTGCTGCCCTCCATCCTCCTTCCCGGCTCCCGTTTATCTCCTCTCATTTGTCATCTTTATTAGTTCTTAATCTCCCATCGGTGCTGCGGAGTTAAGAGTGGGATTAGGGGGAAGTTTAATTGGATGGCACTCCGCGGCCCTCCCGGCATCAGATTCAATAAAACTTTATGAAAAGATAAAAATCGCACCGGGTTTTATAGCTCTGGACAGAACAAAAGGGACTGGAGAGGAGAACAAGGTAACTTTTTTTTTTTTTTCCTCTTTTTTTTTTTTTTAATTCCCTCCCGACGTCACACGAGCACTTTCCCTCGATTAAATGAGGAAGGAAGGCTTGGTGTGCGCCAGCAGCGGCGTGATCCCTTTTGCTGTGCGTAAGCAGCAAGCGGCCCCCCTCTGCCTGCGGTCTGCCCTGGCAGCACGATGAATTGGGCTTTGGCACGCGAGAGAAGAGCAGTGATTTCACCCCAAAAACACGCTCCCGTGCCAGGGCAGCTGGCTGGGGGAGTGGGGATGGAGCTGGGGGTGCAGACACCCTCGGTGTGCTGAGGCTCTTGGTTATTTCTGATCATCAGAGGCTGAAATTCACTCTCTGCCCAGGTGTTTTGGTGGAAAGGAGAAGTTTTGGGTGCTTTTGGGGCACCTCAACCTTCTGGTCCCCCCTCCATCCAGACCTGTGTCCCCATCCCATGTCGCAGCACGCAGAAGGGACCCCGCTGCCCTTATCCGCTGCCTTTTAATCCCGAAGATAAGAGAAATGATTAAGGGCTTTCAGAGGAACCCCAGGGCATGGCGAGAGGATGAATGGGAGCTGATTGAGGCTGCGTGCACGAATCCCACCTCATCCTCTGCCACGGCCCCAAATCTTCTCCTTTTGGGCACTTTTCTTGCAGCCAGCCTCGAGCAGAGCCGCGGCCCCTGCTCCGGAGCAGCGTGCAAGAGCTGCTGGAGCGAGCAGAGGAGGAAAGGAGGCACGGGGCACGGCTCCTGCCGCACACAGGCAAGCAAATCACTGCAAAATGCCACTCGGAGTTACGGGAAATCTCTGCTCTCTGGGTTATCTGCTCTCTTCTCGCTGGATTTTCTCCTCTCCCTCGCCATGGAAGCTGTTCCTGGTAGAAAAAAAAAAAAAAAGAACCCATACAACACGAGCTAATCTTCGTTATGGCTTTCCGTTAGAGTTGTAATTGTTTCCATTCCTGTTAAAAATAATCCCGGTGGCTGATTTTCTCTGATACACCCTGATACGCCTGTGTTTCTTCTTTTTTGGCTCCTCAGCCCAACTTTTTTTTTTCTTTTTTTTTTTCTCTCCTAAAGTAACATATGGGGGGGAGAGAGTGGGGGAAAGTGTTAAGAAAGAAGGCGGAACAAAAGGAGGCACAAAAATAGAGGAGTGGAGGCTGGGTGGCATGGGCAGGAGTAGAGGAGAACTCGCACTCTTACGCAGGTGTGCAGAGGGCAATGGGTTTCCTGGGGGAGAAATGGCAAAATGCTTGAAAATAGGGGAAAAATGTGCATCCTTCTGGGCTCGGGCCGTGCTCCTTCTAGTATTTGGGCAGCTCGAGGGGTTTGTCATGTCCCAGCCCACCCTGCAAACCCTCTCCTCTGCGCGCCCCCATCGCGGCTCTGGGGAGCGCATGGAGCGGCGAGCTGAAGGCAATGACGGGCAGAGAGAAAAATCCTCCAGCTGAATCAAAGCGGACATCCATTCGGTGCCAGCTCCTCTGGGGACAGCGGGGAGAAATAAAGGGACATTGTCAAGTCCTTTCAGGCCCCCGAGTCCAATTTTGTCAGATGAATTTTACAAAAACCGAACGGGGACGGCTGCGGCTGCCCGGCTCGTGCACGCACCAAACTCCTGTGGCTGTGCTGGAGCAGGGCTGGCAGGAAGATAAATCTTTCATGGAGCTGAGCTTTCAAAACGAATATTTAAATCTTCTCCGCAGGTAGAAGGGACGGTCTTGCTGCCAGGGCAGGGAGCTGCCACTTACCAGGCTGCTGCTGGGCTTCCAGTTGTTTGTTTTGGGGAGGGGGAAAATGCAGAACTGCTCCATGCCTCAGCTTCCCCCTCTGCTGGGCTGATGGCATCCGTCTCCTGCCCTATTTTCTTGCCTTTTTTTGCTTGAAAAATCAGATTTTCAAGCACGGGTGATGAAACCACAGAGCAAGGTCCCTTGGGCAGGGGGCTCTCCAATCCCTCCCTTGCTCCAGGGGCACGGGGCTTGAAGCTGGGTGCCTGCGGTGGGGTCTGCACCCTGTTCCCCCCACCTTGTTGGTGTCAGGGGCTTTTTGGGGCTGCTGTGGGGTGAAAGAAGCTGAGGCTGGGGTAAAAGAGCTGCTGCGTGCCTGGGCTTTGTGCGGGCTGCCCTCTGCTCCGCGGCTGAGCAGCGCCATAATGGGCTATTTCCAGGGAGAACGAAATGGTTTCCCGTTCCGTGACCCCGACCGCTCCTCGCAAGCAGGCTAAGTACTGATTCAAAGGGAAAATCCCAATTTCCCTTGCCTTGTGGTGCTTGCTCCGAGCAGCAGCGGAGCGGAAGCATTGTCAGGCTGGATCAGACCAGAAGCCTGTCTAACCCCAGCTCCCCGCCTCGGAGAGTCACCAGTCTCAGCTGCTTTAAAGAAAGATGTGGAAAATCAGAGCGAGCAAAGGCTGCTCAAAAACAAGGCTTTTTTTTAAAAAAAAAAACACGGCTTTTTTTTTTTTAGTCCTGCTTCCTTCTGCTGCTCTGCATGGGGGAGCTGGTTCCTGGCGAGAGCGGGGGCCGGGATGGCTGAAACCAGCCACGCTAACCCAAACCAGCACGAGGGGGATTAAAATCAGGTTCTCCACGTCTAAAAAAACGACCGAACATCATCAAGAGATGAATTAATTGCTGGCGCATCGCTAATGAAGCATTATGAGTCAGCAGCACCGCTCGGCGCTGGCAGTTTGATCTCGGGCAGACGGGGAGGAAGCCGTTTGAAATGCCTCCCGTGGGCTGCTTTGGAGGATGTTTTAATTGCTCTCATCCCCTGTTTGCCACACGAAGATGCCGTGAGAGCACGGGATGCCCTGTGGGGCTCTGCCCCATGCGATATTTGTGGCATGCTTGGACCCGGAGCTGCCCCCCAGAGCTTTTTGGGTCTGGGGGACGTGGCGTGCACCACGCTGCTCCGGGTTCTTTGGGGATTTCTGCCAGCCCGTGCCCTGTGCGTTATGAAATATGGGAAAAAAAGCACGGGGTTGTGTGGCTGTGCATGGTCCCATGTGCATCGAGGCCCTTGCTAAAGGCTGCTGCCCTGCCAGCTTCCTAAAATCCTTCCTATTGGGGACATTGGTTGCAGGCGCTGCCCTTCCAGCCTCGCCCTGTGCCACAACAGCTTGGGAGGGGGGGGAAAAGGAAAATAAAACATTAAGAAAAAATAAAACAACACACAAAAAAAAAAAACAAGAGGCAGGAAGAGGGGGGAGGCTCTTTTCATCTGTATAATAGCCTGTTTCTGACAAGGAGCTTCTGTTCTCCTCCAGTGGAAAGCTTTTAAGAGCCCCGAGAAGGACAGGCAATTACAGGAAGGTTGGTGCACCTGATGGGGTGTTGTTACAAATCACTCAGCGTCCTCCCGGCGCCTTGGAGCGCGGCCATCGCAGGCTGATTGCTGCACCAGGATGGAGAGATTTGGGGGAACGGGTCTGGGGGTGAGGTGCCCTCAGCCCCCAGCCCCGGACCTGCTTTCGCCCTGGAGTTAATGGAGCAGCATCTCCTGGCTGGAGGGCTCCGCAATTAGCGCCTGCCATTAAGGCTGTTCATCAGGTGTGCGCTCCGAGGGGAAGTTAATGCTCATCAGCAAAAAAAAAAAAAAAATCGCGGAGAGCTCTAAAGGGCAAAGCTGGGAGAGAAGGGGAAGCAGGCTAATGAATTTGGGTTTGCGCTCAAAGAGCAATCAACGGCCGGCTCCTTCCTGGAAGGGCTGGGGCTGGGCGGCGGGGGCGCCTCCGGGCATGGGGGGAGATGGGGTGAAGGATGCTCTGCAGGATAGGATGGGGCAGCACCGAGAGAGATGATGGGGATTGATGCTTTAAAGCAATCCCCAGAGCCCAGATGGTCTACGTTGGGTCCAAGGGAGGTGAGAAAAGCAAACCTGGCAGCGCCTCGGTGCGCCATCGGCTGCGGGGTTAAATCCAGCGAGGGAGCTGGCACCACTTGTTGCTTTCCCAGTCCCAAGTGGGAGCAGCTGGGTTTGCTCCCAGTTAAAGTGGTTTGGGGAAGAGCTGTGGGGTGCAGGGCAGCTCCTCGCAATGGCTCAGCCTCCTCCGTCCAGGGTTGAACCCTAAAAACCCCATGGGAGTGCCTGGATCTGGGCATCGCCTGCCTTTCCCTGGGCGCAGGGATGGGAAGGGGGCAGAGCCTTGCTCCAAATTATCACAGATTTGGTGCTAATGAAACCCGTGGGCTCGGCAGAGAGGGGAGCAGACGGGGCGAGCACCCCCTGTCTCTGGTGAGCTGATTTCTGGCTCACCTTAATGTGCTTGAAAGCCACGGTAATACTGCAAAAAGCCTCGGCCACGGGATAACTTAATTAAACTTTACTTAAGAGAGTTAAATATTCATTATTGGGCTTCATTTACGGCTTTTGCTGCGTGTCCCCCACGCTTCTGTTTTCACGGGGCTTCATTAGCCTAATGGCTGCTCCTCGTTCTGACCTGTTTCTGTTTCAAAGAGAAAAAAGAGCACGGTGCCACGGCATGGTGTGACCCAGGGCCCTGCACCGAGGGGATTCACGGTGTCCCGAGCCCCCTGTGCTGCTGCAGAGGATTAATGGGCTGTGTGGAGGGGGATTTTTGTCTTGGGGGGGGATAAAAGAGCCACCGAGGTGCCCTGTTCGCTGCTGGAGCAGGATCCGAGCGTGCACAAAGCCCCTTCCATGAGGTTTTCTCTCGGAGCCGCCCTGCAGAGCAGGGACCTGCACATCGATTTTAATTTCCCACCGTGCCCCATCTGCGACTGCGTCTGCTCTGAGCCTTTATTTATAAACCTTTATTTAAGGTTTCTGAACCTGCTGCTCCGGCTCTCCCCAGAGCCCCAAGAGGGCTGGCACCGCCCCTGCCCGGGGGACGGAGCAGAGGCTCCTTGGCGCAAGTGGCAGTCCTGGAGCAGAGCAAGAAAAAGTTGCTTTGTGGGTTTCTCCTTCCTCTCCCACGCACAAGAATCCGCGGTGGTTTTACGCATCACTTGGAAATGTTGCTATTTCAATGTGTTTTCACTTGAATCCTAATTCTGGAAAAAAAAAAAAAAAAAAACCCTCTTTCAATACTGACTTGATTTAATATTTTTTTTCCCCCTCAGCTCTGTGTTCCATTAAGCTGCCGTTGCTTTGACTTGTCCAGGATGGAAAAGCGTGTCAGAAATCCCCACGAGTCCTTGACATTTCTACTGGCACCCTGTCCTCGGAGGGGGGAAAGTGAGTGAGAAAACCCACTCGGCTCCCTGGATGAGGCTTTTCTGAGCACAACCAGCTCAGACACCGCACCGCATCTCTGCCAAGCTCCCATCCAAGCTGTTTCCCAGCGAATTTCTTGCGTCACTGGCATCTGTGGGTCTCCGTGCACTTCTCGCCTTTTCCTTGCTCTCTGCCCAGAGGAGGGGACAAGCGGGGACACCGCCACCGCTGCCAGCCCCTGGTGATTGAGTCCTGCCACCGGCTGCTGTGCCACGCGAGCAGGTATCCGAGCCACGGCAGAAAATGAGATTATTTCTTGCGTCAGCCGCCTTCGTTGGGCTGCCAAGGACTGTGAAAGCCTCTGCTGTAGAAATGAGCTCGATTCTGTAAAATAGTTACCATCAGGACAGCTGTCAGAAAATCAATAGCACGGTGTAATTATGCCCATAAATAAGCCGGAGGAACAGGATAGGTCAAAGGGAAACGGGGCGAAATGGCAGCTTTTGGGCCGGGGCGAAAATAACTCATTTTATGCATGTGTGAGGGAGCAAGTTCCAGGAAAAGAATCTGATCCATATGGCAGCTCCCAGCCACGGCTCGGCGCTGGGGATGGGAAGGCATTTGTCTGGAGGTGGGGGAGCGAGGCAGAGCTGGCTGATCCGTTCGAATCCGATGTTTCCCCCTGATCATTTCCATGTGCCGACGCAGATCGTTCCCACAACGGGAAGGTGGCAGCCCCAGAGGTCCCAGGGCTCTCCCCAAGGAAAAGCCACGGCCCCGAGCATCAGCGGGCACGGAGATACGTGCGGGAAGGGCTGTGCACCCCCAGGGCTGGGTGGAAATCTCCTCCTGGGTCAGGCAATTCCCAGGCTGGAGAGGAACAGGAGGACAGCCCGGGGGGCGTTTTGGCCCCAAGCCCCCAAAACGTGTAAGCAGGGTGCAGAGCTCGGTGACGCAGCCCTTGCATGGGATGTGGTGACAGATTCGGGAGCATCTGGCTGAAGCAGCCTCTCCCCGAGTGCTTCTTGTCCCTTGTCCCCACCGAGCAGGCTGCTGCCTGTCCCTGCCGCCCGTGCCGTGCCACGTGGAGCCGCGTGGGTCACCACATCCTCCCCATCCTCTTCCTCCAGCACTTCTCCTCCACCCCTTTTGATGCAAGAAAGCTTCAAAGCCTCGCTGCCTGACCTCCTCTCGCTCCCGACGAAGCCCCAGAGGTGATTTATGACTTCTGAGTTGCCAGCTCTCCCAGTTTTATTACAGCGCTCACAGCATTTGCTGTTTTCCGGAGAGCCTCCCTGTTTGGGCTCGGGTGGTTTCGTGCCAATCACAGTTTTCTTTCCTTTTCTCCAGAAAGCTGCTGGCCCTCGCCGTGTTGCGGAAAAGCTCCGAAACTCAACCCAGGAGAGCTGTACGGCTTCCAGGAGGAAAAAAACTGAGAAACCCAAAGCTGCTGGGTTTTAAGGCAAAAGAAAACAAACGGCATGGCTTGCAAGGCAGGGCTCTGCGAGCTGGGTGGCACCTTGAGCCTCGTCCTCGGGGTGTCCCCAGCTGTGACCACTGGGATTTTGGGGAGCAGAAAGGGTTTTGCTGTCACCTCCCATTGCAGGCACTTAGGTGATGCCTCTAGATGCTGAGCTGGATGCTCTCTGGCTGTCAGTACCTCCTGAAAACCCCAAAATCTGCTCTGTGCCATGTCCTGCAGGTCATCACCGACCTCTTTTTTGGGGTATTGATCAACCCGTGTAAAAAATTAGAGCCTGCAGGGTCCGGATGGTGGGGGCAAGCAATGAGGGTCGGGGGAGAACAGAAGATTTGGGGTCAGCAGAGCCCCCCCAGGCTGTGCCCTGCTCTGCTTCTGTGCCAAATCTCTGCTGCTGGCTCTCCATGCCGGTCGCTTTCCATTATTACTCTTCCTTATTAAATAATTATCTCCTCTGTTGTGCTTTACACTTTCAAAGCACTTCATAATCGCTCGCTAATCCTTGGACGCGATTGCTGGCAGCCAGGGGACAGCGTGGGGCAGGAGAGGGGACACGGCAGGGACAGCCCCGGGGGGTGGCCGCCACCGGCTGTCCCCAGCCCGGCTCCCACCTGCGCTCCTGGCACGGCTGCGGCCAAACCATCCCTCAATCTGCCACCCTCCCCAATTCCCTGCTTTCCTGCTAGCGAGCACATAATGCTCGTCCTGCGCTGTGCCACAGCTTGCAAATAAGCCTGAAAAAACGGGCACCGAGCCTGGAGGCAGATGCTTTCTTGGAGCGCGCTCGCTTGTGTTTTGCTCGCCGGCTTGGCTTCGCACCCCGTGCGGGGAGCGCTGGCAGGGCTGCTCCGTGCAGCCCTCCGCTCTGGGGACGTGCAGGTGCACATTTTCTGCCCTTTCGGAGCAGAAAAGCCAAGGGCAGCCTGCTCAGGGCCAAGCCCGAAAAGAGGAAACTTTGTGCAGGCGGTCCCATGGACAGATGACGGCACTAACGATGCGCTCAGCTGGGTTGGAGCTTGGAAAATGGATTTCCCTGAATATATCAAGCCCTGCAAGGTAGGGACCTGTAGCCACCGGTGCAGACTGTGGCCATGGTGCTGCACCTTCTGGATTTGACCCCACGAAGTCTTCCTTCACTGCTCCTCTTCGCAAAGCTCCTGCTTATGTATAAATGGGGTTGTTCAGGGGAAAAACAAATTCAGGTTTGCAGGAGAAGTGTCAGCCTCCAACGCCGGAGCAGAGATTTACAATTGTTCAGGCTGCTGCTGCAGATTTACAAACGTGTTCAGGAGCTGGAGCTCTACGAGATGCATGCTCTGTCGGGCTGCTAAAAGGAGCAGGGAGGCAGCGTGCATGGCTGGAGGGAGGAAAACAGCACGTGTGGGGCTGTGCAGAGTGAGCTTGGGCTGGAGCGTGAAAACTGCTTTATTTTATTTTTTTTTTCAGTTGAAAACACAGCAGCGAGAAGCAGTCGAACAGTTTCCCTGGTGGTGTTTTGTAGGCCAAAAGCCGTTTCGTAAATCAGGGCGGGGATTTTTTTAAAGACGAAATGTTTCATGGTTTTTACATGGTTTGTGTTTTCAGGGTTTTCATAAGAAGTTGCAAAATCCTAGAGGCTTTCCCATCGCTTTCCTTGCAAAAACAACTCTGGGCTCCCAGGTTGGAGGCAATCAGGCTTCCTAACGCATCTGCACGGGCAGGCTGGTGGCATTGAGGCAGCAAAGCACCTCGGTGCCAGCCCAAAGTGCCCTGAGCTTGGGCCTGATGGAAAAATCCCAGCACAAGGACCGGGGTTTGCCCCAGTCCGCTCCTCCCTTGCACACAGGGTTGGCATGGGATGAAACGCCGGGGCAGCAGCCCAACAGTCTCTAAATGCCAATAGCAGGCAGTCGATGCAATCAATGCAGCGTCTCTCCTGGAAATCACCCTCTCACCAGGCAATTTTCTCCACCAAAGGTCCTCGTTAATAGGGCCAGCCGTCTCCGGCCTTTCACGGGGAGAAAAATGATGCGGGACGCAAACGCTGATGTTACAACCACCACCTCCTCCTCCCGCCTTTCTCTCCTGTCGGACAGCAGAAAAGCAAGGCAGAAATGATGGAGATTTTTGGGCCCATGGGGTCGCAGCACCAGCTCTGCGTGCTCTCAGGCTGCTGACGTACCCGCCGGAGCTGCTTCGTCTCCTCTCGCCCGCCGAGAGCCACCCCTCCTTTTTCCCTGAGACTGCGGAGGAAGGCAGCGATAAATTGCTGACTCCTCCGCCATGAATATTGTTCAATTATTCACAGATGTGTTTTGGCCCCGGTTTGACAAAAGCCTCTGCTTCAGCAGATTTCTGTCTGCTCACCAAAGGCACTCATGCTAATGCGAAATCAGCCGTCATTAGCACCGGCTCGCACCGGCTCCCAGCCGCTCCGTGCCTGCCGCTTTTCTCCCCGCCGTCATTTCCTCTTATGATTTAATTAACGCCGAGGAAGCCTAGCTCTCCTGCAGCTCCAGAAAGGCCAAGGAATTTGCTTAAAGACCCCTTGGACCCATCCCACGAGATCCGAGGTGCCCTTTGGACGTCGGTGTGAGCTCCGCCAGGCGCTGTGGGTGCGCGCCCCACGGGAGCAGGGCGCAGCTCCCCCAAGCTCATCCACCCAAGTTGCTCCACAAAACCCATTTTTTTTATTATTATATTTTTTTTTTCTCAAGGGCTGTGCATGGAAAATGTTTTTTTCCCCCGTGCTGCGTATTTGTCTCACTTGTTGAAGGCTTTACACCACAAGCTGTAAATCACCGGGGTTAACTTCGGGTCCTCGCCAAGCCTGCCTCGCTGCCCTCTCAATAAGCACCCGAACAATCCTATTTTTAATTAAACTGCCCCAGCTCTCTTCTCCACCAAGTCCTTTCCGTGATAATAAGCAACACCAGGGCTTTACCATGCTCCTAAGGCTTGCACCTTTCCCCCCTTGGTGCCCCCATTTTTGTGGGGTGGCAGCTCCTGCCCCTGCTGGATGGGATGCAGTGGTGTGAAGAGCCATGGATGCTCCAAATACCCCAAATTTTGGGGAAGGGCAGCACAGGGTAACAGGGAACCATCCCGTGTCCTCCCCAGGAGCTCAACGCTTCTCGAAGGCTCCTGGCTTGGGTTGAGATGGGAACAGCTTTGGGTTGATTTCTGCCTGATGCTGGTAAAGAAGCAGAATTGGAAGGCTGAAAAGGCCGGGTAATGAAACCACTTCAAAATCCGGACGTCGGGATAAAAGATGTCGGTTTCTATTAAATATCCCAAGCCTCTGGCAATGCTGATCCTGGCCTCAATTTACCCAGGGACTAATTCCACTGACCCCGGAGCAGGACCAGCCGGGAGGGCACCCAAATTTCTCCCAGCTGCAGGGGGGGAGAAGCTGGAAGAAAAAATACAAGGGGCAGCATCCCCACCGCCGGGGTTTTGCACGCACGCTGACCACGTGCCGAGGTTTCTCCATCAAGCCGCCAGGCAATTAGAGCTGACAGGAGCAGGCTGAGCATTTGAACTCATTTTCAGGATTCAATTAAGCACACAGGTGCCCCAGCCTGGCATCCGTCCGAGGAGCCTTAATTCTCCTCCTCCCTAAACCCTTCAAGCCCTGAACAAAGCAATAACTAACCGGAGCCCGACTTCTGCGCAGGCAGGGAGAAATTGAAATTCTTTTAGTCCCCAGGAGCTGCTCGGCTGCCAGCCTGTCCCGGTATTTATGGGACCGTGCTCATATATCCATAGCTCCCCGGTGGCTCTTGGGCTTCGAGGGACTTCGGTGTTATTAGGGATCTCATCTTCCAGCCCTGCTTCAGCCTCCCTAGGTAAGAGCAGGGAGTTTGGTCGCCCCCAGCATGAAATGCTCCCAAAATGCTTCTCGGGGCGAGCTGAGCACGGAAATTGCTCTGAAGCCAGGGTGACCCCTAAACGGTCCCGAAATCCGGCACTAGGTTCGGGGAGGCTGCCTGGAGCTGCTCCCGTGCCAGCGTGGGCTGCGGTGCTGCTGATTCCTCGACACTCACAGCCAGCCAAGCCGGCTGCTCTGGAAGCCGGGACACCTCCTGGGGTCAAAGTTAACCTTGCCAAAACTGGAGAGGAATTTTAATGGAGGGGAGCCGCTGCAGCTGCTGCTGGAGAGGAGAGGAGAGAGGAGGGAGAGGGAGGATGCGCCTTCCCTTTCATGGCTCCGTGAAGGAGATGCTGGTGGTAGTGCCTTGGTTATTGTAGCAGATTCTTATTTAAATTATATCTTTTTTTTTAATAAAGGGAATGTTGTTTGCCTTTGCAGTGTTTTTCAATGAGCCAAGGAGGTGGTTTTTTTTTTTTCCATATATTGTAATTGATTTATTCTGTAATGCAATATTGTCTAACATTCACAGACTCATTTGACTAAATTATTCATCAGCAAATTTTTAAATAATGCAGCGACTTTCCTTGCTGCAAATTCCTCTCTCCTTCCCCGCTCCTTAGGCTGGGGCTGGAAACTCACCTGCACTAACAGGGCCTGCCTTGCCTCCTGCTCTGAGTGAAGCAATTGGGGATGGATGGCTGAGGACTAATTAAAAAAGAGCCATTATCCAGAGCCCAGATTTAATATCTGGCCCCATTCCTATTGATGCTAACAGGGGAGCTCTGCTGGCTCTGGGTGGATGCTGGGGGAGCTGAAGGGTGGGAAATGGACCTGTTCTGCTGCAAAGGGGATGGACAAGGTGATCTTGGAGATCTCCACCAACATAAATGACTCTGTGGTTCTCTGAAAGGGCTCGATTTGCCCCAGGGGAGCTGCTGGGTGGCAGCAGGAGGCGAAGGACCGGGGTGATGGAGACCTGCAGGAGAGGAACACGTTTGCACGGGACCGTGAGTGAATTGGCAGCTCCTTGGCAGGCGTTGTTGTCCCTGGTTGCATTCAATTATCCCACAGTGGCAGAAGGAGGGGGGGTTCCAGGCAGAGATATGAGGAATGGTTTCTTTCAATGCTGTCAAATTTACATAGCATTAGAGATCCCAGCGGCAGGGAGACGAGAGTAATAAGCCTTTTGCCTTTGAATCACGGAGCCAGATCTGATTTGCTTTCATTTTAAATTGAGTTTCAAGCAACTATTCCCCACCCTGCCCCGGTAAAAAAGAGTAGAAAGGGCTGAGATTTGACTGAATTTGTTTAGGTAAGGGGGGGAGAGGGACCCTGGAGGGCTGAGGGCCGGGCTGTCCCCTGCCTCCACGTCGGTGGGACCTGGCCGGAGAGGTGTGCGTGGCTTCATCTGCATTCCTCTGTGCTTGCTTCTGCTTCTGAGTCCCAGGATGTGATGCTGATGAAAGACAGTTAATTCAATTTCAACAGAGAAATTGATTAATGGACTGGATTAAAATAAATCCCCCATGTCCCAAGGTCTCTGCGAAGCATACCAATTCCCCGCTATCTGCCCTCACCCGGCACCGGCCCTGAGCGCTCCGGAGAGGGAGAAGGGGCAGAGAACTGAAGGGTGGCTAGAAAAGGAGGTGAAACAGCAGAGGGAAGTGCATCCACGTGTGGTTTGTCCAGCAGTTTCCAACAGTGCCCTCCCTGGATACATTTCCCCAGCTGTGGCTCAGTCCCTGATGCTGCGCTGCGTTTTGGGGGAAGATGATATGGTTTTGGGCAGGGACTGTAGGGACCCGGTGCATCCCACTCCTGCCCTGCTCCCCCTTCCCAGCAGCCAGGGAGCTGAATGGGGGGGGCACATGGGGCAAATTGACCTGGTTTCCTTCCCCAGGACCCCAATGGGCTCGTCCCTATAAGCAGTGCATTGGTGGCAGGCACTTGGTACATGCTCTGGGCTCCACGTGCCATCCTTTGCACCTCCCCAAAAGATGCACAGTCCTTTCTGCCCGCCTCTAATCCCTTCCAGGGGTGTCTCTATGGTGGTAGAGACATCTCCTGCCCTATTTCTGTATGGACCTATGGCCACGTGTGAGCCAGGGTAGGCACGGTCGAGGAGAATAGCCCTGAGATGAGCCGAATATTTCATGCTGTCTCATCAGCCTTGGAAAAAAAAAAAGTTGAGGAAGGAAAAGCACGAAGAAATGGGAGCTTTGGAGGCTTTACCGAGTCATGGAGAAGAGAGGATTTCAGGATTTTGTGATTAGTTTTATGCCTGAGGACTCAAAACTTCCAGCCCAGCAATACCCGCAGCCTCCCTTACAGTCCTTGAGTTCAAAGGCAATTTGTCTGCATAAAATTGGAGCAACCATTAAATAAGGACCTTTGATACCACGGTGAGTGGCGAAGCACAGAAATGAGATGCACCGAGACCCAGCCCGCTAGGACTTCCCCGAGCAAGGAGCCTGAATAATGCGGAGCCGAGATTAATCCCATGTTGTGGTTTATTGTGCTTTGGATAGCAAACACAGGCGTGCGAGCACTGCCCCGAGGGCTCAGGGGCCTCGTTTCCCATTGCTCTGCAGTCATTTATACCCGTGCAAAGTGAATATAAAGTGCTGCTATTCTGGCTCCGCTGGCATTTGACATTCACTTAGCGCTGCCACTGCACTGGGGATGGCTGCGGGTGTGGGAGCGGAGCCCCTCTGCCCGCCCTGCTCGCTCCAGGCAGCCTCTCACGAGCGATTTTTTTCCTTTATGGAAAGTTTGGAGGAGCCACTTGGCTTTTTCTTCCTTTTTTCCCTTGGTTCCAGCTGCACAGTTCATAGCTGTTATAGGCGCTTTGTCTTCAAAGCGGTGCAAAAGCTCGCGTTTAAGGTCAGCCGCTGGATCTGGAGCTGAAAGATAGCCCTAAAAAGTGGAACAGAAACGCCACTACAAATTAAAAGGCAAATAGCAATCGGATTATAAAACCCCTTTTCCTTCGCTGAGAATACAAACCACTGGGAAGGCAGCCTGGAAGCTAAAAAGCACAATTTGGGGAGAAATTGGTTCTTTGTGTTGCTTCTCCATCATCTCTCCATGGTCCAGGCGTGGGGCGATGCGGTGCCGCGGGTGTCCCTTCCCTCCTGCTGCTCCCTGAGCAGGGCTGGCAGCACCCTGCGGGCTGGTTGGAAGGGCTGTGGCTCCACAGCCTGCCTTTCCCTTTGGAAATCTGGAGTCTTTCTGATGATCTTATTTTATTTTCCTTAATAAGCGCAATCTGATCAAGGAACTGCTGAAACGTTTCCGTAATGTTGGATCATTTCGTTTCAGCGCTGTCAAAACAGCCGCTGCGCTCAGGCAAAACCATTTCATTTTGATAATGCCAAAATGCTGCAATCTGAGGTAATAACAGGGGACGGAGAGGGCCGGCGGATCGGAGCTCAGCATCCCGAGCTCTGGAGCCCCATCGGGCGCTGCACAAATGGGGCCCCGCGTGAAATATCCGTCCTTTGCGCCGTGCCTGGGATGCTGTCACCGCGGCAGGGATGTCAGCAGCCCGGCTGCCATCTGCTTTTCCGCCACTCTTTGTGTCATTTTCGAGCCATTTAGCAAATTTTTTGTCCTTGGGTTCCAAACGCGAGACGTCCCCGGGGCAGGGCTGTGCCGGTGATGGGCTGTCAGGCAGCCGAGCCTCCATTTGCAGCCAGGAGGAAGGTGCTGGGATTTGACTGGAAATTAGTTTGTGGCTAAAGTGCTTTTTATTGAAGCTTTCAGCATCGTAAATGCCATCGGTCCTGTCAAAAAGGGAGACGGGAGGAGAATAACGGGGGCAACATGCACCGGTCTGCAGGGACCCCGAGGGGCTCTGCGCTCCCGGTGCCGCTGGAGCAGCACAAAATTCCTCCCCATCCACTTCCATCCTGGGAGCTGAGCACCCAGCCGTGCTCTGCTGCTTCCTCTAAGCCTGGGAGATGAGTCACAGATGGAATGGGAGTCGTTTAAATGTTTAGGAATTCATCCACCTGAACAGGAGCAGATTTTGTCGGTGCGGTGGGTTTCTGGGTGGCTCTGCTCTAAGAGAAGTGGCAGGAGGAGAGCCAGAGCTGCCCCCCCGTTGGCTCCAGTTTGCCCCAACTAAAATAGTTGGACACAGTCCCAAAGTCAGCCCTCAAAGAGGAGCACTCCAAGGTGCTGGGGCACGGTGGCTTGAGGATGTCTCCAACAAGGGGCAAAAAAAGCGGCCTGGCTCCACCAGGCTCACACCAAATCCCCGTCCCATTTGTCATCGTCGCTGTGCCAGGGCCACGAGGGGCATGGCAGGAGTGGAAACGAAGCTGTCATAAAAACAAAAAAAAACCATAAAAATAAATAAATTAACCCAACTCGTTTAGGGAATCCTATCCATCCAGCTCGCTTCCAGATATACCCATCTATCACTCAGCCCTCCCCATGCGCTCCTATCCATCAGAGAGAGTTGAAATGAAACATTTTTATTGATCTCGACTCTTTTTAATTCTCTGTGTTTCTCAGCAGACATTTCCACTCCTTCTGGCCTTAGCGGGCCGTTTCCCGGGGTGCAGCCCCCCGTGTCTCTGCAGCCCCTTGATTGCTCTGTGTCACCCAGAGCAGGGGTAATATTCGTGCCCCTCCGTGCCATGGTCCAGCAAGGCTGTCTGAAAGCATTTCCCTAAATATTGGAAAGAGAAAACAAAAAGGCACCCGGGGAGGCTCCGTGGCAGGGTTTAATGCTTAGCCCCATGCCGGGTAGGGCAGGATTTGGGGGATGAAGGAGCACGGCAGCTTCTCCAAACGCAGGAGCGTGCACCAAGGTGTGCAGCACAGACCCAGCCAGCGGCGCCGAGTATCCGCTGCTGTCTCAGTGCTGTGATTTCGAGAAACAGCAATAATAATATCCCTGAACCAGCCCGTGACAAGTGTGTGTTTAACGTGTCAGAGCACAGCACATTAATTGGCGTGCTGGAATTGTGCATGTGTGGCTCCGGGAAAGGCTTGGGCCGCCCGTGGAAGCATGTTTGGATCCGTGCTGAGACGCGAGCGCTGCTTCGCCTGGTGTTTCTGTCGAGCGGGCTGAGCCAGTGCTTCCTCCGCAAAATCCCTCGCAGCTCTGCCAGAGCTTTGGAAAGGATTGCTGGAAACCAAGGAGAAATACAGATGTGCTCTCAGATACGGCAGCCAGCTCGCTCGCTGCCAGAGGGGCTGACTCGGTGGATGCCAGCTTTGGGCTGGGGTTTGTGGGGCTGAAGGGGCTTCCAGGAGGCAAGCGCTGGGTGCGTGGGGGGCACTGGAGATGGACCAGGGAGGAAATTTTGGCACTGATTTTCCCCACCCAAACACCCACTGCCCTGCGCTCTCTGAGCTCTCCTCTTCCTGACGGCACCGTGCTCGCTCTCGGATCCAGGAAAAGCACAGCTTGTTGATTTCGCTCAGCCTCTGCCTCACACAGCTCACTGCCAAAGGGGCCTGCGGGTTCCCCTCAGGCATTTTATTCCCTTACAGAAGTTTTCGCTTTCCCTTCTGCATGCAGAGCCAAGGAAACACTGCAAAACTAGCTGGTGCCATGGGCGAGGCCACCGGCACGGCGGCTGTGTGCCAGCAGCACCGAGCCCGGCCTCTCCAAAGCTCTGCCCACCCTGCCGAGCTCCTGGAGCATCTGAGGGATGTTTTGGGGGGGATTTGGTCCCTATTTCTCATCCTGATGTCCAGCAGGGACAGGGGGTGCTGCTCTCAGGGCTGTGTGCCTCAGTTTCCCCAGAGTTTGGTGGCATCACTGCCCTGGGCATCCCTGGGGCACGATGCTCTCCCCAGCTATGATCCCATCCCTGGGAGAGAATCTTGCCTCCAGCAACGATCCCATCCTTGGGGAAAATCCTGCCGTCACAGGTAATTTGCTCTGAGCACCATCCCCAAAGCGCTCAGCTGCAGGTTTGCTGAGCAGAACCTGCTCGGGGACACGCCGAGCGTCGCCAGAGCCCATTAGCGCTCAGCTGCGTTCTGCTGCTCGCTCCGCTCCCGTTTCCTTCCCAGAAACAAATTAAATCTCTTCTATTAGTTCCCTTTTTGTACACAACTCCTTGCACAATTAGTGAATAATTTCCAAGAGCACAAACTAATTGCCTTGCTCCGTCCTCGCCCCGCAAAGCTTTTTGCTTTCATTTCGCTTTCACTTAATTTTTATTAGGATCAAGAGAGAACAGAAACTCAACCAAACCGCCGGTAACAGCAAGAAAAAAGAGCCTGATGCTCCGGAGCAGAGCTGGAAGGCTGCACAGGGTGAACAGCTCAGCTCAGACCAGTTTTTTCCTATTGAACAGGACCGTGCTGCTCTGCACTGGGGATGTTTTGGCCGGGCAAAGATGCAAAACCTCTCCCTTTTAATTAGTTCTTAAGGACTTTGCCTTGCTAGAGGCTCACTTTGATTTCTCGCTGCAAATCGGCGTTTTTCCTTGCTGAGCTCTTCACCCACCTGCCTCCATCATGCCCAGGTCCAGGATGGGAGTACCAGCACTAGCACCAGGTCTTTTTGGGGTCAGGACAACCAAATTCCATCTGCCTTGACCCCAACCCAACACCTGGCTCCCTCCCACCCCAGCCTTTTGCACCAGCTGGCTACGTGTGCAGGATATTTGCTTATTAACCATGGCTCGAGCTGCTGTTATTCCAGCGTGGGGCTCGAACCGACCGATCGATGCTGCCCCTTTTCCCTCTGATAGATTCCCGAAGCTCCGGGGACCCAATCAATTGAAGGCGACATAAATCACGCTAATTAAACCATCCTGCGAGCGCGTTTCGCAGCCTTTGGGGCTGGCAGCGGTGCGCACGTGTCCCCTTGGAAATCCGGGCATGGTTTGCTGGCTCTCCTCTCGTTTCAGCATTTGGGGTAATCGATTCTTTTCGGATGTCAGAGCCCCCCCCAGCTACCTCGCTGGGGTCAGTGGCAGCCAGGAGGGGTTTAATTAGCTGCTCTTTTCTCCATCCAGGTGCTCGCAGGCTGCACTTGGCAGCAAAAAGACCCGAGCATCGCCCACCTCCGCGCTGCTTGCTTGGGACCCTGCCTCCTGCTCCATAACCACCAGGACCACGGGTCCTAAAGAGGCATTTTTGGGGTCTAAAGGGGATCAGAAACCCAAATTATGGGGACGCTGTTTCCCAAGGAGCTTTGCCCGAGCTGTCCCCGCTGCGGCTGCTGTCTGAGGTGTGCCACCGGCTTCCCTTTGAAAGCAGCAGCAGCGCCGGTGCCCCGCTCATGAATATTCACGCCGTGGCTGCTGTGCTTTCTCCCGTGCTGTGCAATTATCATTTTAAAGGCTCGCAAATGCTTATCGGGCTGGAGCATGATTTAAGCAAGCGCTGAGCTGCTGCCTGCAAGGGGTTGGAGCTGCGCGGGGGCTCCACGGAGCGGGCAGGCGCATCCATCCATCCATCCATCCATCCTTTGGTCCATCACCTGTGTGACAAAAAGGATGAGACAAATTCAGTGCCACTCAGGGACCTCAGAACCACCTCCGTGGGACAGGATGGTGACGGAGAAGCTGAGCCAAGCAGCTACAGCGAGATCTGGAGCTGATGGCTTCCAGCAGGGCAGGGGGGACCTCGCGGTGCTGCCGTTCCTGCTCTCCGTCATCATCCACGTCCTGGGAAACATCCACTCAAAGCCTCTCCGCACGCCGTTTCCCACGCACGCACGAGGTTTTTTTTTTTAATCACCGCTAAGATGAATGTAAACCACAGAGATGCTGCGTGGAGGGGGCTGGCAGAGGAGAAATGTTCCCATCAGATCTCTGGCGACGCTCCACGAGCTGAGCACAGACACTGGGACACTGCTTCTAGAGAGGGGGGGGCTGGCTCATGCCCGGGTTAGGGTTAGGGTTACAGGTTAGGGTTAGGGTTTAGGGTTAGGGTTATGGGTTAGAATTACGGGTTAGGGGTTAGGGTTAGGATTAGGGGTTAGGGTTAGGGTTTAGGGTTAGGGTTATGGGTTAGGGTTAGGGTTTAGGGTTAGGGTTTAGGGTTAGAGTTATGGGATAGGGTTAGGGGTTAGGGTTAGGATTAGGGGTTAGGGTTAGGGGTTTACGGTTAAGTTTATGGTTAGGGTTAGGGTTATGGTTAGGGTTATAGTTATGGTTAGAGTTAGGGTTAGGCTTAGGGTTAGGATTAGGTTTAGAGTTACGGGTTAGGGTTAGGGGTTAGGGTTAGGGGTTAGGGTTAGGGGTTAGGGTTAGGGTTCTGGTTAGGGTTATGGTTACGGTTAGGGTTAGAGAAGTTTTGCAAGAGGAAAATAAATAAATAAAATAAATAAATAAATTAAATAAATAACTAAATGTATAAAGGGGCACAGTTGAATTGTTAATGGCTCCCCAGCATTAAGGGCAGTCGCAGGTCATGCAGGGAAGAGGGGCCCTGGCAGCTTTGCAGCGAGCGAGTGGCGCGGCGGCTCGGCTCCCTGCAGCAGTGCTGAGCATCCAACGCCGGGGCTGGGGAAGGGAGGGGAAAACCGAGACCGTGATTTTGCAAAAGCTGCTGCTGCTTCAGGCTGGCGCTGCGTTGGGCCCTTTCCAGTGCTGACTGGGAATATCTCCTCGCTGGCTGCCCGCCCCCGCTCCGCGTTGCACATGCTGCTCAGCATATGCCGAGGGTTTTCACGGAAAAAAACCCCGAAAATCAAAACCTGAGCGAATGTTTTCAGGCTCGGCGGAGCAGAACCAAGGTAGTGTTTGAGTTTTTCCGTTTGCGCTGCAAAGAGGTGTTTCCCACAGAAACCTGTGGGAACTCTCTTCTCCTCGAAATCTCCGTCTGCCTGCCCTGAATTCCCAATTTCTCCGCCTGGCCTCGTGCATCGCGTACAGGGGAGGCTTCAGCTCCACATCCCTGCTCAAGAGGCCTGCAGCTGATGGAGCAGGGCCACTTCCAGGGGCTGTGGGACCTCCTGAGCCCCCCCACGAGGTCCTGCCGCCCCCCAGGGAGCAGCGACGGAGGGCAGCGTTTTGGCAGATTTGGCTCCGTTGATTTTATAATTAGCGCGGGGCCCGCGGAAAGGATGCTTGCAAATGGACCGTCTGCTGCCTTGGGTTTTTCTTCCCCCTGCCTTCACATAGGGTTATCACGAGGGGGTTTGCTCCTGCCAAGAGTGCTGGATGTGACAAGTGTCCTCCGAATGCGCAATCACAGCAGGCGACTCCCCCTTCCCTCCCTTCCCGGGTGCCTGACTCGGGATCTTGTCGATGATTAAGCTCAGCGTCTCATAAATTATGTTTCACCAAATTGCTACATTAATAAGGGGCCGCGTGTTCTTGGAGGATCATTAATTATAGATACATTTTTATTTTCCCTGCAAAATTGCCCGTGTCCCTCGCTGGGCTGATTATGCAGCTGCAGCAGGTGTTGGATAAGGGACAAGGACAAGCTCCAAATTTGGTGGCTTCTGGGGTCCAGCATCCCTGGGGGACACCGTGGGACCCCCCCGAGCTCTCCTGCAGCATCATTTTGTGCTTCAAAACCCCCTCTCCCCAGGACAGCAGGTCTGATACCACCCTATCCATACCTCCCTCAGCACAGCTGCCCTGCAGGCTCACATTATCATTATCGATTTATTATTAGCAATCATTTACGCCGGGCTGAGGGTTTGGGCTGAGCTCCCCGTGCCCTGGAGGGCACCCAAGGAGCACCAGGAATCGATGGCAGGGAGTCCCCAGGGACACCCAGCGACGAGGGATTCCCTGGAGCTGGCGGGGAAGGGATGAAGGGATGCCTCTGCAGAGAGATGATAAATTCCCCGTTTGCAGATTTATCACTGGCACTCAGAGGGGCGGAAAGCGGCATCGTGGGGTGTTTGCTTTTTGCGTTAAAGCCGTTAAAGTTTTATGTCGTGCCGTAATGGTAAATGAAGTCAGCCCTGAAGTCTAACTAGTGGCTGATTAAATACCTTCACTTCTCAGCTGCTCAAAAGCATCACGGCCCCCTCCTCGCTGCGGGCTTCTGCCCATCCCAGCAGGGCTGGTGCCATGGGTGGGGGCTGGCTCCTGGGGCTGGCAGAGCCCCCCCAACCCCATCCCCAAACCCCAAGGGCTGGGTGCAGTCCCCAGGGGTCCCCCTGCGCTCAGATCCCCTGCGAGCACTCACGCACATCCCTCTCCTCCCCTGCTTCTCATCAAAGATTTAGCAGCGGAGAGACAATGATATTTGCAGGGAGCTCACAGAGGCTTCGTCCTCTTTGCAGGATGCACACAGCACACTTCCCAGTACGTTAGGAAGCGCTATAAATAATTAAAGCTAAATTAGCATTGCCCAAATAAATGAGCGAGCTGCAGCTAGGAGGGCTGAGCCCCATGCCCTGTCCTCCTTCCCTTAGCCCGGGGGGTCCTGCAGGGATTCCCCGGGGAGAATCGAGGGGATGCTGCTTCAGCTGGAGCTGGTGGGAGCTAAAACCCCACCTTCCCAGGGAGCTGGAAGGGTTTTTACTGGTAAAAAGCCATCTTCTGAGACGGAGCAAAATATTTATGGGGGGAAACCTATAGATCGGAGGGATGGTCGAAAATTGGCAAGGCTCCGGAAACTCGCGCTCACGGCTCAGCTATACATCAGCAGGCAAATAAATATATCGAGAGCTCCCCTTTGGAGAAACGTCCATAAATTATGGTTGCTTGATGTTGCTAATAAGGCAGCGGGCGATGCCATCAGCACATTCGACCTTGGCTCCTGAGGGAGATGCCTCCAGCCCCGCTGAGAGAGCAAATCCCAAACCCAGGGCATTCCTCATCCCGGGGCAAGGCAGGCCCCAGGGAGGGGCAGCTTCTCCATGGTGCCACCGAGCCTGTTTCATATCGAGCGTTTTTCTGCTCCAAACAACACTTAATGTCAATTATTGCGTGCGGCGCAGGCAGTTTTTCAATTAACTGCCCTATATAATTTTATGTTTCCAGTCTACTCCTATGTGGTTTGTGCATAAACCTTGCGAAATGATGGCCCGGGCAGGCAGGAGCCATGAATTTATTTTTAAGAGGACGCAGCTGAGAGCCACAAAACCCAGCTCCTGTTCTCTGCAGTCACCTGGGGCCTCGGGGCTTTGCTTGGGGCTGCCGACCCCTGGGGACAATGGGGTCCCCCTTAGGGACCCCATCTGCCTTCCTGCACCTGCGCTCAGAGCCACCTCTGGAGACCTTTTTGGGGATGCTCTGCCCCCTCAGCATCAGCCGAGGGTGCAAAGCAAATAACCGAGTGCTCAGGAACAAGTGTGCAGAGCAGGAGCCCGCGCCGGTGCCCCGAGGTACTTAAGGCTGGGTAAATATGTTCCCGATAATCAACTGGTATTTGTTTAAGGCACGGGAATTCTGCTGCGACGCTCGGGTGAAATACAGAGTTAATTAAAAATGTCTTTGAAACGGGGCCCCTCAGGAGAGCTTTTTGTGCTCTCCGAGGTGGGTTTTTCCCCCTTCTCGCTGCCCAGCCCAGTTAATTTGTTAATTTTCTCATTTCCCTGCAATCCGGGGGCTGCCTGCGGGTGGGCACCGGGGGCTTGGCTTTCGCCCCCCACCCCCAGGATGGATTCGCCTCCCCGCAGCAGAGCAAAACGAGATTTATTTAAGCACAAAAGCTGCTGGGAGAGGCTGTGGGGCTGATGGGCACGGGGACGGGGAGCTGACACCCTCGGGTGCACATTGCCGAAGGTTTTCCACGTGCAGGGGGGGCACCAATGGTGCTGGGAGTTTGGGACCCCCCCTCGCCGCAGCCGTCCCTTCCCCGGCACGAAGGCAAGGTGATTAAAAGTTAATATCAGGCCGCGGCTGGAGGCTGTAAGCCGGCTGTAATTACTCGGATGTGGGGATATTAAGGGCCGGTGTAATTATAATTCCGAGGTAATCGAGAGAACGCGCTCGAGCGGGCTTTGTGCTAATGTTGTGTTTTACATCGGGCTGCTCAGCGCGGTCCCCGTGGGCTCTGCCACTCATCCCTGGCAGGGTTTGTCCCCCGTTTGTCCCACCCTGGCATCTGTCCCCTCTGGTCCCCTCCAACCCAACCCTGGCACCAGGACGGGAGGTTGGTGCTGAGCTTGGCGAGGGCTTGCTGCAGATGGGGGGGGAAAATAGTGAATAAAAAGCTTCTGATTGATTTTTTTTTTATGTTTTTTTTTTTTTTTTTTTTTTTTTTTTAAACTAATGGAAGGGATGTGCTGGGGAACAGGACACATTTGTGGCTGGTCTCAGGGCTTCCTACGGGACCGTGGAGACTGTGGTCACCGCGCTGGAGGACAGACCCCCCCCCCAGGGACTGTCTGTTCTCCACCAGTCAAACTGGGAGGACTGGGAGGGAGGCTTTTACAAGCTGAGGGTGCTGGTGTCCCTGAATGAGAGCGAATGGCACGAGCAGGAAGGCAGGGATGGGGCCATGGGCAGGAGGGCAGGACACCTGTAGCTCACCCTAAATGCCCTAGGACAGGCTGCTTGGCTTTCATCCCCTCTGGAAGCTTTCCCCGTCCTTATTTACAAGGCTTCTCCAGCCCAGAACAACCCCCTTCGGAAGATCAGTAGCGCAATCATCGCTGGGCCATGAAATAAGACCTGAGGAAGTACGGCGGAGCGTAATTTACCTACCACGCGGCTCGACCTGCTGAGAAATAAACCTCGGTCCGCGGGGAACGAGGCAGCGTCTCTCCGATTGCTCTCTTAGATCACCGAGCCATCCCCGCAGGCTCCCGTATATCTGGCACAGCCTCTTCATCCTGTGCCGAGCGTGATTCTTCCTGATAGTCCCTCGTGCCTTGCACGCAGGATTTTCTTCCCCCTCTTTTTATTTTTATTTTTTTTATTATTTCTCCATCGCCTCTCGTTTATATCAGGTGTCGCCTCCATCCCGGCGCATCTCCCCAGCCCTTTCCATTATGCATGAGCACGGGCATCGCGGGCTGGAGCCACGTCCTGCTGGGTTAAAAACCCTCCCGGCTTCTCTCCGTGCTCTCCTTGCTGCCACGCAGACCTGTGGCATCACCTTCTGCCTCCGCCAACTGCTCAGAGGTTTTTTATTGCCAGCCTCACCCCGCCTGGCACCTGCACGGGGAACACGGAGGAGCGGAGCAGCCGCGACCCAGTGGCATCGCCTGGCCTTGGCAGGGACCCTGGGGACATCCAGGGATAGATGGAGGAGAAAAAGCAGAGGAATGACCTTAGGACAGCCCAAAAACCCCGCTCTGCCCACGCCAGCCCCGCAGACCCCAACACAAAGGGAGCTTGGCCCTAAACCTGGGCTGAAACCAAAGCTTCACGTTCGCAGCAGTGGCTCAGCTCCCCGTGGGATGCGCGCTGCAAATAGGCCGGGGGGGAAATCTGCCGTCTTTTCTCTGCTCTATCCTTGTGCTCCAGAGAGAAGAAAAGGAATTAAAAAAATAATAATAAAACATTCAGGCTTTTTTTTTTTTTTAACTCCCCACTTTTTTTTTTTTTTTATCCAAACACTTTCAAAGTTAATTTCAAAAAGCTGGGAACACTTGATAGTTTTAATTAATCTGCCGCCTAGGGAAATACAATTTGTGTAGCCAGAGCCTTTCGCCTGCCTCTGGATAGCTATCTCGCTCCGGGTAGCGCTGACGGTGGCAGCGTGGCAGCGATTGCAGCGGTGGCTCCGGAGCTTTTATTCCACTCGATCTGAGAGCTGGCGGGTTCATCCCCCAGCGGGTGCCTGGGCTGGGCTCTGCTGGCAGGGCCGTGGTCCTGAGCAGTCCTGTGGGATGCTGAGCTCCCTGCCCTGCTCACAGCGGCCCCCCCAGTGGAAACCACACGGGAACAGCGTGTTCGTCCCGAGTTTGGATCAATGGAAAACCAAATATTGAATGATTTTCTCCCCCCCGGCTGCTGGCCAGGTCTAATTTGAGAAAGGAACATGTTAAGAACACCGTGATGCGTTTGAAATGCAACGTCACGATGAGGATTAATTATTTATTTTATCAGCTAACTCATTTTCATGAATTAAAAGCGATTAAGGAGCGGGGCAAATCTGAAAGGGGAAAAGAAAACAAATTTTCTTGGGTGCACTGGGCTGTCTCCTGCGTGGGGAGGCAGGGTGAGGGGCCGGGGTGGTCCCCGTGCATCTTTAGTGATGGTGGAAGGAGCGTGGCCACGGAGCGCCCAAGGACCCTTTGCTTTTTGCAGCGCCCCTGTCCTGCTCCCGTCAGGAGGTGAGCGGTTCGGGCCCATCACTCCCCATAATCGAGCATAAACACCGCGTTTTGTAGCCACTTAGCTGGGGCTGGCATTTGGAAATGACATTTAAAGGTCACTGCCAATCTTCCTGCATGGGAGAATGCGGAGAGGAAGGGGCACGGAGGAGCGGGGCGCACGGTGCATTTTTGGGGCTGGGAGCTCTGTAGGACTGGAGGCCCCAACATCCCAAATCCCTGCCCAGCTCCTGCCCATCGGTTTTGGGCATGGTCTGCTGGTGCCAGGGCAAATCCCAACCCCAGGTAATGGGACCAGGGGTGCAAGCAGTGGCCAAGTGCAAAAGGGAAGGTGCTGAGCTGCTCCGTGCCTCCCCATCCCTCCTGCCCTGCTGCGTCGTGCTGGGCATCTCCCTGCCCTGCCTCTGTTTCCAGCTAAGGGTTTTTCCATCCCAAGGTGCTGTTTGGGGAGATTCACAGCAGGATCTCCAGGGGAGAGGTCTCGGTGCTGCGACACCAGGAGCGGAGCCCCCCAAAACCTGTGCCAAGTGCTGCACACATCGTGCAGGAGGCAGCTGGGGGACTCCAAGCAACCTTGGGTCACCAAAATCAGCATTAATTGACCTCAGCAGGACAAGAAGCTGCCACACACGTGTGCAAGCATGCGTGTCCTGCATGGCACAGCCGTGTCGTGTCTGCCACAGCTCACCTCGGGCTGCTGGAGGAGATCCCCAGCAGCTGGGGTGCTCGGGGAGCCTTTGGGAAGCGTTGGTGCCGCGGTGCACGGTGCGGCGACAGCCCTGACATTTGCCTCCTCCTTATTATTGTGACTATTTCCCTTGCGTTCGGTGCGGCGCATTTTCTCCCGTCTAGCCCACTTCACAGCAACTCCTCAAGTGGGGACATAATACACATTTTAAAGCACTGAAAACCACACTCCACGTATGCGGCTCCCAAAAATAAAAATGAAGAAGTCAATACAAATTAAGTAAGAAAGAAGAGACAGTCTGTTTCCATTCTTTAAACCAGGTTTCCAGGCAATTATTCTCCTATCTCCCCCATAAAATTAATAAGAATTCTGCTTGAACATTCAATAGGCTTTGGTTTTGCATAGCATCTTTGAGGCGAAAGGAGGACAGAATGCTTAATTAGTTTCCTACAGCCTCTCCTGCTTGCACAATATGTAGATAGCGTTGCCCCTAGGAAGCTGAACACGCACAGGGCAAAGGCTGCCGTGCAAGGGGGGGCTGCCTGGCTGCTTAATAAGGATGGGGTTGAGGGAGAGGGGGGAAAGAAAGCGAGCTGGGGCTCAGGACACGAGGAACGTGATCGATGGCTGCCCATTGATTCGCCTTCCCGATGGGGGAAGGAAAGTGCTCCGGTATCGACGGGCGCTGCCATGAGCTGTGTCCCTGCGAGCAGCCGGCCCCGGCGGGGTGAGCTGCCCAGAGACTGCAGGAATCGACCCCGTCCCCGTCGGTCCGAAGGCTCCTGTGCGCCTATCGATAATCGAACGGCGTGGAGAGGTCATTAAAAAATATGCAAACGGTATAAAACACCCAGGCGGTGTTGGTTGCCTCCAGTTTGTGCTGCCAGGTTGCATCCTCGCAGGGCTGTGCGTTTCCCAAGCATTATCACAATGCCCCAAACTTTGAAAATCAAACTTTGGGAAAAAAAAAGGAAAATCTTTTTTCTCTGTTCTTCGTCCTTTTTTCTTTTTTTTTTTTTCCCAGAGGTGTCCTTTCTCCTCCCCAGCTTCCTCTCCCCCCCGTGCCCACATTCAGCCTCCCCTGCAGGAGCTCTCTTTCCTGCCCGTCTGTGCTCCCGGCAGTGCTTCTGCCTCCTCCGTAAATAGCAAAGAACTGGATCCCGTGGAAGCAGGAGCCTCAGAAGTACCAGAGCGATAGATAAATGGATGTGTCCATATGGAGAAAGACAAATAGACGAGAAGATAGGGAGACTGGGTAGCGAGCGGTGTGTGCGTGTGTGCCTGAAATCAAATTAAGAAATTTCTCACATATGTTTCGTTCCATCAAAACCTCAATTATGCAGACTGTGTTTCCTACCTCATCACCATAAATAAAGCACAGTCTGCAAAAAGGACAACAATAATATTACACTAATATTATTGCCGCCCATAAATAAGCGCAGCGAGAGATGGCTCTGATAATCAGGAGGTCATTTCCAATTCAGCATCGTGCTGCTGAGCGCCGTGCCACAAAGTCTGCAGCAATTGTGTTTGAGGGCCAGGCCCTTCGCTGGGTAATATCAGCATTTCTCTGCATTTTGGGAGAGCCAGATTATCAGGATGGATCTAATTAACTGCCTGCTTTTGGCCACAGCTGAAACCGGTGTAAATCAACATAATCCCATCGACATCAGTCGAAACACGATGATCTATATCCACTAAATAGCTGCCCCATCCATCCATCCATCCATCCATCCATCCATCCATCCATCCATCCATCCATCCATCTGTCCACCCCTCCACCCCTCTCCCTGCTGTTCACGCCTATTCACATGGCTCTGCTGAAATATTTGTAAATATCCCGTTCAGCATGTGCATATGTGTTTATTTTTCTGTTTGGCTCTATTTATACACACATATGTACGCATATATAATTTTCTGTCTTTAAAATATTAAAATAAATTACATCTTTTCACAGAATACAGACATTAATTCTGTTTCCAGGAGATTTGTCAAATCAGTGGTCTGTGTTTGCATAACAAGCTCTTTGGTTATGCTGTGCTGCATATAAATTACCACGTTGTCAGGCTCCAGATCAAAATCATCGGGTTTTAAGCAGAATCTCTCACATTGATTAAGATGTGCGTTACGTTATGTGCATCCATTACGTCTGGTGGTGGGGAGATGAGCCCTGGAAGCAACTTTGGGAAGAGGTTGGATGTGGACGAGGAGGCTCAGAAACCCCAGAAACCTCGGAAAACCCTTGGCAGAGGGGTTCCCTCTTGCCCTGCCATCACTTTTTGGGACGTGTCCTGGAGGGATGAGCAGGGGTGGCCGCATCCCTTTGTGGTGCAGGTGCTGCAGCCTCACGTGCAGCTTGGGCTCGTGGTGTTATCACCCAGCCGCACGCACGCACGCGGAGTCTATTAAATGTACAAACCCCCGACTGTATCTCCTCCTCTTAAAAGCTGAACTTATCTGCCAAGGCAGTAAACAGCTTGGGGTTTATAAAGTGTAATCATGAAGCGCAGTCCCCCTGTCGACACAGGCAACAGTCATCTGCTCGTTTGTTTTAATGAGATAAAACCCTCTCCAGAAGTCAGGGAGATGGGCTTTGAGTTCTTTGCTTGTCTCTGACTTTTCTTGGCACGGTTTGCCCAGGACCACGGGGACCAGCTGCTGATTTAACCGGTGCCTGTTGGGGTGCACAAGGTGGGAGGACAGCATCCCAGGCAGGATTTGCACCGATAAATGCAAAACACACAGATGTCCAGGAACCCAAAACCAGGTGGGCTGATGTCTCTGCAGGGCAATGCCAACGTGTGGGCAAGCAGATTCCTGCCAGCAAAGCTGGTCAGTACACGGGCTGCTTTTATTTCTGGAAAAAGGGAAGATGTTTCAATTTTATATGGAGCATCAAGAAGCGCATCCGAACTTCCCAGGGGATGGAGATGCTCATTTTTGCTCAGCTCCTCTGCAGCACCACTCACACGTTGCAATCAGCTTGCCAAGTCCAGGACATCCTGGGGACATCTGGACATTTCTTTTAGGAGCCAGACTTGCCCGTGCAAGAAGTCTTTGTGAGCCAGGTGCCTCAGTGGATGCGTTGGAAAAGCACCTTTCCCAATGAAAAACGGAGCCGTGCTCCGTGCCAGAGCCCAGCTTGCAGCAGCTCTCAGCCTTCCAGGAGGCTGCCAAGAAGCGGGTCATTTTGGGCTGTATTTTTAGCTCGCTGGCACCTGCCCATGAGGAACGGAGGTGAGACCTGCCAGAGCACTTCATGCAAGACTCTGGAGCAGCAGCAGATGGGAGCAGTTCCTGGCTGCTGACAGGGATGTGAATAGGAGCTTAAATTAAAGCAGCTAAGTTATGGGTGCTTTTTCTGCTAGTCTAGCCACGTGTGCCAGTAGTATTTTTCCTTAGTTTGCACAGAGGCACTGGGGAGCCAGCTCCGGTTTAATTGTATTTCTTTAATTTTGCCAGCCAGGAGCCTAAAGGCAGAGCCACATGAAAGGAAATTATGATTCGGGAGAATTCCTCTTTTTGTTTACCGATTTAAAGTGCATTTCCTTGGTGTTTTTCCCATTCACAGCAGAGAAAGAAACCCAGAGAAAAATCCAGCAAAATGAGTTTTGAAGTCCCCTACTGTGCCTGCAGAGAGGAGAGGCAGGGACTTGCTGGTGTCCCTGGGTGCCTTGTGCCATCCAGCCATTATTTGGGGTTTGGGGAAACAGAGAGGCTGCAAAGCACACTGACTTGCTCCAGGCATCCTCAGGGTCAGAAACCAAACCCGAATCAAGCACACGTTGAATATTAAAAGTTTGGCATCCTTGGATCCGTGTCCCCTGCATAGCAGCACAGGCACACGTCTCGGCATCATCCCTTTGAATAACCCAAGGCCACCGAGCGCGGCCAGCAGGAGGACCCTTAGGGCTGATACTTCTTCAAAGAGCATCTCCCAGTCCATAAATATTTCTGCAGGACAAAGCATAATGTATAAAAGATTGAATAGGAGATATATTATGCTATTGCATACCAATCCTGTCCTGGGGAATTTATGGCTTCGATATATCCGCTGTTAAAGGAGGGATTCTGGCTGGTGGAGGAATTCAATTCATCTTGAATCCATTGCAGACCATCAATATTATGGTTTGCCCGTTTCAACTGGAAATGGGATCAATTTAATTTTTATTTTTGGCTATTTCTGGTCAAAAATAAGTAAATTAGAACCTGTGTTGCACCACTGACATGGTGCCCACATGGGCACGTTGAGTCTTGGTTATGGCTAAAAACTGCCCCAAAAGTGGCAGTGCCCATTTTCATGGCAGTGTGCTTGAAATTTCCCCCGTGCCACTGTATGTTTGTGCCCATAGCACCTCTTAAATGGGTCTGGCTTTTATCCTGCTCATTTTTTTTTTATTTTTATTTTTTATGGAACCTGTGCCTTTACGCTCCATCAAACCTCCCCAGCGTGGAGATACCTGGGCTCAGCACACGCAGGCTAAGACACATCTGGAGGGAGCAGTGGGGAGATGAGGACAAAATTACAGAAAAAAGAAAAGGAGTGGGTTTTGTTTTTCCAAAAAGCAATCTGTTCCAAAGCAATTACGCCCTGCTACCTGTGCTGAACTTCCTTCTTCTTCATTGCTGTGACATTTGCATGAGAATGGGATGAAAAGCAATTCTTCAGGCAGCAGATTCCCACCTGTTCTCCCTGCTTCTTCCCTACCCGAAAGGCTTGGCTCCTCCAGCACGGCCCCAGCAGGGAAACCTGGGCAGACCCAGCTCCCTGGCCCTCCCCTGCCAACTCCTCAATCCCAAACACGTGCCACAAAAAAATAAAAAAAGAAAAAGAAAAAAAATAGCTGGTCCTTTTCTATTTGTTCGGTAATCATATTTGATTTAATTTCATGTTTTCTCCTCATTCTTTTTGCTGTGCTTGCTGCTCAGAAATAATGATGGCAACGTGTTGCAATTACTCCTGCCTATGTAGCTGATTCCTCTCCTTTCCTTCCCTTGTCATTTCCATCCTTTTTTTTTTTTTTTTCCCTCCCTTTCATACAAAGACTTCGGCATTTCAGCTTACTCACCTGGAAACTGCTACATTTCCTGGTTCATTCTGATTAGATTGTGTCTCACAGACGTGTACTGCTGAGCCATTTTTAAATAAGATGTTCGCTTAGCACAATCACCTAATTATTTGGAGTTTAGTGCCATTGTATTTTTACATAAGCTCCTACAATTGATTTTTGGGGGCAGGCAAGAAGAGCAATTGTTCCCCCCAAACACCGACATATTTTACATGCGTTGGTTTTTGTGTGCGCATCACATTTGGAGAAAATCAATGGGATGCATTTGTTCAGCCCGAGACAGGACACGTGCAGCGGGGCTGGGGCCAGGAGGACAGGGGAGGAGCTGGCCCCAGGCACAAACCCTTTATAAATCATAGGATTTTAGAATGATTTGGGTTGGAAGGGACCTTAAAGATCATCTAACTCCAAACCCCTGCCACTAGATCAGCCCTGGAGGATCGTGGCCACAGTGGTGTGATGCTCTCAGGCACTACCTAGGGCAGTTTTTATTCCCTTCTGGGCTCTGCAGCATCCTTGGGCCCCCCCCGTCTCTCTCCCAGCCTCAGTTTCCCTTCTGTATGAGCAGCAATTAATGCTAATGACATTTTTGCCACCCACTATGGTGAGCCCAAATTGAGGCAGGGCGTGGGTCTGACCAGGTGTTGGTTTTACAGCCAGGTAGGGCAGGCAAAAAAAATAAAAAAAAAGAGAGAGAGAGGGATTTATTTCCTCTCCAGTTCAAGACTGACAAGGACACGGCTTAATCTAGGGCAGGCGTGCTCAAAATCCTTGTGCTCTAAAGGAAATTTACGGGCCAAATTTTTGCCACATTGGTATAAACTGCTTTTGACTTGGATTGCAGCGGCTGCGCCTCAGATTAAGCGGGATCGGGGATGTAAATCAGGAGCAGCCCCGGGAAGCTTCCCGGCACCGCGCCGCTGTCACCGTGCTCACTGGTCCACATCAGCAGCATCTCCATAAACCCGGGTGACATTGCATCAGGAGCCGTGATCGCCCCGGCGTAAATCTGGGCAGGCACTTGATTGCGATATTATTTCACGGGGACAAGCGAGGAAGAGAGGAGCCGGGCTGCTTTTGGTAGGGAAGAGGCTCGGCTGTAAGGGGAAGTTCACCTTGGGTGCCACGAAAACACCTTCCTTGAACCACTGGGATTTGGGGATGGATGCGGATTTGGGGATGGATGCGGATTTGGGGATGGATGCAGATTTGGGGATGGATGCGGATTTGGGGATGGATGTGGATTTGGGGATGGATGTGGATTTGGGGATGGATGGGTCGTGGTGCTGGGGATTTGGGGATGCCCATGGCAGCATGCACTGCAGGTCGTGGTGCTTCGGCTGCAAGCATCGTGCAGGGACGTGGGTGAGAGCAGTATCGATCAGACTGCGTTATGGGCTCGAAGTAATTCTCGGCAGCCGACGGCTTTGTTAATAGTCAGGAGGCAGATAATGTGTGAACGGTCTCGGCTGGAGAGGGCTGCAGGAGGAGGGGAGTTGCCTGCGAGTTGTTCTGTGCCAAAAAATCAGCCTGGACCACAGCAGCCCTCCTGAGATGCTGCGTGGGTCTGCAGCACCAAAAGGGTTTGGGGTCTGCAAGGCGCTCAGCATCCTGCATCCCCCCCTGACTCTCCGCAGCTGGCAAGGAGCTGGCTGGAGCTATAAAAAATGCATCTTGGGCTTCATCTTCTCCCCGTTTTGGGAGTTGCCAAGTTAAACCAGCCCAAATGATGATCTGGGCAGCAGCAGTCAGTCAGCCCCGTGCGAGCACATCGCACACTGGGACTGGGATGTGCGGGACAGGCTCAGCGCCAGGCGGGCACGGGTGCTGCTGCGCAAAGGGAAAGCTCAAAAAAAAATAAGATTTAAGGCTTCCCCACTTGGCACGCAGCGGCACGCCCCGGGTACAGGCTGCTCTGTCTGCCTGCCCTTGGATTTGATGCTGTTGCAGCAGAAAATTGGGCTAGGAGTGGATGAGAACTGATTTTATTGCCATCAGCGGGCGCAGCGTCTGCAGAAAATTGGGCTGAGTCTGGACGCAGCACTTCTGGCACTGCTGTGAGATCCTCGGCATCACTGAGAGGATGAAGGCAGCAGAAAGGGCAGAGAGGGGCTTGGGAAAGTATTTGGGGTGAGGTCCCTGGGCTTTGTCACGGGGCCTGCTGGTGCTGCCTTCGAGGAAAACCTGCCTGCCCCTGCCAGCGTGCGCTTCTGCAGCCTCTTTAAGGGAAAAAACGGGCAGATTGCACCTTTAGCCCGATTTCCTGTTAATCTGCCATTAAAATACCAGCCAGGGGACAGAAATAGAGGGGTCCATTCTTCATGTGGACAGCAGGGCGCATAAATTGCCCTGCTGTTTTGGCTGAAACAAGGTCTTTGTCTAGGGCTGGGCTGACCTCTGCCTCCTGCACGCTCCTGGCGGAGGGACACCGATGCCACATCTCCTGCTGGTCCTGATTTCAGCAAACTCTGAATTTCTTCACATTTTACAGCCTCTCCAAGATGCTGGCTCCACTCCCTGCTGTGCCATAGGTGAATTTGGATGGGAAGGAGCACCCAGCCTCCTCCTGCATGCCCAGGTCTCCTCCGAAGCCACCAGGGAGCTGGCAGAGAGGAGCCACCGGCGCCTGCAGGGAGCTGCAAATCAGGCTCGCCGTTCGCGCTATATACATATGGAATGAGGTTTATTTATGAAGGGGAGAGAGCCCATAAAGAAGAGTTATTATGTCCAAGAGGAGCTGATTTATAGAACGGCAAACTTGAGGCTGTAGCTCAGAGTGGGGAATGACAGCCCCTGACAGGTGGCCATGAATAAATCCAAAAGTTTTCCTGCCTCCGGTAGCCGGTGGCCAAATACTTCGGCAGGTTGGAGAAACCTCCACCTGCCGCGGTTTTTAATAGGCAAGGTGCGGGGAGGAGAGCAGCAGAGAGCTGCCATGCTTTGGTGCAATGCATTGCTTTTTCCTTTTTTTCCTTTGTATTTCAATATTCCCCAGCCCTGGGCTGATCTGTATGCAGGAGCCCGGGCCGGCCGCTCACGCTGCCGCTGCAGCTCGAGTGTCTGCATCGGTAATGGCACGGACAGGAGCCCTGACAGTGATGCACGAACCCAAATTCCCAGTGACTGGCAACTTCTGGCAAGCCAGGACCATGGCGTGTGGCTGCGTGGCCTCGTGCAGGACAACCATGCCATGGTTTGGGGTGAAATCAGAAACGTGGGCACTCGTAGGGCGCTTTCTGAAGGACGTGAGTCTTGTGCCTGCCCTTGGTTTTGCATTCCCCTCTGGAACATTTAAGTTCTTTGGTCGTTTTCAACCACATTGTGCTGTAAGTGTACAAATCACGCGGATTTGGGGTTTCTCTGGGTTTTGTGCCCAGGGTTGATGTTTCCTGGGCAAGTCCCTTTTGCTGAGCAGGCACTAACAGATGCGCAGCCTCCCGCCTGAGAAACCCGGGGGGATAATCGGATGCTTTCTCCTCTCTGAGATGGATACACGGGCGTGAGGATGCTCCTGACTCCCGCTCAGCCACTTCAAGTGCTCGTAAACTACTCGAGGCAGCCGCCAGCCGCCAGCAGCGCTGCGCGCCCAGCACCGCCAGCCCCTCCGAGAGCCCGCCTGCAGACGAGAGGTTTAATTGCCAGCGCTGTAAAACCAGGGCCAGGCACAAACGCCTGGTCCTGATGGTTTCCAGCTCACGGTATCAACAGATTTATCTGCTTGTAAACCCTCCCAGAGTGGAGACGAGGGTTTTGTTTTTTTGCGAGCACATAAAGCCGAATTCATAACCGCATGGCGGGTGCCTGAGCAGCCAGACCTGTTCCCCCCTCCCCGGGTCACATCCTGCTCAGAACCGTGTTTCACTGCCAGCACGGCATCCTCGTTGCTCGTCCCAGTGTCAGGACCAGCAGCAGCAGCAATGAGCCGAATTTATCCGGTTTGTCCCAGCCCCAAGATGCTGAACGTGGCTCGGCCCCACCAGCAAACCCAGTTTGAGCCGGAGCTCCGTAGGGCTCCCTCCTGTAAAGGCAAGTGCCTAATTAACTCCTGTACACTGCTGTAATTGCACAGCTTGCTGGCTTTATTCACCCGCTCGCTCTGGATGCGATTAATTTTTTTGCTTAGGAAAGGTGAAGCCACGCACGGCCCCGCTTGCTGCAGCCCCCTCCCATCCCACCCGGGAGGGCTGCCGCTCTCCTCCTCGCCGCCTGCCACCGCCTGCATTCGTTCGAGGTGAAAGTACAGTTTAATTTCTAAAACCACCCAGCCGTGGACGCGGTGTATGAATTAGGCTGATAATGAAATATCCGTGCTGAATATTTGATGAAGAGGAGCGCTGCCGATCAGCGCCCGGCAGCAGCTCGCGCCTGGGCTTGATCTAATTGTTCCCAAATATCTGAAGAACTGGTTTGCAAAGTTTGCAAAGGGGAAGATCTTTGATTCTTTGCAAACACAATGCTCTTTAGTTCCGATTAACGTTATGATCCTCGCTGCCAAAAGAGCCCATTCATTTCAGTGAGCAAACAAGAGAGAGGAGCAAAAGGGACTCTGGGCTGATAGCCTGCAAATAATGTTTTCCGTTTGCTAGGGCTTTCCAGCTTAGAATGGCATTAAAAAGGAAAAAAAAAGAAAAAAAAGGAGCATTTTTCAAAACTTCGCTTCTCAATTTATTGCATGGCATCCTGCAGCAAACAGCAAAATGAAATAGGTCCTTGTTATCTCTCCCCCCAAAAAGAGACAAGCTGTATGGGAGAAATAGATAATTTCTATCTGCTTTTTTTATATGCTTCATAAAATGCATTGTGCAGGCATGTAAAATATATGTGGCTTGTATAAATATGTTTAAAGACATAATTTTAAAGCCAGGCTGCTGGGGTTGTTTGGAAGAGACACCGCAGAGCACAGCGAGCTCTGCAGCAGCATCGCCTGCGGCTGGCGCGGGGGCAGAGCGTGGATGCTCTGGCACATGGGGCGTGCCTGGATTTCCCCAGCTCCCCTTCTTTTTTTGAGGAAATAGAGACATGAAGAGGTGAAAGCTGCCATGGATCATCCCAGAGAAGAGCAGGGTGGGGAGCAGTTTGTCTGCAGGCTTTCTGCACAGTGGCTGCTGGGGAATGCGCTCCTCCTCCTCGCCACGGCTGCCGGAGATGTTCTCTAGAAGACAGGGACACCGTTGCCTCCAGGCCTCCATCTGCCTTTCCTGCTTCCATCCCTGGGAAAGATGCTCCTGGCACCGCTGTGGTGTCTGCAGAAATCCCTTCTGGTCCTGCCCTCCCCATCCTGCAGCCTCCGCTCCGCCTGATCTGAGCCTCCTCCCCACCCCGTCCCAGCGCCCCCCGGAGCCATCCTCCCCGTGACACCCCCCAGGGAACGCCACGTATTGTTTTAAATTGCAATATGCGAATAACAAAGTGGGAGAAAAAGTCTTTTTTTGGAGCCAAAGTCGAACAGAGAAAAATATTGCGCTATGCGAAAGAGATAAGGAGAAGAGCTGTTTATTCCCTCGGTGGCGTGAGGCCTGCCTTTGAAGCAGATAAATCTTTGCTGGTAATACAGTACTTAAACCAGAACTGACACCTTTTTATATCAATTGCTGAGAATTGCCTTTGTGAGGCTCTGATATAAAGGCTGCCTTGGCTGTTTCTTGCATACCAATTCCTCCCCAACCTGTTGGCTAACATGCCTGCTCTGCCCCGTGCCGTGCCGAGGGGACCCGCTGCCCGGCTGTGCCTGGCTTCTAACTCTGTTCCTGGGACCAGAGCAGCTCAAAAAAAGTCCTGGGGATCTTGGTTTTTGTCCCTTATTCTGCCCCAAAACACCCACTGAATTTTCGAGGAGCGTTTCACCTCTCCAGGTGCCGATGTTTTGTTCTCTCCGTGGCTCTGATGCAGGTATTTGCGCAAGGGCATTGGAGAAGTGATGGAGCCTGCACTTACACAAGCATATTTTGAGTCTTCAAGCCCCAAGCCCAGCCCTGTTGCTGCCAAAATTCCCCCCTGGGGTCACTCGCAGCATGCCCATGGGGCTGGTGGTTTGGGTTCTCCCTCCACAGCCACTGCAGAGTCAACACAAAGCACCCTGAAGCAGGGACGCTTTTAATTGAGGTGATTACGATATTGTGCAGTGCACTTGTAAGTGCTACAAGCTTCTGAGAGCACACCAACAAAAGAATCCCCTCCAAAATCATATAATGGGTGAGAAATCCTGTAACAAGCAGCAATCTGCAGCATAATAAATAGCGTAGCTAAAAGTTCTTCACACCTTATTTTATTCTGATCAAGGATGCAGCTCATTGTGAAGAGAAGGGGAACGATCTGGGACTTGGAGGACTGTTACACGCTGCATGGGTTGGGTCATCTTTTTGGGGGGAACAACGAAGAAAGAGAGATTTTAGAAGAGCTGAATAAAAAAATAAATGGACCAGATCATTATTTTTTCAAATATAGAAGAGCGAGTTTGGGGAACGATCCAGCTGGTGCTCTGCTAATACACACCGGTGGCTGTGTTTGAAGGCTGCCGACTGCAATAGTTGTATCATCTTAGATATTCTCCTTATAACTCCGATCTGACACCGCTCACCCAAAGAAGGGATGATAATTAAAGACGTGTAAACCCTCCTCTGCTCTCTTCCATGCACGAGCAGGAGGCTGGGAGCGGCGAGCTCCTGAATTCTAAGTGTGCCGGAGGAAGCAAAGCCATTCTCAGTATGCAAGAACTATCTGCATTTTATTGATTTTTCCAGCCCTGGGCTGAAGCTGCAACACTGCGCATTCCCGACCAGCCCCGCTCACGTTCACCACCACGCACTGCGGATTTGGGGCAATTTCTCCTGTTTTCTTCCCCCCCTTTTCCCCTTTGGGTTGCTGTTGAGCCTTACAGCATGGGGATGAAGCGGACTTCAGCCCCGTGGAGCAGATGCAAGGGTGCTGGTTGGTATTCAGGTGCTCCCAAAGGAATTTTTGGCTGCATCCTTTAATTTTATAAGGCAGGAAAGCCAAGGCTGCACAGCTCCACAGACCCCTTCGCCCCGTGGTGCGAGGCACAAGGCCAAGGTCAGCCCTGCCCAGTACAACCAGCCAAAGCAGAGAGGGGAACCGTGATTAACCACCAGGCTGGTAATTAGCTGGAGGAGGCCAGAGCTTGAGCCAGAGCTGGAATCGTTTCTGATGAGCCCGATGGTTTGTGCACTCATAAAACCTTGACGGGATACAAGTGCAGTGTGGACGAGTTGCCTTATCCCCCCCCCGCAGGTTTCCCAGGCAAAGACAGCATCAGGCAGATCAGATTGAATTATTCCAGCTAATATTTTCCCACTCTCTGTTAATTACGATGATTAGAATTAATTACTGCTGATTAGAATCAGATTTCTGAGCGGGTGCATCAGGAGATGCTGGCCATGAAGGGGGTGGGAAGTGGTCACCCTAAAAGCCCTGGCACGGCACCCAGTTTTGGAGATTTTCTGCCACTTCCCTGTGCGACCTTGAGCAAATCCCTTCCCCTCTCGGCTCTTCCCGCAGCACACGAGCTGCATCCTGTGCAGATTTTGGATTTTGGGGCTGCTCGAGGACAGAGGCACGACACTGGCATCTGCAGGGACAGAGGACGCACGCTGCTAAATAAAGTTGGTATTATCCCTGCACGGAAGGAGGGAGGGATGGGAGCCCGGGGAGATGCAAGGAGAGATCGAAGAGGTAGTAAATTTTCAGAATTGCCCCCAAAAAGCATATCTGCTAAGTAAATCCAATAGAGTGGGCTGTCTGTCTACATATAATGTATTCCTTATTAATAATGTAGCCATGATAGAGCCTCTTATTGATCTTCAATATATAAATCTAACCTCCCTATGAATAAAAAATGTAATAAGATCTTGGAAATAGACTAAATAATAGCACATGAACCCTAAATGACAGGGATAAATTGCTGCGCTGTGGAAATTGCTAATGGATGGCAGCCCCTGCCACCTGCCCGGGATCCTGCTGGCGACGGACGCGGTTTGGGCAGCGACACCGACCTCGAGCCTCCCGGTCCTCCCCGAGCTGAGGTTTAGCTCAAGAGCAAGGCTCCAAAGTGCCCAGCACTGCTTTAAACACCAGGATGCACGAAGGATGGATCCCTCCTCCCCCTTCGCTGCTCTGCTCTGCTCCATCCTGCGCATCGCAGGCACCCAAGTGCCAATAAAACCCCTAATAAAACTTATTAGGGACCCTCGGGTGGTACAAGCCGCCGTCGCAGGCTTTGATGCGTGCTCAGCGTGCTCTGGTCCTTCTGCTCCTCTTCCCCCCTCCCTGGTTTTAATGCTTGGTAGAAAACCCAGCCCAAGCTGCCGCACATCTCCGGCTTTTATGTTGAAGCCATAAAGGGGCCGAGGCCATATATTGGGCTGCCTGTGCTCAAAACTTTGCCCATATTGGGAAAAAATAGCCTGTTTCTGCGTTTTTTGGGGCCCTGTGGCAGAAATTTGGTTTCCCCTCTGTATTACCCTAACCCCCTGGGATGTTTCACCCAGTTTTCCCATTGCATCTGCAGAATGGGGACACTGGGGTCTGCCCCCCATGCGAGCGCTGAGGGATCTGCTGCAGGTCTATCCCCAGCTAATACACAACGCGATTGCTGTTCACATGTCACGGAGAAACTTCTTCACAGCTCCTGCTTCTGCTTGGTGAAATAACCCCTTTTAGTGTTTAACTTTGCTCAGAAAGAATTATATCCCCAGAAACACTGCCTGTGCAACTTTCTTAATAGCAGCTGTCAGCATGGTCAGGCATCCTTTGCAGCGGAGACGAGCGATGCAATAATAACAACATCAATAATATCTACCTCTGACAGAGTGCTTTTTTTGTCAGTGGATTTCAAAATATTTTACAAGACGCTCCCATTTGCGGGATGGAAAGAGCAACGCTCGGCTCCGGCATCGGAAGGAGCCATGGGCAGGGGGGGAGCGGAGAGCCCTGCCCCTGGGGACTCCCAGCACCCAAAACTGGGGTGCAGAGATGGCCAAACCAGTCAATGCTAGGATATTAACACCACCAGACAGTTCACCTTAATATGAGGTGGTGACAGCATTTTGCAAACAGCCCTGGGTGGGTTGGAAAGGCGAGAGGAGAGCAGGGTCGTATCCAGCCCCCCAGCTCCTGGGCGAAGCAGCAGGGTGAGGCTGACCCCAATCTTCCTATTTCTCTCCCAAAACATTTGTGCAGAGGAGCAGTGCGCACGGGGAACCAGAGAATATTTATCATCTCTTTGCAAAGTAAGTTAATCTTGCCTGCACGCTGCCTATTGCTGGGGTTATAAAGCGGCTCGCTTGGCTGCTATTAAATCTGTTCATTAGCAGCTCTGTCGTGCCAGGCAGCTTTGGGCTGTGGCCATGTCCAAGCCCATCAATCAGACACTCTGCTTCAAACCTGAGAAGTCCACAAGGTGCCAAAAAGCACAGCTTTTTTTTTTTTTTTTTTTTTTTTTTTTTTTCCCCTACGACGTTTTTTTTGTCTCCTGGCCTCCCCTCCTGCAGCTTTGCAGGGGCTGCGGGATATCCCCCCGTCGGCGTGAAGCTGAATTTGGCAGCTGCCCTGCTCCGTCCCGGCAGGATCTGGCCGTGCTTGGAGCCAGATGATGGATCCTTGTTGCTCAGCGCCTGCTTCGGAGCGCGCTGGGATCCATTGGGCTGAAGCACGGAACATAAACGTGACGGATGATCATGGCCAATGCATTTGGGTCTACTCATGGCAGGGCTGGGAGGGGGTGTGCGATTGCCAAGCACGCTGCAGAAACGCCTCCCTGTCGCTGCAGGGTGGTTTATGAGCCGAGGAGCCCCCCCCAGGTTGGTGATATTGCTCCGGAGCCACCACGGCTGCTCTCAGCCTCGTGCTGGGTTCCTGGCCCGTGCGGGCGGTGCTGATGGTTCCTGCTGTGGGCATCGCTCCGTGCAAACGGCCCTGGCCGGGGAGGCCTCGTTCAGCAGCTTCAGCAGTTGCTATAGCAGCGCAGGTGAACGATGGAGATGCCTCGAGGGCGGTAAAACGAAGGACACGCCGAGCCTGGGGGGGTCTTTGCAAAACATGATGCTGCCAGCTCCGCACATCGGAGAGGAACAACTCCACATCAACACCCAGCTCTGCCCTCCAAAGCGCTGCCTGCAGCCCGATTTGTGCAGCTCCCGCATCCCCAAACCCCATCCACCCCACGCCAGCTCCGTCCCGGTGGAAGGAAGCGGGGGGCTCATCTCCCCGAGCCCCCCGGCGTGGGCAGCCGCGTGCCGCTCGCTCCCCCCGCTGCGATCGATAACGTTGGCTCCCGGCGTGGAGTGACAGCTCATTTCACAGGACAGCTTGGCTTCACAATTGCTTGCTCAAGAGGAAACCCGATACAAAACAAAAGGCTGTTTTTTGGGGAGCAAACCAGTGTGTTCTAATTCCAGCTTGCGCCTCACTTACTGCACCTTTTTCCACCCCCGTCTCTGTTTTATTTCCATTTTTCAGCCCTGGATCTCCTGGTATTTGCGGTGTTATTGCTGGGATCCAGCCTGAGCTTTGGGGACATGGGGCTCCGTGGGGCTGCAGCACTGGCAGTGGCACCAGGACCCTCCTGCTGGTGCTGTTTCAGGTCTCCTCTCACCGCAGCACCAAACACAATCTGTTGTGGAGAGGTCTGAGGTCCCTGGATAAAAGCTCACTAATCACTGAGGGAAATAACCCGCTCCATAAGACTTGGAGAAAAACCTTTTCACACGCAGGGGAAAAAATAATTAAGATATCGAGCTTTTATGGGAACCTTTCTGTGGCTCAGAAACAAAAGCCTGAAGCTGTGGCTTTGCTGTCTGCATCTCCACTCCGACCTGCAGCAAAACCGCAGCGCCTGCTGGCATCGCCGAGCATCCTGCCCTGCACAGGACCCACAGAAAGTCAGGGGCCATACAATGCTCATGGTATGGAGAGGTCCATGGGGACCTCACAAGCCATCGGTGGATGGCAGGGACACTCCTGTTCCCTGCCCATCTCTGGCTGCTCCCCGAGCCACCATCTGAGCTCCAGGAAGGGCTGCGGCAGCAAGGGAAAGTGGTTGCGATTATTGGGCAGCCAGCAACAAATACATATGTTAAACACATGGAAATCAGAACAAATAGCAGGGATGGGAAAGCAAATATTGAGCGGGGTCCAGCGCTGAGACTAAATAAACAGCGGGAAATGAGGAGCTGGCTGAAATGAGCTGAGCAGCAGGAATATGAAAAACGCGGTGTGAACTGAACCAAGAAGCGAATCAAAGCGGAGCCACACGGCGTGCCTGGCACGGCCACCCCGCGCTCCTCGGGTGGGAACCGAGAGCAGGCACAGCAGGACGGTGGGCTCTGCATCTCCCTTTCTGCAGAGAACATCCCTGGCACGTTGGGTTTGGGTGTCGGGCACTTAACTCCCCACCCCTGCGCGGCTCCAGGCGTGCAGGGGCTCCGACAGATGCTTAGCCCTAGGAATAAGCCCGGCTCATGTCTTTGGTGAGGACATCCAGTTACACATGGGCGTAAGTGATTGCGGGATCAGAGCTTAATTCTATCGAGCGTTTGGATACAGCGTGCTTGAAAGAGCCTGAACAATACGGCTGCATTGTCCTCATTACAACCCAGAAATTCAAGAGAGTTCATTCCCTGATTTAAATCAGCTATGTTACTTGAATGAAACAGGCAATTTATTTTCAATTCCTTTTCTAGATTTCCCCCCCCCCCTCTCTCTCTCTTTTTTTTTCTTTCATCCGCTGACAAAGTCGCATTTACTTCCAGGGGAGTTAAGGAGCGGGGGAGCTGGGTGGGCTGTGCAAAACCCAACACAGCCCCCAGCAGCCAGCAGCGCCGGTTTCTTGGTGAGCTTGGGCTCTGCCAAGCTTCCCTCGCATCCCTCCTGGATGTCTGGAGCCTTTCCTGAAGCCCAAAACGCTTGGAGAGGAAAGTCAAGGACTAGAGACCGATCTGCCCCTGGTCTGGGTGCATAAAGTCTCTTTCCTTCTACAGCCATCCCTCTTCTTTTTGGTAGATGCTGAGTGTGGTGGAAGAAAACCATTGACGTGTGCCATGGCTTCCAATAACTTAGTAAGTTGAAAAAATCAGCTGGATTTCTCTGCGACTTTTTAATACAAACCAGGCCCCTGATCCTCCAAAGACCTGGGCACCTGCCTGACTTTGCACGCTGTGAACAGCCCCCGGGATGGGCAGAGCAGAAAGTTAAATACTCGAGTAAATATTTGCCCAATTGGAGTCCAAAATAGGCAACAAAAAGGTAAAGCATGATTTTTTCTTACAGAAGAGATTCAAGTGTCAAAGGCGATTTTGCCAAGGGTCATCCCTTCCCATCTCTTGCTATGATTGATGAGAGTGCCGAGCCCCAGATTTTTCTTGCTGCCAATGAAGGCCAAGTTTTGTATCCCTCCTACAGGAGATATGGAAAACAAGCAGCTAAGAACTGCTTTTTGTTTGAAACTTCACTAAAAGAAAGGATTTAAATACAGTGAATTCCTTTGCCACCCTTTCTTCTAACTTCTTATCCAACTTCTTCCTCCTTTTCCCAATTACTCTGAGGGAGATTAATTTTAAAGACAATGTTAGGGCCTAGAAAAGGTGCAAGCGTTTATTTACCAGCCTAATGAAACTAGAGGATAAATATTTAGAGACGAAGAAAAGGAGAGTGATAAGGAGCCAGCCTTTCAGAAGCAGCTACAGAAGATGAACATAGAGAAAATATTTTCACAATAGCAGAACACGGGAAAAAGGTAAATCAATTGGTCCATCAGCCATAAAAGAATACCAGTTCCTTTAGCGAAGTTAATGTTAGGAGCAATTGTTCCCCAAGGCTTATTTCTTTGGTGCCTGTTCAGTTATGAGACTGCCCTGTCCCAAAAAACAACCGATCCTACCTTTTTCTGGCCCAATTTTCCCCAGGGTGCTGGGTGTCAGGGCACATTTTGGGAGCAGCAGCATCCACCCAGGGGGATGCTGAGGGTTAAGGGGGGGCTGCAGGGATTTGGCACAATCCACCCCAAATGCTCCCACCCCCGCCAGGGTTTGGGATGCAGCTGGAGGGCTAAAACCAAATCTGCGTGCGCAAAACTTCCCGAAGTCTCCAGCTCCACATTTTTCATTTTCTTTGAAAACACCGAGCGCGCACAAAATACATACAAATGTAATCCAGCTCAGTGACTCGGGTCATTGCATCGTGCATCCATGGGCACCCTTTCAATTTTTTTTTGTTTCAGGCGTATTGGCTACAAATTGCTGGGGTATGGTCAGCTGCTTAGGCTCGGGGAATTTTACAGCGGGGGCGAAACCGAGAGCACAGGAAGCAGGGGGAGCTGAAATAGAAAATTGCTGAAAAGCCTCCTGTAGCTTGTCAGGAGTATTAACTTAGGATGATGTAGGGGAAACAACTAAGTGGTTTTTGTGTCAGCTATACTGAATCAAACTTGTTCAAATATATGCAGGCATGTGTGCAGTGAAGAATATAACCTATCTCCGGAATGGAAAGCAGGCTCTTAGTTGGAAGAGAGCTCTTTTTTTTTTAATGTTTTGCAAATATGAGGAAAGCTATGCATAAATTAGATTAGGCATGACGGGGGAAAGAGCAGGTGGGGGAGTTGGGGAGCCCTGGGCAGGGATGGCAATGGGACAAGGGCCCAGCTGCGGGCAGGGAACCCCTCGAGCTGGGACCGAGCACATCGTGGTCCCCCCAGGTCCCCAGGGACACCCAGCACAGCTCGTTGATACCCGTGACGCCACCCATCCTGGGGAGCCCCTGCTCTTATGCCATCCCTCTGTGGGTTCCCTCCACCTTGTTTTGGGGTGGTTTGGGGGCTGAGGACCTGTGCACACGCGTGGCTCTGTGCCCGTGCATTCATGCGGCGTGCACATGCAACGCCAAGCCAGGAACTTGCTCATTTTGGGCCAGGAGCCCGGTTATCTGCAAGCATCCTCCTGGCTGCTTTCTGGGGTGGGTTACAGGCTGCTGGGGGGATGCCAGCAGCCAGGATGAAGCAGCAGCCACGCTTGGCACCCTCGCAAAGGGCTGAGGGGGGAGCAGCAGCAGCAGCACCCGTCTCCGCCGCGGCATCCGAGCCTGGAGGGGGGATGGCGAAGTGCCCAAGTGCTCTCGGGGGCTCTGGCACAGCAGCAGGGCATCGGAGCCGCTTTTCTTTCTGCACCATTGCAGCTCAAGGACTGGAAGAGTCAACGGCAGAGAAAGGGCCCTCGCTGTCCTGGAGGAGCCCCGAAATCCCCCAGAGCTGCTCGCCCCCACAGTGTGCCCTGCGTCTCGCGGGACGAGCGCGTTCCTCGCCTCCATCTCCCTTCTGGCTGGCTCCAAGTGCCTTTTTTTTTATTATTTTTTTTTAAGGCACATGTTTTGCAAACAAACTGCGAGCAATGATTAAGGTGCAGAAATAATTGTGTGACCACGGGCAGCTTCTTCTGGGAGGGAAGCCAACGGAGCCTGGCTTTGGCTTCCCGGCAGCGACAGCGAGAGCTGTGCGGCGCTTTCCACCCCGTGCACCTCTTTCTGCCACACAAAGCCCCATGGATGAGATGCTCCCAGGTGTGACTTCTTTCCCCCCACAACCTTAGGTTGAATTCTGCAGCTCAGGTGAATATTTCGTATTTTTCCCAGCCTCCGTGTCCTTTCCCAGTGCCACTCTGCTGCTATTTGCTCCAGCAAAGGACAAATGGGAATCGATGGCCAGCTTCCAGTTTGATAAAAGATTTACACCGGAGAGGCAAAGACTGGCCAGGTGCTGAAACCAACAGCTCCAAAAAGGGCCCTGCAGGAGCAGCCCTCTCCTCTTCCTTGTTTGTTTTTTTTTTTTCCCTTTAAGCTTCTTGTTGCATGGGAATAGGGCTGGTGTCAAGGAAATGTGCAAGCACACGCTGGTTCTAAGCACTTCTTTAAGTGCTCGGCTGAATCGGAGTCATAAAAACATGTTCTGCACCTCGAGGACGTGCAGGAGGCTGATGCTATCCATAGCCTGCCGGCAAAAACAGACCTTGGAAACAGGACTTGGTTATCATAACCCCCCTTAGGTACCACGGGGACGAGCATCATCTGCCCCCTATCACCTTAAAACCACCGGCTGTAGGGTTTTGTATGTTTTTTTTTGCTGGAGCCACACTTTTTTTGCGTTGATAGACACATCTCCCAGGGGATGCGGGATAATGGGAAGCAGCTCCAAACGGCCACGCGTTAACAGCAACAGCAGAAAGTTAGGACGAAACACAACCTCGAGCTTCGCTCGAGAAACAGATGGCTTAATGTTTGTTTGAAGAGCTTTTTGAGTAAAAATAATACAAGTAATAACATTTAGTCATTAGCAGCGCCGTGCATGTGAGGCTCGCAAAGCACTGGAACAGCACGAGGGGATTAAAGCTTATTTCTGAGCAAAGACACGGGGAAAGGTAGGTCAGTCCTGGCAGCAGCACTTTCAGCCAGTGAAGCAATGCAAACCCCTGTACCTGAACCTACAAAACCCCAAGGGCCAGCACTTTTGGTGCACAGAAGCGCCAGCAGTGCCAGCGTGCCAACACCAACCCCGTGCAACTGCTGCTAACGTGAGAGCTCCACGTGAAATAAATGCATTCCTACCCCTGCAAGGAAAAGCGTTTATTTTACAGTCTCTCCCAGAAATGTATTGCAAAGGATCCTTCGGTGACACGTGTGTTGCTCCAGCTCCCTTCCCTCCCTGGGAATAACCTTTAAGAGCCTTGCAGAGCAGCCGCACGACACTTCCAACCCGGAGCCTTTGGTAGGAAAGGGGAAAGGAGGGGGGAAGTGCGAATTGTTTGCTATATTTTTTAATAACATCTCGCCAGCTGACATGCCGCTTTTTGTAACAATTACGCTTCTAACCCAGCCGCTTAATTGGATTTTGTTTAGCAACTTGTAAGACGCGGGCTTTCGGCTCGGTGACGCGGCTGGTGGCAGGGAAGCAAAGCGCCGCGACGCCGAGCCGGCTGCTCCCAAATCCTTCTCCAGTGGGGATCAGCTGCAGGGTCGTGGCCAAGGGGCGAGGAGAAATCTGCAGGCATGTTAAACAGGCAGAGGGGAGACTCCAGATGCCCTGGGGAGGGGGTATAATGCACCTCTCCCCTTTTCTTTTGAGGCTTTCGCCACGACATGGCTGAATTTTGGCTTGGTTTTGATCTCTGTCTGCTCTCCGGGTGAGAGTTTTGTGAGCATCTGAAGTCTCCTATCCCTGTGATTCCCTCAGAGGGGTGAATGTGTGAAGTTGGAGCTATGACAGAAGAAAAAAACAAACAGAAAAGCAAAGCAGGGCAAGGTCCTGCCATTCCTGGGGTGCCTGCCCTGCACCAACGGGGCCCGCTCCTGCTCTGCCCATGCCCTGGATGCCACCAGGGACAAACCCGTGGAGGCTGCCAGCAGCATCACCTTTCCCTAACATAAAAGTCACTCTGGATTAAAAAAAATAAAAATCCCTGGCAGCAGCATTATGTTTCCTTTTCCTTTTTTTTTGCTTTTTTTTTTTTTTTCTTCCCTCCCTTGGTAAGGCAGAAATTACAGCAAGATTGAAAGCTGAGATCCTAATACATTTTCCCTCAGGTGTTCTTAAGCTCTGAAAGGTGCATATGAGGACTTGTTTAACAGAGATAACGGTGACACCATGCCAAATAAATTCCGGCTATAAGAAGAGCTGCTGACACTTAGACAACTTTGAAAAACCTTCTAGTTAGAGACAATCCTGCCAATATGCCACACGTTTCCTGCGCTCTCCCTTCCTCTTTATTGCTCTGGAGAAAGCAGAGGTGCTGTCAGCTAAGCCCACTGGCCTGGGTAAGCGAGTATGTGCCTTCCAGGAATAAAGGGAGGGGAAAAAAAGAACAAATATTAGAGTTTTTATGGGTTTTCCTGGCATCCTGGGAGCCTCTCCATGGATGGAGAGGAAACAACAGCAGGAACGAGGGCTGGGTCCATTCTGCAGGGTCCTGATGCTCACAAAACCCCACTCTGGACGAAGCGAGGTGAGGAGGAGGGACAAGGAGAAGAAACGCATTTATTCCTCCTGCCTGCTTTCGCTCAAACCTTGCTTTAATTACCCAGTGTGGTTACAGAGGCGCAGCTCCCATTGCACAACCTCCCCTCCTGCAACAACCCAGCAGAAGCTGCCGCAGCGGCGCCGCGGGATTAGACGCCGGCCTCGAATCTTTCAAAGCCCAACAGGAACAAATCTGCAATTATATAGCTCAGCGATGCAGCACCGGATTGGCAGCCGGGGAGGGGACGGAGCCACATTGGGGCTCAGGGGGAATTTTCCCTGCAGAATCCAAAGCTTGGTTTTGTTCCAACCGAGCAGCCCCTGCACCGCGTGCGCTCCGAGGGGGAGTGCAAATCCGTGCCCGGCTCTTGCACGGCCGCCTCGCAGAACGTGGCAGCGTGCAGCTGCTGGGAAGTTAATTAAATGTCATGTAGCATTAAGCACAACAGCTCAGGTCGGTATGGTGGATGACGCTGGTTTGCTCGCCCTGGGTTTGGGGCGGTGTGTTTGCAGGCGTCGGGGCAATCTGCCCGAGCCTGGAAATTAAGGTGAAAATCTCCCAGTTTGCAAGTTCTTCTGCACCAAATGCACATCACGGCATCGTGCTCTCTTAGGTGAATTGACTCAAAACAGTCCTGATGGATTAAGGTTTATGGGTTGGGTTTGCAAACCAGGAGCTCGGATTGATTGGGATTGGGAGTCTTTATCACCCTAAAAGTGCATAAATGGGAGCCGTGGAACTTAAAATGCTGTTTTTTAATAGTTGAGTTAGGCAACCGCTAGCCAAAGCCAAGACAAACCTCATTTTCAGCTGTGTTAGGCTGACCCGGCACTGCCATCGCTCACGTCCCCGCCGTGCAAATCCGACACAAACCATGCAATTAATTTCAAGGCATCGCCTCCTCACTGGAAGGAGAAAGAGGCTACGTGGCACGCACAACTCACGCCTCTTTGCCTTCTTTTTTTTTCGTGTTATTAGTGGTCTGCAAAAGGAAAACTGTGCTAGATCATTGCAAGGGAAAAAAAAAATAGCGACAATAGCATTTCCAGCCTGCCTGAAAGAGGAAAGCACTGGCTTGCTCATTTTGGTTTCCCTGACTAATTGACTATAAGACAGTATTGCTGACCTCTTACTTAAGGGCTAAGCACGTAATTGCAGCAGGCAAGCACACCAAACCGTGCAATATTACAGTGTGTGCTCAAGCATTAAGGCTCCTCTAAATAACTAGCCACCAAGCAGAGAGCTCTTAAGGATATTTGTAAATAAGCGTTTGTTTTTTCTCTAATGTTTTCCCCAATATTCGCCCTGCGCCGAGTGCTCCAGGGAAATGAAATCAATGTAGGAAAGGTTTTCTTCTTCCCTTCTTGGGCCCGATGATTTGTTGTCAGATTAAATATAGCATCCGCTTAATGGGAGCTGCATCATCAATGGGAGGGCCCCGTCCAGAACCCGCGGGAGGTTAGGCTGGAGAGGCTAATAGGGCTTTAATGTCTCTGCTCTGATCCTTAAATGTATTTGCCATCGCCAAGATACCGCGGCAGCATCTCTGAATACGAAAAAAATGAGGGGAAAAGGGAATTTAAGGAACAGCATTTGCATCCCAAAGACTCGGACAAGGGACGGGACAAATGGCTGGGAAATGGAAGGAGGAAGGGGACGCTGCTAATTAATCTGAGGGGCTGGACCAAACGAAGGGCTGCAATTAGCAGTGGAGTGCACACAGCTCTCCGCGGTGAGGAGCGGCGCGTGGCTGGAGCCCCGAGCGTTTCCAACTATTTGTAGCAAACGATTTATTCATGAATTTAGCTTATTTGCTGTGCGCACGATCCGAGAGGAGACAGGGTGTTTGCCTCCACATTTCTCATAGATATTCAGCCGAGCACGGTTGCTTTAGGCTGGTGCCGGGCTGTTCGCATGCACAGCATCCCTGCCTGGGCGTGCAATTCCCCCGTGACCACAGCAGCCCCCGGGGAAGCCACCAAATAACTACAGACAGGGCCAGCAGCACGGTTTGGGGCTTAGGGATCCATCTCTAACCTTCATTTCTCTGTGTCTTTGGGGTTTGGCTTAGAAAGTTCCAGTAAATGGTCAGCTCGCCCTTTTCCTTTAGGTTTTGGTGACTTTGGCATAAATCATCAGAATTCTCCTAATCCTGGCGGTTTTAATCCATTTTCATCTGCCCTCATTAGGTCTTTATTCACGTCCCATTTATCTCTGCTGCATCCTCCAAATGAGAATTTACAGCCCCTGCCCTCCATTTTCCTGTTGATGCTTATTTACAATCGCATTTTCGGTGGAAATCAGCCCATTTATTCATTAACTTTAATACGTCCCCTTTGGTGCTCCGCTCCCATTCAGAATTTTATCATCACTTACTAGGCCTCTTTCTACACGTCAAAACTTTATTAAATATGTTCCTAACAGGGTGGAAATGTATAAAAGACACTGAATGCTTTTAAATTGTGGCAGTTTTGCATTTTGTTGATACCCTACCCGAGCAATAAGATATGACAGGCAGGCAGTGCTTTCAGAGGCAATTATATCACACTTCAGGAGGCGGCATGGGGAGCGATAATATGGAATGGGAAGGAGATAAAAGAAAACAACTTGCTCTCTCGTTCTCTCGCACACATCCACAAACCCACCACGGTCCCGCGGGGACGAAGCAAGAGAGGAGGGAAGGCATCAGAGGTATTATCACGGTTGATACAAGGCAGGATAAAGAGCAGAAAAGAAAGAAGGGGGAGCTCAGCGAAAGATAGCTTAAGGTAATTAACTGAGAGATAATGGCCCGGATCCCACGATGCCAGAACGAGGGCAGTTTGTGCTGGCCAGGAACCTGATGCTGCTCTGGGAAGTGGAAACATCCCAATCGTGGAGCATCTCCCATCTCGCTCCTGCGTGACTCAGCCACCACGGGGAAAAAGGAGCGGAGATTTATCTATTTATCCACTCAGTGACCCAGCCAGCATCAGAAACAAGATGTCTGTTTATCTACCCATGCATCCACACGCAGTTTTATAACCACCATCCTCTCCTCTGCTTCTCTTTCTTCCCCTTCTCTGACACATTCATCATAGGAAACAGGAGAGGAAAGGATGTTTATCTACCCAAAGGGCATGTTTCCATTCGCTTTGTTTTTCCCCCACGCTTAAAGAAAAAAAAAGGGGAAAAAAAGTGGTCTTTCTGAGATAAAATATCTTCACAGCCCGGTGAGGAAAGGAAAACCACACAAAATTAAAACCTCCCTGGAGGCAGAGCAAAGGGAGCCCCAGCTGCTACAGGCTCCGTGTGCCAGGTGAGCCCAGGTGATGTGTTTGCTTGACCATTGCAGGAACATCAAGAAGTGGTTTGAGCCCCAGGATTGAATATGGGAAACCTGGGGGATTTGCTTGTATGGGGAAAAGAAAAAAATCTGAAAAAAAATCAGGAAAAAAAATAAAAAATGGTGATGGTGTGCCCGCTCTGGGAGGGACAGGGCTGTGGGTGGCCCTGTGGGTGCCAGCCCTGCTCTGTGCCCTGGGAGCTGCAGCCTTGGGTACCCACAAGGCAGCAAGACAGCAACATTGATAAATTCACAGCTAATTCCCCAATGGCAATATGGTATTTGCACCCCAGGGCGAAGCTCCCCCCAGTTCCATGCCCTGAGTTGTTTTTTGCCCCGAAACCGAAGGCTTTTGGTGAGAGGAGGGCGCGAGCACGGCACAGGCGCCTGCCTCTCCCCAGCCCAGCGTGCACAGCTTATTATTAGGTTAATTAAAACCATAAAAGTGAATGCTGATTTGCACTGAGCATTTGGGAGCAGATGGCAACAAGTACTGCGCTCCATAAAAGAGAATTGGAAGTGGTGAAGTGGCTCCGGCTCATCTGTGCCGAAGCGCCGGGGGAGCGGGGAGGGGAGCGGGCTGGGGCCGCAGGTCCCACGAGCTCCGGCACTGCCAGGCACCAACGTGCAGCTCCTGGGGACCTCTGTGGCTTCAGAGTCATTAATTTTTAAAAAATGAAGTCTGAGACTCTCGTGTTGCATCCTCCCCACACGTGAGAGAGCTGGGAAGTGACGGGCAGGGGACGCTCATCTTCCCCGCTCCGCAGCTCTCCTGGGCCAGGGGGTGACAGCAAAGTTCGTGAATCCTTCAAAGCAAGGGTGAAGCTCTTAACTGATTTCCATTCCGCACGGGAACAATGTGGCATTTGATTATTTCAGCTGTGTTTTGCTCTGCAGAACCCCATTCGGAGCTCTGCATTTTCTGATCCAGCTGGTTTTTCCAAAATACCCCGTTGCAGGCAGAAAAGTTGCAGATACCCGTCGGAGCTGACACAGGCAGCTGGCAGAAGGCTGGAAAATGCAAAAGGAAGCAAAGCCTGGCTGGGTTTGGGATGCCACGGGCAGCAGAACCCACCCCGGAGCATCATCTGCCCCTCACCATGGGGTTGGCAGTGTGGGTGCCTCGACCCATCTCCAGTGTGCGCACACACAGACAGAGCCAGGAAAATCTCCTTGAGAGGCAGGAGTGTTGAATGGAAGAAAGGCAGCAGGAGAAATGAGACAGTTTGAGCTCCTTTGTTCCTGCTGTACGCTCAAGAAAAGAGCAGGTGGTGCTGTTAAGGGAGGGGGGAACCAGTAAGGCAAAAAGCTGGCACGGGGTCCCCAGGGTTGCACCGCCGCTCCCTGTGCCATCCAAGCACATCGGGCAGCCCAGGAACAAGGCAAAGGGCTCAGACCACGAAACCTGGCTCTGTCCTGGCTGGGGGTGAGCTCCCCCGTTTGGTAACACCCTCGAGGGGGTCAGCATCTCCCCCGTCCCCTTGCAGCAGGAGCTGAGCTGCAAAGCTTGGGGTGCCACGAGCCCCAGCAGGGCTCAGCCACGCCGGGTTGTGCGGCCCCCAGGGGATGAACCCTGCCCTGGTACAAAGCTCCTCTTGGATCATTTTTAGCACCGCTGCCACGAGCAATTTAAGAGGCTTGGGATGAAACCAAAACGGTGAAAATAAGCAGAGAGAAGGGCTGGCTTTGCTGTTTGGGGTGGATTATATCCACACCAGCAGCCGGGCATGGGATGCACCCCGAGGAGGTGCATCTGCCTCGGGAAAAGGCTTTGGGTGCAAGACTCATCGACGTGGAAGGGATCTTCTGCAGAGCAGGGAGGGCTGCGAGGTGCTTTGGAAGGAGGCTGTGGCGATTGGAGCCAGGTCCTGAGCACAAAGAAGGGGTTTATTAGCAGGAACTGCAGCGCAACAGCAAATCCTCCCTCTCCGAGCAGCACAACGGCAAGGAACGGTTCCATCCAAATGTTAATGTTTTTTTGTTGTTGTTTAATTTGTGAACTTATTTATCTGGTAGTCTAGAAAGGCTGCCTTGTGCTCGGGATGCTGAGCACAGCCAGTCTGTGCTGCTATGATTAGATGGCTAAGACCCAACCTCAGCAGCTGCTAATCCTGACTATTAATTAGAAGATTTGGGGTAAGGATTCCAGCACGGAGGCTCAGTTAAGCTCGAGCAGTTTCTGCATTTTCTTCCCCCTCCTCCTCTCCCCCCACAGCCACCCATCCCTGCCATAATCCCCTGCAAAAGCCACTCTGCCAGCGGGCCCCAGCCCCGCCAAGCGCCGATGGCCGGGCGCAGGCTCCGATCCTCATCCCTGGGAAAAAAAAAAAAAAAAAAAGAGGCTGCAGTGGTGACACAGGAAAGTCATCCTAGCCTGAAATGACAGCGTCCTCTCCTCGGGCCAGTTCATTAATTTTTATATCGCGGTGGCTTTGAGAGCCTTCAATTGAGGTCAGGGCCCGCTTTCTCGGGTGCCGCGTATGCGTGCTGCGCTGCGCTGCGGAGTATTTAGGTCTCGCTCACATCATTTGTGTAGCTGCTTCATTTTGGCTCTGCGATTACTCCTCCATGCCAGGGAAATTGGGGGCACAGCTGCCTCCTTGCCCCAGGCCATGGGGTCAGGCACCGCTCACTGCTCTGGCTGTCCCCAGGCTGTCCCCTGGCTGTCCCCTCTGCTCCGACCTTCCTCCGAGCTGCTCAGGAGGAGCAGGATGCTCTCAGGCATCTGCCAGGCTCCATTTTAACATGCAGAGCAAGGTGGCGTGCTGAAAGCTGGGCAAACAGCACCCGGAGATTGCCGTTCTTGCATTATTTGTTTGCACTGGAACCTAATTTGCTTTAATTGCGTGGCACTCCTGAGGATGGGCACCTCGGGTCCCCGGGCAGCACCGGGAGCTGCTGCCTGCCCCCACGTGCTTTGAGGAGCAGCACGCCTGATGCAGGCTCGTGGATGACTTCCAAGGAGGGAAAATAAAAGGCTGAAGAACTTTCCATGAAGATGATGGTGGGCGTCTTCATCCGGATGGCTCTGAGCCCCTCTGCAACCACCAAATGTGCAGAAGCCTCCTGGGGCCACCTGCACCCACCGGGTGCTTTCAGCTGGCTCGGGGAGGTTGGAGCCTGATGCTGATGCCTCTGCAGGGGACTGATGGCCCTCGAGCTGTGTTTTGGGCTGGGAAAATAGGAAAGGGGCTGCAGGCTGGTGCTCTGAGCAGGATGGGGACCAGGAATGCTGAGGTTTGTGCACCCCTGCTGCTCCGGCTGTGATGAAAGCTGTCCCCGTGCTCGGGGGGCTCACCTTGGCCTGCGCCCAAGGCAGGGGCTCGAAGCCATTACCTTCGCCGAGAATAAAATATCGACGGCCAGAAAGCTGTTAGCAGGAACAAGAGAATTGGCAACCCCAACACCTGGGAGCCTGCCTGTTCGGCTCGGAAAAAAAAATTACAAATTAAAAAGAAAAGGAGGGGGAGGACCAACGAGAGCGAATGCAGGGGAGATAAAGCTGGCAGGGCTGTGGGAGGTGAGGGCCCCGTGGGCTGGCAATGCACAGCCAGGCCTTTCTGCTTTTTTTTTTTTCCCTTCCCCTTTTGCATTTTATAAACTAAATTGATTTACAGAAGAAAGGAACACTTACCACATTCAAAGTGAGTATCTTTCTCTTTCTAAAGGAGGCAACAGCTTTAATTGAATTTCTGAGGGTTTGCTTTTTTTTCCGTTCCCTTTTTTTTTTTTTTTTTTTTTTTCCCTCCCCTCCTCCTGTAAATCAGCGAGCTCCATCTGAATGAGCAGCAGGCACGCAGCCAAGCCTGCGCTCAGAAAGCTGCCACCCAAACCTCCCTGGGCAGGACGGAGGGAAGCAGGAGAGGATTCCCCCTGCTGCTTGGACACCTCGTGCTGCTGCTGCTCCTCCAGCCCCTGGGTGCATCTCCTTCACCCCACAGCTTCAATTAATGCTGCTTCAAGGCGAGGTTTTGTTGGTCATGGCAATGGCAAGAGCAGGTCCCCAGCAGCATCACCACCCCTCTCCCCAAAACACCGCAGGCACCGCGGAGCCCTGTCAGCACCCACCATCTGGACGACTTTCAGCTTTTTTCCCTTCGTGCTGTGGCTTTTCCTTCCCCATCTCTGCTGCCACATTGAGTAGAGAAAGTTTTTTTTTTTTTTTTTTGAGCGGGAGATAATTAATTCCAAAATGAAGCAAACATTTAACCTTGGGTCAAATGAAAGACTGAGTCGATCCCCAATGATTTCCTTTTTTTAATCCTTTTCCCCAAATAAGAATAAATTACTTTCACAGAACTGAAAAAAAAGAAAAGAAAAGAAAACCACCACGATTTGCCCAGCCCTGCTGCCAGCAGCATCGCTCAGAGAAGCAGGAGCTGGCACGAAGGAGGACGACAAGAATTCATTTTGGGCACCTCGCACCAACCACCAGCCTCCTCCCAGGCCAGGGGTACCAGAGCATCTCCACAGCCTCGTGCCATTGACATCTGTATTTAGGACAACCTTCGGTGTTTATTTATTTTAATTTTTTTTTGAGAGAGAAAGAGCACAATTCACAGCTTGGGGCATTTCGGACAGGGCTGGGTTAAGAAAGAGGTCTCTTTCTTTTCTCCCCCGCCAGGACATTTTCTCTATTTACTGCATTTTTTTGGTACTTGAATCACACAATGAAAGACGAGCTGCTGTTTGGGTCAAGAAATTCTCCTTCTGAATACCAGAACAGCGACCAACAGCCAAAACACCTTGTTTTTCTCCCGTATTTCCTTCTCAGCAAACACCTGCGGAGATCCTTACGCACAGCCCTCTCTCCCCGTCTGCACGCATGGGGTCTGTGTGCACACAGACACCGGCTCTAAATCCCTCCCCGTGCTGTTTGTACTCTGTTATTGAAGCACTGGGACCGCGGTCACGTCTGCCCCCTTTTTTTTTTACACGCCAGAAAATTAAATTACACACACACAGGGCGCTGTTCTCCCCTTTCCCCATCACACCACGCACCTGTGCTCAGGTGGAGAGACCTGGAAATCGATATCGGGTTTGATGCTGCCACAAAAGGGGCCAGGGTTTGCTTTTGGGGGCCACCTTTCCGAGCGAGGAACAAGCCAGACGGTGCCCACGTGCTTGGATTATCGCTCTTCTCCCCCCACATCTCCCTTTGCCCATAGTAATCCCATCTCGCAGCTCGGTTTCTGCCTGACATTTGAAGGATGAGTTATTAACGACACCAAATTAACAATGGTTATAGAGTATATTTGAGAAGATCATAAAAAAATCAGTAATGTCATCGTGTCAAGCAAAGTTTCTGGTCTTTTTTTTTCTTTTTTTTTTTAATTATGCATGTGTTCTATTTTTTTTTTCCCTTCCATCATTGATCTGAAGCTTTCAGGGGGCCATTAATATACCTGACCACATCAGAATCCTTAATTATTCCTGTCCAGCCAAACAAGCAATTCTCCGCGGGCTCCCAGAGGACCTGCGATTGCTCCCGTGTGTGTTCCCTCTCGGAGCTCCCCCTTTCCCTTTCTTCATTCCTTTGCCTTCTGCATAAATCAAGAAGCGATTCCTCATTTCCAGCCCCCATCCCTCCTTGCTTGGAAGCCCAAACGAAGCCTGGAGATGAAAGCACGAGGACGGGATGCTGCGGGAGCATCAGTGGCCAGCACAGAGTTGTGCATTTTCTCCTTTTATTATATTTGCCCCCAAAGTAAATTTGCCTACTTCTGCCACGTGGAGACAGCAGGTGAAAGATGCTGTTACTCCCTGGGAATCACAAGGTCCCAAGCAGATGACCAAGTGCTTTCTTCTTTTTATTTTCTTCTTTTTGAGCTATTTCTAATAAGGGGATGAAGTCCTGCTCAGAGCTGGGTCACCTCGGAGCCCCTTCTCCTCTCCAGCCACGACCAGGGCAGGGTGGCCCCCAGCCAGTTTTGGGGTCAGTTTTTCTTTGCTCCCCCAAACAGCTCCGTGCTGGGCAGATGTGGGGCTCGTCCCCATCACCCCCAGAGCCTGGTGGTGTGGGCTGGAGATCGAGGGGCTGAGAATGGGTAAAACGGGTGAGTCCTGGGGGAAACGGGCTCCGTGCTGCTGCCAGAGATGCTGTTTCTTCCAGCGACTGTAGAGGGAAGTAGATGACTAAAGAGCCTTTTTGCCTACGGCTGAAGTGGCCTGAATCCAGGATAAGCCCAGATCAATACCTTCCCTAGGAGGACTTCCATCCCCAGACTATTTTTGGGGCCGTGTCTGCAGCCAGTGCCCTGCGTGGGAACCCTGCGGCTTGCTGGCTGCCTCGGCTCCTCCACACTGCTAATCCCCAGCCATCACGTATGGCCCCAGCCCCAAAAAGCGCTTTTTGTGCCCCAAAGCTGCTCCGTTGCCCCCTTTCTTGTTCGTGGCAGGAGAACAGAGGAGCCTCGTCCCCACCTGCAGTTTGGGGACCGGCAGCGAAACCCCCCCGGACTTTCATCCTGCTGTACGGCAGCAGCAAAATGATCAAGATGCTAAAACCCATGGTTTATTCAAGGATTTCTTCTGCCGGTTTTTCTCCTGGCTCTCACCTTTCCTAGCCTTTCCCTCCTCCATCCTTCCTAGGGAGAGCTCGATTCTGGCTGCCTACACAGCAAACGCCCGCACCGAAACCTCCGGTTAGTGCTCTGGCATTTGATACATTATCAGTAAAGATACACAGAGGGAAGAAATATATTGTGCAAATTACTTGATAATGCACAGCAAGCAGGCAGCATGACCTTAAAAAACTGCCTGTTAACAGGAAAAGAAAAAGAGAGAAGAAAAGAGACAAGAAGACTTTGCTGGGAGCCTTGATAGTCCGGGTGGAAAATGAAATCTTTTTTTTTTTACGATTTCCAGCCTGCTTTAACTCTGCCCTCCGGGTCAATAATCTCAGTAACAACCTTTTCCTCCAAGAAAATGTTAGAGCTCATGCTGGTCCCCGTGGGGATTGAGGTTCAGGTGCCTGCGAGAGGCCGCTTGTTGCGGAGCCGTGTGCCTGGAAGTCAAACCAGTGCCCAAACGGCACTGGGACCAGTACTGGGGGCCAGCACGATCCCAGCAGCCCCCCAGGATGTGGCACCCACCTGGGGGGCTGCCATCGCCTTGCCTTGCGTGGGCGTTTCTCCTCCATATTTTTATTATTTCCAAATTTATCATCATCCCCCTCCCGGGAAAGTTCCCCCGCTCAGCCTGGCGGTGCAGAACAAGTGGCCAAAAAAGAAAGGGATGGGTTTCCATGGCAACTGCCTTCCCCGAGGAGGGCTGCAGTCACCTGGGCGAGCATCCTGCGTGCCGCCAGCCCCTGCCAAACCCCACCGGGGCCACGGTGGCCAGGGGCCAGGGCCAGCTCCTTGTGCCCTATTTGTGCCGAGGCCAATGGCCAGGTCAGGCAGGATGATAAAAACCATCACCATCATCATCATCATCTTCATCATCATCAGGCTCTTTTCTCTCTAGAGGCAGAGCTATTTTCCCAAAACCCTCGGGGAGGCGAGGGCTTGCCATCCTCTTCTCCCCCAGCGAAAGAAGGGCAGGCCTGCAATTACAACACGAATCGAAGCTTTTCCTCTCCAGCCTTATTTCAGAGCCGCGGGAGCACTGCTGGAGATCTCGGTGCCGTTGGGATTTGCGCCGCCTCCCCAGATAACGCCCATTGCCACTTTGGATTTCACCCCGCAGCTCGCGCCGTGCGGCTTACCCCAAGGCCCACGCAGGGTGTCAGTGTTTAAAGAGATTCAGCGTAACACAACCTGACATTCGGGAGCTGAACCGCAATGTGAATAATGCCTCTCTGGTGCGCTCGGCCCCCCCTTTTTCCTCCCCTATTTCCTTTCATCTGTGTCGCACGCTGGGTTTTTTTTTACACCTCGGATCTGCAGAAGAGGGAACGCAACTTCCAGCGAGCCGAAATTGCACCGGGGGAGAGAGGAGGATGGCTCAGATAATTCCCTGCATGAATCCCCTCCTTGCCTGCCCAGCTTGCAGCCTCCCCGTCCCGGTTCTCCGCGGGGTTTTCGCCTTTCTGTCTCTTCCCCTTGGACCCCCAGCCAGGCTCCTTCGCGCCGTAAGATTGAGCCAAGCCGCTCGATAAAGGCAGCCATGGGGGGGTTTTAGCAGAGCTCCGGGTGCCGTGGAGCTGACGATGAGCACATCTCGGTGGCCAGAGGAGAGGGCGATAACAGCCCTGGAAGAGATGCGAGGAAGCGTCAGCAGCTCGGTGTCACGTTCAGGCGAGCGTTGGCAGCGTGTGCTGCGGGGCAGGCTTGTGATGATACAGGGAATTTGGGGTGAAGAGGCAGAACTGGCAGTGGACACCTCATTGCGGGGAGGCAGAGGCGGGCTGGCTTTTTGCAAGCCATGCCCAGGGCATCTGGATAAGCAGGGTGCTCGCTCCGTGCTTGAAGGGCTCCCAGTAGCCCCAGAACCATGCCTGCGATGCTCAGTGGTGCCAGCCCTGCACAGATCCCCTTTTACAACAGCAAGAAGGTCTTTACCAGGCTGGGTTTGTGACCTCCATGCATGAAATAGGGTGGACGTGTTCCTCCTCTGCGTCCCCATCCACCCCGAGCCATGCACGGGGATGCTCCGGGTACCCCATGGTAGAAGCCGAGCACGAAGGGTGAAGCCAGAAAAGCAGCCCGGCTCCAGCAGAGCCACATTTATGATCCCTGCCTGCCTCTGCATCTGTAATCCTGCTGGAAAGATGCTCTGACGAGCTGCTGTGCATCCCGCTCCCCCCACGCCGCGATGGGGGGAGCCTGATTGCTGCCCGGCTGGGCGTGCGGAGACCCGCATGCAAGCAGAGGGCTCCTCCTCCCCACAAATCAAGCCCAAACGGGATGTCAGAGAAAAATCTGCGGGGCAGAAGGGTAATTTTTATTGTCTTTGAACAGCTGTGCACACAGGCAGGCTATTGTCATGCTGTTCAGGAGCGGCGGCTCGCTCCCCCTGCCTTGCTGCTGCGGCCCCGCTCGCAAGGACGGACGTGACTGCCGGCTCAGCCCAGCGGGCTGGATGCGTGCCCTGCTCCTGCTCCTTCCTCAGGACCACTGCAAAACCCAGTGGGAAGGAGCTGAGGGATCGCCTAGCACCTCCTGCCCTATCCCTGATGGATGCTTTTTTGTCTTATTCTTAAACCCCATCAGCAAACTTTTGCCCCTTCCATCCGTAAGGACCCCAGGGAGGGTTTGGGGTTTCACTCGGCACAGCCTCTCCCCTCCTGGATCCCCACACCACTGGCAGGGCACCTCCAGGGACACCCCTGCCCAACCTCAGAAACCTCCAGGGCTGCCCAGTTCCCACCAGTGACCCCTGATGGTCCGGACCCCTTCTACTGCCTGCTCCCGAGTTCTTCCCTCACCACTTCGCAGCCCTGGACCAAGCGCACCGGGCTCGTACGGCCCCTGTGCAGTGGATCAGGAGCATCAGAAAGCTCAGGAGTAATTAAAAGGAAAAGTTGGGTCTGTTCGAACTTCCCCAGCCCCGGTCACGGTGGCCTCTGCTGCGCTGGCATATTTCATGGCAGCGACAGAGACCTTGCCGAGTGTCCTTGCTCGGAAGGAGTGTGATGGATCTGGCTTTTACAAGGAACAAAGAGGCCATGATCTGACATCAGCGTGATGAATCGTCCTTTTTTCTCCCCCAAATGATTACCTGAGAAAACTTTGCAGCCCGTAAATATTTACCGGGGAGACCACAGCCGCCGCCTGTCCTTTAGGAGCGCGCAGAGATTTGTTTTAATAAAGCAGCGCTTAATTAGGAGCGGCACTGCTCCCTGTGCTTTAGGTGAAGTCACAGCGCAGAGCACTTCCCAAAGCATTTTGCTAGCCTGGCAGGAGGAAAACCAAAGGGTCCTGCTGGCCAAGGGTGATCAAAGCACCCCGGCACCCCAAAACCAGAGGAGGAGAAGCCCCGAGGCTCACCGAGGAGCCAGCGCCCACGCCAGCTGGGTGCTTTGGCTGGAAGCCGGCCAGCCAGGGAAGAAAATGTCTTATCTCCAGCTTAAAAAGAATATATCAGGAAAAAACAAATGGAGATATATACGAGGGGAGGCGAATTTATAAACAGGAGCTTATCAGAAGGCAAAGCAGATAATAAACAGCTCTTCAGATCTAGGTCTCGAGCTCACAGAGGACAGAGAAGAGAATGGGATTCCTCGGGAAATGGAAAGGGCTGATAAGAGTCCACAGTGACTTAGCAAACATCATTTAATATATTTTTTTTTTATAAAAAAATAAATACAATACTAAACTCCTTTGTCCTCACAGGAGAAAATTACCCAGGGCCCCCAAACAGACTTTCAGCTCCAACCCGCGCGAATTAGGAGAGGGAAAACCAAGCCGGCGGTGCCTCCCGGTAAAATTGAGCCCAAACGGACTGATTGGAAATTCTCTTTCAAGGCGGCTTCAAAGCAGGAGGGCGGCCTGGCAGGGGCCCTCCGAGGGGTGAGGAAAGAGGGGGACAGCTGGGGAGACCCCCAGGACCTCCCCAAAGCCGTGCAGGATGCGGCCAAGGTGCCTCGGGGCTGGGGAACTCCGAGCTCCCGTTGGGTCCAGCGGAGCAGAGCCTGGGCTGTCACCCACAGAGCTGCTTTCAGATGGATTTTGCCTAATCAGACAATTTTGTCGCTGTCGCTCTCGTTACCTGAGTCTTTATTTACAGTCGATTGTTCCCTGTTTTCGCTCCGTTTATGTCCCATCTTGTTTACGGTGCTGCTTAAATGCCTGGCGCTGAGGAAATCGTGTCGCGGGGAAAGCAAAGCAAAGCGCACGCATCCACGCATGGGAAGGGAAGGAAATGGATTTTCCCCATGCATCCACGCAAAAAAAAAAAAAGGAAGGAAATGGTTTTCCTTCACTCCAGGGGCTGGAATCTCAACCTGGAGGGAGCTGGGGCTGGGGACGTCCTGCCCTGCTCCTGCCCAGCTCTGGTGGCAGCAGGATGGGCACCACCACACTGCTCAGAGCCCTGGGCTCGTGGGGATGTGTTTTCCCTCTTTCCAAGGAGGATTTGGTTGGGACAAGGCTGGTAAAACCATGGAGAGACCGAACGGAGAGCACAAATGCCACATCAGCACTTGCTGGCTTCACTTGGCTGCGTGTGCCTAATAACTGAGTTATAGTTTTTCAGCCTGATGAATTCATTTGCTCCCGCTCAGCCTTTTATTCTTCTTATTATTTTTGGTGGCCTTATCAAGGGGCGATTCTCTTTAAGCCATTATAATCAAATTTGCAGAGGCAGACCTGAATAAGCAGCCTGCCACAGAGAGCTGCAATCCCTCCGACGTGCTGCCAGTGCCACAAAAGGCTCCCAGCCCTGCTGAGATGCCGAGGAAAAGCTCATTTATTTAACCGCTTGGCCAAACCCTCGCAGCCCCACTCCCACCGGTGTCCCCCAGCATCACTCCCCGCTCCCTCCCACAGCCCCTTGCGGGCGCTGCCACCTCCACATGCGCTGCAGTTTGCTGTTTCTTGCTGTTTTTTCCTAATCAGAGGTCATTAATTTACCTGCTCAGGCGTGATCAGAAGCAAACACAACCCCACCGTGGGTCAGAGCTGCCTGCCCCAAGCACGGACCCTGTCACAGGGCTGGGTGCCTCCAGCTGAAGCCCTACAGAAATTCGCCATCTGATTATTATTTATTTAATTTTTATTTTTTTTTTTAGCATTCAGATATTTTACAGTAAATTACCTCCGTTTATAGCGCTTTTTCTTCCTTACATAATTGTTATAAATAACCTTCAAACAACATAAAAGCCATAAACATTGCAAGGGAAGGAAGAGTAAATTACAGAGATTTCAAAGCAGATGAAGGAGGGCTCGCACGTTGATAAGGTGGGGAGGCTGCCTGAGTCGTTCTGTTTGTTCTTTTTTTTTTTGGTTGTTGTTTCCCCAGGAAAAAAAATAAAATAAAATGTTTCTCTTGCATTTCTTCAATAAATATCCAACTGCAAATAAATATTTCCTCCCCTGGTCACGGGGGATTTGGGAAGCAACGCATCCAACGGCGCCGTGGGGAGATGTTGGAGCGCAGCTGAGGGTGCAGGGGGGCAGCTGGAGGGGGCGGTTTGGGGAGCACAGGGAGAATTGGGGGCACACCCCAGTGTGAGGGTGGGATGTCCCCAAGCAGCACACGGGGTTGTTCCCATCGCCAGCTCTTTCCCTAATTCCTGGCAGGGTTGGAGGGGGTGCCTGCAGCCGGGAGGTTTTGGGGACACGCTTTGTCCCCAAATGCACCCCTGCTCCAGGCGCATGGCACAGGGCAACAACCACCTTCAGCAACCTGAAAACCTTTTTTCCCCTAAAAAAAAAAAATAAATAGGAAAATAGAGAAAAATGCTGCTTCTGTGCTGCAGCAGGAACACCCAGAAAAGCTTCCCGGAGCTGCAGCGAGCACCCCGATGCCCCCTTGCCCTGATGCCACCCCCGGTGCCACGATGCCAGCTCTCACCCCCATCCCAACACCCCAGGGCTGGAGACGGGGAAGGAGGCAGCAGCTGAAGACAGGAATTCCCCTAGATTTGGGGGCAGCTCCAGGCTGAGCATGCCATCACATTTCCTTTCCTTTTTTTGGCACAGAAAGTTCACGTCGTGCTGTGGCGGGGTGCAAGGAGGTCGTGCTGGCACCAACCCCTCCTCTCCAAGCACATCGCCAGCCTGATTTATGTGAATGTGCACAAAAAATTCACCCCAGCAGCAAGCCACTGATCCTCCTGCTTCAGAGAAACCTCTGCCAAAGGCCAGGCAATTCGGGCATCAGTGGGGGGAGAATCCCCACGCGGGGAGCCGATCGCCTGCCCCCAAATCCCGTGCAGGAAGCCGGGCTCTGGGGATTTCGAAATAAATATTTGATCTTTAAAGATCATTTTGTTGCTTGTAGCAATCAACGCAGCCAGGTTTTTAGTGTTTGTTTATGGTTTATACCATATGATTCAATAAACCCTGGCTGAGAAACATGTGCATAATTAAGTTTAAAAGGCAGCCGCAGCTCCACTCCACTACTTGGTTCTCCAGCCAGGATTTATGTAACAAATCCTGTTTATTGCTGACACCAATTTCATCCTTCCCTCCCCTTCATTGAATCGAGAGGTTATTCGAAAGACTGAAGGTCTTCACCATACGGATGCTGTATGGGAAAATGCAATTTCTTTTTTGCCTTAAACCCACTACCAAATTTCGGGTTCTTCCTGGCACTTCCAAGGGATGGAACATCCCAACGCAGCCCTGCAAATGTCCTATATTTTTCCCCTATATGAATTATTTATTGTAGTTCAAGGCGTTTCTAGGGCAATCTAGATCTTAATTACATCTGGACACAGCCACCGAATGGGGGTTGATTCACGCTGTCTCGACGCACATTGTCCCCACCGCTGCCTCTTTAACTTTGTGAGCAAACGGAGCCTCACCGCCGGTAATTTTTCCTTTAATTAAAAAATACTGTTTTATCAGAAGCGGAAATCAGCACTGAAAAGGATCTGTTTCAATGAATTCTCCCACACTCACAAAAGAAAAGAGCTGAAATAATCAGAAAGTCGAACTCTGATGCTTTCAAATTGAGACCTCCGGCTTTTTCAGCTGAGAACGCCTTCTCATTTTGAAATGTTAATTGATGGTAAGAAGTATTAAAAGCCAGACGGGAAACAAAAACGTTTCCCTTCTTCGCAGGGTGCTGTTTTGTTGACTGAAGAAGCTTTCTGCTTCTGGTCCCTACCTCCTGAACAACTTTGGAGGTTTCAATTTTAGGGCCTTGCTCGACGCAGGAAAAAAAGGAGGAAAATTTGCAGCAGCAGCCGCTGGAAGCAGAGCCTGGCCCCGTCCAGCCCCACTAACAACCCACCAGGTATCAGGATGTGTTATGATTTTATAGGGGTTTTATACAAACATCTACATTTCTACAGAAGTTTTGTGTAAATGTAGGGATTTTGGCTCAGGTACCGGAGTCTGTTTAATTACCTGCACAGCACACTTGTTCTTTGTCACCGCCTGATGGGAAATTGCTCCTCTGGGGCATCATCCCCGCTGCCGTGGGTTTTATCCCTCGGGGTGGCTGCTGGAAACCCGTCCCTGGGGCTCTGCTGCATTTGCAGCAGCCGCACATTTCCAGGCAAATCCGTGCTCTAAAGAGAGATTTCCAAACCTCTCCCAAAATATTGCGCCCCCTCCAAGCACAGCCTCTTTCCCCCTCCAAACCCATTGCTGGGGTACACACAGTTGGGATGCTCGCCTGCAGCTGAGGTTGTAGGCATGGTTTTGGGGTGAAACCCTAATTTCATAGCCTGTTTAACGAGCCTGGCTCTGCCGAAGCGTTTCCTCCTGCGAGATTTGCTGGTGGGGAGCGATTACCATAGGAAAAAAACCTTTCTCTTGGTTTGATTGAATGATTCCTTATTACAAACTTAACAAGCTCTTCCAAGCACGGTTGGTTTTTTCCCTTCTCCCTTATTTTTTGGCACTGGGTGAAGCACGAGGAAGGCGCTTCCCCCTCCCCGCCTCCACCACGGGGCACTTTTGTGGCTCTGAGCACATCCAGCACACCGAGCTGCTCATCGGAGCTCGCAGCAATAAAGCCAGGCTCTTACCTCACTCTTTCCATCTCCGAAGTGCCGTACAAGCGTTAACTAATTAATTGAGTTACAGTGAAGTGCCTTTTATTTGTTCCCCCGAGGCGCAGGGGAAGAGGGGGGCTCCATCCCAGCTCCTCCCCGCCTCCTCTGGCTGCTTCGTGCAGCCCCAGCTGGGTTTTAACACGTGCCCATTTCCCTGGCCAAGAGGATGGAGAGGTGGGAGCAGCACCCACGACCTGCTTTGATTTTCCCTCGGTAAATTGGGCCAAAATCCTTGGGGGATTTCTGCAGGAGGTGAAATAGAGCATCCATCTCTTCCCCTCACCAGCTCAAAGTCCTCACCCCGCTCAGTTATCAAGTCATAAAGCAGAAGACCCCACAGGAGAAACCTCTCCATCCTCTCCCCAAGAAACCCAGCTCCCCATCCTCTCCCCATCCTGGTGCTGCCCTCCTTGTGTAAAAGAAGGGGAAAATTTCTGAGCTTTTTGCAGAAAACCCCATTAACCACACAGGTGTCCACTGCACCACAGAGCACAACGGCCTCATTTCACAAAGCACCGTGGGCAGCAGCTAATTAAACCCCAATCCCCGAGCCATGGGTCCCTCCAAAATGCTCGGATCCTTACAGTCCCTGCTGCTGGTCATGATGAGAAATCAATTTTTTTTCAGCAAAAAGGGCCCTGGCCTGACTGTCGAGGTGCTCCTGTGCTTCCAGCCTTCCCCTGACCTCCTCCTGGCTCCATCCCCTGGGAGCACCCAAGTTTTTGGGGTCACATTTGTCCCCTGAGCCGTGGAACAAATACCTGAGCACACGGGAAAAGGTTAGGGACAAATATCACGGAGGGAGAGGGAAATGCTCCGTCAAAGCAGATGAATTATTCAGCTCCTGAGCTGCCGAGTGAACATTATCAGCTAATGATCTGTAATTATTAATAAATAATTTAAGCTTTAATAGCTAGGAAATGAAATGCTTAATTGCATCATAACATAATTAATGGAATTAGCTACTATGAATAAAATGAGGAGTGGTGTGGGTTTTTTTTTTTAATTATTTATTTTTTTAAATAAAAATCCTCTTTCTCCAAAGCGCTGCTGGTTATTTTTGTTCAGCAGGAGGAGGAGGAGAGGCTGCTGGGGATGCAGGACCCCCGCTCGGGGAGCACCTCCCCACCTGCACCCCAACAGTGCCAAAAATTTGGAGGCGAATTCAGTAAAACCACAAAACTTCGAACAACCCAAACTACGAAGCTTTTACAACCTTCTCACGTGCTGTCGCAGGAGGTTTGATGCACGATGCCCCCGCAGCGGCCCCCAAAATGCCCCAACAGAGATCCACAGTTCCCAAATCCTGCCCGGGGGCGATGCCACCCCCCAGGGGACCCGCTGTCACCACTGCCACCTCTCGGCTGTTAACAAGGGTTCATAAAAGCGAGGCCACCAGGCGCGACCAGCTTTTTATTAGGCAATCATATATTTTCATTAGTTATGGTGATGAAGCACTTAGGTTTTACGTGGTGTTTTAGTGTTTCAGGGTGCCACGGGCCGTTTGCCCCTTTTGCTGAAGTGGAACATTTTCAGCAATGGGGTGGCCATAAACGGAGCCAGCTCACAGCTGCTGTTTGTGGGAAGCAGCCCATTAAAGCCTGGGAATTCAATTCCGGAGCCTGTTCATAATTAATATACCTTATAATACGCACATACACACACAAAATATACATAAAAAGAACAAATGTTACTACCAGATAATTATTTAAGTGATGTAGAGACGAGCAAAACGCCCTGCTGGGATTTACCATCCCATGTGCCAGGCCACCACCAGCACCCAAAAATCAAAATACAGAGGATTTCCCAGCCCAGGTTCCCAGCACATACAAACAGGCAGGTTTGATCCCCCAGGGACGAAGATATTTATATTATTCCTGATTTACACCAGCTGCCAATTGTGTATAGAGCCCACTCTGTACGCTGTGCCCAGAAGTCCCCCTGAAGGTCACAGTTCAGGACCAAGGTCACCGGCCCTTCTCCCAGAACCAAAGCCTAATTATTTCTCTCTGAGCTGCCGGAAGAAGAGAAGGATTTTTCTAAAAAAAAATAAATAAAGGCAGAAAGAAAATCTTGCAAGCAGCCAAAATAGGAAAAAAATTGCAAGCCCTTCGAAGAGTGACAGTTTGCAGAGCGTTGCCAAGCTTAATCGTCACCATTAAGCAATTATTGCACATGAAAACAGAAAGTGTCGGCAAACTCAGCCTGCTCTCGAATGAAACGGGAAAGGGTTAGACAGCATCAGAGGGTGAGACAGCATCAGATACTTTCTTCTTTCTAGCTGAGGGATCAAACCACATTCCTGGCATAAAAGGCTTCCAGGCTCATAAATAAGAAAGTGACTGACAAGCGCAGCTTTATCGCCGCCTCGGGTTGCCCCCCCGGGCTCCCCAGCTCATCCCAGCCCCTGAACGTCCCCCAGCCCTGGCTGAAAATCGAGGCAGGAATTTTTTGAGCGGGGTTTGTGGCGGGTCTGCCCCCGTGGGTGATGGGGACCCGGTGCCCATCGTGCTGGGACAGCGGCGCAGGGCAGGGGAGGGAAAAGGTGCCGGGAATTAAGAGTGAACAGATTTGATTCAGGCCAGAATCTTTTTAGGTTGTTTTTCCTTTTTTTTTTTTTCTCCTTTTCCTTTCATGGTAAATTTTCGGTAACAAGGCAGCCAATGGTGGCGGAGCACGGGGATTGAAAATGGTTTCAAAGGAGCCTTATCATGCCGGGGACATATGCACATTGAGCCTTGTAGATAGGATGAGTGGAGGTCCCTTCTGCAGGAGGCAGACAAATATATACCGTTTGCATTTGCTTTTTCCTTTTCCTTTGGGTTGCATTTTCTTTTATTTTTTTTTTTTATTTTTTTCTTTCTGGGGGTGGGGGGCGCTGAAGGAGTCTGTCCAACCTGTCAGCATTTACTGGTTTGGGCTCAGCGACTTCAGGAATTCAATAAATCCCTTCCTTAAAGGCACCATAAAGAAAAAAATGCACCGGCAAACCACAGCGTGTTTTATTTTTTTTTTAAAGACAGAACTAAAAATCCTCACCTGCATCCCTCACAATGTCAGAAAAAGATAAAAAAGGGGGAAATTGTTTTAAAACTTTGCTTTTTTTTTGTGCTGCACATAGAGCGATGCCACAAACATTTGGTTAAATGGATGAACGGACAGATGGACGGACGGACGGACGGACGGACAGATAAAAGAGGTGGCTGGGTGGATGGATGAGTTCGAGGGGAGGTGGGTGAGGAGGACGTTGGACACTTTTACAGTTTCATCAAGAGGCCTGTGGCAGCTCCGAGCTTTTTAAAGCCCTCCCAGCCATTTCCGCAGGGTTATGAGGATCTCAGCTCCTGTTAAACACCAAGTTTATGGTGCTGTGCTTGCAGATGTGACACCAGAAATGCCCCAGCCCCTATATTTGGAGCCCTGGAGGCAACCAGGGCTCGCTTCGGGCCCCTCGCTCTGAGCAATTGGTGCAAACACTGACCCCAGATCTCCCAAATCGCCCCCAAATCCCCTCCTCGTGCAGGGCAGCCTCTTACTTTGTGAGGGAGGGAAGAGCAGGGTACATCATTACCACACCGACCACATCATAAATATAAATCAGCAGCAGTAAGCACCAAAAAGCCGCTTTTACAAGGAAAGGACAGGTTGAACGTGCTGCCTAAGGTGACATCTCAGCGCACAGAGGCCAGGGGGGTGCCACCAGGGTGCTGTGATCCCCGTCCCTGCCCCGCATCCCCCTGCAGCCCGGCTGCATCCCCGCGGTGCCCTTCACGCTCGGGATCACCCAGAGCTCGAGAGCCGCAAGCTAAAGAGGCGCAGGAGCCTTCCCAGGAGGATTTAAGGAAGAAAGACCAGCACGAAGGACGGGCAGAGGCTGTGCAGCAGCAGGGATACCCACGGGGTGCTCCCCATCAGGATTTACACCCTTAGAGGCAGCGAAAGCCGGCAATGATGGCACAGTGGGGAAGGTTTGGGCTCAGCCCCGCAGAAACGTGCACGCGGGGCTTTTGTTCTGCTTTTTTTTTTTTTTTTTGGAGGGCTGCTATTTGTTTTGGAGAGCTCGCTTTCCCTTTTCATTTGGCTTGGCAGAATTTCAATACTTCTGCCTTTCACCTCAATAAAAACAGCGTGTCAGGTGACAGGTTTTGATGATGGAGTGACCTTTTCTGCATGCAGAAAACCCATACATTTTCTTGTATTTGGGGGGGGGGGGAGCGCAAAGCTGCTTTTGATGAAAAACAAAGCCTCAAACGCCACGGGTGATATCACCGTGAACCAGAAAATTACAGTTGTGCTGTGGGTTTCTTTTTTTTTAACTATGCAGAATGACATCAGGATGCAACTTTCATTAACACCGAGCTATTTGCACGTGTAGAAAATTGCTGTGACAAAGACCAGAGCCCAAGGGAGGCTCAGACCCCTCCCAGGATGAGTTCGGGTCGAAGTGTGGGGCATTTTGCTTGGCTGAATCCCAAATTCTCCACTGCTGTTTGCCTTCCTAGTCCTTCCCCATCTCCAAGTCTCCACGGGGCAGCCTGGGGATAAAAAACGATGCCTCCAGAAACCTTTCCAGAGCCGTGCAGGCGCATTGTGTCCACACGGCGCAGTCCCGTTCATTAGCACATTGTTGACGTTCATTAATCGAGCGTAAAACTGTAATTAAAAATAATCTCCTTTTCTTCAAGCAGCGGCAGAAGAGAAAAAAAAAAGAGGCCGACGAATAAAAACTAATGCATGAATGTGCTAATTGCAGCTGTGGGAATGCGCCGGCAAAACAATTTGCTGTTTTGTGCTGCGGGGAAGCGCCAGGGGTCCGGTGGAGCTGCTGAGCGCTGCAGGAGGGGTGCTCAGCACCAGGCTGGGTTGTTCCTGCCCTCGTTGCTGTGGGAGCTTGGGTGAGCCCCGTTCCTGCCGGGATCAGGGCAGGAAAAGCCAGGGAAGAGCATCCCAAGCGATGGAGAGGTCTACGTGTTCCCATAGGAATCGCTCTTCCCGACCCGCTGCAGGGGCTGATCCCAGCTCGTGCGGGAGCTGCCGCGGTGAAAAGGGGGCTGCCTTTTATGTCGGCTGATTTATCTCCTTCGGTGGAGATTTCATTTCAAGTTGGAGGATGTTCAAAGTAAAGCCAGCCCCGTTACAGGCTTAATTGGACCATATTTCAATCCCGGTTCATCTATTCAGCGTGGATTCCTTATCCTGGGTCCATAAACTTTTATTAAGTTATATATCAAGGAATATACATATAGGGTATAGAGATACAGCCCTGCTTACATGTTTTTTTTTCCGAAATGAGAAAGGTTGTGGCTGCTCAGACGCGGGCTGAAGGTAATTGGGTGCCTGTGCCAAGGCTGGAGGAGCAGAGGGATGGCGTTGGGGCGATGCTGTCCGTGTGTGACCCAAGGGACCACAGCAGCCAAAGCCACCAGGTAGGGCCAGGTGAATCCCTTCCCGGCTGCTCCCTGCCTCCCCTGGCTTTATCTGCTTTCCCGTCTTGCCCCTCCTCTCATCAGCTGAGGTTATTTTCCAAAGACGAGTAATTACGAGCATGTTATCCCCACTCAGCCGCGTGTCGTAACAGCGCCCGCTGATGTACAGTAGCAGGCAGCTTGATAATGGGCCGTATTTAAGCTGATTGCCACTGCAGATAAATGATTTCCCTGAATGGATGCACTTTTGTTAAACTTCTGAAGGCAAAAGCAAAAGTTACCATTATTATTTTTTTTTCCCCCTTTTTTAAAAAGCACCCTTTGAAAAGGACGCGCCTCCCCCGAGATTCTCATTTCAGATTAGGATATCAGGTGTACGGCAAGAGATGTCTGATTCCCTGGCTGTCAGGGCTGCTGTTTGATATTCAAACCTGTCATTTGATCGTTCCTGAATAGCTGCCTCGGTGTCCTTGAGGATAGCTCTATTAAATGCCGAATCCGTTCCCTTTCCCTCCGCATCCGTGATGAGACAGAAGAGCTCTGGGGGCTGCGTTAACGCACCGCGACTGCGGCGTCCTCGAGCGAGTCGTGGAGCGAGTGGGTGGAGAGGGAAGGGGACGGGAAGGGGAGGAAAGAAACTCGGGGATAAAACCCACTCGAGCTGGAGTGCCTGGTTATGCTGAAAGGCAGACTGGAGAGAAAATTGGCCTGAAGATCAGGAGGTGACAGCATCTTTGTTGAAGACGAAGGAGTGATTCAGCGCTTCGTGCAAAGAATTCGGTCGTGAGGATTTTTGGTTCAAAGCCTCGTCAAGAGACGTCGGGTTGCGTGCTGGTGGCTGCAAGGCTGGGAAGCACGAGGTGCTCAGGAAAGGCCTCGCGTGGGGATTTCACTCATCCAAAATCCCATCACGTCCCTGCTCCGAGCAGGACGATCCGGGACAGGGATCCTCCTGCCACTGCCATCCAACAGAGATCTCCCCGTGCTTTAAACAACATGTTCACACCAGATCTCAGCATTGATTGCTGAAGTCACTTATGAAGTTAATTACAGAGTTAATTACCAGCTAATAACTTTGTTGCTAATAGCTGTAACGGGTTTTTGGCAGGAGTTGTCAGAAGGGGCTGATTGGAAGGTCTCTGGGGTAGGATCCTCTCTCCAGAAATGGATATACCGACGGCGAACGATTCCAATCTTTTTTACTTTGATGAACAGTAAATTATTCTAATATCCTTCACTATTGTATTCATTTATTATCCGTGGGTAATTAGAAGTGAAGAGCTGCAAAGCTGCCTCGGTTGCAGATAGGAGGCCACGGCAATGGGGCTGCCTTGATTTCTGATGCCTACACCAGATTGTGTTGTCAGCCCTCACCTTTCCATTGCATCCCCAAGACACGCAGCGTGCCCAGCCTTTGCCCTGCCACAAGTACACCTTTATCCACACGCTGTCCCCCCCCAGTGAAGGTAATGGCCTCGAAATGCCCCGCATCCTATTTAAAGGTGTGCCTTGGGGTCTGTTCTGCCAGGCACATCCTGCACTGCTGGTGCTTTTCCCTCCCCGCAGTGGATGAGGTTTGGGAACCTCCACGTGAGCACCTGCGCCCTGCAGCTCCCTGAGGCTTTGCAAGACACCCTGGGGACGGTTCCAGCTCCCAGCACAAACACAGCGTAAAAAAAGATCCTTAAGAGAAGAAACGGAGACTAAGAAATGTGATTATGGGTGCACAAAAATGAGATACTCAGGTATGTCGAGACAAAACAGATTCGTAGCAGACACAATCCCTCAGCCCCCGAGCAAATGGATGGGATGCTGGGACTCAGCCGATCCTCTGATGTTTATGGGGACGTCTCTGGATGTCCCCTCGGGCACACAGGAGGTTTCTGGACCTGCCCTCCAGCAAGCAGCCTGCTGGCTCTGGGGAAGGCAATCGGTGCTAAGCGCTGAAGAGCCGGGCCTGAGCGCCGAGCAGCCACGCGCCGCGCTTGATTTGGATGGAAATTAGCAGCCAGCAGTTGCGGCGGGGGGCGAGGAAGCCTCGGAGACTGGTGGAGATTATCAGAAAACAAATGAACAGAACAGCGTGTCGTCCCCAGCGAGGAGCGAGCACCAAAATCAAAGGCGCAGGCGGGACTCGGAGAGGAATCCTAATGCAGGAGGAGGTGAGGTGCGACGGGGAGCGTGTGGCCCCAGCAGCTGCAAGCCTGAGCAGGGGCAAAACAACTTCCACAATGGTGCTGTGATGTCCTGGAGCCCCCAAAACCCTTTGGTTCACCCTAACCCCTCGGCCAAGGGGTGTCATGCTGCGAAAAAAACATAAATCACTGCATCTGGCAGCAGCAAGGCTCTTGGCTCCTTGCAGCTCCCAGAGCACAACCGAAACGTGCTAAAAACATCCGAGCAAAGGCTTTATCACCTGCAACCAGCAGATTGATGGGAGATTCCCAGGGAGCCCAGCCAGGCTCCTGCCTGGCAGCCCCCTCCTGCTGAGCCCAAGATAAAGGCAGCAGCAGCAGCTCCGCATGGGAAGGGGGCAGAGACACGAGGTAAGAAAACACGGCACGAGCTCAGCACTAAGACATCCCTCCCATTCACGTCTCAGGAACCTGCTGCTGCTCTTGGATCACTCTCAAATCGGGGTTTTCTTTCCTGCTTCTGCTGTGAAGTGCCCAGGAGACAGACGTGAAGGTGCCACATCACCGCCCCACCAGCATCTTCCTCCCTACCTTGAATTTTATCACTGCTTTCGGTAGCCCTGCTGCATTCAGGGTTGCACCACGGTGCCAGGCTCCTTGTGTGCAGCAAGCAGGGGCTCAGGACTTGGGCTGCTTTGGCTGCCAGCTCCTGTGAACGCTGCCTGTCCCTCCTGGCAAAGCTCCTTGGCTGGGGAAAGCTGCTGCAGACACTGCTCCAACCCCTCCTTATCAGCCAGACGCACGCCCCGAAAATTTGGGGGGGGAGCAGGGATCTGAAGGAGGCAGAGGAAAACCACTCGCTCCGTGCATCACTGCAGGGTTTGGAGGGGCGAGGCAGGGGGGCAGGATTTGGTTTCCATTCCCCAAGAAAACAGAGGGCTGGGAACATCAGGCTGAAAGCTGATTTCATGGGGCCGGCAGCTAAACCAGAGCAGCAACCAGGAGCCAAGCACCCTCAGCTCGCCCTGCTCTGGGGCTCCTTGCTCCCCCTCTCAGCCTCAGCTGCTAAATTTGGGTGGATCAGGGATTTCCACCACCCTCCTGCAATTTCTGCCATCAGAATGATTTTTTCTCAGCTAGTTTGTTCCCTAAATTTAGCTTTTTTTCCCTAATTTCTCAACTTTTGTAGTACATCTCCATTTCAAAATACTGATGGGGAACCTTCCCCTCCCTCCTGATTCTTCCGTCTTCCTTATAACAGGAGACAGAAAAGAAGAAGAACAGAAGACTTGCTCGCAGAAACAAAGCTGTGTAACTAGCCCACTGGATTAAAAAATCAATTACCTTCTCCCATGGAAAAAAAAAAAAAAAAAAGTGGTTTCTTCACATTTTCTTTTAGGGACACCCTTCTTTTTGTTTTTGGCCCAATTTTGACCCCCAACCCTACACTCAGGGTAAAAGTGTTCCATGGGTGTTGCAGAGGGATGTCAGTGCCCGGGTGGCACCGGGTTGTTCTGTGCACACCTTTCACTTCCAAAATTCCCAAATCTGAATGGAATAGATAAAAAGAGGCTTTGGATCAGCCCCTGACCCTGGCCGCGTGAGTAATTCCATGGGTTGCCTTTATCTGGATGTATAGTAAAATAATGATCTGCGAATCAATAAACCCTTTACTATTATCCGCCGCAAACACAATCCGTATTCATTACAATTTGTAAATGCCACGGAGAGAAAACTAATTCAGGACCCCTTCCAGCTCCCTGAAAGTGTTCGGGCCCCGTCATGCACTCAAAATATTGAGCTTTCCTGGAAACCGGGCGCAGGGGCAGGTCCTGCCACCTGAAAACGCTTCCTTTCAGCCTGCTGCAGGGTGGGAGCTCGAGGCGCTGAATAGCTGCAGCTGTAATCACCCCGCAGTGAATGATGCTCCAAATTGCAGCTCCCAACATGCAGGGGATGGGGGGGGGAGAGAGCGGAGAGCCGGGAGCAGGTGACGGTGTTTGAATGTCATTTAAAGTTCACTTTCATTATTTTAATTGTCACTGTAAAAATCTCCCATTCAGGCCTGATTATGCTCGGAGAGAAATCAGAACTTAAACCCCAATCAGGCAGAGCTGGAGGTGTTGTTTCGCTGCCATGTAAAGCAGAGCCTGAGCTGTGATTAAGCAGCAGCATTAGCGAGCTCCGAGCAGCTACCAGGAGACTTAGGAGCACGCAGGATTAACGCTGAATAATTTACACGGCCAAAGCCATCACGCTGACGGATAAAAGGAAGCCTTCACCTCTCGGATGAGGTTGTCCCGGGGCTGATTTGCCCCAGTTTCTCTCCTCGTCAGACGAGAGGTTTGGGCACGAGTTGAAGGAAAGGATTTTCTTCCCTGTGAGATGCGATGCCAGCCCTCTCATGCAAACAATTAAGGAAAAAAAAAAAAAAAAGGGGGAAAAAAAGGATGCTTCATGAGCTGCCTGAAGTGTAACGTCCTTCCAGACAAACCAATTTGCAAGGAGATAGAGCCAGTGGGATCAGGCAAGAACTTAACAAGCATCTCTGGAAAAAAACAAACAATGCATTTAAGAACATGGCATTTTTTCCTAATGGAGAAACATCAACTCTGTGGGGAAATAAATGTAATAAACTAATCCAATCTCCACAAACATTTGTTTTCTTATCTCTGGAAAATCAATATACATGTTGCAATTATGTCCTCCGATGAATCCCCCAAACTTTTGATTCTCTCTCTAGGCTTCCTGCCCAATTCAAGTTCATTACATTTCCTTTTCTTCATCTAGATAAATTTGGGGGTTTTGCGTTTCTGAGCCCAAGTCATGTTTTTTTTCTTGAGAGGTTTCATTTCTCCTTTCCTTCCATCAGGGAGGGAGAGGAGTGCAACCCTCAGCTTCACTCTAATCAAATTAAATGTAATTTAATTGCTGTGCAAGCGTGTATTTTAGGAATCCTGGCAACAAATAAATGAGAACAAAATCAAGGCAAATTCTCAGCCTGTCGGGGGTCCTCCTTGCTTCCTCGCCCTCCTGGGAGAGCCAGGAACATGAGCAGAAAATGGGAGCTTCTCACTACATCACCCAGCATGGCCTTTTCTGGTCCATTTTGGGTTATTTTGCTTTCTGTCCTTCTGGCCTTGGAGCACGAAAAAGCCAAAAGAAAACGGTGGCAAAAAGTTCCCTTTTAGGTGAAAAGCAAACCCACTAAATAGTGGTTGATGGATGCCCTGCGCCCACGTACCCTGTGCATCTCGATGTGTTCAGACACAGGGCCTCCTTCCTGGAGCTCTCATCACTAATGCTGCAGTGACAGCCCCTTAAAGAACAATCATTTCGAGCAAATATTTTGCTTCCATTTACAAACGACCCAAGTTTCCTCGAAGGAGGCTGCTGAGAGCTGCCTCCAGAGGAGGTCACAGAGTAAACCGTAATTACGCACGCCGCTCTCAGGAGCTGGATTCCTCCTCCCTCCCTTGCCAGGCAATAAATTACCCCCAAGTTTTTTCTCTCTGCAGTTCTGGGCTCCCTTTCACACTTCTGCATGCAGACAATGCTGCAAGACAGATGAGATCTGCCAAGGGAGCAGAAACATTTGGAGCACAGAAAGAGGCACGCGGCGGAGAGGCGAGGAGCTCTGCCCGAACACGGCGGGTGTGCAAATCCCCTCCGGGGCACCTGCTGCGTGTTGGGCTTCCTGCAGGAGAGTTTGTCCCTTTATATGATGAATTTTGTCATTTTTACGCTTTGCTCTTTTTTTTTTTTTTTCTCTTTGAGCTTTCATTCCATTTTTTTTTTATTTAATTTTTTTTAGGCTAAGACTCCCCACTGCTCCTTTCCCCAGGGCACCTCTCCGCGATGCTCTCCTCAATATCCGCCACGTGGCTCGTCAGAGCACAGAGCCACGAGCACAGAAAGGGGTCTTTTTGCCGCTCCGAGGACATTTGGGAGCCCAAAGGACCCCAGCACACCTCCTCAGGACCCCATCAGACACATCAGACACAGACACCACGAGCAGGATGAGGCATTTGCCATCACGAGTAACAAGTCAGGTTTTGATGGGTGCTGGCAAAAGGCTGAGATTTTCCTCAAATTCGCTCCCATTTTTGACGGGGCTGCGTGGGGATTTTCTGGCCAATGTGCTTGGAAAGGGGGGCAGGGGGGCAAGACAAATGGCATTAAAATGAACACGCAGCAGCCCGGGGGGCACGTGGACAGCAACGATTATCTTATTTAACGGGAGCCCCCTCGGGCACACGGAGCCAATGCGCCGTGCAGCCAACTAATGGCTCATTTGTAGGATTCGGTTGGTTCGGGGAGTTCATAATGTCCCCGTGTCATGGCAGCTTAGCTTAAGAATATGGATCTTCGACTTAAGGAGACACGGCCATACATCAAAGTGTTTAACAGCCTGAGGTCAGCATCCTTCTGTTTGGGCAGGTCTGGGAAGGGAGCCAAGGGAAACCACTCCTTTCATTGCGGGACTTCTTGGAGAAGCGTTCAGGAAACTGCTCAAAAAAAAAAAATAAAACAACACACGAGGGCAGGCGTTTGGCTGAGGACAGCGTGTTTCTCACCTGCAGAGCATCACACAGGGAGCAGGAGATGGGAAGGGAAAGGTTTTCAGCTCTGGGCTTTTTCCATCGCATCCCTGGGCTCTGGTGCTGACAGCATGGGGTGAGCTCATGATGCTTCTGGGTGGCTGGGGATGGCAGAAACCAGCAGCACGGCCACATCTCTTGGCAGGGGAGGAAGGCAGTGAGGATATGGGAGGGTCTGGGACAGGCTTAACATGCCCTGGCCAAAAGCTCGGCTTCTTTATTTGATGCTTCATTTATTAACGAGATGCTCAGCACCTGTGGGACCACCTAAAAGCAGCCCAGGTTGTTGCTGCTGTGCCCTGCTCCTGGGGGCCAAAGCAGAAGTCAAAGCTCAGAGAGGATTTTCATGTGGCAGGGAAGAAAAAGTAATGGAAATGAAAGGAAAGGAAAATGAAAAGCAGAAAATGTTTCAAACGCCTATTGTGGCTTTTATGAGTCCCTCTGTTGCCATCTCCTCCAAGGATTGCAATATTTTTTTCTGTAATTAACAACAAGCTGCAATGGCCTTGCTTTAACGAGCCACGAGCCTCCTTTAGATGCCTGCATGGGTTTTCCCCTTTCTTTTCTCTGCATTTTCTCACCAAGCCCCCAGCACGAGAGCAAGCGGCCGCTCAGGGCAGCTCCGTGGTACCCAGACCCTGACTCTCCCCATCACATGGGGTCAGCCTGGAGACAGGGACCCAAATCCCGACAGAGACGGGGCCGTGCTGCAGCTGATCCCAACACTGAGCACCCCAGCAAGGCGGACAGATGCTGCTGGTCCAAGCCTTTCAGCCAAGTTTCTCTTCCAATTTATTGCAAGCCATCGAAACCCAACACAAACACCAACAGCAGGAAAACTCGGGAACTTTTTCTCCTCCACAGAGGACAGAAAACCCTTCTTTGGTGCCACCCTAAAATTTTCTTGGCCAAAATGGGGGCACCAGGACCTGCTGCTGTAGGTTCCCCTGCTCCATCCCTGCCCTCCGCCGCCTCTCCTGGAGCAACTGGTGGCTGCGACCGGGAAACGCAAGGCAAAGTGGAGAGCCTGAATAAAACATGAAGGAGAAAGTAAATCCTTTCTGGCACCTGGTTACTTCTCTTCCGAGTGCAATATGCGAGGCTGCTAATTGCTTGATTTACTGTAGCAGTCACTCTGCCAACAGCAATAAATAATGTTAATTAATATAAGGTAACCCACTGACAGAGAGGCTGGTAATTACCAGGAAACCAGAGAGATGGGCCTTTTGTGGTGCTGTTAGAGGAGAGAAGAGCACAATTTCCTCCCTTGTATTTGGTTATCTATCATCCTTTATTTGTTTGCCTTGAGCGCTATGTGGAAAGATCTTGGGTCCAATTTCTGTTTGTTTTCTTTCTCTCTTTTTTTTTTTTTCCCTTTCCCCAAGGATACTGTACGTTAATCAGAGAAGAGTTTCCTTGATTGCACACACAGAGAAAAGATTTTTTTTTTTTTTCCTGAGCATGTGCAGCGAAGAAAATCCAACGCCAAATGTTGAACATTAACATCCTGGTGTGCCAAGGAGGCCTGATGCAAACAGGCAGCTGCTCTTGCAGTGCTGCATCCCCCCCGACCCTGCAAGGAGCCACGCGTGTGCTGAGCATCCTCATCCCCGGCACGGCAACATTTCCTTAAATACTTCTGCTGAATCCGTGCCTAAGGAAATTTCGGCTGATCTCTGACCCAGCTGCATCTCCAGGGACCTGCACCTGAACCACGAGCATCCCACTTGCAGCACCCAGAAAAAGAGGGGGAAAAATTGCTATACGCTGCTTGTTTGGGTAAGTTTTGTCACATCCATTAAAATATTTGCTGCTTTTAATTTTCTCTCTTTTTTTTTCATGGTAAAAAACATTCAGGACCCAGGCCTGCACCAGGCAGAACTTGCTCCATGTCTATGGCACTGCTGGGCAGAGGGGGAGCTCAAGACATAGGAAACTGGGAGAGGGGCACAGGAAGGGGACAAGCGGTCCAAATATGCTCACAGTCAGTGCTCATGGTGCTTGTTCAGCATTTCCCAGCAAAAAAAACTGCCTGGAGCAGCGAGGTGCTGGAAGAAATCCCCCATTTTCCATGGCGCAGCTGCGTAATTCCCGACTCCGGAGCTCGCAGCAGGGACCCAGCAACCCCCCCCCCCAGCTTCCTCCCCGCACGAGGCTTTGGGGATTTAATCGCTGCTTTCCAGCCCCGAGAAAAGCTGCCGTGAAAACGTCCCAGATGTGATGAAATTATGAGCCCTCCTCGCAGCGCGCGAGTCAAGAAAACTCGTTCGGATGATTTTCATGTTGGATTTGTCCAAGGAAGCAACTTCAACACCCCAGCTCCTGCAGGAGAGGAAAACATCTTTAAAAGTTTTAAGTAGTAAGAGGCAGGATTGGTTGTTGTGTTTCCAAAGGTGCTATTTGGAGAGGGGCAGCTTTAAAACAAGAAGGGAAAAGGAAAGAAATTGCATGTAAGGCCGGTGCTCTGGTGGGAAAAACTCTCTCTCAGCCTCCTCTCCCCAAAGGGGTTGATGAATCTCAGGCATTACAGTGACAAAAGCGGAGGCCCTTTGGTGTTCCGGCCTAATTTCCTAATTACCTTTTCTAATTTGGTAATTCTCCTTTTCTCAAATTTTCTATTTGCTAATGTTCTAAATAAATAAATAAACAAACTGGTTATTTTTCTATTTTATTCTATTCAGAAAAATTGCTAATTTTCTATTTTTATTCTATTTCTATTTACAAAATTTGCTATTTTTCTATTTTTTTCCCCTCTAATTTCCTATTTGCTCATTCACCTTTCCCCACTAACCCAGAGGTAGTGCCCTGCACAGCGAGCCTTGTCTCCGAGGCTGGCGCTGCCCCGAGCGGCTCCCCCAGCAATGAATTTGGGCTGGATTTGGCCACGGCCTCGCCCTGACTCCCGGCAGATTTTTCACAGCGAGTTTTTTAAGAGCATCTCCTCGGGGGAAGAGCTTCCTGCGCCTTTCCCCCGCAGCCTCCCATCGTACTGGAAATCTGTTCCCGCGTGTGTCACCGCGACTACACAAAACCACCCGGGATAATTTGTGCTCTATAAAGGCCTGGTATTTGTTGGCGAGATGGAAACCTCTCCCCGGCCTGGTGGGAAGGGAGAGGTGGACGGCGATCTGCCGATATTACACAGCAAATAGCTCAGCCCCGTGCCAGCGGCCGTCGGCAGCGCACGCATTAACCTCGTTTGCGGCTGTAACTATTTTCGTTAGCGGCTGATTTATTCCCTTTAATGACTCCCAGCTTTGGAGCTCGCTCTCTCCGTGAGCCGGGCGCGGGAGGTCTGCGAGCCAGCTGCTCTCGGCCACAACTGGTAGCAGCAGGCAGGAGCCGGTGCTGAGCGTGGCTTTGCTTTTCTCCGCATGTGGGAGCCACGTGGAGAACCCAAACCTCCTCTCCTGAGCTATTTCTAACTCCGTGCCATGCAGGATCGCATCCTCTGGCACCCGGTGCTGCCCTGCCTTTTTTTTTAATTTTTTTAATTTTAATTTTGCCTAATTTTTTTTTTAGCCTTTCTGGCATTACTGGCTGCAAGAAACATCAAGGCAGGTGTGGTGCTCGGGGTCAGAAATTGCTCATTTTTGTTTTTTTCTGCCCCTTTCCTGCGGGAAACTGGGAGGGACAACGAGCAGCAACGCCTGGACCAAAGCGGACCGAGCCCAGATTGAACTCCTGGATAATTGCTGTGGATTTCACACATTTATCTCTTTGAAGGCCAGAAGACACCGCTGCCCACGCCGCACCCGACGTCCTGCTTAATGAGGGCCACAGAAATTCACCCCGAATTTCCCACCTCGGGTACAACAGCCTGCAGTCCGTGCTGTTAAAAAAAATAAACAGGCGCCTGACCTTTGGTGATGGATCCCACGATTAATTACCCGGCCAGCCAAAAGCGTGGATTTAATTTCAATTACACCGTGCTTGACTTCAGCTTGCAGACACTGGGCATTGCTCCGTCTGCATGGCTTTAAAATCCCACAGCTTTTCCGGACCCCCATTAATTTAATGACATCCTTTAATTTCAGAAATCCCGCAGAGCATCACCCTCAGCCTCTTGGTTGCACCCAAAGGAGATCTGGGATCCAGCGAAGAACCTTTTGGGGGACGAGAAGCCAGACTGGTGTAAAGGACTGGCAGAGCCTCACCCAACTGGGACCACAGGAGGGGGACAATTTGAGGAAGGGGGACCCCAGCAGGAACGGGGACATAAGACCCCGTGGGTTCCTGCAGCTCCCACCCCAGGCACTTTGGGGAAGAAAAGGGCTCATCGCGCTGACAAGGGACAGACTCGCCTGAGATGTCACCTTCAATTTGTTGGCAGGATTAGGTTCCTTTCTGATTGGAGAGGAGATTGCCTGTTTTTCATGTAAATGCTCTTTAATGGATGTTTAGTACAAAGCTGACAGCGATATGACAGATAGGATCCTCACAGGGGCTTTCTGCAATCACACTGTTAGTTTACTCCTTTAGATGACAGAGATCTTGATCTTTCAGTCTTTCAAGTGGTGTGTATTTAGGGTTTGGCGGGTGTTTTTTTCCTAAACACCGGTGTCCTTGACAAATACACAGAAAATGACACAGAGCCAGGAAGAAAATATTAGTCTGCAATGGGAAAAAAAAAAAAAAAAAAAAAAAAAAAAAGCCAATTTAACACCACTGCACCAGATCAACTAAACCCCACAGCTTTTCCCTGCCTTTTATCCCCATCCAGGTCTTCCCCTGTGGGCTTGGAGCAGGTCCCCCAGGCTCTGGGAGCGCTGTCCTCGTTTGTCAGGCAGAGGGGCTAAACTGAAGCTTAGGAAAAAAGAAAAAAATCCTCCCATTTCCTCTGTTATTGTTCGTATTAAATATTTCATTAACGCAATATTGTGTGGTGCCAAAGCAGAGTGGATTGCTAAAAAAAAAAAATCACATCAGACCTTATTGCTCCCCTGCTCTTCCCAACGCATCAGCTACAAGAATTCAATTTCTTAAGGGGAAATAAGAGGACTTTGGAGCAAGAAGAATGGAGAGGAAGAAGGAAGCCTCACCCAAACAGAAATTAATGACTTAAACATAATCAAAACCAGCCACCTAAGAGGCCAGCTGTAATCACGGAGAACAGATGTAGACACATAAAGCTACTGATGTTAGCTAATGGGAAGGAGAGAAGGATCTCTCCATCATTTATATTTTCTAACATGCTGAGACTTAGGACAAGCTATTAAGGAGCTGACATTTGCAAGTGTATTTAAGCCCTGCTTAGATTAAAGCTTTTTATTTCTTCTAACTCTCTCATCTCCTCCCTACCACATTCTCTAACATTTTCCCCCTCCTCGGTGGATTTATTTCTGTGGAGATACTCAGTATCTCCATCCACATCTATACATCTCCCCTTTTTTTATCTCCCTCTATTTACCACGAAGCTATTGGCGAATAAATTAAGAACGAAATGAAAATATTCCTTCTATAAATAATTGATGGACATCTCCGCTGCGCGCAGATCCCACACAGGTTTCTCTGCATGTGGGCACAGAACGCGCAGAGCCTGGGGAGCAAGAGAGGAAAACCATGCTCCTTATCACAGGAATTTGGGAAAGGAGAAAGGAAAATATTCCTGCCTGCCCCATCCTTCACCAGGCAAAAAAATTGAGCTTTTCCTGCCCGGTTTTGGCATATCCACAAAGGGCGCACATAGAGGAGATGGGAACGGGGCTGTGCTGGATGAATGCTTTTCTCCCAGAGGTTTGTAGGGGAAAGACAGCTCCTGGAGCCCGGACACGGGCACATTTCGGCGGAACAGCTGAGGATAATTAAACTTTGCAGTGAGGAGATAACGTGAGAGATGCGGTTTTTCCTCCGAGCCTTTCACATCACAGCTGGAGGCATTAGATAAGGTGGAAATTGGCCTATTTTCCAGACAAAAGTAGCTTTGCTGAGAGAACACAGGGAAATTTAAGATTTTTCCTCCCTCCTTCGAAACAAAAAAAATTGACATTTCCCTGCAGTTTTGCGCAGCGCCACCGGCACCCCAAAATCACAGGGGTGCAACGTCTGAAGCCAAGAGGAAGGAGAAGGGACGGGAGCTGCCTGCTGGGTTTGTGCAAACTTGCTGCGTGTTCAGCCCCCACGGAGCAGGGGAATGGTTTGGGTTGGAGCATTACCCCAAAACAACCCCAGCACAACCCCAGCTTTGTCCCCTGCTAATGCCAGCCCCAAGCGCCCTCCCCGTGGCATCTCACACCTTCCTGACCACGAGGAAGGGGAAATGGGCACGGTGCAGCAGCCAGCACCCAACGCAGCCCCGGCCAGAGCAGACGTGACGGCGCGGGGAGCCGCAGGGAGCCGGTCGCTGGGGATTAGCTTTAAATGCCACATCTGCTCACTTCAGAGCGTGCCGGGCTGGAAACGCATCTCAGCAGGCAGGGGATGCTCGGCAAAGACAAGCGGGCAGATGTGACTGACATCAGGCTGTCCCCATGCCCTCCCCAGCACCTCCCCGAGCCGCTCCGGCGTTTCGGTAACGCTTTCTGACACTTGTATTAAAAACTGCTGGCTTCAGGGGGGGATTTGTCAACTCTGGTTCTGGAAATAGCCTGCCTGGCAGGGGCAGGGGCAGGGGCAGGGGCACTGCTTGCTCAGGGAGCTCATCGCCTCGGGGTGCTCGGGAGGGCCGGGCATGAACGAAGCTGAGCACGGGCACACGCAGACCATGAGAGCATCCAGAGGCCTGGAAGCTGGCATTGAGAGTCAGATATTTGGGGGATGGTGGAAACCCTGCTGGCTTGTTACTAATCATAATTAATTGCAGCTCCTTATGTGCGTACAAATTAAATATATATAGAAACACACATCTATATCCTCTTCCTACAGATGCACACGTGCAATGCTCTCCTCCCTGGAGAACTCGGTGAAGGAAGGTCTCAGCTCCATCCCCGGACTCTTTCTCAGCCAAAAACTCAGATGTGGGGTTCAAAAAGGTCCCGCTCACCTTGGGCTGAGCTGCACCTCCAGCCATGTATCCCCCGGGTGCCGCCGTCTTCTCCAAGGCACCCCGCTTCTCCCTGCAGGTGGGGATGGCTGTTTACTTGGAAGGATGCTTTCACAAGAGAGGAAAAAAAAGCCAAACGACCTCAATCCAGGATATTGCTTCCTTCCTCCTGACATTTATGAACTATGTATTTCACATCTCTGGTGCCGTGTTCCATAAAATAACATCTGTCATCGCCGGCAGCCTTTGGAAAGTGCTCTCGCTGGGGTTTGCTTTGCAGATTTAGAGCTGGTGGAAGGGGGCACGGAGGGGGCTCGGCGGCACGTCCCTACAAAGATCTGCCTGCGAGGGGGGGCTGCAGAGAGCTGAAGCACTTTAGGTGGGAACCAACATCCCCATTGCATGCTCGGGGGGAGCGGCAGTGAGCATGGAGCCACGGCGAAGGGCACTGGGGCGCAGAACCACGGGGAGCCACGGCCACTGCTCTCCGTGTCTCATCCTGGAGGCACAACGGGAAGAGAATCAAGTGCAAACCTCCCAGCTGAATGCGACTCTTCTCCATCCCTCCCCCAGCCCCTTGCCTTTTCCTCTCTCCGCTCCTTCGGATGCTCTCCCCTCCTCGCCCCTCTCCACGACTGTCTCGCTCCCCTGCTCCCGGCACAGCGGGCTCCGGAGCCGTCTCCTGACACCTCGAGTCACCATGACAACCTCCTCCGTGATGACTGCGATACCAGCAGCATCACTTCCCTGCCACTGGAGGCTCCTGCTCCTCTCTGCCATCAATTTCCTTCCTCCTTCACCCGGCCACAGGCTACAGCCAAAGCCTCCAAGGGGCCTCTTCTGCCTCGTCGTTGTGCCTTTGGATTATAAATGGATATAAATCAAAATGTAAATATATCTATCAATTCTGCCCCAAACTTGCACTTATTAGAAAGGAGAAATAACCTCCTCTTGCAGGGAACAGACCGACTCCATCTGCCTGCTGGCGGCTGCTTGGAGGCCCCCGTGCAGCAGGAAGGAGCCGCGTGTTTCCAGGGAACACCCCAGAGACCTTTCAGCTCCATTAACAGCCCCGGCAATAGCTCCTGAGGGCTCCAAGAAGGAAAACTCACCCTCAGAGCCAAGTGTGTTAATAAGCAGGGGGATGACTGAAGGAGGAGAGCCGGATGCTCACCATCTCCCTGCTGACTCCTCTGGAGAGAGCTCGAGCAGCTCAGTCGCCGGTGGGAAAGGTGGAAAAACTCAGGATGTGATTTCAGCAGGAAAAGGCTGGGAAACAAAATAAATATCTGCCGAGCCTACATTTCTGGAGCTTAATTACAGCAAGCAGCAGGAGGAATGGCTGCCGCCGAGTGCTTTTGGCCGCCCAGCTCCGAGGGGCTTGGGGGGTTGTTTAAATTCAAGCAAGAGCTGTGCTTGCAGCTGAATTTCACTTGGATGCTCAACACTCAGAAATCAGGGCCCAGCTTCCAAATGACAGATTTCAAAAGCAAAAGGACCTGGGCTTTGGATCTAGAGGCAGGTTTGTGTTTCAAGCATCCCTCCAGGGTTTGCAATTCCATTTTTTTGGACTTATGCAGTGCTCCACTCGAAAGCCACCATCTCCATCAGTTTTTACATTAAATTATCCTACCAGACCGAGGCGAGTTCCTGCAACACGTGTGCCGGGATGAGGGGAACGAGCGCGGCGATCCAAGCAGTGTGTGATAAATACAGACAGATGGCGCAGGGTGCGGATGTGCCAATGCACGGGGCATGTTTCTGAGCAGGGCTACAAGTGATAACACCCGTCCTGTGCATTATCTCTTGTTTCCGTGGCTGGCCTCTTCCTCAGCTTCTTGGCTTGGCCTTGGGCCATTTTTATTCTCTCTGCACGCATTTAAGTTAAAATAGGTAATGCACAAGCAGGTGCCCTCATGGACACCACCATAAAACAAACACACCCAAGAGTTTCAGGTGCGGGGGGCACTGATGCTAAGCACCAGGCTCAGCAGCACGTTGACACATCTGATTTCCGTGGATTTTCTCTGTACGTCCCCCCAGCAAACCTCTTTGCAGGAGTCACCGCGCACAATGCGGAGCAGGTCACCTGTACAAAGTCGTGGCATTGAACGCGTATTTATAGACGAAGCTGTTTTGTTGCAGATCCCCCTGAAAATGTATAAAAGCTTAAAAAAAAAATAGAAGAAGAAATAGCAGAGAGGTGCTTGGGAATGAATCGCCTCCATGCAGCACGGAGGGGCATCGCGGTGAGCCCCCTGGTGACACCAGGGCTGGAAACACCCCAAGAAGGATGTGGGGCATCAGCCTCTGAGCAGCCTGACAAGGTCTGGAGATGTGAAGCTGAAAACGCCTCGGGCCTGAGGCTGAATTAGCAGCAGACGGAGGGAACAAGGTGGGGAGAGCTCGGCTCCTGGCTCTGGTGCATCCCCATGCCACGCGCGTTGCACTAGAGCAAAGCACTTCAACTCACCCCGGCTGTAAAACCGGGGATGCGATCTCCTTTGAGGCTTAATTAATGGATGCTTGCAAAGTGCTCCGAACTCCTCCGGGGAAGGGAAGGCCGTGTTATCGTGGCGAGGAATCTTTTTCTGAGTTTTATTCGCATTAGCTGCTGCTCGTGTTAAATTCATACAGCACTTTGTAGGCAACTAAAGCACTTTCTCCGCCGCACATCATTCACCACCGCTCTCGCTCGCAGCCCAAATCAAGTTGCTGAAAGGCTGCTGATGTCTCCCAAAAAAAAAAAATAAAAAATCCTTGAAAGAAGCATTCTGTGCCAAGATAATTCTGCTTATATAACACATTATCTGTCTTTCTTTTCTCCTGGATTTTATTACTAAGAGATATTTGCATGAAAACAGGATCTTTGTTGCTTAGGAAATTCATCTGCTACCACTCATGGCCCCATTCTGCTGCGGTCGAGTGACAGCTATTGTGCTGTGCTCTCAGCCCGGGCTATTTATACATTCCCAGCACAGCACTGGCCCGCGTGTGCTGCCACCTCCACGGGAAAAAATATTCTTGCTTTTAAAGAGGCAAAAAATTAAATAAAAGCTGCTGCTTGGTCTTTATTGGCTCAAGGGGTTGGAAGAAGGGAGCAAACGATGGCTGGGGGTTTGGCTGCATTTTAGAGCAAAATAAGCCGTCTCGGCTCAGGGGTGTTTTGGGTGGAAAAGAAGCTGTTTTGGGAAGGGAAGCAAGCATGCTAAAGGGCGCTGAAGGACCGTTTAATCTAGGGGAGAAAGGCATAGCAAGAAGAAATAGCTAAACAAATTTAAACAGGAAACACAGCACACATTTTTATAGAGATGGCAATTAATCATTAAAAAAAAGACCCCAAAAGCATGGGGACCAGGGTCCTGGCTGAGGGATGCTCCTGGTGTTGCACCAGGGACAGCCGGGGTGCTCAGGCCCCCAGAGACCTCAGGATGCCTTTAGCAAGTTTAAGCATCTCTGATTTTTTTTTTTTTCCCCTTCATTAAGTGGGACCGCTTCCTGCAAGAAACATCTGTGTTTGCTTTAACATGGAAATACAGGGGGAAATAAAACATTCAACTTTTAGCGACTTCAGAACGCTTCGAGCCTGGAATGCAAACGCAAATGTTTTTATGGGTGATAAAGCCTCGATTTCTCATGCTTCATTCCCTTACACCAGCCGGGCTTCCCAGCCAAGCAAACCCAACCAGGGAAGAGGAATCAAAACGAGAGGGAAAGCGAGGAAATCGGTGACAGAGACAGAGCAGGAGAATGGGGAAAAAATGAGAAAAAGGGGATGGGAGGCCAGCGGTGAGGTGTGGATGTGGGCAGCAGCGTTTCGAGGCGGGGGGGAAGCGGCTCCAGCGATGCTTGCACCTGGACCGCTCCCTGCCTACAGATGTATAAATCATAGCGATCTGGTGGAGGGCATCCTTCCAGCTCCAAGCATTTCAGCAGAGATAAAAGCGTGCTGCAAGCCCCGGGACATCAGCAATGCCACCTTTGATTAAAAATTTACCATCGTGAGCCCTGCCCGGCTCCTGCACAGGCAGGGGCTCAGCACCCTCCTGCTGCCAGGGCTCTGCCCTTGCCCCGTTTGTCTGGGGGAGGCTTTTTTTTTCCTCCTCCAGGGCCTGGTTCCTCTTCTTTTCATTGGCCTGGCAAGAAGGGAAGCCTCATTGAGAAAACTAATTTGGGTCTGCACTGATGTAAAGGCAGAGGAGTCAGCGGATCGGAGCTTTCCGCTCAGGTCCGACCCCGGCTGTTCTCCAGATGTGAAAAGAAAGCAATTAATTCCTTTAATGGGCCAGGCGTACAAAAGAAAGGGTGGGAGGGGAGCAGGCTGGGTGCAGATCAGCAGGTTTGGGACCTTTAATTGCTTTTTATTCATTGATGCTTCGAGGATGCTGCGCCATGCTCTGCAGCCCTGATTAGACGAAGTCTATTACCGGGTTACCAAAACGATGCAAAATCAAGGCAAAAAGTCACTCACGGAGTTCATGTTTCTACACATCTCCCTGCTCCAGCTGCACCACAGCCCTGCCAGCCTCCTCTTTGCAAGCCCTTCCCAAACCCAACCCCATGGCCAGCCCCTGGGCTTTGCTGGGAGGAGGCGAGGCGGGGGAAGGATGCGACCCACGCCGTGCACGTCTGCTGCCTGCTGGTTCCTTCCTAAGCGCCTCTGGGCTTCTCTCGCAAACCCGCTCATCTCTGCTGGGAAAAGCCTCCTTTCAATTCTCCTCTCGTTAGCTGCTCCTTAATGTTTCATATTCCTGCCTGGGATCTGGGGCTTAGCATCGCCTCTGAAAAGCTTCTCTCGCTGCCCTCCCTCAGACCCCGGGATCAGGAGAGAAGCATCATTAGAGTAAACCTGGGATAAAAATACAGAAACCCGGTATCGTTGGGAGATTTGGGGCTTTGCCTGCTAAGGAAGCCCTTCAAAAGCCAGGCCTTGGTGAAATCATCCCCTCTCAGACACCCAGCCTTGTTTGCACCTCCGCTCTGCAGCCTCTCCTGCTCCATACCCCAGCACGTGAAGCACAAATCCAGCCTCATTTGTTTAATGCAAGCAAGGGGAAGGATAAGGCCACGGGAAGAAGGGCATTTCTTCTGCAGTAACCATGCTCCAAGGAAAGATTTTGTTCCTTTTAAAGTGTTCATCACATCGAGCATCCTACACGCCCCTTGGGCAGGCAAGACTTCAACCCCCTTTTGTCCCCTGTAGGGGACTCGGTGGGGCTGATTTAGCCAGATTTTGGCCTAAATCACAGTTAATTTCCTGCCGTGGGTGCACTCCCTCTCTTTTACAGCCCTCCTTGTCCTCAGCAATCAGATCCCTGGTGGTTCGAGGGGAAGCAGAGCCTCTCAGCCCCTCTCAGTCCCAGGCAGGTCCCAGGGGATCAATGGGATTTGGGGCTCACGTCCACGTTCCTGCAGCTCCGGAGACAGGGTTCGTATTTCTAGCTTTTAACAGCAAGCACGAGGGCTGCAAACTCATTCTTAGTTATCCTTGTTATTATTATTTAATGAAAGCTGAGAGTCTCGTGCTGCAGCAAGCCTCCAGGCCCTGGGACTTCACCGAAAACCCCCGAGAGTCCAAGTCCCTGGGGCAAATAATGCTCCGTGCCTCCCCCCAGCACCCGCATCCGTCTCCTTTCTGCGATGTTCTGCTAATTGTGATGGATGCTCTCGTGGTGCTTACACGGGGAGCCCAGTGATGAAGCCCTAATGGAAGGCAATACGTCTATTAGAGATGTAAAATCACCCAGGCTGCTGGCGATTCCTCACTTTAACGGCAGCCCAGTGGATCGCCAGGATCTCCAAGGGGGGATAACAGCTCATGGTCCTCAGCCTGTATTTGAGGTGGGGGCAGCAAACCCCCAGGACATCCCTGATTTATGGAAGCCTGCCCTGAATTCAGAGCTACCCAGCCCTTACCCCGCACGCTGCCTCAGCTTATTCCACGAAACCAGGCTGTTCCCTCTCCCTTCACAGAATTATTCCCGCTCCCCGGAGGTGCAATGCCACAGAAAAGCTAATTATGGCTAATTTTCGGAGACGGGGGCTGGGAACAGCTCCAGAGCTGGCTGCAGGATGCCAGGGCACAGGTTGTGTCTGTGTTGGGGGCAGAGAGAACATCATTCACTTTGCAGCAGATAAAGCCAGGAATTACTAAAGCTGGGTTTACAGGACTCACCGTCACCTCCCCAGCTGCACCTGGGATCCTTTATATGGGAAAGTTTGCTCCAAAATGATCCCGTGTAAAGACTTTTATTTCAGAACTAAAAAATGAGAGTTAAAACATTTCTATTTCTCCCTCTTCTTCCAAAGGCTTTTATGACAACACTTTGACTTTTCAAACAAAATTATATCCCTCCAGGCTTCTAATTGTGCGAGTGAATCTCATAGAAGCACCCGACTTATTTCCAAATGCTATTAAACATAAAAGCCAATACTGCAGCTGGCAGACTCCAGGATTTACACAGTGGGTTGTCAGCAGCCAACTGTCCACTCGTGTTATCACGGCCCTCACCCACAGATACTTCCACCGAAGGGTTTTCCCATTAGCAGGAGGGGTAATTAGGGGTCTGTACCTGCCGTGGGGTGTCCCCAATCCGTGCAGGGTGCCTGCCATCCCAGCTGCAGGCACCAATTCCCTGCCCACTGTGCAAAACCAGCAGGGATCAGCCCCTGCCCCGCACACAGCATCAGGCCAGGTGCTAGGAAGCACAAATACAATATATAGGAATTTATCAGGTCTTTACATCGCTCAGCTTCCCCTCCAAACACTCACCGTCGTGCCCCATTGTGCAGCCAGCCTTTTATTCTCAGCCTGGCTTTGCAGGGAGGTCGGTGGCTGTGGCTGAGCATCCCTGTCCCCATCCCCAGCTGGCAGCAGGGAGCTCTCACCCCGCTATTTGAGCTGGCAGCTGCAATAATTAGCGTCTCCAGGCCTCTTTTAATTGCTCACAAGTGGCTGCAAGTGGGCGTCGTGGGTGCTCCAAGCGTGTCTGCTGTTTGCCCTCCAAGCTGCAGCTGCCAAAAGGGGGTTGAAAGAAGCAGGATTGGAGACGGTGGGGTTTGAAATCCATCCACCTCCTCTCCAAACCTGCCAGCTCTCAGGCGTTGGGAATCTGCAGATCATTAATGCCCGTTAGTGGCATCCATGGACTGCCCTGTTAAGCCAGACGGGAAGGGCAGCACCCACAGGCTGAGTTTCTCTGGCTCTTGGGGCCACGAATTTCATCTAAGTTTAGCAGGGAGTCCTTGGCAAAGGCGACCTTTCCACGGTCCTTGCCTTATGTGGAGGAAACCTCCCACCTGCTGGGGGGGTTGAGCCAATCCATCACCCTCCCTGCAATAAAAACCTCAAACAGACCCAAATTCTCAGGGGGAGCCAGAGCTGCTCAATTTTTTTTATTTCTTGTCCACAACCTTGGGGTCTCAACACTTCATTTTTTCTGCTGGAAAGGGGGAAGACGGCTCTCCCTTGCTGCTGATACTCCTACAGCACAAAATTTGCACGTTAAAGGCAAAAATGCATGGGAAATGAAAAATAAAGGAGAAAACGCACGGGAGCCCAGGGCAAGCCTCCAGCCCTGGTGTGCGACAGCATCTCCTGCCCCAGCCCGAGTGTGGGAGCAGATGGCTGGGAAGGGGAGCAGGTGGAGCTCACTGCTCCGTCGCTTCCCCTTAGAGAGAGACAGGGGGAGAAGAAAAACCAGAGTGCAATTGCACGGGGGAGCAGAAGGACTGGTGTTAAGGCTGGATAAAGGCTGGTGGAGGAGGATTGCCAGGGCACTGCTCCCTGGGTGCTCGGGCAGGCACAGGGCAAGCTGGCGGCACCGAGACCTCTCCTTGAGCAGGGAAAAAACCCTTCGTGCCGTGCTGGATTTCAATCCCCACCTTACAGCGACCAGCGAGTGGCTCCAGGCAGCCTCAGGGGGAGCAAATCAAGCTCCGTGCCTGGGCTGGAGGAGAAAGAGAAGCTCAGGATCCAGCCCGTGGGGCAGGGGATGCTCCGCACCCTGCGCCTTGCTCGAGGTCCTGGGTTTGTCACCTCCCCGCGGTGACATCCAGCAATCCAAGAGGCCAGCAGACAGACGGGGCAGTGCCCACCCCGCTCTCCCCCCGGGATGACACACGCGTGCCTCCTTTCTACGCACTTTCCTCAAATAAACTCATTATTTCCAATGCAAACATAATAAAGACGGCATAATGACTTCCTGGAACATTCACATTTTAATAAAAATTATAGAGGGGAAGAGATATGATGTGGCACCTGAAATTGAAACCCAGCTATTTCTTCCATCTTTATCATCCCCAAAATGTAATATTTTGACATTTAGAGAGAACTGCAGCATTGTGATTTCTTTTTTTTTTTTTTTTTTCAAACATATTTTATCTTTCCCTGTGTATTAGGCAAGCTCTTCTCCATTTTCTAATTTCATTAACTGGCACCGAGAATAAACCCCTTTATTTCCCCCTGAATCCACCCACTCACCATTTTCCCATTCAGCAGAGCTCTGCGTGTAAGACATTTTTCAAGCACGATTGCTCGGAGAGGAACGCCCCGGGAAAGGAGCACGCGGAGCCCGGGAGCACCCCAGGGCCACGGCACCAGGATCCCAAGGTGCTTGCAAGGAAAAGCATCTCCAAAAGAAACAACTCCGAGTTTAAAAAGCCCTGGCTGGAGGGAAAAAAAAAAAAAAAAAAGAACAACAAAAACACAGCACAAGCCAACGCTGGGAAGTGATGGGACAAGGAGAGCAAAGCAGCAGGAGGCCGTTTGTGTTCATGTCAACCCTGGTGGAAAACCTCTTTTAAGAGCCTGATGTGTAAGGAGCTCTGTGATATATGGCAAGGGCTGAGAGCATCGTCTCATCTCACTTGTTTGTGTTTCGGGGGAAAAGTTGCAGTTCTCGGCGCTGACAGGTTTTATTTTTAAGCTTCGAAATAGCAGGGATGGCGAGGCTGCTTCTCCGGCAGGAGCCCTGGGAAGGCTGAGCCGTACGGATCGCTGCCTCCAACTTTAATTAGGGGGGGGGCAGAGATGAATCTGCCGCCTGCACTTTGATCCAGGGGATCTTCAGCTCCGGAGCTGAATGGGTCCTACTGAAAACAAGTGTAAAAACCAAATCCTTTGTTGGTGCTCACAGCTTGCGAGGCAATTCAGCTGTGTAATCCTTTCAGAAGAGCCGTCCCCGCGGAGCTGGCAGCGTCCCCTTCCCACGTCAGCCAAACCTCGCAGGAGGGTCCTTGTTCTTACGGGATGTGGCCGTGGCAGATTGAATTTTCCAGGGGCAGGAACCCACCAACACCCACCGGGATGCCACAGCATCCCCAGAGCACTGCACAGACAAATCTGCAAGGAAAGGGGCAGCTCCTGAAACCCCCCTGCGGCTCCTCTGCTCAGCGCCGGGAGCTGCAACCAAAAGCAGAATTTGGCAGTGGAAACCTGCCTGCGGTCCCTCGATCTGCATCGTGCCCGTGTTCGTGGCTCTGCAGCCTGAAGAAGACATCATGGAATTAGAAAGAGATCTCGGAGGAGGAAGGAGGATGATTAATGCCGCAGAAGGGGCAGGGGTGTGATTCGGCGAAGTAATAAAAGAAATACAGATGGAATAAAATCCTCCCTTGAAGCCTCATTCATCCAGATCTAAAAAAGGTGGATCCGTGCCACCTAAATCAGGGCTTCCTTGGCCAGAAGAGCGGGTAGATAAATAGATAGATAAGGCGCCTGCTCTGCCTCCCTGCCTTCCCTGGGTCACGCTGAGGTTTATCACACAGGCACTGCGCCAGCTCCTCGCACGTTTCCCGTTATCCATCACCCCAAAAGCAGCACTAAAGAACAGCCAGGGATCTAGGACCAGCAGGGTTTGGGAGGATTGGTGACATGAGACATCACTTCATGAGCATCATGCTCTAACCGAGGGTCTGGGGGTGGGGGTGATGGGGTGGTCCAAGGGGCAAATCCAGGGGGGCAGCTTCGTGCTGGGGTCCCCAGCAGCCTGGGATGCAAACAGATCCCTATTCTAGAAGAAAAGTTGATATTCCAGCTTATTCTCTGGCTTCACGTTGAAACGAGGGAGATCTGTAAAGTTCTCCAGGACATGGATGCTCTGGAAGGGGGGGTGGTGGAAAATCGAGATGGGCAATGTTGGTGTTACACCTCTGTCCCCATTCAGAACAACTCAGATTTTCTACGGCAGCTTTTGGAAACCTCACCCCGCTTCCAGGGTGTTTTTGAGAAGCCAAAAAACCACGTCCCTGCTGCTGATGTAACAACATTAAATATGAACAGGCAACCTGACACCGAATCTGTATCCCTCTGTCAGACAGGATTTGAAAGAGAATGAATTGAAGCCAGAAAGTTGAAAAAAATACATTTTTGGTTTTCTCTTACTTCTGTCCCCAGGCTTTTAAGCCACTGAACCTCGCTGGGCAGGATGGATGATGCCTTGTCTCTGCTGTGGGTTGCAGGAGGGCAGCAGGGGGGTCGGGTGTGGGATGGCACCAGCGAGAAACCCCATAACCCACCCAGACTGGCAGCAGCACCCTGGGAACCCCATCGATTTCTCTGGCCCATCTTTTGATGCTGCACACATCTGTGTCGGCATGGGGATCGAAATCAATAAGACAAGAATCTTCTATTAAAGCAAACACACAAAAAATGTATTTTGGAGGCAGGGGGTGGTTTTTTTTTGCTCTTTGGGAAAAGCGATTCTTCACCGATCCCAAACAAACCACGAAGAGGCACTTTGAACTATGGTAGCTGAGGAGGTGTAATTTGTCAGGAAGGAGGAAAGAGACACGGAATGAAATAAAGTAAAATAAAACAAAAATCAGGTTGACAGAGGAGAGGGAGGGGCGGTCTTCGTGCTAACCCAGCAGGGAGGGGGGATTTTGCTGCCTGCCATGGGGTCACCAGGCACAGCATCCTCCCGCATGGACGTTTCCCAGCTCTTCACCACCTCACTCCTGGGGACAAAACCATTTCTCCCACTTTGCAGAGCCCAGACGGGAGCGTGGATAAGCAGGGACAGGGACGGGGGCTGTGCCATCCCCATGATTGTGCCGGTGATTGGGTGATTTATCGCCACCATTCGTGTGGCCATGGAAGACAAATGGAGTTAATAAAGCCACCCGTCCCTGCCAGAGACATTTATTATAAGGCTGGTGCAATCCTTCCCCTTTCCATCCCTGCCCTGGCATCAGCTTGGGCCAAGGAAAAGCTCCCAGGAGGTGGCTGGAGCATCTCACCCCAAGCATCCTCCTGGCCCTGTGCACCCACAGAGATGCAGAAACCCTTGGAGCAAGAGCAGAGAGGGGCATTGGCCTCTCGTGGTTTCTTTTCAGGGAGCTTTTTCTTGCTTCTTGAGGCTTTGACTAAAATTTCAGGGGAAATCAGACAGAGATTTGGCGTCCTTTTCCCAGGCTGGGCCCGCTGGGGGATCCGAGGCCATTGCTGCAGCTTTCCCTGAGATGAGACAGGACAAAAGCAGCCACAGACCTCAACGGCCTCCGATAGGGATCTTAATAATTCTAGTCCCACTAATCCTCCCGAATTAGTAAATACAGCCTCATCCTATTTGGAGATATTGCGCTACCCAGGGGTTTCTAATAAGCTGATAGAAAGAAAGAGCCCGAGTAGCTCAGCTTCTAAATAGCAGCATCGGGTAGTGCCTAACGAGCCCTTCCTGGCCCAAAGGGAGCCTCTGATCAATCCACATTAGGCAATTCCCTGCCTTTCTTTCCGTTTACCTCCTCAATAATCCCCTCCAGCAGTTAATCAGCACTCCACATTCAGAGTCACTTCAGTTCCATTGGATTTTCCTAATGTTGTTGGCACGTTAATATTTAATAGCTCTTGGCCTCGGCCCTACAAGAGCCAACGGAGCTGGGATTTGGCTTTTGTTTCAGGGCAAATCTGAGGAGTCCCAGGGGCAGACCCTGGGAAAAGCAGCTCACGGCCTCGAGCAGCAGCCTCAAAAAACCTCCCTGGGCTTCCCCTGCTTCACTTAAACACCCCACAAACATCTGGGCTGGCCCTAAATGCAGAGCAGCAGCTCAGGGATTGCGCTCAGGCAGAATGCCCCCTTGGCTCCTGAGTGAAAGGTGAAATAGTCTCAATATAGTGAGATTTTTGGTGGATTTGGGGGGGTTTCAGACCTCGGTGCTGCTCCTCTCCCATATCTCAGCATTGGCTGGGCCCTCAAAATACGAGAGGAATTTATGGCAGGCAATCCATTACCCAGCTGTAACGACGACTCTTATTAAATATGAATTGTGAGATAATGAACATTTTAATTTTATGTATCCCTCTCTCTCTCTCTCTCCCCCCGCCCCAACTTCTTTTTAAATAAATGTTTAAGCATCCTTCAAACTGCGTTGGCAGCGTGGCGACGAGCAGGTTGATTTAATCTGCAGCTCCCCCCCCCTCCTCGCCAAGCAGGAAATCTCTCATCTGCATCTCACAAATCTCTGCCGAGGGAAGGAGGGGGGATTAAAGCACGCGAGGAGCCCATCCAGCTCTTACCTCCCTTCTCACGTTTTTTGGAAGTCCTTCAAGGAGTGCTATGAAGACGTGATTCATGCTTTTTAATCTCTCTTGTCCTATTAACTCTTTATAACCTGAGCCTGATGGAGCTGCCCTCGATGCCTTTTTGCAGGGTTTCCTTGCAGGAAGCATCCCCCCCAAATCCCACACAGTTTGGGGCTGCTTAACCCTGAGCTGGCACGGAGCCCTGGGGAGCAGGAAGAAATTAAATCTCTTACAAATCTCCCATTGCAAAGCCTGGTGAGCACTGGGGGGGTCTGGAAAGGAGCCACGGGGGCCCTGGCTAAGGTCACCTGCAGGGTGGTCCTGAAGGAGCAGAGCTTGGGGCTCAGCACCGTGCCCGGAGAGGTCTGTGTCTGGGAAAGGTTGCATTGAAGGAGAATGATTTACGCTTAATCCTTGCAGTGGAAAAAATAAATAAATAAATAGATAAATAGCAACAGCAGTAGCAAGCTCTTTGTGGAAAAAAAAAAAAAAAAAAAGGGCCTGGAGATCCGTACAGAATAAACATCAGCGGAAAATCTAAATAATAACCACGCGACTTGAAAAAAGCCGCCGGAAAGCCCTAACTCAGCAAAGCCCTTAAGCCCTCAAGTGGTCGGCCGAAGCCATCCGGATGCTTCGTGAGCTGCGAGCTCCTCTGTAGTGCCAGCCAGCTGCCAACCCAGGATGAAAGCAGCGCACCTGAGGATGCAATGCAACCTTCCAAGCTATTTCCTTGGCTTCAGGAAGCCTTCCGGAGAACTGCTACCCATTTTCTCTCCAATTCAGCCAAACGTGTTTTTTTTTTTTTAATTTTACACTTACAGGCCTGACCTGCCTGGCTCTGTCCAGAACTGGAGGATCCGCAGCCGCCCGGAGCCGTGCTGCAGTAAATTGGTGCCATAAAGCATCGGCCGCGGTGCTCGTGCTGATATACGGCTCTCCTGATTCTCAGATGGAGAGCAGACACGATTTCCTGAGCAGAAAGCTCCCCGCTTCCAGCTGGGATGTGCTGAAATCGGGTTTGGGGAAATGTTGGAGTGAGCACTTCCCAGCCTGGGCATCCCCCTGCAGAGCCACCGCGGGCACAGGGAGCTCTTAGATGGGGATTTGGCTCCCTCTGTGGTGTGGCAAGTAGGAAAAGGAAAAATCCCTTTCTTTTTGCTACACTTTTTTAGGGTGAACCCGCATCACACCACGCTGAGATTTTGCTAAGGCCAGCCCTCGCCCAGCAGAGCATCGCACTTTTGGGTTAACAGCACCGAAACGCTGGGGTTTTGTGGCCCGAGCTGCAACAACTTGATTGCATTCGGTTGTGTGTCCGTATCTGTACGTCGTTTTGGTTTCTCCCCTTGTTTAAGGAAAAATATTATTGTGTTTAATACAAGTTATTTCTTCCTTTCAGTTTATGCTGATGAGTTCCCATTCAGTTCCTGTGGGTGCTTTCGCCCAAATGAAAATTACAATATCAAAATAAAAATCAGCTAATGTGGGAGAATAAATGGCCCAGAGAGCATCAAAGAAAATGTACGAAGAGCGAATAATAAACTATCATAATTTCTCAATTCTATCTGTCCATCCATCTAATAACTATCTGCTCGCCAGGAGGAATCTCAATTAGCTGTTGGGAGGGTTTTTGTGGGTGTTTTCCCTGCCCCAAAGCTCTCACAACTCTTCCATACCAGCTAAGCAGCCAGAGGGAGACCTGGCCAAGGAGAGCTGAGATCCTAACAAGGGGCAGGAGAGCAAATGGAAGGCCCTGCCGGTGGGCTCTCTGGAAAAAAAAAAAAAAAAGAAAAAAAAAAGCGGGTTCTGCCCCAAATCTCATCTTCACCTCTGATCTCGAAGCATCCCCCTACCCCCATGTATGAAATCCCCCCCAGCAGCCACGTGGGCTGAGCTCTTAGCCCCAGCTCCCGCTGCTCAGAACCACCAAATGCCCCAGGCAGCTGTAATTAAGCAGGATTATAACGAATTTACCACATGCCTTTTCACCCACGCCTATCAACCCCCCCGATTTTTTATTTACAGTCCCCACGCAGACGTGTGTGCGCACGAGGAAGGGACACAAAAGGCAAAGGCTTCTTTTTTTTTTCACCATTATTTGTGTCAAGCCTCACATCAGGGCTTTCTGTCTGCAGCTGATTATAGGCGTCGAATTGAATCCTAACGGGAGACAGAGAGAGAAATTAAGCAAAAAAAAAATAAAATAAAATTACAGGGGCTGTAATCCCCACCGAACAGCCTCGCTGGGATCGCCGCGAGATGAATCCGTCCTGGGCTGCCATTCCTGGCTTTTTGTTTACCAAGCAGGTTGACAAAGCATATTTATGCAAATTGGAGCCCGGCTGCTTTTTGCTGTTTATTAATTAGCATCTCATTCCGGCCGTGTAAACCAGGCCCGGGGAATTTGTTGGATTTGATCAATGGTTTGATTTCCCCCCCCTCTCCACGCGCACACACAGGTCTTTAACAAGGTTTTTAGGTTGAAGGCGAAGCACCTCGCGTAACACGGACCTCGTGGGGCTCCTGAGCTTGCTCCGTGCCACAAACTTTTTATCTCAGGGGTAAATTTTTGCCTTTTACAGCAGAGCCAGGTCCGTGCTGGGCTCCCAGCAGCCTTCCCCTTCTCCCCATGCCTCTGCCTTCCCCTGATTCCTGCAGAATGTCTCCTTTTGCTCGATTTACCCGTGTTTTTACCAAGACCTGCTGCCTGCGGGGACACCCCTCGCCCACCGAACACCCGCACGCCTTTCCAGCCGCCTCCCCTGCAATTTCTGCACACACGCGGCCCCGCCAAGCGGGCCTAAACACTGCAATTTGCCAACTGCTTTCAGCCCAAATTGCCGGCAATTTCCCCGCGGCACCAAATTGCAAGGCGAGCATGAGGCCGGGGTGGGAGCCGGGGATGCTGCGGGTCCCGGGCGGTGGCACTGTCCCCCTGCCACCCATCCCATCCCATCCCATCCCATCCCATCCCATCCCATCCCATCCCATCCCATCCCATCCCATCCCCGTGTCGAGCCCCCAGGTGCACTTTGGATACAGCAAGTCTCCCCGGACGGTGCGTAAAGGCAGCTTTTTGCGGTGCCAAAATAAACCAGGATCCCAGTTTAAACTGGGACGCTTACTGGGCTCAGTGCTACGGCTTTCAGGCTGCTTTATCCTGGCATTCAGGCTCCCCTGAACACCGATTTTGTGATATTTGTTGTGATACTGCCATGGGCAGCCCTGCTTGGGTCCATTTTATTGCCCTAACACCACTCATCCCCGTCCCTCTCCCATCAAATCAGCCTGGTTTTTCCCCCACACCCTCTGCAGGATGCTCCCCTCAGCCGGTGCTGGGATCCTGTGATTTATTTCACTTTATCACAACTGGCCTTGCTTTCAGAAAAAAAACACGCTGCAGTCGGAAAGAATGTATTAATAATTACGGAGCGCATGATAATTGCTTCCAAGGCAGTCTGAAGGAAATCTTTTCTCCCTCCTGCTCTGATTACACAGTTATTTCACCAGCAAGTGGAAAAGTCAACAAGTGTCAAGTGTGGTGGTTAATTCCCGGGCCGATAGCATTTATTAAAATTGCTAATGAATCTAATAATTAAACACATAAATATAAGTTACCTCAGGTATTAAATCTAATTACTGGGACGGCAAAAATCCATTTTTGGTGCATATGCATAATAATGTATGGGCAAAGTTAATTAGAAATGTCCAGATCAATATTTGAATAATTCTTAACCAGTGGAATCCCTGTCTGAGGAGCGGGGCCGAGCACTGCGAATAAGTTATATTTTAGGAACGAATGCGTTCTCCTGATGGAGTTTGTCCCGGTAAATTAATAATACTCCAGTAAAGCTGCAAAATAAATGACAAACCTGTTTGCCTGAACATTGCCCTCGGGGAAACCATCAATATCCTTGGTCGGCAGCCTCGGAGGGCAGACCCAGAGCTCTGCCTCGGCTCGTGGCCAGCTCCTGGGCTCACAGCTTTGGGGTCTGGGATGGATTTGGGGCTGCATCATGGCATTTCGGCACAGGCACTGCTGGCACAGGTCTGCCTCGGCACAGCCCAGCTTTTCCTGGAAATACGACCTTGGTGGTGATCCAAGAGCTGTGCGGGTGGGAGCCGGTGCTGATTTACACCTCTCTGGTCCCTCTCCAACAACACCAGCTTTAAACTCAGGGGTGCGATTCCCAGGGAGAGTTTCCAGCTCCAGCAGAACATCCTCACTGGTTTTAAGGGCTGGGACCCCGCTTTGCAAGGAGCAGGAGCCACCCAGAGCCTGATGCTCAAGGGAGGGCACAGGAGGGGATTTTATCCCCCCATATCCCATTCATCCACCCGCATCAGCCCCATGCATCTCCTCTCCTCTCCCCAGCTAAGGATCAGAAGGAGAGAAAAGAGCAGAGAGCCGTGTTCTGCCTGCAGCAGCTGCCACACGCCTTGCTTTCCGTGCTGCTAACAGGAGCCTCCACCTTTTCCCTCGCCCCAGCACGCTCTCCCCTTGATTATTCATCTCGGCTGACGGGAGATAAAACAGATGTAAGTCGGCGCAGGACTCGAGCACACATCTTAAATCATCTTGTCTGCTCGGCACACGCTGGCAGAGCAGGAGCGATGCTCGCAGCGCAGCCGGCCGCGCTGTTTCGGTGCACATGAGTGATTTGATTGCCGGGTTTCTCCCGTGTGTTACTGGCCCGGCGAAGGGAAAGTTATTCAGTCATGGGTGAAATCGTTATGGGTAAATCTCTGCTCTGAATTACACGGGGGTAAACCCATTGAAGGGTAACTCAATTGAGATCAATGGCCCAAGTTTTTCGCTTGCCTTTTCCTCCCAGTAACGGGCTGTGTAATATTGCTGAAGTCACAAGTGATACCGCTGATGCTCACAGCTGACAGGCAAATCTGATCCACCGCCTTTCCAATATTTTGCACCATGCATTTTACGAAAGCGGCGCTTGGGTGAGATGATTAGGACCTAAACCATCCCCACCACGGTGCCAGAGCAGCACCAAGGGCTGGATCTGCATCCCTGCTGCCCCCTGCGTGCCCCCAGCACGGCGCTGAGCACCTCCTGCCAGGGGCTTTGCCCAAGCACGAGCATCCCTGCGATGCCCCACGGCCATGCAGGGACAAGGGGGACAGCAGGGACCTTCTGCCTTGTCATCGCGGTGGGAAAAGTGATGTGAGGACTGCTGGAAGAAGAGAGCCACCTTCCCCCTGAGGTGGCTGCTCAGAACCTTTTTGGTGTGAGATGGCGTTTTGTTTTTAGAGCTGTGCAGGAAAATAAATAGATGAATGAATAAATAAAGAAAACCTCTCGTCCCACAAGAAATATTGCGTAAATAGAGAAGACAGGCAAAGACGCAGAGGGAAAAAGAGAAGCAGCAGCGAAAAGAGGTGCCTAAAGTCACCAAGCTGCAGTTTCTCAGGTCCCAAAAAGAGGCACAAAGCGAGGGCCTGGCAGGCTCTGGGGACACGGCTCTGTATGGGGTCAGCACCCGTGTCCCCAAGCACTTCTCCCTTGAGTGCCACTCGCCAGCTACGTGGCAGCGATTGAAGCCTGGTGCTCATTAAGAGAGAGGAGCGAAGGTGGAGTGGAGATGCTGCTAATTGCATTAAGCCCACGGAAAGGGGTGGTGGGACGCTGGAGACTGCTAAATTGGAAGCTGTTTGGAGTGCTAAGCAGCCTGGAAAGAGCCAATTGAGCAAAGCCACCAGAAAACGGGGGTAATCCAGGACCACTTTTTTTCTGAAGTGGATTTTATGTGCTAATCAAAGGCAGAGGCACAGCTGCTGTGGCTCCGTGTAATTACAGACACAGGAAGCAGGTAATTCAGGAGAAAATTGGAAACCCCAAGGATGTTCCTGCTGCCAGGTGGATATCATGGGGGCTTGGGGGAAAAGTCTTGGGGAAGGGCTTCGGGGCGAGCTGCAGGCAGGCCCAACCTAGGGTCAGAAGTTTAATTGCCCGTTTTGATGACAGCTCACTGAAAAAAAGAGCTATAAAGGCAAAACCACCCCTGCACGGATGCGCCAAGCACGCAGGAGGCACGAGCAGGGCGGTGCAGGCAGCCAAGGGGACAGAAGCTGTTGAGAGGTGACAAAAAAAAGCCATGGGGTTTGAGCCCTGGTAGCCCTTGGGGTTACAATATCTTACCCGGTTTAAGCCAGGATCCATCCCCAGCCCCTACCCGACCCCTTCCCTGCAGCGAGGGCAGCCAAATTCAGGCAGAAACCACGAGGGATTTCTGGAGGTGGCAGACAGCGACCACCCCGCTCCATCACCGCCGCATCAATTCGACTCCAGAGCTCGAGAGAGCTTCCATTTAGTTGTAAATTTATATGTTTTAGATTATACGCTGCAAGTGCAAATAAATTCCATGTATTACCCAATACTCTTTGATTTAGTCAACAACGAGCAGGTATACTTCAAAGCAATATGCACCGCGAGAAACAAGAATTATGAACAGGTCTGCGGCTTTCCTTTTTCTCCTTCTTTTTTTTCCCTTTTTAACCTGTTACAGGCCATCCAGACACCATTATCTCCTAATAAATATCCCCCCTGACACAGCCATCATGTAGCTCATTATGGCCCCTGCAGTGCATGAATTACACGGCCGAGGTTCGTAGGACTATGAGGATATTTATGGCAGGCCGTAGCGTTTCTTAGGAAAATATCGATTTGTTAACAACCGAATGACTGGCTGCCCATTAAATCAGAGCGCTCTGTTGCACACCCCCGGTGCTCGCAGAAGCACAGGTTTACTTTTTTTTCCAGTTTTACGCCTATTTTGGTTGTAAAGTGCTGCTGGAGGGGTGGGGGGGAGAGGAAGGGCAGAGGCACAAAGCGGTCGGCGGCTCCTGGGGTTTTATCCGAAGCCCGTGCAGGTGATTTATTCGTGTTCCTGAAAGCCACCAGAGATGAGAGGTGACGTCCCCCATTTGGGACAGGAGCAGTGTCACAGAGATGCAGAGTCCACCCCATCAGGACCACGCTGATTTACGGCAGCGGGGCTGCTCCTTGCCCTTGCTGCAGCCCCCCCAAAATCTCCTTGCAGGACCCCAGGTTTGTGCAGCTCTCGGGGAGGGAAGAACCTGTCCCACTGGGGATTTTTTTGTAGATTGGGAGGGACAAGGGGCTGTAGCACCATCTCGGGACTTTCCAGCTGCTAAAACAAGCTTTGCATTCATTATTCTCACACTGAGGCCTCGGATAGAAGCACAGGCAGCCGTGTATTTTTATTTTTTTGGATATACAGCTTTCTCCTTTTATTGATTGCTTGCTTTTCATTTTATATCCTTTCCCCTTGCCTGAAATGAGAAAAAAAAAAAAAGCCCCTGCCACAGGCCTTAAACTTTATACTCCTTCACTCTTCTCCTTTACCTAACGCCAAGGCAGCAGGAGCTGGCACCAGCCCGAAATAGGGGCAGGGGGACGGGGCTGTTCCCAACCTCTTTCCCTCAGGCAGCCTCCTCCTGCCGAGAGCTCATAAACGCTGCCAGCAGATATCGCAGCGCGGGTATTGATCTCTGTTTGGTGTTCTTCTCAGATCTAATTGCTCCCCTTGATTAAGGCATTTCGTGCCCGAGTGTGCCAGGAGAGGGACGCGACCGGCATGCAGAGCAGCGCCCTGCTAAAATCCCCAATGCTGCCCAATCTGCCCACCCCCCGGGAAATTGGGGGGGCTCGGGGCTGGGAACAGGGGAGAGAAAATGTCCTTAGGGGGAGGACAGCGAGAGGACAGAGCTGGATTAGCTCAGCCCTGGTATTTACCTCTGGCTACTGGGGCATCGGAGATAAGAGCGCACCCGCAGGAGGGTGGGTAGAGGGGGGGGATATTTTGGTGCCTGATGTGCTAAACAGGAGCCTGACCCCAAAAATCCCTTCCCATACAGGTAACCCTCAGTGACCCGCTGCTACACACAGATGTGGGAACCACGGGCATGGAGGGGATGAGCGAAAATCCCTGCTGGGGACAGGGAGCTCTGCGGGCACAGGGAAGGGGCCAGGCAGGATTCCCCAGCAGGGCAGAAGTTGGGAAAAGCAAACCCCAAAATGATCCCGCTCTGTTCCCCAGCCCAGGGATCGACCCCACAGCTCCGACTTGCCCCCCAAGTTTTGGGAAGCAGCTGCCCAAGATGCCGAGCACGCTGAGATCACTGAGATGCTGAGCACCAAAATCACTGAGATGCTGTAGATGCTGACAAAGGTCAAAAGTGATGCTCTGCAGGGTTCGGACCCCCTGGGGTCGGGTTTGGAGCTGGGCGAGGGGCTGCACATCCCCGTGCAGAGCTCCCACTGCTCCATCACAGCCAGGCTTTAACCCGACAGCGATGTCAGCAGCACTCAGAAGTGAAGTTTTCCAAACACGCGCTTAATTCAGAATTAATGGGATGATTTTTTTTCCCCTCTAAGTTAATTGAAAGGAAAAAAAATGATTATTAAACACAGAATTTGAGCTTTGACAACTAGGTAGTAAATATCCATCCAGCACATGGCTGCTAATTCCCAATAAATATGTTTCTTTCAATAACCAGCTGGTTTTAATTTAACAAACAAATAGCTGTCTGGTAAAATCCAAATTAATTGACTGTTTGGAGACCTTAATGGAAAATAGCAGTTGTGTTTCAGCCCCCACTCTGGCCTGTGTGACCCCCCCCATCACAGCACAGCAGAAATGCGGGGTTGGATGCTGGCAGGGGAAAGCAAAACCCCGTGGGTCCCCCCAGAGCCCTTCCCGATGGCCACACGTGGCTCGTGTCCATCTCACGGCTGGGAGCAGCAAAGCTCTTTTTGGGTGCTGGCCAAAATCAGCTTGCTCACACCACATTGCCTCTTGGTCTCATTTCTGGCTGTTCCATGCTTTTGGGCAACAACAACGGGAGAAAATTAGCGGCGTGTGATTTGCAGGGACCCTGCCTCGCTCGGGAAGCCACGCGACGGTTTGTAGTTAAATAGAAAGGAATAAAAAAAAAATAAAAAATAAAAAAAATGTGAGTTATTTCCCATAAGCTGGTAGCTCTCAGGCTGTCCCTGCGTGGATGTGGCACCTAAAACCTGAGCAAGTTGCCAGCTCTGGTGCAGTGCCTCCACCCTGACCCCTTTTGGCCCCGAGCAAAACTGGGGACAGCGTCCATCTAGAAGGACAGCTGGTGCAGTCAGGATGATTTAGATCAGTCAGGGATCTTTGAGCCCTCTCCACATGATTTTTTGACTTTCCCTCAGTTTTCCCACTATATTTTTATAGCAGCCATATCAAGACCTGTTGATGGGCCAGCACCACCAGCAGAAGCAGCACGAGGCGCATTGAGCCCTGGAAGATATGCACAGAAGAGGATGGAGGAAAGAGCCCAGCGCCGAGGTGACCGTGGTAATTCTTCATAATCCTCCTGCTGATGGTTTGGCTTCACCTCTGAAGCTGCAGCAGAGGTGAAAGGGAGGGGAGGGATGGGGCTGAGTGCGCCTCCCGGCCTCTCTCGCTGCTCCAGCACAGGATCAGCGGATTAAATGACGGCACAAAAGACTTGCCAGACATCATGCAAAACTGTTTAATCAGAAAATTGCCTCTTGACCAGCCCGAGACTTTCCAGCTGCCATGGAGATCCCCCTGCCTTTGTGAAAGGGCTGCGGCAGGGCAGAGTTAAATATCTCTTTATTAAATCCGAGTGGCGAGGATACAGTGCCAGCCTGTTTGCTTATTGCACAGAACAAGCCGTGACCCCTGAGGTCCGGAGGTAGCGACGGAGCCGAGAATGAATTGCAGACACTTCAGAGAGGAGCGATGATTAGATGCGGGGTCAGCCCGCGTGCCCCCGCCTCCTCCCCAGGCTTTCGGCTGCAGGGTCCCCACGGGTGCGAATGGGAAGGGTCAGAGCCAAGGGACCTCCTCGGGGCTGCTGTGCCCAAGCTGCTGCTGTCAGCTGCAAACCCACCAGGACATGCTGCCTCCTGCCCCGACACAGAAAGGAATGCTTTGAAAGAGAAAAGCTTCATGGTTTTTCTCTAAAATCACAAGAAAAAGGAGAAAATTGCAATTACGTTACTGATGTCCCAGGGAGGGGAGAAAATCCCCCATTTCCTTTCCAGTTTCTGGAGGTGAGCTGGTAGAGGATGATGCACAGACACACAAACCAGCCCTCACCTCTCTGCAGGTCCATACGGACCTGATCCCGGCCAACAGATCGGGCTGGTCGGCCACAAAATCTCCTGTACCTCCAGCACAGCAAGGCTTGGAAACCTGGTATCTGGGAGCAGACCCCAGATTTAATCACATCCCGTTTCACAGCTGCAGTCAATTCCTGCCACGGCTAAACAAGCAGGTTGCAGCAGCCATGAGTGCGTTCTATTAATTTTCCTCGGGAAAATTGAGTTTTTACTATCGTTTTGGCAGAGATGCTGATCAAAACAATTACAATGAATTGGTGAGAAATTGAAAACGCCTGCAACGAAACTTTGGGACAGAAGGACACCACTCTGGACACGTCCAAAGCCATGCTTTTCGGCAGAGGTAGGTGCCCTGTTGTTTTTTTCTATATTAAGCATTGGAAAAAGTAGTTCAGAAGCAAATCATCTGAGCTTGTGGAAGGCTGAGCTTCCCCTTACGTTTCGGTATACCGACAGTCATGCAGCCAGGCAATTATTCAGAGCAGGAAGGAGAAAAAGCCCAAAAGAGAGTGAAGACGCTTCTGCATTAGAAATAATGGACTAATGCATAAAAATAGGAATTTAATTCCCCCTTACCTATTTGACTTTGGACAGTGCCCTCAGGAAAGAAAAAAATAAGTCGCACTCCAACAAGTTCGGCGCTGATTTATCTTTCTGTAAGGCAGTTTTATTTTTTTCCCACCTTTTTCTTGTCTGGAAGCTTTCGAGCTCCTGGTGGTGCCATACACAGACGTAAGGCCTGAGGTAGTGGTGCCTGAGCTAAATTAGCCCGAGCTTTATTATAACAAAATGAATTAAAATAATTGCTTGTTCCCTGCTGAAGTGCTCATTCTGGACTAGCTCAGTAGTTACACAAATGCCGTTCCCACTTGTTTTTCATCAGAATCGTGATATTAAACATCCACACAGCCGTACACCAATACACCAAATGCCTTTTTTTTCCTAGAAAAATCTGGTGTTTCCATGAATTGTTCACAGTATAAGGAATTTTCCACATCTGCTGAGCCCTGTCCCTGCCTGGGGGACAGGAGGAAGGTCCTGTTTGCATGGCTGTGGGGCTGCAGAGCACTGCATCCCACCCTACTCCTCCCCACAGCAGCTTAAGGCTCATTAGTGGGGTCCTCATTGAAATGAAACCCCAGTGACTGGGATTCAAACAAACTCAGCGGTGAAGGCTCAGAGTGATCAAAACAAATCAGTCAAGACACGAAAGAAGAAAGGGCAAAGCAGAGGTGTGGCGGTACATGAGTGATTTCCGTGCTTTATTTCCCCCCCCCCCCCCAGCCCTCTCCATCATTCCTTACGAGATGATTAAGTTCAGTCAGAAGCAACATTGTGAGTTTGATGGCTGGGAGATCTGAGGTGTGGAGCTGTCAGGAGACGCTCTGCGTTTAGCATCTGTAATAACTCGCAGGCACCGTGACACGAGGCTGCTCGGCACGCGCTGGTCCCCGAAAAGACGCCGACTGCTTGTCAAACACGGGGACGCTTCTGCAAGAGCAGAAAGCCCCGGGTAAGGGCAGAAGACCAAGGGTGAATGAAGCCTCACCAGAAGGACAGACAGGTAGGAGCCGAAGCGTGAATTTGCATCCATCTAAATGCAAGCCTGGCCAAGATTTTCAGGAGAAACAGGCAGAAATATGGAAAAAACAAGGACGAGGCGCTGCCTTGGAGCCTCAGCACTGCATCAAGCAATGGCCAAAGCCCTGTCTGGGAGCCGGGCCAGCTCCCCAAGCAGACACACGCAGACACAAGCTCAGGTTTTCAGCATTCTGTTCACACCCAGCCCCTGTGAACATCAAGCAATAACATCCACTGCAAGCAGGAGCAGGAAACAGGCTCTGCCGAGCGGGTCCTGCAGCGATTGCCTTCAGAAGATTTACTCTATAGAAAGAGGCCGGTGCATTGGCTTTACAAGCAAGGAGCTGACCTCACTGGGATATGAATTTAATGCTGAAAAAGTGCAGACGTTCCCTATAAGCTTTTTCTGGCGGTCAGACCTTTTGCTCACCTGTTTGGACCCCAGAAAGTGATTCTTAGCATGCATTTACCGAGACACAAAACCATTACCGCCACCACAGCTTCATTCCTCCGAACAAACCAAGGTACACGCACAGCAGCACTGCACACGAGGAGCTCTGCTGGGACAGAAACACAGCCTAAAAGAAGAAACGATGCCCTCTGCCAGCACCAACATCCCAGGTTTGTTTTAAGCACCATGTCCCAGAGGAACTCAAATCCTTCCTTTCCTCTCCAAAACACCTCCTCGTAGGCAACAGCTGCAGGAGGAGCTTTATGGACCCATCTACTTAAGATGCAATCTGGTTTATTGCCAAAATTGTCCTCGGCATTTTGACAAAAGTAGAACTTGCCCGTTTACTGTTGCAGGAGGTGAGCGAGCACTGAAGCTCAACCGCTGCCCACCCCGTGTCGGCACCAGCACCGCGCAGCCACCCCACGGGCTCTGCTGCAACACTCGCCTGCCCCGTGCTGGGAAGCAGGGTTGGAAATAACCCCAGGATTTAACAAACCATCACCCCAAAGAGCGTGCCCACGGAGGAGACGTCCCAGTTGCAGGTGCCCTGGGTTGCTCCATCTCTGATCAGGACCAAGGATAAATCTGAAGGATAAAGCTGAATGTCAAACCAGTCCAGACAGAAAAAAAAACAATTACAACACTTTCTAACTTCACTTCCTTGGCACCGGTTCATCTTTGGTGGCTTTTGAAGAAGACAGTTATTTCATCACTCCATCCAAGCTGGCACTAAACATAAACTGCTCTTTTCCTACAGGTTTCTCAGGTACAAATCAGCAAAAGTGCTTTGTAATTTATTTGAAAGAAAAGAGTTATCTTATTTTTTAATGCCCTAAACAGTTACGTTTAGGATTGTTTGGGAAGAGCGAAGGCACAGAATCCATTTTCATGTTCTGTTACGTGAAGGCTCCCCAGGGGAGTTCTGGTGCATGCACCCCCAGCCTTGGTGTCCTGCAACCCCTGGCTCCCTAAAATCCTCCCTGCTCTCATTTCTCACCCGGGCAGCAAACAGTCCCTCGCCCTGCGCGTGGAGCTGGGGATGCTGAGAAGTCTTTAGGCTCTATTTATGGCTCTGCAAATGATTCAGTGAGTGACCTCGAGGAGAGTCCTTCCCCCCAGTGTGAGTCAAATCCTGTGCGCACTCACAAGTGCATCTGCCATCAGCATGAGTGCACTTATCCTGCGCCCGCGCTGGTGTAAATATGAAGAGAACTTGGTTCTCCTCTTCAGTCCTACCCTCTACCCTGCTATAAAATGTGACTCATACTGGCAATTCTCCCAGCGGAAGGTTGTAAGGCTAAATTAATGTGTGCAGAGTGTGTTGAGATGCTGAAAATTGTTTTATGAATGCAGGGTATTAATAATATTAGTGTAGTTACCGTAGAAGAGGAAGGTGATTTAGTGCTATTTGTGTCTGAGAATTGCCATGCACAAAAATGATGCCATTACCATAATGAAGAGGGGAAAAAAAAAAAAAAACATTATCAAGATTTATATGTAGCAAAAGGTAGCAAGGTGTCCTCACAAACTACTTCTTCCTCGCCCCTTGTGATTTGCACACCGGAGTGGTGCCAGGAAGCCCTGCTGGAGACCGGAGCCCCGGTGGGCTGAGTGCTGCGCAGGCGTTTGTGAGGGGCAAGCTGCTTCAAAGAGCTGATAAAAGGCAGTTACAGGGCTGCACATCGTGCAGTTCAGCAGCACCTCGCTTTCCAGCCATGCCCAAGACTGCTGAGCAGGATTGCTCCCAGCCCCGAGCATCGCCCACGCTGCTGATCCTTGAAACGTCCTCGGTGTCTGCCCCGGGGGGGAGGTCAGAAGGTCAGAAACCCCCTGAGAAGCAGCTAGGGACTCAGAACCACGTCTTTTGGCCAAGGATTTCACTGAGAAATCAGCGTTCAGCACCAGAGCCAAACACAGAGCCGGGGTCTGCCGGGTGCCCACACCTCGGGGATGCGCAACCCAGGCTGCAGGAGCGCCTACGGCTCGGCAGCTCTCGGCTCGTGGGCGCAGCTCCTGAAGGTTGATACCAGAGCTAAAACCTACCCACATCGCCACCAGGAAGCAGCTTTCTGACCGCAGAAGCCGTAGCAGCTTGCTGAAAGTTGGAGCAAACCACCAGGATGAATCAGCTGGGGAAGTTTGCCCATCAATAACGGAGAGCGGGAGAAAATTGAGCCAGGAGATCCATCTCCTCGTAGCCAGCTGCTTCTGCCCGTGGCCTGGGGACTGCACAGCAAAGAGGAAACGTGAGCTCACATCATGTCACAGGGGAGCGGCGAGCCATTATTTATCAAAGCTGAGCGAACAAATACATTTGCATCCATTAATAGTTCCGTGATCAATTACTGATAAGAACAAACCGCTCCGTCCTTCTTGATCTCCGAAGGCTCGCTGCTAATTTGGTCTATAGCACATTTCAGCTAATGAAGCCAAGCAAATATGAATCAGTCCACTCAGGGAAACAATAATGCCTAGACTTAAAGTGGAAAAGAAAGAAACCTCTTCTTCTCGATATGCTAAATTGATCATCTGTCACTTCTGAGGAGGTTCTTTGGAGTTAAGGGGATATGGCAACGCATCCCGGTACCTAGCGGTAGCGGAGGAGCAGCCTCGTTCCTAATTATCTCCTGTGGGAAGATGGAAGAAAACAGCAGTGTAGTAAACACTTAAAAACTACACACATTAATTTATGCCGGCTGCTGCCTTTGTATTTTGGAACAAGTTGGACTTTTTTTTTCCCCCTAATTGCTTGATGAAACATCCCATCAATCCTGTCGACACGAATAACGCCACTCAAGAGTGGGTGCCCACGAGCCACCCGCGTGGCAGGGGTGCTCCTAAGGGGCTACCAGCACGGTGCAGGGTGCTGGGGGAGAGCAGAGGGGAGAGGAGACCCCCAGCAGCCCTGGGGGCACTGCACGAGTGCAGCAAAATCACCTTTCTCTGGGTAAACTCCAGCTTTTGAAGTAAAACCACCAAAATTCTCCCCTCCCTCCCTATACTTCGAACAGCAGATTCCCATTTAACTTCTTTAATCCTAAAGGAATACCCTTAGCTATTTTTTTCCTCACTTAGAAAGGAAAAAAAAAAAAAAGCTAAAATATCTTAATAAAACCAACAAGGTTTCTGGGTATATTTCTGCGCTGCCTTTGAGTACCTCCAATTGAAAGGGGATAATTCATTAACTTGATGTCTGTATGGTTGGATTATTCCTTATTATTTTGGCTGCAGCTAATTTTTGGCAGCAAGAGTGTACAGGTTTGTTGCTTTCTGAAGAAGGTAGACCAGAGCATTCTCCTTGCAAGCAGCCCTGAATTGATTTGTCATTATTAACGGGGTAATTTACTCAGACGCAGGCAGGCCCCCTGCACTATGGGGCTGTCGGTCCCAGCTCAGGTTAGCACACCCTGATAAACAGCATCAGTGGGGACCAGCGGGGATTTAGCACTGGGAGCAGATCGAGGAAGGTGCCAGGCTCAGACCAAGAGGGTTGGAGGGGAAAAGTGATGATCCTAAAGCCCAACGTGCAGGGGATTCAGCCCCAAGGCTGGTTCAATGCATCCATCCATCCTCACCGCCTGGGTCACTGTGTGGAGGCATCCTCCTGCCGAGCATCTATCTGGGACAGACAGTCCTTGCGACCCCAAATCAGAGAAAAAATGAATCCTTCAGGCTTTATTCAGCTTTGCTTGCCTCCGATTCTGCAGGTTCGTGCCGTGCAGGCAGACCGTGCCCGCAGCCCTGTGCTGGGGATGCAGCACCAGCTCCACGCACGCAGCCGTCAGCGCCCTCATCCATCACCTCCGCCCCAAGGCAGCCCACGCCGAAGGTCCCAGCTTCAGCTCCAGGCGGCTTTCATCCATCAGGCTGCTTCCAAAAACCCACTGAAGGCAGTGCAAGGCCCTGTCTGCATTCAGAGGGAGCACAACCAGAGCTGGGGGTGGCCCGCAGCAAGCGGGCTCATTAGGAAGAGCGGCGGCATCCTCGCTCCTTACCTGTGCATCATGCTGTCACCCCGACAGGAGCCCACAGACCCGCACGTGCACGTAACAGAGATGTTGTTTAGCAGCTTGTCAGCAGCTGTAAATTGGCCGAGGAGCGGAGCTGTTTGCATTCTCCACGGGGCTTGAACTGAGAATTAAACAGTGGCAGCAACCGCAGCTGCTGCCTGGTGGAGCAAATCAATTCTCTGCCTCCCTCCCAGCCTGGGTTCTTTGCAGCGTCAGCCACGCAGGACAACATTAGGCAGAGACCTTCGGGGCCGGCAGGAAAAGGCAGTGAGAGATCACGGCAATTAGCCTGAAGGGTCCCCAGGGAACCGAGGAAGAAGGAGAAGGGGGTAAAACTCAGGATCCGAGCCCTCCATCTGTCTGCACGCTGCTTTAATTGATCCGGGAGTCAATCAAAGCCGCCGAAGCTCTTACTCAGCTCAGCTGAACTCAGCGCAAAGCAAGCAAATAAAGGGCAAAAGGGCAGGGTGGGACCCTCCAGCAGCTCTGCCCATCTCGATGGAAGGTTTGGCACGGGTAACAAATCACTCAGCAGACGGGGAAGGCAGGACACCACGGCATCCCCCCGCTCACCAGCTGATGACAGGGTACACCAAAACCAGGATTACAACGACAAATTCGAATACACCCCTGCACTCAGCCTGATAGGGAGCATCTCAGTGCACAGCACCAGCCTTCAGGGATTAAACACCTTCAGAAAAGCATCCCAGGAGGGCTGGAGCTGCTGTCCCTGGGGTGGGGGGAGCACAGGTTCCCGGGGCCAGGGTTTTCAGCCTTCTCCTGACAGCCTCTGCTACAGCCGCAGCCCTTTACCCTCTCTCCAGCCAGCTCCGGCGGCTGTTCCCCAGGCCAGAAGTAATTAGGAGGAATGGTTTGTAAAGGCGGGCCATCAATAACCCACCTTAAAACGGTGACGCGTGGGAGCCAGGCAGTCCATCACAAGGCAGTGACGGATCGCCCGGCCAGCCGACCACAGAGAGAGGAGTCCTCGGGCACATTAATCATCCCCAATCCCAGGATAACCCCGGAGACCTTGCCAAACATTAGCAACACTTGCCTTCATCCCTGCCCGCTGCTTCTTGCCTTCCCCTTGCTATTTCTCATTGGTAATTTCCACTTTTTCCACTCCCACGGTGCCTCCCCAGCCCTTTAGGCGAGCCAAAGATGTGGATACAGACGGGAAGGGTGCCCACAGCCCTATTTCCACACTATTCGGGTGTCCCAGAGCTCACCCTGCAGAAGCTCAGTGCCATGCTGGGACGCTGCCCTCCCCAGTGCCCCCTCCCCGAGCATTCACTGGATGCAGAACTTCAATTAGTTCGGCGCGGCCGCCTTTTGCTCGGCAACATCTGTTTTGCATGGGCGAGGGAAAAGGAGGCAAGTGGTAAACATCATCTTTATTTTAGAAGGAAGACAAACATTAAAAGCCTCTGCACTGCCCTTTCCAAAGCCCTCTGGCTGTCTGATTTCTCTTCAGAAGACAATCCTGTTATTGCAACCAGCTCCGGGGAGCTGTTTTCTTGTGAGTGGTGCGCATGCAGAGAAATTACGCTGCTCCTGAAGAGCTCTTACGTGCATCGAGATGCTCCGTCAATGCCCAGCCTGGATGATTAACCCCAGGCTTTGGCTCTCCCATTCAGGCTGAGATGCTCTGTGGAGGCGGCTGCTTTCCCCCTGCTTTGGGGAGCAGAGCGCGAGACAGCTGCTTCCCCGCTCGCTCCTTCCCTCTTTATGGAAAGGTCAGCGCCAGCACTGCCGAAACGGCACGAGGCTTCCCGGAGACTGCTGAACCCAGCTGGTGACAGGAGATGGTGTGGGGGGCACAAGGCTGGCTGGCTGGCACAAAGAGAAGGTGTTTTGCCGCCTCATTTTCTAACCAGGAGTGGAAAAACGCAGCTGGATAACAACCTGCCAACAACGCGTCCCGATTTAAGGGGCTCAAGATGTGGTCAGAAGGGGGAAAAAGCATCAGAATGTTGTCTACAAGTGGGTTTTTCACCTGGACATCTCTGGATCCAAGGGGATGCCTGCTAGGGAGAGGTGTTCAGGCAGAAAGCAGCCGTCCACACGGGTTACCTCTGCCCAGGGGTTTGCCAGTCCCCTCCAGCCCCTAACCAGGATGCAACCACGCTCTGTGCATCCCTACACCAGTGTCCCCATCCCCATGGGGGATGTACCTGGGACAGCCTCAAACCTGGCAACCTCTAGGCAGTGAGGACCCTGATAACTGCAGGATATTGCAAGAGGAAAGGCTGAGTAAAAAAAAAAAATGCAAGAGATCTGTCTGTGCCCTGTGCACAACCACCTCTCCTGGCCCCGGAGCAGTTTGCAGAGCTCCCAACCTCCCAGGGAAGCATCAGGTTTAGAGATTAGTCTGCATCTAATTCCTTCCCGGAGGAAACATGTGCCTCGCTGAAATAAACATCGCATCAGCGGCAGATAGAAGCCTGGATCCTGCAATGTGATTCCTATCGGGTCTAATCTCATTCCTCAGGCACCACGCAGCTCACATGTGCCTCCTTCCCAGCAAAGGATGTCTGCAAACTCCTGCACGTCTCTGGCTTTGCTTTTTGGTGCGTCCATCTGCACAGAGAAGGCTTTTGGGGAGGCTGCAAGGTGTAAGCAAGGGGCTGGGTCAGGCAGGAGGTGATGGCTGGAGGTGATTTGGCAGGATGTGGGGGTGATGGCAAGATCAGGCTTGGTATCTGGATGCTCGGTGCTGTGCTTCTGACACGGGTGCTGGGAACATCTTGTTCCAGCACCGCTGGTTGACAAAGATCAGGCAGCATTAGAGGGGATCACTTGGCAGAGCGAGCCTTTGAAGCCTGGATTAGTACCCGTGGGTTATCTCCTCTCCGTTCTTCAGGCTGGGATGAGAGGAACAATTGGATCATTAGCAGTGCTCTCTAATTGTGCTGTGATGAAAGTAATCAGTGCCTGGCACCTCCTGAGCACCAGGAGCAGGGGACAGGCTGCTCTGCTAGCTCCGTGCCCATCTCACAGAGCAGCCCCAAGCAGCCTCTCTGCCCCCAGACCCCGGCACGCCGAGCCACAGCCTGGTGTTATCCCTCTCCTTATTTATTTCTACCTAAAGAGGCAGAGCAGCTCTTCATCTCCATCCCAGGAGGAAGCCTCAAAGGCAAAGAATTTGAGGGAGAAAGCGTTTCTTTTTGTCGTAGCTACATTTGGCACCGATCTCCTCTTTCAGGTGCTCCGGAGATTGATTTCTGCATCAGCCGTCTCTCGCTCGGGTTTCTGGCCCGACAGTGCCGCAGCACCAACTACAGACAGGTTACAGCAGCGCTCGATAGGAAACCCCATTAGGGAGCGGGATGTGACAGCTGCTGCCTTCCTGCTGCCTGCAGCTGCCGCCTGCCACCCGCAGCAGCTCCAGCAGCGGAGCCACGGCGAGAGAAAAGTTACAAGGCTCGGAGCAAGGCAGCATCGCCGAGCTCCAAGCTCCGACAGCTGGCGTTGCTGATCCACAGACCTGCCCAGGCAGACAGCAGCTCCTCCTGCTCCTCTCCTTTATTTTATTTAAATGGAGAATGGGGTTGTGCACGTCTGTACCTACCCTGGATTTAATTGTATTAATGAGAACATGCAGTGGTAGCCCCCACCAAAAGCTGCAGCGAAACCCAGCATTATTTCGGCTCAGAACCACGCCAGTGAACCCAAGTGAGGTGGGGGCACTGGTGTCTGGCCCCCATCTTCCACCTAAAGCATCCCTCAAAGCAATCACAGATACCCGAACCATACGACGATGCCACATCCACACCAGCACCTTGAGCACACCCAAAACCCGAGCCGAGATTTGCCAGAAAAATAAATCCATCCCTCGCCAAGCCTTGCCAAACCCTTCCATCCTCGAGCTGGGCGTCCCTGGGCTTCGGGAAGGGTGGGAACAGTCCCAAAATAAGGATGGAGGAGCCAGTTTCCCCACTGAAGGATTCCCCGGGCAGAGGGAGGCTCCTGCACGACCGACTCCTGCCCCCTAGCGCTGCTCCAGCCCTGGAGGAGAAGGGAGAAAAATTGGGAGAAATGCCTCGGCTTGGGGAAAAAACCTCCGAGGAGGCCAGGGAGGTCAGGCAGGGGGGCAGAGGTCGGAGTTAGAGGGTCTTTGTGCCGATGTGAAGCGATGTGGGGATGGAGAACAGGGGCTCTGTCTCTGGATGCTGCAGGATGTGACCCCAAGGCAGGGGCTGTCCTGACCCGGGTGCCCTCCTGGGGAGCTCGTTTGATGTGGGGGCAAAATGCGCCTGGAGGAATGCCAGACAGCAGCCCCCGAGGCAGGACCCCAATTTCTGCTCACCCCCCAAGAGCCCTTACATGGGGCAGGGAGGTCACAGACCCGGAGCGGGGAGGACCCTGCACACTCCTGCCTCTCTTTAATGCCCCCTTTTCATGGGCACAGCTCCAGTTTTGGGGGTTTGTTGGCTGCATCCCCCATCCACCTCCTGTCCTCAAGCCCTACAGATCCCCTCACCTCTCCCCATCCACCCCAAACCCACCCAGACACCCCTACCTCATAACCACGTAAATCCATCAGTCCCTCAGATCACCCGGAGATGCACCGGGGAACTGTGCTCACCGGGACAGGGGGCTGCACCCCTGCACCCCATTAAATCCCCCACGAAGCTCCCAACCCATGCTCTGGGCTGCTCAGCTCCTTCCCTCGTCGCTCCCCATCACTGCCACCTTGGCAGAGCGTTTCTCCGAGTGCTGTCGCCGCGATAAGCAGAACTATTAGGCAAATTTGTTATTGACTGGTTCATATTAGACTACTTTTTTTCATACTTTCATGGCAACACCACTAATAAAAATGCACTTTCGGGATTTATGGGTTCGTAAAGCTGCTTTCGTGTACCTCGGGGAATCAGGGGATTAGAGCTGTATTAAACATCTCCAGTGAAAATGCCACTCAGGTGAAAAAGGGGAGGGGAAGGGGGGGGAATTCAAGGGCAAGGAACAAGTGAGAGCAAACCTGGCAAAAAATATGGTTTTAATATATTATCTAAAGAATAAAAAGCCCATAAAAAGTTATCGTCAGGCAGGAGGAATTCATCTCATCACCGCTTGTGAATTCTGCCTGGGAACTTCCTCCGTGGATGAGAGTCATTAAGTTAAAGCAAGACGGCAACGTGCAGCCTACCTGGATGGAGAAAGGAAGGAAAGGGGGGGACGTGGGGTCATTAGCAGGAATCCTTCCTCCCTCCACAAAGAAATTAACACATATCAAAGGCAGGAGCTGTTTTCTGTGATGCTGGAGAGCCTTTGGGGGATCCAGGTTTGGGCTGGGAGAGGGAGCAGAGCGATGACCTTGCACAGCAGTGACAAACTGCCGCGGGTGTCACCAGGGATTACCCAGAGCTGCAGCCCGTTTGAAGTCTGCACGACACCTTATCTCGGAAATTTTGTCTCGTACTTGAGATAATTTTGCCAGGGGAAGTTATCTAATTCCAAATATCGCAGACTTGTGGCCAAAAAAAAAAAAAAAGTCAAAGTAAAAAAAGAGGAAGTTGTTAAAGCTCTCTTTTTCTCTAAGCAATCACTTACTGAAAAGTCATCAATACTGAGGCATCTTCACAGAGCCTTTGATCCCAGCAAAACTACTCTTTCCACTCCGGTTAAAAAAAATAAAAGAAATTCAGGCCATGCCTCCGTAGGTGATCTAATCATCAATTCCGAGGAGTTAGTCAGGATTTATGCTGATATCAGAGCAGAACCTACAGCGCTCGCTACAAAGTGCTTTAGGATCTGTTACCAGCAGAGCTAAGCCATTAAGTTTCTTTAGTTTTCAGCGAGATTTAGCAAAAAGTTGCTACTTCTTCAAACCCTTTTGGGCCTGAATCTACCATCGGTGACACAGCCCTGCTCTCCCATGCAAGCAGGGTCCCTGCCCTGTGCCCACCTTCAGAGCAGGGCCCAGCCCCTGCGTCCTGGTGCTGTGTTTTCTCCTCCTTTCTTTGGCAAAAAGCCTTGGAGGGAAGTTGCCCTCAGCAACCACTCGGTTTACAAACGCCACGCTCTCGAGACATCGGAATCAGGGGTATACATTGCTGTAATTAATCCTCCGGGGGCACTAACGGCATCGGCAGCGCTGCCGGTGTTAAGCCAGCTGCTGCCGAGCAGCCTGTGCTACCCAACCAAACATTTCACACCCTGCAAACATCCCCTGCGATGGGTGCCGCTGAACAGACCATAAATCTGCCCCCACCTCCCCGCACGTGGACGAGCACAGGAGTATATCCCAAAGCACAGCCCTGTCCTGCACCCCGTTTCAACCAAAATCAGCATTTTCCTTCTCTTTTTCTCCATCCAGGGCAGTCGCAGGCTGCATATCCCCAACACACCCATAATTATATGACAAAAATCACTGCTCCACCACCAGCACAGATGCACCCAGTGGCTGAAGGAGCGTGGTTTTTGTTTGTTTGTTTTTTCCCTGCAGAAACACTTCTTTCCCAGACTGATGCTTATCAAGGAACAAGCACCCTTTTCCTCAGACACCCCCGGATTTGGGTCCCCGAGGGTGCCAACACCATCATTTCACTGGGATCTTTTCCCAGCCAGCGAGTGTCTCAGCAGCGATCTGAGCACAGCCTGTGTGCACAGCTGGGTGCTCGCAGAGCTTTCCAGAGGTGAGCTGAGGCTCAGCAGGCCCTTTACAGATCCCAGCTGGGTGTCTTCCTTTGCCTTCACCTGCGAGAAGCACTGTCACGGCACTACAAAGGATGTCCTAGCAAGCTGCAGGACGCAGCAGGACCGCCAGCCCCGCTGTGCACTGTGATCTCCCCAAGAGCTGCGGCTCCCCGCGTCCCATGGATGAGAAGATTCCCTCGTTCTGTCTTTTTGGAGACAGAGCAAAAACAAAAGACCGTACTGTGCTTAAACCCCACGGTATAATAAGCTCTGTGATGATGAAAAGCGGAAAAAGCAGTAATATATGTGATACCAGGTGAGAAACATCCTGTCTTAGCTCAGTTAATATCACTTATGTGTATGACAGCCCTATCATAGCAGCCACAATAAGATGAACGATAGCAGAGATCAGTAAATATTATCTTCCTCCTGCAGAAAGGGAGCGCGAGTCCCAGAAGCATTTAAGCAGTTTACCGAGCCCCAGAAGAGAAAAACCTGATGCAGGATTAGCAAGAGGAGCTTCCCAGAGCACACCGCTGCATCCAGCTCCTCCGCGCTCCCCCCACCACAAGGCTCGGTTTTACAGCAGGGAAAGAGAGGCTCGAGCAGGGGGCTGCAACAGCCACCTACGCTGCTGCTGTCAAGACGTATCGTGCTTTTTTTCCCTCATTTATCTGCTCCCCAGCTGCACGTTAAGAAAGTCCTTGCCTGGCCCATCTGCAGGGACCAGATTGTGCAACGGGAGGAGCCTTCCCCCACTGCTTCCAGGAGGGGCAGGATGCTTAAATACCTTAATTAAAGCCGATCCTGAGCTCAAGATCAAGAACTGTCATGCTTAAATACCTGAATTAAAAGCTGATCCTGAGCTCAGGATCAAGAATTGCCTTGTGTTTACGTGCAGTCTTGCCCTGGTGGATTATTATGAAGGAGGACCCAAAATGGTGCAAGGCTCTGTGGCACGGTGTGTGGACACACAGCAGTGTGCAAGCTGCAGGTGGCCATCCCCTCGCTTGTGCAGGCACTTTTTGGAGGTCACAGGAAGGGAACGACCATGGCAGATGCACCGGAGCTATGGATTACATTAAGGGAGACTTTGTCAGCTGTTGGAAACAGGGATCTATTTTAATGGCACAGCGCTGTTTTACACGGAGCACCCAGCTCAAACGCGTCAGTTATACATACGCAGACACAAAACACAGTGGATTAAAAATCACTAGGGTATTGATTTTCATGTTCCAGGCCATAAAAGCCTATCTGGAATGGGAATTAATAGCTCCCTGCCCAACTGTGCTGGTGTCAGGTGTGTTACAGTGCACAGGGGAAGGACCGGGTCCTGTCCCCAGCTCTGACCACTGATGGAGACGGTCCAAGACATCAGCCACTGCTCTGGCATGGGGCAGCAATCCCCACGGCTTAATGCTTCTGAAAAAAAAAACACCTTGGATTTGCAAAAACCCTGGTCTGCACATGGAGACAGGCAGAGAGCTCCCAGGCCTTTCACACGCTGGTGAGAGGCAGGCGAATGCCAAATGCAGCGATAAAAACTGCAATATGCAAATAATTGTCATCAACTATAGGCAATCAGCCGTGCTGCCACAATTCTGCTCAACTTCCAAAATAGTTTTCTCGAGTCTCTCATTTTCTTTCCACAATTACCTTTTCTTCCTGACAATCAGATACTTGCAAACAATCATCCAGAGGACTCGGGAAAGAGCTATGCTAAACACAGGGTTGTAATAGGAGAAATTTCTCGTTAAAATATTACATTGCTTTTCAGGCATGTACAATGCCACTGAGAAATTTTTTAATGCAGCAACACACGCAGCCCAGGATTACAGAGAATCAAATTCTGCTCTCCAGATTACCGTGGTGTTGCCAGACAGAGTCCCTCCATGTCTATGTTCTGGTTTATAGCCCAATTACCCTGGTAATACCTTTTCTCTGGACACACATTTAACTGTTTCTGAAGCCTTCAAGTTGTACAGTGCTGCGATTAGGTAAAGGCAATTCTATTTCGGGACTTTGGTAGCAACGTGCATTTTAAGTACAAGTCTTAAATGTTTTCTCACCAGATGGAGTTTGCTTGCATTGCCAGGTAGGAGGGTTTTGCTGAGCATTATTTTAACTAACATCGAGCCTATTTGAGTCCCTCGCTGCTGTAAAACATTCTGCAGTTCCCATGCATCCCCCTCCTGCCTGCCTCGGTGGCAGGACCCAGCTGGGCACTGTAACCCTGCCCCGAGCACAGCTGCAAACGCGCTGACCAAGCATCCCTGGCACAACAGCAGCCACTTTGCTTGGGAGATGCATTTTCCTGCTGTTTTCCCTTTTTTTTTTCCTAAGCAGGCCAGTGAACAAGACCTGTGATTAAATGCCAATAGGGGAAATGAAAGCCTTTGTGGGTGTTAAACCTCCGTCGCTGTTCATAAAACCAGGGAGTCGGAGTTATTTGCCGCTGGGGGGTAAGTACAGAGGAAGGAGAGCCGAGCAGACCCAGGCGACAGCACACCGAAGATAAAGACGATGGAAACTCTGACTGTCTCCGGTGACTGGCAGGGAACTTCCCCGAGCTTTTCAGAAGAGAGAGGACTTCTGCCTCCGGGAGCTCCCTTTGTCAGCCTCCCAGGCAGGAGGGGAGGCTCTGCTGGTTTCTTCTGGATTAAAAGGGCTGCTATTGCCTCCTGGAGGTGCCTGAACAACTGTGCTTAGACACAGCCTCCCTCTGCCACACGTCTTCCCCCTGCCTCTGCTTCAAAAAGGAGGGAGAGGGCAGGATGCTGATGTTCACCGAGGGGGGACTCTGCCTCCCTTTCGGAGGACGGCTGCCCAGTGGTAGCTCCTGCTAGAGCCTGGCCTTTTTCCTACAGAAACCATTCTGCCTGGTTTCAGTTACACTTCCCACACCTTTTCATGCTTTCTGGGAGGATAACGCTCAAATTGCAGCAGCCCCAAGATTTCAAACCTTTGCCCCAGAATTTCAGCGTGGCACACAAGTGTGAGATGGCAGCCAGCACCCTGCAGAAAGCCATCCCAGGGACTTGAGCCCAAAGCATCCTTCAGGCACCGAGCAGAGCTCATCCCCGTCCCAGCAGCTACCACCAGGCTCCCAAGAACAGCCCGATAAAGCCAGAGCTCCACCACCACGTGCTGCTTCAACCGAGCGCTCATCCAAATGCTGACAGATTGATGGAGCTGGAAAGGAGAGGGGTAGGAGCACCCGGAATACATCATCGAGATATTAATACAAGAGATGTCGTAGTGATAACTTTCTCATTATTTCCACGTTATCGTAATTTCACGTAAACTTCTCCTCACCAACACTGCTCCTGCCTGCCTCTACACTTGTTCTGAGCTGGATCTGCCCCCCAGCGATGCTAATAATGGCTTCCGGATCATTTTTATTCATTTTGTGTGTTTCTCTCACAGTACTTCATGTGACTTATGTATCCCCTGAAGCTCATATTTCTATTTGAATTGCAGGGCAAGTAGTGGGTTTTAACATTCTGACTGCACACGCATTCTCCTCTCCCTCAAAATGAAAGATCATTTGAACTTTGAATTGCATTAGCATGACATTTTTCTACTAAATTACCCTGGCTGCACTCAGTCTGAAGAGAAAACCCCCTTTTTAACTTTGTGTAGGTTATGTGAACATCTGAACACCGGAGGTAATGCACAGGGGAGAGAAGAGGACGGGAAAGGCCTGCAGCACCGCTTGGCATCCTCACCCCAGGAGAGGCAAAGGCCGTCTGCGAGTCCTCCAGGTCTCAGCCAGGGTTTACCAGACCCCTTCCCAGGACAGACTGGGAGCACTGAGGTCTGAACATCACTCACCAGCAGCCCTGCTGCCAGCACAGCTGGGATGGATTCATTTTCACTCTCCAGGAGGAAAAGACTGGCTTCTGCAGGCCACCCACCCCCTGCACATTCCTCCTGGCCACTGCAATGTAAGCACCGCCAATATTTAGAGTCTCTTTTTAAAGCCCACTACATGGGCAGCATCTCTGGTGGTTAAAAAAAAATAAATCCCTGCTCTCCCTGGGTTGCAGGATGCCAGATCCCACTCAGACCTCTGCGCACACAGGAACAAGGATGGGATCTGACCCCCAGGGTAAGCTCCAGTCATTTTTAAGACAACCTCGTGCTATCAACTGGTGAGTGATGTTTTAGGCCTGCAGAGACGCTCCTGCTGCCTGTGCTACCTCAGCTCACAGCCAGATTTATCCCCCACCCACCAGTGGTTTGATGGAGTGATTCGCACATTTGCCTACCTCAGCTTGCACTGAGACCCTTTTTCACACCCAGCCGGGCTCCTCACAGGGTGAAGCTCCTGGCTCTGCAGACCTCTGCCTCTCCCATTTACAGGCAATGCATTTCCATCTGAAGAGGAATTTAAAAACTATTAGTCAGGGAACATAGCAGATAGTAACTATAGCAATGCATCACTCACAGCATGGTAATTACACACCACCGGGTTGCCTGTAAAAGCTGGTCTACCTGGCAGAAAATGGCAGTAATCAGCCTATTGGCAGCAGACAATACAGCATCATTTGTAATTCTTATGGCTGCATGTTCTTCGTTTCACAGGGGCTGGATGCTAATCAATGAGTTGCCATGGTTACCCGACATCCACGGCCATCAATACACAATGAGATGCAAGGAAATTAGAGGGGCTTTCAGGCACCACTGCTGGGGGGACCTGGCTGGCCACAGCCTCCCCCCGACACCATGCCAGGGGTTGGAAGCTCGGTGCTGGGGCAGATGGTCTGAGCTCTGCTCCTGGCTTCCCCTCGGTGACCGAAGTGACACAGCAGCAAGAAGCCAACTTTTTGTTCTGAACAAAGCCACCCTCCAGCTCCGGGCATTGAAGAGGGTCCCTAGGAGAGGATGAGGGTGGCAGAGCCAAAGCATCGCCATAGAAAGACAAGGGGTGTCCCCTAAAAGGGAGCAAGGAGCAGCCTTCATCCTGCAACCTGAGGCTGGAAAATGAAGAACCAGGGACTAAGTGACATGGCCAATGTCCCACGAGGAATTGGGAGCAGCAGGCAGCACAGCCTGCCGCTACTGAATGCCAGCCCACAGGCTTGGCCAAAGTCAGGAGTAAAACCTGCCCCAGCTTCAGAGGTGTTTCATCTGAGGCAGGCTCGAGTTCCCAGGAATAGCAAGGCTTTTTGCTAATAACCTAATTACTTTAATATGCAGCAGCATTAAAAAAAGAAAATGACATTTGAAGTTTGTGAAATGCAAGTCGAGCTCTGAATCAATTCCTTCGACTGTTCTTATTAAAGTAATTAAATCACCTGTTGCGTGCTGGAATCTCCTGGGAAACCAGGAGAGCTTTTCCTCTTGGGGGGCTCACAGAGGGGACCTGCTGTGGGCACCCAGCACCCAAATGCTGGCTCAGGGTGCTGCTGGTCACAGGGCTGGTGGTCCCGAGCCACACACACGAGCACCAGGGAGCCCCCTGCTCCCTGGTGCTTGTGTGCCACGTGCCGCTGAAGGGCCATCCAAGCTTTTTGAAGAAAGCCTCTCGATAGCAGCGAGCCTTTTCTGAAGGCACCGAAGGATTATCGCACGCGGCGCCGCCTTTGTGTTTGTGCACAGGCACACAAAGGGGACGCCGAGCCTTGGATGCTCATTTCGTTTTGTCTCCGTTCCCTCTCTGCTCCAATGCGCAAGCACATCCATGGTGACTTAAAAGAAATGTCCAGGGGGGGTTTCACAGGCCAGGCACGCCGAGTTTCATGGATGAAATGAGATGAACAGGGCAGCAACAGCACCGAGGGGCAGGCTGCCTGCTGATTACAGGAGGACACAGGCCTTAGGCCCAGCAGGCCCTGGCCCAGCACTGGGAGAGCACGGACAACATCCCAAGCAGATTGTAGGAGAAAAGAGACACCACATGTGCTATCATTTCTGAACTACTATGAAGGACAAGCTCCAAGGAGCTGCTTGCCACGGGCTGACACAAGGAAAGTGCTGCTTTACAAACACCAGGCCCAAACCGCGCACATGCGAAATGCATGAGCTCCGGCTATTAGCAGCGCTGCTCTCAGGTGGCTCTCAGCAGGCCCCCTGGCACAGAAGAAGGTTTGTTGATGTGCAATAATATACACAGTAAACACATTTTAGCATGCACGAGAAGCAGGACCACAAGCTCTCAAGGAGAGGGCCGGGATGGGCAGAGGGGAGCTGACCGGGCTGCCCTTGGAGCCCCTCTGTGCCCACCAAGGGCCTCCCTTTCCCCTGGCCAAAATAAAGCCTTTCCCAGCTGCTCAGGGTTTCAAAGGGGATTTTTCTTCCCTCTCTCACAGCGTTTGCTATAGGTACACAGCTCCCAGATCCCCAAAACTCTACAAAAAAAAGAGCAAAATGGGACGGCCAGCACCAACATTCAGACCTCAGCACATACCTGCTCTCGTTCGCTCACCCCAAAGCCAATTCCCTCTCTGCACAGGAGCATTTTGGCTTTTTCTCCGGGTCCTGAAGCATTTCCCTCATGGGGGCTGTGTCCTTGAAGACCCCTGCAGGGCTCCCCTGTCCCACCCCCCAGTTAACCCCCACCTGGAAAGGGCACAGCCCCTCCCGCAGCTGGGGGCAAACAACTTCTTCCTTGCCTTTTTTTTAATTGTTAATTTTTGAGAGTGATATTATTGGAAAAAAATGAAAAAACTGGCAGTGGGGATGCTTCCAAACAGCACCAGCATCCTCTTGTGGGCACGGCGAGTCCTGCAGCAGGAGCTGGGGCTGCCTGCAGGGAACCAGCCCGGATCAGACAGGGAAGGTTTGGGCAGGGAAAGGCAGTGCCCTGAGCTCCAGGTGTAAAAATAAAACTAATAAGCATAAAGCTACAGAGCCAACCGTTCACAGGATGACTACATCATGAACCATCCGCAGGATGACTCCATCATGCTCAGCTCGCAGATGTGATGCAATTAACCGGGAATTACACGTGAGAGACCTTGCATTAAAAGGGCTTCACCTGACAAAATCACCTGGTGACTAAGCAATTACAGCAGCTTTCTGACAAGATCCCACCCTCCCTGTTGCACTGCCTCAGCTGAGCACTGATTTAAGTCACTGCACACAGATAAGGCAGGCGATCTCGTCAGGAATCCCATTTTTCCCCCTGGTGTCTGCTGCTCAGGCACAGCCGTGATGTTATCTCCCAGCACGGACCACTGAAACCACCGCAGCCTGCTCCGGGCTAGCCGAGGACTTACTCAGAGCACTGCCTTTCATTTGCCTCCTCTTATTAAGCACAGCATAGACACAGCAAGAGATGGCCCACAAGCACATTAAGGACTATGTAGATGAGAAGGGGGGTTGCCAAAACCATCCAAACCCAAGAACTGGGCCAAAGCCAGCAGCATAATCCCCTCATTTCACAGCGGGCACAGCATTGCTAAATCCCACTCCCTCTCCAGCCAAATCCTGCCTGTTCCCACCTCCACAGCCCCACATCATGATCTTCTCAGCTTTGGCTTCCTAATTCAGCTCTTTAAGAAAGACAGACACTCCAAGAGGACACGGATTGCTGCACAGTGAGCTGTCGTTGGAGGTTTTAAGGAGAAGGATCAGGTCGGGGAGGAAGCCCAGACCTGGAGCTGCAGGAGCCCCAGCAGTGCCATCACAACCCTTCCTTACAACCTGTTGGGCCTCAAGACTGATATTTGGGCAAAGTTATCTTCAGTGGCTGTGCAAAGCCTGCCTCCCCAGCCAGGCTTAGCTTAAATCAAAGTAAAAGTGGTTTAAACTACTCTGGAGGAAAGAGAGAGAAGAATAGCTGCTTCGGGTCTTGTTCTGATTTAGTGAAACCACTTTATATTTGTGTTTATGCAGGGCTTGCCTCAATAAATCCCTGGATTACTGCCTGCGTTTATAAGTGATTTAAGTTGGTTTAAAGGATTCTAGCTTGCGATAGTGTAGCCAAATTGGTAATTCACACCAGGGCAAAATAAATAAGCAAATGGCAGAGAAGGGCTCTTAGACCAGGCTGACACTGATTTCCTGTGCTCTGCCTCCTGCTCCTCCCCGTTTCTCAGGCACAGCCGTGCTGAATCCCCCAAACCATCCCCGTGGGGCCTTTTAACCCAGTTCAAACATCCTGCATTGGAGCTTGCACGGAGAGCGGGGTTAACCAATGCCTAGAAAGTGCCGTGAAGCCCCCCAGGAGCCCAGCACAAGGCAGGATGCGAGGTGCAGCCGTGGGAGCAGGCGAGGGGAAATATTTGGGCACGAAACGAGCAGATCTCCATTCCCCTTGAAGGATCGCTGCTATTGCCTCATCTCTGCTAAGGTCTGAGCACTCCTGAACCGGGACTGTGCTGGAGCAGAGACAAGGTCTGAGTCATGATTTAAAATAAAAACTTGCCTAAAAATACTTCCTGGCAGCGACTCCCTCCAGCACGTGGCAAAGTAACCCTGCGCCCTCCGGTCCCGACCCAAATCTCAGCCCAGGTGCTTTGGAGCTCCATTTCGTGGCAGGGCAGATATAGAGGGCACGGGAAGCCCCTTACCCATGCCAATGCAGCTCCCATCTCTGGATTCCTCCTGTGCAGACCCCCCCTCGCTGCTGGGTGCCCCCGACCCTGCTCGCCCTCCTGCCGAGGGACTGACGTCTCCGCAGGACCGAGCCCTGCTCGGCTGCTCCCGCTGCTCTAATTGCATATCTGCGAGGTGGAGAGCTGCTGTAACCACAGCCCTGGCACGCTATAAAAGCAAACGGAGAGCCGTATGTGATCATTATGCAAAGGACTCGCTCCTTTATGGGGTTTGGATTATAGTTTGTAATATACGAAGCTAAACTGCAGAGTGCGTTTGGTTTTATGGGCGCCATAAACCCAAGTGGCTGGGAGGGAGCGAGCGAGCCTGGCAGCAACACGAGGGCTTCTCAGATCCATCACGGGGCAAGTGGTGCCAGGAAAACCCCAAAATGGGGATTGTGTCTGAGCCTCTTTGCCAAAGGGCTGCCTGAGCAAGCACTGTGCCAGGGTATGGGGTGAAGGAGCCCTTGGAAGCACCCCCAGAGGAGCAGCATGTCCCATCCTGACTCATGTGCAGAGCAAAAGTGCAGGAGGAAGGGAAAGAGCACGGCTTCCCCATCTTTTTGGGGGGATGAATATTCCCCAGGGCAGAGCCCAGGTGCCCAGGAGGCTGGAGAACCCCCCAGCTATGGAGGAGGGTGCCAGTGGTGTCAGCCCCCCTCACCCCGGCTGCAAATCTCCTCCTTTCTTGTGGTAATTGCCAATGCTCCCACTGCCGTGAAAATCAAATTACTCGGTGCAGAGATAAGGGAGCCCCACGCCGGGGGCCGCGTGGCAGCTGGTTATCACAGGGATGCAGGGGAGAAAGGGATGGAAAATACAAGGGGAGCAGCTGGGGGTTAGGTGATTTTTGCCGCCTGCAGAGCGGGATATTGCTGGTTGGGGAAATTAAGAGGACCAGGGAATAATCATTTTTTTTCCTTGCTCGAGCTCTTTCACCTCCTCTTCCTCCCCGCTAAATGCTGTCACCTTCAGCCTGGTGTGAATCCCAGTCCTGGCCTGGAAGGATTTGGTAAATATTTAAGCAAAATGCTTTCAGCATGATACATGTGTGGTGTGTGCTACGGCACCGAGGCGCAGGGGGATGGCTCGGTGCGGGCACCACCTCCACAGACGCCCTTTGCAGCCGCTCTGGGTTAATCATCGCGGCTTTGCCCTGGGAATTTTTAATTTAACCAGCCCTTTGGAAAGCAGGCACATATGTCTGCTCAGCCGGCTGCTGCCGTGGTTTGCTCGAGGATCCCCCGTGGGAGAAGTCGTCTCCAGCCGGCGGGCTCTGAGAATCCAACCCAAGGATTTCGCACGCGGCTGCTCCACAGCTCTGACCACAGCCGCCCTTATCTCCAACCCCCCCCCAGAGCACAGGAAACAAACTGAAATAAACCAAAATAATTTCCTTTCTCGTTTCCTCTCCCTCGGCCTCCCGGAGATGGGAAGCTCTTGGGAACTTCGGGAAGGAGCAAGGGAGCGTGGAGCAGCCGAGGTGTGCCTTTGCTCCCCGCTCCTGGGAAGCCCTGCCTGAGGTCAGGCTTTGCCCTGAGCTTCTCCAGCTGCTGGGGGCCAGGGAAAAAAAGGCAAAAGGAGACCCAGGAGCCCCCAGCCCTATAGGTAGGGGCGTGGGACCCTCACCCTTCCAACCCCTCAGTGCCAATTCTTGTCTTGGCTGCGCCAAGTGGAGCGTCTTGGGCTGAGCAGAGGAAAACTGCCCCCATTTTTTTGAGGGGGGGAGCCCCCAAAGCTTTGCTCTGATGGGAGATGTAACCGCGTTTCCATCTGCAAAGATCCAGGATGAATTATTTAGGCCTGTAACGCAGCAGCTCTGCTGAATTATTTAGGGGGATTTGGATTTGTAGGCCAATGAAGCAGAAGCGAGCGGTGCTGAGCGGCGTGGTGAATAGTCCCAGGAGAAAGCCGGGTCCTTTTTCTTCTTCTTTTTTCCCTTGATAAGCGTTACAAAAGCAGCCTGCACAATCTTCAGGGCGAGTCCTGGGAGTGAGTAAGACAAACTGCCCTCACAGCTTTCTCCAGCAGAATATTTTTGCTGCCCGACTGGTTGCTGGCGTGCGCAGGGCCGGGAGATAAGCGTTGCACAACCCAGTGCGCAGCACCCAGGAGGGGAGGAGCAGGAGGGGGAGGCTGCTGGTGGGAAAACCTCTGCTCCTCTCCAACCCCTGCAAACCCCACCTGAGCTGTAGGGTTAGGGCAGCACAGGGCTATGGGGGGCTTCAGGTTTGCAGCAGATTTCTGTTTCTAAACCCAAATAAAATACCTGGCTCCAACTCATGCCTGCAGGCTGGGATTCCCCACCAGTGCCCCCCAGGTGCCATCGGTCAGCTCCTTCCACAAATTATAAGCATGGTTTGAAGAACTGGGTGCTCTGAAAGATAATATATCTGAGGGTCTGCGTGCATTTACCTCTTGTCTCAAATGCCCCAAGGAGTCACATTTTCCAGCTTTTCTCTCTGACCCTGAGGACTAGAAACTTTGTTTGCTATCGGAGCTCCTGCAGCGACGCCAGGATGATGCTTGAGGAGAATTCCTGGTTGCATGCAATGACCTGGGCTGGAAAAGCAAGCCTTTGTGGTGTGACCGGGGTGTCCAGCTAACAGATTAGCATCGCAGATCAATACCCAAAACCGCTCAGAAACTTATCGCTGTTTTGCAACTCCGCTGGGCAGGGAGGAAGCTGCTTTGTTTAGCTGCAAAAGCAAACTTTGCTTTGAGGCTCTGGGGACACAGTCTGGGCTTGTCTCTATTTTAGCATCCAGCAAAGGAAGAGGCTGAAGAGCTACCACGGAGTTGAGAAATGGACGTGCTCCTGTCATTAATTTTAATGGGAAAGGAGCAGATGAATCCCAGAAGTGGAAGAGGAAATTTCAGCCTGCCTTCAGAAGCTCGGGTGCGATGTGCTTTTCTCATGACCTTTTGTCTTTTATTTGCTGCTAAACTGGCTGGGACTGAAACCCTCCAGCACAGTGCTGTGAGAGCGGGCTGGTGGGGTCCAAACTCCTAGCTGGGGATGGAGGGGGGGGTTCTGGCTGATCCTTGGGGCTCCCCAAAACCGAGCCAAGAGCAGCGCCTGGCTGATGCAGGCTTGAACTTCCCACACTGCTGCTATGGTGGGAAAGCCACATGGAATTCCCTGTTCATTCCAGCTTTGACTGGCTGTGTTTTACCTAAAATTAGGGTAAATTTTAGGTAAAAGCAGGGAAGAGAGCACAGCAGTGCTGGTAAATGTCCCTTGGGTTTGTCACCAAGCCCTGCCAGGAAGGGCTGGAGGGGTCAGATCAGTGGGATCTCACCCCATCCCCAACCCACACAAGAAATGCCCACAGCATGGGCTGCAAAGGGCTTTTTTCATCTCCCCTGACACAGCAGCCTGGCAAATCTGGCAGCACAGCCCCCTTGACACAGAAGCAGCCACCACGAGCATCGGCCGGGATCCTCCCTGGCTGCAAACAGAAGCTCCTCTTGCCACCTTGCACCTCGCTGCCGTGGTGTTTATTTATTCACCCCAGGACGCTGAAGCAGGCTGCTCTGCTCTGCTCTCCTGCATGCACATGTCCCTGCAGTTCCACCGTAATTATGCTGAGCAGGTCCACGGGTTAATTGGCATTTGTAATCCGCCTGCCCAGCAGAAGTGATCAAGCACCAAGCACTTGCTTTTTGCTGCTGTTTCAGCTCCAAATCCCGGGCATGGCCACGCACGGAGCTCCCCTGCACGCTGCCCGGGTGGCCCTGTGATGGCTGCAGGGCCGTATTTTCAGCTCACCTCTTGCTAAGGACTCGATTTGGGGCAGTAACAAGGGTGGATGTTCCCAAGCACAAGGGCAAGCCCACGAAGCCCCGAGTTCCTAGAGCAAGGCTCAGACTTCCAGCAGCCCCCTGATGACAGTCAGGGCAGATTTCCAGCACCACCACTTGCAAAAACATCGATTTTTTCCCCTGGAGAGCTGAAGGGCAGCTGGCTTTACCTGCTGCCTCTTTCTCCTGCCTCGGCTGGGAAACACCCGGCCGTGTGGTTTGGGGAAGCAGAGCAGGGCGTGTGCGGGCAGAGCCTGGTCCCCTGCCCGGCTGCTGGCACCGGGGCTGCCCCTTCCCTGCACCTCCAGCACTGCCCAGCCCGGTTTCCCAGCTGGTGCCTGCTTTGCTACTTAAAATTGACAAAATTAAGGTGCTGTCTGACCGGTGAACAAAGGTATTTTCTGGGCAGCATCCTCACCCCGTCCCCCCCGCTGCCATTGGAGCCCCCCAAGCCTCCGGAGCATCCCGCGGGTTCGTTTCCTTTTCCCAGGCTTGCCTCACTTCCAGTGTTGCTTCCTAGGCCCGTAGGGAGAGAAGCCATCAGATACACCCACTCCTTGCTTTTAGCACTGGTCTGATTCTCCCGTAATTCCCCTCAATTGGTATGAGCTTAGTTTAAGCTATATCCAATTTCAGCGCGTTTGTAAATAATTTGTTGGCAAAAAAAAAAAAGGGGGAAAATATCCCACTTTTGTCATTTCTGCTTATAGTTTCACTTGAAAAACAAGGAAAATGGTACTCTTATTCAATTTATCCAATCTACCCATGCAAATCCACTTAGGGCTGGGCCAGGGTGCCTACACAGGAGGCTCAGCACCCTGCGGACGGGCTGGGCGTGCACCCCGAGCTCTTCCACGAGCCGCAGTGCCCTTTGCTGTTCTTCTCTGGGGCTACCCTGGCCTGGGAAAGCTTCCAGGTGGCTGGGGAGCGAGGTAACACCACGAGTCAGACTCGTTTGAGGGGGCGAGGACACGGCAGCCGGGGCGAGTGCTGGCTTGCATGGGATGCATGAGCCGGGGAGGACGAGTTTCAGCCGAGGAGGAGCTGCAGGGCCCCTGGGGCGGCCACGCCGGAGGGGACAGCACGGGGACGCGGCGGGGCTGGGGCACTCGTCACCATCCTGTCCCCAAAACCAGGAGGGTGCTTGAGCTCCTGAGCTGCATCCCTGCAAAATCTGCCCGCGTCGGGACAGTTCCTGAAAAGCTGCAGATACAACCGCTGGCCCATCTGGTATAAATAACTTCTTGGCTCTGCTGCCGTGTTTTGTTATGACTTACTATAGAAACACGAAGCTCCATTTGAATGAAAATGAATCATAATTTTCTGTATGCCTTTTCCCCTTGAGTGAAATCCTGTTAAACCATTCCTCTACACTCACTGGAATACTTTTCTTCTTCTCCTTCTCTTTCTCCTTTTCCTCTTTCTCCTTCTCCTTTTCTTCCTCCTCCTTTTCTTTCTCCTTTTCTTTCTCCTCCTCCTTCCCTTCCTTCTCCTCCTTCTTCTTCCTCTCCTCAATTTTTAGGTCCTAAAATAGCAAATTCCAGCTGACTGCTTTCAAGGCAACGAGGCACCCGCAGGATTGTGGGAGCGTTGCTCAAATCAGCAGAGAAGCTAACTAAGCTGCCAGGAAACAATATTAAAAAAAGACAGGGGGGTGGGGGGGAGGTGGATCTCGTCCGCCGAGCGCCAGCTCCATAAATCAAAGCGCTGCGGTCGGAGCAGAGCCGAAACCTCGCTTCTGCCCTGCTCCACCCCGGCGCAGCTCTTTGTGCTCGGTGTGGTGTGGGGCAGGGCACGGACCTGGCCGCTCCGGTTTGCAGCCCCGTGCGTTCACACGGCGCCGCTCGGCCTCCTGTGTGTGAGCCGGTGCCCAACCTGTGCTGCTCTCCTTGTTTGTGCCAAAGGCAGCCGTGGGGAGACACGAACCCAATCCTCTGGGGACCTGCAGATGGGAGCCACCATGCGCAAAACCAGTTTGAGACCAGTTCAGTCCCCGTTCCCAAAGCAGCAGCGATGTGCCGGCTCGCTCTGCAGCTGCCAAATCCCCCAAACCCTTCCCCAGGTTGATGTTGGGAGGTGCAGGAGCTGGAACAGGGCTGGGGAGCCCCTGCCTCACCCCCTCGCCGGGTGCAGGTGTGTGCCGGAGCCGGAGCAGCCTCCCCGGCCACATACCTGGCGGGGACGTGGCCGCGCGGCACCGCACGCGGGACAAGTCCCGATGTGCTGCCAGCCACCCTGCGAATTCCTGAGCGCTGCGTCAGCCGGCGACGGCAAACAGGCCTGCTCGGCACGGGCAGGAAATCTGCCCCCGTGTAGGAAGAGATTAACGACCAGGCGAGGAAGGAGGAGGCGAGCGGATCACCCCAGGGGCAGACGTACGGGCAGGGGAGGGATGTGGGAACGTTACTGCGCCTCCAGCCAAGCTGGGAGCAGTGGGACATGGGAGCACTGCTTTTGGTTCCCCCTCAGCTTCCTCCTGGTGCTGGCAGAAGCACATCCCAAAACGTCTGCCCCATCATGCTGCAGTCCCACAGGCAGTCTGCAGACCTCAGCCCGCTGCATTTGGGACATTTTTTGCTACCTGGAGGTCTGGCCATGCACAAACTCCTGCTGGGCCCGTGCACAGGCTGCAGAAGCTCAGCTCCCCTGCGCCCTGCGTTTATTTGCCTTTCCAGCTGATAAAACCATGCACTCGGGGTGTGTGGGGGGTTGTTTGCAGAGCCAAAGCCACTTCACCGAGCATCAGCCTGAGCACAGCGAGGCTGCCCCGCTGCCGGCAGCTCGGCTGGCTCCACAGCAGGCCCAGCACTGCAGGCACCGTGCCTCAGTTTCCCCACTGCCCTTTGGATATCTCTCACCATGGCCCTGCAGATCAGCTCCCCGTGGTCGGAGGCTCGGGGAACGTGGCTTTATTTCTGCTGTGTGCACGAGCCGTGGCCCAGCCCAGTGGCTACCCCAATTTGGGGTACTGGAGGCTTCACTTCCATGGTGCCAAGCGTCCCCCGCAGCACCCCTTGCTCTCCTTCAGCCCTATCTATGGCCAGAACCAGACCCGGGGGGGGCTCAGCAAATCCCCTTCCCCAAACCACAGCCGGCACCCGGTGGTGCTGGGGGGCTGCCTCCGCGCCCCCCCTTGCCAGCACCGCGCTGCGGGGCGCTGCTTGCGGCAGCCGGGGAGGGAAAAGGGAGCTGCGGGCGGGGCTGGGGGGGGGCACGGCCGGGACACAAAGGCCGGGGGCTGCTCCGGGGCGGGCCGATGCGCGGGGCTCCCGGCTTCAGGCTCCTCCTCTGCCGCCGCCGCTGCCGCCGCCGCGCCGGGGATGCTGCGGCCGGGAGCGCACCGGGAGCCCCGCGGAGCGCAGCGCAGCGCCCGGCACCCAGCGGGCACCCGAGGTGGGCGAACCCCGCGGCTTGGGGAGGGGGAAAAGGGGAGACAGGGGAGGAAGGGGACAGCTCCGGGGGTGGCCTCCCGCGCTGCTCCGAGGCGGCCGGGGGCGAGGAACGGAGCGCAGAGCCTCGCCGGGGGGGTGCCGCGCACCGGGAGGGGGTACCCAGGGCGCAGCCGGTGCCGGGGTGCTCAGCACAGCGCTGGGCACCTCCTGGAGACACCGGTGGCACCGCTCGGAGCTCGGGCAGCCGGAGCGGGGGGTGCTGCCCACGGTTTGGGGGGGTGAGGACGGGAGCCCCCCGGCCCGGAGGTGCCCACGGAGCATCCCAAAGCGAGCGCGGCCCCGGCTGCGCGGCCCCGTGGGGAGCGGGGCCCGCAGGGGCTCGGCTCTGCCCCTTCGCTCCCCGCCAAGTCTGGGAAACTTCTTCTGGAGGCGGCGGGGAAATTCCGCGCCTTCAGCGCCCGGCTTGGGGCTGCTGCTGCTTGCACAGAGCCCCAAGTCCCCGGGGAGGGAAAGAAAGGAGCGGGGGGGTTTTGGGGTGCTGCTGGCACCCAGACTTCTCCAAGAAAGGGGACTGCGTGCCCGTGTCAGGGATTATCCACCGGTGGTGCCCGGGTGCGTGGGGCAGGACGGGCAGCAAGCGGGTGGGTGGGAGAGGGTGGTCTGGGGGTGGGGGGCACCTCTGGGTGCAAGCCCCGAGGGTTTTGGGGTGCTGGTGTGGCTGTGTGTGAGCGTGTAGCTGGGAATTGCTCCTCTGGCCGTGTTTCAGCCGTTCCTTGGGCGCACGGATGCGTGGCCAGGGCTGGTGCTCGTGTCAGCGCCTTGCTCGCTGTGTGTGCACGGAAAACACACGGGGGGAGATCGGGGCTGCCCGCAGGACGCACAGCCCTCGGGTCCTGGAAAGCTGGGGATTAACCTCAGCCTGTGAAAGCAGTGCTCCAGCGGGGCTGTGGCTGTGGCAGGGCTCAGCTCCGGGCTGTCACTGCTCACTGCTCCGCACGGCTGCGGCTGTCTCCTGCCCTGGCACAGCTTGGCACGGCACGGCGCAGCACGGCATGGCACGGCAGGGCTCCCCTCTTCACTCTGCTGGCTGGGGAGTTTGCACCTGGCCGTCTCCGAAGGGAAACTGCAGGGAACACCTCGCTTTTCCTCATGGTTCAGGAGTTTTTGGCCACGGGAGCAGCTTCCCAGTGGGGTCCGACAAGCGCAGCTTGGCCCAGGCTGGTGGAGGAGCCCCCAGAAGCTCCCACCCGGCCCCACCAAGCACGGCTGTGCCCACACACCCCAGTCCCAGCTGCATCGCTGCTACGAGCCCCTTTTCCCCTGGGTCTTTGCAGTTGTTTTTTTGTCACCCCCTTCTCCTAACACCCCCGGTGCTGGTGTCAGCCCCTTCCAGCTGTGCCGTGCCCCCAGGAACCTCTTCACGCGAGGCTGTGGGAGCACCCCGGTGCCAGGAGATCTTCTTGCAGTGCTCACGAGTGAGCTGAGGCCTCTGCACCCCTCGCACGTGTGGCTCGGGGTGCTCACAGTGACGGGAGCAGCACCCAGCCCATCTCCCCGAGCAGCTCCCGCACCCGGCCGCATTCCTCCGGAGAGCCCGGAGAGCTTGTTTTCCTCTCCGAAGGCTGCGGTGAGTGCAGAGCAAGCAGGAAAAAAAAGAGTCCTCGCGAGTCTCCGCTATCAGCCCTCCCGATAGCATCGCTGCAGACGCTGATTAACCTCCCTTTGAAATAATTGCCAGGGGAGAGCCTGCCCAGCTGCTCCCTGCCTGGACCCAGCCTCCCACGCCGGCCCCGCAGCACCGACCTGCCTGGCTCACACCTACACAAGGGTCGGGCACCTCCAAGGGTCTGCGGAGCCCCCCCAGTACCCGTTTTGTGGTATCCCCCTTGCAATTAATCACCAGGGCCGTTAATCAGTGGGACGACGGCTTGTAAGCGCGAAATCGTCAGAGTGGGGGCAATTAATGGCAGCTGCAAAAGTGCACTCGGGAGCAAATCGTGTGCTGGGGGGGGGGTTGGCAGCCCCTGCCGTGCCCCCAGCTGTGCCCGTGCCCCTCCTGCTCCTCGGTGACCCGCTCCTCCTGGCCCCGCGGGCTGCTAAATTGGTCCCGAGTCGTTCCCTGCCACCCACCCCTTAGTCACTCCTCCCTGGCAGGCAGCGCTGCGGAGCGGTGGGAGGCAAATAAATGTGAGACTCGGGCAGGGAAAGGAGGTTTCAAGCAAAACCTTGTGGGTTTGGGGACCTCCAGGGCAGGCGTCCTGTGCTGAGGGTGCAGGGGGCAGCACATCGGGCACATGAGGAAGGAAAAAAAGGGGGAACCCAGCCCACACAGGTGCAGGGATGCTGCCCCAGCTGGCTTCTGGTGCTCTCCTGTCCCGTGCCTCCCTCTGATGATATCGTGCCTCCCTCGAGACCATTCAGAAACCCATCCCCGCCTGCAGCAGCAAGATCCCAGCTCCAGAAATGCTCCACGGGACGCTCGGTCACCCCCGGACACCCCGCGGTGCGAGGAGCTGCGTGGCCAAGTGTGAAATGATAGTAGCACCGCTCCAAGCTGCTGCTACCGCCGCTTCCCAACCTCCTGCGCTTATAAATATTTTTCCTGGAGGTGGCCGAGCCCCCCCCCTTGCCTGATTTTCCTCCCGTTGCCTGCTCACGGGGCTGCCCTGGGTGCGTGGTGGGCTGGCTGCAGCTGCAGCAGGGCGCACGGAGCAGGGCACGGGGAGCAGCGGTGCGGCAGGAGTGGGCAGGACCTGCGTGGATGGTTGCCATTGGGGATTAGTTAAAAATAGCAGGGAATGCACAAAGATTTGGCACGTGGGTCACCGAGGCTTTCCTGCACGGGTTGTTTGCTGGCGGGGGGTTTTTGTGCACGCTGATGTTCAGAGAAGCCCCCCTTGGGTACAATGCTCGGTGGGCTGGTGCTGGGGAGTGCTGGACGTGCGCACGTGTGGCCACCGCCTGGTTTTGGAGAGCAAAATCCAGGGCAGGGGGCACCCCGTGGCACAAGCAGGGCTGGGATTACACCAGAGCTGTCAGAGAGCCCCGTCCCTGCCCCGCTGTGCAGCTGGAGCCTCAGGGCAGCAGCAGCACCATGGTCTGGACCTTCCTCTTCCTCTTCCTCACATGCCGAGTTCTCCTCCTGGGCTGGACGGGGATCTCGTTCACCTCCTCAGGCCTCCGAGCAAGCCGGCTCCTTCCAGCAGAGGGTAGCACAGCGTGTGCCTGCTCCCCTCCTGGCAAAAGGGGCTCCGAAATTATTTATCCCCCTCTGCCGAACCTCTCGCCCTGGACAAGTGGAGTTCCTCTCCTCCACCGCCGTTTTCTAAGGCATTTATTGAGTTTTCCTGCATGCAGAAGGGATAAATGTGGCCACTGGCCATATTGCACAAGCAAAGGGAAGGATGTCAGAGGTTGGAGCTCAGAAGTTGGAAGGAGCGTGTCGGTATTTCATCGCCTTTTAGCGAGACTCCAGTGGTAACAGCAGCAAAACCAGAACCACACCAACAGAAAGCTGCCCCAAAATGCAAGCGCCCGTGTTTATTTTTTTAAAGAATTACACGACATCTCCATAAGCCAGTTACGGACGATCTCGTTTAAAGGTTAATTGGATATTCCTCGCAGCTTTGATGCACATTTTCTCTTTGGAGACACTCGCTCCGTTTGGCAGCCAGGCATTAAAGGGGTGGTGTTCATGGGCCAAGGCTGTAAAAAAAAAAGAGGAGGAGGGAAATAGGAAGCGAGAACTGAATTTGCCTTTTTGTTTTTTGTTTTTTTCCCCTTCTGTGGCTGCTGTGCTGAAGGGCTGAGGACTTTTAACACTCTGGAGAGCAAGAGAAGGAGGTGAGGGAGGATGAGGAGGCAGCGGCAGCGCAGCAGATGCTCTCCACGGCAGGGACCGAGCCTGGTTTTTCATCAGCAGGCAGAAGTTGCCTTTTCTCAGCTCCCTCTTGGCGGAACATCGCGCAGGGTACAAAAATACCCGGCATTTAGGCACATCACGGCACAACTGGTGTCTCAGATGGGGAAGGACAGCGCCGAAATATTGCCTGGCTCCCTTCTGGGGCTCGGGCGCTGTGAATCCAGGCACGGACCTGGCCCGGAGAGGTTCAGCTGGGTGGCAGATCTCAATCGAGGTCTTACCTCGAGGGCAGGAGCAAGGAGGGCCGTGCTCCTGGCTGCTTCTCAACCGCCTGGGAGAGGGGGGGAGGCAATAAGAGGCGAGAAGATTGCCAGCGGAGCCCCGTCTCCATGGCAGCCCCGCAGCTCCACTTCTAAATTTTCCCCTGTGCACGGAGAGGATGCTTCTCCTCCGTGTGCTCCGGGGGGGCTGCGGCAGAAAGAGCCTCACTTGGGGTGTTTTGTGGCAGCTGGGGAGGGACTGGCTCGTGGAAGAAACCTGTGGCATTACCAGCTTGGTGTCACCTGGGGGGAACAGGCTCCCCATCCCTCGTTCCTGCCCTGCCCGTAATTAGGGGACGGGAAGGGACGTGCCAAGCCCGTGGAAGCAGAAAGCTGGGAGGAGAAGTATCTAGGGCACGTCTCGAGTTACGTGGAGTTCTTGCTATTTCTGGCTGGACCCTTTGCATTGCCTAGACCCCGATGAAAGCGCGTGGGAGACGTGTAGGACGCCGGGGGCTGCAGCCCCTCGATGAACTTGGGCACCCCGCAGGCTTTGGGGACGGTGCCTGCAGCTCCCCAGCCCCGCTCGGAGGCACCTGCAGGACGCACGGAGCCGCTGAAGCTGCCTCGGGCACACCAGCCCCTCGCATCCATCCTTTTTGGCTGCCCCCCCGCCCCCTCCCAAATCCTCACACCCTGGCAGATTGTGTTTTACAGGGTCGGAAATAGACGCGCGAGAAGGGGCCTCGCGGATCCCAAGTGAAAGCCGGGCTCAGCTGTCACCCACCCCAGCACCAGCTGCCAGCCCCAGACGGTTCCCAAAATAAGCAGCACCGTGGCGGGGAGAAGAGGGCCCCCCCCTGAAGGCACGGAGCGGCCGCTTCCCACCTGCCAGCCTCATGGGGACGGGCAGCGAGGGATGCGATCGCCTGCACGGTCTTTTTGGGACTGCGAGCTCGAGGGGATGCTAAAACCCTTCCCAAAAATTGCCCCGATAGCAGAGGGGTGCTGCCAGGAGCCTTGGTGCGGAGAGGGTCCTGTCGAGGTGCTGATCCCCGCGGGTTGCAGGAGGTGCCCAGGTGTGCAAAACCTGCAGGAGACACCCCCCCGAGCTTGCCCGAGTTCCCAATTAGCAGGGCTTTAATTGCAGTATTAGTCGCTCATTAATGGCAAAAGCCAGATGCTCTGAAGTAAGCTGCAAAGCTCTTTCTCCCCAGCCCGGGAATATTTAACCGCGTCTCGTACAAGTGTTCCCTTTGTGCCAGGAGCACGACTGCTCTGCCTTGCGTGGGTGCTGCTGAATCACTGACGGGTGCCAAATCGGTGCGAGGCTGCTGGCAGGAGCGGGATGGAGCCGCCAGGAGCTCGGGGAAGCTCGGGGGCCACAGGTGCTTTTCCTGCGCACGGGGGCAGGAGAAGCTTGGAGCTGGTTCCCTGCCGTATTCCCGTGCAAAAGGGCAGCGCAGCTCTGAGCTGGAGGGCTCTGGGTTCAACCTCAACCAGCACGAGGCTCTGCAGGGACGCAGACAGCTGAAATCGCGGGGCTTTGCTGACTCGCCCCGAATTTCTGCAGCTTGTGCAACCGTCCCCGGGCAGGGCCAGGAGCCGCTGAGGGAAACGCGGCGGTTTCCCCGCGCAGCGTGAGAGGAAGCTCTGCACAGCGGGCGTTGAGTCAATCTCCTCCAAAGCTCGCTCTGCCAATATGATTCACTGTCGATTGGAGAAATTCCTCTTTTTCTAGCACTGGTTTCCCCAAACGTAGCTTAAGCCAGGTGCCCACAACCTCACAGCGCCGCTTTGCCCGGCTCACCCACAAAAGCCACTTGTCCAGCTCAGGGCCAGGCTCTCCCTCTCCAGATGCCTTGCCCGGATGGGGCACGGGTGCATGAAGCTCCTTTGAGCTCTTTCCAAAGCTGATGTGGAGTTTAGCAATGATTTTTCAGCTTTCCCAGCAAGGCTGGCAGGAGTTAGGGGTGTGGGATAAGGGACAGCCGAGCCGTTCTCCCGCAGGGGCTGGGTGCGAGGAGGCACCGCTTGGCACTGCTGCTGCTGGGTTTCCAAACGGGTACAGATCCCCTTTTGTTGCTTTTCTCCCCGTTGAGCAATTGAACCTTCACCTCCAGGGCCCAAACGGGATCCCAGTAAGAGCCCAGCTGCCAGGGGACAGTGGCAGGCACGGCCCAGCCTCCGACTGCCGCACTGGCAGCGAGCCCACCCGAAACTCTGCCAAACCCTCTGCCGGCTCCTCTAACAAGCCCCAGCCAGGGGGTGTGAATTCTCTCAGTGTTCATTGAAATAACATGAAGTGTGATGGACTCCCGGGCTATTAGAGTGGCTGTAACATGTAATTGAGGCTGGTTATTCTTCGTCTGGAGTGTCCCCCCTCCACTAATGGCAAATCAGGGCAGAACACATGGCGCGCGCTTTGTGAGCCCCGATTCAATTCACCCGCTGCCTCCGATCAAAATGATCCCAATGAATGTCAGTGAATGAGCGTGGGGACAATGAAAGGGAGTGAATGAAAGCCTTGTAATGGGGCCCTGCGCCCGCACCGAGCCACAATTGAGCACCTCGAGGACGGCGGCTGCCTGGGCGGCGTTTGAATTCGTTCCCATTAGCGCCATTAGGGCGAAGATTACGGGGTTGGGGCAAGGTCGGTGCCTCCGATGGGGCTCTCCAAACCTCGTCGATGCCATTTCTTCGGAGACTGAACTGAGCAGGGCTGGAGGAGGGCATGAGGAGCAAGGGCTGAGCAGGAGAGGCCGAGCAGGGGCAAGGGATGCTCGCACAGCCTGGTGTTCACCAGCAGCGAGGACGTGGGATCCCGGTTAATCCAGCAAATCCCAGTTTTGATTCCAGATCCCAAACCCTGCTCAGTGGGCCTGCTGCTCTCCAAGTTTTGGATTAAGCCGCCTCTTCATAAAATCGTTTAGTCAGATGTTCCAGGTAGCACGTGCATGGCTTTCCACCGTGGAAATGCCCACATTTTTCCCCCGGGGCCACGTTCTTAGCGTCTCAAAGCCCCAAATCCTTGAGCAAAACAAGGGCACATCACCTGGCAGCGATCGAGGGAAAGAGGAAGGAGACTGCTCCTGGATCCAGCTCTTGGCAGCTGCTGCTGCCTCTGTGTTATCTGTGCATCTCCCAACAAACACCCAAATGTGTGGGTGCATCTGCACAGAAACGATGAATAATAATGCAAGAGGAAAAAGGAGTAGGCGAGAGGGTGCAGGGGAGAAGGAAGCTCTCACATAGCAGGGGGAGAAGAACAGGATCAGCAGGGAGGGAGTTTTGCTGCAAAGCCCGGAAAGAAACGAAGGCTCCCACTGCGGTGACCTGGCTGGGGAGAGCAGAGAGCAGGGAACCGCCTGTGAAAAACTTCGCGAGGAAAAGGGAAAGGCTTCAAGGGAGCTGCGCCGCGAGGAGATAAGATTAAATTCCTGCAGCAAGGGCAGCGACGGGAGAGTTGTTCTGCGCGTGATTGCGGGCCAGGCATGATCGGATTTGGGAAGGAATGTGGGACGCCGCTCACTTTTTCCCCTCTTGCTGCAAAAGCAAGCGTGGGGCCAGCCCCGATTCCCCCTGCCCAGCCAGCCTGGACCTGCTTTTGTCAGCAGCCTGTGCCCGGGGGGCTGCGTGGTGCACCCACTGCTGCTGGGGCGCTTGCATCACTCCTATTTTTGTTTTTCCACCCCCTTTTTACACTTTGCAGTGTGCCTAACCCAGCTGAACCCTGGGGCTGCTGCCAAGCATGCAAAACCCCTTGATATCTCTCTCTATGCATATGCATACACACATGCATATATATATATATGCCTATACGTATATAACGAGTAGTTTTCGGTGAGTTCAGCAAACCAATCTGGCTCCCTGTAGCGTCACACGGTCACTAGATCTGATGCAGGGGAAGCCACGAGCACACACGGAGGCTGAGCAGGGCAGGGGACAAATCCAGGCCCCTCTGGGAGCCCCAACCTGTGAGCTCCCAGCCCCGCTGCCTCCAGCACCTTTTGCTTTCTGCTAAGGCTGTACGGTTGAATGCCAACTCCTCCACGGCTTTCAAAGTGCTCATTTTTAAATCGAAAGAGGGAAGGAGAAGAAAAAGACGTGCCCGGCCCTCCCAGGCATGCGTAGGAGGGCTGGGATTGATTGAAACGCCTCCTGCCAAGAGACTGGAAAGTCCCAGCTCTCCCTCCCCGGCGTTTCTCCCATCTTCTGCAGGCACTCAAAATAAAATAAAATTAATAATAATAAAAAAATCAAGGAGGCAGCAGCCCAAGGGACACCCCCAAGGTGCTCAGGAGCTGCGGACCTGCACCGCAGGGCACCAAAGCTCCCCAAAACCTCAGCCATTGGTGTGCGCGAACAGACCACTGCCTTCCCCTCACTGGCTCCCACATGTTGAACGCTGTCTCCGAGATGCCAGAGCGAGAGCTGGCAGCTTTTGTGCTGTGACACTGCCTTTTTTCTTCGGCAGGCAGATACACACAGGCACGGTGTCGGGAACACGCCGGCGGAGCAGCCTTCTGTGCCAATTATCCTGTTCCCTGCAGCGCTTCCTCCCCCTCTGCGCACACGATGCCTCTCACCCTGTAGAAATGAATGAATCCGAAGTCATCGATCACTTTTAACACAGCAGCAGCTCAGGCCCCGCTCCTTGCTTGCTTCTCTTAATCTCTCGAAAATGGATTTAGGGATTAAAGTGGATATTCTGTCTTTCTGGGGCTTTTGTCTGACACTTAATCAATCTGGGTCCTCGGGGCACGGAGGGAAAGGAAACAAATAAAGGTGAGGGATGAGCACGGGCTGCAGTTGTCCTGCTCAGGGTGCAGAGGAGCCAGCAGAGGATCCCGACAGAAAGTCAGGAGAGGAGGAAATGTGGGAGCAGCTCCCTAGGGCTGTAGGATGCAAGCAGGCAGCACCCAACCCAAGCATTGACCCCATCCTTTGGGTGCTGAGCACCCCGGTGCAGAGCCCGGCAGCACGGAGCAGTGAGCAGGCAGCGGGGAGGTTTCCGATTGTTCCCGCTCCCCAAGTGACTCAGCCACCAAACAATTCCCCTTTTCTCTTCCCGGCTTCCTATGCAACCTGGATTTAGCTCACTTTGATTGTGCTCTAATTTCTGCCTACCAGCAGCTCAGCCCCCTTCTCCCCACCTCACCCTTTAATTACCCAGCTGGAAGGTGCATCTCCATTATCTTCCTGACACCGGGAGCCCAGCACTGCACAGGCCACCAGGAGCTGGGATTTTTTCTCTCTCCCCCCCCCTGCTAACAAAGAGAATTAATGCAGAGCCCTGCATACCTCCGAACCGTAATCACAGCGCTCAGCGCACACACACACAACGCCTCTCCTCTCGTCGTCTTAAGTGCTGCACCGGCATTAAGCGTAATTAAGCCTCACAGCATCCCTTTTCAGGCAGGTTAAGAGGAGCACTGGAAATTGGAGAGAAATCCGGGAGCCAGAGGCTGCTGCAGGAGCAGCTGGGACTGCGCTGAGCGTGGCTGTCGGGAGACCACATCCATCCAGCAGGGCACAAGCCAGTGTTGAAATCAGCCCTTGACAGGCACCACAGATCGCTACGAATCCCTCTCCTTATTTTCAGAGCTTGCTGTGCAGCCCCACGAGGCTCCTGGTGTGCCACGGTGTGGTGCGGTGCACCCGGCAGCACCCTGCCATGGGGCAGGAGGCACCCAGCTGTGCCATGGTGGGTGCCAGCTGGCCTCGGGGAGCTGTCCCCATGCACAGGTTTAAGCCCTGCTCCTCCTTCAACCCCTCTGTGAGCATCCTTCTCCCTTTGCACGCACCCAAGGTGCACGCACACCCTTTGCACGAGCCCTTCCAGCTGCTGTGCCAGCTTGCACCCAAACACACGCACTCACATTGCACTGATCCTGCTCAGCCCATGGGTGCAGGATTGTCCCGGGGGTGCAGAATCCCACCCGTCCCCCCTCCCCTGCCTTGCTCACCCCTCTTTTTATCCCCGCAGGACCTCAGCTCTGGGCTGCAGCGAGATCTTTGCTATGATTGCAGCAGCGGCCGGCTCTGCCCGCCGCCTGGACGCCCCCCAAACGCGCTGTCCCGCTGGGCCCCGATCCCCACCCCGTGTGCCCCCTTCCTGGGAGCAGCATGGGCAGCGTCAGTAGCCTCATCTCCGGCCACAGCTTCCACAGCAAGCACTGCCGAGCCTCCCAGTACAAGCTCCGCAAATCGTCCCACCTGAAGAAGCTCAACAGGTACTCGGACGGGCTGCTGCGCTTCGGCTTCTCGCAGGACTCCAGCCACAAATCCGGCTCCAAAAGCAGCAAGAATGAGGACTTCTTTTACATCAAGGTCAGCCAGAAAGCGCACGGCTCCCACCGCCCGGACTACACCTCGCTCGCCGGCGGGGAGCTGGGCGGCCAAGCCGGCACCAGCGGCGTGGATTTTGGGACGCCCACGCCGCAGAAGCTGATGCCCTTCCCCGGTCAGCTGGATGTGGTCAGTAGGGGAGAAATCGTCCCAGATATGGGGGTCCCTGCCCCGTGGTGGCAGCAGTTATGGGGTGGGGAAGTGCATGGGGCTGGTCTCTGATGGGTTTTATCACAAGGCTGCAGCTGGAGGGGTCTCTGTGCTTTTGGGGGAGGCAGAAGGGATGAAGGAAAGGTGCTGACGTGGTGTGGGTTTGTGCCGACGGGCTTTGCTCTTCCCACAGGGCGCGGAGAAGCCCGCTGCACGACCCACCGCCTTCAAGCCAGTGCTGCCCCGCTCCGGTGCCATCCTCCACTCCTCCCCGGAGAACGGGGGGCACCTTCCCCAGCAGCTTCACCCCCCGGACAAAGGCAAGGAGCAGGAGCTGAAGCCGATGCCATGCTCGGGGGGGTTGTCCGACTCGGGCAGGAACTCCATGTCCAGCCTGCCGACGCACAGCACCAGCAGCAGCTACCAGCTCGACCCCCTCGTCGCCCCCCTGGGGCCCATCAGCCGCTTCGGGGGCTCGGCGCACAACATCATGCAGTGCGCCGTCATCCAGGACAGCAACATGATGAGCCTCAAGGCCATGTCCTTCTCCGACGGGGGCAACAAGATCCTCAACCCCGGCAAAGCCCCCAACCACCACGCCGCCGAGAAGACCACTTGCATCCGCTCGCCCATCTCCACGGACGAGTCCACCATCCAGGAGCTGGAGCAGAAGCTGCTGGAGAGGGAGGGAGAGCTGCAGGAGCTGCAGCTGAGCTTCGAGGAGAAGGAAATCAGCTCCTGCCAGGCCTACGAGGAGAAGCAGCGGCGCTGCAAGGAGGAGCTGGAGGGCCTCAAGCAGAAGTGCAACAGCAAGCTCAAGCAAACCTCGCAGAAAACCCAGCGGACGCAGCAGGTCCTCCACCTCCAGGTCTTCCAGCTGCAGCAGGAGAAGAAGCAGCTCCGGGAGGAGCTGGAGAACCTGATGAAGGAGCAAAACCTGCTGGAGACCAAGCTGAGGTCCTACGAGAAGGAGAAGACCAGCTTCGCCCCGGCGCTGGAGGAGACGCAATGGGAGGTAAGCGGCACCAGGACAGGGCCGAAAGCAAAGGGTGCACGGGGGAGGAGATGGCTCCACCACCAGCAGCAAACCAGCAGCAATTTCCCCATTGGAAAATTGGGGGCTGAGCAGTGCAGGGGGGGCGTGCAACCAGCCCATGCCCTTTCCATACCCAGGAGGTGGATATTTAAGCCAAGGAGAGCCCCAGTCTGTCACCTGGTGGCTCACTGCCCCTTTAACCCCTCAGCACTTCACATCGTATGAGGAAAAAACTACTACACTAAATAATAATAATAAAAAACTCAGTCATTAAAATAACTTCATGCTTCCAACCTCCAGCGCAGGGATTTTCAGGCTGCCTGCCCCAAGGGAGCAGCAGGGGGCTGCCGTCCCACAGACCTTGCTGTGGTCATTTATTAAAAAGCAGTAAAACCTCCCACCCCACGCCAAAGCTTGATTTTCTTACTAATTGGGTGCCAATTGGGTGTCAAAGACACCCCAAGTTATAGGATATGATCCCAATCCCTCCCTGTAAGCCCTGCCACCATCCCACCCACGGGGTCCCACCAAGGGACATCAGTCCCAACCCTAACGGGGCAGAGGGGGGAGCTCAGTGGGATTTCCCTGCCCTGCACCCATGGGTGCCCCATCCCGTGGGGTTCAGCCCCTCCGTGGGTGCTCCCCGAGCACCCTAACCCGGGTGCTGCCTCCCTGCCCGCAGGTGTGCCAGAAGTCGGGGGAGATCTCCCTGCTGAAACAGCAGCTGAAGGAGTCCCAGACCGAGCTCAACACCAAGACCTCCGAGATCCTCAGCCTGAAGGCTCAGCTGAAGGAGGTGAGGGCCAAGATGGACGGGCTGGAAATGAAGACCCAGGACCTGGAGGGCTCCCTGCGCACCAAAGCCATGGAGCTGGAGGTGTGCGAGAACGAGCTCCAGCGCAAGAAGAACGAGTCCGAGCTGCTGAGGGAGAAGGTGAACCTGCTGGAGCAGGAGATCGTGGACCTGCGGACGGAGCTGGCCGTCCTCAAGGAGCAGCTGAGCGAGGCCCGGGATGGGGCCAGGCCCTGCCCGGCCATGGCGGACGATGCTCAGGCCCTGCAGGGAGAGGTGGAGAGGCTGCGGGCCGAGCTGAAGGCCGAGCGGGACAACAACGAGCAGATGACCTCCGGCTTCCAGCACGAGCGGCAGACGTGGAAGGAGGAGAAGGAGAAGGTGATTCACTACCAGAAACAGCTGCAGCAGAGCTACCTGCACATGTACAAGAGGAACCAGAACCTGGAGAAGATGCTCCAGCAGCTCGCCGCGGGGGAAGACGGCAAGGAGCCCATCGAGCTGGACATACCCGGCGCCGACGTCCCCTACGAGGACATCATCGCCACCGAGATCTGACCCTGTCTCCTCCTTGTACAGTCGAGATGAGCCATGTATTTATTAGCGGAGCTGGCGGCCTGGCCAGCTCCTCTCCCTCCCCAGCGTGCCCGCCGCTGCCTGTCGTGTTGCAGAGGTGAAGAAGCCACTCGTGCCAATGGTGACGTGCCAGCAGCCCCCCTCATCCCCCCTGCCCCTCAGTAGGACCGAGAAGCTGGTGACGGGGGCGGGCAGGGCAGCAAAAGCTCGGGTAACAAAACGATGCAGGACCCCCGCGGTGGCACAGCTCTGGGGACATCACCAGCTTCGAGAGGAAAAGCCCCCAGCACATCGCCACCGCAGCCTGGGGAAAGCACGGAGCTGCTCTCGGGTTATTGATCTTTCACCAGCTGATATTGGGCACACCGGGAGCCACGGAGCCAGCCCGTGTGCCCCAGCTGAGGCTGGAAGCCCTGACCCCTTCCTCCTGTCCTCCAGCTCCGGCAGTGCCTCGGGAAGGACCCCGCACACACACACACACGCACACGCACACACTGATTTGCACCCATGGACGGGAGCGACCCTCAGCATGCCCCGTGCACAGGGGGAAGCAGCAGCTCCCGGAGGGACTCACGGCCATCAGCTCGCCCGAGGCACCTGCCAGGAGGTGCCCGGTTCCCAGAGGTGCCTCTCGGGAAGCAAATCGCCTTCCAGCTTCAGGGAGCAGAAGGTGGAAGTAGCCAGAAATCAGCAGGGCTTTCTATTTTTAAAGAAAACCCGGAGTGAAATGCTTCCCGCCTTCTCTGTATCTTTTTAGAGTTGCAGCAACCAAAAATGCAGATTTTTTTCCCCCCTATTCTCCTGCCACAGCAGTCACTCCTGCCCCAGGCTGAGCCAGCACCCAGCACCAAGCCCCTTACACCCACCACCCACATCGGCATCACCTCCCACCCACGACCACCGTGCACCCGCACGTCCCTCGTCCCCATATCCTCACCCAAAGCCCCCCCAGTCCCTGCTGCGGAGCTCAGGGACCCTCCGGCGTGCCCACAACACAGCTCAGTGCCCCTCGCCCTGCTCCAGCCAGCCGGCACACACAACACACAGAAACCAGTCCGTGCCTTCTGTACCGCCCCGGCACATCCCTGCTGAGCCCAAGCCACGACCCACTGGAGAAGAGCAAACCCCAGACTCCAAATCTGGCCCTCGAGATGCAGGGCAGGGATGGCCACAATGTCAGGATGGCCACCACATCGTGACGGCCACCCTGTGCCCAGTTTTGGAGAGCCAAAAGAGCAGGGGACGAGGGATGGCTCCCAGTGCCTAAAGCACCGGCTCCGCACCCGGCTCCTCTCCAGCTGGGATTTTCTGCATCACCCAAGCCATATCCTTGCCCCGAGCGGCTCTGTCCTCCCCCAGCACACCCCCAAGCCGAGCCAGAGCCCCTCTCCCACCAGCTTTTCCCGTGCCAAACGCGCGCAGGCGGGCACGGAGAGCCCTGCCCGTCCACCCAGCCCTGTTCCTGCCCGTCCCTGTCCCCGTGTCCCCATCCCCGTGTCCTCAGCAGCCAGCGCTGTACGATGTGATCGCCCGGAGGCGTCGCCGTGCTGCCTTTGCACAACGCTGTGTGTGACCGTATGCATCGCAGATGTGTCGCTCCCCGGTGTGAGTAGCGGCTGCCCTGCCCCGCGGCCGCAGCCTGTACAGATAATTATTTTTTTTTTTTCTGCAGTTTTTTTTTTGTTGTTTTCCTTTTTTTTTTTTTTGGATGTTATTTCTGGTGACTGATGTAAACTACTGGTAATTTTATGGTTTTATTTATAAATAAATTTTTTTAAAACTTCCCTCGGGCTCTCCGAGTGCCTGCTTCGGCGGCGGTCGGAGCGCTTCTGCCACCGGTGAGCACCCGAATTTCTCTGTGCCCCTCTCCAGGGCACATCACCCCCCCCCAATCAATGCACCATCTATCACGGCAGGCACCATGATCCCCTTTGGGGACATCTTTCCACCTGGCCCTGCTCGTTTCCAGCCTTGCCAGTGCTTTCCTGCATGGGCAAGCGGCGTTATCTCTGCTTTGCAGCTGGGATAACCGTGGCAAAGCAGCGAGCGAGCGTGCGGGTGCTGGAAAGGAGGAGATAATCCCCCCCCGTCCTCCCAGCCCTGCAGACGGGTCGATTTTTGTCCCTCCCCGGCGATGGAGCCAGAGAAAACAATTCCAGAGATACAGGGAAAACACCTTAGCAAAAGCCGGCACATGTTTTGACTATTTAACGCTGTTTTTACCCCAAACTGGGAGCACAAAACAAGGGCAGCACTCCAGCTGCAGACAAAACCACTCGTCCTGACCCGCCAGGCTGCTCCGTGCCCCAAAACCACGGCCGGTACCGGCCCCAACCCCGCTTTCCAGGGAAACCTTGGCATCGCTGGCGCTGCCTGGGGCATGAGGCAGGTTTATTTTTAGAGCCTTTGAAAACTGCCGAGGAGAAAGCAGCAAGAAAGCCGTGCGTGCGAGCCCGCTCTTCCCCGAGCAGCACCTTCTGTTGCAAAACACCTCCGGGTGCCACCGGCTCAGCCGGGCTTATCCCCGTGTTTGGGTTTAGGGTAGTGGCAGGGAGGAGCCCCCCAGGCCGGCTGCTGTCCCAGCTCATCCTAAATTATCCCAGGGAACGTCCCCAGCCCACGGAGGACACAACAGGGCAGGCAACGGGGACTTAACGGGGCCACCTTTGTCCCGATGTGGTGCCGTGGCCCCGCTGCGGTGACAGCCCAGCAGCCAGGGCAGGGAGAGGGGAATGGTAAAGGGCTGTAGGGAGCCGAGATCTCAAATATCCAGGATGCCCAGGAGGAGTGTAGGAAGGAGCACAAAGCCCCGGTGAGATGGGTAAAGCCATTTCCCATCCCGTTCTGGACATGAGCAGGGCAGCACCAGGGTGTTGAGCACCGAGAACACGGGGTGCAGCTGGCTCGGGAGATGGGGGCACAGAGAAAAACCCCAATAACTCCTGCATCACCCCACGGGCACTGGGGTTCCCTGCTCCACATTAGGGCTGCTCCAGCTGCCCCAGCCCAACCCGCAACAGAAGGAGGCTGAATTAGCTGTTGAACTAATCAGCGGATGCAAATCAGCTCGGAGACAGAGGAAAGCTGATTTGCATCTTCTCTTAACACCCCGGTGCCACCGCACCAGTTTCTGGCCATAGGGAGGAGTGTGGGGGGGGGGGCTGAGTCGGTCCCAAAAATCTCAGCAGGGCCAGGACCGGAGCTGCCTTTGAAAGAGCAATTAAAGCGAGCCACCTTGCGCACGCAGGGCGACGGGAGGGTGGGAGGCAAAAGCTGCTTTTGATGTGCAAATAACCCGCAGCGAGCTCTCCCCACCAGCCCCTGCCTTGCATCTGCCAGGCGGGCTGAAAACCCAAGGGGCAGGGTGGGGGGGACGGGGCCCATATTTGCTCGCCTCCCTTCCCCAAGCAGACGCCAGCTGTCGCGTGCTGCTCCAGGGGACCCAAGCGGCTGAAATCGGGCAGCGAAGGGGGGGGGATAAGACCCGCAGGCAGTCCTCGTTAGTCATTACTCAGAAAACAAAAAGCAAAAAAAAAAAAAAGGGGGTGGAAAAAAGCTGTGTAAACGCACCAAGGCGGCAGCTGTGAGATCCGCACGTCCCATTTAGCACGGTACCTGCTGTCTGCGTGCGGTGAAATATTGCTGTTTGCTCAGCACCCTCACCTGCAGACAGCCCAAAGCCTTGTTCCCTCTGCGGGGTTTCTACAGCTCTCACCCCCCAGGGATTTGTTGATCCCGGACCATCGCCACGTGCCCGGATCTCCTTTGCTCCCTGGTGGGGCGAGCAGGAGGAGAGCTGGTGGAAGGCATCGCTTTGGGGATGAGGGAAGCTCATCCAGGCTGGGGGACACCCCCATTTCTATGCACATTTCTGCAGCTGGTGCCACCAACTGCAGCCCCTCGCCCACATTTATCTCAGGATCAGGGTGCCCAGAAAGACTTTGCCCACTCTGAGCCATCAGCCCGCTGCTGGCTCACAGAGGGACACCCCAAAAAGCCCCTTTGCGCTGCAGGAAGGGCCACGTTCCCAGCGCCGTGCTAAAATAGCTGAGCTGCAAGCCCCAGCCTGCTCCCGGGGCCTCTGGCTGGTGCTAGCTGGAGCTATTTTCGTCCTTCCCCTCTTGTAGGGCCCCGTGCCAGGCTTAGGATTTTCGCTACCTGCAGGACAGGCTGTGGTGAGCTGGGGGACCCGCCGGTGAGGTCGCAGCGATGCCATGCCCGTGCTGGCAGCCCCATCTCCTCCAGCAGCTGGAGCTGGGAGGAAAACAGAGCTCTCTGCCCAGTTTTGTGCCTCTGGAGCCAGCAGGGAGCAGGTTTAGGTGTGCTCAGCCCTCCTGGCACAGAGAACAACGAGCAAAGCTGAATTAGGTCCCCCAGCTAGAAGCTGGAGAGCCCCAACAGGCTATTTTAATGGGAAAGAAAAAAAAAAAAAAAAGCCCCATTTAGCCCCATTTCCAGGTGATGCAGGATCCGAAGCAGCCCTGCCCTGGTGCAGGAGCTGCAGGCAGCAGCTGGCTCCATCCCCTCTCCGCTCGCCCAGGCAGGGCAGGCAGTGCCGCTGCGTGGCTGCCGCGCTCCACCGCAGCCTCTCCTGGCGAGCAGAGCGCTCCTGCATGCTGCAGACCTCGCAGGGGATATTAAGATAAAGGCAAAATGCTTTTCATTTCGCTCTGAGTGTTTGCAAGGGCCACGCATATTTGCAGGTATCTTGTGAGAGGCAGCTGCCTGCTGCGCTCACCCACCCGCAGGAATGCCCGCACAACCTTTGTCCCCGGCGCACGCCACCCAGAAGGATTTCAGGAATCTGCTGGACTTTGGAATTCCTCCTCTTCCTCCTGTTCTGAAAACCCGGGCTAAGTGCTCAGCGTGCTGCCCCCTGCTCACGAAGTCAGGCACAGGCTTAACCACAGGTCTCCCTCAAGAGAGAGCCACAAGCTGACCTGGTGAGTGGGTAGAAAACATCAATTGTGCCCTGATTTATTTTGTTTTTGAAGCTATCACGTTTGTAGGATACTACATCTTCCTTTCTCTTCCTCCACAGCTTTAAACCACCATCTTTCAAGCTGCGGGATGATCACAAGGCCATTATTAATGCCAAGGACAGGGGATTTGTAACGTAGCATCACTCTCTGTGAAAAAGCTACTGCCAGAACCAGCCTGGACGTTTAAATGAATTTTTAAAAAAAGAGGTAATGTCTTCATCTACCCCCAAGGACTTCTTGTACTGCCACCCAAGCAACAGCTTGAGCTGTAGCATAGCAGAAGAGTTAATAAGAGAAGACCCAAGACAGCCTCAGGCTTTTATCACTCAGAACAAACTCTTGTTTACAGAGCTGGTGTCAGAACTGCTCAATTCTTCAAAGATGAATGGCAACATCAGCGGAGAGGAGAGGCCCTCCTGCCTCATCTCTCAGGCAAGCAGATGCAGAGTTTTTGATGTGTGGGTTAGCCCCAGCTCTCCGGGTTACATCAGGAAGAATCCCAGATCTCCCCGTTCCACGCTGCTCTTACACCTCTCACCTTCGCCAGCCTCCAGCAGGGAAACACCTTGGGCAGTTAATTCATGTAAAGGGACTGGCACCAGGGATTTACGTAGCTGTGCCCAACACCAGAATAAACCTACCCAGGCCACAGCTCCCCCTCACCCCTAGTAAAGTCAACATAACCCCTAAGATCACTTCCAAGAAGCCTTTTAAGGTTTCTTTTAAGGTTTCCCAGCCTCCTGCAGCACAAACTGCCAATCGAGATTCATGCGGAAACTCTGGGATCACGCTGTGATTGCAGCAGCCACCCACTCAGCCAGCGCAAAGCGTTCAGTCCTGGAGCTGGAGGCCAAATCCTGCTCACCAGAAGCCACCAGCTCCAGTAATAACACGGCTTGCGGCTCAAGCAGCCCTCACTGCAGACAGACAGAACTGAAAAATGTTGGGTTTCAGCAGATTAAATATTTTCATTTGTGTAAGCAAGTGACAAAGGACGTTTTAGCCACTGCAGAAAGACCCCGAGTTGTTTTTAACCACAGAACCACAAGAACTTCTGGTTTGTTCAACACCTTTCATATTTAATTTATTTAGATATTCTCTACATTAAAGTATTCTCATGCCAACACTTCCAACCTCCCATCCCTACCTCAAGAAAAATAGACTCGACACAGCTTTAGAGTGGAATGCACTGGAATAAAGTTGCTAATGCGTCCAAGTTACAGAGAACACTGAACAAATCATAGGAAGAACTGCACATAGGAAACATCAGGGAAAGCTGGAATTAGCACACTATCATTCAAGTCATGTTAGCACCTTCCCAGACAAGCACTGAAGGCATTTAGAGAGGTGTAACATGCTTTGGTTAGCTAGACCAGCGCTTAGACTACATTATGCCTGGAAAAAAGCACGAAAGCCTGCCAGCGCTGGGCTCTGAGCCTCATCTGAACCAGTTTAAAATAAAATAAAAATATCACACTGAAGTGGCTAGCCAAGCTTGCTGTGTTTGGGAATGCTGAGCTCTCCTGACTAGCCAAATCTGTGCCTGGAGTGCAAACCACAACAGTTTCAAACACGACTCAGGACCCAGTGCCACCTAGAGCATGCTTTATAGCAGAATTCAAAATATCCATTTGTACGGCAGGTTGCTTTCTCCTGCTGCACTGTTTAGTATGAACGTTTTAAAAGCTGACCTCCCCCCAGTACAACTGCGTCAGGTGTAAGAGCTTTCACATCACATAATACCCTTCAATAGCAGCATGAAGCCTTGAATTACCTACAGACCTGCCCGCTGGGGGACACTACTGATTTCAGAATGCTTTAGCTGCTCTTCCACATCTCTGGCATTTCCAGAATTCAAAAAAAAAAAAAAAAAAAGGTAACTAGGAAATTTGCTCTGCAAACATCGATTTAAAACCTTTAATTCAGCAACTGAGCCTTAGCATGCTGCCTTCAGGTAGCAACCCACTGGCCTGTGACCTCTGAAAAAGACCCTTTATTAGTAGAAAAGCGCCTGGTGTGCCCACTAGTGTCCTCAGTTCGTGCATACCTCTACAAATCTTAAGCCACAGCTAAAAAACAGCGACTTGCATGTTTCAGAGAGGCATACTGTTGTGCACCACACTTTCCACATACTACCCTGGTCTTCAGGCACAACAGCAGGACAGCAGAGTACCATCTGCTCAGTCAGCAGCAAGGCAACTGCACATGATCAGATAGAGCAGATGCTTTGGACAAAGGAAGTCGCATTTGCTCTTTGATGCTTTCTAAACCATGTGCTCCTGGTTTGAAAGCAAAGATCTGCAGTTTCTGGTAATCCTCAAGACATTCCCTTGAAATGTCTAGAAAAGGTCCAGTTCAAAAAAAAAAAAAATGCTTCGTGATAGCTATTGCACATTTGTAAGAGCTGGCCTAAAGGTTTTCCTGAAGACCCAGGCTTTGGAAGAAGGGATATTTTAAAAACTGGTATCAGTGTACGTTGGAACACTGGCACAAATGTCACCTACTCTTGGTTTTAATTATAAGGGCAACAAGTAAACACCAACACATGAAAAAAGAAAACAAACAGCATTTCACAGAGCAAGGAGCTAGAGATGAAGCTGTGGCTAGTGTTTTGCAGTTGAATCTCGAGGATAGAATTCAGCCAGTGTTGTCTGAGGAATTCTCTTCAACATCTCCTTGGGGAAGATTCGCAAGAGCTGCCATCCAATGTCCAAGGTCTCGTAAACAGTGCGATTTTCGTAAGGACCTACAGAAATTAACCACAGACTGAAATATGTGGCAGGAAAGTATCTCACTAACAGGGACGTCTGCAACCAGGACTTTCTAGGTGTTAATGCAGACCATGATGTTCTTGAAACAGATTCTTACCCTGAGCAATGAAGTTCTTCTCAAACTTCTGCAGAAACTCCAGATAAAGAAGATCATCTGAGGTAAGAGCTTCCTCGCCAACTACAGCCTTCATAGCCTGTACATCCTTCCCAATAGCATAGCAGGCGTACTGAAAAGGAAAGAAACATTAGTGCTTTTACTTTGGTAACTAAATTACATCCTTAGTTTAACAGCAAAAGAGGTGCTCATTTGGAAGGATGATATTTGGGGTCCTTCAGTTAGCTCAGTCTCCTGCCAACACAGCATCGTTATCATATTGCACAGTGACCAAAGCACTACGACTGAATCTGCGTACATTTAATACAGAAAAGAACAATTTATACAACAAACATCCTCAGCAGTTACTGCATACCCTACAGCACACACATTTCGTGCTGCAGAGAATCTCGTGAAGGTGACTCACAAGGCTCCACAGCACCCATGCAAACATTTCTGTTCCAAACCCAAAACAAGGGTCCCACTAATCACTCCTTGCTTTAAAGCAGCCTCAGGAACATTCTGGGCCCCAAGTGTTTGGCTGAGTAGTGAGAGAGGTGCATTTGAAATAGACCTCCGCTTCTCTGAAGGGGTTTTTACATACCAGTTGGTTGGATACATCTGCGTGATCCTTCCTTGTCATGCCCTCTCCAATAGCTGACTTCATCAGTCGAGACAAGGAGGGCAAGACATTAATAGGTGGGTAAATCTGAAAAAAGAAAGAGACATCCCCCCCAAAAATCAGTAATAGTACTTCAAAAAAGCATAGAAATGATCTTAAGCAGGTTCTAACCACTGTGGTACACACCTGCCTGTTGTGCAGCTGTCTGTCCACATAGATTTGTCCCTCAGTAATGTATCCAGTCAAGTCAGGGATAGGATGAGTAATATCTTTGGGGAAAAAACAATTTGACAGTTTTCAGACCTTTTATATTCATTCTAGCAGTGATGTGCCAGCTTTTTCAAACACTTAAATAACTTCTAAAGTAAAATGCCATCAGTTAGATCAGTTAGTACCCCCATAAATCACGAAGTGCTCTTATGCAAGAGCTGCAAGTACTCCTGACAGAGCTGGAGAACAGTCCTGAAGTCTGAAATGGGCGAAGTATTACTCTTAACCACACAGAGGAGACAGCCAACAAGTGCACTACCCAAATGAAAACCTAAAGGCCACAGGACCTACCTCGCTGTGCATCAGCAATCGGGCAGTCTGCTCTGAAGGAGTCATTTAAAGTGCTAGTTATGAAAGCCATTTGAAAATTACTCACCGTCATTGGGCATGGTAAGAATAGGAATCTGAGTAATGGAACCATTTCTGCCTTCCACACGCCCAGCACGCTCGTAGATGGTAGCCAAGTCAGTGTACATGTAACCTGGGAAGCCACGACGGCCAGGGACTTCCTCTCTAGCTGCTGAAACCTGAGAGTCAAGAGAAGCATTTGAGGAAGCCAGATCACTCGCACAGACCTGCCACCTTCCCTAATTAATCCATACCAGTCACTTAAAGGACCTATTCCCACGGCTGATACTGAAATACAGCCACGTAAGCCCCTATAAAGAGAAATATGTCACCCCAGCTGTGTATGACGAGACAAGATGCCAAGGCAAATCAGAAACTATTAAGCTGCTGAATGCCGCTAGTCAAATAAGTTTAGCTGTGAAAAAGGCAATAGCTTTTTGACTGCTGAACGTAATTCTAGGCAATAAATGAGTAACTAAAAGCCTCACTGGCTAATTTAAGAACATTGTAAGGAATACTAATTGTAACAGCTTGAGCACAAATTTATATTCACTTTATACTGTGAACCCTTTGTGCCAACACCCAGCATACGAGTTAATAAATGCGTACCTCTCGGAGAGCTTCAGCATAGGAGCTCATATCTGTCAGAATGACCAGCACATGCTTCTCACACTGATATGCCAAGAACTCTGCTGTTGTTAGAGCTAGACGAGGTGTGATAATGCGTTCAATGCTGAAACAGAACAGCACGGCCTATTTATGACAGGTGCTTTAAGGCAGCAAAGTAACAGTTTGAAGTTACATGCATTAAAACCCTCTGAAAATTCTGCTACGTGCACTGACTGGAGCACCAGCATTGCCAATTCCACTGAGCTGCAAAATGTCAACCTGAGTGACACCTGGCAGGGCAACAGTGATGCTCTGGCTTCCAGTTTATTTGCTCTTCTCAGCCTTTTCCCAGCCAACACAGGTAACTTACGTTGGATCGTTGGCCAAATTCAAGAACAAGCACACGTTGTCCATGGACCCGTTTTCCTCAAAGTCCGATTTGAAGAACCGAGCAGTTTCCATGTTCACCTGAATCATAACATTAAAGCATCAGTTCCAGACCAGATTTTAGCATCCTTCAGGTCTAAGCACCTTATTACTAATCCATAAGCAAAGCTCTTCACACCACAGACTCCCCTGCAATCCCAACTGAGTAAGTTATTTCTACAGAATTCCACCCAAGGGACGAAATTTAATATTTTACTCTGACCAGAGAATCACCTTGGCTGAAAATCCCAAAGAGATGGTAGTACGTTAACATTCAGCCAATTTACTATTTAGTTACACACATGACCTACCCAGAGAACTTTCAAAAAAAGCAATGTCCAGCTACTCGCACCACTGTCTCATTACTTGAACATCACTTCCCTCCAACAATATTGACTTACACCCATAGCAGCAAACACGATGGCAAAGTTTTCTTCACTGTAGTCCATCACATCTTTGGATTTCTTCACCAAGCCAGCTTGGCGACATATCTGAGCTGCAATCTAAAGGAGAAAGCTTATTAGTCCATCTGCATATTTAATGCAGAATTTAACCTGCTTACTTTTTAACCCCAGTGAAATGCGATTTGCTTTAGCAGTTTTAAGAAGAGCACTGAATACCCACCTCATTGTGGGGCAAGCCAGCAGCTGAGAATATTGGGATTTTCTGCCCCCTGGCAATACTGTTCATACCATCTATAGCAGAAATGCCAGTCTGGATCATTTCTTCTGGATAGATTCGACACTGCGGGTTAATTGGCTGACCTGTTATGTTTTTAAGAGAACACACATTATTCCGTACATGTTTGAACCTTGATCATACTATGACTGATATTCAGTACTGATCTAAGGCTCATGTCAGAAGCTAGAAACCCCACCTTTAGGCCCACAAATCTTTAGATGCACCTGGTCAAATCCGAGCCTTTTGCTGATCTCAGGACTCTAGTATTCTACATTCACACGAATGGTAAGAGTGCTTTCAAGAGAAGTCTGTCAGGTTATTACCTTTTTATCTCTAAGACTATATAGTTAAGAGTCTACACACACTTCTCTGAACAGGTTTCAAGCACTTCTTCTACCCTAACCACCTGTACTTATATGAATTTGATTTTGAGAAAAATAAAAATAAAGATTAAACTCCTTCTAACATTTAGAACCTACGTTCAAAAACAAATCTATTGTAACATTCAGAAAACAGAAACAACAGATGCAAATAAATACCACAAATGGACTAACATACCCATAATATCAAGGAAATCTTCAGCCAAAACAATGGGGCCTCTGTCTATAGGTTTTCCTGATCCATTAAATACTCTGCCTACAAGAAACAGCAATAAAATAGAAGTGTAAGTTACTGCAAAAATAAGTTAGTGGGTAGTAAGTTTGTTCACTCTTCAAAGCAAGACTCAAGTACTTACCAAGCATATCTTCAGAGACAGGGGTTCGAAGAATATCCCCAGTAAATTCACAAGATGTTTTCTTCGCATCAATACCTGAAGTTCCCTCAAATACCTGTCAAAATACCAGGGAAAAAAGAAAGCACAAGAAAAAGTAGTATTGTGCTTTACAAAATAATGCACTGGAATGCAGCTTCACAGCTTGAGAATTTGATCAGCCGGAGGGAAGGAAAGCAAGGCAGTCCCCTGCTAGCAGAGGATTTCAGAAGCAGTTCACTCGTACAAAACATGACATAAAAACCTACTTTAAACAAAATTCCTGAGGTGTATCAGCAGCAACCAACAAACCCAGTGCCATTCTTTTGATCTCAAGTATTTTCCTTTGCCAACAGGGTAAAGTTCTTCAGATAAGAAGAATTGTTATTAACAAGAAACAGCTGCCTAGAAGACAGACCTCCATCTGCATATCAGAGGAGCTGATCCTGAACCTAACACTGTACAAACATAGTATGATTCCCTTAATCTAGCTGCAAGGGAATCAGGGTGTTGAGGGAGTACAAATAAAAAAAAAAAGTCATTCTCTGCTCCAGTTTTCAATCTTTTAAAATTATTCATACCATTTGCACTTGGAGTAAGTGGATTTTTATTTTTTTTTTTTTTTTACTTACAGTACAAAAAAATGCATTGCAAGACATCTGACAAAGTTCAAATGCATACTGATTAATAAAATATTTCTCTGTTGCATCCACAGACAATACAGTCCCCAGTCTTACCTGAACAACAGCTTTGGAGCCACTGACTTCCAGAACCTGTCCGCTTCTTCTTGTGCCATCAGGAAGAGTCAAGTGGACAATCTCTGCATATCTAGGAAACTGAAAATGAGCAAGAAAGATCCATTAAATCTGTGCATGGTTCCCTTTGAAATGGGAACTATACTATTATAATAACTAAAAGATCAAGAACAGAGTGACTATATATGTTTCTTCATTTAAGTTTGACAACATTGGGAGAGTTTGGTAGAACTGGAACGTTTCCTTTCCTTCTCAACAGCTTCAGCTACTCATCCCTTTCTGCTGGCACTGGGACAACTCTTTGGCTTTAATACCAATGGGATTATTTTCTTTTATTTCAGCAGTCAAAAGCATATCTAGCATTTAAATTGCTCAGGCAACCCACAGATTTCACAACAGTCTGCATTTAAACTCTCACAACTTATCCTGGAAAATATCCCTCAACAACTTCATTAAGAGTCTTTGTCTTTACCTTAACTTGATCCAAGATAACCAGGGGACCATTCACACCCGAAACAGTTTTGTAAGCTGGAAGAAAGAGCCACAAGTCAGGTACTTCCTCAAAACACCAGAAATATCCCACATCAAGTTATCAAAGTCTTGTTCTTATCACCAGCCACAGTTTTGCAGATTTTGGGCCCAGCTCTGCATTCCTTCTCTGTTTATTGTGAGCTCCACAAGAAGGATTCGGTGCTGAGCTGCATTGCCAGCATTTTGCCACCACTCACAAAGCAGTGGAGGTAACTTTAAGATACACAGTTCTGCCATTTTCTCATCTGTCACAAATTCATCGATGCAAGCATTGTATCTGGGGATAACCAGAACGCTGGTGAAGTTCACCCTGCCACCAGAAACACCACTACAACGTAAAGCTGCCATTTTAAGACAAAACAGTTCTTTAAAATAAAACACTTCTTGAGCTATTCTGTGTTGACTTAAGGATTGACACCAGATACAAGGCCACGGCTCACCGGTGCACCTCTAGGCTCATGCCTTAAACATCAGCAGCTCAGGTATAAGCACTAAATGCAGCTTTCCGAGGCACCAGGGTGCCCAGAAGTTAAAATTCATTACTCTGATATCAGCACTGCCAGAAAGCTGTGGAAACAGTGAAAAACCCTGCCCTGCTCCAAGGACACGCGAACACCCCACCATCACTTGATCTAGGCAGAAGTAACGCCGAGTCAGAGCGTTATCAGGGTCACAAGGGAGCAGTGACCCAGAGCCAGCGTTAATCACTTGTCCCTGGGGGAAAAAATGAGCAAGTGGAGCCACGCACAGCACACAAAGACAGCGGAAAGGTCCCAAATCCCAGCAGAAAGGGCCAACCTGCAGGGAATTACCTACCTTAGGCACCCTGCAGCTTTGCCCAGGCCTGGCACACAAACCTGGTGTTGTATCGACCATCAACAGAGCAATGTTTACACCTAAGCAAAGCGTTTGAACTGTTGCAATGTAATCTCTTAACTGCAACAATCAAAGCTGCATCAGATAAGGTCAGTGGGTGACGAGGCACACAAGGAGGCCTAACGCTGGAATTCCTCCTGTCTCAGCTTTAGCACTTGTCTCACGTTGTTTGGCAGGATTTTGGGGTTACAAAATCGGGTTTAATGCAAAGCACAACGGGCTGCTCCTGTCACCTGGGAGCAATTCAAGGAGAGTGACACAGGATTCGGCCTGAGGAGAGGCCTCTGCACGGCCTGCGAGGGCTGGCAGCACAGCAAGAAGCGGGGAACATCCTCTTGAGCAACACAGCTCATCCCATGACAGTCTTGTGAGCGTTTCTTCCTCATTTCCCTTGCTCTGACCACCAGAAAACACCCCTGGCACAAACAGCCCCAATCCCACCAGCGCAGCCCACCACTGACTTTAATCCCCATCCCCAGGCAGATCGAGCCGCACCATGACAACCCAAAAGGAACCGAAACACCACATTTCCCACATGCAGACGAAAGCAGAGGCGGTTTTGGGCAAAAACCAGACAAAACGCGAATTGTGCAGGAAGCCGCAGCGGCTCCAGCCCTGACTAAAGCCTGCACTACAGGCACAAGCAGAGCAGCAGGGCTGTGGTGGGAGGCCTTTTACGGATAGATTTGGCTTTTACACCAGATGGAAGCGTTCAGGAAACAAACATCACGGCCTGGGGAGCGCTCACAGCGCCTCAGGGCCCGGCTGGCCCCGCACCCAGCCGCCTCCCGCAGCACCCCGCGACGCTCCCAAACCCCGCGGCTCCCCTTTTTCCTTCTCCCCCCAGCTCCCCGGCCGCCTTTTAGAGGCCGTGAGGCACTCACTGAGGCGAGGCTGGCTCACGAAGTCCCGCACCAGCACCGCCGCCTGCTCGCGGGCCCCGCCGAGCCCGGCGCCGTTGGGCAGCCCCCGGCCCGCCGCCGCCGCCCGCACCGCCGCCATCTTGTGCGCCCTGCGCCGCCCGGGCTCGGCTGCTGCGCATGCGCACATATAGGGGAGGGGAGGGGCCGGCCGCGGGGGGAGGGAGCTGGCCAGGGTGCTGCGGGGGGGGGGGGGGGGGAGGAAGGGGAAAGGAGGGAAAAAGGGGAAATAAAAGGAAATAAAAAGAGGAAAAAGAGGAAAAAATAAAGGAAAAAATAAAAGGAAATAAAAGAGAGGAAAAGGAAATAAAGGAAAAAATAAAAGGAAATAAAAAAAGAGGAAAGGGAAAAAAATGGAAAAAAAAAGGAAAAAGGGAAAATAAAAGGAAAAGGAAATAGAGGGAAAAAAATAAAAGGAAGTAAAAAAACAGGAAAAGGGAAAAGGAAAAATGAAAAAATAAAAGGAAATAAAGAGGAAAGGGAAAAAGGAAAAAAGGAAAAGGAAAAATAAAATGAAAAGGAAATAAAGGGGGAAATGAAATAAAAAATAAAAGGAAAAGGAAAATGAAAAGGAAAAGGAAAAGGAAGATAAAAAGCGAAAAGGGAGAGGAAAAAGGAAGAGGAAAAAAGAAAATGGGAAAGGGAAAGGAAAAAAGGGAAAGGAAAAAGGGAAGAGGAAAATGAAATAAAGGGAAAAAAGAAAAGGAAAATAAAAATTAGGGAAAGAATAAAGAAAAAGAAAAAACGAAAAAGAAGAAGAATGAAAGAAAGAAGTACTAGAGAAAGAAGAAATAGAGAAAGAAGGAAAATGAGAATTAGTGTAGAAGAAGTAGAGAAAGAAGAATTAGGGGAAAAAGCCTTTCTCCCAGACCTTTGCTTTAATAAAAAGTTAGTGGCCGTAGTTTGAGCCGGCCCTGACTACCTCAGGCCGCACTCTGTTTCCGTACGGTTTTTGAAAGAAAAAAATCATGGAAAACATTTATCATTGTTAAAATAACAGAAATACTCCAAGAGAACTGCCTGGAAAAAGCTGACGGGCATGTGGAAATGCTTCCAAAGCACATCTGAGCAAGCTTTCCCATCAGCTCTGCAGAGCAAGTGACACGACATTGCGGTCTCCTTCAGCCAAACGAGACGGTGCCTGACCTTGGGGCCCACAGGAGAATGAGATAACAACAATAATATCTCCACAAGTCCCTCTTCGCCTGAAGGAGAGTCTGAAGCATTTTCTGCACAAAGCTCGAGTAGAGCTGAGCAATTCTGAGCTCCCTCAGCAGATGGTAGTGGTGCACTGCTCATCCGCTGTCTACTCTGCAGATACTTTGAAAGTAATTTCCAGGCCTTGATGCTCAATTCTCAGCTCACAAAATGTATTTAAAGGCTTCAGCTTCTGCTGTAATGCACAGCCAGGGAATTCCTTGGTGGGATGCACTATTCTCATGTTATTGGCTATAGTTTTGGGCCATGCAGAAGCCAGACAGATAGCTTCAGTGGCAGATTTACATGTCAGCAGAGAGAAGGTGAATATGTTTGGGATTTATTTTCTTTTACTGCAGTAAATCTCTGTATCCTGAATGAATGATGGTATCAGTTTGGGTTTAAAAAAGAAATGAAGGAGCTTTATGTCAAAAGTTTAAGAAGATAGAAATGATGGAAGAAAAGAGATCCCATTTTAAATAATATTTGCAGTACCTCAATCATGCACGGATATAATTTTCCATCCGGCTTTGCTTATGGGAAACCAGCCTTGTTAGTCTGAGAAATAGCTGGCTCCTGTCCCTGGAGATGAAGCAGGCAGGGTAAAAGTGCAGGGGAAGGCTGTGCTCGAAGCTCACCGCTGCCAGCATCCCTCTGGGTACAGGCAACGGCAGAATATCAGGTGCAGAGGGACCACAACTGCTTGGACCACAGCTGCTCAGGGATCGTGGCCTGGATCAGTGGATTTTGGCCTTAAAAATTCTTCTGTCCACTATGAACGCTTATTGTTACACTTTTAGTTTTGGAAATCCTGAAGTGATGATTTCCATTGTGGACTGGGTAAAGGCAGCTTGTCAGTACCCTGTGGACCAGCCAGAGCCTGGGGGCCAAGGAACCAGATATTTCTATATTCCTCAGAGGAAGAGCTTTCTCTCAGTTTATTCTCCTTCTGATGTTAAAAAACATTCAGCACAAAAAGGGAAAAAACAAGCTGAGAAGCGATCCCTTGGAGGGAGCTGCTTGTACCACCTCCCACGGGAGAAGCTCTGTACAAGCAGCTGCAGGGATTGTTCGACATGCGGCTCTTTCCCCTCCCTTTGTAGGTTGTAAAGCGAAGCAGAGCTCACTGCAAAGCCTCCTCAAAACCCACAGCTGCTGCCTTTCCAGCTGGGTATCCTGCAGAAGCATCTCCCACCCTCACAGGGAGTCCCTCCAGACCCAATCGCTGGTGCAGCTCCTTCACCACATCCCTGGTGGGAGAGAAGGTGCAACCCCTCTCTTTCTTCACATCAGGCTCCCCAACTGATGGATGAGTTAACCCAAAATCCCTGTGACCTGTTTTAAGATTGCATTTCCCAGGGCCATTTAATGACGTTATCCTTTCCTCCCAGCCGTGACTCCACACGCTGTTATTCCACGGGGGCAGAGCAGGCTTGCCCCACAGAACAGAGGGTCCCCAGGCAGCGGGCTCGGTGTGCTCAGAAACAGGCTGGCAGGGAGATGAGCATCACGGAGAGCCTGGCTAAATGCTTCTGAGATAAACGCTGCCGCCTCTCCCCCCGTCCCTCCGGTCCTGCTCTGACGCAGAGGGAGCTGCAGGGCTGAAGGAAACTTGTTTGAGCTCCTAATTACATCTCCATGGAAGAGGGACACTCATATCCTCTTCTGATAAAAGGCAGCGATAAATCCTCCAGGAGCAGCAGCTCCAGAGCACACCGCTGCCCGCTGCCACCAGCTCCTCGCTCCGGGATGCACCCAGGGGTAAGGGGTTGTTTTACCCTGCTCCATGCAACAGGACTGTGCCTTGCGATCCAGGGGCTTCTTTACTCTCCTTGTCTTTATTTTCCCTACTTTCTTTACTCCTCCTCTCTCCCTGTTTCTTTACACACGTGTATTTCTATTCTCCTGCATTCATTCTATTATTTTGTCTTTGCTCTTACCAGCTTAGTGGCTCATGTGGCACTCAGCTCAGATGATGGAGGGTCTGGAGGTTTTGCTCTGTTTTGCCTTTTTTATTGAAAATTGATAAATACCATTGCCTGGGATTTCAGGAAGCCACAGGAGTACTGGCAAGAATGATAGTTGAGGCTCCGCTCTGTTCATTTTGCCGCTTAGTCGCTCAAGTTGCTACCAGCTATAAAAACGTAAAGGGCTAATTGGTTGGGTGGCTTAGCACAAATTTCTCTCTGATGTTTTCAGTGTGACCGAGCGAGTGATCTTCTCTCAGCCCCTCTGAAACCCTGATCTTAATCACATATGTTAGGCTTTCAAGTCCTGTATCTTGCCCTGACATTTCAATTAGGTCAAATGAAAAGACACGCAAGGTAAATGAATTTTCTTTGAGACCTAATTTAATCTCCAAAGAACAAACAGGGAAGGAAAGATGTAGAGATTACCACAGATAAGCTACTGGCCTGATTTGTGCTTTGAGTATTTGAAAGACGACTTAAGTGATGCCTTGAAGCAGAGACGAGATGTCTCCGGAGAGTGGAAAGGGGCTAGAGAGCGCTGCGCCTCTTGGCCGTGATGACTTTAAATGTGAGATTGATGAAAATACAGTTTTTCATAGCAAAACCAGCGCTCACAGGGCACAAAGGCTGAGTGATCTTAGGCAGGAGGGAGAAGCCTTGAACCCTCGGGAGGTGCTAACCTCCTGCATCTCCTACAAAGGTGTCGGGACGCCCCCAGCCCTGAGCACCAGGAGGGAGCCAGAGGACCGAGCCCCCCGGCGATGCCCCCGGGTGCCGTCCCCGCGCCCCGGCGCTGGCTGGCGGAGGGCAGGACGTCGCGGAGGCTGGCGCTGGCGGTGGTGTTCGTGGCCCTGCTGCTGGACAACATGCTGCTGACGGTCGTGGGTAGGGCTGCGGGCCACCTCGGGGGGGTTCTGCATGCGGGGACGGCTGCGGTTGTGCTGGAAGGGGACAGCCACGGGGAGGGATGGGTGAGGGGGCTGCCAGGGCATCATCGTTGAGCCAGCATCCAGTTCAGCTGGCACAAAACCAACTAAAATCATTAACAACCCCCCTTTTTTTTTTTTTTTTTTTTTTTTTTTTTTTTTTTCCAGTACCGATCATCCCCACCTTCCTTTACACAACAGAGTACAAAGGTGCTAACAGCTCCGCTGCCCCTCGCCAGCCTGAGTCGGCTCCTCCAGCCGTGGAGGCTTCTCCTTTCTCCTCCGTGTTCTCCTATTTTGACAACAGCACCGTGACCATTTTGGGCTCCAGCAGCACCGCAGAGCCGCTGAATGGGACCACGAGCAGGCACACGCTGCCGCCCCCCACGAGCCCCTCACCACCACCGAGGGGCTGCCTGGAGGGCGAGGAGTTCCTCGCCAACGAAAACGTCCGCGTGGGGCTGCTCTTTGCCTCCAAGGCTCTCGTCCAGCTCATGGTCAACCCCTTTGTGGGCCTCCTGACCAACAGGTACATCCGAGACCCCCTCAGCACAGCCATTTAGGGACAGCATATTTCCCCAGCCACACGTTCAGGAGGTGCTTACAGCCCCTCAGAGATGTGCGGGATAAGGCTGGGCAGCAAGGCCAGGTCTCCACCGGGAAATGAGCAACCCCTGGTGAGATCCTGCCTCTTTTCTCCCGTTCCAGGATTGGATACCACATCCCCATGTTCATCGGCTTCATCATCATGTTCCTCTCCACAGTCAGTGAGTATTGCCCTGCGGTTTGCCCTTCACACAAAGCAGGATGCTGGGCTCTTTCCCAGGCCACCGATCCGAAATAAAAGCAGAACAAGAGCAAATTCCCCTGCTGTGTGCCCAGGCATGAGAAACGAGAGACAGCAGAGCAGCTGCCTCAGAAACTGGAGGCAGGAATGGACAAGCAACCAGCAGCACCCAGGCTGGGGGCAAACAGACGCTGCTGTCACCCTTGGCAGGGTTTTAGATCCGTGGTTCTGCCTGACTCTCTGTTTCTCCTTCCTCCGCAGTGTTTGCCTTCTCCGGCACCTACACCTTGCTGTTCATTGCCCGAGCTCTCCAAGGCGTCGGCTCCTCGTTCTCATCAGTGGCAGGTGAATGTTTGAGCTCCCTGCATGCTGCTACACCCAGCCTCGGCTCCTGCCCTACGCCACAGTGCCTGCGTTAGCTCAGTGAGCATTTTGGGTTCCCTCTGCCCCCAGGCTTGGGCATGCTGGCCAGCATCTACACGGATGACTTCGAGAGGGGCAACGCCATGGGCATCGCTCTCGGAGGCTTGGCTTTGGGTGTGCTGAGTAAGGATATTTTGCTCCCGAGGGGTTTTTGCACCCGCAGCACCTCCATCACACGCTGCTTTTGGTGGGCTGAGCATCCTTCAGCCCCACGGCCATGCCTGGCCCCTGCTGCTGTGTGACGAAGCCTTTCCCTTGCAGTCGGGGCCCCCTTCGGAAGCGTGATGTACGAATTCATGGGGAAAGCTTCTCCCTTCCTGGTCCTGGCCTTCTTAGCTCTGCTGGATGGAGGTGAGGAGCTGGGTGGTTCAATCCAACCAAAAAAACAAAGCCCGTGGCAGACACAAACGCTGTTGTCTCGGGAAGGATCTCACAGGGCTCGTGTGAAGGCAGAGGGAGATGAATGCAGCATGGGTGCTAGCACCAGCACGGGTTATTCTGTTATTGCTAAATCATATGTTTCCTACCGCCAGATGCATGACATAGCAGTACAGGAAGAATTAGTCCTTCATTACTTAATAAACCCTTTGATTGCTTTAATGGCTTGAATAGCACGCTCAGTAAAGCTCTGCGAGCAGAGTGCTCTCTGTACAAGGCACACGTGGTGCTGCCTGCAGCCTCTCCACCGTGCCACACAGGGATCAGACTTTGCCGGTGTGAACGGGGATCTGTGTTTTCTCAGAGAGAGGTACTATAAATCCAGGCCGTGACAGCGTTCAGAGTGCAACAGCAAAGTTAGAGATAGCAGAAATGTGCATTTTTGGTGGAAAGCATTACGCTAATTAAATTACAGTCACAGTTACCATCTTTGCCTAGATGTAATGTGAGACATCTTTAATGAAGCGTGTAAGAGCCTTAGGAAAATGAAATATCGGTTCCCCACACTTGAAACCTTTTTTTTTTTTCTTTCATCCTATTCTTTTCCACGTCTAATTTCTGCCATGCTCCATTTATGGCTCGATGGTGGGCAGCTCCGAGCCCGACAGCGAGCATTTCCAGATCTGTTTTGTGCCCGGATAAACCACTTGGAGCACGCTGGCTGGCTCCTGCTCCTATTTCAGCTGACGGGAGCTTTGCTGTGCTCCCCCAGGAGCAGCGCTGGCACCCAGCTCCCCCCATGGTGTCCTGCGGGCACAGCTCCCTCATCCCTGGGGGCTCTGCTGCTGAAAACCCAGCGGGAGACATGGCCTGAAGTGCTGCCACCCTCAAAACTAGCCTAACAGCAGCGTTTTCTTCCCAGCTTTGCAGCTTTGCATCCTGCAGCCCTCCAAGATCTCCCCCGAGGTGAGTACACTTTCCTCCCTCCTAAGAGGAGAGGGGAAAGGCACTGTGAGCCACATAGGTGGGAGGGCAGCTCGTGTCCCCCCTGCCCATGGCACCCGTGACCCCTCCATCTCCACCAGAGCACCCAGGGCACACCGGTGCTCACCCTGCTGCGGGATCCCTACATCCTGGTGGCTGCAGGTAAGGTCTCTCCGCACCCAAATCTCCCCGTCGGCTCCTGCCTGCTCAATTCAGCAGCAGGAGCAGCCTGAATCAGAGCCTTTCTCCTTTTTCTCCCCACCAGGAGCCCTCTGCTTCTCCAACATGGGGGTGGCCATGCTGGAACCCACGCTGCCCATCTGGATGATGCAAACCATGTGCTCCCCGAAATGGCAGCTCGGTAGGCACCTCGCTTTGCCGGCCTCGCTCCTCGACGGCTGCTCGGTCGAGTTCAGCTAGAGCAGCTCCGGCTTTGGCACCGCCAGACGGCTTGAATGTATCCTGTATCATTTTGCACGGCGAGATGGACGCCGTAATCTCTTATATCATTTTAAAAAGAAGCCAACATACACCCTCAGCTGCACGGAGTGAGCGACACTAGGCTGTGCGCTGCTCCAATTTCAGCTGGAAGTGTCCTTAGCGGTAGCAACACAATGTGCTTTTCCCTATTACTGAAAAAATTGTATAGAATCAGGCTCCCAAAACAGCAATAACAGCAGAAGAAAGGCAGTTTCGTGCACATGAAGCCTGTTGAATCCTCTCTTCTGCAGGGCAGAGAATCGTGGCGTGCTGGGCTGGAGTCATGGCAGCCAGATGGGTTTTGCAGAGGCAGCTCTGAGTAAAACAAGGCCATTTCGAGAGTCCCACAGAGGGCAGGATGGTACATGCGAATTACCAGCTGCCTCGAAAATGTGATCTGGAGATAGCATTGTCTGTCTTTGCTGCAAAAATAAAAACGGATTGTTATAAAACCCAACTGGCTGGGGAATGACCTGGGGGATGCCCCAGGCTACACTTAGATCCCAAATTGAATTGCAGCCTGGGAGGAGCAGGGCTGAGAAAGCCCCTAATCGAGTTATTCTCCGCTCAGGCAGGAGCATCCATCCCAATAAGAGCTCGGGATGCTTCGCCTGAGCAAGTGAGGGGGCAAGGGTGTGTGAGGGCAGAGCAGCATCCCAGGACTGAGCTGAGCTCGAGGGGAATCTTTGGGGTGAGAGGTTTCACTGTGTCCTGTTAAAGAGGGGAAAGAAAATTAAACCTAAATCTAGGTGTTTCCATAAGGAAGTTGTCTTAGTGAAATACAGCTGGTTGGTTTTATTTCCAGTCGGCGGGAGAGTATATTAAAAATAAACAATGGGTAAATCAGCACGCCGTTCAAATATTTACATTTGGCTACATGATGAGCACTGAGCTTTACACTTAAAGCAGTTTTATTCCGCTGTATTTGGTGAGCCAAAAGCAGGGAGAGAGAGGTGGAAGAGGAAGAAGATCTGACAGGAGAGGAGGTTGAAAGCAGTGGGGCTGAACAGTTCTGATTTCGCTGCTGGTTCCCCAAATGAGAGAGGCAGTCAGTGAAGGGAAAGCTTTTGCAAATTCTCGCCAATTCCCCGTATTTCCTGGAGGATTACACGCTCTTTTTTATTCCTTCTCTCTCCCAGGGATGGCGTTCCTTCCTGCCAGCATATCCTACCTCATCGGCACCAACCTCTTTGGGGTCCTGGCTAACAAAATGGGCCGGTAAGTGGAAGGTGGAGATTTCGGCCTGGCCCTGTGTTGGCACGGACTCTGTTCATGGTGCTGCGACACCGAGAGCATCACCTTGTGCTAACTGTGGCCTCCTTGCAGGTGGCTGTGCTCCCTGATCGGCATGGCCGTGGTGGGGATCAGTCTCCTTTGTGTGAGTAGCACAAGAAAATTCTAAGAATATTCTGTGGAAGAATCACCAGGGGTGTGTGGGTGAGCGCATGGACAATCCCCTCCACAGGGAGGGGACAGCAAAGCCCCAAATCTGCAACCAGACATTCAGAGCATGCACCCGTGGGTGTGTTTCCCTCCCCTCAGAGCCCTTCTGGCCCCATTCACGCCTTCTCTCTTTCTTCTCCAAGGTGCCTCTGGCCAAAAGCATTTACGGGCTGATCGGCCCCAACGGCGGGCTGGGCTTTGCCATAGGTAAGCTACCAGCATTCGGGTTTCAAAGGCAGCCCGGAGGAGGCGATGACTGCCGAGGCTGTCCTTGCTTTGGGCAGGAATGGTGGATTCCTCCATGATGCCTCTCATGGGCTACCTCGTGGACCTTCGCCACACCTCGGTCTACGGCAATGTCTACGCCATAGCCGACGTCGCCTTCTGCATGGGCTTTGCGATTGGTATGGCCCAATTCGAGCACCTTCACCCCATTTACCACCCTCTCTCCACCCCCTGTTCGCTGGCAGCAACTGAGTCTGCCACAGTAACAGATCCCCTCCAAACCAGAGAGGCAAATTTTGCTCTTTTTTTGTCATCTGAGCTTTTTTTTTTTTTTTTACTTTTTAAACATGCAGGTCCATCCACAGGCGGTGCGATTGTGAGAGCTGTGGGGTTTCCCTGGCTGATGGTCATCATCGGAGTTCTCAACATTGCCTACGCCCCTCTCTGCTGGTACTTGCGCAGCCCTCCTGCTAGGGAGGAGAAGATCGTGAGTTTAAGTTTGGTTTATTCCCTTAAAGCATAGAGGCTGGATAATCCAGAGGCTCGTGGCAGATCCGAATGAATTTGGCAGGGTCTGTGTCTTCCCTTTTGGGCTCTACTGTGCCCTTAGCGAAGGGACAGAACAATCAGACAACAAAACCAGAAACGTTTGGAGCTATGGTCCTTCTAACTCACAGCTTGTGTTCCCTGGGCAAACGTTGGCTGCTTTGGCTTTCTCTAAAAGCGGTGATGCTCCCATTTATTATTAATCACCATTCTCACTGAAGCATGACTTCTCTCCTTCATCCAGGCCATCCTAAACCAGGAATGCCCCATGCAAACCAAAAGCTATACCACTCAGAAGCCCCTGCGAGACTTCCCTCTCACAGATGACAGTGACGTGGAGGCAGAAAATGAGGAATAGCAGCAGCAAGGATGCGTGTCCTGTTTGAAGCTTAAGTTTACAGAGCCATGGATGTGATTGCACCCAAGAATAACCCCAAATTTCTGACTTGTGACACAGGATGAATGTGGGCTGTGTTGTTCTCCAGGCCATCAGGGACTGGGGACCCAGGATTTGGAGGCTCTGTCTGTTTAGCTGTGCTGCTCCTTTGCTGTGTGATTTCCAGGCAAGTCACCCAAATCACATCTTATCTGTAAAAAAGTTAGGAGGATGAAAAGAACTGCATCATCCTGTCCTGCAAAACAACACTGTCCTGGGCACAGTCTGCCCACGTAGTAAGGGATAAGACCAACACCTCTCCCAGATGAGTCCAGTGGCATTTGTAAATGTCTTTGAGGTGCTTACTGCTCTTGAAAGAAAAGCATCAGAGAAAAATGAAATGAAATAATTAGCAACATTTCTTTCACCTGTGTCACTGCCAGACTGCCAATAAAGATATCTTTGTACTGTTAATGTGCTCCGTGCTCGTCTGAAGACAGCTAAAAAAGAAGTTCATTGTTGTCTCGGTATAGCTTTATGTGTTTTGCCGTTTATCTGCTGTTTATGGCTTCATGTGTGTCCCTTCTACCATTCATGAACTTTAAAAACCCTTTAAGAAATTCAGGTAGAAATAAGGCTGAAAGCAGTTTTAAAATCAGACAGAGATTCAACAAAGCTACTTAGCTCACTTGTACGAGTGACTAACAGAGCACTTTTAAATCTCTGCCTTTAGTGGAGACGGGGTAACAGGCTGTTTGTGACCCCAAGCCACCGCAATAAGCAGTACAGTAGGTTGATTTAATTGCCATTTTTCAATTTCCTGGCCCTGAGTTTAGAAAGAGAGCAGCTGCACTGTTTACAATACTAAATGAAGTGTAATAAATTATCTTTAATACGGAAGTGATGTAAAGAGGGAGAATTAGGTTATAAAAGTCACCAAATAATTATAAACCTGTCAAAGGAATTCACGTGATTTTTTTTTATTATTTTTTTTTTCTCAGTGAAATCTCAAAACTTGTAACTTCTCCAGCTCCACAGCTGGCAGTTTATGAACTCATTTCTGCGTTGAAGGAGCAGGTGTTTATGGAAGGTGACTCCACTTGCCAAAAAAGAACGGTTAACTCTGCTCTAGAGCCCCAGCAGCACAATGCTTTTGCCAGGGGGAAACAGGATAATAATAATTAAAATTAATCATCATTTGGTACCTCATGACTCATTACCAAAGGTCACAAGGCTATTGTCAGGGAACCCTGTGTAGAGAATGTGAAACCCTCGCCCTGCACGTACAGGATGAAATTATATTTCTTAGGCTGACTGGAAATGACTAAGGCTAAGCCTGCCCTAAATCAACGTGGCTATTTTTATCTTCCACCTGCTTCCCTGCCTCGCCAAGACCCAAAGGAAATCCCTCGCCCTCAGCAGCGCCAGCCGCCATTTTGTATCACCGCGACCCCGTCACCATGGCAACCCGCCGCCATGACACCCCCCGTTGCCATGGCAACCGCCCCGCCGCTCTCGCGAGACGTTGTTGGCTCCGCCCCTTCCGGTAATGGCCGCACGGCCGCGGAGCCGGCAGCATGCACTCGGACGATGTGAGTCCGCCGCCTGCTTCGGTCCCGTCCGCCGCCTGCTTCGGTTCCGTCCGGCGCCGCCAGGCAGCCGCGTCGCAGCCAATCAGCGCCCGCCCCGCCGCTGGGCCGGGGCAGCGCCTCCCCCCACCCCCCGCCCCATTCCAGCCACGTGGGGGCAGATTTTGGGGGGGGGGGGATGTGGGTGGACCGGGATTAACGGGAATGGGGCTGGGGCCGGGGGGAGAAGGGGAGGTTGGGGGCAGCCAGGGGGTGGCCCTGCGTGTCCTCTCGCTGCCCCATTAGGTTGGGGGGTGCTGTGTTACAGCCTGGCTGGGGGAAAGAGGGATTGGGGGGGGGGTCGGTAATAGGGTTGGTAATGGGGTCGGGGGGTGCAGGGTGCTGGGGGGTCCCTCATTGGGGTTTTGTCTCCGCAGGTTGTCTGGGACACGCTGGGGAACAAGCAGTTCTGCTCCTACAAGATCAGGTGAGTCTATGGGATGATGTGCTCCGGGGGGGGGGGGGGGAGGGCAAATTTGGGAATTTCGGTGCCCCCAGCTGCCAGCGCGCTCCCTGCGAGCTGCGTTTCCCTCATCATTTGCAGGACGAAGACGCAGGGCTTCTGCCGCAATGAGTACAACCTGACCGGGCTCTGCAACCGCTCCTCCTGCCCGCTGGCCAACAGCCAGTACGCCACCGTCAGGGAGGAGAAAGGTGAGCGCCCGGCTCTGTCCCCCCCCCCCACGTAAATGGGGCTTTGGTGCCTTTGTGGGGTCACCTTGCTCCTCTCCTCTTCCCTCCAGGCCGCTGTTACCTCTACATGAAGACAATCGAGCGGGCGCCTTTTCCCAGCCGACTGTGGGAGCGGGTGAGCTGTGAGCAGGCTGCTGCCCGCATCTGCTCTGACCTCCTCCCAAGCACAGAGGTGTTCCTGGGGTGTTGCTGCTCCGGATTTCAACCCTAATCCTTTTTTCCCCCCCTCCCAGGTCCTGCTGAGCAAGAACTATGAGAAAGCCCTGGAGGAGATAGACGAGAATCTCATCTACTGGCCCCGCTTCATCCGGCACAAATGCAAGCAGCGCTTCACCAAGATAACGCAGTACCTCATCCGCATCCGCAAGCTGACGCTGAAGCGACAGTAAGCGCCGCTACGAGCGAGCCCCCGCCTTGGTTTGCTGCCTGCAGAGCCCTTCCCTGGCTCTAGTGCCCCTCCAGGCACTCGCTGTTTTCCTGCAGGGTGCAGGTTTTGGCAGGCTTGTAAAGAAACCCAGTTAAAAGCGATGTAATTGTGGTGTGAGGTGCCTCGATAGGTGCACCTGAGCTAGAACAGCCCCATTTTGGAGGATGCGGCCGCTGTTTTTTGCCCTGAGTGAGCATTTTTTCATCTGCTACAGAGGAGGCTGAAGGATTCCCGAATTGTTCTTGTTCCCTTGCAGGAGGAAAATCGTTCCCTTAAGCAGAAAGATTGAAAGGCGAGAGAAAAGAAGAGAGGTAACGTGACTGTTCCCTGCCATCTCCTCTTGTTGCTTCTGTTCTCGCGTCTCTGAGTGTGCTGACACGAGGCCTCTTTGCTCTGGTAGGAGAAAGCCCTGATCGCCGCTCAGCTGGACAACGCCATCGAGAAGGAATTGCTGGAGAGGCTGAAGCAGGACACGGTAAGGATCACCCCCGCCAGAGCACGGCAGGAAAAGTGCTCCCACTGGCCTCTGTCCCGCTGCTCCTGCGGGGAGGGGGCGCGGGTTGGTACGAAGGGAGGGCAGGGAGTGACAGCTGAGTGGGTTCGGAGCAGCCTGGAGGACTTGTTCCCCAAAAGGCAGAGCCCCTGAAATGTGAATTTGTTGTTTTAGAATAGGAAATTGTCTTTTCTATGAAGCTCATGTTTCAGAATTAGGAAGGGGGGAACCTCCAGTTGAGCCTGGCTTGATGCAGGCCTCAGACGACCCCAGCACTGTGGGCTGTTTCCCCTCAGCACCTCACCGAACGTTTTCCTTTTCAGTACGGGGACATTTACAACTTCCCCATCCACGCCTTCGACAAAGCTCTGCAGCAGCAAGACGAAGGAAGTGAGAGCGAGTCCGATGTGGAAAAGGAAGAGGAAGAAGACGAAGACAAGGAGGTAAGGGTAACGCTTCCCCCGCAGCGCCACGCTCGATCTTTCCCTGCTGGTGAGGGCTGTGATGAGCTCCCGGCTTCGTTTCTTACAGGAAACAGATGAAAGAGAGTTCGTGGAAGCAGATGACAGCGACATCAGTGACTTTGAGGTAAATAAAACATCAGGTGTGAGCTGTTTGGAAGTGAGCTCCACCAGCCTGGTGTCCCTGGTGATGGATCAGAGCTCGTGGTAGTGGGTTTGAGGAGCACAAGACAGAGTCAGGCTGCTCTGCTGCACCCCCGGCTCTCTGGCTGGGACCAGGAATTAGGAAGTGGGATTGGATAATTCTGCAGAAAGTGGAGGTTTTGGTACTACACACACCTCTTCCTTTCTCAGGACATGGATAAGTTGGAGACGAGTAGCGAAGAGGAGCAGGAAGAAGAGGAAGAAACAGAGAAGAAACTGCACTCCAAATCCAAAGGAAAAACTCCCCTGAAAGGGCCAACTAGAAGAAAACGTCCCCACCTGGAAATCGAGTATGAAAAGGAAACAGAGCCAGCCGCCAAGAGTAAAGCATCCTGACTGCCTCCCGGACTGGTATTTTTTTACTGAACAGCAGCACACCCCACATCTGTCCTCTGGATCTGCTCCAGCTTCACCCCTCTGAGCACCATCAGAAGTTACTTCTCCAATTTTCTAGAGTAAAAACTTTCTTTTTTTTAAAGGAAAGGAGGGTTTCAGGATGTCCGGGTTTCTGTCCTGACCCCAGGCAGTTGCAATAACTTTGGACAGCTCTGCACAAAGTGCAATTTTTAGGAAGAAGGCTCCCCAAAACCACAGGAGGCTCAGCTCAGGGTGCTCCAGGAAAGAACCTGGCCTCAGAACACCACTGCTGCGACCTGCAGGCAGCTTGGAGAGACACAACCAAACCTCGTTTGGGGCAGTTATGAGGCTAACGGGGCAGAGATGTGAAAGGCAACTTAAAAATAAATATTTTACTGTACAAAACCGGCGAGCAGTGGATCAGCTGTGCCTCCTCACGTGTTCTCTCGCACTTTCCTGAGGCAGTCCCGCACGCAGCTCTCCTCACAGCTGCTGTAGACGCCCTCCAGCAGGATCTGGAACAGAAGTTAGGTCACTAACCCATCAGTTAGGTCAGATTCTAACCCCGGGGTGGGTGGAAATCTTTGGAAATCTTGTTTTACTGAAGCAGGCTCCTGCACGTAGTGTGCTGCCGCTTCCTTTAAGGGGGCAGAGAGCAGAAATGGAGCAGGAGGTCCCCAGCTCACCTTCACCTGTCCCGCAGAGCAGCGATCCAGCAGGATGAGGCACTCGGTGGCCCCCTGGAGCAGGGCAGCTTTCACTGGCTCCGGCGTCGGGCCTTGGTCGGTGTGGACATCCCACATCATCCTCAGCAGGGCCTGGAGGAGCTCGGGGAGCCTGCAGGGCATCCTGAGAAGGGAATCAAGAACGTGCAGCTTATTGGAAATGCTCTTTGTGAGCCGGGTAAAGCACAGCCAGTACCAGCCAGTGATGTGTGAAGCTAAACTGCAGCTGGGCTGGGAGGGAAACAGGTGGAGTAATGAGAACTGCCAGCACAGGGCCCTAATTAGCAGCACGGAGCTTATTATGCAGCTTTGCCGTGCATGAATGTAGATTCAGCTCGTAGCCAAAGTTATTTTCACCTGATTTTTTCCTGTTCTAGAAGCACGAGGGCCCAGCTTAACTTTTGGGCAAGGTTTTCCCAGGAAAGCAGCAATGCTAACAATTGTTTCCTAAGAAGTTTTGGGGCCCTTTCCTCAAACAACCCTAACTTTGGCTCTGGAAGAGACATAACATTTAGGATAAGCTTCCTTAAGGATCTTTCACCCCCAGAGCAGCACCTGGGCCAGGCGTGCTCTATGGTGCACCTCAGCGTCTGCAGGATTCCCAGCCTGGCTTCCTCCTCGGGGCCATCGCAGACTTCCAGGTAGCCCACGATGACTCGCTGCAGCCTCTTCAGGTGCCGCACCACCAGGATGCCCAGCCTGCCGCCACGAAGCACAAACTGAGGGAGGGGACACACCCCAGGGCTAAAGCACATCCCTGTGGGTTTTGGGGGCCGTTCTCACCTCTGCACGAAGGCAGGCAGGCTCCTGGCGTACAGGCGCCGCAGCGCCAGGCGATGCTCGGCCTCCATGTGGGTCAGCAGCAGCTGCAGCACCTCGTCGGAGTGGCTGGGAGCTCTGGGCTGCTGCTGCTGCCGGTGCTGAGCTCGCTCCAGGACAGGCAGCAAGTCCAGCAGGCACAGCAGCACTGCCTGGGGCGGGATAGGACGCCTGGGTGATCCCCCAAAAGTCCCTTCACAGCAGCTCCCAGGCCCCCCAGTTCACCTGGCAGATTGCTACTGCCTGCAGCCCCTGTGTAGGATTGATCCACAGCACTGCGAGGCTGCTAAAAATTCAGTTCTGCTGCCCTACCTGGAGGAGAGGGGCCTCTCGTGAGTAGAGGTGGTTGTAGAGGGCGTGGTACACGACCTGAGCCCTGTTGTACTGGCACAGATCAGCACCTGGCTGCAACAAGAGAGAGAGAAACATCATTCCTGTGCCTCATGCTATTAAGCACAGGGCAAAATCCCAAGGTTAATACAAGAACCAGAAAAAAAAGTTCAGAAACCCAACAGGCACCCAACCCCCTTCCTTCAAACGACGCCCACAGAGGGATGTAGCTCCCCAGCCCCTTACCACATTGAGGATGAGGTGATGCAGGCAGCGCACGCCCAGGATCTTGTTCTCCTCTCGGTAATCATCCAAGATGAGCAGCGACGGGGGGAGGACGCTCTCCAGGTAGTGGCTGAGCCAGGGCCGTGTGACGTGAGGCAGCGTCCAGGAGAAGACATGCTTCGTGGCAGGGTTACGCTTCCACGTGTCTCTAGAAGCACAAACTCAGTGAATGCTGGAACTGCAGAGCTCTCATTTCTTGTAATTTGTCCCTCTAGGCACAGGATTTCCCTTCCTCTTGCCCCATTATCGGGGTGTTTGCAAAGTTCTTGGTCCCGTGTTTATCACCTAGTGCTCGTACCACGTGCACTCGCAGCTGCACCAGCACAATTCCCCAAAGCTCCCAGTATTTCCTCCGTGGAGACCGGCCAAACACGCCACCCTCTCCGCTGCAGCCCCCCCCTCGTTACTCACTTGGTCAGCTCCTGTTTCAGCAGCCCCATCACGGCCGCGAATCTCCCCTCCTCATCCTCCTTCTTCCCCCGCAGGAATTCCGCCACCGACCCGCAGCCTGCAGCCCGAACCAGCGACTCCAGCAGCTCCCTGGCCACCGCCCGAGACCTCGCGTTTGTCCAGGGCTGGTCCACGACGTGTGTCACAGCGAAGATATAGATGGGCGCTGCCACACGGCGCAGGATCGCTCCCACCACGGGCTCACCCGGAGTCTCTTCAGTCCTGGCAGCCTCCAGCTTGGCGAGGAGGCGCAGGAGCACAGCGCCCACCTCCACCGCTCGCTCAGCGACGGCCTCGTAGGCGCTGTCCTTGGCGGGCAGCTCGGCGGCCTCCTGCTGCTGCTCGGGAGGCGCCGCGAAGCGGCTCAGCGAGGCCACCAGCTCGCCCAGCGTGCCGGGGCTCACGTCCCCGAAGAGCCGGCGGCTGCCCGAGGCCTCCAGGAGCGCCCCCAGCTCGCTGAGCGCCCCGGGACCCTCGGGGGTGAGCGGCCGGGGCTGGGGCAGCGCCCGCTCGGCCGGCGGCGGGGCTGGGGGCGGCCGCTCCCCGCGTACCTGAGGGGGCTGCACGAAGCCGGCGAGCTCCATGACCCCTTCCCTGGCTCCCCGAGCCCTTTAAGCGCTCCCCAAATCCTTTAAGACCCCTCCAAAACCTTTTAAGGTTCCCATAAACCTTTTAAGGCGCCCCCGGGAGGGAGAAGCCGCGACGCCCCTCAGCGCTCCCCTCACACACAACCCGCCGCCGTAAAGCGCGCCGCCGCCGCCGAGCTCGCAGCCGTCGCAAAACCACAACTGTAGTAAAGGCGGGAGCGAGTGGGCGTGGCCACATGTGAAAAAATTAGCATGGGTAATAAGGCAAAAAACGGGGTGTTTTTTGGCCCCAAAAAGGCTCAAAACGAGAAGCAGCGAGCGCAGAGCTGTGGTGAACATCGGAATGAATTCAAAAAGGGTGGAAAGTTTGGGCTATCGCAGCTCGCCCTGTTCTAGGGATCAGTGGCGCGGCCTTGGGATGGGGCGCGGCAGAGCAGGGCCCGATCCTTCCGGTTCATAGCGCATGATGAATGGGAGCGGCACGCGGCTGCGTGACGTGTGCGCCCTGCGTTACGACGTGGCACAGTCCCTTCTGAGCGCCGGGGGGTCGCTGGCGTCACCGATGGCGTCAGCTGAAGACATTTTTGTTGAAGATCAGACTGTTTTGAGGTTGTTACGAATCGTGATCTTCCGGAGCGCTTCCCTCTGCCACCCCAAAGTAATCCCGGAACCCCCCCGAGTGCCCACAACCGGCTGAGAAACTGTCCTTTTAATCGTGGCGTTACACAAAACCGCACAATCTCTCCCCAAAACGGGAGCCTCAAAGTCCAGAAGGGGCAGCTACAGAAACACCCCCACACAGGCAGCAGCGGGGGCACAGCCCTGCCCGTGCCCTGGGCTCTGCCTTCCGTCAGCAAGCCCAGGGGGTCCTGGCAGAGAGCTGGATGCAGCATAAAAACCGCCCCCCAAACCAACGCAGCGCCCCCACGAGTTAAAAACCCCAGCTCCGAAATCCCGAATCCTCCGAGACGAAGCGTTCGTCCCCCCCCAGGGACACGGGGCCGCTCACACCAGCTCGTCCAGCAGCGTCCCGATGCCGGCGCGGGGCTGTGCCGGCCCCGCCATGGGCTTGTTGCACATGGGGCACACGCAGCGCACCTCCAGCCACTTCACCAGGCACCTGCAGGGTGTAGGGGGGGGAAACGTGAGGCTGAAAAACCCCCGTGGGGAGGAAATCCCCGCTCCCCGCTGCTGCTGTACTCACTTTCGGTGGAAGGCGTGCTGGCACGGCAGCACCCCCAGCTCCTCCTTCGCCTTGAAATCCTCCAGGCAGACGGCACAGGTCTGCTGCGGGAGATGAGATGGGGGTTAGGGATGGTGTGAACGCACAGGACCCTATAAAATGCCCACGCACAGCCCCGCTCCTGCTATGATGCTGTGGCCAGGGAAAGCCCTGGGTGGTGGGGTCTCTTCCCAGGAATTTCTGGCGGGGAGTTTCCCTCCCCAATTTCCAACCAGTTTCATGCGGTGCTGGCACGTCCCTGTCCTGCCTCATGGAGCAATGGGGACTCAAAGCACCATCCCTGTCAGCCCCAGAGGGGTTTCTGCGCTCACCCCGTGCACGTTCAGCCTCCGGGCATCGCCTTTCAAAACCACCTGCGGGAGAAAAAGAGACAGGATCAGGATCAGGAGCAGCCGGGACCGAGCTGGGCTGTGGGATTCACTGCAAACAAGCACTGAGCTGGCAAAAATCCAGGCTGGACAGGCAGCGACCGCATGTCCAGGCCTGGATCCCATCGGGATTTTGCCAATGGGATCCAAAATGAGCCAGGAAAGGGCAGGTTGAGCTCAGGCACAGCAGCAGCAGTGTCCCATCACGCTGCCTTTGAATATCTCAGGTCAGCTGGGGACGAGAAGCATCAGTCCCTGCTGCACCCCCGCCTCCCGCTTGGCCCCAAATCGATGTGTGCGTGTAGGAAACAGCCGTGACTTTACCTCCTTGTACCCGAACCTCTCGCTCTGAGCCTGGTGCCGCAGTTTGCTGGAGAAGAGGGGAGAAAAAGACACCGTGAGCCTTCCAGCACCCTCAAGAGCCACCTGGGAGCAGCACAACCCCGAAATTTCAGGAGGCACCAGGGCAGCGTGGCCCTGCCCGGCCCGGGGATGGGATTTAGGGCCGAGCCGTGCTGGGGCAGGACCCGGTCCCGCAGTGCTGGGGAGCCGTCAGGAATCGGCAGCAGGGAGCGATAAGAGCCGGCGGCCCCGATTGTTTGCCTTAGGAAGTCGTTGGTGGCGCAGGAAGCGCTCGATTTCCAGCTCGCCCGCCGGCAGCTCCCAGCCCCGCCACGACCTTGGCCGAGGCGAGGGCGCCGGGGAAAGCTGCCTCAGAGAGAGCCCCAGCAAGGCACAGGGGGCAGGGGACCTCACTGCCTTCGCTTCTCCTCCACGCCAAGCCCCGAAATGTCCTTCTGCAGCCCATGGGGTGGCTGAGAGATGCCGGGGCTGGCGGCAGAGAGCTGGGGCATCCCGCAGCAAAGGGCTGGAGGCCCGCAGAAAGGCCAGCTGCTGCCTCCGAGTTTAAAAATAGCCCTGGCTGAGCAGGGAGGGCAATGTAAAGACATCCTCTGCCGTGCAGCGCCGCTCCTCCCCCTGCCCGACACAATGCAGCCCTCCGAAACGTCCCCTGGAAAACAGGAGCCCCTTCCTGCGCTTCCTGCCCTGCTCCACCGCGGGGACCACGGGGGCTGCAGGCGTGCCTGGCCCCGCTGCGGGGTCAGATCCCCGTGGCAAAAAGCTCCTGGGGTGTGGGGCAGAACAATGGGGCACGGGGAAGGGCAAGGCGGAGGCACCTACGGGGCTGGGATGGCCCCGAGGGGGGTGCCCGGCTCACCTGATGAAGTAGCAGCAGAAAATGAGGCTGAGCACGAAGACGAAGATGCCGGTGCCGAAAATGACCATGTAGATGTTGAGCGGCAGGTCCTGGAACGTGATGGGGGGCATTGTGCAGGGTTTAGGGGTATAAATCAGGCCCAGACTGCAGGAGCACCCTTGGGGGAGGAAAGAGAAGTCAGCGGTTAGAATGGAAGAGGAAAAGAGCCCCTGAAGTGGCTGCAGCCACCTCTGTGCTTCCACGGTCCCAAAACCCTTCTCCAGCAGCACAAACGAGAGGCAGAGTCCCGGTGTCTGGAAGGAAAAGAGGCCCCAGGGGAGCCAGGAGGGGATTTAGGGAGGGATGGAGCTCGGAAAGCCGGAGCAGCTGGTGCCTGTCAGTGCTTGGAGGGAGCCAGGAGCAGCCCCGGGGCTGTGCTGGGTGGCACAGAGACCGAACGGGGTAGGAGGGCACCGCACGGGGTGGTGGCAGCACGGGGAGGGCAGCAGGGTGCCCACCCAGCGAGGTGACACCAAACCCACTGCTGGCTGATGCAAAATCGGGGTCTGGCAGCGGGTGAGCGCTGCTGCTTGTCTCGAAACCGTGCTGACCCCACAAGAGCTTTGATTTCCCAGCAGATCGGGCTCACACGGGACTTCAAAGCAGAGCGGAGGCCCCGGCTGTGCTCTGTGGAGCATCTGCCCGCGATGCACAGAGCAGGAACAGAGGGTGCCGGGCCAGCTCATCAAAAAGCTCCTCCAGAAACACTTCTGGGTTTAATTACAGCCCACTAAAATCCTCCGCCTGCTTCTCAGGAGAGGAGGAAAACTGCTTTCCACCGGGACAGCAGAGACAGGCAGGGCACGGCGTTAGAAAGCTCTGCACGAGTGGTGAGGTCCCTGGGGAGCAGCAGGGCGCACACCGATGCCCCCGGCCCCGTGGTGCTCCCAGCTGGGCTTCTGCCGGGTGTCTGCGTCCTCGTGCACGCTGAATTTACTCAGAGTTTACACGTGGTGTGCTGGCCAAACCCTGCCTGGCTGGAGAGAGGCGTCTGGGCTGTAGGAAACGGGTTTTTTTTTGCTGGCCACGCCACCTCTGCCTCCTCACCCACACAGCAGGGAAAGGGAGGATTTGTTTGCCGGGTCCTGCTCTCCCTGCCTCCTGCTCTCGAGACCACCAGGTGCAGGGAAGGACAATAAGAAAGCTGTTTTTTTTTTCTTTTTTCTTTTTTTTTTTTTTTTTCCATTTCCCTACTGGAAATGATTGAGAAATGCTCGGAAAATAGAATGAGAAAAACAAAACAAAACAAAAAACAAAAACCAAACAAGTCAATGAGGTAATGCTGGTGTGTGGTGGGGGGACACGGGCTGGCAGCAGCTGTCGATGGGACATTAAAAATCCCTTACACGGGCACCCGAGGGGCAGCAGAAGCAGCAGCAGGGGGAAAAGGCGAGGTGGAAGAGGAGAAGCCCCAAGTCCCGGCCCTGTACCGAAGAGGAGCCGGTCCAACACGTCCCCGCCAGCCGCAGCACAGCTGGCAAGGCTAATTTTAGGCTCGCCAGCTCAGCCGGGCTCATTCCTGCTAAAGAAGCTTTCCAGCCCCCACGAGCTCCAGGCAGAGCCACGGGCTGGGAGGCGAAGCTGCTGCCAGGTCCCAGGGGGAAGATGCGACCCCCTCCCCAAATCTGGGGCCTCCCCAACCCTGGCCGGCCCCTTCCAGCTCCCCCCAGCAGCAGGCTGGGCGCTGGCTCGGCTGTGGTTTTAATTAGCACAACCCCCTTCTCCTGACAAAGGCTTTCCATATTTTTAGCTCGGGAGGAACAGAAGGCAGCTGGTTTTAATACAATGAAGGCCTGAGGGGCACCAAACCCAAACCGAAACAACCCCGTCACCAGCCTCAGTCCACCCGGGGACAGTTTTGCACCTGGAGCCAGGAGCCTTGAAAGCTGCTCCAACAATTATTTAGGTGAAAAAAAGGAGAAAAGAGGACATCTGCAGAAGGGCTGCAGACACACGATGTCTTTCTCACCCTTCTCGCTACCCGAGGGCTGCTCGGGAAGGCGGTGCGCCCTGCCAGCGGAGCGTTTTCTCATGCCAACCCCAAAAACTCCCCTGTGTAAGCAGGAAAGGTGCAGCCCGACCTGTCGGGGCACTGGGGTTGCGCCACCTCCAACCCCAGCAGGTTCAGGCTGCCTGGTGGATTTCGGTGCTGAGCTGAGCCTCTGAGAGCCCCGGGGATAATTTCTGCCACCAAACGACCAAAGGACGGATGCACGGTCCAAAAAATGCCCCCCACATCCAGCTCTGTGCCCTGCAAAGTGCCGGGCTGAAGTCAGGGCGCCCTGTAGCATTTGGGGTCGAACAGCACACCTTTAACCACCGCGACCCCTCAGCTCCAGGCAGGATTTTAAACCGGGACAGACACGAGCTCTGCACGGGCACTGGGTTTTTGGGTTTTTGCTGAGCCGAGCTTCTCCCTCACCCCAATTCTTCTTCAACACAAGGAATGGAAAACTCAGCAGGTCATGAAATAAAACCCATTCTTTCCCCTCCCACACAAAAGCCGTGGGCTTCGCATCACAAAATTGACTGCAGCTTCCAGGTCACGTTTGCTGTGATGCGGGAAGGGGCTTCCTCCAAAAGGCTCCCCTGTGCCAGGCAGCTCGCAGCGGGGGTAGCCAGGTCCCAAATTACCTGCAAAATGCCCCAAACTACGGCTGAGCAACAGGAGGAGCCGTGATGTGAAAGAGGAGCTGCAATTGGGACGAGGCGAAAACTTCATTTCTTTACTGGGTATCGGACTGAAACCACCGGCCCCCGTTCTTGCCAGCGTCCTCAGCAGCACTTCCCCCTGCCCCAGGGGGGGTGACCCCAAAGGGCATAGCACGGCACCCCTTGCCTGGGGGGCAAAACTTATTGGGGTGGATGTGGGGGGCTGCCTGCTCCCCGGCATTGCTTCCCCCAGAACTCCCAGAAGGAGCAGCAGCCCCCTGACCCCCCAAACCCCTCCTGACCCCAAAAGCCCCTCCTGCCCCCTCCAAACCCCTTGTGCCCCCCCAAACTCCTCTTGCCCCCCCCCAGACCCCTCCTGGCACCCCTAAACTCCCTCCCAGCCCCCACAAACCCCTCCTGACCCCCAAACCCCTCCTTCCCTCTCCAAACCCCTTGTACCCCCCAAACTCCTCCTGCCTCCCCCTTTAACCCCCCCAAACCCCTCCTGACCCCAAACCCCCTCCTTCCCCTCCAGCCCCCTTGTCCCCCCCCCAAACTCCTCCTACCCTATCCCAACCCCCTCCTGGCGCCCCTAAACCCCTCGCAGCCCCCCCAGGACCCCCAAAACCCCCTCCTGACCCCCCAAAAAACCCCTTTTCTCACCGTGGCACCACTGGAACGGGGGCATCCGGGAGCGGCTCCGCGGGGCCGGGCCGGCTCCGCCGTGCGCGGCTCGGGGCCATGGCCGGGAGCGGGGCCGGGCCGGGAGCCGGGGAACGGGGCCGGGCCCCAAACCCCGCCCCAAGCCGAGCCCCCAAGGCCCGGGGCCGCCCCCGAGTTAAAGGGGGGACCGGGGAAAGGCTCCGGGACCCCCCCCCAGGCATGGGGAGGGGGCTGCATGTCGCACGCAGTGTGGGGAGCCCGGCCCTATAGAGCCCCCCCCCGGCCCCATAGAGCCCCCCTTGGTCCCAAACAGCTTCCCCTGGGGGTGTGTGGCCCCCAAAAGGGAAGGCTCCAGGGAAGCTGGGGAGGGTCTCTGTTTTGGGGTGCAGGGTTGGGACCGGGGTGAGGGCTTTGAACTAAAATAGCAGGGATTTGGGTTGGATTTATGGAAGAATTTTTTCACTCTGAGGGCGGTGAGGTGCTCCACAGGCTGACCCAAAGAGCTGGGGGTGCCCCCCCCCCCCCATGCCTGGCAGTGCCCAAGGCCAGGCTGGGTGGGCTTTGGGTGAGCTGGGCTCAGGCAGGGGGTTGGGATGAGATGATCTTTAAGGGCTCTTCCACCCCAAAGCAGCCTGTGGCCCTGTTCACCAGCCTTTTTGGGAGCCTTGCTGAAGCTCCCCGTGTCTCTCAGCCTCGTGCAGGAGGTTTTGGACACCGTCAGCACCCCCAGCCATGCCGGGGAGCCTGCAGGAGACCCCGAGGGGTGGGGGCCATAGGGTGGGCGCCATAGGGTGCCACCCAGGGCAAAGCTTTTCCACCAAGCCAGATCCTGGCCTGAACAAAAAGTCTGTCCCGAAGCACTCGAGGGACGGCCAGGCTTCTTCCTTAGCGCTGTCTTTATTTTCACAGGTTAACACTAGGCGTGGAGGACATCCAAACACGATGACAAAAGGCCTGTTTGCCAGAGCCCACACACCAGACCGACTTCACATTGCTACACAGACCGAAAACAAATGGGAAACGAGACGAGGAACACACACAGCTTCAGTCTCCTGGGAGGGAGGGACGGGACCGGCTTGGCAAATGCGTCTGCCACGTGGGAGAGCCAACCCTTGAAGGCTTCCTGGAGCCAAACGGGGTAGGGAGAAACCTGAAACGTGGGGCTGCGTCCCTCCAGAGGCATCTCGGAGCGAGCAGGCTGGGAAGGAGGCGATACATCAGGCCTACCGAGGTGCTGAGGTTGCAGGTTGAGGGCCTAGACTTTACCACTAGGAATAGCTCGCATGTCTGGGGACCCCCTCAGCTGAGAGGGGGGGGCCGGTTGCACGGGACCCTATTTAGCTGCCAAGCATCTGCACTGGGAGGAAAGGCCTACCCCTATCACTCAGCGGGCACGGGGGAAAGGGGAGCACCGCACACCCCTTCTCATCCTCCTTCACGAACTCCTCTTCAGCCTCAGGGCATTGTCCAGGGCGACCAGCTGGCGCAAGAAGCCCCGGTTGGGGATGATACCGCGGTGGTCCTTCACCGTCTTTATGGCTTCTACAAGGGGCATGTGGTGGCGGATCATGAGGTAGGCGAGGACCAAGGTGGCCGACCTGCTCACCCCGACAGCACAGTGCACAAGGATCCTTCCTGGGGAGGGGGCAAAACACAGGGGCTGTGTCACAGCAGACTAAATATCCCAATTAAAAAATAAATAAATAAAAGAGGACCCAACCGTTTGTCATGGTGCAGCCTGGCACTGCAGGTGTGCAGCCTCCAGGGTTAGATGTAGGGCCCCAGATTTAATAGGGATGTGATGCACTGAGGTCCTCCCCTTGGGAAAGGGTGTCAGTGCATCAGGATATCCCCAAACAGTCTGAATAGGAGCTGGACACAGGCTGAGGCTGTGATCTATGGGGCTAGTGCTCTAATTGTGCCCATCTCCTCTTTGGAGCAAGCAATCCAGAGCAGAAGACACCACACCAATCTAGAAATACCCCCATTTTCTACAATGCTTAGCAATAGGATGTTGATCCAGCTTTCCACCCACCAAAGGGAGCTTCTCCCCTCCCCAATTCGCCCCGCCAATCTTTACCGCTGACCTTCATTCAGCGCCTGGTGGATGAAGTCAGCGGCAGGGTAGAAGTAGGGGCTCATGTCGAAGGAAGGCGAGTCGTGGGCCTCGATGCCCAGGTAGCGGATGCCCGTGCCCTCGTAGTACTCGGCGCCCCCCCTCCACTTGCTGTGCGAGGCGTTGAGGATGTGGGTGATGCGCAGGTGGGCCAGCTCGCGGCGGTTGGCTGCTATATCTCTGCAGGGAGGAGCAGAGGTGTGTGAGTTTAGAAACGTCCAACACTAAAAAAAAAAAAAAATCCCAAGGATGGTGTAAGGGCTGTCCATTTTCATCAGAGGCAAAGGAAAGATGCCAGGCTCAGATGCCAGAATTTTAAGTCAATCTCACGGACTCCATGAGCACACCACCTCCTCCCACAGCAGCTCTCCAATCTCTCAGCACAGCTGTGCTCACGTCCTTCCTCCTCCAACCCATCACATCCTCCTCTCCCTCACACTTCCAGCTTTCCTCTCCCGACCCTCTGCATTTCAAATACCCCTCAGCCCCCCGTTCTTGTCCCCCTCCGATACATACTGATCACCCAGGTAGAGGCCTGGCCAGACCTCGTCGGCGTGGTTGCAGGCTGTCTTCCCCGTGTACAGCAGCCTTTCCAGCTCGAAGACGCTGAGGATGGGGTGGTTGCTGCGCTCCTCCCGCGAGCCCCGGCTCGGCGACCTGGTGCCGTTCCTGGAGAACCTGGACAGGAAAGCCATGGGAGCTGCCGAGACCCACAAGGCATACCTGTGGGGTCGTGAAGGCCGGCGGGGGGCCTGGAGGTCTCTTCTGCTGCTGCTGCCACCCACGGTCCTGGCACAGAAGCAGAGGAGATGTTGTTAGAAGAGCCGGGGACCTCTCGCTCCAGCCCTTTTGTAGAAATGCTGGCCCGAAGCAGCCAAAAACCTGACCTTCATGGTGAGAGGGCTGTGTCGAGCCAGCTTCCCAGCAGCTCCCGCTGTGAGACACGCTCACCTGCGCTCCCTTCCAAGAAGGGATGCTGCTGGGGAGCAGCTTGCGGTGCCAGGGAAGCTGGAGAGGCAGCCAGATTGCTGAGTCTCCACGGGCTGAGGTTTTGCTCCAGCCCCACGAGTTGGGTTGAGGCCACATTGGCAGGAGATGCTCTGTACAGGACCACCTTCCCTCCTGAGCTGGCTCGGGGGTTTTGCCTGCCAGCGGGACAATGCCAGCTCGAGAACTGAGGCTGCCAACCTGTGATCAGAAGCAGCGGAAGGCGGCCAGCTCCGGGCAAGCCACCAGGATCGGGGAGGAAAAGCCCCAAACAGGTGGAGGATTCCATATGGCACCACGCGGGGTCTGGCTGGGGCCCAGACTCCTGCGGACCAGGCACAAAAGCCTGCGGGGAGGGAGAGGCAGCGTTAACCCCTCCGAGCACAGCAGCCCTGCTGCTGCATTTGAACACCCAGGACAGGTTTGGGGTGGGTAAGAGTTAATTTCAGGGGATGCAAAAGCTCGTTTTGCAGAGCCTCTGGGACATGGCTCTGCTCTCAGCCCTTTAGATGATGCCGATATTTGTCAGGACACCTCCCTGGCCAGCCTCGGAGCAGTGACAGTCCCCGCAGCCAGGCAGCAGGCAGAGCCCCCTGGTTTTGCTCGCTGGCTGCTGCCCCTCCAGCTTGCAGAGCCCCCCTACATGAGCAGATCGTTTCCCTTCCTGCCCTGGAGGGGCTGGGAGGTGTCCAAAATGTGTCCCACCTCAGCCACCCAGCGCTGGCACCCTTGTGCCGGGCTGGCTGCCCTCAGCCTGCCTGCTCGGACATCTCGCCCAAGGCGCCGGCCAGCAGCCAACAGTGCAGAAGGAAGCAGCCTCCGGCCATTTCTTGGCAAGGCACGGAGGAGGAAAACATTGCAAGGGCATGAGGCAGCTCAGGGGGAGACTGGAGACACTGCACGTCTCCCTCCCCGCTCCCTGTTCTGCGGGGGGAGCAGCTCAGACCCTGCCTGGCACCCTGGGGTGCTGCCCATGCTGCTCGCCCCCAGCACAGAGCACGGGCCACCCCCTCTGCCCTGATGAATTTTGGATTCCTTCTCGCTGGGCATCCCGACTTGGCAAAACCCACCTGGAAATGGCATTTGGCACGGCCGCGTGCCGGGCCCTTAAACCTTGGGTGACCTTGGCTGCAGCACAGCCACGCGCCACCAGTCCTGGGCAGCGTTAGGGAAGGGGCAGCAGAGGGGTCTGAAAAAACCCCACACCCCCAGCACGAGGCTGTAAAGAGCCAGACAGCCCCTCGGATTGCTACAGCCGGCTGGTAAAACAGCAGCCCACACCTATGGAGGGATAGAGCTCACAAAACTCAGGCCCAGAGCTGGCCTCCAGCATCCCCCCCCCCAGCACACCGCTGTGCCAGCCCCACAAGGTGCTGCAGGGAAGAGAAATTGCCCCCATCCATGTCCTCCAAACAGCCCCCCCAGCACCCAAATCCCTCCCAAACCCCACCTGCATCCCCTGCATCCCCCCTGTGGGTGCCAAGCCCGGGGGGGGGGCTCGCTCCCAGCTCTCCCAAGCAGGCTCCTGGCTGTCCCCGAGCCCCCCTGGCAGCCGTGCAGGGCTCGGAGGGAGGGGGGAAAGCAGCCAGAAGCTGCCTGGGCGCAGAGCAAGAGGCATCGCCGAGCGAGCACAGGCTCAGGGAGACAGACAGACAGACACGGGGAGGAAGGAGACGCCCCCCCCCGTACTCTACCTTAGCGAGGGCTGAGGCTTCCCCTGCTCAGAGCGAGGGTGGCAGGCAGATCCAGTCGGCCATGTCTTCCTGCTGCTGCCGCTGCCGCTGGAGAACGGCTGATGTATGAACATCTATTTTAAGCCATGGCATGTCCAGAGGCAGGTTTGTTTATAGCACGCCGTGCATGGGTGGCTAAGGGAGGAACGAGGGAGACGGGCACGGAGTCGGAGACCGCATGCAGGCATGCACAGGCACACACGGAGGTGCCCATCACTATGCGGATGAAAACAGCAGCAACAACACACCGAAACGCTGCTGCCAGCTTTGCTTTCACTCCTCCTCCTGCAAACCAAAAGCCACAGGCATGCAGAGAAGGAGAAAAAGCCGACAAAGTGGTGCTGATGACATGGTTACCTACATCGGAGCTCTGTGGCTCTCTCCAGGGGATGCTCCCTCATTTCTTTTTTATAATCGACCCCATCTAACCCCCTCGCTTAGGGTCGGTTTGGCAGAGCCAGGGCTTGGTGACATTTTCTTCATTTGCTAAGAAAATAAGCCTGGGGGGGTGGAGATACGTGGTATCTATTCACAAATTCACGTCAAAGTCAGGGAATACCTTTTTTCCCCCTAGAAAAAAATAAAAAGTTCAAAAAATTGAAGCTTTTTGTTTTGACATTCTCTAAATGACACCATTCGTTTCAGAAGCGCTGCAATATTTCACTTAAGCATTTTCCAGGCGGAATATTCTCCATCCCCTTAGAAGTGCTGGCATTCGACTTAAAAGTTTGACTCAAATCAGAAAGTAGGAGTGTGGTGGGAAAAACAATCTGAGGAAGAGTCGAAACACGCTGTTCCAGGCCAAACACCACATCCCAAGGTTTGTGGCGCTCCCTGCCTCCCTCCTGTTCAATTAAACGGGAACATTTTCTGTCTTGTTTTTGTCTGGATCTGTAATGGTCTCAGATGCAACCTCAGAAGCTCTGGGCACGAACCCAGCACCACCAGCAAGCTGCCCTGTCCCGTACACTGGGTATGGATGCCTCCACATCCCTCAGCCACACACCAAGGAATTACGGTCCCAGTAGTCTGAAAAACATGCTTCTACACAGAAGTGCCTACAACCCTCGTCACAAAAGGTTAAATCTGAGTAAGAAGAAAACAACACGGAATAAAATTAGCTGGATAAACGTTTTGGCAGAGAGTTGCCCGCAGGGAACTTACTGGCCGTTTAAACGGAGGATTAGTAGTTGGTATGTTTTTACTGCAATAATAATACTGGAATTGCTTTGTAAAGCAGCCAGAAGTCCCCAGCAAAGCCAGTGACTGCTTCTTAGATAATGAAGTCTCAGACGCTTCGGAATGCCTGGGCAGCTGCAGCAAGAGGTGTCAGCAATCTGGCTTTTTATAAGGGAAGTTTCTCAGACACGCAGCTGACCTCCCTGACTCGCCTCCTCTCCTTGTTTTCCATAAACATCGGTGTTGTAGCAGAGACCGACTCACTCCTTGCTCCCTGATAGCATTTATCGGCTCGGCGTGTCCCCTCTCCCTTCTGAAGCATCTCTCCTTGAAGGCAGGAGGTGACCCGAAGCAATGGGTCTGCGTGCTTGGAGGGGGCACAAACACCGCTGGGGGGTTGAAACCTCCCCTCCTACCAGTGGTGACTCTCAAAGCTGCTCCCCAGGGATGTACCCAGCTGCAGAACCAGCCCCCAAAACATCCTGCAACCCCGCTTTCCTCTGAGCTTCATCACCCCATGATGCTGAGCCCCCTGACTGAGCAGGGCCATTGGTGCTGGGCAGCTAAAGCCCAGCTGTGGGCACCCAGGAGAGGTAAGAACCAGCTCTCCCCAGCCACGGGCACCACCACTGAGTGCTGTAGGGCTGGACAGCTTAAGGACAGCACCAGCATGGATTTCCTACATCCCCTAGCAGGCAGACTTGCTTGCAGCAGGGTGCTGCTGTTACAGCAGGGGTGGGATGCTGGCACAGGCAGCCACCACGTCCCCACGTCTCATCTAGTGTCAGGAACTGCTGCGTGCAGCAGCGAGGACAGAGCAGCTGCTTTCAGCTCCATTAGGATGGGAATCGGCTCCCAGCAGAATTAGCAGGGCACCCGCTGCTCCCAGCTGTCCCTTTTCACCAAGCCAGAGCTCGGAGCAGGGAGGAATCGGGGTTTGGGGCTCTGCAAAACCCGCAAGCGAGCTGCAATAAAGGGCAGCTCGGAAAAGTTCACAGCTCCAACCACTGGAGGCTGCTCTGGTTATACATAAATCACCACCGCGCGCATTGTCAAACATGGAAAACTCAGCCCAAGGAAATAAAGGGCAGGGGTTAGAGAGTTTCAGAGCTGCTATTTCCTGGCTTTACACTCCACACGCATGCAAATTCGCCGCGGTCTTCACAGCTCTGTTTTAAAGATCAGAGATCAATCACTTCACGCACTAAATGCTGCATGTCCAAAAGCCACCTGGAAGGCAGAGGCGCCAGAGTTTATTACACTCAATCATAAACAGAAAGAATATGTATTTCATCCAACGTGTGCCATTTGATAGACCCGCCGCAGAGGAGGGTGGCAGACGGAGGGAGCACAGAGGGCAGAGAGAGCTGCAGAATAACCACAGAAAATTAAACTTCTTTACATTAGTGGTCAAGGTGGGAAGGTGGCGTTGTTGAAAGGGGTCGTGCAGGATGGCAGAGCTGCATTACAGCAGCATACTGGATAGGATTTGGACAAACATGATTCTCCTGGCACTGAAGGTAAGTCCACCACACTCTTCCCTAGCTGCACGGATGCAGCATTGCATCCATGGGGGCTGCTGCAGGCTGCCTCAAAAAAAAAAATCATTGAAAATTTATCCACAAAAGGCTTCTAAGGTCATGCAGCCAGTCAGTCCAAGGTAGATCCAACTCTTGATCAAAGCAATAAAGTAATAATCTTCACTCCTTGCCTGCGTTTAGGGCAGGGATAAAGGTTTCTTTTGGGGCTCCAGCAATCTGGAAGCAAACTGCAAAGCTCGAGGTTACAGCCTTCCCGGGGCTCTCCCAAGCCTCTCCAGTCTCAGCACCTTTTGGACAGCATTCGAGCGCTGTAAAATCCTCTCCCAGCCCCAAAACAGACGCCTGCTTCCCTGTAAGAAATGTGATCGAAGGCAATAAACCCTTGCAAGGGAGGATGTGCAGGAAACACAACTCCTCGGTGCCCATTGCGGCAGCGCCAGCCAGGAGTTAAAGCCTCATCACTCGGCTCTATCGATTCACTGCTGGAGGGGGCCACTTGAGTTCTGGCAACGCTGAGATATTTTCCATTAAAAGAAAGAAAAAGGAAGAAGGAAAAAAAAAAAAAGGAAGAGGAAATAACAGCACCAGACTCATTGTCCGACAGCTGTAAAACCTGCAGAGCCTCAATTTGCGAGGAAGCAGCGCTTGTCCAGAGGGAGAGAGACAGCTGCTGGCTTTGTTGCAAACTTGCAGTGTTTATGATTACTTAGCGGGGAGACTCTGAATTGCTCGTGGACGCATCCTGCCTGTCATCCCCTGTCTTGTTAATGTCAGAAGCAGCCTGGGATGGATCTGAGTTGCTATAGCATACAGAGGGGAAAAAAAAAATCACTAAGAAAAAAAAAATAGTCAAAAAGCCCAGCAAGTTGCTGGCAAAGTCTGCTGTGAAATCGTGATGCTTTCTGTCTAACTGCTCACTTCAGCTTGTCACATCTTGTTAGGAGAGCAGGCTGGGGCACAGTCCAAACCTTCTTAAAGCTGGTGGGAGGTTTGCTGTTGACCTGCTCCTCGTTGTGTTTAAACGCTCGGAAAGATGTCAGAAGGGAGAGAACTACCCAGGGCTGAGCCAGCCACGATCCCCATTAGCAAAGAGCCTGAGCTACTCGCGCTTTCTAAAGGCTAATCTTTCAAGATGAAGGTCACATCTATCTTGCATAGCAAAGAGATCTTTGAAATAGAGCCAATCAGCACTGGAAACCTGCACCTTGAAGGCAGGTGTGCTGGGATGGCCGCGCTCTGTAACCAGCATCACCTCTGCACCGCGCACCTCGAGCTGTGCGCTCCCAGAGCTGCAGCCCTCACTGCGCCACCTCTGCCTCCAGGAGCTCCACTCTTGCCCTTGCAAATCCAAAAGCCTTTGGGAAATCTGCTCTGGAGGAAAAAAAAGGAATTCTATCTGCATCAGGGTGGGAGCTGGGGGCAGGTCCCTGGTAAATTCATGCTGACTTCAGAGAGGCCAGGACCCATCCGTGATTATTTCTCTCCTTCGTGTTCTTGGAGCAAGAACTAATCGCTGTGAGCACGACATGCAGCAGCGGTGTCTTTTTGAGGTCTGCAGCTACTCTTAACACAATGAGTTTCTATTCACTGTGTCTGTGGCACTAAGCACCCCAACAGCCCGGCAACGATTTCTAAAGCAGGGAGAAGAGCTTAGGAGCTCAAATAGAAAGCCAGCGAGAGTTGGGTGCCTAATTCCTTTCAATCTTCTTTTTAATTCCTAGCCTTAGGGCTTTGAGGAAGTGGCTGGTTTGATTTGATGAAGAAAAAAGCTGTTCCATTAACAGGTCTGATGTTGGAGAGGTTTCTTTCAGCCTGTGATGAATCCCAGCACCCTTTAGCAGGCCACACTCGCTGCTAGATCATATTTTCCCTTCAGTGACATTACGTCTCAAGCAGGCTTTCACTGTAATAACATTTGCAGTAATGAAATCACCCGGCTGCACGGTCTTCTTTTAACAGCACAAATATCCGAGCTGGCGACAAAGGGAGATTTAAATGTCACACAGCCCGTGCTGTATGTGTCCATCAGAAGATAAGGTTCCTCTTTGTCGATGAACGGAGATGCAACGGCGGCTGCTGGGCATTGGGAGCACAAAGGCTCGCCGCAGCTCTGAATAGGGAATGAGGAGGCTCGGGGTGTGGGACGAGCTAATACAGAGAGCTTCCCAAATCCCACGCTGGCTACAGGGCTCCGAAAGATGTACCAATGACACAGCAATGAATTTGCAAATGAAAGGACTTCAAATCGGCTCCTCTCTTGCCTCCTCAGTTCGGGTTTGCTCTAACAGCAGCTGGTGGTACAGGACGGGGAAGCAAGGGATGGAAGATCTGAGCTGGGGGAGGACAGCCTCAGCAGGGGTGCTCCCAAAAACCTGTGGAAACCTTACACAGGTTACCATGAGGGAATGCCACTGCTGCCCATGAGAGCTTCACACCCACCCAGGAACTTCAGCTCATGGTCAAATGGAAAATGTCAGCAAAGAGGAAAAAAATACACTGGGTCAACCCAAACCAAACATTTTAAATTAATAAACAGCAAAAAAAAAAAAAAATGTTTTGTCATTTCTTAGTTGTTTTCTTGCAGCAAACACAGGCACGACAGGTCTCCCCAATAAACACAAACTGATTTTCCTTGCATGCGCTCAAGATGACTTGGGCCTGATTTGCTTTCACCAATTAGACCCCAATCTGATGTTTCTAATTAGACTATCAGAAGTAGTCTTCCTTTTGAAAATGTTGCTGCTTGATTTTGCAGTATGGAAATCCTTTCCTGCCTATCCCCAGGAAAGCTCTCGTGTGATTGATTTACTCCAATAAAAGGGCTAAAAATTCCCAGATCCATCAATGCCAGTTGTAAAACTCCCAACATCTGAAGGCAGGATTTTACCAGCACACTTAGTTCTGCCTCAGGGTTGTTGTTGTTTTTTTTTTTTTTTCTTAACAAAAAATGAGAAACTGCTCTGTCAATGACTTGAAGGGTTACATTAGAAACCATTACATTTTGCTGCTGGCTCTTATGGTAACACGACTTGTACCTCCAGCTTGGCTTTCCATCTGCTACCAGCAGAGACAGTAATGCTCCAGTCAACACAGAAGGTACTCGTGTTTCAAGGAGAGGAGAGTAATAATGAAAGAAGAAAAACATTAGAGACGATGATTTAGCCTGAGAAAGGGCAGATCACCTCGACCGATATGCCACGTAGCACGGCTATGAAAGGAGGAACATTTCCTCTGCAGGAATGTTTGGTCCCTCTTCCCGCTGCACCAATTTCCCACCTCTGTTTTTAGCAGAAATGTTAATTTTAGCAAAAGAAGTAAAGGTCGTGAAGGACAAAAGATTTTGAGGCAGTAAAAAAAACAAACCTCCTCCTCTCCCCTCCCCAAAGACGTGACAGTCTGAGCTGCTTCGCCTAGTGGAAACAGGCAGCAAAGAACATTTTAGCTTTAATAATTCTAATTATTCCACAGTATTGTGAAACAAATTAGAAATCCAAATGAAATCAGTGTCCCATGGCACTAGGAAACGTACAGTCACAGAATGCAGGTATCTAAATCTATCCTGAGTTCTGTCTGGCTTAGACAAGACGGAAAATAATGGAAAATATGCTTAGAAACAGGAGAGAAAATTAAAGCACATATTTCTGCACACTGATTGCTGCAAAGTCATGCAGGGAGCTGAAGGAAAATCAGCCCTGAAACTAAGCCTCCTGCACACCGCTCCTATGCCAGAGCTTTCCTTTTCCAATTTTTTCTCTAACTGATTTTTCCCTGTTTATTTTTCCCCTCTGCCCTTCTCCTGGGGGATACGTGGCTGTGATCCCTGGGCCTGGTGCTTCCAGCAGCTCTGGGTCCCTCAGGAACAGGGCGCCTCGGGAGCTGGGAGGTGCCAAGGGATCAGGCACTTAACGGGCTGTGAAATCCCCCAGGATTTGCTGCAGCCAGAATATGAAGCCCTGAAACTCCCCCAAGGGCATTCGTGGTGCTCCCCTGGAGTCCCTGCCCCACGGGAAGGAGCTGGCTGCAAGCAGGGAAGAAATTCACTTTTATTTACAGTAAGGGAGCAGAAAACCCCCAGCTCCCATCCTAAGGCACAGCTTTAACCCTGGGCTTGGCATTCAGAGATCTTTAACAGTTGTTCATGAGGCAGGTGAGCAGGAAGACGATTTACACGGCCACATATGAGAACTAAGGACCAAAAATAGTCCTTCTGGTGGAGGCAGCTATTTATCAGCATCCTCATCCATCACGCTGAAGCATGAAAGGCCAAATAAATGACCCTGCTCCCGGCCGCTATTATTCCTGCGTGCTCACAGGAAGGCAAATACCTTGAAAGAACTTGGCTGAGGCTGGGAGCAGAGGGCAGAGCCTGCCCCCCATAAAGTGCCGGGATGAATGGGATATGACAGCAGGTAAACAAGCGTGGCCAGGTGAAGCCATCCTGGCGAGGGCAGGCAGCACCGTGCAGTGCCTCCTGCCTGGTTTATGCTGCCCAGGTGCAACAAAGCTCTTCCTCCACCTCCACAACAAGCTTTTCACTCACAACAGTGCTAGCCTGGCCTCAGCAGGCTGTTATCTCCCCACACAGACCCGGTGCTTGAGCAAAAAACACTCCCCTTCATTTTTCTCAGTGGGACAACAAAGCAGAATTGGGGACATCTGCTTGACCGTGGCCACGCTGCTCTGCCAAGGGGTGCTTTTACCTGCTGCCATCCAGCCCTCTGTTCACAGCCAGTCCTGAAGCTACAGCAGAAATCCCAAAAGCAGCCGTTAATGCAGGACCTGCCTTTATCTTCTCCATGCACCTGGCAGGCACTGATGGCAATATCCTCACAGCTGAGGCCGGTGGTGCTGGAGCAAGGGAGGACGAGCCACCTGCAGCAGGTGTTCAAATGAATGCCCAGGGGAAAGAGGGCTAACAGCGAGTGCTGCCATCCCCGTTATTAAAATACAGAGATCGTGACACTGAGCCACTAAGGGAAAAATCCACACAGATCACTTGCAGGGTCCTAAGTCTTACCAGAATGACTCACAAAGGGAAACTATCTCACTTCTGAGCCACTGCCTAAAGGACCCCTGCTCTGCTAAATTGCCTTTCCTGCATATGCCCAAATAGCAGCCTGGAGATATGTTGATTGCACTCTCTTAGATAGTCCCCGTGTGCTTTGGGCAGCACCAGTCGAGCATTGCAAAGTCCATCTATCTTCATGTTTCTTGCTTTCAGTGATTTACGACGGCACACGGAAGCTGGAGGCAGAGCAGGAAATTAAAGCAGCTTTCCCAGTGTGACCCCCGCCTCTGGATCCCTCTGTGCCTCACCGGCGGGTTTATGCAAACTCATATGAACTGAGAACTGAGGCATGAAGAGAATAAGTGATTTACACCATTCATGTAAGGAATATGACAGAAATTGGGAAGAAAGGAAGCTCTGTGAAGCCAGAGCCCTCACCTACCAGGACATCCCAGGCAACCTCCTGGGTCCCTGGCTGCAAGCGCCCACCCGGCAGCACCGGGGGCTTGCCAGCAGCTCCCCTGCTCTCTCCAACAGGGTTTGAGATGCTCAGCTTTGCATCCCGCAGCCCCTGCCTTGGCTTTACTGCTGTCACACGCTGACAGATACTTTATGAGCACGGGGACCCAACTCCTTCTGTTCACTTCAGAAACACTTTGCTGAGCAAACGGAGGCGAGGGGTGAGCGGAGCCGGTGCACCTCCCAGGCAAGGCTGGGCTCTTTGGGGTTGAGTCTTTTGTTCTTTTCCCTCATTGCCTCCGCTGGCTTTGGTGATCTTTCTTCATAAGTTTCCCAAAAGTGACAAGGGCAATTTATTACGTGCGCGCAAGGCCTTGGGAATCTCCTGGAGACATATCATTCCTGCTATTATCCTCCTCACACGAGGAGCCGTTGTTCTTGTCAAGCTCGCTCGCTTCCTCCCTTGCAAAGAGAAGAAAGGATGCCGGGGATTTTTCATTAATCATTTTTACGCCCAGAGCTGCAGCTCCCGTCTGCATTCTGATCACTTCTGATCTCTGCCACCATTTTTCACGGGAGCACTTATGAGGATTGTTTTATGCTGCTGATTCGAAGTGCGTTAATGACCAACCATTCAGTGTCCAGAGCAAAGCCTTAAATTTCGCGTACACTCCGGTGGGGAAAATCTATTACGGCTATACATTCTCGTTCTTGCTATTCTTCTTCAAGGAAGGTGCCAGTTGCAAAGAGTCGGGGAGCGAGGGGGAAAGCTGGCAGAAGGAGTTTGGTTTATGGTGAAAATGAAGAAGCAAGCAGAGGTTTGTGCACCTGAGCTAGGGCTTGGGGTTGCCGTGGTTGAAAACTGGAAGCTCTAGCCAAGGAATGGCCAAGCTGGAAGGGAGAATATCGCCAAAACAGAATTGTTTCAGCTGAAGGCTGCTCAGCATGCCCTGATTTCTAATCTGTAAGGTAAAGCTGCTCCTGACAGTGTGCCAGGGTCTCCAAGTGGACGGCTTTTTTTGGAATGGCACCAAGCACCAGGTGCTCTATCTCAGCCACGGCCTCTTCACACAGACCTCTCGGAGTAACAGCGAGGTTACACACGGCTGGGGCTGAGTTTGGTCCTGGGCTGATTTCCTCACCTCCTTGGGCATTCCCAGTTTCCAACAACTGCGCTGATGAGCACAGTAGGTGATTATTAATAATGACAAAAACGTGTAACTTCTGTCACGTCAGCTCCAAGTCCTTCCAAAATACAGCAGGACCAAGCAGCAGTCTCCCATTTCCTCTCTAGAGGGTGGTAAAATATGCTCAATCTAAAAATAACAGTTAAACTGGACCTTGAATAAGTCCCTTCCTCGTGCTGTGCCTCTGGACTCCTCCTGGTGACTGTCTCCTGTGCTAATTTTGTGCTGGCTCCCTGCAGCAGGGCAGCAGAGCCTGATCCTGGCACCTGGAATCAGTGCCCCTTCCTCGGTGTGCAAGTACCGGCACCTCCAGCCACGCAGAATTCATCCCAAATGTAATCTTGTCTTTTTACACAAGGGTCAAGAACCGGCTTCTATTCTGTGTCTGAATGAGTGAATACACAGTGCATTGTAATTCTGACCCTCTGACACCTCATTTTAATACAAAAAGCATAAAACATAGGAGCCAGAGATTGGAAAAGACCTTCTGGACCATGAAGTTCAGCTCTCTGAGATAAGATCTCATTCATACCCTATCACATTTTCTCTTGAAACTGTTAGGCTTCCTCTGCCGCTGCCCTTAGTTCAGGATCAGCCTTTTCAATGTGCAAAAATCTCCCAAATTTTGAGCATAAGCTTACTCACAGTGAGGTTGCTCTTGTACTAACAACGTCCTTTAGCTGAAATAGTAACCCCAGGACTAACAATAATAATAGTTAATTACAAGCCCAGAGGGGCTGTTGCTGGAACCAAAAATAACCATGGTAATAGCCCAATGCATTCAAGCCGGGGGATAGCAATAAATAACCTCTCGGATCCATCAGCAGTAAAATGGCACGTCCATGTCAGAGTCCAGGAGGGAGGAGATGCTGCAACGAGTGCAAGTGGTGAGGCAGGCTCCTAGGGCGCCGCTCCGAGCGGGTGCGGTTGGACGAAGAAAAATGCGAGGAGGGAAGAAAAGAAACCTTATTCCCCTGTGTGGAGCAATTTTCAGACAGCTGCTTGGTCCCCTGGGACCAGGCAGAGGGGGAGAGAGAAAAAGATGTTCTTGCTGCCTTTCAGGCTAGACCTACATCAAACTCGTTAATGTCAATAGGAGGGAAATTGAACTGAGCTTTGTTGTAACCCTAATGAATCCTTTGCCAGTTACAGTAAATTTATTCTTTTGATTTCCCTTTCTCCCCCCATCTTGTTTCATGTGGGCTTTTTTCCCCCCCCTTTATTTAATGTTCCTTTTCTGGCAGCTTCTTCTTTTTATTTCTCTCCAATTTAAAACACAGTTAAAAAGCTGTGGTTGATTCCAATTAAACACCCCCTTTGGGATTACTAAAACACACACACACACACACACAAAGACCCCCTTCTTTGATTGTTTCCACGGCAACGTATTTAAATATCTCATTCACGGTGTCCAAGTGAAGAGCTGAAGGATTTGGAGAAGCTTTCTTTTTCTGCTCCCTCACCTCTCTCCTCCCCAAATTACTCATGCTGTAGCGGTAACCGGTGTGATACACACACTGCGCTCGCCAGGCTTTGGCCAGAATGCAGAATGGATCTGGAACCCGTGGATATGCTCCTGGAATCCCAGAGGAGGAGGAGAACAGGGCCAATATTATGTCTGACAGCAATGCAGAGCTATTGTAATTACTTAGGAACTGGGAACGATAGGGAAGCATCGTCAGCAGCCAGACAGGCCAAATTCTGCCGTTCCCTACACCAGCAGACAGCACAGTAACTCTGCTGGGACTCCTGGGGCTGTGCTGGCTGGGAGCTGGTTAAGAAAGAAGTGGAAAGGGGCTGGTCTCGATGGTGCAGGTACCTGAGACCACGAAAACCAGCGAAAATCTGAAGGAGACAGTTGGGTCTGCAAGCACAGGCCTGGGGAGGTAAAAGAAGTTTGTCTCTCCTCTTCAGCACAGAGGTTTTAGCATTGAATGCAGACACTGACTGGGAACAGTAACCCAGCCTCCAAAAAGCCTCAGTCTGTGAAATCCCTGTGCTGAGCGCTCCAGCAGAGGCCCACCAGGGTCGATTTGGAAATGTCCATCAGTGCCAGAAGTTCACTTCCTCTGCCCACAAAACTCTTACAGAACACAGAACTACAGTGGCTTTTCTGTCTTTTTTCTTTTTTTAAAGTGGGTAATAATGAGTGTCTGCGTTAGTAGATGTACCACTTATGTACACTGGGCCATGGGGACACACCTGCCCCAGCTCCAGGACTGCTCGGTGAGGGGAGAGCTTAGGCCCTACCTCTCGGGAGCCCGTGTGCTCCTGGCCATGACTCGTGTGTACCATGTCCCATGACTTGCACGTGCCATGTACCATGATTTGTACGTGCCACAGAGCACGTGTGTAGAGCTGGATGTGCAGTCTGCCCACAGACCTGGGCACAAGCGATCGATAAACCTCCCCTCAGCCGCAATCAGGCGCAGGCTGGGAGGCCCCCGCGGCACCTGCTGTGCCCTTGACATTTTCCCCCTTCCTTCGTGGCTGAGGAAGCTCACTCCAGTGCGAGCGGGTTGCTTTGCAGCTGTTAAATATTACTTCTGCTTTAACAAAGGGGGTATTTTATCATTAAGTGTTCTGTCTCCAAGGAGGGGAAAGGCCCAACAGCAGAAGTGCACAAGCCAAATCATTGTTGCGGTAATGAGAGGAGGACTCCTACAAGGCGCTCATTTCACCTGCTGTTCTTTTCCCTTTCTGTTGCTTTGTGTTCACTCCCTTCTCGACTCCAAGAAACACGGCTTCTGGCTGAGTTTTCCACACCCACACAATTGGCCCAATTTAGGGAAGGGAAATTTATAACGCAGAGGTGCTGTTTTGTGTGTGGCCAATACAATCCCTGCTTGCTTTTGAGCATTTCACGCGGAAGATATGGCCTCTGTCTGTCACTTACAAACTGTTGCTCTTTCAGAAACAAATAGCAGATGTAAACACGTAGTTTTCTTTTCAGAGGGAAATTATCCAGCCCCTTTGGTTTGCTCCTGCTTAGTGGCATTCTTTGCAGCTCCAGGCCTGTGTAGCTTAACCAGCAAGGGGTTAAAAAGCAGCACAGGCTCTGAGGGTGCCTCCAAAGAGCAGGAAAGGGAATAATCAAGTTAACAGACGTGTGGTCTGCTTGTTAAAAGAACTTGGTATCCAGCGTGAGCTCTTTGAGTGACCTGGCCTCATATTTTGGTCCCTTAATGGGAGCAAAACAGCTCTGGAGATCTCTCCCTCCTGGGTTTCTTCCAAGTCTCGCTGAAGTCAATGCATCAGAGCCAGGACCATAACATCTTAATTTCGATTTTTCTTAAAAAGGGAGAGAGGGAACGACAAAAGCTTGAAAACACGAAGCAGGAGCAACTAGAAAAATCAGAAATCAGAAGATGATGTATTATAGCATTGCTAAACCTCTTTTTTTTTTTTTTTTTTTTTAAGATTAAAATATTTCTGGGTGACGCTCATAATTTCTCAATGCTTGGTAGAGACTAGAGGAACTTGCGAAATAGTTCACATTTGTAAATATTTCATTCCTGTGACTAAAACTCATGTGATTTAAGTGCACATTGCTCCATGTTCTAGTACAAGGACTGAATAATAAATGGCCATGTTAGAAACTACCTGGCTAGAAAACAACAAAAAAACCTCACTGTGCATTATCTGACTATGACAAGTGAGATGCTGGTGGGAGAGAGAAGGAAGACTGGTGGCTCGCTGTAGATTTACTCAGGGAACTCTGCAAAGACAGGCATTTTTTGCAACTTTCTCCTTCGCTTGTTTTATTCCATTTCTGGGCTGTCATTTCAGCAACATCTTTAACAAATGAAAACCCTCTGTAGAGTCAATAGTAATTATAGGAATTTATCACAATTGCCAATCAAGGTGTGTTGGAAAGACTCATCTTTCTATTTTAAATTAGCTTTCACTGCACACAGACCACAAGTTATCTTTAGGAAATCAATTGCAGAGAAATGACAGCTTTTGTGGTGTTATGTGACCTCACCAGCCATCACACAGCATAATTCCCCTCCTCAGGCACTTGTGTGGCCTCATACAGCTGTTTTCTAGGATAAAAGAGGACAGAAACCCTCAACGCAAAGCCTGAAATACTTCTCTATGCACCTAAATATAGGGAGGATATTGAACAAAATGCAGGCTCGGCTTAGACATTTTTGTAAATGAATTTGATAAGAGAAGGCCCTGGCCATATTTACACCTTGATCAGGTTTGCTGCTCCAAACCACACCAGCACAAATTCTGCCTTCAGCTCTGCTGATGCAGCTCCCATTTTAAATGGAGACCAAGCAGACACACCTGAAGGCAAAATTCAACTGTGCGTGTAGCTGCAAACACTTCCTCCTAGATAATTAATGCACATTTGTCAGGAGTTCCTTCTCTGCTGATAATGCTGCCATGAGGAAGATCCTCACCTGATATATATCAGCCTGAGATCCGACTCGGTAGGAGAGGACAGCTTAAGTAATTCAAACCAATAAGAGGCCAATGATTTCATTCTGCTGATAAAGTCTATATTCCTGTATCAGCTAGAGTTATTCTGCCACCCACATACTCCTATTTCTAGGTTTTGGCCAAGCACATATGTCAGGGACTATACGAACCACAGACTGACACACTTGAGAAATTAAATTAGATCATAAAACTGCCCAGGGATTGCTGACTCCTTCCCTTGACCTAACTGTGCATCTGGAAACGATTTATTACTTGAGTTTTACATCTGAACATAACCCTTTGTCTGAAGAGGAACCCTGTCCTGCATTTGCTTATGCAGACGTGCAGTGAGAGCAGGACCACCTGTAGGGTAACAGCACAAGAAGCCAACAGAGACACAGCCTTGGTTATTTTTACAGTGGCATAGCCTGTTAACTTTCAGTAGGGCTTTTTCTGTTCTGCATTGCTGTGGGTAAGCTAAGGAAGTTGTCACAGGTTAACTGTAGGAGCTCGGTCAGCTCTGGCAGAGCTTCGTCCATGGGTGCTGCCTCCATCCCCAGCACTGCTCCTTCACCTCCTCCTGTTCCTTGCTGCTGCCGCCAGCTCCTCTCTTGCACAACACTCATGCTCCTGTTTCTACTGACTGGCTTTTGTCTGATTCTGACATCTACCTAGGAAGGGGAGTGATTAATTAATAGGGCTCATCATTTTACAGGAGCTACATAAGCAAATATCTTACCCTGCATCTTAAGCGCTTTCAGAGTGCTGTTCATCCTTCCAAGGCACCTAAGTGACAGTTGTTTAAAAATCATATGGATGCCTGGCAGCTCAAAGAGACCGCGCTCAGTCAGCTATTGTGTTAACAGAAGTCTGTGCACTTAACAATTTACCTTTCCCTGGCACAATATGGAGCCTGTCATTTGTGGGGGAGTAGTGGAGCTGCGAACACACTGGGTGATATGAGAAAATAACTTGGGCTCCAGCCCTGCTGACAAAAGTTCCTCAAGGTTAAGAAAGGCAGAAAGACAGAGAAAGGGAGACAGAGAGAGAGAGAGAGAGAAAGAGAAAGAAAGAGAGAGAGAGAGAGAGAGAGAGAGAGAGAGAGAGAGAGAGAGAGAGAGAAAGAAAGAAAGAAAGAAAGAAAGAAAGAAAGAAAGAAAGAAAGAAAGAAAGAAAGAAAGAAAGAAAGAAAGAAAGAAAGAAAAAGAAAGAGAAAGAGAGAAAGAGAAAAAGCAGTTGATATATAATGGCTTGAGGGTCATGGAAAACACAGGGTGAAAAATAAAATGGAATTTATGGAAAAATCACTCCAATCCACACTTGTCTGTTCCAGAGGATGAGCCACATCAGCCCTCATAAACTGTCACAACTGATGGAGTGATTTAAAATTGCAGTGGAGAAGTACAAAAGGAATGTAAAGAGCTGTGAATAATTACTGTTGTGGGTGGCTGCGGGCTGTGCGAGCAGTGACTTGCAGATGAAACAAGCTCTGCGCTGCTGTAGCTGCCAGTGAGGTTTCCTCTTCCCCCATCTGGAAGGGCAACTGCAGACAGGGACAGTCCTGGAAAAAATCTTAACAAGGACGATGTGCAGCACACAGAAATAACATTCCTTTCATTTACACCCATACGAACTGGGATTCGCTCCAGTGAGCTTGTGCATTTGTGCTAGGAAGTAAACCTGGCATCAGTTTTGCACAGATGTGATCTTAGGGGTAAAAGCAAGATGCTGGAGGTCTTTAGTTCCTGGCCCTGCACCAGAAACACTAAATGAGGCACTGAGAGGCACGGCCAAACTACCAGCTTGGTGGGGGACACACATCACATACGATTCAGGGGCGTAACATCAAGCATCAGCATCGCCTGCTAGGGATGATTTATGCAGAACTGCAACTGCTTCCCTTCACTGACTGTAGGGGCAGTCCCACTGACGATCTGTCTCAAACCTTTACATAATCCAAATGCTGTTCCCATTAAATCCCAGTAAACATCAAAGCCTGGATAAGGGGCTGATTTCAAGCACAGCTCCATTCATTTCTCCTGTGGCCAGGCACCAGGGTGCCCGCAGCAGGGGGTCACACATCTGCACTGCCCTCCTGTGCAGCCCCTCAGCCTGTTTGCTCCCTCCTCTTTTAAGCCCCAAATCTCGTGCCTCACAGTCGCTCACAAGGGATGGATACGACCTGGTACTGTAGGTCTTATTCTCAGCTGGGGGCTGTAAACACTGTCATACCATAAATACTACTACAAACCTTGAGGGTTTCTTCAAAGCCACAGAAGTACGGAGCATCCAGAGGTCAGGAGCAGAAAATTATGGCCTCTGCTGGGCAATTTCTTTCTCGGTTAATGAGGTATAAAGCAAACAAGTATGTTTAAAAGGGGCCTGATAGTCAAAGGAGCTTCACAGCAGCAAACATCTGGAGGAAGAACACCGACCTGCAATGTTGCCTTGAGCTCGCTTTGGTCCACAAACCAGCTCCCCAGGCCCCAGCTCCTCCCAGTGCCTGCACTCCCTGCCTGCAACCTGTTGGGTTGTAGCTCTTCCTAATTAAAGTTAGCAAAGCCATCATGCCCATTAAGTACAAAATCTCAAGTTCAGCAGTGTGGAGGTGGGGACAGGCAGGTAATATATCTCTGGAGATGAAGAGGGCTCCACGTTTCTGAGGAGGGAGGGGAGTATCCACGGGATGTGAAATTAAAAAGCCAGAAGAGAAGAGGCCATCATTTAAATCCACCTGCTCCCATTCTGCAAGGTGCTTCTTAGCTCCCGCTAAATATGCTGAGAGGGGCTGAGAGATAAATGGGGCAAGCTCGGCCTTTGTCAGCACTCTTGCATCACTAAATCTCTGCAGTTCTTCCATGGCTGTAATTGTTTACTGGGTTCCCAGGCTTAGGGAGGCATTTCCACATTAAAAATATGCTTTCTCTCCTTTCACAAAACTGTCTCTTTTTTTGGTCAATCCCCACCGGGGAAGAAAGTTTTCCCTGCAGATAGATGCCATTTCCTCACCCTGAAATACCTGCACAGGAACAGAAAGAGGAGAGGTAAGAGGAGGATGCTGTATGGGATCTGCTGGGGTCTGATCCTCTCCAATCCCAGCCCCAGGAGCTTGTCCCAGCACCAAGGCCTGGTCCATGCTCAGCATCCACAGAGCCGAGCAAACAGCAGAACACAGCTCGCTCCTCCTCCTAACTCCTCCTGCCATCCAAACGTGATTCCTCCATCTTTTCAGTAATAAAAAGGTCTCCAGTGCTGGAAGAGCACAAATAGAAGTTGTTCCACTCCCCCAAGCATCTGCTTCATGCGCCGGCTTTCTCGGCTCGCCTTCAATGACTATCTCCCGCACTTTGTTAATTACGTGATTACAGCATCCACTGACAATGAGAAAATTAAAACTCCACGCCGCCTTTCAGACAACACTTTATTACTCTGCAAAAGAGGCCGAATGCAATTTAGCAAAGCGCCGTGCTGAACAACCGGAATTGTTCTCTTCCACAGGCTTCCTCCTCCACTCCCACTGTTCCCCCAGGGACAGCAGTGTTTGCAGAGGCTTAATAAAGCAGGAAAGAGAGCAGGTGTGAAAGGAAACATCAATTACCATTAGCCCTGACAATGCTGGACGATCCCACCCATGGAGAAGGAGCAATGACAGTCGATTCTGTATTTCTTTCCTTCTATGCAGATAATTGAGGGCTTTGCTTTCTCGGAAGGGTGGAGCTGGTTAGGACCCAGGGATGGAGGTGAGGAAGGGGCTACCATCACTAGTCTCTGTGCTCGGGTGCGATGTTAGGCCTGGAATGAGTTCATATTCCCACAAACAATGCCTACCCGGAAGATTTTGCAGCCTAAACACACAGGAGAATTGATGGTCCTGCCCGCACCGTTCTCGTTAGAGATGAAGACTTAATGGGCACACACACACAGGTGCCAAACGGGTCTTTTACAGCACCAAATACTAAAACCTTCAGAGGAACTGAGTCCCCGACAGTTTCTGATGATGGCCCAGGCTCTCCCAAGCCCAGGATCCCCTACAAACCTTGGGCAGGGCAGGATGCTGGGCTCCTGGTGATTTTGGGACCTCCCCATGGGGGCTGTTTGGCCTGGCCCAGCAGGAGCCGCTTTGGGCAACCTCCTCGGTCTCCAGCTCCCTTTCCTGATGATCATCTTCTTCCCCTGACTTGGCCATTTGTTTGCAGCAAATTTCACAGGTCCTTCGATAGCTAATAGGAGGTATTTATTTCCATTCCTTGGGTGCTTCAGCTTTAAGTATAGCAATAATTCAATGTTTCTCATTTGGGGGGAATGAAAGATTACCCTTATTTTCAGCTCATTTTTTTTGTGTTTTATTTCTCTCTCTCCCTTTTTTATTGAGCTCTGAACATTAATAATCAGCCCTCATTAACTCAGTTAATTCTTCAAATCCTCATATTCTTCATGCCCAGCACTATAAAGCCAAAGAGGAGACTAATGAAAGCTGAAGAGATGGTTAGAGTTATTAAAAATCAATTTTTTTTTTATTTGGTAACCCTGGGGTGTTAATATTCTCATCTCACATCTTCCCAGTGTCATTCTTCCCAGAGGAACTCTGGGCTTTGTGGATTTGCAAGGCACAAAGACCTCTGCCAAGTCTGCGGGAGCCCTTTAGTTTTGAGGCGTTAAGGTCCCACCTGAGTCACCTTCCAGGGCTTCTCCTGGGGGACTGCTGATGTCTCTGGAGCTCAGGAAGGGAAAAAAGGGTTTTGCAGAGCAGAAAACTGTCACACGTTATTGTCCATCCTCCCTGCAGGGCTTTTCACTGCATTCAGCACAGGGGAAGGCAGGGAGAGGCTCTGCTGCCACAGCCAGCTCTGGCACAGAGGCAGCCGGGGCTCCTGCCTCTCATTTCAGGAGATTAGCAGTAATGGAAAATGCAGAACATTAAACACCGCAGAGATTGCACTGCGGAGGAGGGCTGGCAAATAGAGCTGTCCCAATGCAAGGGTGTGCAAAGGGGGTCACGAAGCTGAGTTTACTTCAAGATTAAGAAGCAAGAGAAATGTTTTCCGGGTTTTGCAACCATTCATTCCTGTCTTGTTTTCGATATGACTTCATTCCCCGAGCGTGCCTTTCCTTCTGGCAGCACCTTTAATTTATGAACGCATATGCGTGCCCTTTGGTCACCTGTCCTAATAACTTATCCTTCCCATTTCCTTTATTGGGGTGAGTCCAAGCATCCCCCTCCAGATCCTGCTCATTAAAACACAGGGGAGGAAAACCAGCAGAGAGGCTCCCAGTTGCCTTTGCAGGGCAAGACAGAGCTGGTTTAGGGGAGAGGGATGAAAAAAGGGATCTGGGAAGCTGGCCACGAACAGCAGGTCTCCAGCTGGTGATCTGCATGGCATCTGCAGAGGCACGCTGCCTGCTCGATCCCTGTTCGTTATCCTCATGTGGAGCCCAGGAGCCATGGCAACCACGGCCAGCTCCCTCTCTCCTCTTTCAGCGATGCTCCTTTAGCTCCGGAGCCCCTTCTCTGCTGAATGGGTGATGCTCTCGTTTGCTAAGGTGGAGAAATGCCCTTTTTCCAGCACCTTCCCCTAACATCGAGCTGGGAACAGCCCTGGAAAAGCAGCCTTATAGAGGGGGCAAGCCACCAGTTCTCCATCCTAATTCCATGGGACAAAAGGCTGGGGGTGCGGGATGCTCCTGCCAGAGCATCCTCGATGCCTCCCATGTCAGATTTCACCGACCAGGGCAGCTCTCGAGGGGATTTCTGTTGTGTATGCTGGCCAGGTTCCTGCGGGATTCGCTTTTAAATCTCCTTTCCAAACAGATAATTAAAACATAATGGTGTTTACATTACAGATGGAGCTGAGAGAAAAATAATAATAGTAATAATAATCATAATAAACACTACTTTGCCACTCGGGAGTTTGTCAAAGGGCTCTTAGAGAGGCTTGGCACACTTTAATGAGTTTAAAGAAGAGGATTTACACTGAACAAACTCACTCAATTGTTCACACACGACTGGTGAGGTGAAGAAGCAGTCAGGAGCGTGCAAGCGGAGCAGCCAGCACTGATTCTGCAGCAGGACAAAAGGAAGAAAATAAAGGAAATGGTATTAAAATCCCATAATTTTTACTGCAGTGGATATGCAGAATGGAACTGCAGCCCTGCAGAGTCCAGAAGCTATTCTAAATTAATGGCTTTGCTTTTCCAGTCCATTCAAACAAGCTCATTTCATGCAAGATAAATTACAGGACCCTGCCACCCTCACTCCCCGAAGAGAGCTTTTTATAATTCACAATGTGTGTGTAAGGGAATGGGCGGCTGGCTTTTCTGACAGATATCCTGTGGCACAATGACCTGCTCTGGAGCTGCGATATTTGATTCACCCAGCGCCAGCTGGAGCAACAAGTCTCAGCAAGAGGGGGAACGGGCCACAAGAAAGCCCCCAGTACAGCCAGCTCAAACAAACCCCTAAGAAATGAGAGACGAGCTACATAAATGTCTTCCAAACTCTAGGTGGCCGCCACAAGCCTTGAGCTGTGGTGCAAAACAAGAAGCATCTGGTAGTGGAGCCCAGAAGAGCAGAGGCAGCTTGAGGGCTGTCTGATCTCAGTGCCATTTGCGAGGGAGATAAAGACAGCCCCAACCTAACAAAGATCCAGTCGCAGTATCCCAGAAATTCCTTTTCTCCCTATTTTCTAGTGTTAAAACTGCTGAGAGGCGATAGCTAACATCCAGGGGACTTTTTCCCTAAGCACGTTCCCGTCCCCCTTCCGCCAACATCTTCTCTGCACTCCTCTGATGTGTTTTTGTCACCCGTTTGGGCCACATAATTACACTCCCTTTTCTTTTGGAAAAAGCTGACACGCAATTATTTTCATGATTAACACTCTTGTGCAGCTAATTGTAATTATACCTTATAATCACAGTTATGATCGTCAATTACTCATCTTTGCCTCATTTCAATGCTTTTCTTTATCGGAGTTTTGGGAAGTTGTCTCGACTGGCTATAGATGCACAACAAACTAGTCCAGCTTCCTAAACTTCAGTTTTTCTCCGTGGGGATTAATTTGAGGCCATAATAAAGGGCAGATCATTGCTGGTGTAAATCAATGCAGCCTCACTGGTGTCAGCACGGCGATGGTGATTTGCAGCAGTTGAGGTGTCAGATATTTTACTAAGAAACCAGTGTCATCTAAGAAAATATATGTGCCTGAGAGTCGTTTTTTATATGGTCTGCACATATTGAGCAATGCATATTTTTTCTTTTTATATCTCTATCCCTTTATATATTTTAGGGAACTAAGAAAAACCTAACCGTCCTGTATACTTGCTCGCTTGCACATTATGCAGCATCTCGAAACACCTTGAAAATACCCAGGAGACTGATTCCCCTCTTGCTCATGCCAACTTTAACGTGATGTAGTTGTCAATTTGAATCAGATGGCTCCTGGTTTACACCCTAGTGCATGTAAACAGCATCAGATGAATATATCAGTTTTACAGGGAGGATAATGGGATAAATTCTAATCCAGGCCACATACAGGAAGCTCGATAGCCAAAGCCACAGAAGATGACTTACAGAATATGATTTCCAGCTCACAGCCTGGTCGGGGTTTTGCTAGGCTTGCTCTAACCCACTGACAGGTGAAAATAGAGCTTTAATTGTAGAGGGTGCCCAGGAGCTCAGCTTCATGACTTAATGAACCTGGACAATGCCAGGTGGGAATACAAAATGGCATAACAGAAAACGCTGATGGAAAACTGTCAGTGTGGTTTCCTTGCTCCATCCTCCTCTGCCCTCTCTGGGCAAGTGCCTTATTTCTGTGCGCTGTGCTGCAGGCTGGCTCTTCCCAGCCAGAGCATGCCCAGCACAGGAGCTGAGCTGCTGCTTTAAAACCTATTCCCCATTCCCGAAGACTTGGATGAATGAATAAGGAGGTGAACTCCCAACCTGGAGATTACTGCTGCATTAATAAAGCAACTGTGAACGAATTGTCTCTGCTGCCTGAGCCAACCAGGATTATTAAACCAGCTCCCTGATTTAATTAGAGTGCTTAAAACTCATGCTAAAAACAAAAATGCAGCTCTCAGCTAGAACCCGAGCTTTGTGCGGGATGGGTCACTGCGAAGGTCAGCTCTTCCCACAGTTTATTCATGGTTATTGAATCAAATGCTAAGGGGGAAGCGGAGGCTGCGCAGAGCTCTTGTCCCCGCGCTGCAGCTCCGGGCGCTGCCTGAGGCCAGCAGACGCTGCAGGTTATTTCTGCCTGCCCAGCAGCTCGTGCGAAATGGCCGGGAGGAATGAGGTCCACATCGGGCTGAAAAAAAAACCGATGCACATGCACCAGAGCTGCCAGCCCCGTTACGAGGCAGACAGAGTGACACAGGTCCGGCTGCCACCACTTGCACCTTGTCCCCGCAGCAGGAGCGGCGCGGCTGGCACTCAATCACCGCGGGCACCTCCTCGCATCAGCAGAAGTTTGTGACACCTGAACTGGCCGTGCAGCTCCTCGGCGGTGCCAATTCAATTAGATGCCCCTTGCCTGAGCAGCAGAACACGGGCCTGAAGTAATGCCTCGTGACTGACCGAGCATTACACGCTATTTAGTCTTTAACTCTGAGGCTGGGTTTGAACTGTGACCACAGGAGAAAAGGCACTGCTGCTTTTTTTTTTTTTTTTTTTTTTTTCTTTTGAAGAAAAGCAATTTTCAGTCTTTGAAGGCTCCATACCTCAGCTGTTTTTTCCTGGCCTCTGCTGCATGTTTTTCCTCATCTGACAAAGGAGCAGCAGCCGGGAGCTCCGGCAGCATCTGCAGACCACCACAAACGATGCTCTGCCCCTCCTGCCCGTGACGGCTCCCCAGCTCAGCCTCTGGAGCTCACCAGCTCTGAGGACACAGCACAAACTCCCTTTAATAATGGCAAGCGTTGATAAGAAGGTGCAGGCGAATTAAGCTTCACAAAAGAAAAGTTAAATGATTCTATTGTTAGCCGAGTAGTTTCTAAATGAACCCATCAAAGTTTGGAAAATTGTTTTAATTGATAGCCAGATTAACAATGAGATAAATAGAGAGATTAGAAGACACCCGTTACACTCAGCTGAGGCTGTAGGCAATTGTCAGCCCCAGCTAATTGTTCAGTTTCACAGTTTTAATGAAGTGCAGCCTCCTGAGCTGAACTGCTCCAGGAGCAGAGCAGAGGACAGCACCCGGAGCCTCCCAGATCCCCTTCCACTGCCCTGCTCCAACTGAGAGACCGGGGCTGGGTGCTGGGCTGGGTGCTGTATGCATGCACCAGAGGAGCTGGGAGGTGCCCAGGCTGCCCTCTGTGCCCAAAAACACTCTGACAGCTCATTTCTCCAGCCATCTTCACAGCACAGCAAGCTCATCACACAGGCTGACTCCGTTAACTGCACAAAATGGGCTGTTCATTCAGGCCAAGGGCTCCATTTGTTCCTGCAACGTTACTTGGAAGAGGAACCGGTATATTTAATTAAGCACCACGTTACGCTAGGCATAGAGGATTAAGCAGCAGGGCAATTTCAGGAGGCTTGATGCTGCGGAGCCAAGAGCAGTGCTGGGGGCTGAGCTAGCTGGGTTTGGACTGCCTGGAAAAAAGGGTTTGTGGCTTTCTGCAAGGTGTTGGGAAGCACAGGGGATGGGTTATCTTGTGAATACTGACGGTGTATCAGTGCAAATAACTCCTCCTTTAATTTTGCTGACAATTAGATAGGTAGCAAGATGTGTTGGGTTTTGGCTATCTGGAAGAGGTTTCCTGTCTGGGATTTTTTTCTCAAAATTCTTATCGCAAACAAAATTTGAAAGACTGGTTTGGGGGACACTGAAAGAGCAGCTGTAACTAGTGAGCTCTGGAGCAATTGCAAGGGCACGGGGGAAAAAAGGTCACTTTTTCCTTTTTAAGCATGTCATCTCCTAGCTTAATTATGTATCTATTTTTAATAAACCCAGCAGAAGCCCTTGCAAGCCACCAGGTTTAGTACCACTTGGTCTTGGGAGCTAGAGCTTTTCCTGGTTTGCCACTGACTTAATAAATAACATCAATCTATATAGCATGCCTGTCCATGTGTCCCCACTTCTACCTGTATAACAAGGATAATGGCAAATGCTCCGAGTTCTAGGCGTAAAATTTACCTCCTCACCATCTTATCTTCCAGCTGCTGAAGGTAAGAAAAGCAAGCACAACTCCGTGGCCCTTCCAGTCCCCAACTGCATGGCGTGTTTTAAAGAGAAGGCACAGCCCAGCGTGCAAATATGCTCCGATACAATAGCTAAATCTTCTCATCTTCCTGCTTGACAGCAATGAAAAATGAAAACAAGTGAGGGTGCCTGGCTTCTCACCCCTGCTCTCAGGGTTGTCTGCACAGCTCCCGTTTGCAAAGCGATGATCATTAAACAGCCACGGTCGGCCCCACGCTGCTCTGGCTTTGCAGTGCTCACAGAGGAATCATCCCGGGGCTCCGAGAGGGGTCACTGGAGTCGTGCTCAGGACCCAGACATTTTAGCAATTGGGAGAGGAAGGCGATGGCAGTGCCCCCCTCTGCAGCTGTGTTTCCTTGCATCCGTTCAGCTTCTAAGGCTGATGGTCAGGCAGAGGACAGAAGCGCAGTTGAGAAAGGATGAAATACAAAAACCTCACAGGAAAAGCTCAAGGGAGCAAGGGGCAGCGGGGAAGGGGAGCTGAGATGCATTGTTATAGCTGACATAACGGGGAGAGAAAAGCAACTTGGAGCTGACAGGGAGGGAGCAAATAGGTAGGGCTCCCACAGCAGAAGAGAATTGCAGATTTGGTTATTGCAGTCGTCTTTGCCAATTTACTACCACGGAAGGTACAAACCTCTGCCTTTCACTGCAAATGAAGATGGACGTGGATGCGCGCTGGCAGGCGGGCTTGCACAGAGGACATTCCTGCACACTAATGTACTCCGAGGAACCCTGAGTTTGTGCTTAATCGGAGGAAAAATACACCAATCCACATATCCTGCTGTTGCTTCAGGTCACCCTGACAAAGCCAGCAGCTGGGGCTCTGGGACCGGGCTGCTGGTGTATTATACCTGCCACTCTTCATTTGTGAGGATGGCAAGAGTTCTGCATTAGCAGGGTAATTCATGAGGCCGTGTTCAGGAGAAGACAGAGGAGATGCAGCGCACGGTAGTAACGCATCTTTGGTATGCATTAAGGGGATTCATCTTATCATCACTGTTCCACAAAGTTTTTAACCATACCCTTAACTTTAAATAGCAAATAAAAATAGAGCCATCAGCAGGAGTCCTTTGTGTATTTATACACACGGTCACGGATCTTTTTATGGAACATCATTTAAAGCGCTGTCATACCAATAAAATGCCTACAAACTACCTAGAGATGAAGCAACGCTGCATTTGCATTTCCTACCTGGCTGTGCCGCTGATTCTTTGAGTCATTTTGCACAGCCTCAATTTTACACAATTTTACACATTCGGTGTGCAGGCACAGAACAGCACAGGTGCGATTGTTTGCCCACAGAACTTGAACCTTGAGAACTGGTGTTCATGTTCCTAAATTCCTCCTCCCCAGGCACTCTCTGCACCAGCGATGATGACCACACAGAGATCAGAAACATCTTCCAAAAAATTCAGGTTGTATTAAGAGCCTTATCCTTAATCCCTCAACTTGAGTTTATTGATAAGAAAATGCCAATTAAGATCCATATTCCCATGCTGGACCCGTAGTCAGAGACTAAGGAGATTATGTGATCATTCTAATTTCCCACCCAAGAATGTTAAATAGTTATAACTTTATCTCATTCACAACAGCCGTGGCCCAGGAGCTCCAGGGTCCTTTTGGCCTATTTGCTGCTACCACTGCAGATGACCCTCGCCCTTCAATCGGGACGAGGCGGGTGGCTTCCCCGTACCTTCCAAGGGAAGATTTCTGCACGGGGAGCGGGCGACGTTTGTTAGCAGTCTGATAAAACCAGAACTGAAGTGCTCCACCTGAGTCCTCATGACAGATCCAAGCATGGATGACAATATTAATGAACAGCTGCCAGCACCAGGAACCATGGCTCTGCTGCCTGATTGCATGAGACAAGAATATAAGCTTACGTTTGCTAAGACTGCAGGAGACAAAGCGTTTTTTTTACACACCTGAATCCACCAGGCACACCTAAAATCAGGGAAGAGCAATAGGACAAATTTGCAGGAGAGACTTCCAACCCACGTGGAGGGCTTGCAGCTGTACGATTTTATGTTTGATACAAATTTATATAAAGTGAGATGACAAATGCAGGTCAGGGGATGTTTTATCATCTTTAACAGCATGGGAGAATACGGATTGAACTGGGAAACCCCACAACGCCTAATTCTTTGTCCTGACAAAACCCAGGTAAAAGAGGGAGGGATTTGGGGATTCAGACCGACTAGCACAGAAGCTCACGAGGCTGCTGATAGCGGCTGGGCAGGGGATGAGATGAGCCTTGTGCTGTTGATTGGTTTAGTGCATCTCCATTAGGTACCTAAAAGCTAGCCGTGAAGGTAACCCATCCGATAACGCTATCGTGTTCCTGTTGTTCTGACATCTTCCATCCCTCTTCATTTTTTTTTTTCCTGTACCCATTAGGCTCCGGTCCTGGATAAGATCTGGAGGGACAGGCTCCTTCTTTAGCTGCTGCTGAAGCCATTAAGCCCCTGCATGAGCTCCTGGAGCTCGCTCCTGGCCGGCGGCCCCGGGCTGCAGCTGCCTCCTGCTGCCCGCGCCTGCAGCACCCGGCAGAGCCGGGCTGGCTTGGCACTAATGCACTATGAAAAGCAGTCATAAAAAATAACAGCTCCAGGCTCTACAGATGTGGGAAAACCGACTCCAGCTTTGGTTATCGCAAGGCATTATTTTTACAGGGACAAAAGAGCGGGGAGCATTTTGTGAACACGCACGCCGACGTTCCCTGGCTGCAGCAGCTTGCAGCCCGGGCAGCGTGAGCCCAAGCTTTCACTTGGTGTTAGGAGGCAATGAACTAACCTTTTCCATTTCATTTCTGCAAACTCCAAACTAATTATCTTTTCATTCTTCTTCCATCCTTTCACTGCCAAGGGAAAGAAATCAGGACAGCACTCCTGGGCTTTCTAGATCTTGCAATATTTATCACCTGAAGCCTTGTTCCCAACAGGAACAGGCAGCACCGAATCTTTTGTGCTTAAATGAAACCAGCCAGGGAGACCAGGACAGACACCGGGAGCATCGTTCTGCAGACAGCCCTGAAGGGAACACAGTGCTTCCATATGGGTAGAGCCAAACCACTAACTAAATATCAGATTTTTTTTTTTTTTTTCCCCTGAGTAGGCACTCAGAAGAGCGAGATGGCTGTAGGAAAAAGATGGAAGAAACAAGAAAAAACATTAAAAAGGGGAAAGATTAAAAAAAAAAAGAAAAAGGAGGTATTAGGGATTAGGATTCAGGCCAGCATTGTCTGCAGCCTTCCAAACCATATGATATATCTAAGGAAGAGGCAGACAGAACATCTGAGCAAAAATTACAGGTGGCTGAATTAATTAGCTCCAAATCCCAACACCCCCAAACATCAGGCGCTGGGATTAAGGACTCAAAGCTAGTTTGCTGCTGAATCCCAAACCTCAGATATTATTTGGATTCAAATTGGAAGTGTTGCAGATGGGTTTGTTTAGGGAAAGAGAGAGCTGTCTCTTCCCATCCTCCCTTCGGCTGAGGCAGAAAGGCACCTTTCTCCTCCCTTATTCATAACACAATATCAGACCAACCGCAGCCTTCCCTACAAGGTCTGTCCTTGGTTCCCATTGATCTGAACGAGCTTTCAGCTCTTCAAACACCCTGGTGCTGCAAGATGGGCTGGGAGAGATTCGTATCATAGCAATGGGAAATTTGACTCTTTCCACCCTCTGTGCCTACGGGACATTATGTGTAAGGAATTTACTGTCCCTAAATGATGATGAAGTCTTATTGTGGGACTAAACAATGGGACCCAATGACAAAATGCACCTGATTTTAGCCTGAAACACTGACAAATTGCCAGTTTCACTTGGTTTTGAGGCAAAGCCCCTAAAAGGTTACCAATAACCATGTACATCCAGATTCAAAGAAGTTAATAAAAACAGTTGATAGGCATCACAAGAACTAGATTCACTTCCTGGTCCCACCACCTACTCCCTGTGTTAAGTCATTTGATCTCTGTATGATTCACATCTGCCTATAAAATGGGAACAATCCTCAGCTGGATAGCGGCAGCATAGGTGGAATGAAGCACTCACGCTGCTGAGATGTTCGGATGTTATCCTCAGCTAGGCTGGGGGAGAATCTGCGTAGGTTGAAAAGTTCATGGATCTTGCGATGAAAATCACCTGCGTCTCCTGCTAAATCAGGTGAGCATCATTATTTGCCAGGACCATCTTGCACAGGTCTAATTATCTGCTGGCAAAAGATGTACAGAGGCATAACTGGCAGTGCGCTTGCTTCATCTGGCTGGTGCCAAACAAGCTGGTAAGTTCAGCACAGCCTGTGTAAAGCATCCAGAAGTAGTACACAGGGAGACAATTAGTGTTCATGTGGCTTTCATAGTGGATGCGATCAGAAGGCTGGAAGATATTTGTGTTTATTACAGCATTGGGTACTCAGTCAGGACTGAAAACAGCCATCGCCGAGATGCTCGCAGGAAAAAGGATTTGATGGACAGAGTTTGAAAAAGCTTGAACAAGGAGAGAAAAAGAGGCAGCTTTGGAACAGTGTAATCACATTGCAGTAAAACACCAAGGATGGCAATTAATTATTGACCATGGATCCCCTTCTTTGTCTTTCCCTTGTTTCCCAGGGCTCTGCAGCTCTCCCAAACAGCACGCCAGAGTTAATCAGGTATTTGCTCCCACCCGGGGAGGCGGCTGCATGTCTCTAATGGACCCGGCACAGCTTGAATGCCATAGCTTCTCATCAGGCCTGGCTTTATATATAATCAGGCACACTTTGCGATCTGCAGGTGGCTCAGCAGGTTGCAACGGATTTTTACTGCTTTTCTGTTCTGCCTTGACCACACATCCATCCCACGGAGCAAGCTGCCAGCGGCACTGGGCAGAGCTTGCCTGGAAGAGGAGCGCTGGTGATGTGCAGCCGAGCTGTGCGCACGCAGGGATGGCAGCTGCCATCTCACCAGGTTGTTCTCAGATCCCTCAGCATCCACGCTGGTACCGAATCCTCTTGGTAAGAAGCACAGGATAAAGGCAGGGTAGTCCTGCATGCAGCTGGCAGAGTGCTTCTTCAGGCTGGGAGCTGACCTGAAGTAATGCCACCGGAGGAGAAAGCCACACGTGGCAGGATGGGGACCAGCCGAATTTCCTGCTGCAACTCTCTGAATCCACCCAAACGTCTGGGAACTTCTGCTCTCGGCGCCACTGCTTGCTGGAGCTGGCATCTGGGACAAGGATCTGTGAGTGTCACCTCCCCCTCCAGCACATCAATGGATTTCCAGTGTTCCTCCTAAAACCAAATGGTGCTTGCATTGCAAGTCACTTCGGTTGGACGGCTCTGCCAACTCTGCTGCAGGTGGTGCCCGTACACTTCCTCCTACATCTTCTCTTGGCACACGAGCGAGCCTTTGGGTTATAAGAAGCTGTCAGGAAAGCAGAGCTGTCGCAGTTTCTTTGACAACAGTCAGATCACGGCAGAGCTTCTCCCTGTTGTCGGCAGCGTTGATCTGAGATCACAAACAAGAAGTTGCCAGAGATTTTTGATCAGCTCCGCTGCATGGCTGGCGTGCGCAGGGTGACAGACCAAGGTGACACGAGGGACAGCATACCAGAGGACCTGCTTTAAGATCTCACTTGCCATACAAGTTCTGAGCACAATTAACGCTGCAGATGTCACCCTGTGAACACAAGCTCGATCCAAAGGCCACCGCAGCCTTGCCCAGATTTCAATCATGGGCTCCTTGTAAATACATTAGCGACATGGAGCTACAAGGCTCTCCGACTTGTAGCCGGCTCAATTACCTCCACGTATCCCTTATTCAAATGGTGCTGAGAGGCAGTGAAGCCCAGGGGTCTATCTGTCTGTCAGTCGTTGTCCATTAGTGGGGACAGCTCTCCCATCTGTCTCTGTTCCCCTCATTACGGGGACAGCAGGTGGCAGAGCGGATGATGGATGGGCAGAGGATGAACCAGAATAGGATCTACTCATCATCCATTCGTGCACCACAGCATGATAGATGGTCATGAGGAGTTTTCAATTTAACCACAGGCTGAGTCACAAAGCCAAATCATGGGTCCTGCAAGGGCCCATCTGCAGGAAAGGGGGAAACTCATCTGTGGCCACTGATGGGCCAGGCACCAGGGAGGGCAGAGCTGGCTCAGGCCTGGAGATGTTGGAAATACAACCAGCCTGCGGGCTGGACACCCACATTTGAGCTTCTCATGGATAGACGTGGCCTTCTGTAGGGAAGAAAATCCTCCATGGCTTTTCCTAGAAAGGCAAAGTAAATCTTGAAGAGGGGAATCCTCCAGGTAGGCTGCAAGAGCTAGAGATTTGTTAGTTACAGCTGTAGGCCACGGACCTAACCCTTCTACTAGGCACCATGCAGGAATTAAATGTTAAAAGCTAAACAGCCCCGAGGGACAGCCAGGCTAACTCATGCTTCAGCAGCTCAGAGTTTTACAAAATGCGGTCCCATAACTTGTCCTTGGGCCTGAAAAGGCAGGAGGGGGAACCTGGGTCTCCTGAGAAACTCTGCTGACAGCAGCAGAAGACAAACAAGTAGTCGGAGGTGGCGGTTAGAAGGGAATAAGCTCCGAGCAAAGAGCATGTGCCAAAGAACTTTTATTTTTGCTAGTTATTCAAAATTTGCCCCTACCTCTGCAGCTTCCTCCGTTTTTTCAGACGATCAAAAACCTCATTCCATACCAACATGCTCCTATTCTCTCCCTCCAGTATACAGAGGAGCAAATTCAATCTGTGGAGCTTTTGTCAGTCTCTGACTTGCACTCTTCTCTTTGCTCAGGCTTGCAGTGTACCCACCACAATGATAAAACGCATCCTGTTTATGGGGGAAGAAAAGTCTACCTCAGCACTTTTTCCATGGGAGGAAAGGGGGAGAAAAGAAGCACATTTTAAAGCATTTTAGATTGTGACTTCTGCAAATTAGAAAAAGCACACTTCTTCCCCAGATAGAATACAGGCAATTACACTGTGAAAGCAAGTGCTATTTCTGTCCCTTTCACCTCGGAGTCTTCCTAATGCTTTTAAGATGCATACAGATATATTTGTGGTAAGGAAGGTGGCCACCTTCAGCAGTTTGCATCCAGTTTATGAGATCAGAGAACGAGGAAATAGCCTTGCTTTGTATTAGTTTCTGTACTAGTTAAATAAAATTCTGTGAAAGCCTACGAGGCTGAAGTTCTATTTTTTTTTTTTTTTTTATCCACAAAAGCCCACAAACTTTTCCCTATGATTATCTCCAGGCCCAAAGCTACAACAGACTTCTACTCCTGGTTATTTGCAGTCCATGGGTGCTTGGAACACTGCAGCACCTGAGGTGGGTGCAGGGCTGCTGCCAGTGCCCATGCAGATGCTCTCAAGTGAAAAAAATCACAGCAGCAGGACCCTTTGGTGCCAGTATTGAACTGCTTTCAGCCCCAAACCAGCTTTGTCAGCCAGGGTGGTGGTTGTGTGCACACCCAGGCCTTGCTTAATGACCCCAGCATGCAGGGAAGCCGACTTGTTAGCAATATTGCCTCCCCGAGTCCATTTTTCCATCGGCATTGAGAGAAGACATATGTAAGATGAGCAAATAAACAGAGGAATAAATGGCTGGCTAGACATATGGATACACACAGACAGATGGACAGATCAGATCTATCTGGCATCCGCCTGGCTCTGACATCTCCCTGCATTTGCACTTCATTCAAAACCAGGAACACGCACCTGATGGGCAGCCTGAAACCAAGCAAAGTGCTCCGAGACCTGGGGAGGACGGAGCCTCACGACAGCCTCCTGGATGGGTGACAAGCTTTGGCTGTGCAAATGCATGGCCACTACCAAAGAGGAAAGAAATTCTCTCCCAGCTGCCTCAGAGCTTTGTAGGCTTGCTCTTCCCCCCCACCTTAGCCCTACCTTTTGCAGAGGTCTTCCTGTTGAATGTCGGTGCTCTTCCCACTGCTACAGACTCAGCATTTTCCAGTTGCCCTCCCCTTTGCATTAGCAGAGCGTTGCGCTATATTTTGTCCTCCCTCAGCTAACCTTTTATCACTCCATATGTGACTGGAGGAGCTATCTACCAGCAGCATATGTGTTTAATCAACTTTAATATTTCCACAGACTATAAGTAAGCAAAAATGTTCTGGATAAGGAATAATTATCGGTTTAATTACATTAGAGAAGATAGTTAGAATGCCAGAGGGTAAAAAGCTCTGTGGCTTGGTACACTACTGGGCTGGGTACTGGGAGCCAGGAGGGGACCTGCCTTGACCACGTGGCAATAAAAAAAATACAGACTGGAGAGCACATCTCTGAAGAAGCCTCCACACAGCAGCACTTATGGCATCAAAGGAGCAAAAATGGCTGAGACCGCCCTGCTGCATTCCCTTCCCATCATGGCTCAGAAACAAACAACAAGTCCTGGAGATTCAGAACCTTATTCCCCTGGTGCAGGTTTATAAACATACATAAACCATTAGGAATTAAGAATTTACATCTGAGTGACTTTTAATAACTAACAGAACTTCTCCTCTGGTGTGGTCACGGCGCTATCAAGCCAGCAATCTGCCTCGGGCATGATAAAGATAGGGAAAGTGAGATCCAGAGGCAGCACACAGCTCGACTATGGCTATCACACGCCAAAGGCATAATTCAAAATGCAGTCTGATTAAATTTATGGAATATCTTTAGACTTGGAGTTTGGATTTCTTTCTATTTGCCCCAGGGTATAAGCAAGGCATCTTTTCCATTTTTTTCCTCTAAATCTACAAGGGTTAGAAACATTCCTTTTTATAAAGAAACAAGTGCATAATGCTGAGATTCACATGTAATCACATCTCTGCAACAAATGCAGCCTTAAGAGCAAACAGTAAATATTTGAGAGACTTGTACTGATGGAATCACAAAAACTGGCAACATTATAAATCCCTTTGGAGACTTTGAATATCTCCTGCCTATCCTTAAAAGCTTGCGATCCAAGAAGTATTCGCTCCGTAAATTTTGCATAGCTATCTGCTGGTGGTGGTGGGAGATGGCTGCTGTAAGCCTTACAGGTCTGTTTCCTACCTAGAAGCCTGAAGTGATTTAAATAAGGGAAGAATGAAAAGCAAATAGTGTGCCTTTCCAGAGAAGGAACTGAAAAACAAAATGCTTTGATTCATTTCAGGTTTGCTTTGGGGTTGTTTGTTGTATTTAATACTTGTGTTTCGTGTTAGCCCTAAATTATAAAGGAGATTGTAAAGTTTTTTTGTTTTTTAAATAAAGATCACTTGTAGGATTACCTCAGCCATCTCTCTCTGTCTCCTTCCTGGGATTAGTGTAATCATGAAAGCAAGGAGGCTAATGAACACTGAATTATGAATTATGCTCTTGGGGCCAATTTCATTAGAGCCATCTTTTTGACACATGTACACAGCACCTTCGATTATCAGTGCGTGATTATGTTCGGGATTTAACATTCAGCTTCAAACACACTCACTTTGGCCCAGCGATACCAATGATATTCCACATACTGCTTCTCTGCAGGGCTGAGTAACAAATATGCATCAGATGGTTATTCAAGCAAGGAAAGTTGTTTTTCTTCCTAGCTCTTCTGCTGCACCTCAGAGTTGACCCAGGGCAGCCCCTGCACTCTGAGCTCTGCATGCCTGGATGCTGTTGTGTTTATTTTGGCAGCGTCTACAGATGTAACAAGAAGATTATGTTATGAAGACAAAGGAAAACAACAGTCCTTGCCCCCATATGCTTATAAGATCAACCAAATCCACTTCTGTAAAGGTTACCTCAGTTCTAAGCTGCCTTCTAAGCAAAGCATGTCTGGAACCATCCGGTATGTAAGATTTATGAAGTTTAAACTCTCCCTAATACACTTAATTTTTAAGTTGATGGGAACCCACATTCCCCAGAAGATTGTCTCAGTCACACATTAATTTCCTGTGGCAGGTAGATAGCGAAGCCATTGAGGAATTGCTTAATGAAAGCTGGTTGCAACACCAGCACTAACAGCAAGGCGATATGCCTCGCGCCAGCCTGTTTTGCACACTCCCTTTGACTGGCACACACTGTAATAACTCAGAATGAAACGACTCCTACGTATTTTTGCAAAAGAGGCAAAGAATTACTCTTCTGGCTTGCAATTCCTTTTCTTCAGCAATTACCCAGTCCGTCGCACTGTGTGTCTCCATTCTGAGCAATGCGTCTCACCAGGCCAGCCTGAGCCCTGCAGCTACTGCTTGGAGCTGAAACAGCTCAGGTACTGCATCAAGGTACAAGATCCACCGCCGTCCCACCTGGGTTTAGTCAGCAAGCAGCAGCTAAACTCCTTCAGAGCCTGTTTCTGTGTTCGTCTACGAGTGCTACCAGAGCTAATTTGCTGTAAGTAACGCGGCCCTGTCAGTGTGTGGAGGTCTCTGTCGAGGTAAACCAGCCAGCAACGAGCAGGCAGTGTTCTAGCCGGGACAGATTAGCTCCTGTTAGACAGGGCAGCCCTGAGACTATTCCCAGATTGTCACAGCAGTGGGCTCACAGCGATGCCTAATTTACCGTTACTGAGAGAGCTCCACACACATAGTGCATATGGGGCTGGCAGCATCCCAGTGCCAAGCAGCTTGGGGCTGAGCAGCAGTGCTCGCAGAGGGGACAGCTCTGGGAATGTCACAAGCACAGCTGTGCTCAGTGGCATGGCCAAAAATAAGCACCAGAACCCAGGGATGGGTCACGTACCCTGGGGTAAAGTGAGAACCAGTTGCTGTGTCTGTATGGGACACAGAGCAGGCCTCGAGCCACAGCTTGCTGCATGGAAGGCCTGAAGTATTCGGTGGGGTTGTTTTCTTCCTTCTTTTCTCATTTTATGTTCTGTTTATAACAGGCTCAGATACCAAAATACTACAATATACCATGGAAGAACACCTAGTTTCAGTGGTAGATATTCTTGGCTAGTAAGTGAGCCGGTCAGAGTGTGCCTGTCCAGGGTTTCTGAGGAACACTGAGATAATTAGGACCAACTTTCCAAAGTAACTAATGACGTGAATTCAGAATGATTTAGTTAAACCCCATTTAGCCTCACGGGGCCACATGCATTCATAGCTGAAGCGATTTCAATTCCACCTAGAGAGAGCAATCAAGTTACTTTGCCTTCACCAAGCAGGAGCTGCTGGCGTGCTCGGAGCCCTTCCAGGGCAGGGAAAATGTTGTCTTGGACACAGCTCCTGCTTCCGCACCTCAACACCTCCTTTAGCCCTGGCTGAGGTCGTCCACACCAGGGTTTAATGCTGTGTTGTTAATGTCATGTCGTTAATCTGCTTTGAAACTTGATTTGGTCAAGGGTTTTGATGTCTACTGGTACAAACTCTTAAGCTCCTTGTTGCTTCATCAGTAGCAGAAATCCCTACGAATGCATGTTGTGTACGCATTTGAGTTTCTAAATCCTGGCTGTGGATTTTAAGCATGAGTATGAAAAATGCCTGGCTTTAATTTTGGTAGGCAGCTACAGGTGCTTCTTTAATACAAATAGTAATCAATAGGTGTCATGGAGAGCGGCGGTTAGAAAATCCGTGCTCTTGTTAAGCTTTCATATTAATTTTACATTCTGAAATTGATTCAGATAATCATCTGAGATTTTATGTGCTTATCATCAGAAACTTCAAGCCTCTCACACCGAGGTAGCATTGTTAAGGGTATTTAGCACACACACAAACACAGCAGTAAAATTCATGGACGCTTTGTGCTCAAATACCAATGTATTCTGGGTGAGATTTACCTCATACTGGGAACAAATTCAAGGTCAGCGTCTCACTTAGCTCCAAAGTCACGGCTCTTAAATTCTTAATGGGACTTTTCAAAATAGGACTATTTTACTTCAGGACATAGGAATGAAATAGGAAAAAAGCTTGATCTCACCTTTCTGCTCTCCAGCTTGCCATTTCCTTTGTGAAGTCAGTGGAACTATGGAGGCGTACACCAGTGAGGTGTCCAACTCTCAGACACCAAAAATCATTGCTTCTTGTAGGAGCACCAGATACACGAAAGTATTAATTACTCTTTTCTGTGTTTTTAATTTACTTACCCCATCACAAACACACTGCAGATAAATACTTAATTGCTACTATCACAGATTTCAGAGGCTGCACCTCTTCCTCTGGTCATAGATTGAATTTATCACTACTAATCAAAGGCACCCTAAGGATTCAGCAGAGGGCAGAGATTCGGTGTTTCATTCAAATAAAACACCCTTCCCCTCTCTGGCCTTTGAGTTTGCCCCATCCTTCCTACTTTGTCCCTTGGCTACAAAACGATCACAAATACTTTTGGATCAGCCTTTCAGATTTGCTTTTGGACGCACATAAAATAATCATTCCTGAAAACAATCTCCCCGTGATTAAAGATCTGCTACAGCTAAAAATATTTAAAGCAGGAATCATCCCAAATAATGGACTTGGCAACATGCACCAGAGACGACAGAAATTGCTGGCACTGTGTAGAAAACAAACATCAAAAGACAAAATAGCATCAGACACCGAAGCACTAGATGTTGTCTTTTTTTTTTTTTTTTTTTTTTTCTCCTTTTTGCTCTGTGCCATTTTGCAAGGTTGTTTGTGCATCTTTGTATAATTCCAGCTAATCGCACAAATTCTTCAATTGAAGACATTCTTTGAAGTCTCCCCGGAATGGCACCGACACTCGTGTGCCCCCCATCCCGCTCCTGTTAGGAACCACCCCCTTGGTTCTAAATGAAAAACTCTATTCAGCAGCAGGCTGTCAGGGGTGTTCCATTTTGCAGCTTTTATTCCACTTCATTTGCTTTCTCTCTCCCCGACAGAAAGCTTACGGAAGCAGCAGCATTTCCTTGCTCCTTCCTCCCTCCGAGGGAACTCTGGAGGTGTCTGCTTGTTAGTTCATGTGGTTGCCCATCGCTGTCACCAGGCTGCCCTTCCCTGATAACTCAGCCAATAATTGGTTCTAACGGATGTGACCTACTATTAGTCCCATTAATGAAGGGCCTGAGCTGCAGGAATTACCTGCACGCCTCCCTGAGGGCCCAGGCACCCTGGGCAAAGGGCTGGTGGCACCCCGTGCCCAGGGACATCACAGCACCCTGCAGGACCCTCATCACAGCTCAGAGCCGCTGCCAATTATTTTCCACAAGACTTGAATTATCCTTGCAGTGCTGTAAGTCTGCTTGGAGCTTTCCAGCCACGTATAAAAATGTGTGGCTTCCCCCTGCCCCTGAGAGCACGCAGCCCCAGGGACCTGCCAAGGAGAAGGGGCATGCACCGAGCTGCCCTGGGGTGATCCAAGTGCCACCCCGCATCTGCGGCTGGTTCCTGGGAGAGCTGCTCATGGTTGAAAGCTCTCCGTGTGCCTTGGAAAGGCTCAGAGGGGTCTGACAACACGTGGGTGAGACCACAGTGCAGATTAGACATGTTTTTGAGGGATTGGTGCTGTGCTCAAGTCCTCCAGTGTCAGAACCCACGGGATGCGTTCAGAGCAGTGGTAGTATGAGATGAAGCCACACAAATCTGGGCTTTGTCCTTTTTACACTAGGGAGCTGATCTCCTTTTGTGGCTGGGGAGAGGAACATCCGCACTTTCCTGCCATTGGCTCTGGGAGAGAATGAATAGGCCAAATCCCACTTCACTGATTTCTTTGCATGTAATGCAAGTGAACTATGAAGGAAAAAAAAGAAAAAAAAAAAAGATACTTCAAATTATACTTGCATACAGTGCTACATCTTCAGAGCCCCTTTTCAATTGAAGGGTCATAACACGAGCCTAGCTGGAAGGTGTTAAGAAGTGCCTGACTACAGCGTGTTTGGCAGGATCTGAGAAAAACCCTTTGGGGACTCGAGCAACAGCAATAAAATCAATCGCATCAAAGCAAGCATGGGAAGTGGGGATGACAGAGGACATAAGAAAGGTGAGGCAATGACCTTGCTGAGAGCTAAGCAGGCTGAACGGTAACAGCTCTGCAGGGCTGCACTCCTGGGCACACCGAGCCTTGGTGCAAAGGGATCAGTTTGTGAGACTGGGTGTGAACAAGAAATGCAGCGGGGTGATTTGCAGCTTGCTCATCTGCAGACCCCATGATGCAGAGGATCAAGGTCAGGGCAATATTTACACTCACAAATACCTACGAGCAGAGGATTCTGCCAACTTTAAAGCCTGCTGGAGTCCAGGGGAGATTTCTGTCCGGTCTTCAGCATGAGGAGAGGCGGGCAGCCATCTCGGGGATGGGCACAAGCACAAGCACAAGCTGCTCCCTTGGCCATAAAGACGCATCAAAGCAGAGACAACGTGTGAAAACAGCACAGCCAGTCCATCAAGCAACGTCAGGTGCTGATCAGCACGCTTGTATCTCCAATTAAGTGAGACCTGTGCAGCCAGCACCATGTCTGGTAGGGTTTTTTCCCCCAGGGTCAGAGGATAATGGCCCTGGAACCTTAAAGACCTTCCACAGCAGCCCTGCAAACCCGCTGTCAGTTTGAAGCTTTGTTCGCAGCACTCCTCTGTGTTACCTCCCTGTGATTAGAGAGCTCCCAGTCTCCTAGACCACATGAAAGCCAGAGCTAACAAGGTTTAGATTTCACCTTCCACATACGATAGCAAGAGCATTTTTACTTCATTCACTTGGCTGTTTGGAGCTTTTTTTGGTTTTGTTTTTCCAGGGGGAGTTGCTCTGCTCAGGAATCTCACTTCCCCAGTGCACTGACAGCACGTGTACCTGATTATTTCTACTGATTTTTTATTTTTTAACTCCACTGGTATTTATGCAAACTCTCTCACGTACACAATCCCAATAAATATGTTTGCACACACGAGCACTGTCTCTACCTACAGCCGTGTAAGCACAGCCAGACGTCAGCACAGCAGTGGGAGCACAGAGGGACATGCACTGCTGGGATCAGAGCTGCACGGATGTTGCAGTGGCCACTGGTCTGCACACACCTGAGTGCCCACACGGGCACGTGCAGTGCTTGGTGCATGTGCTCAGCCACGCCTGGCAGCACAGCCGTCACACACACAATGCCTGTGGATTTGCACAGCCACGTGCACGCACCTGATGCAGCCTCAGACACGCACATTCCGCAAATAAAAGCTTCAAAACCCTCTTTCCATAGGAGAAAACCTGGCTTACGTTCATGGAGCTAATCTCCCTAATTGCAATGCTTCTCCTCAAACGCATAGCATTAGCATGAATTATTACCAGATGCAAAAATAAGGATTAGAGGTGGGAAAACCCACCCTAGCCTAACTCTGGGTGCTGATACTGCTACAGAGCCTGAATTTGTCTCTGCATTCTGTGCTTAGCATCCGACTACCAGCACCCAGACATCATGTATATGATAGCTGTGGACCTGCCATAGCTTCCAGCCTGTGATAGGCTACTCCAGTACTGCAGCAGTTCCTCCCCCCCTCCCCACTTTTACTATTCATATTAAATCTTCATCAATGCAGCAGATAAGTCAGCTACGCAGGAAAAAGGGGGAAAAGTTGTGGCTCAGAGTGCATTTTGTTCCGGCACCCAAAGGTGGTGCTGTTGCATTTACTGTTAAGGGCGCCGCACTTTGGCGAACACCCTTTATTAAAGAAGAAAAACCTTAAATCAAGTTGCCTGTAGATTAAAATTGTGTATTGTTTAACTTCACAAGCCATATTTAAGTCTGACACCTGCATGTATGCCTTTGCCATTAGCATGTCTGCTGCATCTGTATTCCTGCCGCCGCTGCGCTCGCTGCTAGCCAGGGGTGCTCAGCGGCGCGTGGCGTCCCTGCTGCTGCTGCTGGAGTCTCAGCAGAAGGACAGGCCCTCCAGACCCCATGTACCCACCAGTCCCAGCAGACCCTAGAACTGCACTGCTTTGCAAACCCTCTGCCGTGCTTCTGTAGCACCAGCTTTGCATAACATCGATGGGCTGCGCTGGCTGAGCGCATCCTGGCACCATCCAAGCCTCTGAGCAGAAGGAAAATGGCACTGAGCAGGCCACACAGCGTGGAGGAGAGGCTGAACTGCAGAAAAGGCACAGGCTGTGATTAGGCTGCAGGAGACCCAGCTGATCTAGCACCACAACCTCCTTTTTCAAAGCCGGGAGCAGCTCCTCAGCAGCCCGGGACCAAAGCTCGCCTCGCGCGCTGGGCGTCAGAGCGCTTCTCAGGGAGCAGCATGCCGGAAAAATGGTCAGATTTCAAATATCAGCAGAGGTCAGAAATGTCAATATAATAATGCCAAGCAGTTTTAGGGAGAGCAGGTCTCATTCGGCTAATGTTAATGGATGATTTCTGTTTGGTATTTAAAAGAATGGGCAAAGGTTAAGCTCCTTGCCATCGTACCCCATGGGGAAGATTGTTCTTGTTCCTGAACAGGATGAAAAGAAGGATGATCAGAAATGATAGGGGTCAAAGCTTTGAAGACTAGGTAAAAAAAGGCTAAATAGAACTTGAGAAATGTGAATAGCAAAGAAGGATTCCATACAGCATCTCCTCCAAAAGAAAATGCTATTATTTTTTAAAACCATCCACTTGTGCTGTGACGCCCACGAGAAATTAGTTGACTAAGCCGTCTCTACTCATCTAGTTCATAAATTTGCCTGATGAATGAATTGCTTGTCTTTGTGAGGGAAGGAAAAAGAAGACTGAAGCTGGAGCATGGAAATACAAGATAAAAGGGGACTGTATAATGGAAAATGGAGAAAAATGATGGATGTTATGTACTTAAAAGACATGTAATGTGTAACTAACAAAGCAAGCACTCACATGCGCCTACTAGCCTTACCCTGATGAGAATCCACAGAGATTTTCTGGATTTCAAATTGCTGATGGAAATTCCAGGGTCTGTCAGAGTTGGTCAACATTTGCTAACTGTAAATTTGGGGACAAATATTACCATAAATTTTAGGGAAATACCTGCAACAGGAAGGCCTTCCATATAAATTCATCTAGTAAGAGCTCAAGGTAGGCACAAGTTTTACCTGGTGAAATCCTATGGATATCTCAAAATAATTACAATGGCCACAACAGTAATGCTGTCCTTTAAACTGGTGATTCTAGGAACAGAACTCAGGAAAGTATGGATGATAAAAGATGGACAGAGGTCAATACCTATTTCATTTTTTAATAAAAAAAAATATCAAGAAATATTTAAACTGACAGGTATGTTCCTGTTGATCAGCAGACCAATGTCAGCTCAACCTAATTCCATGCAACTCCTGTTCCATGCAGCTCACATTTTCCCATATTCAGTGCTAATTTTGTGCAACAGCGACCAAAATAGAACTGCAGTAAGTTCCAGCAGGAAAGTTATTCTTCTCTTAGCATACACGAAGACTGTCAATATAAACATTTGAAGAGTGAGTACGGCATACCATTGTGTATTGGCCCCTTCCAACCGCCGCATATAAATATTTCATGATTCCTTTGGTTCTGTCTTTGCCTTCTCATCTTTAGATTGAAATAAAGGCTGGTCATCAGTAAAACATCCCTTAACAGCTTCGTAAGCCAAAAGCGCCTGGAAACACATCTCTATTCTCAGCATCCTCCTTAATGAATGTGGAAAGCTCTCTCTTCAGCGCTCTAAGTGTATGAGATTGATAAAGATTCTATTTACTTTTTTCCCCTTATAAGAACTTAATGAGACAAAATTGGTAGCTCGTAATCAGGCGTTGGCCTTTTCATCTCTCCGGGTTTTATTTACAAAAGCTTATTAGAGCAAAGCACACTAAGTGATATGCAGCGATAACTAGAGTATTGCTTAACGATCCCTAGCAGGCAGCACAAAGCACAGAAAATTAAACAGAAAAGGTGATTAAAGAAATGCTACCTAATGTAAACAGAACCCTTCCCACCACCACCAGAGGCCCCAGTGCTGCGCGGGAACCTGCCCAAGCTGCACCTTCCCAGCGCTCGGTGGCATTGCTGCACCGAGACAGATGTCCCAGTGTGCAGCAGCAGATCCCAAATGGACGGGGCCTGATCCTCTACGGATCCAGAGCCACAAGAGCCAGAGCAGGGCCAGCCCCACTGCCCACTACACCCCATTTTTCTCCCCAACACATTATCAGTCCAGAAAAACTCGGCATCAACCAATCTCCACAGCTAAAATCTTCCCCACATCTTGTATTCCCCCTGTAAAACGGGAATCATTGCATCCAACTCTTCCAAACCTGGCCAAATTTTAAAAGCTAGTTAAAAACAGGAAGGGAAAACGAAGGGCCTGAGAAGCTGGAATTCTGCAGGGAGAAAATCCATAGCATGCTTTCAAGAGGAACTGTTGCTCCTTCATACACACTGCCAGATTTGCTTACAAATAGAGCTATGCAGTTGCTCCCTCTCCCTCTCTAATTTGCTGCTTCAGTCTCATCCTGATAAATAGAAGCACCATGCTTGCACAGGGAAAGAGAAGAAGTTACTGTATCATAGGAAGCAATCACACCGTACACAAAACAAGCACTCTCGGTAATTAAACTACTTCCAGCCCCCTTTCTCTGTTCCTTTTCAGCATCGCGCTGACGGGCTGTTTATCTTTGGCACAGCAGAAGCAAAGGAAGCAGCAAAATGTTCTCGCAGCAACTCACTCGCAGGAGGAGGGGGAGAGACAGAGAGGCTGGAGACAAACATTCAGTCTTGGGTGCCAGCACTCTTTCCTGAAAATAAATACTTGAGCAAGGATGAAATCTCTAGGCAATTGTCCAGGCAGCTATTTTGATGGAGACCTGTTGATTTGCTTGCTTGTCATCCTGGGTGCTTTGTCTTCCATCCAGATGTTTCTCCAGCACTGTAGCCGTGCTCCAGCTGCACGCAAACATGCATCTTGCTCTTCTTTTCCATCTAAACTGAAGTTTCTTCATTAGAGGAGCAGACTTGTGCTGACTTAATAAAGAAAAGTGATCTAAAAAGAGTAAAGAGGTTGAATACAAAGAATAAGGAAGAAGAAAGAACTACGTGTCTTCTTCCTACAGCAAATGTGCCAGCCTTGCAATTAATAGGATAGCACATTGGAAGGCAATGTCCAGCTCTATCACACGCTTGATGGGGGATCTCGTATATGTCCCTGACCCTCCCCTCAAAGCATGTGGCTGCTGAAAATACGGGTCTCTGGCTCCGTGCCTGCTCCCCGTTGACAGACAGACTGTTCGAGTGCTCTCAATTTGCATCTGTCATTATCTTTTGTGTGTGCCGAGGTTTAATGTGCAATAAATGTAAACGGGTGATGTATATTCTCCATTTTATTAGCTCTCATTTCTCCTTGGCATTGTACACAGTTATGCCTCACGAGAGCTGCTTTCTGGTCTACCAGAAAGCCCCCAAAATAAGCATCAGTTGCTATTGTTGCTGGGTAATTTCTTCTGAAAAAGCAAGTGTAAGAATTTCTAATTATTAATGAAATTATTACCTAACTTCACCTGTTGTTTTAACTTAGCTTTCAGCAGCTCTGACTTGCAACATGTCAACAAAACCTGAGCTGAAGAATTAGGAGCACAGGCCCGCTATCAGCCTGAATTGATCAGAACACAGGTAGGTAGCCTGCTCTCAAGCACATCCCATAAGCCATTAGAAAGGAGTGTTCCTATATAGTTTTGCTCATAGTTTCCACCTTAATTAAGAGCGACATCCTTTGTCAACACAATAAGTAGCAGAATGTTCTGTTCCTGCCTAAATTCCCCACCGGTGCTTGAAATCCTTCCTTTCATCTTCTAAATATTAAAGGATGAAGGGGTAATACACAAAAAACAGAGCTTGCTTTGAAGCCATTCAGACTAAAGACCTGTAATTCAGGTAATGGTGATGGCCACAGCCTAGCTCTTCAACAGATAATTTATGCCACTCTGCAGGGAGGTTTCACAGCCCCCTTCCTCTCCTGATGTATTCTCCCATATGCAAACCCCCCGTGTGTTTCTACCCATCCAGCTGGCATTCAGAGCAGACCGAGGAGAGCACAAGGCGAGGATCTGCTCTCGGAGAGAAGCTGCAGGCTGGCTCGTTCTGCAACGCTCTGACCCCACAACCCAGTGGCAGACACGAGGGGTCTCAGGTTAATCATCAAGTGCATGCAGACACTTGTTAGCCCTAGCTGATGCTGCAGGAAAGATCTTGATTAAATACCGTGAGAGAATGCATGCTCTCAAGCATCCCCTTCCCAGTACTTGCATTTAACACAGCTCTCCTCTGCAGCTTTGCTGCTTTCATCCACTTCCCTCCACCCAACAATGAAGAAAATATGAAAACTGCACCTTGCCTCGCAGTTCCAGCCACAAGCTGCACTTGCCTCCCACAATAACTATAAAATGGTCGCATCTCCATTCAACTCTGGTGTTTCTTTCTTAATCAGTGCCCAAGTACTTTGGGGAAAATCGCCTAATCTCCCTCCCATTTCAGACCTCCCACCCGTAAGAGGCAGGTAATAGCCCTGCCTTTTTCCCCCACGTTGCCTTATGCTTTTAGCGTGTCACTGCATCAGGCTCGAAACCAGCTCCCGGGTTACAGGAAAGATTGACTGTCAAAATAGCGGCGATGGTTTAAATTATTCCTCTCACCAAAAGTTGCTGTCCTTAAAACCTCTGCTGGGAGAATGGGAGATGTGAACTCTTCACAGGCTTTAGTACAAAATTTGGCTTAATTCTGGCTGCTGCAGGAGGCACTTGGGGCTAAGTCACCAGACTCGTGCTGCTTCGGAGCATCCCTGCATCATTACACCAGTAGGCTGCTGGTAACGAAGGCAAGGCAGTGACATTTGAAGCAGATTTTGCCATTTTGGCAATGAACATCTCATGGTCCTACTCTTGTTTACAGAGAATTTGGCATCAATCAGTGTCTCAAATGTGAGGCGTTCTGGGAACCTCTGCAACAGCAGGCATCAGCATATGCAGGGGATAAAGGGTACCCGACGGCAGCAGCAGCGCACTTGGCCCTTCAGCCCCTGGGACCAGACAAAGCAAAATGTTCTGGTTAGAGGAGTAACCGAACCTACTCACAGTCTGAGCCCTCAGTGTCTGTTTATGCCATTTTGTTAGCAGCAGGGGCACAGCCACGGTTAAACAAGCAGCCAATTCATCATGAAGCCCTAAGAAAACCTGTGATTTTCTACCAAGGTCTTGGAGATAGGCTACTTCCAGGACATGGGTTCTTTGTCTCACATCATGGATAGAGATACTGACCAAATGTTTTCCTAGCACAATGCATGCGTGCAGAGTGTGTCCACGCTTGCATTTGTGTTTTCTGCACCTAACCTGGATCTCAGTCTTCAGTTTATCAGTGTCTCTCCCCAAAAAGTCCCCACGTTGCAGAGCCCTGCGAGTGGCGAGGCAGCTGGTGTGCTGTGATTGCTGTTTATCACGCTAATCACAGCCAGCTCGCTGACTCGCTGCTCCCACAGCTGGCTGCAGGATCCAGCTGTTGCTCCTTGTGTTATGCTTTGAACATCATCTGAGGGAAAGCACAAGTCATCTCAGCCTGGAATAGTTCAGCTCAGAGACTGAAAAGAAACACATATACGCATGTTATGGGGTACACTTTGGCCCACAGTGGCATTTAAATACTTGTTTCAAAGAAAACCAAGCAGGGCTGAACAGAATGATCTTCTTCTGCAGGTAAATGATAGCCAGATTTGTTACATGGGTCTTTGTGCCCATTTCAGCAAGACCATCAGCAAAAGGAGGAGGTTGGTCTAGATCCTGCCCTAAGACAAGGATATCAAGCAACACACCTTCTTCCCTACCTTGGAGTCCTCTGTCTAAATAGGAACAGACAGCAGATAAGTAGGAAAAGAAAACTTGACAGCAGAACACAGTACCATCTATCAAACTTTATCTTTGCTCTTCTAGTCCCTGGCAAATAATGGTGCACAAACTGCAACCCACCTTTTGATTCAAACTGGACAATGCGTGTGAGTCAAGTTGAACTGTGTTCAACGCCTAACCCTTCACATCAGTTCAGAGCAAATGCTGACAAGTCGCTGTTAAAGAGAAGACACTTGGAAACGTTATTAATCTGATGGTCCTTGCTACTTCCCTAATCACTTTCACGTTTAACACTGACTTGTGAGTGAGAACCATTTGGTATAAAGTTTTGGTGCAGTCTGCTGAGTACCACAAACACAGAACAGTGAGGTCAAGAACATCTCTTTATAAATAACAGAAGCCAACCAAAAAGGGCAACTGATGCTGTGCTGTCGCTAGGTCTGGGTCCCTACGTTATCCGATCTGGAGCACAGAGGACAGATTTGAATGAAAAATCTCACTGACTCATTTGGAGCTGTGCTGCCTTGGCCCCCATCCCCGTGCAGTGACTGGGATCTGGCTGCACAGATCTGTTTGCTGGGCAGCTGCCTTACTCCCAGCTGTATCATTTAAGTACTCTTCTTGTCCTCAGCAGGGACACAGCAGAAATCATCCCTTCCTTGGATCTCCCGAGAGCCGACAGTCTGCTTGCAATTACTGCCAGGAAGCAACGCTAATGTTCCTGTGCAGCAAAAAGATGTGCTGTGCTGGTCATTCCTAGAGAGGGCAACAGACTGCTGGCTCCAGTTCCTTGTAATGCTTTCTGGATCTCCCTGACAAACAAATATTACTCCAGATTTAGGATGGTGTAAGTAGGAACAAAGCTAAGATGAGTGACAACATATGAAAGCCTACTACCTCCTATCAGTCAGCTATATAGTAAAGGTATTTGGCAGTCCAATTTTCTTTCCACCAATTAAAACTCTTATTCCACATTTAGGACCTACATGTAAATGAAAAATCGGAGGGGAGGCAGATTCTCTCTTTTCATTTCCAGCACCTTCTCAAGCACCTGAGAGCAGGATGCAGTGACAGTCGGCAGCTCTGGTTTCCATGGGTAGCATCGCCACGCTCGCTTCCTATCACCATGGATTCAGCTGGCATTAATAAGCTCCTGCCTGCACACGAGCTGCTGCCAAACACACGACTTCTGGCCGTGTGCTTGGCTGCACCTCCATGCGAGCATGACTCACAGCTCTGGAAAATGGCTACAGGGCAGAAAGAAAAGGGCACTGGCTCCTATAGGCTCCTGCCACTGAAACCCACAGAAGAGGAAATAAACAGCAGCCTTGGCAGATCCACAGATAGCTCTGATCATACTTGTAATAACGGGATGCTGACGGTCCCCAGCTGCTAACCACATTTGCTTAGGGAGAGCGATTCAGTGCGTACAGAATTCAGATAAATTCATAATTTACACCCTCAGGATACCTCAGTGAAAGAAAATCCCTACTGAGACACAGTCTAAAGACAGACTGAGAATCTCGGGTCAGCACCTGAGGCACAGGGTACTGCTGGCCCTGCTCCTGCTCCTCCAGCAAGGGATCAGCCACACCACTCACCCGAACCCCTGCAGCAGGGCACACACTTACCACTGGCACCCTGGGTCATGCTCTTGAAAAAGCTCTTTTCGAGAATAGTTAGAAAACTACTGGAGAAATCATTTCAATGTACAAGAATTAAAGGAATATTTTTTCAAGGTTTACCAAAGCCTCAAGGAGGTGATTTATCAAGCAAGAGGGCATTGGATGTTTCCACATGAAAATGCCCACTTGCTTAGGATGCTTTACACTTACATTTCATCTTCCTGCTCTGTTTTGAGGGCCTCGATGGTACATAAGAGATTCTGGGCTTAAGTCAGCAATATATGAGCAGTGCTCACCTGTAAACGTGGGGTCAAACTCTGGAGGTGTATGGTTGGACTAGAACACCAGCTTAAAGCTAAGGGATTGGCTTTTGCCTCACAAGGGCTGATGAACGCGTTCGTATTCTTTCACAAGAAAACAGGACAGGAGATGAAATCTTAAATACCACCTCTGCAGGGATTTTGTGTGGTCACCCTGCAAAAAACACCCGTTAAAGCTCCTTCCATTGTCACTGTGCTCAGGTCATCCATCTAGTCACAGCAAGAGCTGCCTCAAGCACCTCCAGAGAGAGGCAGAGGTCGGTGCTCTTGGTTGGCTCACAATTATGTCAGAACCGTTACGCTGGAAATAGTTATTATTGAAATAAAACTGATTTTAAGTTTCTTTCTAAATTTCTTATTTTATGGATCTTACAATAAAACTACCAAATAGCTTAATCATATACTTAAAGGGCTAGAACAAGCTAATAAAGTGGAAGCATATTGTGAAAGATGGGAAAAACAATGCCAGCAATCCGCAGTTTAAAAGCTAGAGTAGTAAAAAGGCTTAAGCATCACATTTACAGGACAGGTTCACCACGGGTACAAATTACATACTTCTATTGGAGATCCTAGCACTAAACTGAGTTGAACCAGCTGCAAATTTACCCACAGGATGACTCTGTTGCTCCCACAGATGCAAATTAACAACAGCAGATTTAATAAAAGAATAATAATAAAAAAAAAATCGTTTGACTAATATTTCTGTCCAGATCAGAAGCTGGGGGTGATGGAAGAAAATGGCTTGAATACACGGAATTGACTAACCTTGCCATCTCTACAGTTATGTTTTGTGCACCATTACCCTGCTCACCTTTATGGTATCTTTTAGCGCGTCAGTCACTTATCCATCTCTCCTCCCTCCTGTGACGCCTTGTGCTATTGCACAAGGACCTATCCTGACCCAGCTCTCCTGCTTGGTGTAATTGTGCAAGGCGGTGCATGTAATCCTACTGCTGTGAGCTGCTCCCTCTTCACCCCTGGTAGCTGTGTATGCGGTTCATTTCCCCACACACTGAGGCAGACAATACTTCAGCCCAAGTTCCCCTTGGTGACAGATGTCTCATTCTTCAGTCTCCTCACATATCCTTAAAACAAAATATTGCCATTGATACATTCTTGCAAACGTTCTGGTCTGGAGTTAAAAAAACATACAAGCAGCTCATGAATATTAGGACCAAATAAATTCATTTAGCATTTTATGCATTTCATCTTTGATCATGGTATTTCTGCTATAAGGGTATTCAAATTAAATCAAAGCAAAAAAGAGATAAAAGCTAGCTGACTTTAGTTGATCCAACCGTCCAGGGAAAAAGTACATATTACTGCATCTGGGTTACTGATGAAGGAAAAGAGAACACAAAGTAGAAGGCGGCCCTGCAGGACTACATGGTTGTAATTCATCCCCATGCAATAGTCCAAAGCAACTGGTTCTACCTGCCTGAAATGCCAAAGTGCACAGAGCCACGTCACCACATTAGTTTGCCTGAATTAAGCACCACTTCTCTCCAAAGTAGCTGGAGTTACTAGGAGCTATTCCATAACCACTCTACCTCAGGTCAGCGAGGATTCTTCCTTCCTCACCTTCTTCCCTGCAAGTAAAACCACAGCATCAGACCAGCATCTCCTTAAACATGCAATGGCAGACTTCACAAAGGCACAAGGGCTGGGATTCCAGTGCTGCTCTGCTGCACCAAAGATTCGTGGTACAGATTCAGAGCCTTAATATCTCCCTTCCTCTAGTTTCCCACCTGTTTATAGCACACGGTTATCTAAAGTGCTTATGAAGATTAACCACCAAGAAGGACGGGAGCTGTACAGGTATAAACAAAACAATGAAAATTTTACAGACATGAATATTTGCACGGTAAACCTGGCTCTTAATGACTCGGCAAGCAAGGGAAAAGAAAAAAATGAGGCTATATACTTGATAGCAAAATCACAATCAAAGAACATAACGCATTTAAAAATCAAATTCAGCTCTCGTGGCAGGTCATAAGTTAGATGCTGCCATTATACAGTCAACAGTTTAAAGTGACAAATAGATTTCAGAAAAGTCATACCAAATTCACAGAGAACTCACAAAGCAACAGGAACACTGCAAATCACTTACTTGTCCGCAAAGTCAAAGCACTAAACTCCTTTCAGTGTTATCAGAAATTTGAACAGCTCAAATTTCCTGTGATTGTGCTTACAGTTAAGTAAATAGATAAGAAAAAATATATCCAATGTGGCACATCCCAAGGATGAATTCTAACTATTTGCTTCGATTTTTGACTCTTCACTGTCAAACAAGCAACTCTTTTCCCTAGCCTCACAACAACTGGTCAAGGAAAGGCCACACTTAACAGCTCTCCTCCTCACTGCCTGTTAGAGAAGATGCTCGTACAAGGCCCACGCAGCGACTATTAAAGGACGCAGAGGCAAGCAAAAAAATTATATAGTCAGTCTTGCTAAATTAGTTTACCTAAAATTGTATGTGTGAGTGATTTTAATCAAAATCTAATTTCCCCTCTTTTTAGAGTAACTGAAATGAGATTTTTCTAATTTACTTTTCGCGGTTCAAGTTTCTCATAATTCTTCTATGGTAGTGACAGCACCGTGAAAAGCGTCTGCTGCTACAAAGCATTAAAAAAAATTAGATTTTCAAATTGATGTGCTAAATTAAAAATGTTTAATGTTTCTCATCAAAGGCACAGGAGTATGCATAAGGCCTTCAGTACAGTTAGAGGCACAAGACTTTTTCATCTGTTTCTTTAATTCACATCCCAAGGCAACTCTGCTGTGAAAATTAACAAGCTACAAGCAAAGAAAGTGTTGTAAAATAGTATCTTCAGAGAAACTACCTTTTAATTTCTTCCCCTCCCCATTGCTGGTCTGACCTTAAGGACGTCATAAGAAAAACGGATGCTATGTTCTGCTTCTTGCTAACTTTAGATGGAGTTTTACTGGATTCTTTCAGGGCATCTGAGACTCTGGGCAATTTTAATTCTCCGGGCTGGACTTGCTAATTCCCACGTTTTAGGAAATCAAATTATTCCTGCAAATTGGATAAAATTATTATCATATTCGAGTCTAGGCTCCTGACCATGGTGGCTGCCTGTGAAGTGGCTCATGGTTGGGATGGGAATATTTGAATTGCTTCTGCTTTGTTTGTGTTTTAGAAGTTTCTGAAGTGTTACGTGCTAGGAGAAAAATTCCAAGGTGCTGCCGACTGCTCAGCCTGGCTGCTGCTGTTGTGCAACGCAGCAAGCTTGGAAACATGGAGCAAGCTGGAGGTTGACCCTGTGGATTTACGCTTGGTCTCCTGCTGAGCAGAGCCAATTTAACGAGGAAATGAAGATTCTCAATGAAACGACTCCACATATATGGCTCATAACTTTACCACATGGCTTTAAAGCATGCTATCCTTCCAAGCTAAGCAAATCGGTCAAATGCCAGCGATGCCTACTGGCCCTTTATTCAACCATAGCTTTTATGCAATCACAGCTCTCATTACCAATATAGTGAATGTGCTTTTTGCGTTATTTGCATAAATATAATTGCTTTGATGATTAAAATGCATTTTTTTTCTGCCTAGGTCAGGCATGAACAAAGCCTTCTGGTGAGACAAGTGCAGCCAAAGAAAGCGCTATGCATTTCTCAAGCCCCAACTGCATACCAATGAGTAAAAGACTGCTTTGTTGTTTCATGTCAGCCTCAAATACTTGGCAACTTGGTAAAGAAACATACAGAGAGATCAGACACTGCATACAATATATGAAGGCACTGGGCTGTGGTCTGCTCCTGTGCCTTTTAGATCTACAAGAGTAGGGAATTTGTCAAGAAAAAGCAGCAGGGATGCTCCTAAGAAACCAACTGTACCCTATGCTAGAGAACTGCCCCATTTCCCCCCCAGATTTTAGGAAGCCATTCTTTCCCCCCTATGGAATGATCATTTCAAACCTGAGCATGCAGATGGTACAAGCCTGGAGTCTCTCCACTCCATTAAGATTCGTCAGCTGCCACCAAAGACACAGAGCCTGGACACACAGCACCTCTCCCCAGCTGGACCACCATTAAACTCAGCCATTCTCCATCCCTCCCTTCTGCTGGATTACCAGCAAAATTACATTTGCTTGAGGATATAAAATACAAAAGGGGATGCTACGACTAGCATTTACCATCTATTCCTAGCCACAACCATGAATAAAATATTAGACTAGTAGGTTAATAGTTTATTCAAATACGCAATTCCTATCTTAAAAGCAGCTCCTTAATTTAAACTCTTTAAACTCTTGATTCCAAATTCTGTGCAAACCCAAGGCAGCTCAGCACAGCTTATCTGATTCAGAGAGAGGGAGGGAAGGAAATACATGCATGCACACACTCTTTATGCCATTCACAATCTGCATACAGCATATCCTCCTGCTGGTAATAATTCTAATCTACTCATGTAAAAACTCCTGAAATTGTGTTATCCTTCAGCAGGATGAGATAAAAATAAGACGTGCCAGACACGCGTTTCATAGAGCAGCAGAACAGATTCACACCCACTGATCCAGAAACCAAAAAGTTTTGATGACAGAGAAAGGTTGAATGGACCAAGACGTCTTCTGCCGCCTTCTCTGCCTTTGTTCACCAGCATTTTGTGGGTGGTGTGGGATTATTCTGGGTTGTGCCTGCGTGCACGAAGGGAGGGGTTTGGGGTGTCTACGAGCACAGCGGGTGGGGTCCTGGGTTCCGGGGCAGGATGCTTTGACAATATATAAGACGATGTTGTGCAGTAATAAATTGGCTTACGGCACAGAACGCTGGTCGTCTTGTCCGTTTGTCCCGGGGTTTTGGTCGGGATATCCAACAGGTGGTTGGAAGAGGCTGCATGTGGGGGCACCTTCAGTGCTAATAGGTTCAGAATAAGCATCAATGATTACATTCAAAACAGCACCTGAAGATAATTTGAAAGGTGTAGTAGCAGAAAATTAAACCCTGTAAAATACTGTCTGGCAAATTAAAAGACATAATTGATTATATTATCTCATTTTTAAAATTAAGTGTTACTAATTGCCAGAGACAGTATTTATTTGGTACAGCCACTGTATCTAACTAGCTGATCTAACTTTACATTATTGACATGCAACTGAGCCAAAGTTGCTAAATGTTTCCTCCTTTTGCCCACCATTTCTTTCCTGGATACACTGAGCAGGCATGAGACGCTCTCTGACCTTTCTGCAATTCTCATATGCAACAGAAAAACTCCTGTGTGCAGAGACGTCAAAGGCTTAAACGTCCTAAAACTTTTGCAAGTTCACCAAAAGGCATTAATCACACTCATCACAAACCGGTCCTATGCAGTTCTGAACCACGTCTATTTTTTTAGAGAGCTGGGATTCAATAATTGCTATCCAAAGACATTTTATAAATAAAACAGGACTCAGGCTATTTCAATACTATATTCTTATTCCCCCGGTACATTTGGAAGAACGTACAAAGCAATTTGCACCAAAACTGAAAAAAGAAACCAGATATTTTGGTCACCAGGCCCAGAAATGCAAGGCCAGCGAATGGTTTGAGCTCCACCTTGTGCAGGTTTCACTCATCCCAAAGACGTATGGAATTTCTCCATCCATCATGCATTTGTGCCAACACAGATAATGTTTCCAACTGCTGAATTCACTAATTAATATCCTGAACTAGGCTCATTACGTGTTCAGTGTACGCTAGGGTTCCTTTGAAAGACTGGAAAAGAAAGAGAAGGGACTCCCTAGAGGACAGTCCCCAGCCAGGAGGACATTATCTGTTCCTACATAGCATCTCCCTAGTGAACAAGTATCTGCTGCTTTCTGTGTCCAAACCAGGAGCGTCCCAAACTAAGGAAATCAATTGTTGACATATGAGAAGAAATATGGATTAAGTTTATAACTGTGTTTAGAGCACCGGGGGATGAATTAGCCTAATTGGTGTATTAGTCTCAGTTACACAGAGTAATCACCACAGGCTGGCTCTGTTTTCATTAGAAATTTAATTAAGTTTATCAATGTTTGGCTTCTTTGGCCTTGTTTTCCACCATCTCCACAGGCATTACTGTCTTTAATCAATATTTTTAGTGTGGTGGGAGGCGAAAGTTGTTGTGTCAAGAGAAAAACTGTAGTAAAAAAACAAGTCTGTCCTTTCATACGTCAAAGCAAAGAAATCAAGGATCTACTTGCAGCCTCTGCTGCCCAAATAGTGCTCTGCTGATTCACTGAGAGGACATCAAGACTTCAAGCATCAAATTCTAAGGGTATACACACATTGACAACAAGCATTTCTAGGAGCACCTCAAAACCAGACACATTAGTTCAGGCACAACCCATTCTAATGCATCTGCCCAGCCCAGAACACAGCCACTGCAAAGTCCAAACCCCGAATGCAGGCAGGTACTTCTGCTGGTTCTAATTCTGTTCGTGATGCTGCTTTTTGCACTATTCTTACCACAATGCACTGCCAGCAGCAACTCTAACCCTGCCCTCCCACCCTAAAACCAAACGCTAGAGATTACAAACACTTGACTAATGAGCTGAAGGCCTGGTTTGAATCTATAGAGGCTGGTGGCTGAAAAATAAGGTTTACAGCCAGTTTTTGTCAAATGGAACAAGCCCTGACACTCTGCAACGTAAAGCGACAGAGGCTCTGATGCATCTTCTAATGCAGTCACTGGGTACGCTGGCATCAGGGGGACTTGTCTCATCAGTTAGTGGAAGTCTTCTCCCTTTATCACTACAACTTGAAATAGAAAACAAATACTTAACATTGCTTAACATTTGTCATTAGAGCAAGAGGCTGCAACAGTGGCTGCATGCCCTCCTGCATTGTCTAAATTAATCCACTGAGGGATATTGAATCACTTAATCATGGCGGAAACTTACTGCTTTGGAAAGGCACGCTTTCCCTTCATTAGATTTAATATATTTCTCATTATACAAATCTGCCAGTGCAACAATAAGTCTTGTTCATAAATCAGTTTGCCCTTTTGCTTCGCAGTCTCAGAGAACTTTCATCAAACAAGACATAAATGGGACCTGTAAGACAGGAGGTCAGAGCAGCCTTAACCAGATATTAATATCTATTCATTAAGTTTATTTTAATAGCCCATTTTAATAGCTTCTGTAAAACAATTATGGGTCCTTCCTTTCTCCCCCCTCCCCCCCCCCCCCTTCATGTTGGTATTTTTATACCTCAAAAATAAAAGGGAAGAAATGAATAATTAGATTATTGGGTTTTATTGTTTGTATTATAGTAGAATCTAGAAAGGTGTAAAAGGTTTTTGGCCTCCTTGTGTTTGGTGCTGCACGTTAAAGCTGGTTGATTACCATTCTAAACTCATTTCTTAGTATTTTAATGAAAGTTTTCTGAGAGACTTCTAGTAAAAAAAATTGTATTTCAATGCAACATCATTTGGCAGTTTCCAACAGCACTTCTGTTCATGCATATATAAAAAGATGACTGCACTTGCTCATAGCTTTTTCAGTAAGATATATACCTATATTTTGTTTCATGACAGCATATCAGTTATTCTACAACATCTGGGACCAAGGGATTATGAATCACAACACAACTGCACCCTGAAACATCATATTGGCTTATACAATAAGCACCTTGAGTTAATTCTTCACTGGTAATACAACGACAGGTAAGTTCTCAACAAAACCAAGAAAGTTAAGGAGGTGTGAATTTAATTCTTCAGGAATTACTGCCACAATCCCAAGTGCTTCTTTATAAGGTTATTGCTTACATTCTGCCCCAAATCCAGACCAATCCATCTTTATTCTTATTTATGTTTCATTAAGAGCTAGCATCTCCCCAAAGAGTCTGAGCCCATTGCTCTAGATGCAATATCCGAACACAGTAAGGAACTCTCCCAGGCCTGAAAGCACACTGACAGACACACATGCACTATTGCTGAATTTTGTTCTTTCAGGAAACACACCTAAGACCAGAAAAATGGAGGTGGGGAGCTTGGAGGTGCTGCTTCTGTCCTTCCCCCCCAGCTGACCCGGATCTGGGGAAGAAACAGGGCCTGCACCCAGCCCTCCTGGATGCCAATCAGGAATCATTTCCATGAAAGAAATGTGTTGTGAATTTAAGCTTAAGTCCACACATGGACTCCTGTTGGCTGTATCTCAACACACTAGCAAATGCCAAGACAAAGGATTAATTTTCACTTTTTGGCCATTGTTAATGCTTCGTTGCATGAGCTACTCTTGTCACAGTCTGCTGAGACACCATCTCCCCCACCTATTTCTCTCAATTCCTACATTTCCCAGGAAAAAAAAAAATTCCCTTATTTATCTCAACCTTTCTCTGTTATGCATGAACAAGTTATGGGCTGCTTCCATCTTCATGAGTCATTTATCTCTAGATTTACTGCCCAACTCCATCTACTCACTCTCTCTCCCACACTCAATACACAGAACGCGTTTCCTCCCCGGGAGGACTACGCACTAAACCTGCCTGGTGTTAGTAATAAGTCTGACAAATAGCTCTGTCCCTCTGACCTATTCTCTGGTGTTATATCCTAAGCCAATTAAGATGTAAGATCTCAAGAAAGCTCAGTCTGGTGCAGCTCATAGGCAAATGGTCTCACACTCCAGTTCTTCAGAGGAGCCTTAGTGAAGCTGTGTACAAGCTCTCCTTATTTCTACCTTCATGTCAGAAAGTCAGTGTGTAACAGGTCACTTCGGCACACAAGATGCCACAACCACCGGGAGACATTCCATGAGCTTCATTCATACCACATGGAATTGTATTAGAACAAATTAAAGGACCTTTTGGCTTCATAAACACATACATGACGCGTAATTAAGGGAGAAGACTTCCTTCAGGCACAACAGCAGTAGTTATTACTCATTCATTTTTTCCCCATTTTTCTTCTTTTTACTTACCCTCTCTTAGTCACTTATTGAAGAACTTACTATAGTAAAGTTTGTGGAAGTATCTTACACATCCACATGCTTGAAATATCTGAAGGACCTCATTTTCTACCATTATTCCAACCACACAGCATCAGCCTTTACATTCCACATATGCTTTCAGGTTTCCATTTTCTTTCTCCTGCCTCTGGTTCATGGTTCTCCATTTGCTCAGCAGCTGCAATTCCTCACTCTCAGAAGCACTTTATATGAAGCTGGTACTTATGGACAGGGAAAAATATCTAGTGCATCATTTTACATGTCTCCCTCAGAGTTCAAGGGTAGGCCATTACATTTCAGTACAGGAAAATATTTAGGACAGTCTCCATCTTCCATTTCTTGCCCTTACTTTCAAGGATTTAGCATTGATAGCTTCATGTTCAACACTTAAGAGCTTTTCAACCATCTCAATGCTTAATGATCCATTTTTGAGATTTGTTTTGAGAGTTCATTATTAACTTTATGAAAAAAAAATGTTTTTAAAAGTATTTCAAGATGCACATGCACACATTTCTAGCTCTTCAGAAGCTCTGCTGCCTTACAGTATGTGTCACTGCTGCTTTTACTAAAAGATCATCAGAAGTTCCCAAGATGATTCTTTTCACACCAGTCATATTCTCATCTTTTCCAATTCCGGGCTTTATAATAGTTTTACTACACATTTTGAACACTTTCTTCCCCCCCATCCCTTCTTTTTTTTTTTTTTTTAACCCCTAGGTTAAGCCTGATGCTGGTGTACTAAAGGGTTGACAAAATGGTAGCAGAAATAATTATTTGATAACCAGTGTCTTTTAGTGGAGACATTAAGTATAACCTGATGGCTTCTGTTGCACAAGGAAGGGGAATGAAGGGAGAAATGAGGGGAGGAACTGAATTGCAGTTTTGATCACAAGTCAGAAGCCATGTTCTGCTGTCAAAGGCCTTGTTAGGGAAGTGATCACAAAGGAATAAAAGGGTGGGAGTACAAAAAATCTCCCTTGCTCAGAAATGTTTTGTATATTAAGTGACAGCTTGAAATGTTACACAGAAGATGCTTGACTGAATCTTGCATTATCTTTTTATTTTGGTTCTAATAGAAAGGTTGGTGAGTGGAACATCCCAATGACCCTAACATTAGTTACCAGATCATGAATTTAAGGCTTGTAGTTCTAATTAAAAACAATTAGACAGGACATAGTAAATACACAGTACATGAATACTTGGTCTTTTCCAGGACTACTCAGGATAATTCAGACTACAACACAGAGAGGTGTTGACTTGTACACCTCTCCCTTTCTAATGATAAAACAATACCACTTGGATCTTCATTACTTTATATGCTCCACTCACATTAATTACAATGGGGAAAAAAAATATAACAGATTTTCCTTGGAACAGGAGAAAAAAATCCACTTTTCTTGAGAACGGAGCCCATACAGATAGAGCACACAAGTGAGGAAGAACTTCCTACCAGAACCATTCACCACCACGCTCTGTACACCTAAGAATGCATTTGCCCAAAACATTGGACAACCATTTTTAAGGTGTGAAGGGTCACAGATGAAACATTATGTACTCCCTTGAGTCAGAAATTTCTCTAGTTACCTTACAGTTCAATCAATCATCGGCAACGATTCCAGGGGTGTTCAAGAGCCAAGCTGTTCTTCTCAAGAATCGTGGACAATGGTGAATAATGCCTGTTTGTGGCTCGTTTTTGATGTCCTACTACTATAGCTATTTTTGTCCTTTACGAATGTGGTAGCAATTTAGTAATCTATTGACTTGACTTTATTTTTTCCATAAACATACTGCCTGCCGGATACATAATTCAAATTCACATATAAACTGTGAGCTGTTTGCTTTAGCAACAGCTATAATTTAAGTGTAACCTCAGCAGAAAGCCATTCTGTGCCATCTCCCTGTAAAGTGTAATTTAGTCTAGATATGCAATCTTCCTCTCTGCCATTCTAATAGGGGAGCTTGTTTGCTAAATAATCATCACAGAGTTTTGCTCAAAGCACCAGTTTTACACAGAGTTGGGCTTTCTCCCCTTCTTCTTCTCCCTGCCACATATAAATGTTGCCAGGCTAAATGAATGCTCTTTAGAAAGCTATTACTGCCATGTAGTTTTCATTTGAAAATGTCACAATAAAGCAATGTTCTTTGATGCTGAGAAGTATGCCAGGTTGGAGTATGATAAAAACAACAAATAAAATAAAATAATACATCAGAACGATCCAAAGGGCAAACAATGACACTTTTTAAAGCCTGGGGGTTTTTCCCCCTTTCTCTGCACCCTCTTGGTGTTTGACGGAAGCCGAAGCACATGCCTCAGGACAGGCCCAAACAGCTCCGTTTGGCCGCTATTTGGTATGTGGGCATCCCCCAGCTCCGTGTGGGGGACAGAGGCAGCTCAAGGACCAAACCCCAGAGCCTTGCCCCAGCAGGCCAGACGTAAGTGCCACTAAGGGCAAGAATCCAGAGACACCATTGGATCACGTTGAGGTGGGACTCAGAGCTTGTGCTTAAAACCCCTTTTCCCTTCTTCCACATGGGAGGAGAGGCACCAGCACACACTCTGCCCACACTGCTTCACCACAGCATTGTCCAAAGCACACAGAATAACTCAACAAAAAACAGCCACAACAACAAAACCCCCCTGTCTCCAGGGCGGGGAGCACTGCTTGGGCACGGCCGCTTCGGGTGAGGGACGGTTTTGTGGGTTCGAGGGCAGCTGGGTGCTGAAGGCAGGGATTTCTGAGGGAAAATGTGCCCAACTGAGCAGGCTCATTTTATTTTTAAGGTGCAATAATCTAGTGTATGGCATCAACGTAGTGTTGCAGCTGCCATTGTCCAGCAGGGAAATGGCGGATGGGTGAGTACTGGGCCTGAGACCTGTGCTGGGCCTGCAACCCTGATAATTAACGCCTTAAGTATCCCCATTGATATTTAAGTTGTGTGCTTTAGAAAAGGGGCAGTAGTTCAAGCACTCAAAAATGAGGGAAGGGGTAAGGAGAAAAGCTGCCACTTCTTGTGTGAGGCAAAGGGGGTTTCTCTGATCAACAGAGGGTCCTGAACCAGCTCAGGTGAAGGTCTTGTGGTGGTAGTGCCCGGTTGTGTTTCTTCTTGTTCTTTGAGGCATTTCAGTAAGTAGCAACAAAAATAATGGGCTCAGGAGATGTGGGATCTCAGCTGGCTGGAAACCTGGCTCCTGCTTAAAAAGTAGAGTGTCTGGATACTATTAAAATAGAATTTATGGATGTGGTGTGTTATGGCTGAGGTACTGTGTAGTGTGGCTCCAGGGCATCTTTAATCCTGAAGTTCTCAGGGTGCTAAATGAGGCCAAGGGGGCTCTGCTTGAGAGATGAGTCTTATTCAAATTTCTTACTTTTTTCCTTCCAAGGAAGGGAATAATCTTTTTCTGCTTATATTCTGAAAGAAGTAGGAGGCTTTGCTGTATCAATTTCTAAAGCTGAGTACTGTCGGCAACCTTTTAGCAGCAGAGCTATGCAGGCGGCTTGTGTGGAGGGGAGAGGGAAGAAAACCCCTCAAAACAACCTTGAAAATCTACTGTCAATACAAAGGTTATACAACTCAAAGGCTATGCAACAGGGATTTTGAGTTACTCAAATGTCTAAGCTGACTATTGAAAAGCTTGTTGTGCCAAAGACTGCAGAAAGATGCTACCTTTTCCTGGTGTCCTGGGAATAGTAAAGATTGTAAGAGCTCATTTCTCTATCTGATATTTCCTGACCTTTGCAGCCTACTCTATATGAACAGAAAAGATCAAGCTAAAGACGTGGAAGAGCTCTCAGATGAGCAGGTTATTTAGTCTAAAAATCCTGTCACATCTGAGCTTTATCTCATGCTTTAATACAGCACCAAGCTTGACTTTGTCACTCTGATTTTACCTGTCTTTTTTGTTTTGCTAGTCCTAATTGACCCAGAGTCTATGACAGTGCTTGAAAGGGAAAAAAAGTGTTTGATTATTGCTGGGTTTTGCCACTTCAGCCTATGGAGAGGTGATTTAAAGCAGGACAATCTGCAATAGAAGTGGCTGGGGAAAGACTTCTATCATTGTGGAAATCCCCTAGTTTAATGGGGCAGGAGGAACTCAGAAAATGAGAACCCCAAAATACTTGAAAAGCTACCGAGGACTCAAATGTAACTGCTGATAAAAAATATATGTACATAGTAGTTTCCTTTTGGCTGGTTCTTAGTTCACTTGAAAGAAAAAGTGAAATTCAAAGCTCTCATAAGGAAAACCAATGTGTTTTTGTGGGCAAATGGCAATATTATGACTTCAGGAAAAGTATTTCAGATAGAAGTATAGCTGGTATGTCAATATTAGCGTAATGTTCCACAACTGTTCACAGACAGTGTTTCAGAACATAAACAATGTCAAATGTGAATGTTTTGTAAGGCAAAGTAAGCTATTCCTTTAGCATATAGCTCTGTCCAAGCCCCTCTTCAGCCAGTTGAAATGTGTTGGTGTAAAACATTTTCAGCTGTTTCCAGTTAACATTCTTGTCACCACAGCACTGCCTATGTAGTGGATGGGAATAAATAGAGAGCTGTGGCTCACAGTGGGTCTTTAGCTTCACATTAATGTGTGACTCTGCAGACCATGGTTTTTGTTTTGTATGGCTTGTGTCTTGTTCAGAGCAGATGGGTCCCCAATGAACCAGAGGAAGCCTGTACATCAGGGAGGATGGAGCAGTTGTGGATCTCTTTTAGACGAAGAGAAGATGGCAAGTAACGGCCTTGTCTGGGTTTGAGCACTCTCAGTCACTACTTCTGTAGGAACACATGCAAAGGGATAAAGGGAGATGATGCTCCGAGTGCAGGAACAAAGGGTCAGGTTGCTGAGATTCAGATTTTCCTCTGTGCAAATTTTAGCAATATCAAAAATCTCATTTCTGCAGCTTCAGTGGTAATGTTAGGTTATACAAGTTTATCTAGTGGTGCTGCCTTTACTATTTCCTTTCATCTAATTGTATAGCTTCTGTTAGAAGCACATTATTGCTTCAAAACATGGTGCAGAAAGCATACCTTCCTGCTTGTCATGGGCATCTCTCTCTCCCGTGTCCTCTGTCAGCCATGGGTGCCTCACATCTGGATTCTGTCTCCATTCTGCCGTGAGCCTACACTGCCTGTCCCCTAACACAAGGCTGTGACCCTCTGTTCAGGAACAATGCTGTTACTCAGGGGGTCTCCTGTTGGCTTGTTAAGAGAAGTGTGACTTCAATTGCTTGTAAGTAACACACTGTTAAGCTGAGATTTTTCCTGTTTTCTCCTAGCCAATATATCACTCGCTCTTGCCTTCTGTTAACAGCTTTGACTTCTCCTGGCATTACAGCTGGCTTGCTCCTTTCAGTGTTGGCCAGGAAAGGGAGTGAGGAAGGTGGGGGCTCCAGCTGTGCTGCTGAAGCTGTGTGAGGAATTTGTCATTGTTAGAGACAGTTTTATATTTCCTTAATGCAGTTAGCTGTTCAGATGCTGGTGGGGCCATTTGTCTTATTTAGTAAGGCTTTAGCTCTGTGCATGTAACATAGATTCACCTCTAGGATGACGCTTATGGGTGTTTCATGCTTTTCACCATAGGCTTTGTAGCTGACTAGTTAGGATTTAATGCTACCAATGTCAATAATCGTAAAACTAAGCTGAGTAATGGCACTGATAACTTTTGGCTCCTTCAAGCAGCGTGATGGCTAGTAACTGCATCTCCTATCCTTGTAGGCATTAGAATAATGATACTACGTGGATATTTTACTTCATTGTTATTGGTAGTGAATAACAGTAAACAGCAAAAGCTGTAACACTTGAGTCTAGGAGAAGAGGGATGTCTAGTCTTAGTTGTTGTCATAGAACAAAAGATCTAATTTTGACTCTCACAGTGCTGGAACTGCATTGGTGTCTCAGATTCATGCTCTTCAAATCTCCCTGGCTTATCTAAACCACATTGGTGTACTTGAAATAGCCCAGCAAGGTATTGCTACAATGTGGGACCAAAAAGAGCTGTTTTAGAATATCATTTTTAAGTCAGGTTTGCCACCTGAAGGAGTGTCTCCACTATTTAAATGTTAAACTGCTTCCAAGATGTTTTATTTAAACTGAGCTCAGTTTTGTAACTATATGCAGTTTATAGCTAGAGGTAAAACTGGGGGATGTAAAACCTGTCTTTGTCAAAGCCCAATGTTAATTACAAATCCTTGGGGTTGCTAGGAAACCTTATCTTAAATGAATGTACAAGCAATCAGGCTAGATGCTGATATTAAAGTGATGCTGAGGAGATTTTGTCTTATTCCTCCTCTCTCCTGGCTGTGATAGGAGATTGATTTATATGAAGCCATGTCAGTTCAGGATTTAGGAAAGTCATTCCTCTTCTGAAATGTATTGGAAATGCAGTAAGGGGTGGGGAGAATGTTGTCTTTTGTCACATCTATTTTGTAAAAGAAGGGGTGATGCTGACAACACCCCCATTAAAATGTGTCCCTTATTTATTAATCCTGCCAACCTCTTTGACTGGAAGCTTCAGGGTTTTTTAAAACTTGTATTTCTAATGAAGACCAATAAAGTGAAGTGCAGCTTGCCTTGCTCTAAGTCAACAAGCTTTTATTACTCCATCTTAAACTGGCAGTAACAGAATATGACTCTGCTTGCAGTGTCTGTACCCAAAGTTCTGCCTGTTTCAGGTGCTTTGAAGACACACAGTAAGGGACTACAAAGGCAGCTGCGCTAGGCACAGCAGAGTCCTGTTCTGCAGTGAACAAAAACAGTCTAGAGAAGAAAACAGTCAAAGCATCATTGCCACCCTGAAAAATGGGTGACTTAAACATTGAAGAGGACAGAGAAAGGGACGCCTTTTCTGTCCTGGAGTCCGAACTTCTGAATTCTGGTGGAAGTGGCTCTTCTGAACACTGGGACAATTCAATGCACTTCGTTGTACTCTCAGAAATGCATGTGCTTGTATGAGTAAGTGGGCTTCATTTGCTTTCCGCAAGCTCTGGCAGAAGTTAATGCTGAGACGTGGTTTAAATTGCCATACCATTTCTTTATGCAGCCTGCATTTACTTCTGGGGCAGGCTGCTACTAGAACACGTCTTGTTCTCATGCATGCAAAAAATACCCAGCAAGATTTCTTGAGTTGTGGGCAGCTCTGAGAACATAGGATGCTGAAGGGGACAGCTAATGAAGGAGTTTGTGTTGAGAGGTGGAGATACCAACGAGAGTGCTCTTGGCTGTGATAGATTTTCTAATGAAAACTTCTTCCACCTCTTTTCTGTTTATTCCGAGTTAAGACAGAGCGGAGGATGGTCTTGCAGTTTAATTCCACTGATATTTTTTTTCCACTGGACAGGAATATCTATGAAATCGAAGCAGGTTGGAAGTCTCAATGGCTGGGTATTGATTCAAAACTCCTTGGCGAAAAGGGAGCCAGCACATTGACAAAATAAACATACCTTGTGCAGCAAATAGTTTATTGATGATCTGCCTGCAATGAAGTCATGGAGTCGACCTTCCTGCCTTGACTTACAGGATTTTTCTGACTACGGCGTTGAAAGGGCAGAAATAATGCATTAATTTCATGTTAGAGCTGGGGGAATTACCTCTTTGGGTTTGTTTGTCATGTCAGCTTTGTTAATTACCCAAAGAGCTTTCTTGATAGTTATTATTACAGGCAATTTAGTCCTTTCAAGCACTGGAGACCAAGCCTCTGTAAACAAAAAAAGTGTGGGTCTGTTTGTACTGCTGTCTAACCTGGGCTTCTAATCGTGTGTGTGTTTCTGGGGAGTAAGTCCTCCTTACAGGGAGGGGGCAAGATTAGGAACATTCCCAGCAGGTATCTCGAGTGAATGTTCAATAAAAGATGTTTGCTGGGAGTTTAATCTACCGTTCCCTTGTCCAAATAGTAAACTCTTACACTGAAATAGCTGTATCGAGGACTTCTGGCAGCTGTCCTCCACTTAAAAAATAAATCGCCGTCGTAATTCTGTTTGTGTCATCCCTCTGAAAAATCAGTCGGTGTTTTTAAGCTCAGTAACCACAGGAGCTTCTTGTTTTGCATCGGTTCGACAGCATCACACAGGAGTCATGCGCAAAGGCTCACCTGTTCGTACTGCAGGCAAAGCTGTCGTGTTGCCAAAAGGAAATATTGTTTAGTGTATGCCAGAGAAATGCTGCTCCCCTGGGGAGTCTGTTTCTGACGTGTTTCTAGCTGCTCTGTCCCTTGAGGGAAATCCTGTAAGGATGTAGAGCATCCAGAAATATTGGAAATACACCCGGCATGCTTCTATTTAAAACAAACTTGGGAGAATATACCACTAGGGCCTGTATGATGCCCACAGTTCTTCAGGAAGGGGCTGTGCCGAGCACCTGGAAACTAGCCACACAAGTTGTCTGCTCCTTCTGAAACTGTTAACAGTCTCGTGTTATTTGCAAAGTAATTTTGGGGAGGAAAAAGGTGAAACGGATCTAAAACTACTTTAAGTCTTAGTCCTGAAACCCTTCTGCCTGTGCTAAAGTGGAATAATGGCACTTAAAACTTGATTTTCCTTTTTTCCTCCCCAAAGGACCTTTTTAAAATCATGTCAGTGAACCTTTTTGATAGAAGTAGCCACTGGAAAAATGGTCATTTTGAACAGAATACCTTAACAGGTCTACGTGGGAGTTCTGGCATTCATTCAGCCCTTTGACACAGCTGCTAACCAATAAAGTCTTCTTTATTCTGCCTCTAAATAACTCTTGAAGTCTTTTTGAATTCCACCAAATCATTTCCCTTCATTGTAGCCCTGATTTATTCCCAGCTCATGATCAAATCTAAATGAGAAAAAAGGAAGACTTTCCTGAAGCTGCCCTAATTGGATGGGTAGGCTCGGCCGGGCTCCTGTCTTCTCACGTTCCGAATTTGCATTTTGACTTTTTCCTGGAAATCAAGTGAATTTTCTCATTCGCTGCTGCTGGAGCCTAAGGTTCCCATTCACCTCCTCTAATCACCCATACTGCGATGTAGGCCTTGAGATCGTAAATCTTTTTCTTAAATTGGGAATCACAGCGCAGGATATGGCCTCTTCCATTCTGACATTTTGTAATATCAGCCAAGATCTCTGCAGCCCCAGCTGGCAAACAGAAGAGCAGGTTTTCATTTTAAAAAGGGAGGTTTCACTACAACTTTAGTTTTGTATCTCTGTGTTCATGCAGTAACGTATTGATTGCTAGCTGCTGCTCTATTTCATAATTATGAATGACGTGTTCCAAATTTTGGGGGTTTTATGCCTCAGCTTTGTGCAAAAGCAGTGTTTTGTTGAGAAGCATGTCTGCCTCTATGCTACAGCAGGCTGAAACTTTGCATAGCCTAACATCTTCAGAGAGCTCCTTTCAAGTGAATTTAATGGCAGTGAAAGAAGACTGACAGCCCTGGAGACAGAGGGTCTGATCATCCTGCTGTTCCTGTAATGAGTACAACCCTAATATTCCTGACGTGGTTCTACATTTCTTGAGGTGCAGCTCCAATACGCTTACCTTCCTGCCTGGCAGATCCTTCCAGCCCTCTGTAAGTGGAGCTGAGCAGCCCAGATCAGTTTAGACAAAACACCTGGTCCTCTGCAGTCCCAGGTGGCGGTGTGATGGAGGGTTTAAGTGGAAGGATCTGTTTTTAACCTTGGCCACATGAAGCTGCAGCAGACAAGGCCTGGAGATTGAGGCTCGCATGTCCTATGTCTGTGTGAGCTCTGCAGAAAAGCTTCACTCCTCGACTGGCTGATTGAAATGAGGTCCTGGCCGGGCTGGTTTGATAGTTACTGTCCCAGGAGGTGCTATGTCTTGATTAAAATAAGCTTTTATTTGCCTTTGTAGTCCTGTTTTGCTGCAGGAAAATATTGCTAATTTATATAGATAGGAGCTGAGCTGACAGACTGGCTTGTGCTCTCTTTGGTCTTGATAAAGATCCTCTTGAAATCCAAGCGTGCTAATGATTGACACTAATTGTTTTCAGTAACGTAGTGAATTTTATGGATAATGCTCATCTGAATAGATGGTCAGTGCAGAGACTGGAGTGTAATCATACAGCAGTCGCTGTGGTGGCAGTGTCCTTTAATCAAAAGGTCAAAACAATTTGTGGCGTGACTTTTGTTTAAAATGGTGTTTACCATGGATATAGATGGCCCAAAAAGGATTTAATAAAGGTGACTTAATCCTCTGGAGTTTAGTGAGATGGAAGGATGCTTATTTCTTAGATATACTGACAGATGGATTCCACTGGGGTTGGTCGGGATTGATTTATCCACGTCTTTTAAAACTTATTCTGTTTCTCTCAACTGGCTTCTGCTTGTCACTTGGTAAACTGCTTGGCCTCGCCAAACATCTTCCACTGGGTTTTGTGGAAGCACCTCACTGCACCACCGAGAAGGGATTGACTCTGTTTCCAATACGAGATGATCGCTGCTTTTTATAGTGAAAGATCCCCGGGGGCAAGGAGGGATGGAGGAAACAGGAAAAATTCACTTGGCCATATTAAGGCCCAGGACTTCTCATGTTTTCATCTCGTGCAGTTACAGTGACTGTTTTTCATTCTGAAGTTAATGGCCTTGTTGGTACCTGAAAAAAAGGATCTCGATGACTGCTCAATAATTCTGGGGGCAGCGCTGCCTTCTAATGGCACAGGGCTTGTGTTTGCAAACGTGAGGCTGGGGGGACGTGGGGAAAGGCTGCCTGCCTCGCCTCTCCGCCTGCTCATTGAAGTAAGTAAAGTTCCCGTGATTTACCTAACCTCTCTGTGTAGGCAGACAGATTTAGAGCCATTTGAATAGAAGAAGAAGCGTGGTTTGAGCTAAGGGAGGTTAGGGAATGCAGGTAAATTCAGTAGCAAGCTGACCGATAGGTTTATGCTGGTGTAGACTGTAAAGAACAAAAACAGCAATAATGAAAGCCACCATTATAAATCTGCTCCTTATTGCTTATAGCTTCAGGCTGACTTAAAATCAACTTTTATTAGCTCCATATTAGGGGATTGTTTCCTCTGGATTTGATTACTAGGACGGATATATTTGAAATCTGCATTTCCATATAGATAGAACTGCTCTCAGAACCCTGCTGCATTCCTGAGGAGGCAGAGGAGTTCGCCAGGGCTGATTGCTTTTAAAGGACTCGCTGCGACACAGGCCAGGGAGAATGTGGAGGTGAGGCATTAGGAGGGGACGTGTCACCTGGAATCAGTCCAGCAGACGGAGGTCTGTAGTTGCACGGGGTTTTATTTTGTTAGACTAATGACTGTCGTTGCTGCCTGAAATCAGTGCTGTTGCACTGAGTCCTGCTTTTTGATGAATAAAGAGATGTGGAAGAAAGGATGCTGCCACCCTGTTTTGGGGAGAAGAAACCTAGGCAGAGGTGATGTTGTTTTCCTTCAGACCTGCAAACTGCTGGTTTTTCCCACCTCTTTTTCTGTGGGCTGTTTTCTGACACTAGTGAAATGAATTCTTAAAGAAATCAGCTGAGCTTGGGGCTGCTGGAGGTGAGCAGCAGGAACAGAGGGGATGAGCTTCGGGATTAGCCCTGCCCAGTGAAGCTATTCCTCTAATCCTCCCGCAGGTTGCAGCTCCCGGGTGGTGTACATGGGGTTTCCCATGTTTTCTTTCCATCTCTAGCATAGAGAGAGACCTGGAGGTGAATTGCTTTGCCATAGGGTCTTTTGTCTGTGAAAAAGGAGGAAGTCTCTTTCATGAAATTTTGACATTTGCAGACAAATGGTGTCCTGCAGCCTGTGCCAAATTCCCTTTCTTCACATGTAACCCTTGCTACAAACACCTCCTACCTTGATATTTTTAGTGACAAGTGGAAAATTGCTCTATTAGCAGAACAAGGGGAAGTTAATTCCTTCCAGCACCACTTTTTTTTTTTTTAAGGCCTTGAAAACTTGGAATTGAATATGCAATAACAGGTAGAAAAAGACTGAGTACAATCATGTAAGAGCAGAATTACTCCAAATTGATTTTTCGCCTTCCCTCTTGTACTAATTTTGTACCTATTTGATGTTGCTGGAATGAGCTGGCTTTGAATGGAAGTTAATGTCAAACTTCCATTTAATGTAAAGCCCAAAGGTGGGATTCAGCTGGCAGATTTTTAGGGTATGGATTGGGTTAGGCCAGGTCCTCAGCTGTCTTTGCAATGTGTTATTCTCACGTGTTTAGTTCATTCTCTATCACAATGAACTTTTAAGACCAAGCTGTGGTACACCTGTAATGAAGAGCAGGAGGAAAGGAGCTGTAGCTAAACCACACTTTGCACAACGATGCTGCCTTTGAAACAGCGAGCTTTGTGTTACTGGTCCTTGGCTGCCTCACAGCATCAAATATTCATTCCGTGTCTGCATTTTGATTGAGATAGTGTGATACAAGAAGACATGATGTTGCTTTAAGCCAGCAAAATCGCAGAGCTGTCAGAAAGGAGACCACAGCTACACGAAGCTCTTTCTTCAGAAGCAGCAGTTAGCAGGCACGTCTGGTGTAAGAAGCAAGTGCTGGAAAAGCAGGGGATAGCCCAAGAAGAAATGAATTGCTCGTGAAAGACATGGTGTTTGGCTTGAAGATGTAAAATCTCAGTCCTTTTGTACACAGGAAGAAAAAGCAATTTAATCTGCAATACAACAGACTGCATAATAAACAGGTACAGGTACATAACCTGTTAACCCTGAACTGTTGGCTGCTCAGACTGTATAATAAAAAGCCCTGTCTATATTACCTGGAATTATTGCTGCTATAACAGACTGTAGGTAATAAACAGGCACGGGTATATTGTGTTCACCTCTTTCTAGAGGCAGAAATGTTATTTTTTCCCTCCTGCTGTTCATGGCTCAAGCTGGGCTACTGAAAGGGCCTGGGTTTGGTGCTGTTGGCAGTTAGCACAGGTCAGTAAGGACTGAGTGGTTTCCTTTCGACAACCGTTTCATGACTGATGCAAATAAATTTGGTAGCTAAAGACGTCCTCTGATTTGAAGGGTGTCCATGTTGCCAAAACCACCAGTATGACCAAACACGTCTGCATACCAACAAACCACTGTGCTGCCTGCTTGCTTTCAGCTACATTGAGGGTGGTTTGCTGGTGGTGTGTGTCTTCAGATGGAGGAAGAAGATGGAGCTGGGAGGATTTGTTGCCAGAGCACATGCTGTCAGCTCTGAGAGTAAACCAAGGCCACTGCTGGCAGGCTGCTGCTTTCACAGGACCAGTGTTCAAAAGCTTCTGTGCTTTATTTTCCTGATGTGCCTTCTCTGTAGCAGTAGGGTGCTGAGCTCACCTCCTGTGTTTACTGCAGCTCCTAGAGTTAACTCTGCCTTCACATTCAGGGGAGAAACCATAAAAAGAAACATTGAACAGTGCTGGGCACCGAGGAAGGTCCACCCAGTGATCAGTCACAGTCAATGGTTATCTAAGCTGCTTCCCTTGATAACTACTTGTTAGCTCAACTTGAAGAAAGAAAATGTAAGAAGGCATTTGTCTTGACAGTTTTACAGGCCACAGGCTTGTAAGAACATCGCTGACAAAATCATGCATTTAGCCTTTATCACAAATACTCTGGACAAGGGAGGGATATTTATTAGGGCACGTTAAACTGCTGACCTGGCCAGGAAGCAGCCGACTGTCTGCTCAGTGCCCTGGGAGACAAGAATCACCGCTCCTGGCAGATGAAAACCCAAAATGTTGCTCATGCTGGTTTTGCCTTGGGAAGGAGGGACGGGGAAGCTGTTTCTTTACCCACAGTTGTTGATGCCAGACCATCTGAACAGTCTCTCCAGGCAGTCTGAGGTATTGTGTATGCCGTGCATCTATGTAAATGGAAAATTTCTTGCATTTAAGACACTGGACTGAGGGATAGGGTTTAATTCTGAAATTTTACATATCTACATCAGTGCAAAAAGGCTTAGAGCCTTCATCTTTCCATCCTGAAATCCTGCATGCGCAAGACAAGGATAATGTTCCTAAATCTGACTTTTGCATTAATGTTTCTTGTTAGACTGAAGCCTTGGTTCTGAGCTTCCTTGCTGCTACTGTACTTGTACAGTGGCACAACAGGGCCCGTGTTATGTGATAAATAGTTTCACCACGCACTGCACAGAAACTGTGAGAGAAGGGAAGAGCTCTGCATTCTTCAAAAACATCAGAACAGAAGCATCAGGGGCAGTTCTGCCGAGACAGAATTTGACTAAGTCTTTCAGTTCACTGATCAATATGAAATCAACACGGGGATGAAAACGAATCAGTGGCACTCGATAGCAGTGGCCATCACCCATGCTGTTCTCATTCACAAGCGCTAAAAGGAAAAGTGAGCAGACAACAGATCAAACTGAGGAGCGGATGATCCCTGCTGGAGACACAATCATCGACTGGCTTCGTCCCGTGTCCCAGAGGAACTCGAAGCTGAGCCTCTCTGGAAGTTATAATTGTGTACATCTGCAACAAGGCAAGTCTTAGTGCTGAGAGACTGTCGTCTGCCCCTTTGCATTTTAGCAAAGCTCATCTTTTATTTATGCCATGTAAAACCTTTTGTCAGAGGCTGTGCTGGAGGTTGCTGCTGATGGTCAGGAGGCTCTGATTCCTGGCTTGGTGCTGCAGCTGGCCGTGTGCTTCTCCTCTCCTGCATGTGTGAGAGCAGCTCAGCACCAGTTGTCCGTGGGTGTTTTGAGCAGGTTTAATACTGTCCGTGTTTCCTGGTTCCTAACTCAAAGCACACTGAAATGCAGCAAAAAGTTACCTTGATTTGAAGGAGCTCTTGTCTAGGCTCGGGTTTCCTACAGGCTGACCTTTGAGATGAGACCTCAGTGCTGAGAGAACAGCAAGGAGGCAAAAACGTGCATCTGGCTGGATGCAACTTATTGAAGGTTCCGTGTGTTCAGTGGTTGCCAAAGCTGCTTTAAACCCTCTGCTAAATACTGAATTACAAGCCCAAACTTACCTTCCCTGCTGCCACTCAGGAAGCTTGTCTGATTCCATCCATAATAGGCTTGAAAAACGAATAGAGTGATGGGTCTTATAGAATTATTTTTCAATCTCTGCAGCTTTTCCTGCTCATAGTTACAAAAGAAATAGGTGCTCTCCTGAGCTTACACATTGAGTAAGCAGTACTGTAGTGGGTGGCCTCAGTTTTGGCTCTCCTCTGACACAAGTGTCCTTCTCTGAACGTTTTCTGCTACAGCATCTATTCTCTGAAAGTGTTTTTCTCTTCTTGCAGTTGCGTGACCTTTTGTTGGAGGATGCCCTCGTGGTTAAGGCTGCAGCGTGGTGCTGTGACAGGGGAATCGACAGTCGGTGCTTGCTTGGTGTAGTGTAAGGGCCCGTGTGGTTAGAAGCTGATTTTCATTTACTTGTGGGCTTGAATGAAACTACTGCAACTCCCACGCCTCTTTGTCATCTGGAGCCAGAACTTCAGAAGCGTAAGTGGAATATTTCCTCCGGCTCCTGCGGGGCTCTGGCAGCCAAAGTTGACTCAGGGCGTATTCGTTTGTGCCTGGTAGAAAAACCAGCTCCACTGAGGGAATGTTTCTTCCAGAAATTGGACAGGCATTTTAAAGAATGAAATAGATGTTGCTTATTATTTATTACAGCTACATCCCCAAAGGCCGTAACTTGGAGGCAAGCAAGGCATCACAAATACAGAATGTGGTCCAGCTGATGTCTCTGGGCACCCTGCCTCCTTTAACCTTCTGAAACTGTTTGATCTAGATGATAAATATTAAGCCCAGGAGAAAAGTACTGTGCCTTCCATGAAAGTTCATGTCCAGTAGCTGTTGCTGGCATATAAATTTAGCAACGAAAACATAAAATGAAGTGGTAATTAATACTTGCCATTTTGTAATTGATTGATAGTTGTTGAAATTGAAATTACTTCCTAGGGAGAGAAAACAGGATTTAGTACAGACCAGGGCAATGCTTCTAGGGCTCAGAGAAACCTGCACCTTTTGAGGATCTATTTTAGTCCTTTCCTTGTAGGATCCCTAATAGAAAAAATCAAACTCCTATCTCTTCAGCTGCTCCCTTTTTGCAATTAGTTTTTTAGAAGCAGAAGCAACTGAAACATTGAATTTCCAAACTATTGCACATGGCTCCATGGAAAATCAGGGGGTTTCCACACTAGAAAAAGAAACAGCTGAACTTACGTTATTTAAAGTTTTACAGCAGTTTAACTGTGCTATCCTGGGTTGGTATAAGGCTAGTTAAAATCACATGGATTCACAATAACTTCCATTCTGATTTTCTTTAAAATCAAGCAGCTCCAGTCTAGTGAAATTGAGTAGCTCTGGTCTAGCAAAGGGGAATTTAAGAGCAGTGGCAAACTGTATTCAAGTGTTACTTAAATCAGGCTGAGTGGAATGTGAATGCTTTAAGACAAACCCCCTTATTATTCATCAAACTTCCAGAAACTGCGCTGAGGAGTGTTCCATTAGTGGAAGGTTTTAAGCATAAAGTTACTATCTTATTAAATCAAATCTAAGCAGTTTAACTTCTCTAAATACATTCAAATAAAGCATTTTCCAATCAGGAAATGATGATGTACGTAAATAATCTAAAATGCATCAGCCACACCATTTCTAACTACCTTCTATTTAGGTACCTAATTACTGCAATTCTTAATGTCTGAAGTCCAGGAAAGAAATCTGGGACGATTAAGAAAAGTAATCTCAAATGAAGAGGACAGTAGTGGGTGAGGAACAGTTAATGGATGTTTCTTGATGGCTACAGCCTCAGCCATTGAAATCTTGGGAGGGCACTAATGATGCAGCTTTTAGCTGAAAATGAGCAAAGAGCACTGAATTAAAATGCTTAGGTATCAATAAATGCAAATTTCTCCTCATTGAGACTTCCTTTATAAATGGATGTTTTCCAGTCAAGCTGGTTTAATTAAAAAAAAAAAGTGCAAACTTCTGCTACTCGAGGCAATGAAATGCTATTTCTGGAGGCTGGAGGTTGCTATTCTCAGAGTGCAGCAGGCAAAATGCAGCCTGTGCTCGCCCTGCTCTAGCTCGCTGGTGGGCATCGTAAACAAAATCCATCTTTTTCTGAAGCCCTCTCTTCAGCTGAGCTCCAACTCTGTTCTTTTCCATCAGGGGGTGTGTGTGTGGAAACCTCCCAATAGCAGTAATTCTGCAAGATGGTATGTGCCATTTTTCAAGGTATTTTGGAAATGATTAGTTGCACGGGGATCTCTCGCCCACCGATGAAACAATCATTGCTCTGTGTCATTCCTCAAACATCTCTGTCAAGCTTTCATCGAGGCTTCACCTGTCTGAAAGTTTGGAGAGGAAGCGAACTAGCTGGTCCCATTGTTTTGGGGAAGCAAGTAGTTGTACTCCGGCATTAGAACTCACCTGAAGGAAAGGTTTTAGTCCTGACTTAGCTCTGTTAGCTGCTAGTGGAGCTGCTCGAGCAGTTTGAAGTTGAGCTTGCTGGGTGCCTTCCAGTGTTGGACTGGTTCTACCCCCACGTATTCCAGCTGTGTTGACAGAGCTGCTGCTGATTTACACCGGGGTGCTAAGGACAGTTGAGCTCATGCTTGATCCACTGCTCGGGAATGTTTTCTTTCTGTCCTATTTTCTCTGTAAGAAACACTAATTGATATTCATGCTCGTATGTCTTATGAACTATGAGTCAGAGGAATAAAAGCACTTAATCACTTAATGAAATTATTGCCTCTCCAGGCATGAAAAAGGTGGTGGTGGAGGGGAAGCATGAAATGTTTTGTGTGAGTCTCTTCAAAAACAAGGCTGGTTCTGCTTTTGTAGCGTGTACGATTTAACGTGTTCCTTTCTTGTACGCTGGTTCATGGGGAGAGTAATTGCTAATGCTGCTGCTGTTCTGCAGCTGTATTCCCCACCAGGCTTCCAGAATCAGCAGGCTGCACTTCGGGTAGAAGTTGGGTGTGCTGGGAAGGTGGGCTGCTCAGGAAAGGGAATTGCATTTCTGAACTGGAAGGGTGGCTCAGGAAGAAGAGAAATAAAATCACAACGTGCCACGGGGTGACTGGTGCCAGCTTATAGCTTAAGAGCAGCAAGTGCTCAGCTCTTAGAGGAGGCTTTGAGCACTGTCTGTTTTCACTGGGTGTTAAACATCAGCAAGTGGTGTTGGATTCACCTGGGCTGGCCTTCTGCCTGGCAATTCGGCGATGGATCTATTTCCTTTATCAGCTCACCTGCACCAGGTGAGCAGTAAGACAAACCCGAGGGTTTTCCAAACCACTCGGTGACACGTTTTGCAAATCCACAGATGACAACCCCTGAGTTCCAGCCAAATTCTGGTTAGGCCAATAGCTCCCTGTGTCCCTGAAACCGCCTCTGCTGTGAACTGTTCGTTACTTCCAGCCCCAGCCTTGTCTGCAGTCTCTCTCCGCATGTTCTTTTGCAGGGCCTGTGTTCTGTTTGGATGGATGTGTGAACGCTGAGTGAATTGATTCTTGTCAATTATAAAGACTGCAAGGAGTCTGGAGACTCCCTGAGATGAAAAGCACTGAAAAAATGTGCAACATTAATTATTTATCTCTCGCTGTCATTATTGTATAGGGTTTAAATTACTACTTCAAAATCATTTCTCATTACACTGTTCTGTCATCTCTATAGATACAAAGAACTTATATACTGCAGATATTAAAGAACACAAGCCACTCTGGATTTATAAGGAAGAGGCTCTTCTCCCCTCCCTTCTGTTCCTCCCACTAGCCAACTGGATTAGTTTGGACTAAATTAAATAGGCTCAAAAAGCCAAAAGAAAGAAGCAAATCAATATAGAATAAGAAATTAAAAATCACTTCATTGAATTTATTTTAATCTGCAAAGTTGTAAAGTGCTTAAACTGCAGATCTCACACTCTGAAGAAATCCGAGGGGATTCTCGATATGAATTTTGAATGCAGCACTCAGGTTTGTGGTTCTAGTGCATAAGAAATGAAGTTTCTTTTGTTTCCAGTGGTCAGCTAACTAGATTTGTACTGGAGGGTGGGAACGAAGAGGGTGGATGCTCATCATGTGTTTTTTTGCACAGCGCCAGCGCCTTGGTGGCAAAGAAGCCCTTTAGGTTCTGTGAATGTCTCACCCTGGAAACAAACAGCTTCCTCCTCTGCTGGACCTGCTTCCCCCCTTAGATGGTGCATTCTTTTTTTCCCGTGTAATACATCATTGAAGCAACTCATTCTGGTGATGAATTACTCGTACATGTTATCAGATGGGCCTGTTCTGATACTCCTGCATCATCCCGAGTATTACACTAATATATCAGCAGACTGAACTGTTGCTCCGATTATATGCCTCAGCCCCATATATCACGGTGCTCACACATGCACACAGATCCTGCTGGGATGGTGCAGCCTGGAAATGGGGCACCGAGGGATGTCCCACTCGAGCTTGGTTCTGGAGCTGGCATTTTTGCACGGGGCCGAACTTCAGGGGAGGCTTGGAAAAGGGATCATTAGCAGACAACTCACATTTTTAGGGCTATGTAGTTGTTTCAAATTGCATGACCCACATGGTAATGCGTTTCAAAGCCAGCGTCTCTGGAAATTTGGGCTTTTTATGAAAAGTGCTCGTGCCCTGCAGCTGTTTTTGAAGCCTGGGGTCTCCCCTCCTTCCTCCTGCTGAGAGCATCACCATGTTAACCCTCCAGCATCCTCGGCGGTAAGAGAACCAAGTGCATCTGAAGGGTGTGGAAATGGAGCATAAAAGGCATATTCTTCAATCTCAGAGCATTCAGGGACAGGCTGGTGGGGAGGGTTGTCTTTTTTTTTGCTGGTTAGAAAGTGAATCTGCCTTGGTGCAGACTCCCCTGCTCGTGTTCAGGGCTTGTGCCCCAGGCCAGGCTGTGTTCAGGTGGTTTGAACTTGGCTTTAAACCTGCAACTCCAAAGGCCTGTACTTCTAATCCTGCTTAATGCTGTAGTTACTTAGCTCAGGTTTTGTTCAGATAACATTTAATTCCTCTTCTAAAGCCAATCCAACATAGCTATACCTCATAAGCTTGCAAAACCAGCCTTCAAATTTGCAAGAACAGGGTTTGTTCTCCTAAAGTTCCTGGCACTGGTGCTCCCAGGACCCAAACCAGCACCTGCTGAAGTCAGCAGAGGCTGCTCTAGAGGACATGAGGTCAAGTGTCTAGTACAGAACAAAAAAACACACAGCAGGCTTTGCAAATACACTGCCAGGTAGCTTGATTTTGTCCCAGGCAGTCTTTCCCCTGCCCTGGTACCCAAATGCACGCATCCTGCTGGAGGAAGAATGGGCTGGATGTTTGCAACCTCAGCCCCCGACATTTGTCTCTGAACAAGATGTAGCGAGGAAGCTTACGTTATTTGCATCTCAGCCAAGATGTTTATGGATTTGTGGATAACTTTAGAGACAGGCATTTTATATTCAGGGCAATCTTTTGCAGCTGTTGAAAATGAATTGCAAAATTAAAAAAAGCAAGCAACTTGTGAGGGGAAAATAAGTCTGGATTTGAGTAGGAAACTAGAAAGTAAATAACAAGGATTACGCCACAGCTCCAGGGTAACAACATAACATAATGCTGCACTGAGATAGAAAACAAGAGTGGAAGAACAAAGTGGAGATGTAAGATTGATGGGAGATCAGGTTCAGCCAATTCATATTTACGTGGGAACATGCAGATCAAAGCATGTCTGGAAGCTGCATCCTCTGTCTGAGGACAGGTTAGAAAGTGGAGGGGTCTGGTCTTATCAGATGACCCAAGCAGAAAGGGAATTTGTAGACAAAGTGTTTGTGCAAGACACTTTGGAGTTTGGTTGTGGTGCCTCTCCAGAGAGGGGTGCATGGCAGCATCTGTCCCTGCGAGCAGGGAGGCGCCGTGCGTGGCTGTGCTGGGCTGGGGACTGCAGGCAGAAACTCTGAAACCAGCAACGAGAAGCCTCAGCCCCCTGAGGTAGCCCTGATGGTTACTAAATTTGCCGATGACACGTTTAATGCACCCGTTCTTACCAATAAACTATCATCAATCTTGAAAGGTGTTAGAGCTGAACATGCTCGACAGCATGACTTTGGTAATTATCAACCCACTTTTACCCTTTCTTGATCTGCTCAAAATGCTTCGAAAATAACTGCCTCACTTCAGGAATGTCACCTTTGTCTAAACATTTTTTAATACCCAACTCTCACCGTGCGCTTGTCTCATCTGACACAGCTATAATTTATCTGGCTATCTGATGTCTTCAGACATTAATATTGTGATCCTGGGCTGATTGACCAAGGGCACAGTTAAGTACCTAAACTACCAGGAAAGCATTAAAACAGAGATACGGTGAATCTGTGCAGTGAATTGTTGAGAAACACAGCAGACTGGTGTGCCCGCTCCAAAGTGTTAACCAGATGAACACGAGCATCCAAAATCCACGCAAGTGATTTGAGTCCTGCTGTACCCAGTCTGTCTGGATTCAGCTGCTGTGACAATTTGCTCTGTACCTTGCTCTGAATGCTCTTTCTCCTCCCACAATTCCTGCCATCTGAAAGAGGACCGGCACGTATCGGTTATGTTCATTAGCTTTGCAAAATGTGACTGTGATTCATAATCATCTGCTGCTTTGAGACAAACAAAAACCAAAAACATGTTTCATCTCCCTTCCCTGGCAGTAGTTGTCTGGGGACTCAGGCTGGTGCCTGGAAAATCAAAGCCTTGTGGAAATGCTGAAGCTGAAGGAAGAAGTGAAATGAAACTTTTTCTAGCTTATGGGCTCTGGTAAAGCATCAAACTGTGCTGGAAACGCTGTCTTGTTTAACCTCACTAGGAATTCCCTCTGTACCGGATAGCTTGGCGTACATCTGGATGAAATGTGGGCACTGGAGGTTGCTGTTCTGCTGTACAAATGTGCCCTGCTGTCACCTCCAGCATCCTGGCTCTGTTCTGTTACCCGGCACAAGTGGTTCCCTGGGATGGGAGCATGGTTTGAGACCCTCACAGAGCTGGAAAACAGCAATGTCACTGTGCTGTAGCTGCCTCTTGAAGGATGAAAAAGCAGCCTAGCATGTCTTCTCCTGAGGCCCTCGTTCATAGAGCAGGATGTGCTACAGCAGCATGTCAGGCAGAGGTGAGCATGTTATCACAGTGGCATCAACCGCATTGTTCGTGTCAAGCCCCAGAGGAGAATGTAATGAAAATAGCTGCTGTTCCTTCTGTTAATCTGCAGGGACCCTCAGGGAGGGTTTGAGCTTTAAATTAATGTTACTGCTCCTGGAAACCACCCATGGAAAGGAGCAGGAGCTGTGACTTCGGTCATCGAGCTCAGCCTTTGCTTGCTGCTTCTTGGACACAAATGCCAAAGGACAGAAAAAAAAATCCCCGAACAGCCCTGCTGAGCTCTGCCACTCCGCTGCCGGGTTTGGGGCATTACAAATGAGGATTTCCAATTTAGGTGCTTCCTGAAAGCTTGAGCTGAACCTTTGCAGCTTTGCAGGCTGTGCAGCTGGGCCTTACGGTTTGTTGTTGGTTGTGCGTGTTGTTTGCATGTGTGAACTGTAAGATTTTTGGGGAAGGGCCAGTCCCTCCGGTACTTTGTATGCTGATGTGCTACGGGTAGATCCTGCGACGTTTTCAAAACAAGGGTGATGTTAACAAGAATGGATTTCTGAAAGGAAGCAGCAGGTATGTTGTGTTTATTTCAGCCTCACGGAAGAGTTTAAGCAGTCAGGTAAAAAATAAATATATAAACATATATATATTCGTGCCTCTTTGCTGGTTAGCTACTGCAAGTCAGCCAGCTGGGGGAGTGCAGTGCTGCTCTTGCAGGATTTTCAGACCAACTCGAGCTTTCTCTTTGATTTTTCCCTAACAGTGTTTTCCTTCACTGTTTTCTGAAAGCTGGAGGACTTTTTCCCTTTTCCCTTCATTATTTTAAAATAAATTAGGACATGGGGTGGGGGGTAGGGCCCGAACCAGTAGCGGTGTTGTTTTTCTTTTTTTCCAATAACCCAGAATTTGCCTCATGCAGCAAATAGCTGCTCAAAGACATCTTTTCTCTCACTAGCTACAACACCCGAAAGCTAAACTTCCCTCATTAACAATTAATGGTGCTTAGGCTTCATGCTCCTGATAATGTCAGCATTGATTACATTTGGAAATGGCAAGGCCCGGCTGCAGGAAGCATCCTGAGCCTCCAGCGAGCAGGCGGCACGGCGGGGTGGTGGTTGCAAGAAATGTTGGCATTTTTAATGCAGCTTAGGTAGGGCATTGCGAAAGGTATCTCGAGCACGATGGCCACCAGAAAGAGCTTTTTTGTTCGTGTATTGGTGGAGTGATGCTGACCTTGGGACGTGGCAGCTCTGCACGTCTGCCTCAATTTTCTTTTGGAAGGGACTTGGACGGATGTGTTCTCACGTTGCCAAACGCTCTTGTTTCTAACCTGGAGCTCCAAGGTTGTTCCTTGGAGGGCACGGTGGTTGTTAGAATAGAAACAGCCTTAGGGCAGCACCTGGCCTGATAGAGGAGCCCGCTGCTCAGGCACAGGAGGGCACTGCTCTGCTCAGCTGGCATCATCTCCTGCTTGGAAAGCTGAAGTTTAGGGTGGCACTGGTAGGAACTGAATTTTAATAGCCTTGTTGTATAATGACCCCAGAACTTTATTAGGATGTACCAGCTAATAACTCACCAGTTATTAGCTCCCCATTTTTCTGTATAGATTTACTTCTTTGGAGCCGTGGCCATTTTCTCTTTATTTTTCAATAAAGCGCTGTCAACACCATCTGAAATGTGACAAACAGCAAGAGTAGCAATTAGCCTTGTCACAGGTATCAAAGCTGGGAAAACTGTGCTTAAAGCCACGTTAGTGGGACTGGAGATGTTAAGTGAGGCTGTTTGCAGGCTAATAGATGTGGTGTAGCTAATTAGAGAACGGAGAGCTGTATTTTTTCAGAAGCAAAGCACTTAGGAGTGTCAGGTGTCTCGTTAGACGTGGAAGAAAACCAAGGAAGGAGTTGGGTGGGGTGGTGCCAATGAACTGTGCTTGCTAGGCATGCAGCGCAGAGGGCCCAGCTAAATACAGGCCTGGGTAATTTTTTTGCTTAAAGAATTTAGCCAGCACTACCAGAATATTCGTAACTGAATTAAGTTGAAGAGCAGATATTCTTTTTACCTGCATGTTTTTATCTACTCCATCCCCCTGCTTTCAGAGGGAGAGCTTCTCTGACCTGCTGCTTCCTCCCGTCGTGCTGCTACAACAGCACGTTGCCCTTTGATCACTCTGTCATCTTAAACACCTGGTCCCCATCATCAGTTTTTAAATTCTGCTTTCTTTTAGGATAATGAACACCACAAGCTCTAGGTAGCATGAGAGTTTTGGCTTCCAAATAGAAGCTTTTTAGGCAAAACATGCAAGCAATTCAATTCCTAGCCTCGTGTTTTTTTTATTTTTTTTTTTTCCAGAACAACTTTGCTTGTGTTCCTTAACAATAGGCTTTGAGCCGTAAGTATAATAGATGTTAGACTAATCCCAATTAACATGTGCAAACAGAAGTTTTAAAACACCACGTCTCCATAAAATGCTCCTCTCTTCCTCCCTGCTGTAGTAAAATGCACAGCTGGAGTACTGGTAATAGCTTGCTTGGAGCATCTCGGGTGGTTTAACAGATTAAAGCAGCAAAAGCAAGGGTGGTCAGACCCATTTTTTCAGACAAGGAGAGCAAGCCTGTCAAACTAACAAGCAGTGGTACAGAAAATGTTGTCTGGCCCCAGATTTGTAAGATCAATCGTCTCAAAACAGCCGTGTTGTTACTGGTGAACACAGATTCGTTGCAGATAAGTCCTGAGGGTGTAGATTTTTTGCCATGCGGTTGTCTACTTTCAAGCTATTCTCCACTATCAGGAAAGCTTGACTTTTATCTGAAATCCCCAGCTTTCAGGAACTTGTGCTTGTACAACAAATCTCATGCCACAAACTGAGTTTGGACCATGAGCAGAACTTCAATTTTCCCACCTTTTGTAGATTTGACAGCACTGCACTAGGAACAGTTTTCCAGGGCCGTGCTGGCTGCTGCTGGAGGCTGGGGTAAGTTCTCCCTGGCTCAGGATGCTACCTGGTTTAAAATACTCTGTTTATTTATCAAAGCTTCTTCCTCAAAATAGTATTGATTTTTCAATTCAGCATCAGTTATGGAGCTGGAGCCTTGTGCAGTGGGTAATGGGAATTTTGGAACGAGAGAACAGAAAATGCCAAGCTGGGGTTTGGTGAATGTCATCTGGGAGATTAACAAATGCGAGAGGGAACGGCTTCTCAGGGAGCCTCCTGTGCTAGAGGTGAGCACAGGTCCCGAAAAGGTTTGTTATGGAGCTTGAGAGGACAAAGACAAACCAAGAGGCTATCAGGGAGGTGCATTTTTATGAAGCTTAAACATTTGAACAGCTGGGTGACAAAAATGCCTGGGGACTATTTTCCGCAGTCTCCCTGCGCAGCCTGCTTAGCGTCAGCTACCTAAATATCACCAGTTATTTCACTGAAGTTATCCCTAGAGGGGCTATAATGGGAGCGAATGGGGAGTATATTTTGGAACCAATTAGTCTTAAAAGTCTGCGTGTTTTTTTTTTTTCTTTTTCTTTTTTTGAGTACAGTCTTCAGGGAGCTAAGTACCATGTTGCCTAATGGGCTGGGTGTCTTCTATTGCCTGTACTCCATCTTCAGGGATGGCAGCTAAACATGAATCCCTGGCATCTCAAATGAGATTTTAAAAGCCCGAGATTCGAGGAGCAAGGGGAAAAAAAGGGAAGGGTTTGCTCAGCTTGTGGTTAAATGTACTGTACTACTGCATAATGGAAGAAAGCCTTAAGGGAAAAGGACGCACCCCTATAAAATAAGGAACATTACTGATATTGAGTACTTTAAAATAAGTGGTACAGTCTGAACGCCCTTTTTGTACCTTACCTCCTGCATTTTCTTGCTGTCCTCAGTTCAATATAGCAGGTATGTGTTTAAGGACTGGCTCTTATGAAGAGGGATTTGGGCACTTGCTTAAAAGCTTTTCTGAACTGGGGCCCAGAAAAGCTGTAAAAGCACCAGGTTCCAGGTCAGTCTTCAGCATCTCTCAGGGTGTGAAGAGCACAGAGGCTTCTGTGTGCGTGTGTCCTTGGAAAGCAGTTCCTGAATTCCACCCTCAGCCCCTGGTCTGAGCAGCAGCCCCCTTCAGAGCTGCCACCAGAGAGACCTCGAGGGTTGGAAGGGGACAGAAAGCCTCGTGCTGGCTTCTGTGGACACCTCGGGGTGGCCGTGAGCTGTCGCTTCCATCCTCAGAGTTGAAAACAAAACTTGCATCGTGACCTAGGCTAAACTCCCTTTTCAAGTGAGTATTAAAGCTTTCTTCTTCCCTTGGCAGAGAAGGTACCCTGCACCAGAATATTTCATTTAAAGAAGAGACTTTTTGCCTAAGTTCCTTCATGTACAAACCTTCTTTGCTTAAAGAAAACCTCACCTTGAATGTCCTCTATCAAGAAAAGATCTTTATTTTCCTTGATGTCGCTTTTAGCAAACTGCCACAAGTGCGACGCGTGGAAGATGTACACAGAAAGGCTCAGAGCTGACTGCTCTGCGAGGTTGCTGTAATAGCTGCAGTACCTGTCTCCAAATAGATTTCAAGTAGGCCTGTGTAGGAAAATGGTATTTTCAACATGCTGGAAATCCTGACCTTTTGGAAATGCACTTTCTTGAAATAGAATACAAAATGGAAATTTAAATTCTTTTGCCAGAGTTTGAGTTGATATAAAAAGGTACTGAGCCATCAATGATTATTTTTGTACTTCTGAAGCATCATGAAAGATATTAAATATAGTATATGTAAATATGCATGATCTATTTATTTTAATTAACAAAATGAAACAAGATATTTGAAATCGATCTCTTGACACTTTTCCATTTTCAATTTCTGTGAAAGACCCAAGTGTCACATACTGCATTGTTGATGTGCAGGTTTTGAAATTTCACCCCTATCCGCCATCAGATGAAATATACAAAGATGTTTGTCCAGGCTGACTCTTTCTTTTTTCTTATTTTTTCCCCCCAGCTTCCAGAAAGCTGATCTGCTACGTGCGTACGGCTCCTCAGCGATCCTCCAAGCCAGCTGCAGGATGCAGTGCTCTGCTGTTAGCCCTTGGTGCAGAGGTAGGCTGGTCCCTACCTGTGAGATATTTGCAAAGCATGTGGCAAGGAGAGCCCGGAGCCCTCCTGTTCCCTGCTCACCTCTGCCCCTGAGCTTCTGGCAGCCGGGGGGGCTTGGGGCCAGGACATGGCTGGGGCTGCTGCTGTGGCTCCATGCGGTGCCTGGCAGCACTCGTTATCTACAGGACCAATTTGCTGCCATTCCGGTTTCACTTCAAGGCCCACGTTCTTCCTGTGGCTTTCCCTGTCTCAGCTGGGGTCTTTAGTCATTTTCATAATGCAGCTGTACAGCAGCCAGAGCTGCTTTCTGTGTTCCGTGAATCCTTTCTCAATACCCCTGCGAGAGGAGGGAGATATGCTTGCGTTACAAAAGAGGTGAGGTGTTTCATCCAAAAAATGCCAACTGTGAGAGCAGGATATTCTTGCTCTTCAGATGCATCTTGGCTCGCTGCTGGCAGCTGCCGACTTGAGCTAGGTTCCAGTTTGCTTTTTGGGTACACCTTACACCATCCTGACAGCAAGGTCAGGAGCACAGCACAAGCCAAATCTAATCCCAAACTGTGGCTCTTCTTTCTTCCAGTTTGCCATGTCCACCTGCTGATAACTGGTTTGGCACCTTGGCAGTACAGTGTATGTTTTGCTATTTTAAAAGCAGGAAAAGAAGCTGCTCTTCCTTGGCAAATTCAAGCCGGGGTTTGTCTGTTGGCTAACTAAGGAGAGGGATTTATTTGCTGCTGCTTCTCAGCATAGTCTGCTATTCTGTTAGCTAAGTAGGGAAACTAATTAGTAAACAATGGGGAAAAAATAAATTCTTATAATTATTCAATGCTGAGCTGTGTACTGATTCAGTATCACACAGCCCTTGTTATCATGGGCTAGTAAAGCATGGGCAGGCTGACTGAGGCAAACAAAGGTTTTCTTGAGTATCTGAATGTTGTAGATTAAGCCAGGGAGGCTGTGTCTGCACACCAGGCACAGCTGGGGAAGGCAGAGTTATCCCTTCCTGTGGGACTTAGCTGATTAAAGAGCATCATGTTGGCGAAGCATAATTCCTTATCGCTGGCTTCTGAGGATCCGGCGCTCCTGACTATCCCTGTAATCCAGTCATTGCTGTGAAAAACAACACAAGTCTCTCCAGAAGCTTCTGAGTCCTAATGAAACAATTTAGTCAAATGGCAGATAATTTTAGCCTGCGATGAATATGACTTCCAAAATCCCTTCAAGATTTTATTTCTGTGAAGGATTTTGGGGGCTGCTGCCTGGCTTTTCAGATGCCACCTGTTATTTGGGCCAGGGATAAACATTAAAACACCGCCTGTGAAATATCAGTAGGAAATTATTAGCTCTGTGGGGAAATCATTCTCCCAGTAAGGTGCGCTGTCCCTAGGATTTCCCTGGCTTTGTTCTCATGCAGGGACACGGGGCACACACAGCTACAAAAACCTCTCGCTGGGTTCCTGAGATGGCATCTTCAGGGGGGCATTTCCACCTAAATATCCTCACTGCTGGAGCAGGATGGATGTTGCCCCTGCATGCGTGGAGCAGAGCCCTGCCCGTGGCAGCCTGCCTCTGCCTGCTGCTGCCTCTTACGTGCTCGTCTTCCTGAAATCAGGAGGTGTCTTCCTCTGTCTCCTACACTTTCCCCTTTCTCTTCACGCAGAATTAGGTACTTGGTAGGAATAAGTAATGTTTTGGGTTAAAAATAATAAAGAAGCTGCTTGGTGACAACAAAGCCAAAGCAAGGCCATCTGTTCCTGAAGTGCATGTGGGTTTGTGCTCTGCATACTCATTAATCAAGGCCAAACGTTTTGGAAAACTTTCCCATCCTTCCCCTTAATGTGACCTTCCAAATAACTTCAAAATACTGCTTTTGCCCCTTTCCAGTAAGAAACATGGACACTGGGGGATCTGGCGGTTCTTCCCTGTTCGCCTCCTTGTTTACCCTACTGTAAAGCAGAACCAAAAGGAGGCTTTTCTGCTAATTTTTGTGCATATTACTGATCTAAGCTATATTAGGGGTCTGCCCTTTTTCTGGTGTGAACTCTTTTTGACTCCTGACATCAGCAGCATTGCAGAAATTGAATCACCGGGGAGCTGGATCTCTAAAACAATTACCTCTAGCACGGAGGTTGTACAGACACCCCACAAACTGAATCCCTAAGCTGTCACTGTGCCTAGCTCATTTTGCATTAAAACCAGAATGAGGTCTCTGGACTTTGGATCAACTCTTTGGATTTTGGATCAACTTTATAAATTTGCATCAATATTTCTATAGCAGACAAGTTTGGAAACTTTTTGGGGAAACATCTTGTTTCATTAAAGCTCCTCTTCATTTTTTGTATTTTATAAGGTAAAGTTTTTTTTTTTTTCTCAGTCTGAAATCAGCCTGGTCTGCAAGCCTTCTGGAACAACGCACCGTAGCTGGGAGGATTTGCTAAAGCCAGGGTTCTCAGTCTGAACACGAGATAATTTAGACTTCTATTACTTACTATTTTTCCATTATTTTTTGCAGACTGAAGTACTGGTAGGGAGAAGTTTGGAATCATGAATCAGTTGGGCTTTAAAACTAACTGATGAGATGGAAGGTTGAGGAGGTGCACTGATTTAACGTCTCCGTGGTCTTTATAGAGCCCTGTCTTACGTTTGCTGGCCTGTCGTGGTCTCAGCTTTCCCATCTGTTAAACGATGGCTATAATTAGCTCGTCTTTCACAACTTCTCATGTTTTGGCACTCTTGATACTTATCTTACCGTATTTTGATTCCCAGGGAATAAATGTGAGAAACAACGTTTCTCGTTTCTGTACCTTTCTTCCTTCTGGCCCTCTCCTCTTCCTCCTGCTCTCCCGCATTCCCGTGCTGTTGAACCTGAGCGGGCCTCGGCTCCTGTTGCTGGGAAGTTGCTGGGAAGTTACCTTGCGTGATGAATATTTAAGTTGAAAACCTTACTGAGAACGGCTGCCTGCCATGGTTACCTCCTGATTGGTTGCATATGCAAATAGTCTCTTGGAAGTAACATTAGGAGGATGTATTATCTCAACTGTAAAATCGCTGGTATTTAAGCACAGAAGCAGTATGCAGTGACGAGCTATTCACTTCTGTGAGCTAGCAGCGAGTGCAGCCCAGCTGTCTGAACAAGCTGCACGAGCCCAGGATGCTGGTTAAGGGCGAAAAGCGGGGTCTCACTGGGACTTGTGTGCTGTGTGTTTTATGTGGATCATCACCAGAAACATACCCTACAAATACAAACACGTTCGTCTTTAGCAATCTGAAACGAATGAATGAGGGGAGGGAAAGCCTGCGGTGTTCAGAAGTTCTTATCCTCCTGCTCCCAGCCCAGGGGGAACCAGCAGCCCCAGGGCACCATATGGCCAGATGCACGAAACTTTCTGGAGAGGTAGCTTAATTGTGACATGCAGAACAGTAGGAATAATTTGTGTGAGACAAGAGTATCACTGTCCCCCTGTACCCTATGACCGTTTAATGTAAGTTCAATTTTTCTTTCAAGGGGAGAATCACACCAAATAACTGTCTTGCTCACCGGCTCCTGGAAGGTCTTTTGACAGGTAATTGGTGGCTTGCACTGACAAATCCACTTCTGAGTCCTTAGCAGTCAGTCTTGCTGACTCTGCCTGCCTGCAGAGCTGGATATTAATGCCAATGCAGACCGTGTTCCTGGGAAAGCAGGATGAGGTAGACAAGAGAACTTCCTCCTGTACTGTATGGCCTCTGAATTTCTACCTCACCTAAATGAGAACATTAGATTCAAGACAACGGGAAAGGTTTTAAATTGAAGAAGATCCGGGAGAAAAGCTGACATGCAGGAGGATTAATGCTCATCTTGGGAGGATGGAGTTGATTTCATGTCTTAGTTTGCCAGATGACAATTTTTATTTCTAACTTTGGAAATTGGTCGCTGTGATTCTGCAGCTTCTTGTTCTGCAAAGGTTAATGGTGATCCGTGTATCAGAGCATGTCAAAGTACTGGCCTGCAGCCATCTGGCAGTGCTTCCTTGAGGGCAGTGGCAAGACATGCAGGGTACCTGCCTATCTGCTTATTCCTATAGCATCATTAGTGCCTTGCATAAGCACTAATTACCAGTTTGTGATTTTGCTGGAGGGAAATAACATTTGATTTTATGCTGCACTGAAAGACAGGGGCTTTTCTGCTTTGCTAAGACCTTTAAAGCTCAAGCACATGATCAAGTTGCAATGACACAGGAAGATGCATGGAATATTAGGGAGTGGATATAGCTGGTCTGCAGTCAGAGTTCACATTTAGCCTATGACAAACATAAGATGGAAGTTCCCTAAGACAGCGTGTTGGGAAGCTATGGTACTTTTATTTCCCGTGGACCAGAAGTGACCACAGAAGCTGTTGCCATAGCTCAGTTGGTATAAAAAGAATTGCATGGTCAAGGCTAAAGCTGCTTTTTATAACATTCGATCACTTTGATATCCTTGCAATATGACAGCAGCTTGTTCACACTTTTAAGGCCCCTTTACTCTGCCAAAGTGTTGTAAAAATGCCCTCCTGTTCATCAGATTCATAGAAATAGTTTAAAAATCTGTTTTAAAAGCCTTCTGTAATCATTTATGCTTTTACAGAGTAAGAGAACTGCCATAATTTTGATTTTCTAAGCTATGTAACTCTATTTCTAGTGTGGTATTGTATAGTGCAGAGATAAACACTGTAACCTAGATCCACATACAATAGAACCAAGTACAAATCATTTTTTTTGCCATTTCTTTGTTCAGAGGGAAATACATGGACCTACTGCATTAATTCACCATATGCAACCTCGTATAAATAGTGGGGTATTAGAAACATCCATTTAACTACCTAGTTCATCTGCAGGATGGAAAGGAATATCTCCTGTTTTGATTACTGGGACCACTCTGAATCATAGTGAAATTATAAAGCAAGAAATAAGTGTGTTAAGACTTACCTGTTATGGCAGAATAAATGCTTTGACAGGAGAGCTCTAACAGGAGTTTGTCATTGCCCCTGACCCGACATCCTCCCCTTTCAGCAGAGGTAGAGATTGCAGCAGGGAACCTGTGCTTTTTGCCTCCGTTACTGTAGACTGCTGCTGCATAAGTGAAGTGAAAGCTAATCTTTGTTTTTGTGGCTAACATTGCAGGATTCATTTCACTGTCTCTTTTTTATTATTATTATTATTTTTTTTGGCTGGGTGTTTTGGAAGTGAAGGCCCAGACCACAAAGAATCCGTACCAGACAGCCCAACATCTGCCCACCTAGCCCCCAGCCTAGCAGCGCTGAAGATCTGAAGAGGAGGCGGCTTTCAGCATCCTGAGCACCTGGAGACTAGAGAAGACTGTAGAAGTATCTCTTCACCTTGCTCCCGTGTCCTCCGGGCCTCATTCTTCTGTTGCCCAGGAGGTTCTGAATGGTAAATCAGCGACAGACACCGTGCAGAGACTTCTTTCTAGCCAGCCCCTACAAATGAGTTGAGGTGATTCATATCCCCAATGCTTTTCTTCCTGGACCTTTATACAACTGTAATCCAGTGAAGTGTCAGTCTGGCTGGAGCCAGAGCCCTATAAAAGAGCTGACCCTGTCGTCTGTGTTGAAAATATATGACCGATTACAGAAGTATGGCTGCCTTGGAGGGCTCTAGCTGTAAAATACTGCCTAAGGGACCGAAAATGGAACAGAGATGATGAACGTGTAATTGCAGAATTGAGATGCTTTCCAGTCCCAAAGTAGCATTTCACAGCTATTACTGCAAATGAGAGAGAGCATTTACTTTACTATTCATGTTCCTATCTTTTAGAATGATTTTTATTTATTTTTATTTTGAAATGGGCCTGTGTTCTTAGATCTAAAAATGAAACACCATATGGTTTCGGGGGAAATTGAGAGTAGGCTCCTGTTTTTTCTTCACAGAGGGGATGAAAGGTTTCCTTAATCTAGTAAAGAAAAGCATAACAAGAAGCAGTGGAATAAGCTAAAGTAAGATAGATGCAAATTAGGTGCAACGGTGTGGTTTGCCAGTGGAACAAACTACCAGGGGAAGTGATATCTTCAGACTGAGACAGGACTCCTTTTGGAAGCTTTATTTTAGTCAAAATTGGGTTTGTTCCAGGAGTAAATGAATAAAATGCAACGGCTGCTGTTAAATGTGGGAGATCAAACTAAAGTGTTTGTTTCTCCCTGGTACTACAATCTCTAGGGATGTTTCTTGTTTTTCTGATCACAAGTTGTCAGTCCTCGGTTAGATAAACGTGTGCGCTAGGTCTGAAGTCTTCTTAAGTAAAGAGGACCTTGCAGAAAGCGTTTTTACTAAATTGTTTTATATTTTACTCATACTTGGTTAACATAAATGCCCAAATGGCATTTTTACTTAGTTGTTAATGTATCCTTTAAAAGCTGGAATATCAAAATGAAAACTTGAAGCAGCCATTAAAAGAGTCTGTTAAAACTTGGCCTTGCTGGTAACCAGCAGAAATAAAAACGGAGCGGTGTAAGCGTAGTGTTTAGAGAGCTTTGGCAAAAAAAAGTCCTGGTGTGGGCAATGAATGTTTTCACGTTGCTTTTTTGCTTTGTCTCTTCACAGGGACAAGTTTTATATAAAGACAGGAAGACACGAAGGAGGTGTTAGAACTCATGATCGCTCTTAGTGGGAACCATCAGAGAGAGCGAAGCTGCTAGACTTGGGTTGCTGACGCAGAACAGGAGTTGTGCTGTGTGAGCACAGCAGAGCTGTTCCTGGGAGCAGTTCTCCTTTCTCAGGAGGAATTTTTTTTTTTCCCATCCTGTTTCCCACAGAGAGGTTTGCAAAGGTGAAGGCAGAACCAGTACCAGTATTAGGCCAGAGGAACCTATTAGGAGGAACCTTTGCCCTCCTCTTCACGGGAGGCAATGTTAGCAGCTAGGCTGGCAGGGCTTTGAAGCAGCTTTCAGATACTAACACTGATGTGATGTTCCCCCAGTTGGGAACTTCTGAACCAGCCTGGAGGGCTTTGAGTGAGATTTTCACCATCTCCTGGCAAAGGAGAGCAGTTCAGAATTGTGTTTGGGAACAGTTTTCTCAGAGAAATCGTGGAGTCTCCCTCCATGGAGGTAAGGATGAGCCATGTGGCCATGGTCCTGGGCACCCTGCTCTGGCTGGCCCTGTGTGGGCACGGACAGTTCCCTGCCAACCTCAGCCAGGCTGGGACTGGAGAGAGACGATTATACACTGGATGGTCCTGAGATTCGAGCATTCGAGCACAGAGGTGTGTGTGTGCCAGGGACCCCATTACTGCCAGGGACCAGTTCTCGGTCATCAGATTAAAAAATAAAATAAATAACGCGGGCAAGACAAATTGTAACCGCTGCGTGACACAGGGAACCAGCAGCAAGGAGATAGATGGGTGCAGCTATGAAGCATGTGAAATGTCAGTCAGTTGGTTTAAAAAGAGTAAAAGAGTCCTCAGAGAGACTCTTTTTATAATGAACTTATATGATCTGACAGTCACACATTCCAAAATTGAATTAATAAATCATTCACAGCACTGGTTGGAATAGTTAATACATGTTTTGTGCCCCAGCAGAGAGGAAAATGGCCTGCTTTCCTTGCTTTATGACATATTAGGCCTAAACAGAATTAATGATAAGGCTTTCTTACTTTATTTACTGTAGAGAAGCGCTGTTTCTAAGGGAATGGTAGAGGAGGAGGGAGGAATGAGCTATGAATAGATTATTTTCCCAATATGGGATTTTAATAACATGCAGCTATTGTATTCATTGCCGTGTGCACTGTGACAATGGGATTCATGGGGAGACGATGACTTCGCGTGTGGCGAGCAGGTGACAAAATGAAGCTGCTGCAAATGAGTTGTCACAAGTGTGATGTTCGCAGGGATTCATGACCTGTGCACACCCTCTGCACCCATGTCTTGTAAAAGCTGAAAGAACAAATCTCCCCAGCTTGTTTACTGACACAGACTTTGGCTATATAAAATGCTGTGAATTTGCTCCGATTCTGAAAAAAAATATAATTACACCTCTAGGAAGTAAAAGATCGGGGTGGGGTGAAAGGAAGAGCTGTATAATAAGTCCAGATTGTGTGATGCTGTTAGTGAGCTGGGTTCTGTGAGAGGAACTGCTCAAATATTTGCAACACCATTCAAATCCTTTCTGTGGCATTCAACAAACTCCACAGAAGAGCCTTCTGCTTTATGCAGTTGGCTGCATGGGATGCTTCCCTGGAAAACAGGTAAAACTGTCATAAGAAAAAATTACCTTGTCTCTGCCCTTACAGCAATTTTTCTCCCAGGCCCGTGCACTCACTAAAGGAAATCATTTGTTCCTGTAATTGTCTCAATATTTTTGTCCATGCAAAGAGATTATAGAGCAGAGGACACTATGGCTAATTAAACAGCTAAAGATGGAAGTAAATAGATAAATCAGGTTTTCCCCCAGTTGCTGTAGAAGTTAATTATTGAAATGTTAAATGTATTAGACCCAGTGAATAATTAAACCAAACTGTAAATTAAACATCCCTTTGACATAAAATCTTGGGGAAGAACATGCTCGTTCCATTCCTCTGACACCAAAATACCTCCCTTCTCTTTCTGGGCTTCCAGACTCCAGCAAAAAGCTTTCCCTTGCAACTAGGATATTGCTGCAGCAGCTTGCCTCCTCACTTGACATCTTTTTTTTACTAGTGAGCTTGAAAAACTTTTAAAAAAATATCTTAAAAGTTATTTAGTAGATGTTTACCAGAGTGAATGTCAGACTTCCTTGCTAACAGGAGCAGAGAAGGTGCATTAGGAGATGGCATGTGCTGCGCTTGTCATGTTTCTTGCATCCTTCCTAAGCATCTGTCAGTGGTTGCTGGTAGAGAATGCAGCTAGCTGGGCTGGCTGGGCACCGTAGGAGTTCATTCTGAGAATACAGCATCGGCAGGAAGATCACGTAACCCTTCCTAGGCAGGATTTGGCTGGCTGAAGGGGTTCGTTTTGCTTTCATGATGTACACCAAGCACTAGCAGGACACAAAAACCAAACTCATTTTTATCACACCTCCCTCAGCCATTCCTTGCATCAGCTCGGTGCAGAGGGTCACAAGCAGTGTTCGTACTGCTTGTACCATTTATTTCCTATCCGTTGTAGCCCTCAGATAGAGTGCTGGGCACTCAGCAACGTGCTGAATGCCAGAGGTAGCTTGAAGCGGGTACATAATCAGTTTGACCTTGTAGCACATTCGTGAGTGTTTTTCCTTAAAAAGGACTTGAAAGCTCCCCGTTTTGCAGAGTCTGGTCCCTTTTGTGCACCCAGCTGCTTTGGAAACCCTAAGCTGGTCCGTGAAAAAGGCAGTGCTGTGTGGGAGGTGAGGAGCTGAGGCCTTCCTGAGCTTCCTTCTTGTTCAGCTGATTCCATCTGCTGCTGACCACAGCCCCAGGTACTGACCCTGACCTCGGTCAGAGGTGCTTTGCATTAATACACCGGGTCGTGAGCCACAGTAACAAAGAATTCCTTGCAGCATTCCCTGCTAGACTGGCAGTAACCTGCAGCAGGAGGGCAGCTGGACACCAAGGAGCCACAGTCTGGAGATCCCGAGGCAGGGCCTTTGGACTGAGCTCTGCCCTGTGTCAGGCTGCAAAAATCAGGTGGCAGGAGCAGGGGGTTGCTGTCGGGTGTGAACCATTGCTTTCTAAAAGCTCGTTGCAGAAAACTAACCTCCTCCTAATTATGCAGTTTTGTCTTCAGTGTCTTTGCGAACAGGGTGTGCGGTACAAATTGGAAAGAGACAAACTGATAAATTTGGGCTCTTTGTGGTGTTTGGATTCATTGTTTTCTCTAATTACTGGCAGTAGAGCAGCTTCCACACGGTCAGGATGCTACTCTTCAAACTGCTGTGGGGAAAGACAGAGCAGTCAAGATTAGTGTATAAAGGGGTCGTGACTTCTTATTAACCTTTCCATTTCTTTTACCTGGGAAAAAAAAAAGATCCTTATTTCAACCTAAACAGTGATACTTATTTACAAAGCTAAGAGTTAAATCTGCCTTTCAAATTCCTTTCAATTTCCACAGAAGTCTTGCTGTGCATAAAATCCACACCTTTAAATCAGCGTGGGCACATTGACTCCATCTAAGCCAGGATCTGGCCCCTTCCATTTAGCTGGGCTGTGGGAGCCTGGAGCAGCTACATGTGTTAAGTGGTCTGGCAGCACAATGCTATTGAATGGACCCTGGTGTGTCAGTGAGCTGAAATGGCCTTAAAATGGTCACAGTAATTCTTTCTGTAATTTGATTCTTAACATGTTAAAGCCACAACTGGAAAGAAAGGGCAGAAAGTTATTTTATGTAGATAAAAATAATGGTTTTTGAAGCAAGCTGTCTTTTTCTTTATGGTCCGCGTTTATTCAAGGTAAGATTAATGAAATATTCAGCCAGTGTCACCCTGGACATGAACTCATCCTTCAGTAATTCATCCAACCTTTAATCAGACTTAAAAGAAAGTAATTGTCAAATTAGTTCATCCCCTAGAGATGTTATTTTGGATCAGTTTTTTATTCCCAAGCAGTCAGGCCACTGAGAAACTGCCGTTCCTCAAGGTTTAGCTTCTCATTTGAGAGCTGTGATGAAAAGGTAGAGACTAAAAGAGTTGTTTGGTCTGGCCTAAATATTTTCTTTAAAAAGCCCTGTGCACAAACACCTTCCGAGTGAAACTGGATTAATTTTTCGTTGTATCTGAAAGGTGGCACTGAGGTCTTCTTCCTGCAGACAGAAGTGGTGCATCTGCTCAGCTCCTGTTGATCACAGCTCACAGTTGGTGGTTAAATTTGGAGGGATCTCTGGAGATCTAGCGGAGATCTGGTCCAGCCTGGTGCCCCAAACAGGGCCAGCGTGGGCAGGGCCGTGTCCAGCCCAGCTTTGCACATCTCCAGTGGTGGAGACTCCGTAGCTTCCCTGGGCAATCTGCTCAGGGCTCACAGAGGGGAAAATAAATGGTCTTATATTGAAGGGGAATCTCTTGTATTTCAGTTTGTGCCAATTGTTTCTTGTGCTGTCACTGGCTACTTCTGGCTAAGTTGTTCCTCCCTCCCATCAGGAAATGGTGTAGAGGTAAAAAAAAAAAAAAATAACAAAAAGCTGGAAACTGGGAAGGCAGAGACTAGAAAATAAGGCTTCTCATAGAGCCCAACAGGCTGACTGGGGGGTTAGAAGTTCTGAAAAGTTTCACTGCACAAGGCAGGGTTTTTCAAACAAGTGAGACTGAAAAAAAATCCCCCGTTCTGGATGCCGTAGGCAATAAGGAGCTCGATCCAAAGTCCTAGGCTGGTAAACAGAATCCCATTCGTCTTTGAGGAATCTTGTTCCTAATCTCCCCTCCTGCCTGAATCAGAGATGCAGCGTTAGCTCATTTCCTTCAAAGCAACATGCACTGAGTGGAATGTGAAATAGAAATTTTTCCCAAGCAAGTGTCTTGCCAACTAATCAAAGCTGTTTTCCTGAAGACACCATCTATAAAAAACCCTTAAATAGCATCTGACTTGTAATGCTGAATGTGTTTTCTTAAGTCTTGCATTACAACTGGAAGGGGTTTGCTTTCAGGGCTGTAGAAGAGGAGAATCTTTCAGACATGTAAGAGGTGGAGAATCTATGGGTTGTGAATTAAATAATTTTATTGGCATTGCAAGAAAAATATACAGGAATGTGCTGTTTACTTTTCATGGGTTTGTTGGTAGCTGAATGCAAGAAAGATGCTAGGGTGTAAAAAGTGCAGCTGTAATTTAGGGGGCCTGGATTGTTAGTTTGTCTAGTGTGGCTTACCTAAGATGCACCAAACACACATTTTCCTCTTCAAAATTGTTTCCTGCAGGAATAAAACAATGGTCCTTGAGGTACTTGGGCTCTTAAAAAGGACCAAGAGATCAAAAATCATTCTTGATCCTAGCAAGCTGCTTCTAGGAGCCTGGCAGCCAGCCCGAATGCTTCGTTTCTGGGCCATGGAGGCTGCTGTGTTAACGATGGTTAAACACCCAGGTGTGTTTGCAAGCATAAGTTAGTTTAAGTTGATAAAGAATAAATGTTTTGTAATCAATATAAAGCTCTAGTTTTCACCTCTTAATGTCTACCCATGACAGCTTCCCAATGCTGTCTGGAGACAGTACATACACGCTGATAAATCTTGATGATATCTGAAGCCTGGATTATGAATCTCTTCTTTTATCTTACATAATTGGTAATGATCATATCGATGCTCCCGAGGGGGCTCAGGAGGCGAGGGGTTTAGCAGCAGGGAAGGATTGCCATGTGAACTGACCAGCCTGGAGCTGGCAGACCGTAGCCTGGTGCTCAGATGGTGCAGGGCAGGCAGCTGCCCGAAGGGATGGAAATGCTGCCCTGTGGCAGCTCTAGCAGCTCCAAACAGGAGCAAAAATCCTGTTGCAGATCAACTGTGTTTGTATCAAGTAACAGATACTGGCAACATGCTGTCGTCTTCAGACATAAACCACATCTTTACCCATAAATGTATTAGGAGAACTTCCAGCCAAAGCATTGGCATCTTTCCTGAACGCTTACAGCAGCTGAGTGTGGGCTTGGAGCTCCTGCTGAGACCTGTAAGTTGGCGCCCTTCATCTGACCAGTAGCCTTGAAGAGGCTTCCTAGGCTAAGAAAAGATTCCTTTTAGCACTACATATTTATCTTTCTCTTTTCCCAATCTTTACTTGACATCTTGTCTTAAAACTTGGGCTAAATGCCTTTTTCCTTCTGTAAAAATCCATGTCCAAAAAGCCCATCTGTCTCTGTCATGCTAGAAAAGAAACGCTGATGAAATATCATGAAGCCAGATTTTGATTTTACTGACATTGGGGTAAATCTGTTAATTCATTCTTTTTTTTTTATTCTTTACCCAACAGTAACAGAATCCTATATTAATCTTTTTTCTTTTTTTTTTTTTCTTCTGTATCTACAGCAATTATGCACCTTTTTTTTTTTTTTTTTTTTTTTTTTTTTTTTTTTTTTCTAAAAGCCAGGGTCCTGTTTAGACAGGAGGAGGAAAGGATTTTGGAGAAGTTCTTTGAGCATGGGAAAATTGATGTTCTAAGTTCTATGAAGTCATCAATTCCCCAGTGACTGTGCACAGCTCCACTGTAAATCTTCTCCGACTACAATGAGATCACTGAAATGAACTTCAATGGAATAATCAACTTAAAATAAAACTGTGTTAACTGTTAAAAATAAAGTTCCATTTCTGAACTGTAACTTGCACCATTTGAATAGAAAGGTAAAATGGTTGCTTTTATTAAATTACTCAGCTGTGGTGGTTGTAATGACACCTTAGATAATAGCAGAAAGATGTCTTTCCTGACATTATTTCTTGTACACATAATTACTACTTACTGATAACAGTGATTTTCCCATTTTTAATGGGAAAATGCTGCCCATGTCCTCTAAATTTTGAGCAATCTGCGTTTGGAATGATTTCAGTCACTGTTTAAACTTCGGCTGATAAAAGCTTTATTGTCAGAGTTCCAGTTCCTTTCTACAGTTATTTTTGTTAGCTAAAGGACAACCTATTATGCACGGGGGGCAGTGGCAAAAGGAATCCTTTGAAGGAGGATGTTTTGTAGAAATTAGATTTCCCAAACCTGATGATTGAGGCTTTGGTAGGGAGGAGGCTTAATTGTGTGCGTGTCATATGCATTCATTACAAAACAAAACACTGTTTGAAAATATCCATTGATTAAATAGATCTGCTTTAAATCCTATGGTTGGTTTAAGTCAGCAATGCTTTGGATTTCTAGTTGCATTGCCCTGAGCAAGTAATAAAGGTCTGGGAGGAGTATGGCTAGCAAACAGAACTTGTTAACGCCGCTGATGCCACTGTTAATCCCATGGTCCTTTCCAATGCTTTGTGACACTTGCATATGGTAACGTCAAAATAACCTTGTTAAAGAGCAAAGTTAACCTGACCTTCAAAGCACTTAGGCTCTTCTATTTAATGAGGTCTGATTCATCATTACATTTGTCATCGAGACCTCTGCAGATCAGTCTGAATGGCTTGCAGTGGTGTGTGTATAATTTTGAGAAGAAACCCAAGGCCACATCATTACTTGCTGTGTAAATAAGCAAAGCTTCCCTGATGGGATGGAAGCCTGCAGATGTACAGTAGCTGAGGATCTTGCCTTGTGGTCTAACTTCACTCAGCTACAAGAGAGCTGCTTAGAATTTCCCTTCTGATGTTAACAGAAAACATAGAGAAAACAGAGATTTTGTGGCTTTTATTTTCTGGATATAATATTTCAAGCAAGCATGGAAAAATTCTCTGCACTTTCCAAACAGCCTTCGAGTATGGGTGTGTTTGTCACTGACCACTCAATAGCACTGAACACAATGTCCAACATGACTACCTTTGTGCTTCGGGGAATTCAGACCATCTCATTTTATTAATTGCAGTTCTCTGTCATCAGCAGCAGACTGGATCGAAGAACTATAGGACAAAGAATGGCTTTTGCTACACAAGTCTACTGTATACTTATGGAAAACAGAGTGCTGGAACAGAAGACAACTGGAAAGGTAAGTTTACAAGTTCCTTTTTGTCTCAGGTTGTACAAGGCCCTGAGCAACCTGATCTAGTGGGTGGCATCTCAGCCCATGGCAGGGGGGTTGGAAGAGGATGATCTTTAGGATCCATTCCAACGTGAGCCACTCTGGGCTATGATTCTATGAAAGAAAATGTTTTCAGGTCATTCGGGCTTCTGCAAACTTCACACCTGAAATATTTAATGCCAAGTAACAGGTAAGTTTCTTTGTTCTTACACTGATTATCTTCCAGCTGATTCGCTTTAATTTACTAATTAGTGAAGACAATAGGCTCTGAATTAACACTTCTGCCATTGGTTATTTTAAGTATTTTACTTGGGGAAAAATAATCAGCTGGTTTGGCTGTAGAAGGCTGCAATGGGAAAAATAATGCATTAGGAAAAGAAAACACTCTGGGACTGTATGGAATGCAAAACCATTCTATGACGTGCAGAAAAAAATATTCTCGGTTCATTCATTCCACTTTTCTCAGCATTACTGCCTATAAAGGTCTTGAATCTCTTCAGAATTATATCAGTACCTCAAGTTGCATCAACTTTTGTCTCCAAAAGAATTTAGCACTACTGAAAAGAGGCTCTTGGTGTAGAAGCAATGAAATAACAACATTTGTTGATGTATTTTTGAATTCCGCTTCATTTATCAATAGCTTTAGTGATGCTAATAGCAATAGAAGAGTTGAAAAAGGGGCTTCTTTTTAAAGGCAAATAGTTTTTTTCCAGTCTGTTACAGCCATGTTTCCTTTAAGGCATTCTTTCTCAGTGACTGCAATGAGACAGATTTGTATTTATCACTAATGTTCTGACCTCAAGCAAAGATTGAAAATCAGAACTGAGCTTGTTAGCCAGGTATGTTTTTGAACATACACTCTAAAAATTCTGGTTCTATCTAACGTACTGCAATTATTGCTGTAAGTTTTCACTGGCTGCATGAACACAGTCACCTTGACTTAATGTCTGTATATCTTAATTTGCCGTAATAATGATTTCAAACATTAATTGCATTTCTTAATTGGCTTATTAACATCCTTTTGTTTGTGTATTTTGTGGGAAGGTGCCTAGAAGTGTACTACCTTTTTTTCAATGCTGTTCACTATTGTGTTTGGGTTTTATATGCCTACTGTTCATTTATTTAAAACAAACAGCCAGTGTTCTTTATCTTTCTAACATCAGCAGCTGTAGCTTAGTACAGTCTTCTGACACCCTTCCAGCCAGGTGAGTGCTATTATGCAACCAACCCGATGAAGACAATTAATTCCAACATACAGCAAATACTGATGATTCCATTGCTGAATGCTGCATGATTTTAATACAAATGGCTTTGCTAGTAGCCAGCCAGTGTGCTTAATGGGCTTAAACAAAATATTAACAAATGACTCATGCTTTGTGTGGGCCAAAATGTCACTACCATTCTGAGATAGTGATGCTTGACCTACTTACATCTTTATCTGCAACGTGCCTTGTCCATTTCTCTTCCTGTACTACTTCATTTGTAGCCTTGCTTGCTCCGTCAAGCCTCTAACATACGCTGCAGTCACTTGCTGTCAGAAGCATTCACCCTTTCTTCCATCACTGCTCAGGAAGCCCATATCAATAAGATACTGTTGTTACATAGCTGTCATTTCTGCCCTCCAACAAATCTTGTCGCTGCAGAGCGTCTGGAGGTTGCAGACGCCTAATAATGTTCTTCCCTGTTCTGTCAATTGATTTCAAGGCTGCATACCCTTGTCAGACTGAATGCATAGTGCAAGGTGCAGGGAGCCAGCCCGTGCAGAGGTTTTCTAGAGATCCTGGCAGTTCCACATAACACTCATTTCTCAGCTGTTGTTCGTCTTCCCCAGTCCGTTGCCCTGGTATTTATTTCTTAAAGGTTTGTCATCCCCTCGGTTTATGGGCAGGCTGAAAGCAGTTGAAGTCCTCTGTCCATTCTCCACTGAACCATTGCTATGTTTGGAGAGTCAAGCCCACGTGAAGCTGTCTGCAGAGCACCCTCCATGCAGAGGTCTTGGTACAGGATGAGATGGCTGAATCTGATGGCTGCACAGATCTAACACAGAATTAACCTGCACAAAAGCTAAGTTAATAGCCAAAAAGCATTAGATGTACAACAAACTCCTCCAGAAGTGGGGAGAGATTTGCAGTTTCCTAAATCTACCTCTAGGGGTTGGAAACTTTTGTGGTGTTAGAAGATTCACTTGTGGTTATAGTATGACAGGTGTTTTTCATTTTAGAATGGAAAAAAGTCTTGCAGATTATCCTATGGAAAGGAAAATCCCACCCTACCCAACCCAATTAAAGTTCTACTTAAATTTGCATGGATTTGGGGAATAAAAACATCTAATTTGTGATAGGAACCGATTCAGTGTCTACACTGCAATGCGATGTCAGACTGCAGCTTAGTAGAACTAGCCCAACAACTATTAAATTCTTAGCTCTAGTAAATGAGGTGCTTAAGTTGTACAAACGAGGTTGTGCAACATAAATGTAATTACATATTTAGCAATATCACATTTCTACCTGGTGTGCTCTTGTGAGACTGCTACTGGTTCCCTGAGCTGCAAAGTTCTCCGACCAAAGGTGAAGTCCATGCAAAATGACTGCAGTAGGAGGTGGTGGTGTGGGACCTGGTAGAAAGAAACAGAACAGGCCTCGGGGTCCATATATCTGATTTTGATATATGTACACATGCACGCTTACCTTTTGAGAGCCTCTGTTTGATGTTACTAATACTGTCCTATCTCTCGGACTCTTCTGAACTTGTCCAATGCACTCAATAAGAAGGCATATTAATCTTGGGGGTGGAAATGAGAGGCAGAGCTGATAAATCAAGATATAAGTGTAAATGCATTTCTAATGAACACACATTGTGTAAAATAATGGCAGTATCACTGTCTGGGGGATAATTAAAAAGACAAAAGAGGAGAAAAAAGGGAGGAAGATCTCTTTACTGGATTGTTAATTATATGTAGCCTCATTGAAAGTAATGCACCATTACTCTGGGAAAGTGCAAGAATCGCCACCTTTTGCCCACACCTACTTTCTTTTGTCTCAATCCTTCTGTCCGAGCTCTTACAAAGTGGCAATAGTTGAACACTTAGATGAACTTTCTAAAGCTTCTGGGAGCCATTTTCTGTTCCGAACTTGGCCTGTTCTACCTTCTTTTTGATGCTTCTTTACCAAACTGCAGGAAGGCCTCATTTGGAATGCTTCATGTGGAAGAAAAAGCAGTGTTTAATGGGGAGAAAGGCAGTGAAACAGATCCAAAGTGGAGGAGTCAAAAGGGAGGGGTAAGGATTGACTGCAGGTTAATGGTTTAGGCGTGCATCTTGGATAGCAGAATGGTTTTATTCCTACCCATATCACACGGTACTGGTTTGAGCAGGAGCAGCAGCATGGAAGCCTTAAGATTCAGTGCTTCTGAGCTCTTTAGTCATGACAGCAATTAGAAACTGAGGCAAGGTAATTTGGCAAATCTGAAAGAAGAAAATTAAGACCTGTGTATCAGACAGGGAAATAGGAAGGTCTAAGATCTTGATTAAAAAGCAGGAAAGACAAAGCATCTATATTTCCCTGAATTAAGGGAAATCTTGGGCAGGCTGACATGATTCCAAATTGAATTTATCATTTGTGTCCTAATGACATGAATATTCCAGTGACAATTTCAAGGTATTGGGCAACTCATTTGAGAGAATTTTCATTCATCATATTGACAGTGATGTTAATCAAATTGACTATCCTTAACAAAAAGCCCTGCTTCATTTGAAGTATATTGCTTTTCTGCCTGAGGGGAACACTTACGCAATTAACAAAACCAGATCGAATGCTAATAAAGAAAACAAATGAAGATTTATGCATAATCTACAAAAGGACTGCAATCATTTAATTAAGAGTATATATAGCAGTCTTTGAAAGAGAGTAAGTATTAGTAGTGATAAATGAAAAAAGTCCTTTGTGTGTTTGAACAGCAGTCAGGGAAGCAGATGGTTTCTTCTGCAACTTCACTTTTAGTACTGCAGGACCTTCCACTGCTGGTGAGATTTTATTGCTTTCGATAAATCCCAAACTTGACGCTTCTGCTTTGTAGAGGGTACTGCTTAGGGATGGAGTTAATTTATATCATCTTCTGGGAGAGGTGGTTGTCTAGCAGGTGCAAGTGCACAGAAATTCTGAGATTTTGTAGAAATATTATTTCTGAGCTTTTTAAATGAATGGTCACATTATATATTTGAATCCATTAAGTTCGTTTGCACTGAGCACACAACAGGTACACTACCCCTGCACACAAAAAGGGACAGATGAGTAGTAGCTGGCAGTGTAAGGAGAGTTTATTCTAACATGCCCTAGATGTCAGAGATGCCAGTCTTTAAATACCGTGTAAAATGGAAATGGCTAGTCTAATAATAGTAAAACTAAGAAATTTAGAGTCTGTTGTGCTGGGCTTTTATAATTAGTTTGGGATTCAGTGGGTAGTAATAGATGAAGCGGGTTAAATTCATCCCTGCTCTAAGCATGGGCAACTCCACTGAAGTCAATAATTATGTTTTCACTTACAACCATTATTGAATTTGGCCTGGAATCTGAAAGGGAGCGAACGATGCGGACAGGATGGATTCAGCCTTAGCAGCAGCTGACGGGGAAGGTGGCTGGCAAGTCGGGAAGCTGTCGTGAATTCGGCTGATAGGGCCTGAGCCAAAGGCAATCGAAGTCACTAAAAATGAGGCAGCGTTGGTGCTTTGTGGGGGAAGATGTCAGGCTTGATCTTACACGTTCTGTTACTAATGTCAAATTTAAAGAGCATGCAGGTGTTGTGCAGACCTGGCTGTATATTCAGAGGTTTATGACTTGGTACAGGGATCAGATTTTCAAGACAGCTCAGACCATGCTGCTGGCCAAACTTGGAAGTGTTCCCGGCATGGAACTGTGTACTTCTGTGCACAACTAGCGTGGTGTCTTTGAAACTGGATGCCCATAGCTGCAGGGTTGCTGGAAGCCACAATCTGAATCTGATTTTCAACAATCATACACCTTCAGTTTTTACAGAAGTTTTTTTACATCAAAATACTCACCAGCTCTGTGGAGCTTATTAGGAAAAAACTTTTTTTTGGAGGAGGGACAACTTGCAAAATCCTCTGAGCAGCTTTGGCTTTGGTCTTTGGTTTCTTTGTCACAGGATAGGGTAAATGGCAGTGGCTGACACTATTCTAGATTTGTCTCCCTGGGTAGTTGAAGGTGTAAGAGAACTGGTAAGAAAAAACACTTGGAGAAATGAGATTTAAAAATCCTGAATAAGTTGGCTGATACTCAGTGGTATTCACTGACCAGTGCCAAACTAAAAAAATAAAAATAAAAAATTCTTTCTCCCTGTTCCCTTCTGCCAAGCAAATAATTACGAAGTTATGCATTTTGTTAAATGATTTGTTGCACTGAGGATTGGCATCCCAGTTTTCAGCTTCGTGCCTGGTGTTGTGGCTTTCAGATTCCTGAAAATTCATGCCAGTGAGTTCAGAATCTTTTAAAATCTTCAGAATATTGGAGGAATTACCTTCCAGTCTGCCAATGTGCGTTGTGTCAGGTGTTGCAGAGACTACCTTCAGGATGAAAGAAATGTTTCCCTGTGGCGTGGTTTCTCTTCAGCACTTGTATTAAACTGCTAATGGTTAAAAAACGATAGAAGAACTTTAATTACTGTCATCTCAGAACAGGGTTTGTTGCCAGTTGTTTGACCTATAGTAACTACATGACTGTAGGAATCTGACTCCAGATTTGTATTTTATCCATATCAGTGTCCTGGTGAGTTGGAATGAGACTTCTCACAGCATCACTGTGGCCAATTTTTACATTAGGGCTTAACAACAATAAAAAACCCCTCAACAACAAAGCATCAAAATATGACACTTTTTCCCCTTCCGCCCTAAAATGTCAATTCCTTTGAGTTTTTGTAAAAATCTATGCTTTCACATAGCCCTGTGGGTATTTTTCTATGACCTTAGTGTTTCTCTTTCACTTACAGAGTACACGTGGAGTCTGTATTCCATGTTCCTCTGGTTACCCAAGGCTGGATTAAATCACACTGAGAGCAAGGCAGAGGCTGTGTGTGTGTGTGTAAAGCTGTGTGGCAATTGGCCCTGTAGTGATAGCAAATCATGTATTTATCTATTGAGATACAGATATATTAAAAACTGGAAGGAGGTTCTGCAACCTTTAAATCCTTTCATGTCACTTTATGTTCCTGCTGTTAAGCTTTTGCTATGTTAATGTCATCCTGGGCTGGTAATATTTACAGTACCTAAATCAATGTTGAGGACACACGGAATATTGCAGGATCAACTCTACTTATTTCAAATGCACTTTAATATTTTGACTGCCTGACCAGAGTTTGGGAAATAACTGTGGTAGAATGATAATGAGAAGTTTAACAGTTTTATGATGGTTGAAGCGGACTTTATGGAAGTTGATAAATTTCATCTTGTAGGTTTCAATTTCTCATTCCCTACAGAGAGATGGGGAGAATACATTGATACTGCATTTCAAATTGGCTAGATCAGAAGGAACAGCAGCTAAAATCCATTACAACCCAATTACATCTATCAGCTGAAGCTGTGTGCATTCATTCGTGAACATCAGCATTTAATCCATAAAGAGGAACTAATGAGAAATTTGAAAATGGAATCCATGCATCAGTAACTTTGGAGAGATTTTGCTGGGATTAATGAACTGCCAGAACATTGTCAACACACTGAAAACCTATACTCTCTAGGTTTGTTTACTGACCAAAGAAAGATTTTTTTTTTCTGTTCTCCCTACTCTACAGCATGTTTTTGTCTTATTGGTAGTTCCTTTTTTTTTACATTCTTGGTGAAGAAAGTGACACTTTATTCACTTGAAGGATCAAATGCTTGTTTCTTTTCCATCCTGTGTGCATCTGGCTGGATGCTTGGCTAGCTTCTGCAGTCAGATATGCTGCAGATGAACCTCTACTGCATCACTACCTCTGCAAAAATGGTCTCTTGCATAGGTCTACAAAAGACAAAGGCACATGGGCTAGACCATATTTTGTAACACAGAAAGAAAACCAAGGTATCAGCGATGAAATTTTATGGAAAGTTGTTGAAGAGTTGCTGGTGTTCATTTGTAAGTTCACCTTTAAGATTCCTTTGTAAAATGCTCTGCTAGCTAATGGATTTTCTGATTCTCTAGAGCTACCAGTCGGTATCTTTCCAGAGTTGTGGATAAAAATGAGCCCACAGGAAAGCTGATCTCTCTAATGGGAATTAAAGCATGTAGTAATTGCAGAGATATGGCTAGGCTAGTGTGTATAAACAAGGCAGTAAACAATCACTCATCAAGATCGTACATTTAAATGACAGCAAGTGCAGATTATTTTGCTGAATGCTCCAAGGTGTAATATTGATACCCATCTCTATCAGTTAATGACCTAAAACTGTATTTGTATTTGGGGTGTAGCTAAAATGTGTATTAATTTCTGCAGGCATTTTACCTGGAGAAGCTTTAAGAACATGTAGGTATTTCACGACCAATCAGTGAAAATTCCTCTGAGCTTTTTTTGCCCATAGATGCTCTGCCTGTTCCAAAATAAATCTCCTTTATATTCTGAGCCTTATTTTTTCCTTGCTACCCAAGTGGTCTAGTAAGGTTTGATGGCTTAATATTTATTTCCTATTTATTTTGATAGATCTCTGTCATATTCACCAGCTGGATAAAGTTCCTATGCTTAACAGCAATATAGCAATATTCCCTCCCAGGAATCATTCCTTTCCACATTTAAGCAGCAGAGCTGATCTCCAAGTAGACAGATCTGACAGGTAGCTCCTCCGAGATCCCCTTTCCAATTGCACTCTTGATGCAGACATGACAGATTCGGGAAGAAAAGGATGGTGGGGAGAGGGCAGGAGAATGGAAAGCAGGAGAGGGAAAAAGAGAAAGCACACCATATGATGTGCAGTATATTTCAGCATTAAGCAAGAAAGGATGGAGAGAGGTATGAAATAGAGAGCTGCAGAGCAAAGAACTAGGGTCAAAACCACCTAGGCCAAAAGGTGGTAGCAGCATCTAGCACATTAAGCAAAAAATATGGAGGAGAATGGAATGAGAGAGGAATCCTTAGTGACTTCTTGTGGGAGCTGGAGCAAATCACTGAAATGTGATGTGCTTTGGTCTCTGCCTGTGAAAGCAAAACTGTTCAGCAAATTGAACACCTCCCAAATGAGGCCAAAGGAACATCTCTACAAGTCAACCAAATGTGTTGCAAAAGACCCCCTGCTTTCTGTGGGGGTGCTGGGCAGAGGCATTAGTTGGGATGCTGTGGATGTGAGGTTGGGCACAGTGCTGTTTGGGTAGATGCAGAATGCTGCTGGCTGAAATGCTGTTTGAAGTACCTCTGCCGTGCTTTACCAAATGTAGATGTGCCCAAAAAGATATTAGCACATTGACAAGAGGTGAAAATGTTTATGCAATAGGAAAGGCAGTTGCTGTTCCCTCTTCAGCCACTTTGTGACTTTGAGCAAGTTGTTCCACACCCCAATATAGTAATTTGCCACCTGTTGTTCTGCACCGATAATATTTGCCCGCTAAATGTAACAGATTTCTTTTCTAGAATGAACAGATACTTGAACTGTTAAGAAACCTGCTCACAAATGTTGCATTTAAAGAGCAATTTAAGATGAGTAAATTGGGCTCACTTGCTAGATCACAACCACAAAAAAACCTTCACAATGATATGTTGGGACAAAAGCCACAAGGAGCAAGGAATTGAGACCATAAGTGTGAATAAGGGTAATGTTTTCACAGCTGTTTTAAACAATTGCATCAGACCATTTCCTTAAATCTCCTGGGGTTTTAAGCACAGAGGTTTCTTCTTTTCATTCATTTCTTTTTAAATGTTGAGCTAAATAAAAACTAGAAGTTCACAAACAACTGTTGTGTTCTGTTCAACATATGTGGCCACCGACTACCGCAGAGGAGTTATTCTCAGTTGGGCAACAGCATTTGCAAGCAATGCAGTCCTTTATTATTGCTTCCCTCGCACCTCACATTAGGGTGCAAATGACATGCCAGATATCCCAGTGCTTTGACAAGTAAGAGCAAAAATGGAAGTGTGTAATGAAAAAGATAATGGTTAAGAAGTAAAGCTAGATCTGGAAACATCTTGCAATGTTCACTGCATCAGTGGGATGTCTCAGCCGTTCTGTGGTGTTCTGTGTCTGATGGCTCAGATTTTGAGATTTTTCCCTGCATAGATGCAGAAGGAATAGAACACTTAATTTGGCTGTGACTTGAAGAGACAATCTTAGAAGGAAAATGTCTTAATTTGGTAGTTCCACCATAGTTCTGTAATATTAGCCCAATGAGACTAACTGAACTTGATGGGAGGATGAAATAACCAGTTTTGGCCTCCTATTTGTCTTTTTTTTTTTTTTTTTAATTTGTTTGGCTAAGAGTAAGAGTGAAAGGTTTGCTGCTACTTAAGAAAAAAAGTAGCTGAGAAATAGAAACCTCACAGAGCTGACATCCACTTCTGTACTTGGCTTCTCTTAAAATAGCCCACGCTTGGGGTATATTTGTATTACATCCCTGGCACCGACTCCTCACTAGGGCTCTCCCGGCAAACCGTGTTCCCCTGCTTCTGAACAGTAAACAACAGAACTATTTTGACAAGTACACCAACCATATCTTGATCAGCTTCTCTTGCTAATAAGCATATCAAAGACGGTATAAACATTTTTGACCTGTACATCACCTGTAGAGGAGATTTTAGAGACCTGGGATCTGGAAGACTCCAGGCTCGCAGATGTTTACCATGTCTTGCATGACTTGTAGCAGCTCAGAAATGGGACAGGGGAGGTGGAGTTGAATGTCCTTTCCGGAAGTGACTCCTTAATTCCTTTTCAGTGTGAACATCCTAGTATGCCTGAGTACAGATCACCACCCTGTGCTGTAAATCATCATTTATTGTGCCTCAGCAGAAATAGGCTGCCTTTGTGGGGGGCCTCCTGTGATGTTCCTTGTGTTTAGGAGGACGGCATTCTTTATCCTTCTTTATTGATTGTAGCCAACTTTGCAAAATAAAAAGGACGGAATCTTGTAGTAAAAATCAATCTGCTTGGTGGAACACCCACTTGTTTCAGGTTTCTGAATGTATGCTGGTTTGTCTCAAATTCATGGTTGTCATCAGAAAAAACCCCTCCATAAATCATATTCCAAGAATGGATCTTAACTACCTACTGTTTTCTTTTCAAATACCTGTTGTTAATCATCCTGACATTCAGGGGTTGAAGCTTTGAATGCCACATGTTGCAAGCAGCTGAAAGCTTCGTGTAAAAGGGAAATACGTATCTGACATAAAATACCGTACACTAAGTATATGGACAGGCTAATCTCTTGATCAAGTGTAAAATATGCACACTTTATCCATGCAGCTAGCTCAAAGAGCAGTATGTAAATACACACCCATGAGTGACAGGTAGATAAACAGTGATACACTGAAAGCTTTGCATGAATGCCCACACTTGCAATGCTTAAAGTGTTTTCTGACATCACTTGAAATGTGTGCTGAAGGGGTGATGCAAGGGTAGCTTATATCCAAAGGTCCAAGCTCAAACCAAGCGTTTGGCTGAGATTTGCCTTCAGAAACCCGTCAGAAGGGCAGCCCGGCCGAACCTGGCTCCCCGTGGGACACAGTCCTGCTCTCGCTGAGCTTTCACAAGGAGAAGGCACAGATGGCTCAGGCTTCATACGGAGAGTGAACCCCAGGTGCATATTTCGCTTGCTAACGTTGTCAGTGTGAAGTTTAAGTTTGACAGGGATCCAATTACAGGTGAAACCGAGGTTTCTGGTGTCTGCTGGAGTCGTCAGTCCCTTTTGCAGGGCTCCTCTCTCAGCCTGCCACTTAGCTGGCTCCGTGTAAGCCTTCGGCCCTGCTCCTTCCTCTCCTGGAAATTCACTGACAGGAGACACGTTGGAAAGCAACCCTTGTCTCTCTGAGGCTGATCACTTCCAAGCAAATATTTGCTTTCTAAGTTGAGGTAAAGGTGAAGGGATAGATTTTGACAGTTTCTAAGATAAATTCCCTCTTCAACTATCCAAACACTGGGGGTTTATTTGTACCTCTGAAAATCAGTTACTAAAAATAAATTGAGTTATGAAGTCTGTAACTTAGGACCTAAGTGATACTTAGAAGCTTATTTGTTTGACTTGATTGAATGGCATAGCTCTAGCCAGGACTTCTTTGGCAGCATACTTTTTCCCTGGAAAATGCAGTGTGTATAGAGACAAATACTTTTCAGGAAAACGTAGCGATTTTGTCAGACTGGATCCCGGGATCAAGATAGAATTTCTGTCTGAAGAAGCAACAGCATCGCAGGGTAACAAATAACCCGGCAATTATGATAAATGTCTGAGAGGTTAAAAGCCTTTGTTCAGGCTGACCCTGTGCTGCAGGAGAAAGATCTTGTTCGGGCTCTTTCCAACAGCAGACGTCGGCCTCTGCTCTGAGGCAGCAGTTTAAGAGCTCTGGTTGCTGTGGAGCAGAAGCCTCATCTGTGGGACTTCAGTCTCATTTTTCTTGACCTATTGTATATTTGATAAAGCTGAACAGGATTTCAGCTGCCACCTCTTAACCTAAGCAAGGGAAATCCAGTGGTGGTTCCCTGCAGCACAGGGGTGGATGTGCACGGCTCCATGCAATCGCCAGGTCTGTCAGCACCAGCTTGAGGGCCCGTACAGATCGTCAGGTAGGAATGGTGATGGAAGTCCTAATGGGACTCGAAGGGGAGCCAAAATGAGATTCACGGAAGGTTTTGACACCCCAGCTCTGTTGTGGTTGATGGCAGTGATCCATCTCCCCCAGACACCTGCCCTGACAGGCTGCCAGCTTTGGGCTCCTTTGACAAACCAAGCCAAGCCCTGGTCTGTTCCAGGTGCGTGCTGGATAACTCTGTTCTCTCACCCCCTACTAAAGGACAGTTTAGCCATAATTTTTGTCTACTTGATGCTCTTAGATTCTGTAGATTGTTTTTGTTTCTTGCCCTTTGTTGCAGAGCTCCCTGTACAAACTGCCACTGGCATCATATCCAAACATTTTCATTTCCCTACTATTATTTAACTATCTTCCTAATTAATTCTATGACCTGAAATAAATTATTGACTTAACAGACTCACTCGTGTTTTCTGTGACAGGTTCAGCAGTAAACAGGCCATTAACAATTCATAATGAGTAGCTCCTATATGTTTTTTTTGTGTGTGTGCTGATTTCGTTCTCTCTTGCTGACATCCTCGGTGTGCCTTGTACCTTGTCTGCAGGCTCGGGGAGCGGGAGATGCAGGGTGACTTGTGCATTATGCTTCCTACCAGGAAAAAGCCTTCAGATTTGGCAGAATGCATTTAGATTTTCTGGATGAATGAGTCACTTGGGAACAATGAGCGAGGATAATTTCTTCCTTCTGTGCTCCGTAATAGCACTGCGAGAAGGGCATATATTCAGTCCTTGGTCTTGAGGTCAGTTTCAAGAATGTTTCACACACTCACACAGCTACCAAGTCACACTAGCTTGTGGTTGACTTAATGGCTCCCAGGAAGGTATTCGATCTAGGCTAAAAACATCAAGAGATGGAGAATTCTCCAGTGCCTTTAATAGTTTACTTCAATTTTTAATAGAAAACTAATTTATTTATGCTTCAACGTGTATGAATCAAGCTTTAATCTTTTCCCTCTTATAGTAACTGAAACCGAGAGGAACTCCACTGCACTCAGCAAAGTTTATACTGCTCAAAAGCGTGATAGAAGAGTAAATGTTCTTCCTACGTGCTTGTCTATACCTTGTGATGTTAGATCAGGAGGTCTAGCTGATATTCTCAGAAACACCATTGAACTGCATATAAGCTTGAACACAAACAAGTCCATTAGGTCAAATTTATACCACCTTGGTTCATGGCCTAGCTGGGCTACAGCTGCATGCTCTTGAGTCATCTTCTTGCCATAATATAATGAAATTCAATTCAAAATTGAAAGTGGTTTCAAGCAAATGAACTTTACGTCACAGTGAGGAGAGGCTGGGCACATGCAAGCTGGCAGCTACTGGTGGCTGCATTTTCAACTTAGTGTGCAGCAGTTAGCCTCGGGCATGACCCTGAGAAGAGTTTTTACTGCTAGTTTCTGATTACTCGTAATTCCCATTAGTATTAAATATAGGCTTATAAGCTGTAGGATTCAGTGCTGCACCTTTTAAGTGCAGCTGCCTTTTGGAGAGGATAGCATAGCTGGTAAGCAGTATGCAGCAGTGCTAAAGCCAGGTTGGGAGGAGAAGCAAGACTGAAGTTAAACTGGAGTTCCCAAGGCAGTTCCGTTTGCTGGCACCCATTAATTGTGTGGGGTGGAAAGGCTGTTTAATTGAGCGCATAGATTAACTGGACTGACATCCCAGAATGCAGTCAGAGTGAAGTGTAAGTTGACAAACATTTTCATGGCTGAGGCTTTTCACAGCTTTAATCTCTCCCTTTAAAGTTTACCAGCTGGATTTTTACACCTCCAATGATTTACCAGCAGAAATACTGCCACTAAAGTGTCTGGCCAATAAATGGATCCTGTCAGTTAATTAAGTTTCTACATGGTATTAAGTTTCCAGTCGCAAACCATTTGCATGGTCTAGAAACTAAGAGTTTCAATTACAAACCAGTGGTCACAGGCTCTAATTCCATTTCAGTCTTTGACTTGCTCTCTACCTAGAAAATATTAATTTATTTGCAAGGGGTGGGAGAATGGCGCAGCAGAAGGATTGACAAAGGTGTGCTTCTGGCTAAGAAAATGGGCCAGAATGAAAGAAATTGGGATGTCATTTTTTGTCTTTTCTTTCTGAACTTAATCACCATAATTGTGACTGGAAAATATACATAAGTTATAATTGTAAGAGCCCTGATAATGTCTGGAAAGACATCTACAGACTGCTACTGACAAACTAAGGCTGCCTTCTAGAGCTCTGAGATCTTTTTTTAAGGAAAGCCTTGGGTAGCTGTGAAGTGGATGTGCATGACCAGTGAAAGCAGCTGATACAGAGATACTGCAATATATCGCCACAGGAAATACGAGCCTCAGAGATGAAAACTTCCAATTTTAAGGACACATGTAATGAATGCAGTCAAGTGGAACAGCAACATGGCACTGCATAAAATAAAGTGGAATGTCGTGTAAATTGATCTGAAAATTACTGGTAGTTATACCAGTCGCTGACAGATTGATTCACACTAATTCAAGAAAAAAATTCTTTTTGCTGTTAACAGCCTGAATGCCCAAGCACGGGGGAAGAGGAGGTAACTAGCTGTGACAAGGCAAGGTGCTGTCCTGTAAAGGCAGCAGTTTTCTCCCTGCTTTAGCTTGTTCCTTTGTGCTTGTGGAATTGCTGATCTTGAGATTGCGTTCCTACACAGCAAGGGAACCTGGAAGAACCGCATGGAGCATGGCCTTAAAGCAGGATTTTTGCTCTAAATGAGCTTTTGGAAAATACTGAGTTCATTTGTTGCATCTGATAGCTCATGGGCACTTGCATAAAGGGTTTGATTCTCACTACTGCAAAGCAGGGATTTTATGAGCGTTCAGAGAAGAGCTTGTAAGAAAAAATCCCATGTGTGTATGGGGGGTGGTTCTCAGATCATGGGAATTTGCCAGTTATCTCATAAAAATGAAAGGAATATCAACCTGGAAACCTGTGAGCAACTTTTTGTTACTGTGTGAAAGACTTGGTTGTAGTTTTACCACGATGTAAAACTTTACCATCCAGGTTTTTGATTTTCCTTCACAGAATGCTGTGAAGAAGTGAATGTTTTCCACAAAGGCTTTCTAAGAAAAATTGCTTTAATCTGAAAACACTGAGTGAAAAGAGGTCGTGATCAGTGCATCCTCGTTTCATTCCCTCTCGACTCCCTGGCACTTTTTTCCCTCTCCACCTTGTTACCACTTTGCAGTCTCATTGCTCATCTTTTCTCCCAGCCCAGCCCAGGAGATGCACAGAACATGTTTGGCTCTGACAGAGCTGGTTAGCTTAACAAATGACACAGACTTGGGAGTGATGAAGGCTCTGACAGTGTGTCCGTATATCCACGTGCTGTACTGTCAGCTTTATGCCTCAAAAAAAGATAGGCCAAGCAAGTAAACAAGCCTGCTCTCCAATTCTTTGCTTTTCCAGAAATTTCAAGACAAACCAAATCCGTTTTCTTTCCTACTGAGAATTTTTTGCTGTATAGATGCTGGATCAAACTCACACCATTGCTTGCATCCAAGAAGCTGTGCATTTCGTGTGACTTAAAGTTTTTCCTCTTACTCTTAAATTCTGCAGAAAAAAGGTAAGAGCCTGACTCAGACAGGCTCTCTATATGTTATTAAATATGCACACTGTAGGAATAAATCTTAAAATAGAGCAGATTCTGCTCTAAAGATTTTTTTTGTTTTTCTTTTTGCATTTTGAAGGAAAAGCTGGAAAATTGATCAAACCATTCATAGTTCTAGCACCCTTGCCCCCTTTTTGCTCCGTCTTGAGATGTATTTATTATTAAGGAAGCTGGGCAGAAAAAAAAATAAATATTAAGGATTTTTTTTTTACTGATGAGGAGCTTAGAGAATTCCTGTCAAGAAGGTCTCCCTACAAGGCATTTATGTTAATACTTTCCTTGTTGACAGTTAGACCTGATACAAAGTGTATAGGAACCGGTGGCAGCAGTCTTTCAGTCATGATTAGGTTTTGCATTTCTAATGTGTACGGGCTGTGAGGAAAGCTTTCATGTTCATCTCTGCTGTGAGAGAGGTCAGGCGAATTTGCAGAAGTTCAGATGTTCTGTCAATCAGCCCTTGGAATAACTCAGGAAGCAGAACCGCCAGATCCTCCATGTGCTGCTGCCTTGGTCAGGTGTCAGTGAGTACAACCTTGGGAAGAACTCACAAGATATATGGATATCAGGTTTGTTTCCTCTGTCAATCTTCTGCACAGGTTCTGAATAGCAGATACATTTGCAGGCCCCCCTAAATAAGTAACTCTGGCTGGTGGGATGCAGCCAGGAGGCTGACAGAGCTGGTGAGAGGAGCGTGCAGTGGGTCCTCTCTGTCGCTGACCTCATTTAAGAAATGTTTCCCCTTTGTTTCCTTTTTTAGCATTTCAGCTCAGACAGGTGCAGATTTGCCAAAATGAATGTTAATTGCCTATTTACTGCATCCGAGCTCGTTCAATTTACTCACAGATCATTTCCTATTCAGAACCCAGCAGCAAATTTGGTTTTCTATTTCTCCTGTTAATCGCTTTACTATGTAGGCAAATGCCACCGGAGCAACACTCCCTCCTCCTGAAAAGCAACCACCTTTGTGCATTTAAAAGCCAGCGCTGAGTCCCAGAAAGGGCAAGGACACATCCCTGAGAACAAACAACTGCAGGCAGCCGAGTATGGATGTGAACCCTGTAGGATGAATCAACAGTGCAGATCATTAGAAACCTGGGTAGATTTGAAGAAAGGCTTCGATCAGCATTTCTGTAAGCCAAACACAGCCTCTTACTTTCCTTTCTCCTTATGAAATAGCTCCCATATTCTCATCTTTTGTTTTAAGAACTTGCTAGCATTTGGTTGATTTCACCGTGGCCATTCAATAACTTGCTCCTGTTCGTTCTTGCTGGTATGAAAAGAGGAAAAGACATCTTGAAAGCACACGTGTGGCAGAATTTAAAAGCTCAGGGAGCTGTGCCCCAGGAGAAAAGAAGTAATGTCATAGGTGGTGACATAGGTGTTACACCTGTAAGGGCTCGAATCCGAGGTCCTTTAGCTATTTGTTTCCAATAAATAGTCCAGCTTTTACATTTCTTTTCTGTTTTCCACTTTGTGACTTTTAGAAATACCTCAAAGGATTTTTTCATTAGTTCAGCAAGGCAGCAGAGCAAAGGAGGCAAGATTGTTAGCTGCTAACCTGGGTGGAGGTGTGATAAATCTTCTAAATCACCTGCTCAAAGCATCTTCTCTGCTTTGAGGAAAGGGAGTAATTATATCAGTTTATCTGTACCATTCCACCTTCCAAAACAGGGAGGCAATTGTGAGAAGCTCCTCCCTCTGTAAAGGGTTATTTCCGTCTCTCTGGTGCTGTAGTCAAAAGAAAAAGACCTGATTTCTCACCTCTGGCTGCTCTTCCTCTGTTGCTTGAGGAAGGGACTTAGGAAGAAACCAAAAAAAAAACCTCCAAAAATGTTTAATGCAAGCCATGCGTAATTTTGCATTTTCTAGTCCAGTTCAGATGGGTGACAGCATATGTTAAGCACAAAGATGATGGATTCAAACTATACAAATACTCAGCTGGTATAAACCGGCCAAACAGCATTTTGTTGCAAAAATTACTGCTTTTGCTTTGACCTACTCCATGTCATTGATGGATTTTGGTTTCTTGGTAGCAAGCAGCTTGGAAGAGTTAATAGGCGGGAAAGGTTCATGAAATTCATCAAAGGCGCTAAAGACATGTTTCCTTCTGTTAACCTAAAAATAACTGGGCTTCTCAAACACTAACCAAACAGGTGCAAATTATAACATCTGGCATGTTTGCTGGACCAGAGCCAAAAAGAATCAGAGAAGTTCTGGTGGAAAAAGTAGGAAGATTTGTATAATGAGATTAACTTTGCGCAATACTTGGAAGCTGGAAAGGAAAAAATGTAAATAATGCTGTCATAAAAAAAATAAAAAATCAGTGCTGCAAATCTTGTGGTTTGCTTACATAACATATACGTGTCACTTAAATTGAGAACACACACACGCTTCAGGATTCTTTTCTGTTTTGGGACTCTGATGTCCATTTCTAAGCTCTTATTTGCATATACAGATTTATGGTAGATCTCATTTCCCTGTGCTGCAATAGTTTTGTAGAGACAGAACCCAAAGTACTGTAGGATCACAGCTTGTAATCATTTGCACTGCCTGTATTTTTCACAGATGGGGCTGTTATGTTCCAGGAATGTAGCTGAGATAAAATATGACCGTGAATTGACTCGAATTAGATTGTTTCTTTGCCTTTTTTTTTTTCCTCACCAGTAAGGCTAGTAATATTCAATGTGGATTAAGGACTGCTGGCTAATGGGAAGCATAAAGGAGAAGGGCTGAAAATGGAACATCTCACATCTAACATCTTCCAAGCAATGATGTTCTTTGGTTCTTTAAATTATTATAAATTGGTGAAAACAATGAAACTACTCCAAGGAAAATATGGGTTTACTTAACTGATTATCAGAGTATTTCTACTTAATTCCTTTCTCCATGGTTAGAGTTGGAGATACGTGACTTCCTCAGAGTTTGGACTGCTTTCATTCAAATCTCCAACCTCAACTACTTTTGAAATTGTGAAAGGAGGAAGAAAATCTTCCTTATGACATACAGGAATTGCAGCTGAGCAATGCCTCCAACAAACTGGGCAGAAGCACATTGCCATCTTACACCTCTTCATCTTTTTCAACAAGCAGGTAAAGAGTTCTGCTGTATTCAGAACAATCATGTGTAGCCGTGATCAGCAAGGGATCTAGCAGTCATGAAGAGAAGATTTAATCTGGACAGAGTCCTTTGAATAGGTCAGATTTAAGTCTAATATTCCATAAAACCAGGAGTAACTGCACTGTGAGGCGTTCGTGCAAAACAGAGATGAGAGGGGAAGCAGACTCACAAGGTTGATGCCTTGTAGCAAGATTAATCTGATTAGGGCCTGGCATTATGTGATTGCTTTGGGCCCAGCAGACCTCTTTATAACCTTTTTGTAAACACAAGATTTCTGATCAACTTGTCAAAACGTTGCAAAAATGTTATTAGCTCTGGATCTTTGTTGTCAGGGTCAGGAAGGTCTGCTCCCTTCTGCTCTTGTTTTCGTGCTAGGAATGCAATTTCCACTCAGGCATCATGACATACACTGTCATTTTATTTTTTATTTTTTTCGTAGTGTTTTTATATCTGTCTAAAGTGGAAAAGCTGATATAAAACCTGACACAGAGACTAGCAGTGCCTGTTTTTATCTTCATGTATACTGAATTATTTCTGGCTTCTGCACCTTCCCTCCATGCTGTGCTTTGTTTTTAACCTTGTTTCTTCACACGTGGCTGCCTTATGTCAGGTGCAGCCAGTGTGCCCGACAGTCACAGGACTAATGAAGTTAGTGCTTGGGCTGCACTTGATCCGCAGAATATAATAGCATTAAGATATGTTCGGTATAAGGTGAGTTGCCACTGTAAGTCGGTTATGAGAAGAAATGTGATTAAGTGGGTGGGGAGCTCGCTGTGAAATTCTCCACACTGAAACTTCCTTTGGTTAGCTCAAAATTGGATTCATAATGGGCTGTTGACTAGATTTTGTCATGTTGTATTAATTTGTTGATACCTTCAATTTTGCACACCACTGACTGAACACCATTGATACATTAATACCTAAGATCAAACGCTTCAGATAAGGCAATAATAATGATAGGACTAAACTTTGCCCATTTTTGTGAGCTATCAGATGCAGAAAACACCCAGTGTACACAAATCTAGATACTACTTTTTAAAAAGGCCATAAATATCATGTCATCTGAGGTAGCTCCCCAGCACTACTCGCTTAAATTTGAGGTTGCCACTGTTTGCTAAACTAAGGTACGATGAAAGTCACCTCAATGTTAAAAAAAGGCATCTGAGCATCTACAGCACTTTCAATGCATTCTGAAATTTAGTTTCCGTTGATTGAAGACATAATAAGGTACTTTAAAACTTTTGAAAATTCCATTAGTGACAGTCTGGCTCTCTTGATGTCTAAATACAGTTAAAAAAACAACACAACTGACTCATGAATGCCTAAGTTGCAATATACTTGCTCAAGAGTTTAAGCATGGGAATTTCAAAAGTGCTTATGTGATTTGAAAGTTTAAGCCCTACTAAAAATCAGCAGGACAGATAGTCTTAAATGTCTACTGGCTTTTGAAAATTGAACTTCTTGCTCATAATTCAACCAGTATTCTTAAAAAAATTTAGTGTATCAAATCCTGAGGTATAACAGCCAGCAAATATATATGATTACAAAAAAAAAAAAAAAATCTAAATACTTTGCTACTCATTGTATTCCCATCCGTTCCTAACAGTGTTGGGTGAAATCCCCAAACTCCTTTTCTCTATGTTATTTGAACCACTAATATCAAGTCATTTAAATTTTTCCACAAGAATGATTCATCTTTCCAGGCTATGAGAATAAATAAGCAGTATATATAAATCTCTATTGCCTGAAAAAAAAGAATAAATTGATATCTTTCAGCACTGGTAATATATGTACTTTATATGTCTTTATGAAGGACTCTGCTCAGTGCCTATAGCTGTGAAATAGTTGTCTAATTCATGGAGCATCTCAGGATATGCAAATTAAAAGCAAGTTTTTGAGTGTTGCCTGTCCCTGTTTCTCTTGAAGGTGTGTTTGGTTGTTATGCTTATTTAGATGAGCCTCAAAAGAAGCAACTATTTTAGGTTTTGTGGTTTTCTTGCTGACTTGAGCATTAAAAAAGTTATTCAAGAACATCATCTCAAGTCAGATTTCTGCTGGTATGAATAAATGTTAACTTCCAAGGACCAACACAAAGCATTATGTATAACTTATGTCCTATTTTCAAATCTTATAGAAGGCTTTAGTGGTTTTGTGCATTTAATTTTAGCAGCTTGAAGCTTTTATTCAGAGCTTTGCAGGAAGCGGCTTTGTCACTTACATGGAAACTCATGCAGGAAAGGACCTCTTTAAAATTAAATTCATTTTATCCATCCAAGTTTCCCAAAGTACAACTTTATTTGTTTCTCTCACAACATAAAAACAAGTAACTAGTTTTCTAGGTAAATATCCCTTTATCATGGAGATTAAATAACTGGAGAAAAGATAATTTTGGGGTGATGTTGCAGTGGTTTAGCAACATACAGTGCTCTGGCACAACAGCTGAATAGAGGAGGTGACAAATACCATGCCAGAGAGGATTTTACCTTGAGAGACATGAACCAAAATTAATACAAGACAACAAGATGAATAGGCTGATGCAAACGAGTAGAGCCCTGGGATCTTTAACGACCTCATGTGATCAAGATCGTACACCAGATGATGTTGCCTGAAGCTTTATGGTTCATCAAACCATAAAATCACACTGGTAATTGATACAGCACCGACTCAGAAGTGGAATTGCCACCAACAGGTTCACCCATGCTGCTTCCTACAGCCTCAGGCTTTCTGGGAAGTAGTGCTGGTCTCATACAGTTTCTCTTGGATTGCAAGATGCGAGAGTGAAAAAAGGCATATTGTGTTTTCATCTCTAGTCCTGAAGGTAGCCCCAAAGAATTTACTGTTTTGCTTCACAGAGAAAGGAAAAGCTGTACCTCAAAGATTTTAGCCTCACTCGGTACTCCTGGGGGCTCTGAGTCCGCAACCAAATAGCGATAATTCAGCCTGACCGCTGCCTGCTTGCACTGCTGCAATAAGCTATTTCTTTCATCCCGAAACAAAGGGGAATAGAACTCTCGAGCCACAAAAACCTGCAATATTTTAAAACCTGATTTAAACGTGGTTTTGTTTTATTTCCAAATAGTCAGAAATGCTTCTAAAATTTAAAATAAAAACAACAACAAAAAAATAAACAAAAGATGTGCATCCTAAAAAAAAAACAAAAACAACCCACCATCCTTCCCCAAGCTTTCATATAACTTTGGCTTGGGCACTGGGATGCAATGCGTATTTCCACACACAACGCGTACACGATTCTAACATTTTCTAACCTCTGTAACACTGTCTTTGAAGACAAAACAAAAAGGCACAGAACTTATTATCTGTCTGCCAGTTTTTATTGCACTCATACATACCCTGCGTAGTACAGAAACACTGGAGCTGTACCGCCTGCAGGAAGCATGCTCATTAACCCCGTAGCTAGTTTTCTCATTTTTTCCATGTTCGTGTCTTTAAGTCTTGAGCAAAATCCATTATCTTTGTTTACTGACTACTGGCTCAGCTTGTGTTCTGCTGGCACTGTGGACAAGAATGAAGTAGTATGGTCTACATATTAATATTTGTGATATACATCAAAAGGCCCCAAAGGAAAGGAATTAAATGTGAGTTTGCGTTTAACTCCAGTATGCTCGCTGCAACAAGCACTTAGAGGTTCTGATAGTCCCAATTGTTGTTGACGTTTCCATAGAGTTGAGAAATCAAAAGGTGAAGTGCCAGGGTGTTTAATTTTGTTGGCTCAGGCAGGACTGGATTCCTGCAGACAGGGGGACCTTCTTGCATGTCTTTGGTCTTTCAGTCAGAGCGCCTTGCCTAGGAGTAAAAACTTGACTGCTGCTGAATCCTGCCTCTGTATTCTGCTTGGTAGAGAGTGTTATGATGGGAGAGACATGAAATCAATCAAAAAAGACTACATTCTGTATCCAATTCCTAACTCTGTCATTGGTATGTCGTGCAGCTTGCTTTGCCTCTGCATTCCTCTGCTCTGCCTGTCACATAGCTTAAAAAGGCATTTAACTCTGCCATAAAACACCTTGAGCTCTAAAGGACTGCGTGTTCTAACTTCCCTTATTTTGCCCTTACATTGAGCTGGAAAGACTTTAACTCAACCGCAGCACAAAGTCAAAATCTCTTGTTGTTCTCTGAGGGTACCAACGAGCACCAGGTTTGTCGTGTGTTTGTTCTGGCAGGCTGTGAGCAGGCCTGCTCTGATATTTGTCACACTGCAGTCAGAAGGAAACTTCAGCTTGTCAGCATTCCAGAATAGCACAAGGAAGTTCTGGAAGCTTTTCTGTAAAATGAAAAATCTAATTAATACTTAATTGAACATTATAGAGGGGATGATAAATTCTACCAGGGATGCAGCAGGTATTTGAAGCAGGTAGCAGGAGGAGCGCACGCTGCTGCAAGCTGTCCTGCAGCAAGCACATGACAGAAGGGGATTTTTCTGGACCTCCCAAATGTTTTTTGTTACCTTTGTTTCTGATTTGATGAACCTCTGTCATTGGCATTCTTGTTGTAGGTGAGCTTGTCAAATGCTAGAAGCCAAAGCCATGAAAGAGCTCTCAGTGCTGCTTGCTTATATAATGCCAAATACGCTTGCATGGTAAGAAAGCCTATTAAATATTTAAACCCTGTCCTTTCCTCAAAAGCAGAACAGCAGAGATGATTTTCCATGGAATTTAACATTAAACTCTGGCAATTTGTACAGCTGTGCATATAAATGGTTTGCACATCATCTCCAGAGGCTAAGGTCACCGTGCCTCATACATTTAAATACTGCAAGTTACATAGCAACAACCTTCCCATTTCTGTTTCCATGTTATTTATTGAAAGGAACTTAAAAATTGGGATGAAGTATCATCGGTTTTTTAGATGAATGAATGGAAGTTGATTGTAATATTTTTTCTTAATCGCTTAATTTTTGTCTCTTCATAGAACAAGAAGGATAATAACAGTCCATCAGCGATGGGGACTGGGTGTTATAAAGCTTTTTCAAGGAAAGAAATCAGAACAGACAACTGCTTGATTTCACTTAATGCAATTTGTTCCATGACTGATCTTCAGACCCCTGCTTCATTACCTTACACAAACTTAAACCTGTTTTCCAAGACGGAAAAGATTCTTATTTGCAATTAGAATTACCCAATTACACACCACTCATGAAAACACCATGCATATTTAGTTCCAACAGATGAAAGCTGACTTTTTAACTGCCAGAGATATATTTCTTCAAATAATAAACAGTTAGGAGTTAATATTGTGAAAGCATTCTGTACAAAAAAAATCACAAATAGTTCAGGATTGATTCTCACCCCCTGTACTTAAGTAACTCTGTAACGTTATTAATTTCAGTGCAAATTCTCAGGGGCAGCATTTCCTTGAGTGAAGGTCTGTTGAAAGATAAAGACAAGGTGGTTGGTTAACTCAGGACGAGAAGATCTGATGCTTTGCTGCTGACTGCTGCACTCTGCATCCTTTGTATGCTCCTAACACAATTAGCCTTCAAAGGATTGCACACTAATACCTGTGCCTTTTCCATTTTTGTCTACAATCTACCTTCAAATAGAGATTATATATTGAAAAGGACTTTTCTCCATTTTGTTACTTTCCTGCGTTCGTTTTGCGTGGAGCTAATATTTGCTTATTTCATTCTTGCACATTTTATATACTTATTTATCATTTGGATAGAAGTATGCTAATTGACTTGCTGGTAATTCAAATGCCTCCTGCTGTGGATGCATCAGACAGAATTGGTTGTTTTTGCTGGCTCTCCAACTTGTTAATTGAGGAGCTATTCAATTATAGGTAATATACTTTTATTGCTAATAAGATATTCTGGTATTAACAACATCCCCAATTCTGAAATTAAATTTACAAGAATTATAAGAAATTTAGAACTGCTTTAAAACTGCTCAGCAAAAAGGATTCAAAAATTAGCCTTACATATAAGTACTTGAATAAACAACCGCTTCAGAGAAATGAAAAGTAAATCAAGAAAATTCTGTTAGCTACCTTATTATTTGCTCTCACTTGTGATTGTTTTAACAGGGAAGTTTGTAAGAAGAACTTGCAGATATATCAGAATAAAAATGTTGTCCTTAATGCAGATTATCAAACAGAATATCTAAAGCGTAGTTAACATTGCTCTTTATTGTCTTGATTTGCCAAGATTAGATTATTTTTATGCATCAGTTCACGAGCTCATCTTGAGCTCTGATATTAGCTTACTTCATTTTTTGAAGAACATTTCTGGTAAATACCAGTTCTTTTATTATTAATTTGAAAAACCTGGAAGCCCAAACTGAGTCGTGGCACTATACATAAAGGTGATATGCAGCTTTCCTAGCCTGAAGAACAAGCAGTTTAAATAACAATGGCAAAAAAGTGGTGGCAGGAAAACAGTGTGGTTATTGGCACCTTAGATACAGGCACCTACAGTTACAGGTGCTGTACCCTAAATGTGAAGCCAGTCTCCATCCTCCCTCATTTGTTTCCTAATAGTCTTTGTCATTATTCTTTATTGCACTACTGACCCGTTGACTCTACTACTGCAGCTTATACAAACAACAGCATAACCAACCAAACAAAAACCCACGGAGCCTACGAACTTCATTTTCAATGATATTGATGTAAATCAGGAGTACAGCTGTTTAAGTCAACAGCATTATACTGCTGTGAGGTTCTTTGCTGATTCCTATGCATGCAATGTGTGCTGTTATGGTTAGGGGAAGAGGTCTGCAGGATTTCAGTGGTTTATGACAGGTTCAAGGTTTATGTTAAATAAGGCTGAAGTAAATTTACACAGTTACTGGAAGCCAAATCTTCAGCTAGCACAACTCAGTGTACCTTCACTGAATTTGGGTTGGCAGTGCTTACAGTGACGAGCTGGGGGAATTATCATCTTCATTGCAGCTGGCAGAGAAAAAAATCATGTTGTCTTTAGCTTCATAAACTTAATTGTTTTGTGATTTACTTGAGAAAACACGTGTTTTCTGCAGTCACATATACGGGTTAGTGTCATGTCTATGCATTTGTTTAGATGTGCATGTCTATGCACAAAAATTCACTTCTGGCTCCTACAAAAGGCGAATCTATTGGCTACCGTTTTCTTTTCTCATTAGACTTTGACGTAGGGAATGCATCTGAATTTTAATGCCCAGATGAATTCCCTGAAATACTCTCAGGTGCTTTACTATTCTGACCTTTCATCATTTTGTATTTTGATTGGGATGGCCATTCCACCCTGCTATGTGTCTCATTGGAGCTGTAAAACAGTGAAATGAGTAGAAGGACTATAGCAAGTCACAATACAGAATACTGAAAAGGTCATAGTAGCCCTATCTCCCATGCTATAGCTTGTGGGAGATACAACACTTGAAGTATTAGTGCATTTTTTTGTGATAAGACTTTGACAAAAAAGGAGAAATAGCACCTGTATTGTTCTGTGTCATGGTATAGTCAACCAGAATGTCACAGATGAGAAATGGTAAAGCTGTTCTCCACGTGTTTATGGGGGTTCTGATGCTTCTTAGAGGGTAAAAATTAGTAGCATCCCTCTTGTTAGCATCTGATTCCATTTCAGTGGTGGAAGAAAGAAAACTGGACTGTATTCTTTGAAATCTTAAATGAATAGCTGTCTTTTAGACAATAAAATCCATCCATAATGACATAGTTAAGTATCATCTGCAGTCTGGTTTTTGCCTCGTGGGATCTTATGAGTGAGTTTTTAATTTTCAGCAAAACCTTTGCAGTTCACCTTTAAATCGAATTTTCTCTTGAGCGCATCTAGTGAAGGAACCTCAGCACCTTCCCCCAGGAGAGCATTCCACTAACATAATGAACTCACCGTCTAGAGATCTCTTCTTACTGTTATAGCTTGTATGTTATATTCATACAAAACTTAATAATTGTTCCTTATTTATGAATACATTCAGTAGGATTTGAGCATATGATATCAACTAAGTATGGGTACAGTCAGCTTTAGGCTTATAAGTACTTACTCTTTGAAGATGAGAGGAGTTTGGGAATTTGTGTTGTGTGACTTCTAAGGACTTTGAGGAGCCATCACCTGATTTAGCGAAGGTAAGCAAGTGGACATATCTTGTCAGACCCTTAGAATGTAATTTGTTTCACTCAAAACTGACCTATGGTTCTCTATGGGAAAAACAAAAACAAAAACAAAAACAAAAACAAAAACAAAAACAAAAACACAGTTGTCTGTGTTCATCAGCAGATTCTGTCTCAGATTTGGCTTCCCTGGAAATTATTGATATGATGTGAGGGATGGAAATGAGGATGAGTCCAAAGAGTCTTCTATCCACAGCTTCCTTCATCCCTCCTAAAATAGGGAGTTCCTCTTCTCATAGTTCCACAAAATGGCTTCAGAAGTAGAGGCTTCAGGACTGAGTGTCAAATCAATACAGTTAAGCTCAGGCTTGCTTATTTCCATTTCCACCTAAGCCAGTTCGTGCTTCGGTTGATTTTAAATGCCAGTATTTTTATCTATTTGACTCTGTTCATTTTTCCCCCCAAAGGCAAAAGATGTTCACAGCAACAACAAAAGGAAAGAGAAGTATGAAAAGATTAGTTTGATCAAAGGAATATCATGTCACACCAGAAGATTGATTTTTCCTTTCCTCCTGGACTGCCATGCCACTTCTCTCTGTGCTGGCCGTAAGGCTGTTGTGGAGTTTGCTTCCTTGTCTCACCATGCCTTGCATGCATGTCTTTTGATTATGACTTGTCTCCTTTTAATATCACACAAACAAGGCTCTGTCATGTCCCTGGTGCTGTCTGTCTGACCTATTTGTTCTGTGATGGTGAGGATAGAGAGTGGTTCACTTATCACTTTCCTTGCAGGTAGGAGTCTCGGGACAGGACATTCAGTCAACCTCTCTGCTGACCTGTATTATTTAGAAAGAGCACGTATTGGAAAGAAAAATCTTAATATTTAAGGACAAACCAGTGCAAGGCTGAATGTCCTTTTTGTTTGTATCAGCGCTGAATCTTAACATATGATTAGCTCCTGCTGTGCTACAGTGCAGGCTGGGGTTTTGATGGACAGAGAGAATCATAAAGCAATAATATTTTAACACTTGTATCAAATCACCTTTTGTTTAATGGGAATAAGGGAACAATCCAATTTTAATAATTCTAGATCACTCTGCCTAAACAAAATGGGAGCTGGGGATGAGAGGCAGCGTTGGCTACAAGTGGGAAAACAGGTTTTAATCCTATAAATCACAAAAGGAAATTGCCAAGGCTATATCCCATACAATTAAGCCAATTTAAGTCTGACTATTAGGGGGAAAAGATTACTCATAAACTGTGGCATTTCAGTGTGGAGTTTTGTGGTAGTGTTGTATTCATGCACACAACTTCAGTCTTTGGAGGCCTCTCTTTCACTAATCTTGTATTCAGGGCTGCTGGAAGCAACTGTAGTTCCATGAAAGTTCAATGATTACTTTACACAAGGGATATCTTACTTCAATATTCTCATAGAGCCAACCTGCCTTGTATAATATCAGGAGATGAGCTATTATGGCCCCATTTCCATACCGCTTAGAAATAATACATTTCTGGGATGCTAAAATGAGGTAAGGTACCTCACAAGCTAGGTACAGAAGCTTGTTTTCCAATATATCATCAGATTTATTTCCCTTTCTTCAAGAATTATTAGGGGTTAAATCTTATGCTCACCAGCTGCTTGTCCAGCAGAAGCAGAAGGCTGGTGTGTTGCATTGGACTCTGGCCTTCAGGCCGAAATTCAGTGGTATCAGATGCTTCGGCATGTGCGTCTAGATGGTCCTGCAGATTTCTCATTCTGAATAAATTCAAAGATCCTAAGCCCAGAAGCTTATCACTTATGCTGTTCTTGTGTAAAATATAAACCAGTAACTATCATCTCAGGTCCCTGTCTATTATTCAGCAGCTTGTGGTAGGATTGTAATGGGTGCCTTAGAAACATAAACTTGATTTAAAGATCTCAAAATCGCACAATTTACCACTTATCTGTTCCCTTCATTACTTAATGTTGAAGTTGAATTTGTTTTTATTTTAATTGTAATGAGTTCAGGTTTTTTTGTTTATTTGATTTGTTTTGTTTACACTTTTGTCTGCTGTCAAAGTCTTTAGCAAGTTGTGGATTGAGGCAACAACTAAGCAGAGTATTAAATGTTCTGCAGGTGACAGTGAATATAAGCTGATCAAAGGTAGGTTCATGGTCCTAAGTTCTCCTTCTGGAAGGCTGTTGCTTCCAAATTTGTGGGTGTGGCTCCTGCAATCACCTCACGCGCTTGGGCACACCACACACCTCGTGCTGACCCTAGCCTTGTGTTGGCTGATGGCTCGAAAATCGGCAAGTGAAGTGTCCAAGCTGCAGTTGCAGAGGCTCTGAGACAAAAGGCGTGGATAATTGAGCAGCTAGACGAGATCTGGTGGAACAGGGTGAGTAAGGGAAGCGAAAGGCCCGGCTGCTGGCCTGCAGGCCCTTAGGCCTGGTAGGTGAGGGCCTGGAGCGGAGGCTGGGAGTAGTGGGGAGCCTGGGCCTGGAGGCACTGCAAGGGATCTGGGGGTGTCCTGGAAAGGAATTGGGGCAGATCTCTTGAGTGTGTTGTTGTGGTTATTAAAGCAAGGCTGGCCAACGTGGTACTGAGAGACCTTTGTTATTTGTTTTCTCCTCTTCCAGTTAGCTGCCATAACCAGGAGCTGGATTTACATGATCTGAGTAGTCTTTCTCCCTGAAAGCTTTTCTGAGGGGGGAAAAAAAAAAGTTGCAGCTATTTGTGAGCTGCCTTTGCAATATGCTCCACAGCTTGAACACTTCAAGCACAACAGATGAATTTTCAATCTCTAAAAGCAAACATTTTATATAGCAATAGGGCTTGCATTATCAAAGTGGTAATACAGTACAGGTGGGGATTTTGTTTTGTTTTGTTTGGGTGGCTGGATAACAAACAGGCATTCTTATTTAAAAAAGAGAGAAAAAAAAAAAAGAGGAAGAATAAATTGTATAGGTGATTTTTACAGATTGATTTTATCAGCCCTCCACTGGAGCTTTGATAGCTCTCTGAGTGGCTGCGCTATAGGGAACACCGCAAAGAGATTGAGTAGCAACAGTTTGGTTTCCTGGAGCAATCAAGTGAAAGCTCTGAGTGACCTGATATTAAAAAATGGAAAGAAAAAAAAAAAACAACTCACAACAACTCAATAGATGCAAACATGAAAGCGTTTGTTAAATTGTTGTTGCAAGGATTAGAAAAGTTCAAAGAATACGTTTTTTAAATTGCACTCTTTTGTTGTTTTGTCATGATAAGCTACGAAGACTAAAATGAAACAGCAGATACAGACTCTTTTGTGATGCAGATGGTGTAATCTGGGACTAAATATGAGAAACAGTGCTTGTTAAAAGAGCTTTTTGCTGCTTCGCTGCAGTCTATTCTGAAAAAAATATTATGCGTAACAATGTTTCATACACCCCTATGAAACTTTATAAGTGTTTTACAATGCATGAGAAGCGTTGTTATCTGTGTAGTGATGATGGCAAAGCTCAGAAACAGATCCTGAAACTGCCTGATACCATCTTTTTTCACCTCTTAAGATCAAGTGCAGCTGTTAGGATCTCTTGTGAAGTGACATTAGTCTGGTCCAAAGATGCCAGCCTCTGTAATAAACTGGGGAAGTGTCAGATAAAAACCTTGGTCAATTCTCCCTGCTAATCGGTATAGAATTTATCTTATTTCATCGATCATGGTCATTACTCTTGCATGACTTCTGTACTTATTTTTTGCTTCAATCCACAAAGATGATGAACCCATTTCAGGAATGCACTAAACTCATTCCATATAAGCACTGTGAAGCTTAATGCAGATATTTTGTCTGTTTGAGCAGCTTGTGTCACCTGATTCTGGCACAGTGTCTCTTAAACTTAAATGTATCGGCCATTACTTAAAAGTGTTTTAAGTTAGATCAATGTAAATTTACTTTCCTAACTGCAAGGTTGAGGTCCAGGTAGTAGGACTTAAGAAGTAAAACTGTATATTAGGCTGCATAAGCACCAAGTGACACTGCCAGGAAAGCAGTTAGCACTGGTGTGAATGCTGGATTTGGTGGAAGTTCTCAGCTAAGGCTGTCTAACATTGTTTAGTGATGATAGGTTTCTAATTCAATTCAAAATAAATCCCTTTGCTGGGCTTAGAAATTCATGAAGGCATATGTGCCCTCTCAGGGTCTCTGTCCTGATGGAGACTAGTGATTCCGTTCAGAATTTCGTGTTCTGACTGATTTAGAGATGATTCAGAGTCAGTTCAGATAAATGTCATGCCAAGTGATTCTGAGAGGAAGAACTCCGAACACTAATGCATGTTCACATGTCGTCTTGCCTATAGCAAAATCATCTGTCCTTTTTTCCTTTCGACTTCCTGCCTCTTAATGTGACGATAAAGCTAAAAAAGCTTTCAGCAAAATTTTAGCTGAAACAAACGCATGAAATGTTTCAGGTTTGAAGAAATTTGTTTCACTGCTACTTGAACCATTAGGGCTCCCAGCACTGTAGGGCTCAGAGCCTCCCAGTGTTGGGATCTGAACATATGAACAGCAGAGAGATAGTCCGCCTTTCAAAGGACTGATAGCCTAAAGTGGACCCCAGGGGAAAACCAAATGCAGGTAGGAAGCATAATAACTGGTAATGTGTTCATAAGATTATGCCATAAATGAATTGGCAGAATTAACGTATTTTCTAATGAGGTTTCGGAAGCTGATATTTACTGTGGGATACATGCACCTGATTGGTACCAAGGTATGGATTGCAATATTAGTAGCTTCGAAGCGGCATTTCAGGCTACGAATTTCAAGTGAGGAACGAGTCAACAGTCCCCTGGAGGGTGTTTATTGTTATGCTGGCTGCCTGAACAATTAGCTTCTCTTTAGAAGGCAGTCTACCAAAGCTTGTACTATTTGTTTATCACGGTGAAGAGCAGCATTCATCAGCATCATTGAAATGAACATTAGAGTCTTAAAGAGCATCTTGCTGTTCTTTATTTTAAGTTAACATAGAATTATTGAAAATTACGCTTTAAAATACATTTTTTAAGGATAAAGCTCTTTTATATCCAATTATAAATAACAACCAATATTCCATAGAGCCCTTGATAACAGCTCCTGTTAGGCCTGAGGAGCAGTCAAGCAAAAAGTACATTGTAATAAGGTCACAAATGCTGTAAATTACTGGGTTCTCATCCTTGCATACATCTCGCAGTGGGCCAAGAGGGTTTCACTTCATTAAATGTGAGAAGTCACAACTCATACTAAATCACGCCACAGCATCTGAATCATTAAATAGAGAACATAAGAAATTGCACCACACGGAGATGTTTCTCCTTTCTTCTTAACCTCTTATTTTCTACCAGCATGTTTTCCCCTGACTCGTATGAGGATTTCAAAGTTACAGCCTGAGTTTACGGGAAGATGGGTAAACATCTCTTGCCTGGACATAACATATCCAGGCACATCTTGCCTGGATAACACGCTGGAAGGAAGTGGCTGAAGAAATCTTTGTGACAGGGTGCAGGGCTCTGCTGTCTGCGAAGGCTTAGCAAGCCTGCTCTGACCGTGTGAATCTAGGCAGAAATCTAAGGGGACCAAAAGGGATGTGGCATTGCTTAAATTGTTTTGCTTCCTGCTCTAGCTGCAGGAGTGTTACGAGCTTATGGTTTCCATCTGTGTTGTCTTTGTTCTAAGAAATTGTTCTGTAGGTGACTATAACTCAAAGTACACATTCCTTTGCTAGTAAACCACCCACCAACTTCTATTTTGGATCTGTTTTACATTCTGTGTGTCTCCACGTGGCCACTGTGCTTTGCCATCCATCATCTTAATCTGCACTTCAGCTTTCTGTACGCACTGGCCCAGGACTCCTGCTCAGAGCTGTAAGCCCATACTGTGCCACACATCTCCCCACTGAGAGCGACAGCCCATAAATATTAGCTGAAGATCTATTAGGCCATTGCCAGGGTTCACTGTCCTAAGGCTGTACAAGATTTTTCTCAGGCCTGATCCTCTTTAAAAGCTCGGCTCAGACCTAGTTCCCTTTCATGTCCCGTCTACAGGCATTATCTTCTGGCTATGGCTGGATATGGGATGCTTCTTGATCTTACCCCGTCTGGTATTTCTTCTAACCCAAATGCATTCTGTGTTTCCTATAAAGGGAAAACTACTATCAGCAGTGTCTCTTCGACCCACTTCTGCCCCGGATAATTCATTTGGGATAGTTAGAGGGCTGACCATTAAACTTCATTGTATAGAAGAAGGTAAATAAGATGATTTTTTTTTTAATTTTATTTAAAATACTCCAGGTTAATACCCCCTTTTTATTGTTGCTAGTGTATTTTTCTTCTTCTTGCTCTGCATTTCACGTTAATCTTATATTAGTCTACCTTACTCTCACAGCTTCTCACTGGTGCTGGCAGCAGCAGAACGAAGCTGAAGTCTTTGAAGCAGCCACGTGTTAGCAGCAGCTGGGGAGGCAGCCTGCCTGAGCGGGTGAGAAGCACAGGAGTTCACTTCCTACATATACCCCTAAATCTACTTTTGGCCACAGGCAAATGCCCTCGCTTCCTAGGGCTTTTGTCTTTGCCTTTTATCTATTGTCTATTTGCATTTGCAGCTTTTGGGGTAGGGAAGAACCCTTATTATGTGTTCGTACAGCTTTTCCCAGGATAAAAACCTCAGCAAAGTTCAGGCTCCCGTGTGCTGCCGGAATATAAATAGCAAATGTTTAAATCTCAAGGTGCCAAACCTCTTGAGTACCCATTATCTTGAATGAGATTAGCGAGGGCCCAGCAGAGGGGAGGTGCATGGCCTGTGCTGCTTGAGAGGATTCAGCTTCGATGATGCTCCCTAAACTGTGGTCTTGCGGCTGGGATTTAGAACCCAGCAGCAATGCTGCTTTGGCAGGAGAGCCATTCCCTTCCATCATATTTGGAAAGCTCGGTCTGTTGCAGCCTTCAAAATTAAATTAAAGGCTCCTGCCTGCTGCAGCATTCAACTTGTGAATATTTATAGGGGATTCTGTAAGACTTCCAGAGGCCTCCAGCTGACAGTGCTGTGGTGTGGCTCTGACCCCAGTCCCACCTTGGTATCTTTTCCTTGAACTTGATTACCACTGTATGGTTTCACATCCTGCTCTAATGAAGTTTTCAGATCTTTGTACACAGGTGAAGTGTAAAATCAGGTTCTTTATTGACCATTGCAGTGGCCATAAGCACAGAAACCCTACCCGGTCTTTGTAGTCATTGATACTGTGGTTATTTCTACCCCGGTGGTACCTGCACATGTGCAACAGGACCAGAACTCTGGTGACAGGAGTATGTGCATTCAGTGAAAGCATCCCAATCACTAAAACATTGCAGAATGGTTGAGAGGAAGGCCTCTCAGGAGGGGAAACTGAGGCATAACTGCCCTTTATTTCAGTGTGTTGCTTTGGGGACAAATCCTATCCCACGCTGTCAGTGAATTTGTATCATATCTGCGAGGTGGAGTGGGAGACTGGACATGCAGATTTAACATCTTTTGATAAAACAGGTCCATTTGTTTTTAAAGCCAGAAAGTACCTTCTAACGAAGAACCTAGAGGACTTCTCTAAATCAGTTCCTGCTTTACTTACAGGATCTGTGCTCAAAATTTACAAGTAGTACTGGAATAGTGTGCCACAGATTAGATATCTGCATTTAAAAAAAAAGGAGTGGAAGCATCTTTTTCATCTGAATTTATGTAACCTCAGTATTCAGCTTTTATGGCTTCTTGTGTCTTTGTCAGCTGCTATCATATTTCTGTGCTCCCTCTTGGTACTTCACGATTGCTATCGAGCCATCCCTTAACAGCTTTGTAAGGAGCTAAACCTTCTCTTTGATGAGCTCAAACTTTAAAGAAAATAGAAGAGCGTATTTTGGTCAAAAGATTCTGAAAATCACTGTAACTTATTTGTTGTTGTTTTAATAATCAGTTATTTTCATCAGTTATTTTGAATTCTGTTCCCATTCAGAGGAGAATGCAAAGAAGACGAGAGAAAAACATGCCACTATTAGAAATCCAAACTTTGATTTTAGCTCATAAATCATGTGCAGTTGGAACAGAGAAACCAGAGAACGCTAGGTAATAGGATTCATCAAGTTTTGCTGACTTTAATAATAAAAGCTGCCACCCCAAAGAAATAAAGTACATTCAGCATGCAAAGGGAATAAAAATATGAACTCATCTTGGCTAATGGCGCTGAGAAGTAATATAAAGATATGCAGAGATTACTTTGAACCTTAAAGAGGGATGCATCCAATTTGCATAAAATGTTAATCGTAATTTTAGGGGTAAGAAATTTACTTGGAAACGTAGGGGTTGTTACGGGGAATTGTTAAAGCGGAGTCTGTCCCTGAATGTTTTCTTCGGAGTCCCATTAAATGTGCGTGGTGACACCTTTGTGCTTTGGTTCTGCCGAGCTTAGCTTATGTGTACATCACCAAACCCCACCAAAGCTCCCTTTTTGGGTGGAATTGTATTCCGTTAAGGTAGGAAAAAATGTGCAGGGATAGAAGGAGGTGTGGAGAAATGTGTAGAAGAAAGAATTATAAATATTGTGATTTGCTAAACCTCTGAAACAATCCATATAATGAAAGGTCTCTGCAGTGTTTGTTCCAGTTTGTTGAGGAGTTATTCCACAATTCCACCGTGCTTTACATGCAGGACATTACTCACTTTCACAGTATTTAGTTTACTTCTGATTGCGGATCTCATCAGTAAAGGCAAAAAGGGCCATCACTAGTCATTAGAGTCCATCAAGATTTCACATGATCTTTTAAATAATAGATGGCTATCTGCAAGCTTTTTAAATTGGCTTGTAGTCAAATCTGTACATGTTAGGTTTCCATCTGTCTGCAAAGTGTGACTTCAAGCTTAGATTGTGATTTTTTATTTTCTTTTTTTAAAAATTCCCACCTGGGTATGTGTGCCCAGGTGAGAATTAAAAATTAAATTAAAAATTAAAAATGCCCAGTATGTGTTACAACCACTGAAAAGGACTGCCCTGAATCTGCTCCCTGGCAATCAGCCTGGTTAATAAAAGAAAATAAAACTGAAGTCTTCTTCCAGCACGGATTTCAGTCTCTTCCTCAGCTCCTGGGGCGGTGGGTGCTCTGAAGGCAGCTGTCCCCGTTTCTACACAGTGCCTGGAGCTCTGCCCAGGCGGCAGCACACATGACACAGTGCATATGGCATCAGACAGCCTCTGCCCCAAACCCTTTGTGATTGAAGTGGACACCACAAACAGCAGGAATGCGGCGTTATCATCGCTCTGACCTCAGTGAGCTGGAAAATGAGGAGCAGGGAGACTGAGCCAGTTCCCAGGGACCTCGCAGGGAGTCTGTGGTGGATTCCAGTACAGTGCCATACGCATGCATCCAGCTCCAGCCCTTTGGATTTCTCCTCTTTACCTGCAAGGGAGGTAAAGGTTTGTCCCCAGGCAGGCGCCTTCCCCTTCAGCAGGGTGCCAGCGGTCCCAGCAGGGCCTCGGGAGAATCCCTCTGGGGAAAGCAAGGCTGGGATTTAACCTTGGGCTTACCCAGCAATAAGAACTGAGATTGCACCCAATTTCTGTCGCCAAATTCCCTCTGATTTCCTCAGACAGAACAATTGCACACACAAAATTAAAATGAGGGAGGCAGCGCAATGTGCAATTCGGATGTGCTCTGCGAGGCAGGCTGTTTATTCCGACCCATCCCAAAGATTCATTTGTGACACCTCTTTAAAGTTATTGTTTCATTGCGTCTTCCATCTTTCTGCTTTCCCCACCAAATGGGTGCTTATTTGTTAATTACCCCTTCTCTTGGCTCGCCACGTAGGTCTGGTTGTTACTGTTATTAATGCTTTTATGGTAGTTTACGAGAGAAATCTCCTCCCGCCTCCCCTCGCAAAAACAAACACGCATTTTATCAACAGAGCTAACATGATTGCAGCTCTGCTGCTATGTTTTATTTATTTCCGTATCGGTTTGATTCCATTGCAGTTTCTCATTTTTGCCTGATGTATTATTCATGATTTATACAATATTGGAGCTTGTGTAGGACACCCTCATTTTATTAGCTGTGCAATAATTTTCCGAGGTATATAAAAATACGACACAGTAGGCTCTTCCTTTCCACATTTCCTTGTGTGTGCTGTTTGCAGGGAAGCAATGGCTGTGATACGTGGTTAAAACAATTACCACTTCTGCTTTCAACACCTCAGTGACTGAGATGGAATATAGCAGCAGGTAAAATGGTGCTTCCTTTCCGTGCTTTGTGATGCGATAGCTGTTACTATCAATGTTCCTTCTGTTCTAGAAATGCATACACACCTTTGCCACGACAGGAATACCGTGGTGTCTGCTTTGGTTCATGCACGGGGCCCTTTTGGTTCAAGCTAACGGGTCAGCCTAAAGAACCACAGTTACATCAATTGCAGAGTTGTGGAAAAAAAAAAGGGTGAGTTTAAGGAGTTAAATTTTCCTGAGTGCTTTAAAACCAAATGCTGAAACACCAACTCAGAAAGTGAAATATCTGCAACTCCAAGCCTGTTTGGAAAATGTTTCCTGCCTGATTTGCTCAGACACGTGGGCACCTGAAGTTGGGAGGGGAAGCAAACCCAGTCGGTTCATTCGTAACTGCAGAAAGCTGTTCCCTATCTACAACAATTAAACCAGGCTGTCTTTGAGCTCCATTTAAGGCCTTTATGTTCCCAGGAGCTCTGGGTATGGCTACCCTTCACCTGGAGAAGGCGAGGTACTGTGCCAAGAGGTGAGGGGATGAGTCCTAGCTTATTGCTCGCTGTTGTGGTTAGTATCTCTGTTCTGTATTCTGCTGTCATTCCATGGTTTCTTGCATCACTGAGATTCAATATACTTTTCCTACTGTATTATTTTTAATTTCTTTGGAACGTAGAAGACTAAAATGTGCTCTAAATTTTTAATTCCTTTTTATAATTGCTTAAGAGCTGATTTTTCCTGTCTTCCATATCCCTGAGAAAGTCCAAGTAGGCTTTGCTGCACTGCTGTACTTTTTAGCCCCACATTTCACTGAGCAAAGCAGCGACCTTGCTGTGCTCCTGTGGCTGGGTGGGCAGGGAGAGCGGCTGAACTGGCACAAGCACCTGGTTGTTGAAACGAGAGCAGTGGTGGGTAGCCAGGTACATGGGGTGACTTCAGGGGATTATTCTCATTTTCAATTATTTGGACTTTTAATAAGACTTTTTGGTGGTGTTGATACCTATTGCTTTATGACTAACATGCAACTATTCTCTCTCATATGTAAGAGCAGTCTTAATGTTCTGCTTTAATTATTAATATTTTTTCTATATGTATCACGCTTATGTAATATGTGAGTTGTTACAGCTTTTGCATTCTCATGCAGACACATCACAGCTAATTTTTTCCTCTCTCCTTCCCACTTCCAGTTCTTTCCAGTCACCATGAAAGACATCAGGGAAAGCCAATATATCACCCTAAACTGGTGCTTTTTAAGCTTTTCTGTGTGCTGACCCTTTTACCGGGAGAGGATCCCCTCCCAGCAGGCGGTAGCTGCCACTGTGTCAACTCTCCCAGCCGAGTTCTAGATCCCAGAACAATTTCTCCTGCTCCCATTACTGGTGAATATATTAGATCTAAATGGTTCTGTCATCACGTTCCCCAGATGATAACATTTTCCCACCTTACAGTCAGTATAAAACTTTATGATATTATTGACTTGAGCACATCTCAGCCAGGCCTTGGAGTTATTGATTTAATGACTCTCTTCTTCTCCTTCCCCTCTTTATTCTGTTCCACTGTTAATTCTCACTTTATTAGAACTGCTGGTGCTCCAAGCCTTTTATTGCATTAGTATGAACTTATTTCTGAGTATGAAACCATAAATTACCCGCTGACCGTTCCCGTATTGAATGGGAAGGTAATAAATACAAGGAAATTCAAAGAAGTTAAACTCAGATCTATTTGCCCTCTGTCTCCTGAGTCAACTCCTCTCCTTGAACAACTGTGCTAGACCATGAAAAAGATATAAATGTCACCCAGCGTCTTAATGCCTGTTAGCAGGCGGTGGAGGTGCTCAGGAGGGGAACACCTCTGTGGCTGGAGTGGCAGAGAGGGCGTTATTTTAAAGCACCACCTTAGGGCAGATACCTTGCAAGGGTGGGCACTGGTTTCATTTAGTTCCCCACAGACACAAACCAGTCTTCCCCATCTTCTGATGGGGAAAGTTGCTGGCAGCACAGGCTGGGTAAAATTCTCACCACTGAAAAAATGAGCAAGGCAAAGAAACCCTCTGTAATTCCAGACAGAAAACATGCGGTAGGAGATTCTTTTGAGTTAGTCGAGCAGCTCACAGGATATTTGGTATATGTGTGTTGTCTAGCATCGTCCCTGGGGGATGAATGTTTAAGAAATAATGGATGCCCAGTTACTACTGGTCATGCTCTGCTTGTACTCTCTTAGGTCTGGGGAACCGAGAGAGGGTCTGATGGGATTCCATTGGCTGTAAACACGATGCATGGTCTCACAGAATACATTATTTTTTTCTGTATGACGTTGAGGGTCACAGTCATCAATTTAGTATACTTTCTGTCATGCCCTCTGCCATTAAGATAAATTAGTTTGTGTGTGTGTCTGAGGAGTTGGAGGTCAGGAATTACACCAAAGGATTTGTTTTCTTCATTACATGTGTGTGGAATACGTGCTAGATCCAAGCCACGGCCACCCCTGTGCTAACATCTTCTTGGAGCACAGCAAAGCGGGGCTGCTAGGGAGCTGGACACAAGGGTATGAGACAAGGATAGTTTGGGAGGGCGTGAGGAGAGGTGATTTAAATAAAAATGTTTTGACTCGCTCTGGTCAGTGTTAACCCAGTGTAGCACTGCAGATTTCACTTCAGATTTATGACAACATTGGAAGAAACTCAGTCCCTGCAACATCTCCTGCTTCTCTCTGCATCATTCAGTATCCAGGTTCAAACTTTTGGGTTGAGTTTAAGCAATTTCCTGAACCTCTGGTGAAGCACACAGGGCTGTGATTAGACGGACTGCAGGAATTCAAGCTGTGAAAGAAGTGATACATGCTGCGATACCTTCCTGCTGGTGCTTAGCGCTGAATTCTCCTGCCTCTGCGGAGGAGTTTGTGCTGAGAACTTGGTGGGCTTTGAGCTGTTTACTCAGGCTGTTTAGAGTGTGTGATTGCTCACCTATGTCACATGTTTCTGCATTTCCACTGTGTGCTTGGCTGGCTGAAATTTTAATGAATAACAGATTACAAACTGCAAATAATGAAAAGTGAATACTCCTGTCTGCACTAAGATCCTATTTCTCCTGTGTAAATACATACATTATGGAGTCCCATATCCCAGCATTTGTCCAAATGACAGCTCGTTCACGGGAACTGAATTATCTCTACAGCACAGGGGAAGCTCTGTGTTTGCTAACATCGAGTTTCTTGTGTAGAACTTTGTCGTGAGTTTTCTTAAAGTAGGCAAATACTTCCTGGGGGAAAAAAAAAGCCACAGGTTGGTTTTCATTTCTCTCGTTGTGCTACATGGGTCTGACCCTGCTGATGCTGGAGCTCTGAACTGCAGCTGGAGGAGGTTGTGGTGGCTCCGTGCCCTCTCCTCTCTGAGATTTTCTTCTTTTTTTGCCTTGCTTTGAGTACGTCTGTACTGCCTGAAAACGCAGGAGGTGGCACCTGTGGTTCGCCATCAAGCTTTCAGTCCCATGCTTTTTTGTTCAGTGGGGTTGTACTCACTTAAACATGTGTAAGAGAGAAAAGCTGTAGGAATAATGGGCAGAATACAAAAAGAGCTGTTCCTCCTGCAAAAAGAAGTCATTTGTTTCTCTGACCATAACCCCGATGTAAATGGTTAATGTATACTCATGGTAACATATGCACAAGTATTTCTTTTTCATTAGAACTTTAATAAGTGTCCATGCATGGCAAAAACCGAGAAGGTCAGGCGTGAATGTTTCCAAAGGGGAACTGGAGCGAGCTGCAGGTTTGTTCATTGCCGTGCATGGGGCTGGCACAGACGGGAGCCTAATGCAAGCTGATCTGCTGTATTGAACCACCACCCCTGCGCTCTGCGTGTGCACAGCCGCCGTCTCCTTGGGTAAGGCTATTACAGGAGAAAGAGCAGAAATTCCGAAGGTTGCAGGGAATAATAATTTCGAGACAGTGGAAGGAAATGAGTGAGCTGTAGGAGGTCCTCTGAATCATTAGCTGAGGTCACTGCTCCCTCCCCTCGCGCCGTCGGTTCCCTGCAATAAGGCAGGTGCGGTGGGGGAGCTCTGCTCTGAGACAATCGAGTGAAAACAACTTCCACTCTAGCGAGTATTTAAGCTCAGCTGGAATAAGATGAAGTCACAAATATCAGAGCAGAGAAGTAGAAAGAATTGTAGAGTAAAATGGGCTGTGTATTAAGGAGATTTCAGCGTGAGAGGGGACCGGGTCAGTAATTGCCTACCGGTCCCACTCTGACTAATTCTGTTGCTCAGACACGCTATGAGGTATGTAACTTTTTGACCCTGTTCTTAACTTTGGCCATGTGAAGGCACAGAGAAGCACTAAAGCATTAAAAAAGATTTATTTATACCCTTGTGTAAATCCAATGTAAACATCAGTGAAGGAGATGGCCCCGTTCTATGTCAGCTTTAACAGCAGCAGGATGTGAAGCAGCTCCTCTGCCTTTGCAGTCACACAGCCTGGAGACAAAAGGACAGACCCCACCGTAACGGTTTTGTCAATGCAGTGATGTGAAACACAAGCATGAGAGCACATCAGTGTGCTGGCCTCTGTGATTCTCACCTTTCCTAGCCATGCTGTTGGCTGCATCCATCCTCTGTTGGGATGGGAAACAGGACTGAGCTCAGGGCAAGTGCCGCTGGGTGGATGGGCAGCACATGGGCCCCCTGGGTTTTGTCAAGCCTGAACAGAAACGTGAATTTATGCTTGGACACCACATGAACTTGCTGTCTTCCCATCCAGAAAGGTGTGTAGGCCTGATAATTTGAAGGAGGAACACAGCAAACTTGGTGGAGCCCAGGCCATGAGCCACAGTTAGCTGAGCACCTACACTTAGTCTGCATCTGGTTTCTACCAGGCAGTCTGGGGAGCGGTTGTCTCAGCTTTAAGGGAGTTTCTTCTTAATAACCATCGTGGTTTTGTAGGCACGTGTATTTTTAGCCTGTTTCTGTGATTCATGGTATTATTTTTTGAAAAAAACATAGTGCGAACAGCTTAAACTTGGTCTGTGGCAGGTTTATAGATTGGTAGGATGTAGATTTTCTTTCTTTAGCAAGGAAGACTTGGTCAGATTTGTCTGTATCAGCAGCATCGGTGCTTTATATGAAAATGCAAATGCCTAAAATAAAACAAGGAGCACAATTTACATGCAGATGACTGAGGGATTAGAAATCCCTCTGACCTGCAGCATCATCTGGAATCTCCACCGGTTTGTGAACAGGCTGTTTAAATTATGAATGTCTTGAATAATGAATCACTGTACATGTAAATGAGCTATTGGTATAACACTTCTGAATAAGTCTGTTTCAGGCACATTTCAATGATTGTTTGGCCATTAACTTTAGTAAATAGAAGAATGTGGAAGGAAAAGAAAAAGGGATATATAATTTCCTTATTATTTAGCTTTGTTTTAAATGAAACCCTTGGAAAGATGTATATCATTTTAATTTTTGTTCCAGAGGCTTTTATGTAAATTAATAGCATTGGAGAATTGGCAAGAACATTTATTCAATTTGGAACAGCCATGATTATAAGCTTTACATTAATATAACAACAATTTAACAGTGGCTGATAGATGGGACACAACCATGTAATTATCAAAAGTGAGCCACTTTCTTGATCTCTAATTAGTTCTATAAGCAAATATAGTTTTGCTGGAACTAATTGCTGTATTATGGCTGGCAGTGAGGTGAGTGCTGAACTTGAGTTCAGGTACCAAGCGTGGAGTGTTGCACATCCAAAGATTTTTCTATTTTCTGATTTAATCAGATGTATAATTCAATTATACGTGTTGGGCAAAAGCAAGCATTTGTGCATGTAGGAATAACCTTCTCCTTGCTGCAGTCTCCTCTGCTTTATTAATAGCCAGCAACGACCCTGTCTGGGAACCCAGGTCTAAGGAACCGCCGTTACAGCGAGAACTGTGAGCAGGTAGTTTTACACCTGCTTAGCAGTAACAAAGGGAATTATGACCTGGATGGGATGCAATAATTTTTTTTTTCTTCTCTCTGCATTTGGAGAGATGAAATCTTAACTTGACCAACCGCCTCCTTGTCCAGTACTCTGTTGGAGGGGACCCTTCCTGGGGCTGCTCTTGGTCATCGCACAGCTTCCTCTTGTTCATGGCATCTCATTTGCTTGGTAGGTCTTTAGCCACGGAGCTCAGTTTGCTTTTAAACATCCATTTTCATCGTGACTCATTATTTAATGAAGCTAAAAATGGAAGTCAGAGCACTTGTTTCAATTATTCATGGAAAGGCAGAATAATAATTCTATTTTTAATAGCGCTGTAGTGACACATCTCTTGCACATGTCTAAGTGTGGTTTTCTGTCACAAGGCCTCAAAACCACAGCAAATGGGACCTGTGCTCGTGTGCTGGAGAACTCTGGTTTTTCAAGGTCTGTTTATGTTTTGTCACTGCACTATAAATCGTATTTTTCAGCTTTTATTGCCTGTATCCTCTTCGGAAATACTTTCTCTCATTAGAGTAAACCAATTACCAAGTGCCAGTGCTTTGTTCCAGCTCAATCTGAGCAATTGTCCTAGTACTAATTGCTTAAGGGCAACTACCACGATCTATCAAGATCATAGCTTGGCAATGCTAATGCATTTAGTGGGGAGATTATTGAATTTCTTAAACATTTGGCCCAATGCAGCTTCTAACAAATGCATTTTGTGAATATGACAGTCCTGCAGAGTGAATTACAGACTCGTTACTTGGGCCTCTTGAATAGAAACCCTGATTCTTGTCAAGGCCATTAGCTCCTTTGCAAAACAAGGGCTGGCGTTTCATTAAGTAGCTCTGCACATATCGCAGGCTCCAGCGTACAGCCCAGTCACTCTCTATCTCTATGATAATTCCTCATGGAGCCTGAGCTCTTTCTGCCCACAGATGCTCCTTTATGTGAGGTGGGAGTGAGCTTTGCAGGACAGGTGCTTCTGCCAGGTGCAGCACCACTTCTCAGGTCAGCAGACAGATGGACGGAGCAGCAGGGTTATTTATTCCTTTCCTATGGAGGAAACACCAATGATGGGATGGAGGTCCACAGGGGGTGTATCATTTTCCTGTGCTTCTGTATTTGTGGGAAGGGGATTCTCTTGTTTACGCCTGGTTCCATGAGCTGCACATCAAGAGGGGATGTTCTCTAGTGGAACTGAAAGAAAAATACATTACCCTCAGTTTTGTGTTGTGCTGTGCCATGTCAGAGTAGAGGAACTTTGTTTTTCTTTGTGCTGAGGAGAATGAACTGGGAGTTTGTATCTTTGTTTATTTGATGCTGTTTGTGCAGTGGGGACCATGTAATTACGAGTGCATGAAAGGAATCTAAACAATGCGAATAGGGAAGCTTTGAACATGAAAATGAAGTGGAACTCTTAGATCTGATTGCTCTGCTCTATTGTAATCCCATCTTTAATTTCACTCACGTTAGTGATTCCGAAAAGAATCATTGAATTTCCGTCTCTGCTGTTTCCACTCTCCTTGGTACAAAGCTTTACTGTCGCTCTTTCTAAAAAGTGCAGTGTGGCATCCACCCTGGTGACGAAGCCACCCGAGGACTGAAGGCTGTGGGATGAACGGGGGGGCTGATCTTCCTGATCTTCACACCTAAAGCAGGGGCAGAACTTGAGCTGACTTCTTCAGCAAGCGGTCGTGCCCTGAGAAAAGAAACAGATTTCATTTCCAGACTTCCAAACGCTTGTTTTATAAACCACAGGAAAAAAAAAAAACACTCAAGGAATTATGAATAATGCCCCCTCCCAGCATCTTTGTCACACGTCTTAGAGGTTGGTAGCGCTGCCTTTGTTGTTGTCAGCAGGGTGTCAGGCTGTTGAGCTATCGCTTCTCCAAACAACCCCTTCCCCTTCCTTGCCGATATTTCTTTTCAAAAGATGGGATTATGAAGCAGAACAGTGGATCGAAAGGTTTTTTTAGAGCTCCCTGCAACTTCAGAAATACTGCGTCTGGCCAGTGTCCCCCCACTCACTCCACTCACAGCACCGGGATGTGTGGTGGGAGCAGCCCAGGGCCTTTTGCTGAGCCCTCTGCTGGGCCTGCAAGCCCCAGGTCTGTGTACAGGCTTCAGGGGTCTCCTCTGAGCCAGGATTAAAAGCAGCAGATGGTTTGAAGCACTCATGGATTTCAAATGTCACAGAAGATGTACGTGGCCTCCCTCTGCCTCCCCAGGGTTACAGGTGGCCAGCTCCAGGCTTTTGGCACTCGTCAGCGTGGGTGAGAGGAGGCAGGGCCGCTCAAATGGGAATATTCCATACAGGGAAACAGTGCCCTTAATCCAAGATCATGATTTTGCTTTATGTGGAAAAAAATAAAACTATTATTCTTGGCTTGTGTTGCTCAGAAACAGCCAGCTCACAGCTATCTTAGTTACTCTGGAAAAAGCACAAGTTCCTCTCTGCTGGGGTGACCTCATGCTACAATAGCAAAGAGTGCTCTGTTCTGAGGGAAAGGATTGTTCCCTCTTCGCCTGTTACTGTGATGTAAGGTGGCCGTGGTCACCTCTCAGCTGGGTGGGGAATAACAGCCCTGGGATAGGTGCATATTGGATGTTTTGCAGCCTCTTCTGCTGGAACCCACTTGGCACCAAGTGAGCGCCTAGGGCAGAAGTGCCAGTGCTCAGCTCTTCTGCGGAGATTTGGAGCTGACCTTGGCTGCTGAGCTGTCTGCCACCTCTCCTGGAGCACCAGAGGCTCCCTGGAAGTTCAGCAGCTCTCCAGCTTTCATTTCTGCTGAGGGCAAAGAGGTTCTTGCAGCTTCCCAACCTGATAACAGGCCCATAGCTGTGAGCTGCTTCTGCTGCTTCTGTCACGGGGCTGCAGCACTTGGAAACACAGCACTAAATTTTCAACTGTCCCTACTATTATTTCATAATAATCCCACTATATATATATATATTACACACACATATCTATTTATGTGTTTGTTAAACCTCTATCTGAGAACTGCAGATAGCCAGCTTCCCATTCACCTGGCCTTCCCCTTTAGGGCACTTGATTAATGGGCTTGGAAGTGGCCAAGCAATGCCCTGACATTAATCATATTCCTCTGTCTCCATGTTACCTGAAATCATTAGAGCTACAGATGTTTTCAAGTTCATTCAGCTGCACTGTAATGCTCAGCCCAAACATAAAAGTCATTCTTCCTCACAAGCAGTTGAAGAAATAAATTAGAAAATGGTTCTTTTTCTGTCACACCATGATATTTTCCTGGTTTCTGAAGTTGTTATTCTGATTAGATTCGGTTCTTCCCCTGCTGAAGTAAGGGAGCTGGGTAGATGGATCTGTCTGGAGTGGTAGAGGTTAGCATGTGTCAGAGCAGGTTTCTAAGTACCTCTTCCCAAAAACCAAGAAGAAAATGAAAGGATAGGACATAGGGGATCATTCATTCATTCTGGGCTTCAACTAAACCAATGTCCAGTTTGTGTTACTTACTAGTACTGGTTACTTCAGAGGCAAGTAGGAAAGTTTATAATAAGGAGCAACAGAACACTGTGAGCCCAAGAGAGAGCTTCCTGTGTCTGAGTGAGTCATTTGTGCTGTGCAAAAGACCAATATATAGCTGTTAACACATTTCTTTGTTAGTTTTTCCTGCTCTAACTCTTAGTTCTGGTCATTAAAATAAAAGTTCAAGTGGCAGATCTGTTTGGGGGGCTACAGAGGAAGTGTTGAGGGGGTGGCTCCATGATATCTTGTAGCAGTTCTAGAAAGGAGCTGCAAGGTTTATGCAAAAAATATTCCCTTTCCCCTGTTAAAAACTTTCTTGCCTTTCAGTATCCTTGAACATCCCCCATTCCTGTGTTCTCAAAGTCTGAATAGCAGCACTTTTTCTGCCTTCTCAGTAACGTTTCCTTCGTCTGTGGGCATGCCTAGCCCGCAAGCATCAGGAGCAGCTGAAGTGCCTTACGTGAAGGTGAACTTGCAGAGGACTCATTTGATTTGTTTGCTTTGTGTAGGCTAGATAACTCTCACACGAACAGGTGATATAAGATTTTCTGTCTATTGTAGCTGCGTTTGCAGCTGGAGACTGCTTTCAAGAAACCAAGTGGCTTAGAACCTGCAGCCCCAGCAGTTTGAGAGGCATGCTGAGGGTTATTTAAGCAGCCTGCGATTTTCACTGGATACTTGTAGCTGACCAAAGCAGCTCAATTTGTAATTAATCAGGAATTCCCTTCTGTTTTCTCTGCATCATCAGCTGCAGCATCTGTTTATGGTTTGCAGGGGGTACTTTAATTCTGAAACCATGCACTGTTTTATGCAGAAAATAATTGCTGCACATCAGAACTGTTGAGAAGTCAAAGATGAAATCTGGTTTTAGGAGATAACAAAATGTAGAGTTTTAAAAATTATGATTGTTATCTTACCTGAATGTTAAAACATCACCTAGACTCCTAAGAAGCATATTTCTCTCCTATCTGTGAATCTCTTACCTGTAGATAAGCAAGTGATACAGATAATAGTGTGGGTCACGAAGTGAACAATAGGAGAATAATAATCTGGGCAAGACTGCAAGGGGAAGATATCCTAACCGGAGGAGTGAAATTAGGTGTGTTGGAAGATGTCCAGCAGGTGTGGACCACTGCCAGAGGCCAGCTAGAGAACTTGATGGATCAGCCATCTGATTCAGCCTGGCAAATCTCACCGTATGTTTCCTGCAAAGAGGAAATGTATAGGAAATGTATCCCATCAGCAGGAGCTGCTGAACCTGCACAGCCCAGGTGAACTTGGTTGTAACTGCTGTGGATCTTGATGCTTGTTTGCCTGCTATGCCCAGGTACTATCAGCTCCCAGCAGTAGCTAACCTATGGTCTGAGTGATGAAAGTATGGAAAAATCAAATCAAATAGTGTTAGAAAGCAAGCAAGAATTGGGACATGTATTTGTCTTGAAGCAAGGAAGAATGTCTGGTCAATCTTATTGTTTTAGTTAACTTATTCGGGTAACTTTCAGCCAATCTTGATGCAAACCAGCTGCTGGTTTGCTTGAAAAGTACGCATATAGCTGTGTTAATCCAGTTTCTTCCTGGAAAAGTGCAAATGAAATCAAAATGCCCCCATCAAGCCCCACTAATTTGTGAAATATGTTCTGTTTGTTACCCGCTGTCCGGCAAATCCCAGCTGGCACTACTAACATGATAGTTTTTAGTTTTTAAGTGTAGGGAAAGAGTAGGAACAAGTGCTTGCCATAGCTTAATTTAAAATGGAAAATGTGAAGTAGTTTTCCAGTTTGATTGTAATAGACCATAATAAGCCGACACAATTATGAACCTTTCATTATTATAAAAATTAGCCATGCTTAAACTTTGTTCTTATTTTAAGGATTTGCCTTTTTATTTTAAAGTGCTTGTCCTTTTACCCAGGTGAACGCAATTTATTTCTTCTTGACCTTCACATAACAATGAATGCTGTTATTTTTTGCTCTATTAGTCCTCTTATCTTTCTGCCTGTGAACTATTGTTCAACCCATCTTGACTACTGGTGCAAACTGTGCTCTGAAGTTCAAATATTAAAAAAAGAAAATATTAAAAAGAGCAGATCCTCAGTTGGCATCTGAGTTTGCCCTAGCTGATACACAACTCAGCCATAGTCCATCCCATTAAATTATTAGGGCTAGAACTCCTGTGCTAGTGAAGGCCCTAGCAGCTAGCTCCTCTCCTCTTTTGTGGCATTTCTACAAATAATAATTGGCACCTAACAGATTTCATCTGAGCATTTCAAAGTACATTGCACAAATTATGGAAGCAATATGAGCTAAATGAGTTACATTATGATAATTTTTACCAGATTCGCTTATGAACAGAGCAAGCGAATCTCAGAGTAACAGTCCCCTCAAGGTTGTACTTTGTCAACAGGAGAAACACAAAAATAGAAGCACGAGCTCTCTTCCTTCATGTTCTCTCAATTCATTTAGAGTTTTTCTCTTGTAATTTTTCTTAGAAAGCTACTCAGTGAGATTGTAGAAGCAATTCTTGCGAGCAGTCTGTCTGATTATCAGTCTTATACATAGAGAATTCTCTCAGGTTCCCCGTTCACTTTGTTTTCCAATAAAGACCTTTACTCATTGCTGTGTTAGTAGTAATCTTACTACAGGCTCCCACCAGTGGTTTTCTGTGGCTTAGTTAGAGCCAAGAAATCCCCGGTGATCCTCAACCACGGATACTTCCCTCCTGTAATGAGGAAGAAAATGCCACTCGTTGAGACTCAGGGCATTAAATATAACTTCCACAGACCAGTCCTGCAGTTGGCTTTTACCTCTTAGAGTGATCAAGTTAGCATCTTTGGTCCCATTTACTTACCCAGGTCCATTTCCTATCGGGGTAGACAGATTGTTCTCTGCGCACAGTCACGGCTGGAAACAACTAGCAGGAATTCTGCTCTTTGGCTTATCTCTTGCTGCAGATCATAAAGGATTAATTAAAATTGTATAAAGCTGAAAGTGTGCCCAAGGTAAACATCAAACTACATGAAATTGTACCGAGACGCGTTCAGAGTGCTGTTTCCTATAGCTCAGGGCTGGAAACATCTTCGTACTGCACTTCGAATTGAGTGTACAAGCTAGCAGTATCCAAGGCATGAGAACATTTTGTTTGTTATTTTTAAACAGTTTCAGAATTTTATTTCGAACCTCCATTGTCTCAGCAAAGCCGTACACTCCCTCAGTCCTAGAGACGAGACCACAGGCACACGTGCACGCATGTGTACTCTTAAGATAACGTCAGCTTTTCTTTCTTCCTGACTCATTTGCACCTTTCAGAATGATTTTTTTTTTTCCTGCACACCTACACGCAGAGCTTGTCTTGCAGCTTGAGCACTTCAGGTACCAAGGTGTCTTTTAAATGTCATTGGCGCTCTAAATTAGATATTGGGGTGGAAGGTGTGATGTGGCAGGCCTTTGTGCTGTGGGAATAATTAGATTCACTGCAGGCGCATGGAAGGGAAAGCTGCAGCAAGCTTCCCACCCTCCAGGTACACCCAGCTGCTTTAGAGCTGAGGTAGCCTGAGTCTCAGGGCTCGTGTGCTGCACTCACAGCGGTGTTTGTGCCCTTCCCTCTTCCCCATTTCTTCTGTACTGAATCTCTCTAGCAGCAATGCCTCCATGCTTGCTTGCTGGAATCTACCTGATGGCCTGCACGACTGTCTTGCTATAACAGCTGAAGCACTTTGTAACCATACACAGGCTAGGGGTAAAGAAGGTGCAATAATTATTTCTATTATCAGTGGCGGCACAGCCATTCAATCAAAATCGACTCTGCTCAGGCCCCTACAAAATGCAAGTCTGCTGTGTGCTAAGGGGGTCCATGCAGGAGCTGTTTCTGAGCCAAACTCTTCCTGCAGGGCTCGACCAGAATTTCCATTTACTCTGTGCAGAATTTTTAAACAGCACAAACTTCAATACTGGCTATATCTGTTCAGACCCCTTGGGTTTTTGATATTCTAGGGTTATTTGTGTAACTTCGTAGTTGGACAAGTTAATTTTTATCTGAGTCTGCCATAACGCAATCTGTTCTGTCAAGAATATGCACAAGCCAGAGCTAATTGTGGACCATTAATATAGTCAGAAAAAGACAGATGAATAAGGGGTTGATTGCTGTTCTCACCACGTGCAAATCAAATGACCTCTATGGGATTTGTCTGGGCCTACATCTTTTGTGCTAGAAGCAGAATCCAGCCATAAGAGTCCAGGATTTATAGTCCTGATAAGTTGTTCTCTTACTCAGTGTACTGTGTGTGAGTGCTAGCAGCTTTTCTGTACAAAATAACTAGATTTGCCCTTTGCTTTTCTAATTCCAAAATAGCCTCAGGCACCGGTTCACCTTCTGGAGGAATAGCTTACAGAAACCTTTAGAAGTATATAGATACATAGATAGATTTTTACATTACAGCACAATGAAAGGGAAAGTGATGCAGGGGCTCCTCCAGGGCAAGACAGATATTTTGGCAAAGTTGGATGGGTACCCCCACTGCAGGGGAAGACAAATAGGGCTGTCTTGCCACTCCATGGCAAACTGCGACCCTTTTTTAATGCAGTGGTGTGTAAGCTGGCTTCTTTTAAATGCACTGGGTACCAGTGGAATGGATGAATGGATTTCGAGCATTGTGTGGGGAGTTGCAGAGTTTGCAGAGGTCCAATGGGACGGGAAGAGCAGGGGTTGCTGGAGGCAGGTTACTGCAAGATGCATCTCCTGAATGCTTGCACTGTGTATAGTGCTGAACACAGGTACAAGGCTGGTTCAATTAACACCATCTGATTTTCAGACACTGTTATTTAGATAACTTAAAAGCAGAATAACAAACAAACAAAAGAAAAACCAGCCCAAACCCACTTCTACTTTCTTTGAATGCAAACTTGTCACTAAGGACCATCCTCTTCAAGAACTGCAGCGTGCTAATGATCCTTCCTCATTGGAAACTCAGAGAGCTAAAGTACTGTTTGCTAAAAGACAGCCATAATAAGCTTGAAAGTAAAGATTTCTGTTGAAATATTGACTTGGCTGTTCCAGCATGGATTGCACAGACACTTCTCCATTGCATGTGCTGGCAAACGTCTCTCTGCAGCTACAATACAGTAAATAGGCAGGGGTAGGGTTGGAGTGCAGAGCTCGGCTAGGAGGCCAGGCCTTAAACAACACCTTTGTTGTTCAGACGGGATCAGGGAATTGGATTCCAGAGAGCAGAGGTTATATAAAACCAAAACCAAACAAAAAATAACAGCAGAAAACAAACAGGGGGCCTTATTCTCCTGTTACAAGCTCTTGCTTGAAACTCCGTTGACCTCGTCAGAGCTGCCCCAATTCAGCATGTGAGAAAAGGCTCTCGGGACTATTAGTTCCCAAGAAAGACAAATTTAATTACCCCAGCTTAGCAATCTTATTATTTAGATTCTGCTGGAAAAGATGAAATACCCTTTTAAAAAAAAAAAAAAGGAGCAAAAATGTTATTTATATTAGGTGACTATTTTTTGTAACTCTAAGATCAGAAATTTCTCTTCAACTTTAATACTCTAGTGTGGTGAAGCTCAAAACAAAACTTGCTTTATAGCCTTTAAAATCAAATTTCCAGATGGGTGATTATTCACAAACCTCCTGTTAGCTTTCTATACACATCTATACGTAAATAGAAATACTTGGATCTTTCTGTATTTTACCATCATTTGCAATAATGTGGAGGAAGGAGCATTACATGATTTGGAAAGAAATGTTTGGAGGTTTTTATGTTCCTTGCTGTTTTGTTGTTGTTGTTTGCTTGTTTTCTTTTTGTTTTGTTTTTAAAGGAAGGGGCAGAGCAGTTTTTGCTTGCAGCAAAGAGAACCATTCTGTTTTTTATGCTGTTTTTGTTATGACCTTTCTATCATGTTTGCACCTATATAGAGGCATATATGTGGTCATTTCCAGGTAAGCTCCAGTGGCAGTACTCTGCTTTCCCTTTAGAGTCTGACTTGGAGACACTGGGAAGGACTGGGAACATTAAGTTACAAATAGGAGGAGTATGTAAAACCCAGGTGAAGAATGAGTGAAGCAGATGGGGGAATTTAAAATTCAATGCAGCACAAAGACCTTGGAAAACTGAAGAAAAATCAAAAATGCAAGTTGACTTTTAAAATGCATCTTCAGTCAGGGAAAATAGGATGCAATTAAGTTCTTCCAACAAGGCTTCAGTACCTCTAATGATAAGCTTTAAAAGACCGGCTTAATGAAATGTCACAAGGACACCAGCTGGAACAATTCCCTGTATCGAGTCTGCTAAGCAGAGCTTCACCTGATGGAGGAAAAATTACAGGGGGGGATATGATAAGTGAGCGTTAGCATCTTTATCCCTGCTGTAAGTCCATTGAAATCAATGGTGTTATACCACAGATACATTTGGCTGCAGAATTTTACGCAGAAACAGCCACAAAAGCAAATCCTTTGGATGAAAAGTATCCAGGCCTCTCATATGAAATTAGAATTTTCCGTAAGGTTGAACTGAAGGATATCTGTCAGGATTTTGGAGGCAATGAGTATTCATACTGTTACCCCCTTCCAGGGGTGGCAAATAAATAGAGCGTTCTACTTTTAAAAGGGTGTTTTGTGTTTTATGAAGCTTTCTGGTGTAAGCAATCTATTCTTTTGTATTTGTGTACTATATTTTTTTTAAAGCAAAAGCTAATTTTATTTCAAAGGCAGGACTGTAACTCAGGATATTCAGATTCTTCTTCAAGCTGTGATACAAAATGTGTGGACCCAGGGCCAGTAACATCTTTCTTTTTCTTCTCAGCTGCATTAGTGGTGGAATTATTACGAAACTTCATTAACATTGCAGCAAGGAAGTGTCATGGTTGGGCATCAGGAAGCACTTTGTATAGTTAAGACTGATAAAGCACTGGAGCAGATTGGCTGCAGAGGTTGTGTAATTTTCATCATTGCAATTCTTCAAGAACAGAGCAATTCTCTATCAGCAATTACACAGGTAGCATTGATCCTGCCTTCGGGCACAGGGTTGGGTGAGATGATATTTCAAGGCCCTTCCATGCCTGTTTCTGTATGACTCTGATCTAAAGATGCTGTTGTGATGAACATGGGTGTCTTGGAAAGGAGATTTTAAAAGGCCACTTTCTACATGCTGCGTGCTTGAATCCTTGTGAGGTTTTTCAAAGTGTCTTCCTCCATTGATAGATTCTGTCAATAGCCTCTGCTGCTGTCTCTCTCTCTCCAAAAAAAGGCTCTGGCAATCCAGAGTGGGGACAAAAACATGTCTTGTAGCTTCAGCTGGAAAATTAAATGTGCACTACATGGTCATTCTACACAGAAACTGCATCATGTTTTAATCCTACCCTGAAATCAAATTCCTTAAGCGCAACTCCCTCGGGGTGGGAAAGTAACTCTGAATACATTTCTTTTGACGACCATGTCAACCTGCTTTAAAAAAAATAAATCTATATTTAGAATGTATAATGCAAGAATCTCATCTTCTAAACAGGAAAGTAGGACATGTTCTCAGTCAGGATGAAAAGAAAATGGAAAAAAAAAGAAACAATAAGAAAGTTCTGAGAGTGCTAGTAAGGTAAATGCATTGTCAAACTGGCAGCTATTTCTCTAATCAGATTCATGTAAATACAAATACAAACATACTTTGCTGCACAAATCACATAAATGCAGATACACAGCACAAAATGGAATGACAAAAAAAAAAGATGGAAAGAGATGAATATTTCTTATGTTCTGCTGTGGTTTCTGGTGCAGAGTGTAGGTAGTATTCTGGCTTGACTCAGTAATTGTTCTTAACCCACCCTGATGCTGAAGAAAAGCTTTGAAACCTAAGCAGCAAGTTTATCAAGCTTCTCTGAGCAATCATAACCAAATTTTCAGTGCCCAGAATTCTTACCTTCAGTAGGGTTTTAAAGCACAGTAAACAGCCTCTCTTCTGGGTAGGTGCTGGAATCTGCTGCTCAGACCCAGGAAGCAGGTTTGGAGTGCAGGAGACATTTGATACGACAAAATTTGATAAAAACCACTCTCAAAGAATGGTTAAAGAAAATCTTCACCTTTCTTGGATAATTCAAAAGAAATCACAAATGATAAGAACATTTTACTGATGGTGGTATATACCTATAGGGTATTCGTACGGACTGCTTATCAGAAAATGATTCTTAAAATGTTTTATATTACCACCTCTTTCCACTTGTGTTAGCTTAAAGGCATGTTACAAACTTCAGCAAGAATAATAATAAAAAAAAAAAGCACAGGTTAAAGTGAGAGAGAGACTGTGGGTAATGAGGCTCAAACTTCTTGTTCTAAAACATTATTTCCCATAATTGGATATGATAACATTTTTTTGTGTTCATTAGGAGCCACTGAAATCACCAGTGTTATTAATTTTGTAGAAGTGGTAGCAAAACCACAGCGTGTCAGATGTGATATTATGTGTGAAAGGGTGGGTTCAGTGAGTTATTGATCTGGTTTCAGAGGATCAGCCCTGCTGGTGCGTTTGGAAGAATGCATCCCAGACACAGACAGCTCGCCTGCTGCCAGTGGAGGAGCTACAGCTGCTTTTCCTGACATGAAGGTTTGGTTCTTGGCCCTCAGGACTGCCGCAGCTTTGGCTGAGGACACAGCAGTGGCTTCCACCCTCATGTCTGTGTCTGCCACCACCGTCTCTGTGCAGTCCTGATTTCCCATACACATTTCATTCCCAGTGGGTGCCTCAGCCCACAGAACCTAGAGGTGTCCCTGGGCTTGAGCACAGCAGCTCGAGCAGCAGTTTCACCGCCGCTAGCGCTTTGTCAGGTATTTGTCACTTCATTTCCTCTTTGACTCTCTCTGGGAGCTGTCCCCGTGAGCATTTCAAGCAAGCAGCATATTCACGTGTCAACAGGGAGTGTTTACAGGCCTTAAATATTCTGTGGGCCCGTGTCTGTCTGCAAACCCACGAGCAAGGCGATGAAGTGCTCGCCTGCTTTCAGCCACCACCCGTTTAACGCGACCAGACAGCGCGGCCCGGGGCCTGTCCCCACACAGTCTGTCAGGAGTGCGTTCTGCTTGTGACAGGGACAGTGAGAGGAGGAAGGGAGAAGTTGATTATTGTGTATTTTAAATATATATCAGGGGCCACTTACTGCTGCTGCTTGGAAATGTGGAAGCCAGGACAGGCACGTCATGAGGAGAGTCAGGCCTAGCAAGGTGAGCTCCTTGGGCAACCTCAGCCTCAGGGTGCTGGTAGCAACCTCAGGTCTGGATGGTTCTCAGGTTTTCTTCTGACTTAAGGTACCCTTCCTGTTCCTCACTTTCGTCCTCTTGAAGAGCGAACTGCCCCATCTCTGGTGCTAGTCAAAAAAATGCTGCCTCTCCTTTCTTCCTTGCTTTCCCTGGGTGTCATTGGGCAGGGCACCATGGCCATGCTGGAGGTCGCTATGGGTTTGTCTTGTATGCAGAATTGTCTTATATACAAAATAAGTCTTCATGGCTGTGGCTAGATACTAGATGTTTTCTCTGAGTAACATGCACAAACAACACATTGTATTAAAAAAACACAAGCCCTGTTTTTCCATTAATGAGCAGAGATGAAATTCAGCCCAGCACAACCTGAATGCTATTTGGATAATTTGACTGAAACTTATTTGGCATTTAGTCACCCAGATATTGATTCTGGAACACAAGGAAATTTTGGCATGTCCTCACCACAGCTTATCTCCAGCTGGCCCTACCAGCTCTCAGCACTGCTTGAGCAATTTCTAAATCAGCATGTCCTTTAATTTCTGTACCATTTGCCATGCATGTTGGATTTTGCCATGAATAAATCAAGACCTTAGATCTTTGTATGCCGAAGTAGAATATGATGATGGATTCCTTGACGGCAAAAGGATTAAAAAAAAATATTACATATTTTTGTACACATTCACATCAATGGCCAGATTTGTTGGAGCATTATGCTCCCAGTCAATAGTACCCTTGTAGCTTGTTTGTTTAATTGATTGCAATGCTATGTCAACTGTCCCACGCAGAAGCCTCAAATATTTGCAAACTGAAATTCACATAATGTTTGGCATGACTTGATCCTCATTGCAAGACAGCTGCAGCTGCTGCAGTTTACACAACAGAGACTGGAGGACAGGAATCCAAATACACTAAATTAATTAGGGTTATGTCCATAAACTTTATTTAGTTCTGTCAGGTTTGCGTAGAATTGCGTTCCCTGCCTGCACTCAAACGTGTTGATTAAACAGTGCTGGAGTTCTTGATTTCTCATTTGCAGCGTTAAAGACCACCAGATGATTATGGTGCCCTACTAGGCAAATACTTATCTTGTCCGAAGATGCCACCTCCCCTCCAGTCCTGCCCCTCTGTAGAGACTCATCCCATGGGAGCTACCCCATACAAACCCGTGGTATAAGGCTGAGGTTATTTCTGGGAAAACAACACAAAACAGAAGGTAGTGAATGAGTGACTGTGGCTTTCTGCCACTCAGTGGTGCTCCTTTATTAATACAGCCCACCCCACCTCGTCTCTGCAGGGCTGGCTTAGGCCATTCCCTGGAAAATGGCCCCTAAGGGCTCATGAGGAAACGATGCTGCGGACTTGGAAGGGTGTATTGCTCTCTACAAGCATAGTGTGCAGTAACATTCCTTCATGACACCCTAACGGTGCCAGCTTATTAATTGTTATTACTTTGATTAACCATGTTCCCCCATCATTTAAACCAAGGGAGGGATAATTCATAAACATCTGCGGTGAAGTCTTCTGAAAAGAAACTGCTTCCATTACTGATTTATTTTCCTTTGTATTTTCTCAGAGATGTCCATGTAGGTATTTATCCAATAGATCTCAATCTAATTAAACAGTTCATCAGCTGAAAAAATCAGCATTTGAATAATCCTGTTGCCTTTAGCGGGACTAATGTGAGGCTTAAAGTTATTTCAGAAAAGCAATTTGTCTCTGCTTTTAAATATCTTTTCATGACGGGCCCTTTTAATTGCCCTGTCTGTCTGAAGGCAGCCTCGTTTCTTGGATTCATAACAGATGACCAGAAGCTGTTCTTAGCCTGGCAGGCATCAGCACCAGCTCCTGAAACCCTTCCCAGTTGGTACAAATCATCCACAAATAAGAATTTGGCCCTAAGAGTTATACAATTAATCAAAGGCTTTGTGTGTTGCAGTTTATGTTCTGTGGGGTTTTCTGCACATCTTCAACACTGAGAAGGAATCTCTGGATTTATTGTGGGGGGCTTTGGTTTGTCCCATTTTGATATGAACTGGAACTTCTCTTATTGTGTTTATTTAAGTTTCACCTTTCCTATCCGTACTCATGGCCAGCCACTACAGCTTTTCTTCATCTTTTTCTTTTCCTTCTCCTTGCTTGTGTCCCCAGCCTCTTTGTTCATTAAGTACTAAAGAAGAGCCTCTCATCTAATACTCAGAACCAAACCTGGCTGGACAAATCTACCAGAGTAGCAGACTGGTGTAGAGTTTAAAAAACCACTGGCTTTGGAAATTTTGCTAAGCTTGGTAGAGCCAAGGTAGCAGCTACGTGACTTGTCTCCGTCCATCTGAATTTTACACAAAGCATTAGACACCTCCCAGGATAGCCACTTCCACTTCCTTTATTCTTTCCTTCCTTTTTTTTTTCTCCTCCCATTCCATTTTTTTGGTGGCAGCTAAAAAGCCATCCTAAAGTCTGAGCCAATTCATCTTTTTCAAAAGGAGGGATAATAAACCTGTCATTTGTGGCCTAAGCATAGGGCTCGCTGCTGATACTCTGATATTAAAGCTGATTTATAGAAGACTTGTCTTTCAATAGTTCCCACCGTCTTAAGAACCTGAGTTATTCTTGGGGGGAGGAATTGTAGGGACCCAAAGCAGCTTGAGCTGAGAAAAGTATTGAGTTCTGACCTGAAGGAGAGCATTGCCTAAATAACTCACCCGTGAAGATCTTTGTGCGGTTCTTTATTTCATTTTATCCTCCTCAGAAGAGGTAGAAGAATGTCAGAATAAAAAGCTAGGAAGGGGCCTGTCGTTTGTTTATGTGTTTGTTTTGACCTTCTCGGAAAAAATTCTGAACCAGCTCTGGAAAGGATTTACTGAAAGCAGCCCAGATCCTGTGATTCTCTGGAGAGATGCTTTTGGGTTGCTCAGTTCCAATTACTCCGTGTAACCTAGAGCTATTTCTTCTTTCTGACCCAAAAGTGAATCCCTCGAGAGCCGAAACTTTGCAGTCTTGGATAGCGTCTTTCAGTGTAGGATCTTGCAGCTGGTAACTTTGTTAGATGCTGTCCCCACTAATTAGAAGTTGGCTCATTGACTGATGCAAAAGATTTTAAGATGCAAAGCTGTTTTGCTGCAGGTGGAAAGCTGTTCCTTAAGCTCTTACAAACTTTATTTCTCTCTGTGTGATTTCCATCTAAAACACCAGCTCCGCAGCTGCTGTGGAGCGCTGCAGCTATGTTGGCTTGGTGGATTTATGCCATCATTTCTCTGAGGGTGTCAGGCCTACACAGTGAGACATCATCGCTTCAGCGTGCGTTATTACACCGTGAGATTTATACAACAGCAGGAATTCGGTCTAAAATATGACCAGAGCTCTACGTTGCAATTCCAACATTTGTTTATATTGGTATGGCAACTTAAAAGCCCAGATTGAGGGGATGTTAAATCTAAGAGTCAAGTTCTAGAAGGCCAACAGGTTGTGAGCAGAACTTCACCTAAGACACTAGGACCTGGGGTTAAAATCAGGACCGTGGTCCCAGCTCCCAGCTATGCTGGGTAGAGGCGAAGTGAAATGCAAGGGATCAGGCACAGCCAGGTGTAAAGCACCCTTGTGCAGCATCACAAGCTGAGGCTGTGGGGTAACCCAGGTCACAGAACAGAACCAAGAAGGCAAAAAGGCTGGCACGGTCTCTGCTCCATTGTGATGATATTAAAAATTAGGCAGGAAGAAATCCACACGAGCCCCTTAAGTTGTTTCCAGTGATGTGATTTGCGCAGCACATCCATCATCAGATTATGTGCTATTTTCCGTGATGTAACTTTACAACAGTTTAACAGGCCAGCTATGCTTCACTGGGATAAACTACAGCAGGAAATTGCTCTGAAACGTAACTTTTTCATTATTTCCCAGGTTTGTGCTTTCACACTGTGCAGAAATATGCTTTCCAATCTCACAAGTCGCACTCAGCGCTGGCATATTTGCATGTTTGGTGGAGTAGCCTCCCTCCCATCTCTCCCCAGCTTTTCTGCAACATGCCCTGCTTTCAGTTATTAATGAGTTCTCAATGTTCCTACACACTCTCCTGCTGCGAGACTCGCATCTCCCTTCATCAGAGTGGCTGAATCTGCCCCGTATCTCCTTAAACAGATTTCACCCTGTGCATTTAGGAACAGCATTCCCCTCCAGGACAAGCAGAGGGCTGGATTAATTAATTATAGTATTCAGGATGACACAGTTAAATTTAATTAGCTTATTCTTTTATTTCAAAATCAAGTTTTTTTTTTTCCCCCTTTTGCAGTGGATTTCTATGATGGATGGGGAGGCCAACCCACTGTGCTTAAGGAAAAGAGGAAAAAGAAAGCAGTGCTACAAATGTAGGGCATGGAATGTTTTCAGAAGAAAATATAAATCGTAGTAACACTTCCATTATTGTAGTTGTCTGGCTTACTGTGACATCATCTCTTAGGATTAGAGAATTATTTTACCCTTATGTAAAGGATGAGGCAAGGATTGATTAAGGAACTTGGAGGGAAGTTCAGCACTGTGATTATATGGGAGCCAAAATCTTCAAAATAAGGCACTTTTGAGGAAAATGTGCAACATTTGATGGTGATGCAGAATGCGAGCTTCAAACAAGCTGTTTCAAACAAGACTTCATTATAATGTGTACAGGCACAGAAATACAGTTTGACTCAGCATTGTAATCAATGCATTTTTGTTGTTCAGTGTTTAAATGCAGTTTTTAAGTACTATTTTTTGGGTAAAACCTAAAAACACGAGGCTGGTTAGGTCCCAGCAGGTGTTCTGCGTTCCCTTCATGTTCCAATGTAACCTGTGATCTCTTCTGGCTGCCTTTATTTTCCTTCTTTACGATCAAACTGCAGGCACATTACAGAGAAACACTCAGGGATTCCTGGAAACGGAGTGGCACAGTGCGCAGTGAAACACCTCAGTCAGAGAATAGAGCTGTCTGTAAAAACTGCAGCCTCAAAATCTTTTAGTTACGTATGTCAGTAACCAGAATATACAGTAATGCTGGTTTTAAAATGAATATTCATTACGAGGATCCGGTTTCTGACCCGAAACTAATTTGGGATCACACCACGGGAGGCAGTGCAGGGTGCCAGCAGGTACTTTTCACTTCTGTACAGAGGAGACCTTTTGAAATAATTCCCGCAAACCTTTCAGACTTTCCTCTTTGCTCGCAAAGACCACAGAGAAAGAAGAAGAGTTGCTTTTCAATTCTGCATTAAGGACTTGAAAGGGTTGTAGGAAGCCAATGAAGAATGATTCAGGGCAACAAGAGGAGAAGTGCTGAGAGTGAATGGCCTGTATTGAATGAGCCTGTTGCAATGCATCACTCTTAATGTGAATTCTTGACTAGAGGTCATGTCTGAAAGCAGCAATAGCATCACGTGTCCTTCTGTAGCTCGGATCCTTTATTTTCTACAAAGAATTTTTTTCTTTAAAACAGAAAATACCCGAAACAATGGAAATATCTTTGTGTCATTCAGAAGGGGAAAAAACACCATCCCTTCAACAATAACCACCCCAGCCATGACGGAATGGAGCTGTGATCATGTGTGTGTAATTTCTGAAGTCAGAGCTGGGCTCCCAAGGTACCCCTCTTCTAATTAGATTAACTGTTACTGTCAGGGCTATCTAATTGCTTGTACTGAAGAAAGCAAATTGCAGACAGTACGTATCAGTGTAAAATCAAACACAAAACAGGTGTTTGCTAATTAAAACTGAGATTTTAATGAATGACCTGTGTGGTTTTGGTGAATAAATACCACTCTCAGCATCTGCTATGTAATTAGGTTCCAACTTCTTCTTCTTTCTTTTTTTTTTCCTCAAGTCCCAGTAAATAACCACAGAATGCCAGGTTTAACTAAAACCTGGTAATCTTTGCTCTTTAATGGGACAAAAGCAGATGTTTCCTGCCCAGGTAAGTACAAGCAATAGCAATCAAAGGAGAAGAAGTAAAAAGAAAATTCCCTCATTATATTTTAGATTTTTTTTCTCTCTGAAGTTTGTACAATAAGGACAATAACACATTAGAAGGGAAAAGATTGCATAAAATCCTACTAATGCTGCAGTTTGATTACATTTGGAGGAGGGCTGTTGCCTGCACCACTTCAACATTTGAGATTCTATATTTAGCTAATTGCATTTCCTGCGAGGACAACCTCACTGGCTCTTTTTTTCTTCTGGACCTACTTTAAAATGAAAGGAAGAAAAGTTAAATATTGATCCATGGATAAGTAAGGAGAAGGAGGTGAGCTGGGCTGATAAAGAGGTTCTTGAATACACATGCACAAGGCATTTTCCCTTTACAAACATTCATGCGAGGATCTCAGATCACTTTGGGGTGGGCAGGGGAGGGCAAACAAATGCAACTTTGCAGAGCTTTGCATTAACCAAATGCTTATTTAAGATTATGGGAGCCTTTCCATGGGCTTTGATGAGGTCAAGACAGATGGAAGGTCAGTACCATTATCCTCCTTATTTAGTTTGGCCATCAAGGCTGCTCTGCCTGGGGAGAGACTTTGTATTACCCCCCCAAGGGAGCTCCCGTTCCTAGACTACCTGGTGCTTCAGGTGTAGCCCTTAATGGAGCTGGTTTGTACTGTTGGCAGTGAAATAGTCCCCATCTTCTGGATGAAGTTTAGTCACACTTTTTAATTAAAAAGGAGAGTTGCATTTGGGTGGCTGAAACATTTGCAAAAGCCTGTTAATATGGCATGATATATGCAAATTGCACAATGAATTCCACTACATATGCACCTTTCATATCATATTTAGGGAAATCATAATGTATTAGTGAGACATTCCTGAAGCACCACCTATATTAGCTGCATTTCCAAGAGCTGGAGAATTTCATTTATCATCTCTTTAAAATTTTAGAAGCACTGCTGGGAATGCTAATGTCCAAGAAGTCATTCAGGAAATTCCACCAGTAGATTCGATTGAATCTGTACATGGGGAGTATGTCCTTCAAAGGTGAATTTTACCCTTGTGCAGCCAGCCAGCAAGTTGCTACTTTACATCACTCACGTCTCTCTCAGGACTGCAATGTTTTGTGAAAGCAATATGAACATGGATGGATTTTACTCTAAGTGTACCTAGCCATTGGAGAAATCTAGCTGCAGGGAACACTTACATGAGCCCTGAAGGGCTGCAAAAGGGAAGAGTTATGTGCACGAATTCAACATCTATAAAATGGCAATAATACTTTTTTCTCCCACTGTTTGTTTTGTAAAGCTTTTTGTTGTTGAACTCCTGATGGGCGGAACACCTACTACCAGTGCTATTGCAGAAGGGGAGTATTTGCTCAATCTTAGCCCAAGTTCATATGTGCTATTGTAATACAAATCGTGCTACCTACCTGATGACTGTCTTTGGTATTGTTGCAATGCAAGCAGCGCTAACTAATGATGACTGTAAGATGCAGAAATTCTTCCGCTGGGAATCCAGATGACAGTCCTTCGCTACAATCACTTGGAAGTTGCACACTGGGTGTATCTATGGGGAAGAGAGTGTGGGTGGAGGAGAAATTGAGGCTTAGCTCATCTCTCCAATGAGACTTCACATTAGCAAATTGCAATATTTCAGCACTGAGACTTGTCACTTGCAGTTTGAAGGCTACATAGAAAATAACTCCCTCCCCCCAAAAGAGGGCATGAGAACATTACTGAATTTGCACAGAGATTAAGGTCTGTTTATTCAATGTGCTATAGAGATGAAGGATTATACAATGCTTTCACATTTTACAGAAATATTGAAACCTTGGTCATTGTTTTTCTCATGAATTTCTGATCATGAAAGAATGAAGGAAAAAAAAAAAGGCAAAAGAAAGATGGCAGTGATGAAGTTTCAGTATGAAATAGAGCTATATTCTCCCCTTTCCCTCCAGGCAGGCCTTTTGCCTGATCATCTCAGGGCATAAAAGAAAGGAAAGTAATCTCAGTGTCAGGTTTTAACAATTTTGTTCCTCATTTTTATTTAAGTAATAAAACATTCCCAGCACAGATCAATCAGCAATTTGTTGGCTAGGATCCAGAAAAAGTGCACAATCCATTCTTAAATGTCTGATGTTAAGGTGCTTTTCATGCATATATACACAAAATCAAGAGTAAATAAGACAAATGAACATTTATTTGTAATGAAACATAGGATGTAGCATTCTGCGCTGTCTGGGAGCACTAGTAGCAGTGTGTGTACAGTTGGAATTAGCACGATACTTTATCCAAAGTTATCATTGGTATCAGGAGTGTCAAGAGATCTATTTAGAGGAACCGGAGAATTAGGTTATTTCAAGCACAAGGCACAAGAAAAGGTTTGTGCTTAAAGCAGTGACATCTAGGGTTCAGGATTTCATTTTCCAGGTTTCTCCAGGTCCGTGCAGGTCCCAGTTTGGCCTTTGTGTATTTCACAGCATCAGCATTCCTGTATCCTTGCTTATTCAGGAGCTGTGAATCTCCTGTCTTTTTTGACTATAAATTATATGAGAAGATTATCTTCCTTGGTGTAGGCACAGCACCTGGCACAACAGAGGTTTCCATTGTGGATAAGATACAACTCTAATTCAATAGTAATTTTGGGGGAAAAAGTTTATCAAGAAAAAAATGTTTAGAATATCAGAGTGTAGCGTATACTAAGGCATAATCAGATGTGATCTTTACTGCAATAAAAAGCAGATTAGAAATCGAGATCCACAAAGTATTGCAATTACTTTAACTGTCAGAAATATTGGCAGGACTGCGATGGTATTTGCTTCTGTAAAAACTGGTGAACCTTTATAAAAATCCATAACCTCTCTTTGACTAATTTGTAATCTTAAGAGAATAAGTGGTGGAGTTTGGTTCTTGGAACTCCGCTGATACAACAGCAAGGCAGGCTGCGGTCCTGCACCCCTTGGAAGTGAGAGAGGCTGAAAGAATTCATGGATTTTGAATTTGTGCATCTTAAATTCTTGGGTTTTATGAGAGCTTGTTATGAACATCTTATTAGCTGTTCTGTTTGGTGGAGAATTTCAGGCAGTTATTTCTGGATTTGTTTTGTGATTTAAGAAGGCATCTGATCTCAGCTGTGAGATACCTAGGGCTGATGAACGCACCTACTCTTTCAGTGTTAAATTACCCATAAAGAAGTGGCACCTTAGTTCCTGCTTGAATCTTTCAGCTGTATTAGTCAAGAATAGTTGTGCCTTTACCTGAGAGGGAAAAACCTTCCTAATGTCACTCCAAATGTGCTTACGCCATCATCCAAAAACTCTAAACACCTCTTTTTTTAGTAAGCGAAATAAACATCTGAGAATTTCCAAATGTACAGATGTTTTCAGATGGCCGTAGAGATCTCTACAGTCATTGTGTTTCCATGACTTGGAAATGTTGACAGTCACTCACACTTTCGGACAGCAGATTTTCTAGATGCTGTAAATGTTCCAGAACAGCAGCCCCAGCCAGCTGGATCAGCAGTGATCTGAAAGGGAAGAGCAGAGGTGGGGCCAGGGCACACTGGGCTGGGTTAGAAGAACGATGAGGAGATTGCGAATGGCTTGTGCATCCTGATATCTATCATATTTTGGATGAACTCTTTAGAAGCTCTCAGGGAAGAGTGACACGCCTCAAGTGGAAAAAGCTCAAAGAATAGGTCTCAAGGGTTTTCTCTCCCATATTTGCTGCACAAAAAGGGTAAAGCAAAACGGTCTGAACCAATCTACAAATGTGATTAATATGCTGAGCCACATGGCTGAACCAAATTACATCCCAATACAGGATAAGAGTCTGCAGGGTTATAAACAAGAATTTCCATGGCTTCATCTCTCCAGCTGTTAAAGAAAACACTTGACATTTAGCAGAATGCACTTGATTCTCGATAGAAAATGGAATTATTGCTTCTTCCTAGCAACTGCCCACGAGGCACCTTTCACTCGGTGTTCTCCTGCCAGATGCGCTCTCTAGGCCCAAGTCAAATCCTCTCCTGGGGAAGTTCTCTGAACAAACAATCTTAAATGATTATAAATACGTACCTAAAGACCTTCTAATTGTTATCTCGTTAGCTGCAATTTTTCAGAAAGGAGAATGTTTTCGTGGAAAAGCCTCACTCGCCTTTAAAGCAATTTGCACAAAGTCACCATGATAATTCAGCAGAAAGCCAGGGCTTGGATCCAGGTGTCCAGGTTACGTGGGCCAGCTCCTCGGCGGGTTGCAGGTAGGCAGGGGTCTGCTGCAGAAAATGGATGTGACCCAGTGAACACCGGTATCTGTCACTTTAGGAAACAAAATGGTATTCTTTACTACACATTGGCAACCTTTCCCCTTTCTTTTCTTATATTTATGTGAAATCTTCTTTGGCACGAGCTCTGCATCTGGTCACTGAGATGCTCAGCCTATAAAAGATGTGCTCTCACCACTGCCTTATTTCGTAATCTCATCTTTTATTTGTATCATAATTACTAAATATGATTCCAGGGGAAAAAAAGCATGAAAATGTGGTTCTGGGGGGCTTACTTAGCAATTGACCCTTTTTTACCATGCTAAGACTCACATTCAATGGCATTGCTAGGCAACAGAGCAGACATTTCCTTTCCGGCCCTAAGTGGATACCAGGATTAATACACGATCAGTCAAGATACACATTTATTCACCTTCCCTCACAACAGTAATAGGATTTTTCTGGCCCCGCTTTAATTCAGTAGATGAGGCTGACACTGAATTAAAGCTGCTTATGCAGGTTCGCAGTGAGGAGGTGAGATCTCAGGGAAGGGAGAGGGTGATGGGAACGCACACCCAACCGCGCATCAGTCAACAAAACCAGAGGATTAGAAACCCTGGCGGAGGAAAAAATGCCATTTAATAAGATTTGAAAAATCCACTTCAAACTATTCAACTTCAGTGAGTTTGCTTGCCCTCACTACCCGAAATTTTGGTGCAAGGAGTTGGAGCAGTGGCTCGGTGCTGACTTTTTAGGTACTGCTCTCTGGGGACCGGCAGTGGCAGGACAGCGTGGACCCATTCTGCACGCAGTGGCTCTGCACTCCTCCAAGAAATTGCTTTCCTTGTTGTCCCTATTGCTTGTGGTTAAGTTGAGGGCTAACAGCTTTTCCCCTTTTATGATATCCTCTTTGCACTGCACTTTTCTGAAGTTTCCAAGTGGGAACTGCTTTTAAGGGCAGGAAAACTGCCCTTGTGGTTCTTCTGTCTGCCAGCGCCTTCGGATGTGGTCTCCAGGAGGGCCATGAAGGATGTCCCCAAAGGGACGGCATGGCTGGTCCAATGCAACCCTCCTTTTGTAGCACTTCCCTGGCACCAGCAGATGAGCTAACAACCAGATTAAATTTTTAAGTGGGGAAAGGTCTATTAATCTATTATTAATTAATATTCCATATGCCACCTTGGAGGCAAAGTGGGTCTTTTTGAAGCCATCTGGTTCCTCACTGCACTGGAGGAAAGCTTTTGTGTGCTGTGTGCTCCTGAATACGGTCTGGAAAATGGAGCTGTGATGTGTGCATGCTCCAGATGTCTGGCTGTCTCTGCGCCCACAGAAGAAGGAAGCAGACAGCTGGATTGCAGCATCCGTCTCATTAGAGAGTAAAGACAGTTGTCTAAGGTCACGTTTGCCCAAACTGTTTACAGGAACTAAAAGTCAAGTGCTGCATTCTGCTCTGTTCTGTGGGATGTGAAATTGGACAGTGTCTCTGCCACTGCTGTCCCCACAGGTATCTTGTCTCCCCTCTTGGGGACAGGACAGTGCTCAGGAGGAAGCACAGGCCAGCATGAATTTCTCGTTGTTAATTTGGAGAGTAACTTCATATACGGGGTTTGAAAGAAAAAAAGAGGTTAAGGTATAACATGGGATATTGTAGTATGCATGGATTAATCAGTCATGAAATAAATAGGATATGAATTTACTGCTGTGACATGGAGCACTCCTTTAGCTCAGGAAGCAGAAGCCCATGGCGTTAGAGCATCCTACTTTGCATTGTTACATCTCCATCAATAACTCAAAACTTCAGAGGGAAAACAATAAATTAAAAAAAGAATGCATGTATTGTGTTTGATTGGAAGAGCAGTGTAGCTGGAAATAATCATGCCAAGTGCTAACACCACAACCTAGGTGGGGGGGGAGAAGGCTCAAAGAAACATCAGCATATCCTGGTTACTTTGGGAGACAGACGCAGGGTGAAGGAGCCCACAACTTCTGTACAGACCGAATCCTGCCTTGTTTGCATGCGCCTTCCATAGCTGGCTCTGTGCACTGGCTGCTGAATTTTCGAACAGAGAGATTTCACCCAAGGCACTGCCTTCCCCTAAATCAACAGGCCAGACTGCGGCGGAATTGTAAAGGCAGCATCAGTGAAAGCCATATTGCTCCGAGTGGGATTTGCATAAACTGTGCACTAAAAAAACCCTAATATTTAAAGTGCTACAACAAAGTAGAAAGAAAATACTTTCAAGCTGTATGACAACCTTATGAATATGCAAATCAGGAGCCGGAGACAATCTACTGGTTTACAGTAAATATTGAGGCATAACTGTGGAGCATTAAGTGGCAGATTTAGGTCCATATTCCTTCCCTTTTATTTATTTATTTATTTCAGAACAACACTTAGAGACCAATTTTATTGTAATGCGCCGAATCTGTTGAGTATTCCAGTCAGCTGATAGCATTTTTAAATCATACTTATTTTGGCATTTCTTATTGAAAGCAATAGAAGAACAACCAGTGGTGATAAATTTGTTTGCGGAAAGCAGCCTTGCTTGTCATTGGTGTACACTGCTGTAACTAGGGCAAAATTACGCTATAAATTTCCAAATTTATTGCCCTTTTTTTTCCCCCCCACTGGCAGTGACCAGTTATTCATACCCTACGTGCAGAGGTGTCCCGTGTTCTGGTGTTCTCTCAAGAGCAAAGTGCTGCAAACTGTTGCTGAGCATCAGGAAGGGGATGGGGGGGACCCCTCTGGGGAAGCGATGCCTGCAGCGAGCTCTGCAGAGCCCCGGCTCCTGTCCCCGTGCCTGCCCAGACCCAAACCTGAGTGCTGCCAGCATGGCTGGGCAAGCAGCACCGCCACAAAGGGTGTCACTGTGCTGGATGTTGTCCTGGTTCCACTTCTGTAAAATCCTCGAGGCTGACACGTGGCACAGATGAACCGAGGAGCTTCTCACCCAGTCCTAAAACAGAGCCCTGCTCAACAGCTGAAGATAAGCAATCTCCAAATCACCCTCTTGCTGTTGGGGTATCCCATTTAAACTTCTGATTTGGGCAATCTGGCTGCTTCCTAATGATACATTTATCAAGAAGATGAATGTTGTTGTATGTTTTTTTCACTCCTCTGCTGTGCATCAGTCATTTCCCTGAAGCACAGCTACGCAAATGGGAAGTTTCAGCCCCGAGTTTGGCACACGAAGTGCACATGTTACCAGCAAATTTGATTTACCCCGGTACTGTAAGATTACAAGCTTTATCTTTCCTTCTTTCTATAAATTTTAAGCATGGGTAACACCACTGAATTAATTAGGTTACTTTCATTCCACCGAAGCTAGTCTTTTTAATGCATGTCTGGAGTATGCAGTTTAGTTGCTGTTACACCTCTCTATTTGCCTTCCAAGTGAGAAAATGAAAGCAAAAAATGGTGTGTGCTTTAAGTTGTAATCTCTAGGAATTTGTTGCATATGAGGCAATAAATGACTGCTGCGATTGACTAAATGCCACAGCACTGCAGTTTATTTTAATTATGCTACAAAGGAATGAATATTATTGTTGTTATAGAAGCACATCCCAGGGAAAGAAGAAAAGATAATTGTGTCCCTGCATCTCCTTGAGACAGATCAGTAGCATTATATTCCCTATCACTGAGATTCTCAGAGCAGCAGAATCCAGAAAGAAAACATGATGAGGACCCAATTCAGGGAGCCTGTGCAGAAATAAAACAAAACAAATCTCATTACTTCCCTCTTCTGGAGCTGTGGCTGGTTCAGGTTTCATTCACCAGTGTCTGCAGGTGGGAATATTGGAAAACCTGCTGGGCTTAGGTTTGGTGGTCTGATGGTTTGGTTTTCATTTTGTTTTTTCCCCAGTAGGCTTAGCCAGGAGGAGACTGGATGAGAGATCTGGCTGAGGATTTATAGTACGTTGTGAGGGCATTATTTTTTTTCTATAAGTCAGGCAGAAATCTTTGCTGTAGCATTCAGCTTCTATCCGTTTGCTAACCATCAACAATTAAAGGTCTTGACTTGTTTCCCTAATGTACCATGTCTGTATCAAAGTATTTTAAAGGTTTTCTTAAAAAAAGATTGTAAAATGTTTTCATTTTTTGTATGGTCTCCCCTCGGAGCTTGGAATGTTACGCTTGGATCAGGTTTTCAGGATCTTCTCTGCCACCACAGGGACACGAAATGCTGTTTCCCTTCAGAATGAAGACGGAACATTTCGAGCAAAACTCACTTAGAAGACTATTAATGGAAATCATTGACAGAAATAGGAAAAGCCTGAGGTAAAAAAGCAAAATAGTACTTTAGCCATTAAAACAGCAGTTTAAGTTGATGGAAAGAAACTATTAAAGTATCCACAAGCTGAAATGATGAAAGAAAGAAGGAAGGAAGGAAGCATGGAGCCAGCTGCATCAGCTCTTTGTGCATTCCGTTAAGGGTATAACAAAATAGTTCAGGTGACAGCTGGAAGTAACTCTGAATCTGCAGGGATTTTACGGTCCTAAGTTGTGTAGGTATTTAAAAAGTTTTATCTGTTAGCCACAGAACAGACCCGGTTTCAGTTAATGTTGGGAAAGAAAAGAAGACAGGAAGCTGGAGGAAAGGAAAGCTCTTCAAATTTATCAATTAAAATCGACGGCTTCCGAGTGCCAGTTGTTGAGCAGTGCAGTTCTCAGCTCGTCCCTGCCGTGTGTTCTTGATCTCCTTTGATTTCCCTTGGCTTACTGGATGCACAGGTATTGCTCAGGCTACCAAAGCCTAGCACACTCTGAGCTGTTTACTGCGTCTTTCACAATATTTTCCTATATAAATGATCTCACCCAGAAATAAAATATGTTACATCAAATCCCTCTGTGGGCTTACACCGAAATCCTCTGGTCGAAAGGGAAATGCATACGGTACCCAGACTCGCCTGCCGGTCTCTGAAAAAGATGCGAGACAGCACCAGTAAGTCAGTGAGATTTCCAGCCCGAGGAACAAAGAAGCTTGTTAGAATGAAAGAGCCAGCTGCAGGATTTTGTGTCCCTTGCTTCAGCTCAGGTGTATTTTGTTTGGAAGTGGCATGGTGTGGTTGGACTAACATTGTCACACAGCGAATCTGGGTCTCATTCATGCCTCCAGTGCACACAGAAATGAAGGGATGGAAAAACAAATGTGCTATTTCCCAGAATAGAAAGACAGAGGTGATTTCCTCTGAATATTTTCATTAGGATTAATACAGCAACCTGCAGGATCCATAGAAATAACTGCAACCAGCAAGCTTACGTTTAAAACCAAACCAACCGAACAAAAACAGCGCACAACTTCCTCCAAACTCCCAGCTGAAATCTCACCTGATAATAACTTCTCTCTCAGTCTGTAAGAAGTGGGTGGGATAGAAATTGATGAGATTCTGAAGTTTTAGTAAGTTCCCCGACCTGCTGCCTCCAGCCCTGAGGCCGTGCCTGCCCAGAGGGCACAAATGGGCGCTGCACCAAGTCAGTGGAGACGAGTTCCTGTGCTGCCCCTCAGCTTACATTAAGCAAATATTTTCGAAGGACCTGAGTGAAAGGCTACTGAGGTAAGAGGAGTCTCTCCTCGTATTTCAGAGATTTTACATCAGCATCCTTGTGCAGATGCCAGGCAGCCCTGACATGACAAGTCGTGCACTTCTAACGTATTGCCAACATCTGGCTCAGCTCATGCCGTGGAATTTTGCCAGCAGAGCACAGGCAGCTCCTTAGACCCGTGGGGTGGAAAAAAAATAAAATTAATCTTTGCCACATGGCCCAGAAGGCTTGGACACAATCACATTTTGCAGCAATTTTAAAAAATTATATACAAATAATGAGATTTCGTACAGGACTATGTTTGGCTTACATGTCCTGAATGTCATCTGCACAAATTATTGTCAGCTGAAGAGGTGTAAGTAAACCCAGGTACAAGTTTGTGTGGGCTGGAAATAGTGAAGGTAGACGTTTATTTCAGAGAAAAACTTTTAAAGTTAAGTGGAAAAGCAAAGGAACAACGAGAGTTGACGGAGGCCCGTGGTGTGCTGGGCTGCAGCTCCGGCAGGACAGCGGCTGGCAGTTCGGCCAGGACTGAGCTCAGAAGAGCATCAGGATGGGAATGAACCCTGTATGCCTTCCTCAGTGCTGTCTTTACAGAGGCATCATGACATATTCCCTACTTGCCCTTTTCTCTTTCTTCTTAAAATCAAGGTTGTGGCCTATAGGAGACATTTCTATCCATCCTAAAGCCACCAGCAGTGCAGAACAGACCCATAATGGGGATAACATATGGAAAAGGAAGACTGGCATTGAAGACCCCTGGGGAATGGCAGTCAAAATCTCCACGTTGCATAGCATTTATATGACAGCCTATAAAATAGAAATTTACGGGATAGACTATTGTAACAGAACTGGAGCCTTTACAAAGTATCTTAAAATGCTGCTTATAACAGAATCCGAACCCGCACGTCCCAGGGAAGATAATTATTTAAGTAAATTATCCAAGCCTTTGAACTGAAGGTTGAGTCTGTGGGTGATTTACAGCTCTCCAACAATAGCTGGTGACTCCACTTTCATCTAAACCAAAGTAAAGTAAATAAATAAATAAATAAATAATCATCTTCTTGTCTTCTTCTAAGCGTTAATGCAGTCATCGCTTGCAAAAGAAAAAAGCTCTTCAGTCAGGTTAAAAAAAATGAAAGACTTCAGCTCATCTTTAGCTTCTATTTTTTGATATATGGCAGTCCAAACAGACACATGCCACGTATACATAACTCAGACTCTCAAGGATTCTTTTGAGTTGATTTCTAAAGCTTTTCTGGTACCTTTTCAATGAGTTTTAAATACTGGGTAAAATTATGATCCAGAAAACAGATTGTCAAGACTTGTACTGTGTGTGATAGCAAAAGCATACAATGCTTGTGATATCCCAAACTTTGTTTATTCTGGGGTGCAGATGGTGGGAAAGAATAGCATGCTTAATAGCTGAGGGAATATAATAAGAACAATAATTTCTCATTTCTATTACATTCATCACCATGGTGTCCAGGCACACTTCTGTGGCATTTGAGAAGTAAATAATCCTCCTTTAGTTTCTCAAGTAGTTGTATTTTCCTTGAACTGATCTGAGTCAGGAATGAAGGGATGTGGGACATCATACAGAAACATTTAGAGAACAATGATTTCCTACCAATATTCTTGATTAGCTTTTAGGGAGGGCTTTGTACCAGGTTACTGCTGGGAAAGTAAAAACCAGTCAAGCCACCGAGAATATCAGACAAGGTGAATTATCAGAGATATTGCAAATTCTTCAACAGAAGAAATCAAAGAAGGCAAAGATTTTTCAAATGAGCTGAAAAGAGGAGGAGGATGTCAAGAGACCTAATAAAGGAAGAGTCACATCAATAATATGAGTGAAAACTGGAAATCAGACTGCAATCAAATGAATGGATAGGGGTTGTTGGGCCATTAGCCCATACTTATAATGCATATCCTTTATTATATGAATTTATGCCATAGTATGGACACATTTTCTTAGAAATACTCTCATTTTTCCCCCCATGATACTTGTGTATGAAGAGAATACTTGTGTATGTCTCCGAAGCCACTATACTTTCAGATCACATCCCACATAAAAATTCCTTCTCTTATAATACCTTCAAAATACTTGCATTGCAATTTAGATTACCTGCATGTTAAGACTATTGCTTATAAACACAGCTCTCTGATTCTGATCTTTTGTTCCCCTCAATTACGTGCTGCATCTAGCCAGAGTCTTTTATCCTCTATTTATTCTGCCAGCTCTTCAGCTCAAGGATAATTTTTTCACCTCGTGTTTTCATACAGTGCCTAACAGCTATTCGTGTGAGGCCACAGTCATCGGGTGGAAATCTGCATGGGGTGGAGGTGGCTGCACCATGTGGAAATCCCAGCTCAGATGGGAGGGATGCAAAGAGCTGGGTAGGACGAACACTGAAAGGAGAGGAGGTAATTTTTGTTGTCGTTCATACTACTGTCATCCCTTCTGGCTGCTGTTAGAGAGGTGATGGTTAGGAAAGCGATCCGAAAGCCACAAAATGGACATAGGCTTCCTTAAGCCAAGTGAACCAATTTATTCCCCAGCTGATTTCCCTTCATGTGAAAAACGAGGCGCTCCCACAATCATGTTGTACTGAAGCCACAGCTCAAGGTACACCGAAGCAGTCATTTTCTCTGCCTTGATCTGGAGCATTCAATTGATCTCCATCTTGTTAAGAACAAAATCGTAATTAAAGAAGAAGGGGAGGGGGCTTAGTGCACAAGGCCATATCCTGCATCCAGATGAGTAATTAGGGTGCCCTAAATACAGTGGTTTCCCTTTATCGCTGCAAGATGATGAACTTTCATCAGGCGTATCCAAACAGAGCACTGCAGAGCTTTAGCATTAAAACTGTCACTACCAACTCAAGGTATTTCTAACAGTCACATCAAAGGCAAAAGCTCCCACAGTGAGATCAGGAGCTGCACAGTCCGCAGCCTGGCTTTGTTACTGCACTGTTGTACAAAAACCCTCTCATTAAAGTTGCATTACAAGAAAGCAACAATAAAAGATTTCATCATCCCTCTCCGAGTCCGACCCTCCCCCAACAGGGGAAAAAATAAAAATACAACAAAAACAACTAGAATTAAGCACCGAGAGCAACAGATGTTCTCAGAAATGAGTGTGTATTCAGAGATAATGTGTGAACAGCAGGATACAGCAGAATTAACGTCAAGGTGTGAAAAAGAAGGCTCAGGATAGGGAGACTCGCACTAGGTGTAGGTATATATCTGTACGTGTCTGTATGTGCACGTAGTGCAATGGCTCCATCACTATCACTTGGGAGAAGCCATTCACTTGAGGTAGTCATTCTAGAAATAAGATCACCTCCATTTTGTGCATTTCTGCAGAAAATGCTATAAATGCAGCCAGAGGCAAGGCAGCGTGCTGACAGCTTGCTTTGTTGGTCCTCCTCACCATTAATGAACTTAGATGATACATTGCCCCGTTCCCCTTGAATATCAAGACCTAAGTGGATACATGGCCTTTGCAAACTGACCTAGAGGATCCAAATCTAGCCCCTGCTGAGCAGATAACAAGACCACAGAAGTTTTGTCCTCTGCTGAAAGTGAGAAAAAAAAAACAAACAAACATATATTTAAATTATTTTCATAATGGTGAGCTGAAGGAGACTGCCTTTTTGAACTCTAAAATGAGTCAACAGATTAAAAGATAAAACATTTCTATTTAAATCTTTACCTGAATTATCACCTTGAAATTTTTAGATTTATATATCTTGTTTTTGCCATCAAATGCATAATACTAGAATCAAAGGTAGTAAAACCATTGATCTACACTAAGACAATATTAATATTACCATATAGCTTTTATAATTAATTTGCTGCCAGATGAAAGGGAAACACTAGGTCCTTTTAGTGCTGGTGATTAAAGCAAAAGTAAACCTTTGAAAGCCAGATTTGCATGTACAACATGTTGCGCTGGTTCCAGCAGATGACTTGGAAATTGTTAGTACATTTAGAGTCACATTGCAGAGCTTGGAAAAAAAGTCTTAGTGAATTTTAGGGGGAAAATCTGATCTCTGCTAGAATATTGGGAAGTCTAATAGTGTAAAGCTTGCTAGACTGATATTCTATCTTAATTTGGTTGTATATTTTCTTGCAGGTTAGGTTTTTAGCAAACAGTAGTACCCATATTAGCAGATATGTATATATAAGACCTAGGAAAGAAGGGAGAAGCTGATTGATCCTGTAAAGATTTTGTGTATTTTTAGCAGGCAATCTATCCTGGCTTGGTTTTGCAGCTTGTCTGTATATTCACTCAAATAACTGGATAGCCAAGCTGAGACAAGCTTGATAATTTGAGTTATCACAGTTTCCCCCATCACCTGCCGTCTGAGCACTGTCACAGGTGCTTAAACTTAGATCAGGGGATATCAAGTGAGGCGCCTCTGTTTAACTATCACTTGTGGAGGTGATGAAGCCAAATGCTTTGCTTTATGCCATGTCAGAACGAGCTGTCATTCCTGTTTTCAAGTTATGCTTTTCTAGAAATAGCATAAAGTACTTGAAAACAATTCGATTTCAGGTTGAAAATTGGAAGGAAGATGCCTGCCTCTGTTCTGTGCTTTTTCTCTGTGTTCCTCACACATCCTTATGCCGTGTGATAAAAGAATAAGGATGTAAGCTCCAGTAACCTTTCTTATAACAAGTCCTGTGAGGTGCCCACATGTGTATCTGGGATGTCTGTGCACTGTATCTCTTAAAATCGACTTAACAACTGTGTTTTCATGGACTTCAGGGACTATGGATCCAGGCAGTCGTTTCATTGCAGCTTTCTGTCTCCGAGCCTTGCAAAGCTCAGCACAGCATAAAGAAACGATGCCCTTTATGTGCACTGCACACTGGTTGTGAACTGAAGAAACCTCCTGCTATGGGAGCCAATGTGGTTTTCCTTCTGTTCCCCAAATGCTTCATGCTGGATCAAGTATAGTCAGTGATCCTGCAAATGGCATAAAGCTGTCCTAAAAAGTACAGAGCTGGCATAAGCTCCGTATCATGTACTGCGGTATTTGGAAAATCAGCCACAACTGATCCAAATAATAGCAGCATTGGGTTAATCTGACAGAGAATTCATTCAGCGTTAACGACCATGGAGCCATGGTCGGAATGATTTTGTGCGACTTTGTACAAACCATTTAGCTGCGCCACGAAATGATTATAAAGGCTTTCCTGATTCCCAGGTGCAGTTTGAGGCTTAATTAATTAATGCCTGCAAAGCACTTTAAGATTTTAGATGAAAGGTATCACAGAAGAGCAAATAGCATCATAAGTGAAATATTTTGAAGAAAAAACTTTGAGGAGTGATTGAAGTTTACTTGTAGCTGGAGTATTCAGCTTCTGCTAGGTGAGGACAGATGTATTCCCTACAGATGTTTGTGGTTGTATTGATGTGATGCTGTGGTTTGCATGTTTAGAAGCTATCTTGTCTCTCTGCCTTTCTAGAAATAAGTGAGAAGCATGGTATGGGCTCAAAACATAATTTGACATAATACTAAAATACACTCACAAAGGAATTTTCCTTCCAGCGCTGAATTTTCTTAGTGATTATAAATTAGTCAAGTTATTTACATCTTTCACTCTCACTTCACTTAATGATAGTCAAATAATAATAATAAAAAAATCCTGCAAACTGTTTTCCCTAGTGTTAGATTTTCTTTGCATAAAGATGCCCTAAAGGCCAGCTCTTTATACTCAGTCTACAGCCCTGATAAACAGAGAAAGGACAGAGGGGAAGAAAATATCTGGTACTTTATCCTGGGCTTTGATTTCCAAAAGGCAAATCATGTATGTTATCTTCATGTAGCTATATCCCGTACACTGACAGTTCTTCTGGTGGTTCTGTAGTTGTTTCAGTGAAGTGATATCCTGGGGCTGGAGACGGGCAGCTTTACCTCTTCGAATGTCCCCTATCAAGATTAAAAGCCAAACTAGGGTAGCAATTTCCTTATCCTTCCAAGTTGTCAGGACCAAAGTGATTTCTGCTGAATTGCCATGTCCCTTTCATCCTTGTGTAGTTTATCTAATCTATTTGTTTACAAGAAAGCAACAGCTCTTAGAGGTGAGTGTACAAAACTAAGAAAAATAACAATACACTTTAAAATGGGTCTGTAAGTACTAATTATTAAGCTTTATTAATATTTGAACCCAGTGTGAATTTCTGAGCCATTATGAAATACTAAGTTTCAAACTGACTTAGTTTTCCATCATGAACAATTCCAACACCATTTTCAAGTGACTTAGAACCAATAGCAAGAGCTGCTTCTTGTTAGAAATCCTTTGATTGCCCCTGTGTCCAAGCCTGGGTGTCATTTTATTCCCTTCCATGGATCTGAAAGTGTCTTGCCACACAATTGCTATTCATTCTGCAACGGGATAAAAAGTGCCTTGAGTACCTCTGTTCCTTATGAGCAAAGAGCGCGTTATGATCTACTTGGATGAAAAACATTATAAAATGTAATGTTACCATTACTACATTCCATATAAATACACTTCTAAGCCTGGTTATAAATCTTCCATTCCTCTGGCTGTAGCTAACATTTAAGAGACATATTTGTAGTGTTTTCCATTCAGGTTTCCTTTAACAGCACCAAGGGGTTTCATAAGATTAAGTGGAAAATAATTATAACATCACCAATATTTTAAAAATCTTGTTACACTTTTTCTTTTCTTTGGGTAAGTGATTTACGGAACAATAATTAAATGTCAGGAAATGAATCACAGATGAGATACCGACATTTGATAGTGTTTTGTAAACAGACTAAATGAGTCCAGAGAGAGGTAGAAACTATTGATGTTTCCATAAAAAAATCTCCACAGAGCCTCTGAAAGGAGAATATGTTATTGAATGTAAATACAGGAACCTGATCAAGGAGGACTGTAATCTATTAGGGAAAGGAAGTGCTTTTGATTCCTGCTAATTTAAAAGTGAAGCTCGGGAGACCAATTCCCACCAGCTGTCATCACTTATAAAATGAGAGAGTTACCCCTTTTTTCTCCTTGTTTTTGCTCCCTACAAATTTTAAGAATTGAGCAGTTGAGAGGTTTGAAGACTTCCACTCCTCCACAGCGATCTACGTGAAAACCAACATGTCCCAGTCCAGTGTCAACAGGATGACAGGTGGGAGGGGAAGCTGGGAAGGTTTAAGAATTGCTGATGGTTTTTTAGAAGTATATTACGCCCATGTACATTGTAAGTACTTAAATGCCAGTGTGTTGTTAGCTTTCCTTTTTTAAAAACTATTATCAGGAAGATGGAACTAAATGGCTTCTTAGGGTCCTGGCGTCCTGCCTGTAAAGTTAAAATGGAAGTGAAAAGAAAGGCAACTGGTAGAAAGACAATCAGAAGCTCTAACATTTAACTATAGTAATTCAATAGCTGGCTAAGGCTAGAGTTAGGTAAAGGGTGAGTAATGATACCTTGATCACAATAAAGGGGGAAAATATGCTTTGCCATATGAAAAAAAGACCGAAAAATCTACATAAAGCTGTAATACAGAGAAACACACACATAAACATGGTAAAGTAATAAAGAGAAAAAAATAGGAGGAGGGAAACAAGAAACATAGTAAAATTGCTATAAGTAGGTCAATGTTGAAAAACAGTTAAGTAAAATGACACGTTAAAATATATAATATAATCAAATCTTGAAAATACAACATAAATGATGTAATGGAGAGAATACTGTTGAAGAAAATAAAACCATGAGGACAATAAATATAAAATAATAGAAATAGTAAAGGAAGTACAATGACAGATTTAATAAAATAATAAAAAGGGATAAATCTCATTGCCTGAATTATTGTTTTACTGTAAATTAGTTTAGCAAGTAGGTTTTGTCATGATGTATTTTTTCTATTCCTGCATCTGTACTATAGACTCTGCAGTGAAAGGCAATGTTTAATCAGTAAGCAAACAGGTGCTATTAAAAACATTCCCTGAGAAAAATAAAATAGAAAAATGTGAGTTAAGTCACTGTTTTAGCAAATAGCTTCAAAGGCATTAAGGCAAAACTGTGAGGAGTGTTTATTGAGTGTATTGGCACAGTTGTAGACAGATGAGGCTTAATTAAATGTAAGAGCGAACTGCAAAGCCTTCCCTGGATCAAGCCATGGAAGGTAAGAGGATCGTGCACCCCCAGAAACCTCTGGCATAGCCACAGAGTTCTCCTGAATTCACAGGTCTAGGCACACAACCCAAACAAAGTATATAATTGAAGCACGGATGCTGAATTAAATCATTTATCCTGTGTGCTTTAGCTAATGTGAAAAAAAGAAGACCCTTATCTTTCCACAACCAGTTGTCTTTCTGTCTGTTTAGGTGTACGCCCTCAGCTAGGATGTTTAAATGGTGCTGTTAAATGAGTAAATTAGTATATAATGCTACTTTTGATCCAAGGAATGCTTTTTTTTCAAGTTTATAAAATGCTTAAATTAATAAGGCTTACTCAGAGCTGTGATGAAAGTGACTTGGTCACACATCTTAAGCCCACTGAAATGGGGAGCAACGTTCTCTGCCTCCAGAATATTTCAAACACAGCGATGAATTGTGGCAGGTGCCTACATCCTTGCACTTTTTCAATCACAAACCAAGTTGAATGTGGCACTAGGTACCAGGAGATATATAAAATCAAGTATATTGCTGATAGGGATTTCTTTGTTTTCACACCACTATTTCTCCAGAATGAAATATGCAGTTGTGATAAAAACATTAAAAAAAAAAAAAAAGCAAAAAAAAAAAAGCAAAAGCTCCTTATGTGAGAGATTAGAAGTTAAAGTTGCTTTGTTTCTAATTTCCTTCTCTTCTATTTCAATACATCAAGTAAATGCAGCTGATTTTCATTCTGTCTAAACTCCAGCCTTAGATTTTTTTTGCATTAAACAGCAGAAATGTGGGTTTATGTCAAACAGTCCTTTAGTCAAGCACGAGGAACTAGGTCAGAGAGTTTCTAAAGAGGAATTTTACTCATGTAGAACATAAACATGCTTGCAGCTTCTTCTCCGTACCTTCCCAATTGACTCTAACTACAGAAAAGTTCATTTACTGTAATCAATATCACTTTACCTCATGCCTCAATGAAAAAATACCTTCTGTAGTCAATAGCAATTAAAGAGACAGACAGGGACAGAAATATTGATGGAGATGAAACCGAAGATTTATACCTGCTTACTATCTTTCCTGAATATGTAATAAAACAACTGCTAATTGTAAAATATTGTGTTAGTAAATGTTCATTGAGAAACTGCCTGGAGAGAGAATAACACTTCCAGTGGTGCTGGAGACAAAATCTGTTTTGGGGCTGTGGTTTGCTCACTTACACAGGGTGTGTGTAGAGGAACTTCAGGAGCATCAGTAGGACCATGTTAGGTACACCCAGATGGAGATGGCAACAGACTGTGTGTGTAGGGCCAAGCTGCAGGCATCGTGGAACTGCCCTTACTTCTGATCCTGTAAAAATAATAATCTGGGGGATCACCTGTCTTTTTTTTTTTTTTTTTTTTTTTTATCAGAGTGTTATCAGTGAGTGACTTGAATAATTTATGTAGAGCTGGTGTGGTTAATTGGCACCTGTGTTCTTTAAATAGAAACGCTGTGTGTCTCTCAGGCATTTTCATCTGGTTTACAGGGAAATCGTCTGGCAGCTTTCTCTGGCCTGTTCTGTTGAGGTCAGGCTGGCTGGATCATAATGGCTGTTACGGCCTTTCCAAATCTATGAACTGTGTCTTATCTCCAGTCTCCCCAGATACAAGAGGAAGGCCTTGTAACCTCTTTAGCTTATACACTCTGAGACCACTCCATGTGTGAATCAAAGCATAGGAAATAAGGATGATCAGGCAATTTACTTCTAAAGCACACTCCTCATCTGAACTAAGATGCTAACCCAAAAGCCAGTAGCATTCCAGACCTGTGAAGGGAGAACTAAAAAAAATAAAATCAAGAGCAATGAATATACTGTGTGATTTGGGTCATAAAGTACACACTGAGGGAAATTCACCTTCCTGCAAAGGTCCTGGAAGAAATCCCACGGCAGCTGTACATTGATGGGCTGGAGGCTGTGTGTGCTGGCTAAAATCCTAAACTCCTAGGCAGTTTGAAAACCTGACCATAAGGGTTTCAAGATTCTTTAGCAAAGTATGTTGCTGTAATGAGTTAATTTAACCTGTACCATGCTCCTTTCACAAAGCAGCTCCTTGCCATTTTTAGAGCATTCATTTGTATTACAGTAGCGTGTGGCATTTATCATAGCAAAGCATTTCCTTGGGCTTCCATCAAACAACTAGAAAAATGTCCTAACAACATATTAACATTGCCTCATTCTATTTATGTTTTGTGAGATGCTATGCAATATAACAAAGGCTGGCAAGACCTGTAAATACAGTAAAGAAAGTGGTTAAAAAAAAAAACAAACAGCTTGCAATTGCTTTGTGGGCTCTCAGTTACTTCATGTTGACGTGGACCTGCTATTAACTGGCTACTCAAACCAGTTAATTTATTACAACTGGAATCTAGTTTCAGTCTACTTGATTTAAAAAAAAAAAAAAAGTGAGGATCTGCTTGTTTAATGGTGCATAAACCCTTCCCCCTAACTTGATATTAGACAATAAATTCGACATGAAAATTTTATTTAAGTGCTTTAAAAAGCAGAACTTGGTGTCATGTATTTATTATCCTCTCTCTAGCTGCTTTTATTAGAATTACCAGTTTGTGATCTAGTGACTCTAATGACAGGATCATCAGGACATTCTCCTCACCACCCTTTTTGTATTAGAGCTGAAGTAAAGAGATAATAATGCAAGATTCAGTCAAGCGTTTTCTGCATTTCAAGCTGTCATTTAAAATGTACAAACATTCCCGAGAAAGGGAGATTCTTTTCTTCTTCCATCCTTTTATTCCTTTGTGGTAACTTTCCCTAACGGTACCTTTGACAGCTAAACATGGTTTCTGACTTCTAATCAAAACTGCATGAGCTCAGTCAGTTCTTCCTCCATCTCCCCTTCCTTTGCCAATGCCTGCCCTGTAAAAGTCATGTTTAATGCCCCCACTGAAAGACTCTAGTTATCACATAATTATTTCTGCAGTCTCTCTGTTAAACCTTTGTCACTCCAGCAACGTATTTAAATGAGGTGGGGGAAGACTGTAATTGAAATGTATAGGAAATCTATAACTTGCAAATGGGAACACAAAAGGAAAGGAGTGTAACTGGTGCAGAATGGAAGCACCACCTTGTGAGCTTCTGATGACCTTTTAGAGGAAACAGCAATGATGATTGTGTGCTGCATGGCTGCAAAGCTTCTCAACAGAAATGTGTGAGTGTGGATCTCAGAAATAAGGTGTTTTTGGTTTTTTTTTTTTTAAAGATCTGCAGGCTATACCTAAATATCCTGATTATCCATTTGAAAAAAACAACAACAACAAACAAAGAGCCACCTCAGCCAAACAGTAGCATAGCATCAGAATTCCTGTGTGATGTTTTTTCTCAGTGTAAATCCACTGGTTTTCTGCCTTAAAGATGCATTTCAATATCCATCAGTTCTCTGAAGTCAAGAATGGAGGAGTTTAGAAGCTGGATTTTTGATTCACTCCCATCCATAGCAACTAACAAGCTTGACAATACGCGGCAATTTCTTCTTAAAACTTCACATTTAATATTCTTCACTTAAAGCCCTCTTCTGTTTGTCTAGTGCAAGCTGAGACAGGTAAAGCAAATTAATTAAATCTTCTTTCATTGACAGTATGATGAAATCTTAATGCTATTGTTTGAATGCTGATGCATCCTCTTATCTCTTTGTTCAGAATCTGATGCAGTGAAATGTCCTGGTTATTTGATGACAGGAATGAGGAAGGTGCTTTCTGCAAAGGAGAACAGTGGGTACTTTGTCAGCCAGCACCACTCAAGTGAAATCCAGGTCATGTCGATTTCAGACCTTTTTATTAGTCACTGCATTCTGTATTTCATGCATGCATTATTTTCACTGTGTCTTTTACACTTACTGTGGTATGTCAAAAAGCAGCAGACAGATTTGTGTGTGTAGAACAATGCAAAAGCATTATGGTGAAATAACAGTGAAATAGTACTAACATTATAATATTACTTCAATACATTCTGAGAAGTAATGCCAATAAAAGAGCCTTTGGATCAGTATAACATCAATGCTAGGGAGTGTATTAATCTCACAGTAACTATTAAGAAACAGAGCGATGCTGAAACTATACAAAGGAACTGTTACTGAAAGAATGAGGTACCAGCTGTTCTGAAACCTGTGGAAAGTATTTTGAACCAAATAACTATCAAAGACCCCTTCCAAGCAACCTTCCCTACTGAACATGTGCAAATAAAGCAGAGGTCCAGCACTTTCCCTGGCCTTACTTTTCATACTACACGCAGGCTGCTTTAGGATAATACCTGTATATTTTACACTCAGCTTCAGAATGCTGTTAGCTGTCAGACAGACTTTTTTTTTTCGAATGTTTTATTCATGTGTCACTTGACTGTTCATTTGCTAAGGGTTTACAAATGCTTCATCAATTATTAACAGTCCTGATACCTACTTGTTATTTTGTTGTTGTTGCTTTTTTTTTTCTTTTAAGGAGATGTTGGGGGAAAGAGAACACTACAAAATTAAGAAAACAGAATAAAATAGGAATTAAATAATTTACATCTACTTACTGCACATATCCAAGTTAGTTTTTAAAGGAAAACAGTTATACAAGAGAAAATTGAATTAAGTGTTTCCAGTTGTTTCCAAGAAGCACAGAACACCTATGTTCTCTCCGGGTGCATGCAGTATGCTAAAGAGATCACTTTGTACGCTCTCAAGAGAGAGAATACGCAGAAGATTGTTTGAAAACAATCCAAGGAATGAAGATCACATCACCTTAGTAAAAAAGTGAAGGGAAGATGTGCTCTTGCATCTGAAGAGATATGTATCTTAGTGCCTAAAAAAGGACAAGGTATCTAATGTGATGTCTGTCTTTTAAACCCTCATGTCTCTAAGAAACTTCTGTTGCTTTTCCTTTGGTACAGCTCTATGAATAAATATAGTGGCAAAATAGAGGCTTAAGGACATTCTGATATATTTACCAAAGTCTTCCTTGTCTGCCTGCTTAATCTCTGCAAAGGAGTGGTACAACTTTTCCCTCTCCCATCACAGTGCTAGTTCCACCATGTTAGAGAAACACAAATCTTTTGGTTTTGTTTTCTGAAGTCAACAAATAATGACATGTAGAGTTTTCATTAGCTATTTGTAAACACATTTATAAACTATTTAATAGCTGCTACTTCCAAAAGGAAAATAGGAGAGTTTCTTGCTTCTCCAAAAGAATAAACTGAAAACAAAATGTTGCAGAGCTGAGTAAGAACTTGGACTTCTGGAATAGCAGCCTTTCCACAAATGCCTTCAAAGTTGGTCTGTTCTCTTGTCCCTTTGAAAAATTGTTTGGGAAATCTGCGGTTCTCAATGCTGAAAGCCCTGTTTTGCTGAGCAAATCAATACATGGGATTTCTTTCTACAAAGCCCTTTGAAGCTCGAGCAATTGTCTTGATGGGCTCTGACTCACTCCCAGGAAGAGCACAATCAATTATCTAATCTCATGAAAACAAAGTACGGGCCCAAGCAGTGCCATCGCTGGTGCTGGGCAGCGCATTGATGTCTCGTGCAAAGTACGGCAAGAACATAACAGCAGTGATTATAAAAATGGCACCCTGTTTTTAAAAGCTGACAGTGGCCTTTCAAAGGGAACAGAACATTAAACGTGCGGGTGGTTATGCAGATCACAATATGCGTTGCACGTGATGTTGTTGCTGTTAGGGACTGGAGAGAGGGCTGGAGGCTATTCAAGGCTAGGCTGAATGCGGCTCTGTGGGGGCTTGAAACTAGATGATCTCAAAGATCCTTTTCAACCCAGGCCATTCCATGCTGCTGTGATTCTATGATTCTGTGCAACATAGGCCCCGGATTCCACTGTTTTGTATTTTTTCCCCTCAGAGTTGGGTGCTCCAGGCTCCACCTGGGCTCTGCTGACTGAGGAGGCCTCAGCCAGCAGCAGGCCCGAAGCTCACCAGCCAGGCCCCAGGAGCTCCACACAGCAACAGATCTCTCTTTGGGGGTAAAAGAGTGGAGATGGGATGATCTGCTCAGTGCTGACAGCATTCTTACTAACAAAATGTGATAATTTTGGTTTGGATGTGACTCTCCTGGCTTCCATCCCTCAGGCTAAGGTGAGGGCTTCCCCTCAGGCAGCTTGCTCCCAGTGCTCCTTGGTCCCTTTAGAATTTTCTTACTTAAATCCCCAGACAGGTTGGAATCCGTCTTTACTGAGTCATATGCTCATTTACTTTCTGATCTATTCTCTGTATGTTATCAAATAAAAGGTTAATTTCATTTTGCATGAGGCAAAAATGCCAACGCCCACCTCTTTTTATTTTAAGCTGTTTTGTAGTTAAATAGAGCTGTGTTTGTTATTTCACGCCACAAAATGAAATAGACTGATGTGTTTTTTGTTGGTTTTGTAATCTCCCAGATGTATAGCAAATACTCTTAACGAATAGCAAGGAGTACTTGTTAATGGAAGAGTTAATTACAGGACACACTTGGACTGGCTCACAGACTTTGGCTACCTTTTTTTAGAGGAGCCAGAGGAGCTGATGTGCCCGAGCATGCTTTGGGTTGAGGAGCGAGGAGAGCATCTGGATGTGCCACCAGCATGCTGGTAGCATGCTTTGTTGGTCTTCCTCACCATTAATAATGGACTTAGAGAAATGAGTTGTTATGCTAATTATCAAGGATAAAATGGGGTGCTCTTGGAAGTCTGGGGTTTAGCCTTCCTGGCCAGGCCTGTGAATTTCCTTCCTTTCTTTCCCTGCCTAGGGATTTTGCTGCCCATTGACTTTGGTGGATTCCCTGAATCACCTTCCCGCTTTTCCTGAGTACTTGGATCCAAGGAGCAGGCTGACCACGAGGAGCACTCATGCCAAGGCAGATGCGTGGTGCTGCTGATCGTGCCAGGAGCTGTTTGTTAATTGATGGTATGTAAGGGCGGGGGGGATCTCTGAGAAACAGGCCTTGATGCATTGCCCCATGCCCCTTGAATATTAAGACCTAAGTGAACACATGGCCTTTACAAACTGGCCTAGCTGATCCAAATCTAGCCCCTGTTGGGCAGATATCTAGACCACAGAAGCTATCAACTAAGCTAAGCTGACATTCATTAGGTTTCTTGTCAGCAGTTTCTGAAATGATGCCATCTCCAGGGTGGAACATAGCAGCTAATTAATAGTATTTAATTTACAGTGTCATTGTGATACCCCCACTAATACATAATTGTAACAACATTATTAACAAAAATATTAATCCTCTTTGTCACCCAGAATGTTTCTCAAATCATTCTGTAGCTGATCAGATTTGTCAGTCTGGCACAAAAGAAACCAACATTATATTTGTTATTCTTAGATGCAGCTGAGCTTATTGTTTGTTTGCTTTTAAATGATTGCCTTCAACTTTTAAAATCCAGATTTTTCATTTTAACCTAAATTGTGTTTTATGATACAAATATATTCTTTTCAACTAACTCTTATGCTTACAGGCAACCAATTACTATACCAGGGGAGCCCGGAGTTAATATTTTTGGTTTCAAAGCTTCACTTTATTTGAGACTCTATAAATACATTCTCATGAAGTATTTATACACCCTAACCCAGCTCAGAGGAAGAAACAGAAGTAATGGGTAAGTAATGGAGATACTATTTGTGCTTTTCCGTTTTAAAAACAGACTGTGTTTTTAAACCTGCTTGAATTTTTAAATGAAAAGTAAAGCTCAGTTTTTGTATTAAAATGAGACTCATTCAGTGTGGGGGAGATGCTGCATTTGTGAACTCTTTTTTTTTTTTTTTTCACAGTGATTTTGTTGATTTGAAATGGTTTTGTAGATGGTTTTGTAGATTTGAAATAATTTGTACAAGGTTTATACCTGCAGCTAGCTCTATATGAGAGACAAGCTGTCTTATATCCCTCTCCTATATAGGTGCATACTTCTTATAGATGTCTGTATTTGTATTCATAAACACACACCTATATAGCAGGTTAGTCACTTGCTAATTTCTCTAGCTATGTCACTAAATATATCGTGTACCTTACTAATTCCTCAACTCCTAACTGTGATGATGGCACCTGGCCTCTGCTGTTTCAGTGATGTGTATTCATTCAGTGTCTGAAATCTTTCTACAGGTGATTTTGTATAGATTTTGTGTAGTCCCGATATGAATCAAAACTCTTTTCTGTTTTCTAATCTAATAACTAATCTAATATGTACATAATTTACTGGCATATATGTAGTGTTTATCATGGTGGGAACAGATATGAAATGTTTTGATAGCTTCATCACACTCATTTGAGTTGGAATTTGTCTTCCTCATTGTGCAGTGGCGTTTGTTCCATTAGCTGCTATCCCAGTCTTGCACCAAGAAGTTTTTTGTATCAGAAGATGCTATCAACTGTGCTCTCTGTCTTTGGACTGAATTTGCAAATTGCCAAACACCTTCAGCTGTTATTTGCAGCAACGAGAACTAAGTTCACAGCCCGTTTCTGGTATAGGACTTGAAGTAAACCTAATTCATCAGTGTAACTAACTGCAACTCTAAGACAGATAATTGTGTCTTCCTGAGGTAATATAATTTACATATGTATTTATAACTCTGAGTGAACTTAAAAACCTTATTTAATTAGAATTTAGCCTTTTTTTTTTGATTTTTTATTTTCTCTGTATATTTCTGCTACTCCCACTGTTTCTAATTTTTATTTTAGGGCTTCTTTCTCCATACAGGGTTTGTTTTTGGTGACCCTTCAGTGCCTTCTAAAGACATTTCCTACATGCATTGAATATGATTTGATTTATCCCTTCTCTTACCCATTTTATAAATGTTTCTGAAACACACGGGTGTAACAATAAGCTATGATTCAGCACATTTCCATCACATAGAAATCAAATTTCAGTGGCTCTGATTACTCCTTATTGTACTGAGATCAATAGATGGGAGAACCCTTAACCTAGCAGCATGCCAGAGTGCCCGACATGTATTCATAAGAAGAGTCTATAAATTCAATAGAAATACTAGGTTGAAGGGGGCATTCATGCTTTGAATAGCAAGGTTTGTGAGTTGATTTTTTTTTTTTTAAGCTTTTCTACCTTGCTTTACACAAATTGGATTTCTAAAAAGGCTTTGAGTCCTTCAGAGTTTGTACTTTGTAGCTGGGTAAAAAAAGAGATATAGATTGTTATACAATATCTACCAAAATAACAGTTCTCTAGTGACTGAATGACACTTCATTTATATTCCCCAATTACTACATTAATTCTAAATTTCACTTGTTAAAACTACTTTCCCATTCTGAGGTTCTATATTGTACAACATAATACACTACAATGCATTGTGTTTCATTAAAAAAATAATTTCTAAACTAGATTGATATATACTCAAGTCAGAAGAGGCCCCACATTCCTTTTTAAACTCAGTGATAGGAATCTGGAATAGTCTATTGTTTCCGCTGGAACTAATGTAGATTTTAGTGGTACAAAGAAGAGCAGGACTTGACCCTCACTGCCAAGATGGATGGGAAAAATATTATGTCACTATTTGCAGTACTACATACCACTCTAATAAATTAAATGTCGTGCCTTACATTAAATTCATTTTTATATAGAGTTTACCAGTCAATAACTGAAGTAAAGGATGCAATTTTGTCATAAAACTGAAGAAGTCTGTGATTTTCCATGTTAGCATTTCATTTAGGATAAGCTATTGGCTTTGTACAGACAAATAAGATTCAAGTCAGTTTAGTTTCTTTGAAATATTTCTTATCTTTTCTGTACTATTGTTATTTTTATGCTTCAAATGATGTTAATTAATATATTTCAGAAACTTGAAGGTGGCAATATTGGTGGTTTATGCAGAAATATACATCCCATATCCTTGCTCTTAAGAGCCTGCATTCTTACTGGATGAAATCTGTATTTGCTAGGGGCTCAAACACCATTCTTTTGTACCAGTTAAAGCTCATCTTTGCTTTACTTCCTCTCTGCAACAGAAATGCGTGTCATTTATACAGCCTGAGAAATTAGTGTTCCACCTTCCTTTTCAGGAGAAATTCTGTCTACAAGACATGTCCAAAAGAATCATAGAATGGCTTGGGCTGGAAGGTTCTTTCAGATTTTGCTGCTGCAATCCTTTGACCCTTCTGCTTCTGTGAAGAAAAAAAAAAAAAATCAAATCTGTTTTTATTTATTCAAAAATGGCCTCTTAAGAGCTGATGAAATTGTGTTAGTAAGATGTATACTTTGATGAATTTGCACATATGTATGGGATTTGTGAGGAAGGAACAAGGATACTTTCTTTTGGCAGGCATTATGTCTTTCTCTTTCATGGAGTATAATGTGTTTTTTTTCAAAGACATGAAATCAAAAGCCTCCTGCCAAAGGCAGCTTTGTGTGGTAGCTGGTTTAATTTTTCTTGAAAATTTTGCCATGGGCTATTTTGAAAAGTACGTTGCTGTTGAGGGTGCAGAGCGACGCATTTGTTTCACATGAATGGTGGCAAATTCCAAGACTGACTTATGCGCTTCTCTATGGTTTTCTAGCATTGGTTTCTGAGAGAGCCAGACATTGTTATGTGCACATTGAGACGACATTGCTGACTCCAGCTATTAAAGATTTATTTGGCTTGAGAACATGTTTTGGTTTTGCAGATGATTTCAAATGGCAACGAGGCTGAATGCTGGCACAACAGATAGTACCGTGTGATCCTGATGAGCTACCTGATAGACAAGACAAAGTAAAAACAACCTTGATTTCTGCATGCGTGTTATTTCAGGCCTTCTGAGCAAGCAGTGGCTGAACTAAAACTGCATTTCACAGGTAATTCTTATCAGTTTATTTACCGTAACTTAAGTCTTGTGATGTTCACATTTTTTGAAATGAAAGTCAACGTGAAGTTTGTCTGATCACCCTGAAGTCATTTTATGTATTGAAATATCTAGTTCAGGGTTCATTCAACTCCATGCATGCATCAGTGCTCGACTTAACCAGGAAGATAAAGCACTTGCACTGTTTTTCAAGGCTGTATGTTAGAGCTTCTGGGTACTTCATTCCTTGGGTGAGGGCAAAAAGACAATGGTAGATTTGAGCTTCACCATAGACAATCCATCAGTGTACAGTTCTGTTGGATGTTATGCCTCTGAGCAGATACAAACACAGACCTCTGGCTACATGATTTTCTGCAAGAGTTTGCAGTTCTGGTAATCAAAATCATTTCCTATTTATATAGGAAATATATAAAGTGTAGCACCCAGTTCACTATAATGAAGAGTTGAGTCTTCTCTATCTGTTAGAAACTCAGACCTTGAGAATGAGCAAATGTTTTGGACCATGTCTGCAGCCCAGTAAGCAATTATTTAATCACAGCAGTATAGCTGAGCATTGCAGTCTTCTGTGCTCCTAATGTGCAAAGTGTAATACTTAGTAAGGAGACAATAACTAGATAAACATATAAATGATACAGCATAATGCCTTTCCGTCCTGAATCATCACAAGGCTCAATATTCTATAGATCATGTAATAATTTCATTCAGGAGCATAATAAAAGTCAAATTGGTTTCTGAGAGACAGTTATATATGGTAATCTGTTTTACTGCCCTCTCCTACTGACCATATTTGCATTGTAATATTAGTTTTGCTGGTGGGATTCTGCTATTGGTGCTCTTGTGGACGTAGATATGTATATATAGTTTATATTTACTGAACCATTATGGAAAGTGAGTTGTAAAGTTCTAAGATAAAAGGATTTATAATTATTTAAAGTATGGTGCACTGGTAATGGCTATAAATTCAGATGTAGCACACTTTTCTCCTCGTTAAAGAAGATTTCAATGGTTATATTTTCAAAATATCCTCAAAAGATTTTAACTTTCTGGACCTCATTAAGTCAATACCACATTCCTAATAGCAAAAAAGAGGCAGGTTTTATTGTAAAGATGCAGAAGTGGGCCTCTAGGGCAACAGTTTCCTGTAGTCTTGGGCATATGACTCTGACTCGTCACAAACATACCTTTGAAATAGGGTCAGTAAAATGTCCTTTTGTCTCGCTTGTTCTGGTTGTAAATTATTTGGGGGCAGAATCTATGTTCTAAAATATTAAATGCACAAAACCCATTCTAATGATTTATGCTGGAGTCATTAAGTGCTACTGAAATAGTATTGTTTAGCTTAAAAAGCAATAATTAAACCGTTTTATAAACCAAAGTTTGATTTGCAAATATAAGTCTATTTTGATAAACATTTCATTAAGTCCTTACAATTTTCTTTCTGAGGTGATATGCCCACCATTTTACAGATAGAGAACTGAAATGCAAAAACAATGTAGGAAAATTGTTGCAGATATAAAATATATCAGAACAGTTCCTAAAAATTTCATGTCAAACAGGGGGTGACTAGATCTTTTCCACAGTGTTTATTATTTTGATACTCAGTATATTGGGGGGGCTGAGCAGGCTAGACTCAACAGAAGTCTGGAGCCTGAAGGACTGAGTCACATCTTCCACAGGCATTCTTAAAATGATGCTCATCACTGATGTAGCCCATGCTGGTAGTACCAAATTATTGAACAGAGATTGGAAATCACGATGAACTTGGTGGGATATTGCTTTGCAGGTTTATGACCAGGGTAAGCATCCTTTGTGGAACAATAAAAACAGGAAATACATTTAAGCAGTGAATTAAACTATCCAGAAATAAGGGGAGTACCTACTGATTTCCTGTTTTCAGCTGTGACTCAGTCTACATCTTTGTACATCTCTGCTAAGTTTTACACTAAGTTCCATATATGCATATGTAGAAAAATAACCTGTCAGTCATTGTATTCAGTGCTTGATTATTCAAGAATTTTTAGTAAGAGCTGCTCTTCTGCTTTTCACAGTTGCTGATGCTGCCTTGCTAATCTGAATGTATTCAATACAATTAGAAAAACACTTTAGGAACTTGAATGGTCCCAGTCTGATTGCTTTATCACTGATATAGCTGATTGACCTATTTCCATGCAGCTTAAAACACCAGCTAGCAACCTTTTCTCCTGGATCAAGTTGACGTGCACTTTACAAATGATCATTGTCTTCTCATTGCTGGGTTATGGATTCAGCAGGTCAGCTTTTTTCCATATTTAGCGCTTCTCATTAAACACAATAGTACATCTCTTTCACAGACGTTGCAAAACACTTCATGGAGAATATTTTAATCAGAACAGAATTCCTGTTCTACTCACAAATTGTCCAGAAAAAAAATAAATTAAATACCTGAAATTATTAAGCATACTTCTGGTCACAAGAAAAAAGAGGTTGATATTTTTCTTTGGATTCTCTTATACAGATATCTTAGGAATTCTAGTGCAAAGTACTTTTTTTGGCATGCTTTTTTGTTAATGTGTGGTCTAAAAAATTCAGAGTTATGAGTGGACCTTATTTTGATAGTACTTTGGCAAGCCTGGAATCCTTTGCTGTCCTCATTTTATCTAAAGCAGAATAACACAGAAGTTAAAGAAGACTTTCACAAGGTCACAAGAGAAATTAGCTTTTCTGCATCAAGACTTATCGGTCTTACAGGACTATACTTCTTCCTTGAAGTAGTTTCTTGTCAAATAGAAGAACCTCAGGAATGTTTTTAGGTATACACCTTTAAATTAAAGAGTTGTTGAAGACAGTAGAAACAAGGGATATTAAGAAAACAGTTGGTTTCATCTACTGTAAATGTGCCTGTGGGTTGGTATAGGCACCAATGTGCTTTTTTATTGTTATTATTCTTTCTTGTCTGCCTGCTTTCTTTTTCTCCATTGCTACAGCATGTCTTCATTGGCTATATCAATCTTTCCTGTCCTTCTGTTTTTTATTAAAACCATTGTTGCCTTTTGTTGTATGTCCAGAATTGATCCCTTGCGATGAGGAAAGGTTGGGTGGAGGGAGGGCCATAAATAGAGTAAATCACAGCCAAAAGAGCGTGATATTTAACAGCTTGGGTTTGCAGCAGTAAAGGGCAAATTCGCAGGTGTCACATAGAGTGCTTTCATCGCCCAGAGGGGCAATTCCAACAAGGACTGCCTGCTGCAAAGTACAATGGTGTGAGGTGATTCGGGGGTCACCTGCACACAGTTCTCTTGATGGATTGCAGAAACTTTCTCTTGTACTGATCTTAGCTACATCCTTGCTGCCTGGGGTTTTCTGACAGGCCTTTTCTTCTGTCAGTAATGGACTCTTGCCTCCTGTTCAGTATCTTTTTCAAGGTAGTTACAGAAAATCCCCTGTGATCTATTGCACAGAGCTGGCAATCCAAAGAATTGTGCCCATGGTGTACTACTTTATTCTTTGCTCTCTCCAAAGCAGTTGACCCTTTTGCAACATTGGCAGTTGGATTAATGTACGCAATATGCACTTTGCAGATAATGCTATTGACTACATCTTCATGTACCGAGGGCAGGGAATCCAGGAGGGTAAATGGGATTTCTGGTGACTGGGAGGAATGTGATTAACTGCCTGATCTAATGCCCACTAAAGTGAGCAGAATGATTCCAGCTAATTCCATTGGACATTGAAGCAAAACATTTTTGGACTGGAACTCAAACCTCAAACAGTAAATTTCAGTAACAGCAAAACTGAAGGGAAGAAAGGGGTAAACTTCACCTAGTAGTTGTATCAGAGTAAAGCTGAAATACTGCATGAGGTCTTTCTAACAGCAGTCATTGATAAGAATTGGACCACTGAATCTTTGCCAAGGCACCAGAAACTAACAAAAAAAAATTAAATAGTTTTAACATTAGAAAGCTTTTGTCCTTTAGTAACTGTACAAGTAGTGCCCACACACGTGCACGATTTGGAAAACTTACAGGCAAAATGTTGGAACTGGAGTTCTTCCAAATTTAGATAATGTACATCAGAATTTAACCTCTTGGCTTAACAAAATGGGTAATAAATGGCATTTGTTTTTGTCCCAGCAATTTCAAGGAATTCCACGTCCACTGGTACATGGCAGTAAGCACTTCTTTTTCCTGAAGTAAGAGAAATAATAGAGGCATAGAGGCACAGTACAACTGCTCTTCAGATATTTCATTTCTGGAAAACTGGTGCAGCTCAGAACTCTACACCAATTAAAAATAAGTGAATTACAAAGAAAAATCAGCTGCGAGAACATGGACTAATTGGACTGGAAGGGGAAAAATAATAAAGTGGATACATATTTTGAGAAGTGCTCACAATAAATAAAAAGGAGAGACACTTTGCAGCCTCTCCATTTTCGCTTTATATAGAGTGATGCTCAAGGCAGGGTGATTCATGTGATGAAATAGAGGATCTGAGCAGATAATAGTTTGCCAATTCCCTGAGCTGCTTGCAGGACACAGAAGGTTGTCCAATTAATCCCTCTTGTTTGGATTAATCATGCCAGCCTGTTCTGTAGCACAGGCAGCAACCAAACAAGAACAGAAGAGATGACTCCTAGGCAGAATTTCACTCAGGAAAGGACTTTGGACAAAATCTGTATCCTGAATCTGTGCAATAATATTAACAAATAAACAGAAACCCCTTTCCTATTCATGTCCAAGCACTATCATATACGAAATTTATACAAATCATATTGAATAAGCTCATAAATTCCGATCAACTAAGTATAATAGTTGCAAATTATCACCTCTTTTCATGTTAAGCTTTATGCAGCACTCCTGCTTACACCTTTAGTCCTACAGACTTTTCATGTTTCCTTCTTCATCCTTTGCATCTTTCCCATAACTTTTTTTTATTTTTTATTTTTTCCCCAACTTCTTTCATGCTGGTCCCTCTTCCTACAGCACAACTGGTCTTTCTTGGATGCTACTCTTATTCTCTGCTCATAGATCCACTGAACTCCTTTAAAATTCTCTCCATAATTTTAAGGAAAAGCTGTAGAAAAACACCATAAACTAACCCACAACTCCAACACAAATTCCAAGGTTTATGACCTGATGAAATGACCTTATTGAAATAAGCTCAGAGCACAATAGACATAAAATACAAGTTTATGTTAATGGGTGGCTGTGGAAGTAAACACGTCAGCAAAATAAATTTCTGTTCTACAAACATAATTTTCCTTCAGGACAGAGAATGAAATAATTAATTGCCCCTTCTATGATAGACACAACAGCGTTGTTACCCCACACACATTCTGCATAATTCTGTTATTCATGCATCTTCTGAATACTTGGAAAGTATTTACAAAAACAAGGCCAGAATGAGACAATACAAGATAGGACTAGACAATATATTTATTTATTTTTAATATATATATATAAAGGTGTGATTACTGCCATTTGTACCATTCTATACACATTTTATACAAATTGATCATGGTTCTGATGTAAAATAGCTAGTTTTAGTGTCCACGTGAGGAGGATATCCGAAGGCATGGAAGTGCCCCCTGGAAACAATTGTGTTCTTTCAAGGTGTCTCAGCCCCAGTCTTGCTTTAGCTGCATTAACTGCAAGCACATGCAGGCTTCGGGAAACTGGAAGATTAAAAAGTCAGTGGAAATCTACACCCTGCATCACTCTATTCGCAAACACATTTTGAAGATTAGAAAGAAATAGTTGCATAAATTGTAGGGAATAAGCTTTTTGCTTTTCCCAGTCTGCGATTTGTTGTGAGCGCGTGCACGCACACAGATGCACATACTTAGATTAATATAACTACCTGAAGCAATACTGAGTTGCTAAATATTTTATGAGCCTGTGGAAGGTTAGTCATTATGCATGTTCCTCCGTGTGTCTCATTCACAGCCATTTACAGCTAATTGCAGCAGGACCCTGGAAGTTACACAGCTCTTTGCTGGAATAAAGTCTGATAAAACTTCCCTCGGAGTTTTATTTAGGGCCAAGGTCAACTCTCCGGTATTTTTAGTTTTTAAATGAAGACTTCATATCTTTCTAGGAAATAGTTTAGCTCACACTGCACTTTTGAGCTAGAAACAGAAATGAATGAATGAGGATTTTATGACCTTTGTTATTCCTCACGTCCATCCAGATGATCCTGCTGCCGCCTTTCAACCTCAGAGTTTACGAGTCCATGAATCTTAATGAAAGGATATTTTCAGCAGTATAGGGGACTTGAATTCCCACTTGTTCGAAGGCTGAATAATGTCTTAATTTTGTTCCTATTTCTTCATCTTAATGTTTAACCTTCCGAAAAGAAAAAAAATAAATTCACAAGATGTTGCTTGGTTGGGAAGCTGCTTGTACATCAAAAATATCCCAATGAAATATGTTTGAGCATCTTAATGATCATCTGCTGAAAAAAATGTTTTTATGTTTACACTGTTTAATGGAAATATTCATACAAATCAGTTCTGAAGCATTTGGTTTGTTTTCCAACTCCTGACACAGAAGTTGAAGGAGAGTTACTCCTTTTGAATTGCCTGGGTCATCCTATTTTTCACAAAATATTAGCCTGAGTTTCAAAATACCCGGTACCCTTCAGCTCCCTTTGTTTTGGCTTTCAGTGCTGGTGCCCCTGTGTTTTTGCTGTCAGCGTTAAGCACAGGACATTCGCACCACATGTCAGCGTACAGAAGTGTAAAGCTGGCACAGGGTCAGAACCAGGTACGTGGTTTGTAAATCAGTGGATAAAGCTGAGGTCACTGAGCCCTGTGTGGAAATGAAGGTGCTACAGAAACAAAAGCTCAAGGGCATTGCCTTCAGAAATAGGAAAGAAAAGTTTCTAGGGGGGTGCTCTAATTTATTTCAAGTGGCTTTCCCACATCTTCATCTCTCATTTCCATCCTTCCTTATGGGTGCTCAGAGGTTTGATTCACAGTATCTATTCTTGCTGTATGTGGTCTGAAGACTTGAGGGGAGAGTCAAGAGAGGAATAACGTCCTGGCCAAGCAGGGACTGAATTTTCCCTCGGGGAGACTTGTCTTTTCTTTGGCACAGCTTGTATTGATAAGAGAGAGGTGCGATTCTCACATTTAATGAAATTCCTGTAACTTGAGGCATTCATTTAACATCTGCTATGTAGCAAAGATGCATTGAAGGTTATTCTGTGTGCTATATTTGGTTACGAGAACCTGTTAGCATCCTCCCCTGTGTTGCAGAAAATCAGAATCTGAAAATGGTCCCCGTGCCTGTGCAGAAAGCCAAAGCAGAGCACCTGACTGAAGCATGTCCTAGCACATGAACACCTTTTGTCCAATCTTGTAAGCAGTCCCACTTCCAGCTGTCAAGGGGTTGGTGTCCTATAGAAATAAATCAAGGCTGGCAAACTGTAGTTTAGCAATAACAAGCACCCTGGGTTGGAGCTGCGTGATTGGCAACCATGATAAATTTCTGTAATTACTATTGACTCTAGGCAGACTTTAAGTGGTTTAACGTATTGCTAGAGCAGTGAAGTTTTGATTAGTTTAAAAAGATGTATTGCACATAACTTTCAAATGCGGGGAGATTTTTCTGGTGCCTTTTTAAGACAGGTTGCAGTATCCTGCTGCAGATAACATTGACAGGAGAGCTAGCAACTCCTGTTAATCCTTTTGCCTAAGAAAATTCTCTGTATTAGTGACAGAAATGATTGCTCTTGCTGTGATCTTGCTAATCTGTCTGTAATTTTCCATCCACCACAATTGCTCATCCCTCTTTTTTCTCTGTGCGTACGTTGTTATTGCAACTTTTGTACAGTAACAGATGAGGCAGGACTGTGAAATGATGCCTGGCTGGGTTTTGCTTCGGGGCACTAAGGTTTTCAATGACAATGGGACCTCAGTAAATACACACACTAACGTGCTGAGGTTAGGGTTGTGAAGGACCCTTCTGGAGCTTTGTGTGTTATAATTTCTATTTTTCACACTATGATCACTGTAAGTGTAGGGTTTATTCTTCTGAGTTTCTTTCTCTATGCATCGTGCCTATTCACAGCTCTAGGCATAGCACTTCTCTCCACCCTTCTATTCCCCTTTTTCCCCTTCCCTCAGAGATGATCGCAAAGCACATGATCTCTCATATCTCTCTCATATTCTTTCCCTGGACCATAAGGTTAAATCTGGTAGAAGGCATTCAGTCTGTCTGTGACAGACATGCCTGATGTTTTCAGTTCAGTATGCAAAGCACTGAGCCATGTGTATTCACTGCTGCTCTGCCCTTAATGGAATTTGAGGTGTTTGTTAGTTACACTGAGCCTCCTAGGGTACATCTGCACTGCAGTTATCTTTAGGTTTGGCTTCACCTTTAGCCACATACCCTCTTTTTCTCTTCTCCTCTCCGTGTTCCTTCAGTCTTCATCCATCACTCCGCAGGTACCTTTCATCAGCCCATCTAGACCCATCATAGAATTTCATTGAAATGGTAAGGAAAGGGATTGTAACACTGCCATCCAAAAAAAACACCACCACTATTAGAAAGTGGCTGCTTGCTTGGTAACTTCAAGAAATTCGAGATTGTGAAATGTAGTGCTGTGAACTATTAACATTCTACTCAACAGCTGTCTAGAGGATGTCAAGCACTGCTTATGTTTTGTACAGCTCTCAAGGATATGGGTAGATTTCAGAAAATTTCAGTGGAAAAGAAGGGTGTTACAAATGTATCGATGTAGAGGAAAGAAAAAAATAAGCTTATGTAACCATAATATTTTCTGTTAGGAAGAAAAAAAGGGACAAAAAAATGGGTACATTAGAAACAAAGTTAGATTTCGAAAAATGCTACTGAAATATAGATATTGCCAGCCACCGTCCTGAAATTTTACTGACCCTTTAGAGTAATCTTATGTCATATCCCTTTTATGTCCCAGCCACTACGCTGTGCAGCAGTAAATTGAGTCCTGTTTCTGCAAGCTCTGATTGAAAGGGACATGCATTCTTTTAACTGCCCACCTCTGAATACCCGCAGCAGGAATAATATTAAATTAATCTTACAATCTTGGCATAATTAAAGTATAGAGCCTGCATAAATATTGCATTAGGCTTATTGATCTGGAGATTATTTGACCACAGCTAAGCCTTTTGAGTATGTCTACAACCAGTTTTTTGCTGTCCTAAGAGGAATATCTGAATTGTCATGCCACTGTTTTATCCGTTCTCTAAAAATGATTCCAACTAAGACAGAAGTCTCTATTTTCCATACTGTAATTTCATTATTTGTACTCCTGTGAGGCTTACAGCTCAACGCTTCTAATACAGTCAAGTATATATTACGAAAAAGTTCTCATGTCGAACAGTTTGTAAGAGCAGTGAATTTTCCAGAAGGCAGTCAGAGAAGGAAGCAGATGAGAAAAGGCCAGTAGAAGGAAGAACGGTGGTGTAGTCCCCATTTGAAAGATGAGCAAAATGCAAAGTGTTCAGATGAAGAAGACAATGAATTCTTCTAATTTATCTGAAGTGCATGAATGCTTGCTTAATTTTGAACATGTTCTTAACTTTGATTTGAAGCAATAGCCACAGAATCTTTTTTTTTCCCCTATATAAGCAGTGTGCTATTGTAACTGGGGCAGTAGTGACTGAGATTCCCTTCTGTCCCCTACAGCTGGACATTTATTTAAAACAACTGACATCTGATTGTGCCTGCCTGCAGTAGTAAACTCATTCTGAGCTTATTATGAAGAAAATGTGTATTTTATTTCCCTGTGATGGTACAGTTGTAGATGTATATGTGATATTTCCTAAATTCTTGTTTACACTGCAGGTGTTTCAAGCAACACTGGAACCGAGCCTTGGTTCTCAACTGCTGTTGTAGGAGTTATAAATGATCATAGTAGCAAGGATTTGTCATTAAAAACGTATCTAGAACATACTTTGACCATAAATGTATGTCCATTTTTAAAATATAGGCATGAAAAAATGAAGGAGCCTTAATGTAAACTTGAATCTGTTGCTTTACTTTAAAAACACTAATTATTTTAAATAAAATGTACTTCATCTGGCATTTTCAAAAAGAAAAAAAAATAGGTCTTGTTGCTTGTGATCATCAGTCTATACCCAGAGATTCCTGAAGGTGGCTGAAAATTGACTAAAAGTGAGCTATGCATATTCTCAAAGGCTAAAGAATTTTTCTGCTCAGTCTTGGCAACAGTACTTACTGGAACCAGCTAGACAGGGGCAGGGAGAGCTAATTGGCAAGAGAGCAAGTGAATGACATAATTGGCTGCAGCATATCATTATCTTGGTGTACCAGCTATAATGAATGCCATTTACACAGGCCAGATGCAGCATCCCAACAATATGCTGGAGCAGAAAGAGTATTTTATCAGTGGTGCTCATTCCTGATGCGCAGCGCTGTCATCACTGGGAGAAATGAGCTTTGCCAAAATGCATTAAACTCAAAAAATGCACATTCATGCAAAACGTAGCACAGGAAAGGCAGTAAAATTAAAGGGACAACTCACCGTAGCCTTGCTCAGTAGGTGAGATTTAAGAAGGCACTCTGCCTTTTTGCTGAAATTCCCATGTTGAGAGTCACAGCTCTGTTTCTGCCCCAAAGTTCTGTACAGTCTCAGGAAGTGTTTCTGCCTCAGCTTGATTGTCTATAAATGGGAACAATGACAGTGATCCTTCATTATTAAGTAATCAAGAAGATATGGGTTGGAAATGCTGTTGCTTATTGCAACTTTTATATCAGAGGTGGCACAAGCTTTTGAAATTGTTTTAAAATAGTTGTTTTCTGTAGTTTGTTGTGAATCTTAGTTTGACAAGATACATTTTTTAAAATGCAGAGTTGTTTTAGATAGAATCCTATTACACTTTCATGTATATATGTACATCCTAGATGAGACCTTCTCTTTTGAATCCAGAATAAAGATACAATAAATTCAGGGAACAAGAGTATTTCACACACCTCCAATTATAATCAGCTACAGAGAGAGACTTGAAGGTAACAAATTACCTGCACAATCTTTAACCCCAATTACCAACAACTTGTGCTCATCCATAATTGTCTTTCCTGAAAACTCTTTCTTCCTGAGAAAGTAAATGATGGATTAAAGTTGTGGCTGCCTGTGGACAGCTCCAAATTGATGTATTGTTTGAAGGTTTCATTTCCCTAAAATACAGGTATTAGCAATCTCTGCAGGCACTACATAATCCTCTTGAATTTCTTCCCCCTCAGGTGTATACCCCAAGAAGAATGAAAGAACTTTCCATACAAACTGTTTTGAACTCACATGAGGGAGTGAGTGTGATGATGATCTGCTGTTGTTTATTAAATTGGCTGACCTGCACTAAGTAGCGTTTGAATGATAGACCTAAATTTGAAGTAATAAGGCTTGCAGTATTAACCAAGCCCTGACATTTTAAAGTCATGGGTTATAAACTTCATATGAGTTTGTTTAAAGTGCCAAGTTCTTGCTTTTTTTCTAGCTTGTGGACTGTTTGGTAGTGCTCAGCCAGTGCTTTCAAATGCTTATCTGAAGCCCTAAGGATTAGAAATACATTACTCACTGAGGAAAACCTGGAATGCGTGTTCTGTCCAGGAACTGAGGACACAAAATCTCTCCATCAGACTTTCCCAGATACAACCAAACAACCGTTGATATAAATGGCTCCATCTCTGCTTTGATGTGGGAAGGGATAATAGGATAATGTGCTCTGACATCGTTTGACCATATGATGTGATAGGAGGGACACAGTGCCAGCTGGTGCTAGTGGGAAGAAAAGGAAGAAAAAGGGGAAGAAGAGGGTTTTATTCTGGTGGAACTCCTTCGTTTTGCCCCACCAGGTAAATCTGTGTGTAAGATAACCACAGTAGACATGCAGTCTGAGTAGAGATTTTATATATGTAATTTTGTCTCATGAAATGATGATGGCTGCATTAAAGACATCCAGATGATCTATGGATGTATGGCTTCAGATATAATAAAACAGAAAATAGAGTGGAAGTATATGGATTTTAGCACAGATACAAAAGCAAGTGTTTTTGTGATTGATAGCTCTCTTGCAGGCACTGAACTGAATTGCTAGTAGTTTAGCAATGAATGACCTCGGGCTACTTAAGAGGTACCATTTAATATTGCTAATTTTCCCCTTCCAAACTGTTTGCAGAAATCCTGCAGTGTGAGGAGCAACTCATGTTTTCTAGTTTTTTTAATTGATTACATAAGTAGGCAATCGAAATAGACTCTCCATTCTTTCGTGCTTGATATTTTTGTTATGTCCTGCTTTATGGGCAGGGCGGTGTGGCTGGCAGATTATAGGAGAGAGAATCTCTGTATCTCCACCACCTCCATATCTCTCCCTCTCTCTTCCTGGAAGCTATTTTTCTTGTTTTTATTGCATTCTTTATGATCCATTGAAAAGCCTCATGGTGCTCAGATTGGCAGTGCCGTTCTTCAGACCCATTGCTGCTGTTTGTAGCATGTAAAGTAACAGTGGGAGGTGACGGGTGGGAAGGAGAGGAGAGGAGGGGTGTATCTGAACCTGCATTAGATATTTTTATCTGCGCATGTGCATAAAAATTCAAACTGAGGAATGACCTTGCAGATGATAAATATTACTTAAGCTGCTACAGTAGAATTGGGAGACTCAGAGTGGCACGGGAACATGAAAAGCACAGGATAATGGCACAAGTGCAGGGAAGTAGGAGAAACAAAGCTTCTGGCTCATTTAATCCAAATAGCATTAGTCTGCTTTGGAGAGCAGTGAAATCAGCTAAACCTCTTCCTTTATTCCTCACAATTGTGTGCTCAGCCACACAGTGTCTGAAAGCTTTTGTTTGAACTTTCAGAGAGAAAAATAACAAAATATTGTGCCAAATTCATTATGACTTAAATAAAATTCAGAATAATGATAATCAGGAGAAACTCTGCCATTAACTGGGCAAATGCAAATATTGCTAGCTCAGTGCCTGGGAAATTTAGCCCCAGGTATTCTCCAAGAGTAGACAGATCTAATTGTGTTGAGTTAGTGGAGTTATGCTGACTTACAGCAGCAGCAGATCTGGTCCAAAATATATATCCAACTAACTCATGGAAAATTCTGACCAAGTAATTAATTCCAAGTCTTTAGTACCATCTTTTATTCTGCTTTGTTCTGACCTCACTGTTATGACAGGGTGTTGGGCTTGTTTGGAGCAGGCTTTTTATACTGGGCCTTTCAAGGGAGTTATGCTTTTGGGTGTTTAGTGAAAGGCCATTAAAAATCTTGTATGTTACGGAAATGTCAGCATGGTAGGCCAGCCAAACCCCTTTTTTGCTCAGTGGTAGAATCGGGTGTTTTTTTTTCTGGATGGGAAAGAGCCATTTTACATGAAACAGAACCTATCCTGGTCAGGAACTGGTCTGTATCAATAAAAGCTGTAGAAACTTTTTTGTTCTTATCATTTGTTGTAATTCGTTTGCCCTCTTACAGCTGGAAGACCAACAGGCATCTTACTCTTGACAGGTACGGCACCTGCAGTGACACCTTGCAGTGCTGCTACTTTCCCAAAGCTTATTGGAGGTTGTGTAGCTTAGATGGAGGCTGGGGAGGGAAGGCAGAAGGTTGCTCAGATGTCTCACCTGTTTGGTTTTCACCCTGTAAAGAAGATTTTATTTCCCGATAGCTCCGTTTTAAAGATTCATTTGAAAATGAAAAACCCTGCGTATGAGTACCTACAAGCAGAAAAAATGTAAAATAGGGAAAGGGATTTGGCCTAAAGAACTTGCAGCTTATTCCCACCTCTTATTCTTTGTTTAAGACTCAAAATATATGTCTTTCAGCATACAGATTGTACTAACTGCTTTTATATATACAGAATAATAATGTTGAATGTCAATTGCTTATTTTGAATGCAGAAGGAATATGAATGTGATAACCTAATGGGAACAGATTGCCAGTCCACTTGTCAGAAGAGAAAAATGCTGGGTAAGGCCAAGTTTGCAAAGGAGTTCAGGAAATCTCCTTAAAACTCAAAGCAACATTAGTGGTGTTTTATCAGTTAATATAAAAGGTGTTTGCAGCTCAGTGAAGCCCAAACATTAAGATTATTGCACATTTTATTGGCCTTTCCTGAGCTCTGAAACTTGAAATTCATCTGCCTCTAACCTTTTCCACCCAAGTCAGTTTCATACATAAGTAAAGAGCGAGCTGAAATTACAGGGAGCTGTTAAGGAATGAATTGACTTGCTTTCTTCTTTCAAAACTGATATTAAAATATATGAGGCGCAATTGTCAAACTAAGAAATTGCAGGATGATTCATAGGGAATGAATGGCCAGCCTGCTAGTCTTTCTGCTCCCTTACATTACTGATTTTTAATACTCTTTGAAAAGGAAGACATTTTCTTGCCATCCAAAACAAAATGGAAATGGGGAGGGGTTGAAGGGAAGGCACCATCTCTGCCCAGCTGCTGTGAACATATTGCAGATAATGCCAATCACCAGAGCATGCTGGAGATGTTAGATGTTTTAGTAAACAGCTTGTATATGAAAACACAGAGGAATTGCATCTCTTTTCCCCTCTTCCCCCTCCTCCATATTTTATCCTTCCCTTTTTCTATAAGATACTTGTCAGGCAACACAGTGTTTGTCAGTGTCATAGCCCAGCATCCAGGAGCAAAATATAAACCAAAATTGATTTGTACATTCAAGGGTGAATTTCCACTTCAGTTTGCTGAGCTACAGCAGTGAAGCATGTCTATTTAATTTGCAACATAAAAAGGGATAAGTGCCATGCCAGCTTTCTGAATGCTGTTGGTTCTACATGGGGTAGCAAGGACTGGAGGTATCATATAAACTGGGGCCTTGATCCTGGGATTCAGCACAGATGGGTACACTGCTACCTTGTAATGCAACTGAGTGAAGATATTAAGCACAGTTCAATAAGTTTAATGTTAAAAGCATCCTCCAAAGTGCATTAAAATCAATTGCAAAAGGTTCAATTGATATCAGTGCACTTAGGATAAGATCTGTAAGGGCACTTTCAATCTCCAGACTGGACTCAGTAATCCCAACTGTATACAGCCTGTTCACCTGGGCATGTGGGGATGATAAAAGGTAGGCAGAAAACAAGTGGCTTTCAACCTGCATGCCAGAAGATAGAGTGTTCAGTGAAAGGATTGTCTGAACAATGTGTCTTCTCATGATGTGGTGCCTTCCAAGGCCGATGTGCTAGTTGTATTCACTTTACAGCTTTTCTAGGTAATGCAGTAACAATTTTATTAAATTTTGTTCTCAAACTTTTTACTTACAATAAGTACATTCCATTTACTACACAGTATTTTCTAAAAAAACTTGGGTGCTCATGTGTTTGGTTTTTTTGTTTCCAGTTTCTGTGCTAAAGTGCTTGCAGTATTAGAAGTGATCTTAAAGTCTTCAGATTTTTAATCGCTAATCCGTGTAAATTCATTTTCTTCTTGTGCCTTCTTGTCTTCTTAAAGTTACTTAGAACTAAGTGTGCCCATTGTTCCTTTTCCTTACCTCCTAAAGCTATCCTTGAGTTGAAGTGAACTTCCTTTCATGGCATAGCTCTGCAACTGAGACATTTCCAGTGAGGTTTGTGCACTATTTCTGTTGAAGTCTTTAGTTTATATTTGCCAGCACCTCTTGCTCATTTCAGCTCACCAATTACGGTGGCATTGAGTTCATGTGGCTTTCCATCTCCTTACAGCACCTCTTCAGCTTTTTCTGGTGAAGAACTTTCTCTTCCATTTTACCATGCTACTTTTCCATTAGTGAGGATTTGCTCATTTCGACCTATTTTCTTTCTTTCATATGATTCCACATTCTCAGTTATCTTGAACTTTGGTTTCCTTGCCTGGACACCTGTTATTGTGGCCTCTGTTATACTGCCAGACATGAAAGGCCGTGTCATATTGATGATGACTATTGTGGTGTAACTTGCAGTCTGAAGTCTTAAAGTACCTGACATCTGGTCTTCAAATTCAGCTTGAAATGGTGACTGTAAGTCTCATAATGTCACTTTCTGTAATGCTCTCAGCAGTTTTGTTTTTCTGGAGTTTGATGTTTAGTGTCAGCACACAGATGATCGCTTCCAATATGAGTTATTTTCTGTGTTCAGACATTTGTGGGGGTTGGTCTCGATGTTCTTCTGAAATAAGCATGGACACTCAGTTCTGATGGCTCCATCTGGGGCATCCGAGATACTTGTGTGGTTTCTCCTGGAGTGGTGTTACCGACGTCTATAAACTGTGATCCCAGAAGCATTTCTAATGGTATTTTCACCATTTGGATTTTGAGACATTTTCCTTTCAGTGCTCATTGTTACAGCACCAGTTGCTATACTACTCCCGCTAGTCCTTGACCAGGAAGGCTCGCTGTTAAAAAACAACAACAAAAGTGCTGAAAGTGAAGGGGGTATTACCAGGAGAGCCCTGAATCAGGTTGACCACTCACCGCACGAACTGCAAGACATTCCTGCAGAAACACTCGTCTGTTTGGACTCAACTCCTACCCCCGGAGCATTGCCTACAGTGTCGTCTTTGTTCAGAGTTATTCTGACATCCAGCCACACAAAGAAGCCCAGCATGGCTTTTGCTTTGGCTGCAGCCCCACTTCGTAGTAGATCAAATCAGGAGGCCTGGAACAATGGAAGCGTGGATTTCAGCATGCAATTAAATTATTGCTGTTCATGAGCATCACTCACAGCTAAACTGTGTGCCCAGTGACAGAGAGGCTGATTGTCTGACTCTTTGAATTATATTCAAATAACATTGTCCCATTTCTCGAGGGACCCATCGGTGCACTTACAAGCTCTTTAGGGCTTTGGCTAGGCTTAATAAAAGACGATGGATTTGAACTGGCATCTTAGGCAGCGAGGCTGGTGTTGTAGATGCCAAATTAAAACTAAACCCTCTCCTGTGTAAGAGGCGCATAAAACTCAACTGAGAACAAATATTCTGTGAGGAAATATAAAGAACTAGAGAGTTATTTACTAGGAATAATTTTTTCTGCCTGCATTCATAATACCTTTTAAAAGATTCTTCAGGAGGATGAAATCTCCTGAAGTCTCAGGTTTCCTAAAGTGAAAACCTCACTATGGGATTTTATGAGAACATTATTTTAATAGGAAGTGAGGCAGCAGAAGGGAGGAAAGAGAAGAATTGTAGTGATTGGAAAAAGCATCAAAAGATGGTGAAATACTATTGAATTTCCTTCTTTCGCTAAACAAAATCAGTTTGTTAAGACAAAAAAAAAAAAACAACATAGCTTAGTTCAGGCTGGGGAAGTTTAAAGGCTGAAACACTACAGTGAAATGGAAGAGTTGTTTCATGGAGAAATACCGGTTTCCTTATCACAATATGGTTACTTTAGAGGTAGAAGAAAGCATTTTTTTTCTGTGACTGGTTTCCATAGTCGCATGTCAGCTTCAATCCCGCCAAATTATATAGGAATTTCACCATGAGAGTTATTCTGATATTTTGGTTGTCTGTCTCTCTGCAGGTTACAGCAGCAATGCGATATTTAAAGTAAGAATCTGGCTGTTCATTGCCTTGTGTGTTCTGCTTTTATCCTTACCAGTGCAAAGTGCATGTAAATATCCCTCACTCTCAAATCCTTCCCTCAGAAACCCTTATCAAGTGAGAATCTCAGTGTTTTAGATTTTATTTTTATAGTTTCTGTGCAGCAGGTTAGGAATTGGAAAATGCAAGCCAAGTGTCCAGCCTGACATCCGAGGTCCTTATGACATTGGGCAAGTCAGTTATTTTCTGTAAGGATTTCTTCCTTATCTGTCCATGAACATATTTCTTTTTTTTCTCTCAGTTGTTTTTCGTGTCTGCTTGGTTTGCCAGCTCCATGAAGACAGATATGGATCCGGATCAGGTGTTCATTTCATTCAGTGTGTGGCATCATGGCATTTGGTCTTATTTGGGGCCTGAAAATAAATGTAATGATACGTTGGTAAGGGATTTCGTAGTACTTCTCTGAGTGAATTGACATGTTCTTTTGCAGAGCTACCCAGCCTAGTCAGAGGGATTCCTGTGCCCAGTGGCTCATTGCTGGCTGTTGGCAGGGGGGGTTCTGACTCCTTTCTGTACATCAGCAGCAGAACAGTGCCCACAAAACTGCTAGTGCACATCCAAATGAGATAAAACCACTCCCATCAGCATTTTAAGTTCATTTGTATGACCCTGAAGTGTATGAAGAGGGCTTATGCATTTTGTTCTGTCAGTTTGGGTATGAAGATTAGAACAAGCAGTGCCTTAAGCCATCCTAAATGTTTGCAAAATAAACATCTCTGCGACCTAGGAAACAGAGTAGTGCTACAGAATGCTGAACAGGTGCCAGACAGTAATCTGCTGGTCGGTTTGTAACCATGGTTCAGGCAAGAATGAAGCTGCCTTTCTGGAAGGCATTCCAAATATAGTCGTCTATAGTTTACTTTCCAGAAATAATATCCCAATTAGGAAAGTGTCTGCGCTGCAGGGAAGTATTCCCATCATGGAGCACTCTACAGAATGTCTCTCTGCAGAGTAATGAGGAAAATACAAGGAAAGGGCTGTAGAAAATGTGTAATTTGTAGTAGTTAAAGCTGGAATAGGGCAAGCTGGAGGGCCGTTGCTTAGTGAGTCAGTAAATAAGATTAATTAATAAAATATCATATGGAAAATTCTGCATCTCAAATGCAGCTACACAATCTCTCGAATGTCTATGCTCTGTTATTAAGCAGTGGAGGAAGGAGCTGGGGAATAGATCTTATTTTGTCCTCTGGCCTATCATTTTGTGTGAGTGCAGGTCAGATCCCATTGGATTTCTAAATAAATCTGGGCTCTTAACAAAGTGGTACAAGGAGCTTTGCTGAATGCTTGGGTGCAATCTCCATAGCAAAATTTATCTTATGCAGCCTTTGGTTTCTTGAAGGATTACTTCATTTAATCATAACTGGTTTTTGGAAGCATTTTAATCAGCTGTTAATCCTCATCTCTTCTTTCACATTAGATAATTAAATCAAGATATTTTTTTAAGTGTTTGCTCAAAACCAGCGATCCTGATGAAATTGGGTAAGAGAGTCTGTGAAATGTCATATGTGGGATCTTTTATTTTGGGAACCGTTCTCTGTGTTTTATTTGACATTACTCTATCACAACAGGCTCTTTATGAAATAACTCCTTTCTTTGTGATGCACAATGGGCCAGTTCTGAAACAGCATAGTTGAGGAATCACTTTTTAACGTAGACTTTTAAATAACTTTAACATAAACAAATAATGCTACCGGATCTATGGAACAAGGGAAGGCAGGGAGAGAGTTGCAACCATCTGAATATCCAAGAATATTTTGGCATCTTGAATTAAATTTCATGCTAATGAGCAAAAACAGGGTTCAGTAGTTGCAACTGCTCTTTAAAAAGAAAAAGCCCCAAACCCTTCATACCCTTCTGCAGATTGCTAGAAGCATGTGGAGGGTCTAATAAGGATGGCACTGAAAAGCTATAAGGCGGAGTGTGCTAGATGAAGACATTCAGCAAAAAAACATAGGAAAACATGAAGGAGAACTGGGAGGAATACCAGAGCTATGTAATCAGAAACACAGAAAGCTGCTTAAGAAGACAGCAGCAGAGCAACATGTCCAAGATGATGATTCTGTGTTGCTGTAGAGGACTGGAGGATATGCTGGGGGGAGCATGTTATAAGTTTGGTTATATGGATGCGTGTGGTGTTCTCCATTTCTTAACTGAAATGCATTCTTGGCTGTATACTGGAGGAATGGAAAATAGCCATTTTCCAATAGTCCATTTTCACCCGTTACTGTTTTAGCTCTATGTTCTTATTTATATTCATAAAGACAAATAATAAATCTAATAGCATTCTTAGCAGTATTAGATCACCCCAATAGCTTTTAAGTAGATTTTTGATAAATGAAGATGCTTGTCAAAAATAGCAATAAACAAATTATGCAAACAGAATTAAATATGCATTGAAACCCCACAGACATATCTGAAGAATCTTGTTAGATATAATTGTTTTTATGTTCCACTTTTTCTTCCCTCAGGTTTTGTTACTGTAGATAATACCAATAAAATCATCTTTGCTGTATGATTAATCTGCCTCATGGCTTCTGCAGTCACCCAAGCCTGTTCATGGTATTTGCTCTGATCACAGTTAAGACATTTCAGTTGAAGACCATGGACCTGTGGACAAGTATATGTGATGGTCAGTGCTGAGAAATGAAAGTTGTCTTTTGGGTTTTTGCACATCCTTAAACTTCAGGTGACGTTGGCATGTGATGCACAATTCTGCCTTGGATCAGATGCTGTAACGTCGTAGGGTGTTAAAGGCTACTAAGCTCTGATACCTTGTTCTGTATTCAGTGATTTAAGCCAGTAAATAGCAAGAAAATGTAGTCCATGAAATTTCTGGGGCACTGTTAGCAATGGAAAAAGGCTTTTACATCATTTTGGTACTTTTTAATTTCTTCCTTTTTAACTGTGTGGTCCTGGGCTATTTACTCATCTGGAGCAACACGAAGCATCACAGTCTGAATCCCTTTTCAGTGATTTAAGACAGTAACCTACTATAACCTATTATTTCTCAATTATTTACGTGTCTACTGTTTCTGAAGAGAACTTTGTGATATAAGCAGGAGTTAAGTTTTAATTAATCTTGCCCATATTTCTGTGAACCAAGTCACTCTTGTGCTAGCATTAATGCACATTTATTGATTGTAGCAGCCAGCAATATCCAGGGTTTAAATCTGTAAATGAAACAGTTCTGTATTACTAGAGAGGAGGAGGTGCATAAGTAAAACAAAGTAATGAATTAAGCAGTACAAAAACCAACAACTGTTTCCGGCATTAATGTGCAATGTAGGAGACTCCCAGAGCATATCAAGCGAAGCTCTTCAGGGAAATTCTACCAAGTCTCTACTCCTTGGATATCAGAGAGATTATTTTGTGTAAGCCATCTGAAAGGTATTGTAGTACAATTAGTTGTTCAGAGTTGTAGGAAGCTGCTTGCCAATTCTTCATGGATTTCATTTGTAATTTGTTTCAGGAGTGTGGAAGCTGCTTCAAAACCTGTTTAGAGAGAATTCTGCAGAGGTAAGACTATAAATATCCATGTAAGGTTAAGCAGCATTTGCATGGTTGAGCTATTAGAGCCACTGCTCTTTGCCTAAAATGCAAACAAAATTGAATTCTATTCCACTGTGGTCATCTGAAGACCACTCACTTTCTACAGTCTTTAAGTAGCGAACTGTCATGGTCAGAATGGACATGTAGTTTGTCGCTACTCAGCAGTTCAGCTATTAATAGATTTATCTAATTGCATTCTTCACAAGGTGCACTGAGAAAAGTTACTTATTAAAATTCTACATCCTTCCTTTTTAAACGTATGACTTATTAAAATTGTAATCATTCAATGGGAAACGAAGCATTGGGAATTATATTTACTTATACAGAGATCTACAGCCTCCTGAAGTCAGTGGATTTTTTTCTGTTCATCTCAATGACTTTTACATCAGAGCTGTAAGTTGCAAGCAGAGGCAGCTTCAACCCCTCTTAATTGTTTTCATGTACAAGATGATATCTAATGGTTATGAGTACTTGCCTTTTCTATTCAGCATGAGATATGCTACGCAACAGCTTTGGCAAAAGAATATGGGACAACCCTGCAGTTATTACAAAAAGGCTGTAGTCAGTGTTTTTAAAGATGCAAAATGAATTTTGGAATGCAGATAATATTGTAAGTTAATGTATTTGTATTCATAACTCTTCCAGGTTTTAATATCTTTTCTAAAACACTATCCCAAAGGGAAACTGCAGAGTATATAGGCTCTTGGAGTTGTATTTGACTTTTGGAACTCTTTGTGATTTAAATTCTAATTTTGCAGAAGTTCATTCTTATTATTTTCAGAGGAAGTTGAACTGATTGGCCAGTCCCACATCCTCCATTCAATTTCCTTCCAGCGTGGTGTCCCAGACAAGGAGGCGCTGTGCTGGATAGAATTGTGCCATGGTCTTAGCTGATAATGACAAATAATTAATCTCCTTGCTTGGATGATAAAAAAACAAGACATTATTGCACAGGTTTTAGATATATGAAATCCTTGTTCTGTTGGAGACAGCTGGACCTCTGCCTCAGAATCCTTAGTTTGTGAGGAAATAGTGAAAGCGGTGAAATTAATTGACTTGGTATTTCCATTGCTCTTCAGGTATGATTAGAAGCTCAGTTCCATTTCTTCCGCTTAGCCACAGAGAATTTTGAAAATCATGGCCATTGTGGCTATTTCTGAAGCATAAGATCTTATCCTGATTCTGTCACATTTATACCTCACTATTTTTTATCCATTTCTCATATGTAGTGATATTTTTAACTGAGATGCTGAGTTATGCAATAATATATGTAAAATCTCCTTGGTGATATTTTGCAAAGGGGAAAAAATAAAGCTGTCAGGGAAGTGATCTTGAGAAATACAAGCTTTATTCTACTTGCCTTACTTCATATTATGTCCAAGTGCAAATCCTTTGTTAAAAGAGAAGAAGACTTTTCTCTAGTTTTATTCGCTAACCCCAAATTGAGTCTATTGTTTTGTCCTGTGGTGTAGAGCATTACAAATATTATGATAGTGGGGTGGCCTTGCATCAGCTAGAAGGATTGGCAGATCTAATAGTACATGAGGATTTTTAGATAAATTTTACCTGTGGGAAATCTCCAGTTTTTTATTACATTTCTGGAGTAATTGTCCTTCCCTTTTGCTCATTTCTAGAGGGAAAGATAACACCTCTCTTCCATTAATGAGCCTTCTTTTATCTAAATTATTTAAATACAAGGCAATGTCCCTGCTCGTTCTCCTGCAATATAGGCAGCCCTATACCGAGATACTAAGGACACTTCTAAATGAGATTTAATAATATAGTAGGACATTTAGCATATATTAATTAAATATCAGCAGATGGTAAGGAGAGCCCTCGCTGAGAGTGAATAACTATGGAGAGAAATATAACTGCCATGTAATTAAACCAAACCTGCTGAAACAATGAAGGTGCAATTACTTTTTTATTAACACATTACACTTGCGTGCAATGCTGAGGATTTTAATTACTACCTAACTTCAATTACATTCAACTCTGGAGATGGTTCAGGTAACAAAGTTCTGAATCTGAAGACTTGCAAAGTGTGAAGGTGTTTGGGTCCGTGGTACCTCGCCACCTGAACTGGGTGGTAGTTGTACTCTTGTCAGCCCAAGGAGTGTCAGCACAGAAAAGGATGTGGAGAGCTCTGCTGTGGGTAAGACTCAGGCAGTTTGAGACAACTATCATGAGCCAACCTGGACATCCATGTAAAATTTACAAACTCAAAGCCATTTGAATTCAGAGAAAAGCTGGTAGGATTTCCTCATACCAGATATGGGATGTTTACCTCAAAAATTCCTATGAATAATTTTTTCTTAGTTGACCATGTTAACAAATAGTTCAAAAATCCCAGCTGTTGTAGACCTTGTTCTCTGTACAGTCTCAGCTACTTGAAGAAATTTATATAACATCTTTCTGTTGATCAGTAATTAACAAAGTGTTTACACGTGTCCTTCATTGTATGCCTTCATTTCATCACATGCTTTAACTTTGTCTTGAATTTGCATGTTTGAACTTGCTGGAAATTACAGCTTAGACCTCAGTCTTTCATACAAGGCATACAGGAGGACAAGGCACCTTTTCTGGCTTTGTTTTGAAGACTGAGCTGCATGTTAAGTGGTGTTAAATTCTTACTCTAGACCTCTGCATGCAGCTGAATTGTACTCATATTTAACAGGTGTTTTTCTAGCTAGTCTTCTGTAAGTGTTCAGTGAAACCTTTGTCCCTCTTACCTAAGATTCATTCAGCATGTTTACAAACTCATCAAATGAAGTATTAATATCATTGCAACTCCTTTTCTTTAGCTCATCTTTCCTCTGAAAAGCCTTGGTGGAAACACTTAATCACATTTTCCAAAGGAAGATAGCAGCTTGGCTGCTGCTGCTCTTCTGTATTTGTATCACAGGTGTGAAATTGAATGCCTGTGAGTTCTGCTCCACAAGCATCAAAGTCCTTTTATCCAGATGAGTGCACAAGGTTATATGACAAACCTCTGAGCTGAGGACCAGCCGGCTTGGAACTAGAGTGTGACAGGGACTGAAACATCACAACTCCAGCTAACTATTTGGGAGTATTCAGAACAACTGGATGATGAAATGTGCTGGTAGTCTTCAATGTAAGGAGTTAAAAATTGCCACCACATTTCCTATTTCACCCAGGGAGATCGTTATACAGCAGAGAATAATACTTACCTCTTCTTTTGCTCTTTTCTCTTGGTTAAAACCCTAAATTCTGAGAATAGCCTTCTGGCCTATGAATTCAGTGGTCCAAAGCCATCGATAGTTGGGGTAGCGTCATTTATTTCAGGAGAGACCAGAGGTACATTTTATGGGTTTGAATTCAGCTCCTGTACATGGTAGAGTATTAACTGCAACGCTCGAACGTTTTGCTCTCCTCAACGTCACGTAAACAGTAATGTGCATGGACCCTTTGATCAGTGGATTAAAATAAAATTGTCCACATAGCATTCAAGAGGAATGATACCTGAATTTGCACATTGTGCCCTAGCTGTGCCTTAGGAAGGCCCCCACACTGATTCTCTCCATCCTCTTCAACAATTTCCTGACATACTTCACTGTTTTAAAGGCTCTCATTTCAGACTCGAATGGAAGAGCCAGACTATTACTGAAAAACCATGTGCTATAAAGAGAAATAGCAGAATGAAACAGAACAATGATTTGTGTGCCCCTTTGCCTTGCCTTTGACAGCAGACAATGCAGGATGCTTCATAAGGAAGTCATAATAATTTCATTGTCTTCAGCCGATCTGAAGCATACAGGTAAACCACTTGGCACTGCACAAGTGACTTCTCTTCCTGACTGCTGCTGCCAATGAAGAAACAGGAGCATACTGGAAGCATTTGGTAGTTACACAGAATTGTCTTTTAACTTTGTGCTTTCTAAACTAAATTCCCTTAAGTTTAATCCTTTTTTGTTGTTGTTGTTGTTTTTTTGTTTGTTTTTTTGTTTTTTTTGTTATGATAATTGTAAGGTTCCACTGTATCACATGAAATGCTAAGTAGCATTGGGAACAGAACCCTGGCATCCTGTTCTCAGGAGCAGGGCAAACGGCTTGTTTATCTTGATAGGGGAAACAGACCCTGTCTGATTAATCTTTTTGGAAAACGGTAACACCAGGGTTTTCAGCAATACTCAGAATTAATTTATCCTTTTTTTAAATTAGTTTACAAGAGACTAGAAAAAATTGTACAGAAATATAACACACTGGCATAAAAGTAGGTTTAAGACAAGTATAATCTAGTAAAGGGACAGCAATGTGAATTCCATTTTAAAACAGTTTGGTACTGTGACTGCTGTGCCATGCAGTGGTTCTGTGCATCTCTATTAATGTGGACAGAGCTCAAACCTGACAGATACTGACAGAACATATTATGGTGTGAAGATCAAGTAAATGCACTAGAGATAGTGTTGAAACATCTTTGTCAACTCATCATTGTTAGGTGCAGACCAAAGCAAATATTTTTTTTGTCAGTCTAATTGGCTGGATATCACATTAATTGCTCTATTTAATAAGCTATTATTAATGAACACGAGGAGAAATGCTAACATATTTATTAGGTGCATATAGCACAGGAAACAAATCTTCTTTTTAATACACAAATAAGTTGCACCTTATCTCTTGTTTCACAGGGGATTTGTTTAACCAAGACTGGCTGATATTAGCAGTCTCTTAAATTGAAAAATTGCAATTCATTCTCCCACAACTTTGATACAAGTCTTATCAGCACAAGGAAGTGACAAAAACATATCTCTTCTCCAAGACTCTGTAAGAATCAGCTGAGCAGCAAAAGAGACTTCATTTTGTAGCTCAGAAATGAAAATAATAGGTGAAAAGCTTTGTCCTTTATTGAAAGCAAGGTTTCAGACACAGTGGTTGATGTGATATTCGGGTTTGCCCCTACTTATCAGCATGGCTGCATCATCTTTTTTCTGCTGCTCTGACTAATTCCAGTTAAAATGTGTAGCACTGCCTTCCGTGTCTTTTAAAAGAAAATAGGAAGGCCCCTGTCTTAGTTGTCTAAGATGGGCTCTGACTGTATGGAGGGAAATACAGGTGAGGTCTCTTCCCCTCCTACAGCTCCTCAGCTGCACAGAGGCTTGCGTGGAGTTATTTGCACAGAATGGAGTTGCTTCAGTTCATTCAAATTGGGATCACTTCTCCTCTCCTTTAAGGGAAGAGAAAAGATAACTCAATTAAATTTACATTGTATTAATGGTGGATCATGTCAGCTAATAAATAGTCAATGCTTTATATTGCCACATTAGGGTTTTTCTTTCTGTTTAAATAGCAGCACAATTTGACTTGTGTGTGTTAAATCTTCACTAGTAGACGCTCTGAGCAATGAATTAAGTGTGAAAATCAGTGTAGCATTCTGGAGAGGAAGGGAAATTGTCAAACTCATTTCTGACAAGTGCCTGGATGATGGTTGTGACAGTTTGCATGTAAAAGCTGTGCTGGATGTCAAGCTGCATGGGCCATCAGATTCAAGGACCAAAATGGAAATGAACTCGTAATTTTTGCAAAACACTTTTCAGTATAATAAGTATTATTTTTACCCTAATTACTGCCATCTTTGTTATTTTATAACCAACATGAAGAAGCACGTCTCCTTTTAGTTTTATTATTCTAAAAGGTATTTAGTTTTTCTTTCTATCATGCAAAACTCAGGTTTTACAACTATAAAATTCCAAAATGTTTTACAAGTGGCCCTGATCCGGCAAAGACCTACCCATCTGTTTAGTTGAATAATAATAAGCATTTATATTCCAATAGTGCCCTTTACCTTGCTTGGGCTGTACACAGAACCATCTGCTTCAGATTGACTGTCTTTCAGACTGAGCTCTCCAAAAGCCCTGACCTTGTAATCTCATCTACGCCTTTGACCTTGCAGAGCTTCTCAGAATGAAGGATTAGGGTCTGCCACACACAAGGCAGCTTGTGAAAGCAGGATTTAACATCGCAGATTTGTAATTGGAGTCAATGAAGTTTTTTCCTGAATATGACTTGAATTTCTGATTTGTTTTTCAGTAAGACAAAGCAAGAAGTGGAATGCACATTCATCCACTCCACGTGTCGTCTTGAGTGAAAGCCTCTTGGTCAACTAAAGCCGTAAGGTAAATACACTTCTGGCTGTTAGATTGGGCTGTTTATTCCACACACTGATTTTTCTCTCTTTCCAAAGAGTAAATGCATTTTATTTTTCATTATATAAGGCTAGCAAAACAAGTAAAGCTATCACTCCAAAAGGGAGTACTTCCAACAAGCACACAAGCAAGAAGATTGCCTACTGAGGCATGTGTTTGATGGTAAATGAATTGTATTTGTGAATTGCCTCCTATTTACTGTAGGGCTTTCAACGGTAATCTTTCTTGAGCTAAATTACATTATCACAATAAAGTTAAAAGGAACATGATTTCTTCAGCCAAACCTGCTTAGTCATTAAGCACCCCAGTTGCTCTGAAGTGTTCCTGCAGCCCTAACTAATAGAAGATAACTTTCAGACTTACCAACGTGTGGCCCTGCCTTTCACAGAAACATTATCGATGAAGTGTGAAACATGCAGAGCACACACATGGAATAACAATGCAATAAGCCTGCTCGGTCTTTCCAATTTGAGACTGGCTCTTCTGTATCTTGATGCCTCTTCACTCTAGCACCATGAAGAACTAGCTTACTTGTCAGATTTAAAATTAGTTCCTTATCCCCTGTATCCCTGTCTTACATTCCTTCTCGTAGCCCAATATTCTTGTAAGAGCAGAGAGATGGAGAATTTTGGCTGTTTCTTAAATTTGGTGGCTGCAGTTCTCAGGGGAGTCATTTAAATCTTTTATCAGTGGACCCTGATTTCTTCTCTGATATTAGAATCTACAAGAATAAGGGACATAAAGCTCTTCCAACCTATTATATCTTGAGGTCCAACAATGCACCTTGAGAGGTGCCTCCCAAAGTAGAGGCCTCTTGTAGATACAGACTGTGACTCTGTCAGATGATGCTTGTAAAACTGTAGCAGGCCCCTTGACTCTGCAGCTATGAGATGTAGAAAACTAGGGACAAATATTTAACTGCAATCTCTCGTATTGATCCGGTTGTAGTCATGTTTTAAGTTAACAACAAATTCTCTTAATTGTGTTTTTGGTTTATTTTCTGTGATAAATTATTTTCTCGTACTTTATAGCTCCTTAAATGGTTTTCTGTAGCGCTGTTTGCAAGCTCATAGGATGTGATGCCTGAAAAGTTAGACAATGGAAGAGATATAAACTATAATTGCATGTAATTGCTTCTTTGTAAGTATTCATGGAGGAAAGAAAAGGCTTCCTTATTCTTTCAAAGTTTAGTTTCAATGTATAAATGTTTGTAAATCTGTCTTTTTCTTTTTTTCCCTTTTTTTTTTTTTTGGTTTGTTTGCCCTAATCGTGCACTGAGAATGTTTGCAGGCTGTTCTGCATGTGATACCCAGGGTGTGCAACAGTCAGAAACTGCTCAGAATCACTCTCATGGTAATACTGTGTCTTTCTGACTTTTGGTGAAACTTTGGGAAAACTTAAAACGTTTCATCCTGCAAAGCAGTTGATTGCTTTCATGCTTTTTAAAACTTAGTTTATATTTTTGCAGTTTGTTGTTGTTGCACAGACACAAGGTGCCTTTGATTAAATTCTGCCCTTAGAAACACTGAGGAACATGGCACAGTTATTTGTTCCCATCCAAAATTTGACAAGTGTTTTAAATGAAGGGAAAACCATATTGTCTGCCTTTGCTGTTGGGTTTTTCACGGTAGAAACAATCATCAATTAGGTTCTCAGTCCTTCACAACAGGTAAAAGAGAGAATGCCTGAAAGTGAACAAAGTGCATCTGTAGTGGTTTGCATTTAACATTGCTACACCCTGTGTTGTCCCTTAAATAATCAGTATATTAGATGCTACCTCTTTGAGACAGGGACACTGTTATTTTGCAGTGGTGCAGAAGACATGAAGAATGGAAAATGCATTCTAAATATTTCAGGCTGCTATTTCAAGTGGTCCTGGGTGGCAGAGGCCTTGCTATGGTCAGAACAAATTACACAAGGAATAGTTGACATAATAAAGAAAAAATAGCTGGCAAAGCGTGGCAAATAATCCCCATTTCTAACAACCTTAAGATGTTAGAAAGCTTTCTGATGCCTTTGCCCTTTTATGTGTTCCTAGCATGTTTCTCTGCTCCACGTAATTAGTGCCTGTCTTCTGCTGGGAAAACAGAAAGCTCAGGAAGGAGGGGCAAACCCTCGAGATGATGTTTAAGCAGTAAGTTCCCAGTGTTTTATTGAGAATCCAGCATTTCCCCAAGCAACTGGGATTTAGTCAATGTTCCTAGTTGTAATTAAATGATAAATCCTGGCATGGACAGCATCCAGCACAGGGTAAGTCGGTTGTGCTGAAGCACAGCAGGACACGAGATGCGTTCACACAGGAGAACAATGCAGCTCGGGAAGTCTGAGCAGAAGCCAGACACCAGGCAAACATCTCTGCATAGTAACACCGGAGCTGTTTGGCAAGTAGAGAGTTTCAGCCATTTTCTACATGTATACAGTTTTCTGTGAAACATATTTATAAGAGGGCCTCATGTTTTGTTGGTGTGAATTATTTACAGAGCGCTTTATCGTTGTTGCTGTTCAGGGGGAAGCCACGCTCAGAGGCTGTCGATTAGTGAAGATGCATTACGATGTAATTGTTGCATTACAGATTTCCCTACACCATTAAAAGAACACTTCATATCAGTCAGTCAGCCTTTATAGGATACTTTTAATAGAAGTGTGTATTACGAGAAGCCTATATGCATTTTAGCCTTTCAACTGTGTTTCACACATCTAGAAATCACATAAATAGTCTAAAGAGGGAAGACTTTAAAGGAAAGCTAAGAAAAGAAGGCAGGGTAACAGTCTGTTCAGTGCTCAAAACAAAACAGAAAGTGATAGATAAAGATACAAATGTAGTCCTCTGGAATGCCACCTTGCATTGTTTGACGTAGCTGTTTTTCAGTTATCATGCAGCTTCCAAAGTTGAAAATAAGCACGAAGCAGTAACATGAGAACATACAAGAACATACAGCCCTTACCAACAGCCCTGGTATGGTCCATGGGCTAACACACAGCACTTGGCAATGGAGTAAGAACAAGTAAAAACAAGTAAGAACAATGTTGTCCCTATGAACCCTTAAGGAGAGTGCTTGCTCTTTGAAAAATGTTCCGCTTGGTTCGGTAAGGTTTCTGTGACTCTCTCAAAGCTTCCGTTGCTCTCTGAAAGGCAAGCACTTTGTGTTTGAGTTTACCAGCTCGGGCCCAAGCAGGCGCTGCAGCTCAGCAGCGGGTGCTGTCTCCTCCTCTGCACAGCAGCAGGTTCAGCTGACATCAGGAGTGCATTGCCAGGTCTGAGGCTTTGAATCCACATTACTCGAAACTAAAGCCAACCTCATGAAGAATGATCTCTTACTGACTCTACAGCAGAGGCTCTTGACTAGAATGTCCTTATTATGGCCAGAGCCTCTTTAATCATTAGCGAAAGCATGCTAGTTCATCAAACATTCAAAGCAATCAGGAGGTTAAATCATACAGAACAAACACCAGTAGCTAATGTGTATGCAATATAATACAGCAGAGGAAGTATCTCTTGTGGGCAGAGAGTGGCAGGACTAGTAATTTTGTGAATTGTATCATTAATAAAATATATTTTATTCTATTTGATGCTGACTTTGGAAGGTTCCTGTATGATTATTACATTTTTAAGCATCAGAATTTTTTATTTCTAAAGGCTTTACCAGAGGCTAAATTGAGATCTAATACAAAATTCAAAGAGGTTCTGCTGAAATGCCATTAAAATTTTAACTTTATGTTCTTTCGGGGGTTTAAAAGTTATGGAGGCAAAGCTGTACAAGCCAAAAGGAATTTAACTATACGATTTCTGTGTTCTGTAATAGGTAGAATGTCCGCCCTGACACAGATTCTTTGTTGGGTTATGTATTCTGAATATTTGGGTTTTCTCCTAGTAAATGCTTGTGTTCACTAGGGGGTTTTCAATACTTGATCTTTTCGAATGTTTTTCGCTATAATTTTTCAGGTCTTTCTGTACTTTTACATTAAAATTAGGCAGAAAATTCTAAAGCAACGATATGATGAGGTTGCTCTTCAGCACTTGTCTCCGCACTGATGTGTGTGATGTGCTCCCACCTGAAGGAAGCCAGGAGGGTGGTTGGCCTTGCCTGCTTCAGTCCAGGCCCCGTAGCTTTATTGCCTTATTGCTCACAGTCAGCTTGCAGCAGCTGTGTATTGGTCTCTGACCATAGTCCCTGTCTCGATTGTGTGACCGAGGAGTGCTGCTTGGTTATCCTGACCCCTACCCCGCTGGTGGGTAGACAGAGAAAATACAAATCTGCCTCTCCACCGTGCTCCGGCAGGGAGGGATTCTGGCTGGTGAGACTGTAACAAAGCCGGAGCATCCTCTGACCATGTCTCGTCACAACAGTGTAATTGCCAGGAAGGAATTAATCTGACAAAATCTAATAAATAACAAGTGGAAATGCGCTAAGCAACTTTCCTGCTTTCTGTGAAGAATTTAGCTTTTGTTGAATACAACCATTAATGATATGTAAGAAACAAATCCTTGGTCCATCACTCATTCCATACAACATATAAATGTCTTCATAGGTTTATTGCATGTTACCTCCTGTGATGGTTGTAATTTATAATCCAAACTTATAAAGCCCTGGGAGAAAAATGTCTTTTTGCAGGCTGTTAAGCATTAACGCTCATATAATATTTTTAATATGCCACAGACACTCATGGTAACTAAAGTGCCCACTATTGTCAGAAGCATCTCCTGTGGCACTTTCCCTTTATACTATCCAGGAAAAAACAAAAACACAAAAACAAAAACCACACACACACACAAAAACAAACCAAACCAAAAAACCCGAGCTATCATGTGTCTCTGAAGTTATTCTACGCTGTTTTTAATTCTGATAGCTCCTGAAAAATTTATGAATCAGCTTGTCTGCTATCAAAAGCTGCCTCATGGAACTTTACTATATTGACACTCCATCATGATAGGGAAATATGTATCATCTCGTTTCGTTTTGGAGAATGTGTCTGCAGGATGTCAGGCATAGTTAATGACTCCAGATAGGCAGCTCTGAAAAGCACAGGCTGCATTTATCCCTGCTATGGACCCAGGGCGAGTAGCAGTGCTGCAAATCCCTTGTTTCTCTCTCCATCCAAAGTTGCTGATTAACCCTGCCAACACGTCTCGGCTTTGAGCAGGGGGGATGCTACTCGGGCTGAGTGCATAGCTGTTATTTATACGGATGCAGAGTCATCGGGGGATCAGGGCTTTCCAGGCGCTGGAAATGAGGCTGTCCCTCCTGTGATGAGTATTGCATTGCTCTGGCAGAGACTGTGAACGTGGTGAGCCCCCTATAGCTGGTACGGAAACAGCTCTTAGAGCCTGAGGTCTCCAAGAGCAGCCCCGTGGCCACACTGCTGGGCTGATCTGTGCCATAGGTGTGCGTCAAATTAGACGGGGATGAATCTCTCCAGCATGAAATTTTTAACAGACACTTCAGATAGCAGCGTGGCTATGATGGCGTGCTTTGCTGAGGTTTCAGAGCTTGCTGTTCTTACAGTAACCCGTCAAAGGATTTGTTTTCAGTGTATTATTTATAAATGGGAAGCAAATGTACCAAAATAAAAGGCAATGGAAAGTAACTCAGTAGGTTTATAGTCAACAGAGTTTGACAAATAAATTTACCTGCAGCACGTCATTAGGTGCATCGCCTTGCACAGCACACTCCACTTGGACAGCAGGCTTTGCCAGAAGTCAGCTGCAGTTTACTAATGAAAGATGTTTGGATAGTTTGTGTGAAGTCCTTCTGATTTTATTGTGCTTTATTGAAGTTGAAGACATCAAACAAAAGCACTTTTAACTCTTGATCATACTGGTAGAGTTTACACGAGGTTATTTATTGACGGCTGGGTGGGAGTCAGCACATACAAGAAATCACAGATAAAATAAGTGGAGTGAAAAGTGCAGACATCGGTTGGACTCAGCAAGGCGGGGACATCATTTCTAGTTTTTGTTTTCTTCAATGGATTTTCACCCCTGTGGAGTTCTTTGGCCAGGGGAATAGAGCAGGAAAGTGGTACGTTCATTTCAGAACAGCAGTTGGGGAAAAAAAAAAACAAAAACTTTCTCTTTTAATGTTCCTAGTCAATATTATCTTTAGTAATTTTCAGTGTGCTGGCTGTATGGCTCATTCCTTGTAACTATGAACTTAGGAACTTATGACTGGACTTGGGAAAAAATTAGCTAGCTAAATTCCAAACTGAAATTCTGAATTCCTTCCCCAGCCGTTGCCCAAGCCTAGAGGTGAATACACTATGAAGTGTTCTACTTTGAGCCTCCCCAGCTTTTCAACCCTGGTCTCCTGTGTTGGATTTGTCCTACTTTCCAGCACAGCTGTGTTTAAAGGTTGACATGCCTTTGTTCTGGTCGGGCTTAACAGTCCCCGAAGAGTTACAGTTCCTTGCTGTAGCAAGAGTGACCCAAAATGCACATCTTCATTCTGAAGCACAGCTCTTGATCCTCTGTGTTGCTAACCATGTCAACAAGCTGTCCTTATCAAAGTTTAATTGAATTATTTCAACAAGGTAATGCACTACTGCATAAAATAATTTTTAATTGTTTTGTTTTAATTTAGGTGGCATGGAACAGAGAGAAATCAAATTGTTTTGGGAGAAAGGGAATGAAAGGAGGGGGGATTAGGACATGTATGGAGTAAACTGGTTTTACTCCTTCGGTTTTATGACTTATTATAAATTCATTCAGCACCACATCTGCATTTATTGGAAAATTTAAATCTTTCTTGCACAAAATGTTAGATGAGCAACTTACTGAATGCTGATGCATCAAGATTAAGGTTTTTAACTATATATATATGTTACATTACACATTTAGTATCTATGCAGGCACTAGAAAGTGGAATTCCTCATAGCTGAATCTCTAGTTTATGCTGGTTATTTCCTGTCCCTCTCCAAACTGATGCACCCGTTTCGCTTTGTCTTATCCTTCAGCTCAAGCTAACTGGATTCTTGAGTTATGAAGTTTCCGTTTATTAGGGAATTGTGAATTCCAGGCCTTGGCAATAGTTGTTTTTTGGCTGTTCATCTCTTTCTCAAACAATGAAATATGTAGTTTGATGGTAGGTGAAGTATTAGCATCCGTTCTTATTCTCATGATCATAACGGCGTGATTGGGCTGTATTAAAAAGAGATGCTGAGCAATTAGGGACTCACTACACTCATTCATTAGAAAACTATAATGTAAGAGAATACTTAAAAAAAGTTCACTTGCCTTCCACACAAAATATTAATAACAGAAGCATTTTCAGGTGACTCGTACCACTTCTGCTGGAATTATCACTGTGTTTTAGGTATTTTGAGTTTGCACCTAAAAGATAAACTGTCTGTATTGGATCTTACAGAAATTGCAGCAATATTTATCCAGGAAAAATATGAATTGTAGTGAACTCATAGTGTGACCTGACTTGACCTCGGATTTTGCACTAAAATAACTGAGATCCTGTTCACCCAATACCTTGAATCTTTGGCTGTAAGTTGGAAAGAAAATCAGTAGTAATTCTACCTGAAATACTGAGCTTTGGAAAGTTGAATTGATGAATATCAGGGGAGTTACTTCTGACTTGTATTAACCTCATATTGATGGCAGCTTTCCATTGTCTGAATTTGTTGGTGATTTTCTTTGGGACTTCTGCACTGAAATGAGCAATAAGCGTTTAGTCCCGCAGAAATCAGCGGAGCCTGCTCTGATGTGCACTGACATCAGGACGGTGCTCACCACATGGCGGTGTTTAACCCTGCTTAGTTTTCGTGCCCTCTTAACTTACAGGAATAACTACATTTTGTGAAGGGCTTACTGTTTCATTTAAGAGCCTTAAATGAAACACATGGTGCTTGCTGGGAGTGTGAATGAGCCGGGCACACCATCTCCGGCGTTGTGAGCGTGCCAGAATGCCGGGCTATTTTGGGACGAGGCACCAGACAGAATTAATGCGGTCTCTGACAGAAATCAGTCCAGGGTTTTGGTATTACTTATTCTAGGGCTGAGGAGAAGGGTTTCTGTTTTGTCTTTAAAACTGTCACACCCTTTTCAGCTATTCATATTAAGAGCTGCCGTAGCAGTCACAAGATGGATTTCATGAAAATTGGATGTCATCTCCTTCACTAAATAGCCAACTGGTGCGGAGAGCCTAAGTGAGCTGGTGATTTCCCTCCAGAGAGAGTTTCATTTAAATTAGTGGATAAAACTGATACTTTTTCAGAACATCTGTTCCTGCTTCTAGACTCTTAATTGTGGTGGTAATAATATTAAGTGCAACTCTCCATTTTTTTCTCACCCCTGTTTTCTAACTCTTGGCTCCTGATATTGTTCAGCAATGTTAATCGGTCTCGCTGCTTTCCTGCTCCCCTTTATAGGCCTGCCTTTTTAGATATAATTAGACTTTGTTTAAGCAAATATTTCACAAGCATCTGTGTCAGTCATTTTGGTAAGCTCAAGACTTCGAGTTGTGGCAGGGTTCTAATAGGCATTACAATCTTATATCAGATGGACCAAGGGGAAAAAAAGCATAAAAGGCAATTAAAAGACAACCCCTATCCATGTCTAGGTAAACAAAACATATGAAAATAACTCTATTAGAAGCCTCCCATGACTGATATGCAAAATACCTTCTGAGTCACTGACAGAAAAACAAAAATAAAATAATTACTTTTAATGCAATTTACCATTCTACATTTTTAGAAGTCCATTGAATCACTTGAGGTACTCAGATTTTCTGCAGACCTACCAATAATCCCTATAAAACCTCTCAATTTTAGGAGTCAATTTTCTGACAAGATTTATTTGTAACATCATAGCCTATTATTAACATCATAAACTTTATACCCACATGAATGTGTTTGACTATCCGTGCAGTGGTGATGGGGACTTGCAATGCTTTGAATCACTGCATGTCTAAACCCAGCTCCTGTGGTCTTGGTTCACATAAATAATTTGGCATTTTACCTGTGTTTAATCTCTTTGCTTCTCACCTGTTTCCAGTTCTAAACGAAGTGCACTTGGTGGCATCTCACTCATTCCTGCTCCTTGACTTCTGTATTGCAGTCATCTTGCAGTCACGACAGTGCTGTGCCTCTCACACAAGTTCCTAGCTTTCTGAGTAGCCTCCTCAGAGACAGTTTGATGAATTTTTTATTTCAAAGAATTAAAAAGCTGCGTTTAAAAGGTTATTTTGTGACACTAAATTGCATGAGCTTTAAAAAATGTGTGAGACCTTCCGTCTCAGTCTGCAGTTTTTAAGTTGACACCTAATGATGTCTACTACTGGATAAATAGAAGACAGGTAATAATGAAATTTGACAGTGCTATCCATCTTGCTGCATCCTAAATGGGTGTCAGCTGAATTCCCTTCCCTATGAACATTGCTTCGTCAGCCAAGCAGGGTCCAAAGAGTTACAATATTGATGTATTAACGCCACTCTTTAAAAATATTGCTACGAAAATTTGTGTGTCTGTGTGCAGGCAAAACTGTAATATATTTGCATTTCTAAAATCACTTTGTATTTTGGAAAAAAAACCAAACATTTCCTTGGGTTTTTCAGAGCTGGCTTTTCAGCCAGACAAGACATGCGAGTGTTCTAAAAATGCCCTGCTGCCATATCCACGAGTTCACCAACATCAGCGCTAGCAACACTGACAGCCCTGCTGAAGGAGGCCTCCAGCACTTCTTAGGCTGTTGATTCGTCACCAAGCAAAACTGATGGAGTGACAGAGACAGACAGAAAGGAGCTAGCAGGTTATCTGGGTTGGGGTTTCCAGTGCTGGAGCAGCTGGGGTCTGAGCTTGTGTTGTCAGTAGAAAAATCAGAGTGTTTGTAAACAAGTCTGCTGCAGTGATTGTGGCGCATAAACGCAGTGGATCCACGCTGCTGCAAGCACGTTCAGTCCCTTGAACTCACAGAAAGTGTTTGGAAATCAGCAGCAAAGGGCATTCTGTATTTTTTCCTTTTCAAGAACAACACTTGCTGCAATCAGGTAGAAAATAAACATCCTTTGATGCGGTAATTGTGGCCATGCGTTCCCCTCAGAAATTACAGGGATTTTATTCATTAACTTTTTGAAATGTTATGACTTGTAAATTTGTTTTTGGAGTCTTTTTTGATTTGATTTGTTTTGTGAGTTGTTTTGAACACTTTTCTCCCCTTCACTTATTTATTACTGTTCTTAAAAGCTGGTATCAAAAGAATATAAAGCCTTTTCTAAAAGAGCGTTGCCTGTTCCAGAGCTCTTGGTTTGTGGGGAATTTATTATGCTTTAACTCAGTAGAGATTCTTCTAAAAAATTCTGAACAAAATGCTCAATTCTTTGCTTCCTCACAACCTCTTTTCTTTCTTCAAAGGTGTTTGTTTATCAGAGGGATTTCTTTTCACGGTGTGTACAATAGAACTGTATTTGTGGATCTGTCTTTCTTTTTTAATGTTTTTCTGTATTCCAGCTTTGACACTAATCAGTTCTTTGTATTAAAGTCATGCCAGCAGTACGGGCGTAGTGACAGAGGTTGGGGGCTCTCCAGGGGTCACAGGAGTGTGCGGGAGGCAGGACCAGGACTGCTTCTTTGCTCCTTCCTCCCTGTGCATGCTGCTCCCAAAGTAGCTTGTCCCGTGGCCTTTCTGCCTGTACCGATCTGTAGCACTTGAGATCGATTTGTATGCTTGATTTGGCAACCTTCTTTTGGCTTGGGTCTTGGCACTCTGGTATGTCCTTAATCCTGTAGATGCAAAAAGTCTTCTCTATCTACTTTTTTCACTCTCCCATTTGTTAACTGGGTAGTTCGTCTGTTGACAATTGCTTGAAGTAATGCATTCTGTAGGAATGGTTTTCTTGCTTAGGAAGAATCCTTCTCTCTGCCAGTGAATCTGTCATATTCTTTGTAGTGTATGGTTTTTACGGTCCTACGATGTTTATATTTAAAATAATTTTACCTACATGTTCCCCCAGTAGTATTTTCAGAATTACACTGCCTACAAAGTGATCTCCCAGAAGTATTTTTTTGTGTGAAGAAGTAAAGAGTAAAAATGGTTAAATCAGACCTCTGACACACAAAAAATCACACCCCCCAACTGTGATTGTGGATGTCCAGACACTACTTCAAAAAAGTAGCATTGATACAACTTCATGTTTCTTCCAGCTGCTGATCTGGAGGTTGATTCTCAGCACACTGGACTATTCACTTGCAGAGTTCAGCATTAATTTTAGTCGTGCTTTAAAGGCAGCGACTTGGTCATACCAAGAAGCAGTGTTTAAGTGTTGTTTCTAAATCCAGACTCTGATCTAGAGCATTCAGCAGAGTGCAAGGCTAAGTTTCATTGAAGGGACAGTCTCCCTGAGCTAGGGCAGTGCTGCGGGATGCCCAAGGAGTTTTCTTTCCTTAAGCTGCGTTGGATGAGGATCTCCATTCCTGGTTTGAGAAAGGAAGAAATGTGAAATCAAAGGGACTTCTTACTAAGTTTAACAGCACTCCTGTTTTTAGTAACCGCATTACCTCAGCTGATGATGCAATGGGGGTGACTAATTGCTTTTCTTATCCTTCAGACAAATTCTGTAGAGGTTCCTATTGTTGCTTTGTGTATGCCTGAGTGAACCGCTGATCGTTCTGAAATGTTGTCATGAGAAGAACCAATTATATCCTTAAAACTGCATTTAAATGTCAATAACCAGGCTCCCAAAGACGTGCTGGAGATGATTATTAAAATGATCATTATAGGTGGTATTAAAGTCATTATATTTAAATAAGAGCACCTACAGTCACACAAAACCATGGTAAAAAGCCTATGGGCCTTCACATTCCTTGCTGCAAACAACTCTCAAGGCAATAGCAGGTTTTCCTGGTTGTTTAGTTATTCCAGAGTAGCTCCCCAATGCACTTCGAAATGTCTGGTATTCACCTTTCCTGGACAAAGGAACCAGGATGCGTTGTGTCATGAGCTCAGTCCAAAGCAGTGGTTCCCCTGTTCCTCTGTGCATAAACGGCTTGACATGAGGTGTTGCCAAACACGATGCCAAGGCAGTCCTTCTAAATTTGAGGAGTGCTCACTGCAGTGGGAAGAATTTATTGGCCATTTAACAGCTGTGTGTAGTGCACTCAAAGGATGAATAAACAGTAATGAATTGGAGCAGCTTATGCTTTATTTATTTATTTTTGGTAGTGGAATTGGTAAGTAGTTTTGAATTATCTGGGCTGCTTCTAGTCCTTGCAGTAGGTAATTATCTGTTAGGCTTGCGATGATTTGCACAGTACTCTGTCCATCTGCATTTCACCTGGGGAAATCCGTGGTACGAGCTGAGAACAGCTTTGCTGGCTTTGGCGGGGGGAAGAGAGAAAGTCTTGTTATTTTCAGAGTAGAGCTGGCAGATTGTCATTGTTTCTGAGCTTCTTGTTTTACTGCCGTCTTGTGCTAGTGACACAATGTTCCACGGTTAGGAAATGTCAGCTTCATGGATGAGCCATCCAATGAGAATATCAGCCCTCTCCCCAGGATGAGATGTTGGCTGGGAGGAGTAAACTGCCTGCATGCAAATCTCTCTCCTGGAGTCAGTTAAAGAGTTAGAGGGAAGAAAAATCATCCTGCCTTTTCTTCTCTGTTAACTCTTTGTTTCCATCTTTCAAAACCATAACTCTCCATAGATGTTATTACTGATATACATGTTAATGCGTATCTTATTTAGCTTTCTAAGCCAGGTGCACACATGCCAACTGTAACAGCAAAAACAGATGGTCGAAGTTGCTGAGGTCCCCAGGTATTTTTTGAAAGAGGGGATATTGTTCTGAATATCCTGGCTAATTATACTGTATGCAGTCACATTTTATCTGTGTTTTTCTCTTCTTTTGTTTGAGCAAGCTAGGATTTTTTTTTCATTCTAAATTGAAGGTGATTTGTTGTTTAGAGCAGAGCACAAGCAAAATTTCTGCTTTTCCATAGCAGTTGAAGGGTAAGACTCAGAAACGCGTGATGCTTGGCTAGCTATTAAGAGTTTCATGAAGATTTTTGAAAAAAAGTATGTGAGAAAAGCTGGTTGAAATGAAGAAGTATTTCTGAATTGGAAATTCAATATTTGTATTAAGTAAAATTAAGCCTAAAAGAAAATCTGAAAATATACTTTAGATTGTTTATATTTTCCATAAAATATACATTTAAGAGTGAGGGCAAAAGAAACAGTATTACTGTCAGAAAGCACTGGTGGCAAGAATTAATGTGTAACGTTGAGACAGAATCTGGAGCCTTTCTCTGATGCGGCTGATACTGGCCAGAGTCAAGCAGCGTGCTGCCAAGGAGATTTCTGCCCAGGCACTTACTGAATTTCTTGTGGTCTGTGAATTCAGCTGCCTGATCCTGCAAGTACACATACTTCAAGACACAGGTAGCGTCAAAGCCAGGCCCCGGTGCTGGAATACGAGGTGCCCTGAAGAAAACCCCAGGACCTCCTTTCTGGGAGTCTCCCAAGACCTTGCTTTTGGGTGCAAGGAAGTCCTGGTCCGGTCACTGCAGTTGTGCTTTGCCCAGCTCCCTCCCCTCCATGGGCACACGGAGGCCAGGCCTCACTGGGCAGCGGCCTCATGCTGCAGCCTGAACAAAGTCTGCGGACACATCAAACAGAACCACGCCGAGCCCTTTTAAATTGGATCCGCGTTTGTTGTCCTATCGAAATACATATGGATGAGGAAGATAAAATTATTTTTTTGAAGACCAGTTCATTAAATTCTGAGGAATGTATGCGATATACCTGCTGCTGTTCTTTAGTTCATTGTGAATATCCTTTTTATCAGCTGCCAAGTCCCTTTAGTGATTTCTCTTTCATGATCTTTTTTTGAGATAAAACAATGCATTTTAGAGATGCTACTGATGCCTTCAATCTAGCATCGGACCAGAAAATTGTGTTCCCTCTCGCAACTTCTGTTTAAACTTTATTTGGTGCCTGAAGTCACCTTACAAACCCTTTGCTACCAGTTGAACCACTAATACCAGTGCTTGTAGTTCCCATGACTTTAGTAAGAAGGGCTGCATTCCCAGCAAAGTGGGGGTTATTCCTTTTTCTTAGGCTAGAGGGAGATAGGCCATGCAGTAACTCCACAAGCACAGGGATCTATTTCTTTTCCAGCTGAGCTGTGTTCAGGGCCCACAGGTGCTTTCCACCCATTGCCACAGTTAAGCAGAGCCAGCTGTCTGCACTAAGCCACCTGGTGGTGTTAAAGCAGTGCGTTCTCATAGCAGGCGAGAGTGTGGACATGGGACTTAATGCAGCTCATCTGATGCATAGTAATTAATGAAGCCAGAGCACTTCAGCTGATTGTGATCATCTGCACAGACCCCCTGGATAGCACCACTCCCAACACAGAGCAAGCTCTTTGTGTGTCCCGGTAGAGCAGAAAGTTAAGTAACTGGAAGCGTGGTAGAGCCGTTCTAGCTACTCAAGCATTAACAGATAGTAATTAAAAATCAGGACAAGAGGTAGGCTGCTCTTTGTTTTCTCTGATTCAGCGCTTGTCTGTCAGTAATGGGGAAGTCAGAGAAGCTAAGTGGGGCTTTGGGGGATGGGACAGGTGTTCTAGCTGGTTTTCTTACATTAGCTCAGTGCTTGCTTGGAAAAGCAGAAAAATATGGCACGTGCATGCAGTGGAATTGATTATCTGAAAAATAAAAAGTTGCATCTGGTGCCTTTAGCGCCAAGAAACCTGAGAGAGTCCAGAGATGTGACACAGCTCTCTGCCTGGTCTAGAATTGCTGAGTGTTTGTTCTGGCTGCACAAAGACCAGGATCCACCTCAAGGGGGCTGACATGTTATTTGGCTGACTCAGAGAAGTGAAAGAATGAAGTCAAGGTAAAGAAACTGCTGTGTGGCAATTCCCTCCTGCTGCTTTTGTTTCACAGAAGATCATTAAACCTTAAAGGTAAGAGAGACATTGTAACCCTTTCTTCCTTGTGTCCTAAAAATAATGGCTGTGTTTAGAAAAGCAAATACAGGCACTTTGCTTTGTAATGAGATTTTTGAAAATGTATTTAAGAAACTATCATCTCCCAGGAGTTAATTGATATTAACGTTGGTATCTCTCCTGGTAATAAATTGCAGGAAAGGAACAAAACTTTCCACGGTACAACAGGAATCAGCAGCTCCTCTTTTCTCTGCTCTAGCTTTCAGCACAGAGCAGCAACTGCATGCTGCAGGTTTGACCCCAGAGAGATAAGGGATTTCTCTGGAGCATGATTTTCATTCTATCCTCCCACAGTGATCTAACAGAGTTTGTTTAATAATGTTCCTTTTGTTCTGGCAGATAATCATGGGCTGGCCCAGATAGCATCACAAATTTGCTCCTTTCCGATAATAGGATCTTATCAGGGTTTCAGCAGCATATACCATTTTACAGGATATGGCTTTAATTAAAATGACAATATGGAAGAGCAGAGGTCAGGTTCCTTAGTCTGGCATCTCTGTAACATCAAACTGGAAAGGGACAAGGTAATAAATGTCTTTCATCTGGTATGAGAGAGAAGGTAGAGAACTATTTTGCTGGCATTAATCATCTGTTGGCTGGAGTGACTGCATTTGGAAGTTGTAGGGTAAGCTGTCTGTAAAGAAGTACAGTGCCTATAGACTGCTGGTAGTTTCCTAAAAGGACTAAAAATGAAGTGGTAGCAGTTATACCTTGCTTTTCAGTCTTGGGAATCCCTGGATGGGAACCTCATGGCTTGTGGCACGAAACACAAGATTATTGGAGTTCCCTATCCGCTATGCAGTGCGTGCTACCCAAGGAATGCAGAACTTGAAGCTGTTCAGTGCCTTCCACCAGCACTGGCACTGAGCACGTTGTGTAGATAAGAAACTTTTGGCAGCTCTCTGAACACGCTCTTCTGTGCCCCACGCAGAGACAGAACTCCAACCTTAAAGTTCACATATCACAACTCAGGAATCAATAGTAGCCCCCAGCCAGGCAAAGGTTCCTTATCTTTGTGCTGTTTAATGCTCCCTGATAGAGAAATCAGGGAAGGAACCTGCCTTATCTGTAGCAAAGGCTGGCTATCAACCCCCCAGCCCTGCATTATGCAGAGCCTTCCCTTTTCTTCCCATCCACCATCTCAAGAACTCTCTGCAATCCCTGGTCCTGCTCACCAGCTCAGCTTTGCATTGACAACAGCCTGTTCTCCCTCACCCTCTCCATCAAAGATCAGCGGGAGCCCAGGTTGTGCCGTGGTTACAGACCCACGGAGGTAGTGATGGTGTCAATAGCTGGGGAGAGGAGAGGAGAGGAAACTTCTCAGTAACGATTCTCCTCCAAGAGTGGGTTGATTCCTCGTGACCTCAGCTTTCTAATGAGCAAGGGGCAGCAGAAGCTCGAGGAGACAGCGTGCTTATGTGGGACTTGAAGTTACGCCTCGTTTTCCAAGTTGCAGCAAGCTGCTGCTGTTGCTACCTCTGCCTTCTGGAAGTTTTCTCCCTTTGAAGGTGCATCTGTGACACAGCAGCACATCAAAGCAGGCACCTACCTTTAAGCGAGTGAACATACTGGAAGTTTTCAAGTACTAAGCACCTTCTAAATTGGACTTTCATTCTCTTAACGCTGTAACGCAATCAAGGCTAGTTATATGATGTCCTAAATAACAAGAGATGACAATGGATGAAAAGGAAAAAGAAATCAGCTGACTTAAGGAAAAATAATTACTCTTATTCAGCAAGGCTGAAGTTAATATCTTTGAATTGTTGAATTCCCTGATAAATTCTCTCTCTTAGGAGTTTTTTTTTTTTTTTTTTATTATTAATCTTGGTGCTTTTCTTGCTTTGTTTTATTCCTTCATATGTATTTTGTACCTTTGAAAAGCTGAATAGAAGTGTTTTATACCCTGTCGTTGGCTTTGAAACCAGAGGAAAAGAAAATCATTCAATTCCTTTCCTGTACTTATAGTTTTTATTCCCTTGCTGAGTGTCATGTTCTAAATGCCTGATATGTTTGGCTTTGGGGATATAACGTAAAACAATTATTATTTTTTTTCATATCAAGGTCATGGTCACTTGCAGTACACTTTTCATTTTCACAACACTGGAAGAAATGGTTTTGTCTGATTCTGCAGAATTCCTGGACTTACTAAAATGTTCATGTGTATCTAACTGCATATAAAATACAAACTTCTTATTTAAAAAAAATAATAGATCTGTGTTCTGGTGCAGAGAGCACAAATAGTGCTGTGAGCTGAAGCACTGGAGACTTCCTGTACTGTAGGAACTTTATAGCAAGTCACAGCTTTGCTTCTAATTGAAGTGCAGTCTCCTGGTAATGTTAGTCCAGTGTCGCACTCCCAGTTAAAAATATAGTATCTGGCTTAAAAATGTGACACCTTTTTATTGGAGTTCATTATAAGTACCCTTTAAATAATCAGTAATTACTATCCTTTAACCTTTAGTTCTATCTTAAAACAGCAGTAACTTAATGTTATTTTATTTTAAGTATTAAGAGAAGACAAAATCATTATTTCAAAGCAGTTTAAGTTTTTGTCATGTGATGCATTCTTCTAATAACATCATAATTATTGTTTCCTGCTCTGTCATATTCCTCACTTCCTCACAAATTTTCTTTATAGCGTGATCAAGGAATTGTCTACTTCAGCTGTTTGAGTATGGCAGCACAATGAAAACGCGAAGCATGAAGGCTAGAGACTGAAGGAAAAACTCTCTGGTAAGTTCTGTGTTCTTCAAAGTTACGTACTTCTGAGTATGCTCTGTTTTTTTTTTAAAATGAGATATCATATGCAAAGTGGTATCCAATTACACCATCCTATGGACTTGCATTACAGTCTCAGCTAGTTTCTACAAGCAAAAGTTGGAGCCTTGCTTTGTAGGAATTGTGCAGAGTGATAGATGGTGCCTGATCCAGGTGCACTGTGCTTTAGCTATATAACATGGCATCAAAAGTGATAAGGGAGATAAAACTCCTCTGAGTGAATTGACCAGTCCTAAGGTCTTCATGTTAGTGGCTTCCTGCAGCCCAAGCTAGTGTCCTCGTGTTTTTCCTCCTTCAATTCATTATAACAGAATTTAAAAAATAATGTACAAGTGGTGACCTTGGATAATTTATCTGTGAATTTTGAGGAATGCTTGACCTCAAAAAATTCTTCCAGTAGTGATACGGGAGCAAGGAGAGGTAAGTTGTTGTTGTTTTTTTTTTCTTTTTGTCTAGGTTGAAATAAAATTTTTAGTGTCATAATTGTCTTTTCTTTTACCTGTTTGGGAGTTGTAATCCACCTGTGAGAAACACTTCTGGAGGCTCTGCTGCCTGCAATACAAATGAGAGAGGAATTGTGTGTCAGTAAATATATTCAGTTCTGGTTTGTTTGTTTGGCTTTTGTTGGATTATTTTATTTTGCAATGGCAAATACCTGAACTATGATAGAAAGGTGTCCAAGTAATACTGAAGGTGTGCTTTATGCAATGCCTAGTTCCTGAGCAGAGTTAAGTTGCATACAAATAAAACATTGAATGTGTATGAAATACTTTAAACATACTCTAAGCAAAATATTTCCTTCTATGCATATCTGCCAACAGTTGACTTACGTGGATGTATTTTCATTTACTAAAGCAGATGTAATTAAATTCTTAAGATACCTTGATGATCAGACAAAACTATTCTGAATAATGTTTTATCAGGAAAAATTAATGTGTGAACTCAGGCCTAGGTAAGTAAAGTTGAGGGGGGAGGGAGCAAACAAACAGAAAGTGAAACCCCTGCATTCCACTTCATGTTTCTATTTTCAGAGCTCAGTAAGTTTTCCCTATAGGCAGAGAAAATTCTGCTTCATCTTTCATAGAAGGCCACTTCCACTAAGCTACTGACTTCATGGTCTCTCGTGTGATTGCTTATGACAGAGTTCATTGTATTTTGTTTGAGAACATAATTAAGTCTTTAGTACATGACAGTCGAGTGGCTAGACAATGTTACAGTGCTTGCTGCTTCCCTCTACTGCTTGTAACTAGAACTGCTTGGAGGTGGTGGAAAAAACACCTGGAGCTTGGTACCATTTTCAGGACAGGTTACTTAATTCTGTGTGGTCAACTCCTTTTATCAATTTTCACTGTAATGTGTATGTCAAACTTTAGGAAAGCATTTGTGGGGCTTGTTCTTGACAGGTGGAATAGGTTAATTTATCTGAAAAAGAAGCAAGGTTTTTCTAGATGGCAAAGGGATTATTGAAATGCTGAGCAGAGGCTCTTTTCTCCATTCCTGTCTACAGGCTGTTTCTCTGATGCTGCAAAATGTATGCTAAACATGTGCTGCTTATTATCAAATGCTAGGGTAGATCAGTGTTTTCCACTTGTCCATGCCTGCGGAAAACAATAGGAAGAAAGAGTTCGCCCCAGTAAGCAGCCTCTAAGCACTGCTGGCTGATAGGGGATGTACAGTGGGATTCATCTTCACTTTAGCACTTTAGCTAAATTGCCCAAATCTAGTAAAGTGAACCCAAGACAAATTAGACTGAAGTCATGTGGCAGGTTTGCTAGCTTTAGCATCAGAGTGCAGTTACTCTTAACGGTATTGATAGCATGGTACACAAGAGGCAAGGAATATTGGGTTAAGTTGGAAATGTGAGCGCTATCACCACAGCCCATTAAACCAATTGATGTCGCTTTCTTTTTTTTTCCTGTACATACACAGAGCTTTTATTTTTTTGGTAAACTGCTTGAGTATGTTAGCTTAATTTCGGAGAGATTTCTCAACAAATGGTATGCTGAGTATGTTGCAGGGTGGGGAGAAAAAGATGTTTATGCCCAGCTTAAGGGGGGCTAAATGCCATCAACAATTATTTCTTGGAGACAGAGGCAGTCATCCCATCACATGATAATATTAACCATGTGTTTTTCTTCACCTGCTTTGTTTATTACTACCTTGGAACGGTTTTGTCTGTGGGAGAGTAAACAGGATGAATCTGAGTGCTCATCAGCCCAAAATTACGAAGCTCAGAATGCTGCAAAGCTGCTGCGACTGGTGCCTGCCTGACAGGGCAGTGGGAGCATTACTGGGTATGAGCAATGAGAATAAAAACCTGTAAAACTTAATAGAAGCAAGTTCTGGGGGACTGTCTAACCTGTAACTGGGGGAATGTTTAGGAAAATTCATAAGTTTAAAAAAAAATAATCTATCTCTGCCAGATATAAACTTTATGAAAACATCAGAGCATTTGGCACTATCCACAGAATGATGACCCGTTCATATTCTGTGGGAACTTTTATGAAAAGCAGTTGAACCACAGCTCTACAGCAAGAGCTCCTGTCACAAAATCTGCTTTGTTGGTGGGCGTTTCAGTGCCACCATGATCTGCTGTGCTGCTGATGCAGGAATACCTGGTAACTGCAGCACTAAAGGACCGCAATTGCCACTTCCAGAGCACGCAGGTTGAGTCCGTGGGTGGTTTTGTAGGGGGGTCATAAAAAGATAACTGAAGAATGAAGTTACTGATTAGTTTGAAATCCCTGTGCAGGGGTCTGCAGCCTCAAGAAAATGTTTTTAGGGCTTCACATACTGGAAAAGTTAGCTACAGTTGTATAAATTTTGATTTTTAACTGCATGTTTCCTTGTAGGAAATAGCTTACCGTTCACTACAATAGATGGCATTAGTGTATTGCTTGTCTGTGAGGTGCTGCAGTGAAGTTGTTGTGGGCTTCTTGTTTTTGTTTTTCCTATCAGTTCCACATGGGTGATGTAGAGATAAAAACTTGTTTTGTGGAAGAGAGAGGAAGCCAGACCGGCCAGCGAGCTGAGTTGTGCAGGTGGTTTGAGGAGGACTGTGGGTGGCAGGCTTTAAGGCTGCGGTTATATTCAGAGGCAGCATCATTAAGTAGGGTTTTGCAGCCAAGACCTCTTGTTCTTACCCACATACCACTCCCTGCACTGCACATTTGTATGATGTGGGGGAATCACATCACAAAATAAATGCAACTTGAAGAAAATACTTTCTAATTAGATCTGTTTCACCATCTACTGCACGATGTGGCTGTCCGGTACCTTTACTGGCACAGCCCTTGCCCTGTGGTGAGACTGGCAATGGGAAGCTGGGGCAGAGGGACCCAAAAAGGCTGAGAGTGACAGCCAGCTGGTCAGTGCCAAAGCCCACCTTCAGTCTAAGGGACTGAATGTAACTTCCACTTATTATTTTCTTATCTGCTGTGTATTTACAAACTGAAGAAAAAAAGGTGTGAATATATGAGAACACTCTGAAGCATAAAATAAGTGTTTGAGCAGCGTGCGTCTATTACCAGAGGCTGTGCTTTCTTTCAAAATGGTGAAAGCTAATAGCAGAATATCTTTTCTCGCAGAAATCTCCTCTTAATTCAGGAACTGGTTGTGATGTTTGTGTTGCTGTCATCTCTCTGCACAATCACATCACTTGCTCAGCTGTAGTAGGTTCCTTAAAGTCTCTTGTCAGCGTTGCAGCACTCTCTCATCACTGCCACAGAACACTTGTTCATCTCTTGGTGGAGCTGTACAGATCCTTTGATGTGTTCTTTAAATTACAGTTGTCTGAGATACTTAGTTTTTTTGTGTGTGTTTTTTCTTTTTTTTTTTTAATCAATGCCTTTGAGATGCTTGAGTTTCTCTCTTCTTCAAAATAGTTGAGCAATTGTAGAAGTGAGTGGATGGCCATTATCTGCTGCCCTCCTAGGGACGTGCTGTTGCATTCACACAACCTGCTTCTCCATCGCAGTGCACCTGACTGAGCTGGAACAGAGCAAAACCCTCCTGGCACAGCCTGTGTATCCCAGTAGATCCTGGTTAGTGCCGTAGCAGGACATGCCACGTCCTGCTGGTCTCTGCTGCTTAATGACATGGAGTGGGGGAACAGCTGGGCTAGTTGTTTGGTGTTTGATTTGTGTCAACTGCCCCTTTTCAGAGAACGATAGAGCTTGGACCCAAGTGTGCTTTCGTTGGTCTTCTGCCTTGTAGCTGAAATGATGTTGTAATAGTTGAGGAGCTGCTCAGCTGCTTGTCTTTCATTCACACCCGAGATCATCAAACAGTTGAGTTTTGTGATGTGTCAGTAATTATGAGTAATTCAGATCTGTACTTACTAGGGGGATGCCCTCTGCTTTAGTGCTGGAGATTAAGATGAAAATAATTGAGCAAAGAGTTCACGTCCCTATCCCCCTTTTCCTCTCGTTACTGAGAAGTCATTACTATATGACCATTTCAAAGGTACAATTAGGTAACTTAATAACATGACACCTGCGTATTTCGAGTCCTGTCAAAATTGAACTTAATTAGGTCAGAAATAATCTCTCATTTCTCATGACTCACTGTGAGGTTTCAGTGCACTGGTTAGCAAAATGGGGAGAAAAGCACTGCGTACGATGATCCCAATGCATTCAGTAAATCAAAGCAGGGCGAAGAGTCCCCAGTCAAGCCAAACATGTTTGCAATTTAAATGACTGGTGCCTGCTTCAGCATCTTCCCTGGAGCACCTCAGGCTTCACAGGAAGCATGTGGCAACAGCCAGGCTAAAACTCCGACCGTCTCATTAACCCTAGTGCAGAGCATTAGCATCTCTTCGTGCTAGTTAGCCAATGTTCCTTTGTCAGGTTTCATATAAATACTTTCTGAGCTTTTCTGCCCTTTTTTTTGGTGTGTTGTTTTTTTTTTTTTTCCCCCCTCTATTCTCCAATTATAAAGCTCCTTTATGGATTTCCATCATCTTATGACCTGTGATTCTATCTGTCTGTATTTCATTACAGGGCTGCAATCACATGTAGTCACCGAGTGTCTCTCAGCCTTTGCTGGCTAATTGCCCCGAGAAGGTCTTTGTGAATTCAGCTTTTTGGTGCCATATAAGTTTGGAAGAAAAAAGGTGGCAATAACTTCCCACTTGATACGAAGGTTCTGAACTTATTCAGTAATAGCCTTTTGAGAACAACTCAGGCTACCTCTGACTGTGACTGAAATAGCTAGACATGTCACTCACTTCTCTTCTGTGAAGGCAGAACAGAAACAGCCTTGCTCGATGTTTCGTGTCCCTTGCCCTCGAACTGTACTCCTGCTCGCAGACAGCAGCATCCCTGCCAGCTCTGAACTGCACTGTGCTCTGTGCAGCAATGTTTGGAAGAAGCTCTTTAAAGTCCCTTACTGCTTGAATCCGTTACCTTTTTTTCTTTTTTATTAACCTCAAATTACAAATAGCAAGGCTACTGAATTGCTTGTCTGCTCTCCTGCTGCTTTTGCTTTTTTTGTTTGCTCTCAAAGCACACATTCTAATCCATGCACATCTCATCCTTGCATCATCCATTTCTTGTCGTGCACCTCCCAATCCAAGTAAAAGTTCAGACAGGAGGATCAGAGCCAGGATGCTAAATCTGGAATAGATATTTAGTGAGTGACTGTAAAGGATGGGGAGTACCAGTGATGGACGCTTTCTATTTGCAGTCTGAGCTCTTTCCACAGAGGTTAGAGCATGCTGAATAGCTGTCTGCCTGTAATCCAGCAGCAGTCACAACAAAAATGCCTGGGTGTGTGACAAGTGAATGTAGGAGGGATTTGATTGTTAATTTCTGTGGGGAAATCTAAAAGGGTATGGAAACAAAATAATGGTAATTAATGCCGAAGTAGGAATTCTTCTTTGCCCAACTGAAGGAAGTGCTGTAGGTAAAATTTCAAGAGCAGCTGATTTCTCCAAATTAAGACTCAAGGAGTGAATTGGAGTATTAAGATTATGACACTTTCTAAATGCCCATTTCTTATGATTTTAAAATTGATTAGTGAAGTTCAAATGTTCATCACCCCCTTGGCATGTTAATCCACGTTTTCATATTCTGATGCAAAGCCAACCACCCAACCACTTCAGCATTTTACTTTTTTATTGGATTAACTTTGCTCTGTGGTGTTTGTCGATTTTTGGAATGCATAAACACAGGAAAATGCAAATAGTTGTATTTCATCTTAGATTAATCAAATTAAAAGTATAGATTTTTAACTCATCAGAAATAATGCCTTATGACAGCTCAAATGGTTACTTAGCTTTAAAGCACGTGGGGCACAGTTGTTTAAAGCAGCATCACAGGCATTTTAAGATGAATTTTTCCCCCACCACTGAGGATGCTGAAGGTTTTTCTCTGGAATGAAAAGGTTCGTATCATTTTTAATTAATAAGGAAACAAAAAATGACACTACCATTTTACTAAAAATGCAGGATAAGGAAAAGATCTTTCAAAACTCAAACTAAGAGTTAGGTACATTGCAAAGAGCGAGACTACATTATGGATCAGAGGTAAACATGTTACTCTGGTATCTTGATGAAAGATAAGGTAGAAATTGGTATGTAAGCCTGCCGCTTTCTTTGTGCTTGCACTTCAGAGTACTCTATCAAGCAATGAGTTGGGGTTATATTACAGGGCAGAATAATGCAGAAACCCTGAGATTCTCCCAGATAAGTCTTGGCTTTAAAAAAGTAGATTTGAGCTTCCTGATGGGGAATCAAAATCATGTTATCAGGTGTGTGTTTGTACAGTAAATTATTCAGCCACTAGATGTCCTAATGCACAATGCAGATCTGCAAATCCAGCAGGAGCAGTGCTGTACTGGCATTACGAAGCTGGGGCACAAAATATCTAGATGATGAGCGTTTAGCCTATGGACTCCAAAACCACAGAATATCACTGAAGAAGCTGTGACTTCTGAAAATATATTCACAGAAGTCTCACGTGCAGGCTGTGACTGCCTGGTTAATTACCATCATGGATAGATGCTATGCTTCTATGCTAGTACGTCAGATGCTGTACCAACTCAGTCTGTTAGGGATTGATTCTGAGCACCATGTGGCTGAATCTTGCATCCTGCTACTAAATACTCTTACTGTATTTTGGGTATTCCATCCTGTTGTTTTATAAGACTTGACAAACTCATAAAAATGCAGACCCACTGCTAAGGGCAAAGGTAATTTCAGGGTGAATTTCAACTGTTTCTATGTATTTGTGATGCCTTGCTCTGCTCAGCTGTTACTTCTATGTTCAGGCACATAAGACTGGCTCTGCTGCTCAGACTGGAAGTGGTTCATCTGCCCTGCAACCTGCCTCTGAGAGGAGCAGGAGATGCTTAGGCAAAGTAGAGCATCCTTTTCATGCTCTTATCTTGACTGTTTTTCAGATCCAATTTTGTTTAGGGTGCTCTTGTGAGTGAGAGGAGGGGAAGGATAAATGTCCAAAGTATGATAAGATCAAGGATGTTTTTTATTGACTTGTGTGCTGTTACGACGGAGCCCATTCCGAGTGCTTCACATAATTTCATTACTTACTACTTGCTACAGTTGGATGTTCTTGTCTGCTCCTGAATTATTTACCTGTTGTACAGATGTGAATATTTGCATTAGAGCCAACTGGTACGTGTGTAATGTGCTGTGATATATATCAATGAGTTGGGTGCATTTATTCTCCTTTTATCATTATATCCATTGTGCATACAATTTTTCAGATTCAACAGTCATCTCAGGTATGTTTTTAGTTGCAAGAGCTGCAAAACGAAGCAGCTTTGTTTTCACCTGTTCCTGAGAGCATGTCAGCAATGCCCTCCCCCAGCCTATTATCCGACGAGCAGGTGATGTGAATTCTGATTTATTGCAAATCACCTGTGGGCTCCTCCAAGGCTGTACATCAAATAAGGAACAAAACATAATCACCTGGCTGCAGGCTTCTGTGTTGCACTTGAGAAGAGATACGGACTGAAAGCACCTTTGCAAACTCAGCTGGAACATTTTGCTGAGCTTCCAGTGTGGAGGAGGTGATTTTTTTTATTTTTTCCTTCAGGCTGTAGCCATGTGGTTTATTTGAAATTATTGGGATGTTTACATATTCTAGCCAGAAAAATTACTTTGTAGTTGTAAAGTGCTGGTTAATAACTTAATGTGGTTGAAGGTTAGAAATCTGTAGGCTCTTTAGCAGCTATCTCAATGGCACAGCCTGAGATGGAACCTGAGATGTGGAAAAATCATGCTCAAAAGAGTGGGGTGATGGCAGAGCTGAAGGCTCGAGCCAAGACTCCCCGTTAGGGCTCTGCCCATCCCTCCCACAGGCATTTTTGTGCCAGCTGAGTGCATGGCTGCTCTGATCGCCGCATTCAGGAGTTGCTGTGGCTTGCTGTGTTTCTCCTTTTTGCTTTCTGCTTAGTTTCTTTGTCAGCAGCTGCATCAAACTTCAGACTTTCAGATTCCAGGAAATCTCAAAACCCAGTTATGAAATATGGACTCTGTCAGAAAACAAACACTGCTTGCTATACAGCTTAACCCTTGCAATGCGAAGGATGAACAAACTTCTTCCTCCTAGCATTTTCAGCTTCTCTGTTAGTTTTTCTCCATTTTCCTCCAGTAGTGCCATTAATCCTCTTCGGTGGATTCCTGCCTTATCTTTCATTCTTGCTCACACCTTGATATCAGAAGGCAGGTTGCAGCTTTCCCTGTGACTCCCCTGTTAAAAGCTCTGCATGGATGGCCTCTGTTAGAAATGGTGGCATGTTGGGCTGTGGTAGCACATTGAAGCCTTGTTTCTGTAAGGTGCTGTACTATCAGGGTGTGTATCAGTGCCTACAGAAGGTAGGATTTCACCTATAACTGCATTTCCCCAGCTCAGAACTTGCTGCAGTCTGCCCCACACGATGTCTTTGGCTATCGAACGTTTTGCTTTTTGTATTTCCAGGCGCCCTGACCGAAGCCACCAGCTGTTGCCCTCTTCTCCTTGTGCTCTCTTCCCTTCAGATTGCTTGATCAACGGAGAGCTCGATATTTTTATCTAAAGCACCAAACACTGACTCAGTGGCAGAGGCAAAAATAGATGGCTAGCTGAGCGTGAGGGGCTGTGTTTGTGCTGACAAGGGGGCACGGTGGGTGCTGGCGTGCAAACCTCCCCGGGTGCCTCCCCAGCCCTCTTGCCGTGTGGTTTTGGGGGTGATGGTGGTTGTTGGAACTCATTAGCTGTAGAAGTGACCTAAAAGGCTGTTAAAGAAAATGTATTTTTCATATATTTGCTCTCAGCCTTTGCCACTCTGCTCTCCGTTGTGAGCTGAAGCCGGGCACATGTGTGACAGAAAGGGAATAAGAGATCTTCTGATGTGATGTTCTCAGATATTGATTTTTTTTTTCTCTTAAAATTCTGTTTACAAATTCCTTTTTCCTTAATTATTTGTTTCCAGCTGAAAACGGTACAAAGCTAGCCTGCAGGACCAAATGCCGAGCCTTGTCCTCACGTCCGTGTCACTAATCCCGCTGCGTTTTTCTAGAACTTACCAGCCAGGGGCTGCTGGGTTGGTAGCAGCTGCCGAGGGCATGGGGTGCGAGGAACGAGGACGGCATTTCAGGTTTGGGGTGGGTTTCTTCGTTTTCTGTTGTGTGTTTGTGCACTGCTGTAGTAGGTTGGCTAGCAGCAAGCCCTGCTGGCTGTCCCTAAAGGTGGCTTTTGGGGTCATGAGTGTGCCCCGTGTGGTTTTATCAGGGGGGACCCCACAGCGAGTGCTTGTGTAGCACCCATGGGGGGTTGTCCCTGGGGGGGGGATTGTCCCTGTGCCAGGCTCTGGAGGGGGTCAGGGCATGGGTTGGGAGGTGTGTGTGGGGGGGAAGGGAGAGGGGAAACAGTGACACTCCTGGCAAGAAACAGCATTTTTGATCACAGCCCCATGCAATATTAATGAAGATGGCACCAAATGTGTTTGCTTTGGGGTCGGGGGGTGGCTGCTGGAGGAGTTCCTCATGGGCTCGTTAAGAGATGAAGTACTGTTCTTTTTCTCTTTTTTTTTTTTTTTTTTTTGGGGGGGGGGGAGGGGTTAAGTGCCCAAATCCTGAGGGGATGGGGGGCAAAGCAGCACCCCCTTACCCCCCCCAAAAATAACCCGGGTCCCCTCTGGTGCAGCCGGGGGGGCTGGGGTGGGGTCGGGTGAGGGGAGAGGGGTGTGAGGGGGTGGTGAGGGGTGCTGTGGGGTGGTGAGGGGGGTCTGAGGGTGCTGGGGGGGGGGGCCAGGTGCTGCCCCCCGTCAGTGCCCGCCCCGCGCGGCTAATTGGCTGTGGGGGAGGGGCGGCTCATTAGGGATGCGGCCGGCGCTGGGCGGGCGGAGCGGCAGCGGCAGCGCGGAGCCGAGCGGGGCGGGCGGGGAGGCAGCGCCGAGCAGCCCCGCGTCCGAGCGGAGCGGGGTGCAGGCAAAAAAAAAATAAAAATAAATTATAAATAAATAAAAAATAAATAAATCCGGGAGGAGAGAATCGTGCCGGCTCCGCGGGACCGAGCGGGGCTTCGCCTCCCCTTGTCCTTCGCAGAGCCGCGGCATGGGGGCTGCGGGGAGGCGCTGCCCGGAGCGGCTGGCGCTGGTGCTGGGGCTGTGCAGCTGGGCGGCCGCGCTGAGAGGTAAGCGGGGACCCCCCCTAAACCCCCGGCTCGTCCTCGGGGAGCTGCCGGCAACTTTGGGACCGGGAGGGACACGGGGGGGTCCCCACTGGTTGCTCCGAGGGGCGCCAGGGGCTGGGGGCGTGTGGTGGTACCTGGGCGCCAGGTGGGGGTCGGAGGGCTGGGGGCTCTCCCCTGTGTGTGCCGCTTCAGCCCGGTGAAACGCTGAAATAATATTTTGGGGGAAGGAGGCAGAGGCTGTCGGGCACCCCACACCCATCACCACAGCATGGGGGCGAGGAGCGCTGCGCTGCCTGGGGGCCACCCGGGCCCCTTCCCGGCCAGAGACCCCTCAGCACAGCCACCGCCATCAGCCGCTTTTCCCAGGACGGAGCGAGCTCCTAACAGACTCAGTAGATCCTAAAAGATCCCTCTCGCCATCCTCATCCCTAGCCCTCTGTGGGCGTCTCTCCTGGCATCCCTGTTGTGGCCGCGCTTCCATTGCCTTCTGCGCGCCCTTTGCTGGCCTCAGTCGCCTCAGGGAGCCCCCGGCTGCCACCTGGGTGCTGGTGGCACCTTGCTGCGGGCCCGGGGTCCTCGCTGGCCCCTTGCCCACCGTGCCCCCAGCTCCAGCCCTCCGTTGGTGCAGGGGGCAGGAGGTGGTGGCCTGCTGGAGGGCCCCTGGGGCTGAAAATCGTGCTTTGCAGAACAGCGACCGAAATTGTGAGAGTGGGGTGAAGTCTAGCGTTCCTTAATTTCTTAAATACTCCCGTGAAGAAACATCCCTGATAGCAAAGGACTGTGTGTGTTTGTGTATGTGTACATTGGTGCTGTGAGGTGCTTGCTGCTTTTTGTCTCACCCATCCGGCACAACCCTGCGGCAGGTGTTGCACTGTGCCAGGTGCAGTCAGGATCGGGCCCTGTGAGCTCCCAAAATGTCCCGCTGCGAGTCTCACCTCTCGCCTTGCTGCTAAGGAGTAAGTTTCAGCCATCTAATTGAAGTCTGCTGTGCAGGGCGTTTCGAGTTCTAGACTGCAGCAGAGTTGGTTTGGGGCACCGTCACGAGGAAGAAGAGGTTTTATTTCGGGTGGGTTTGGTGGCTGTAGGCTCTCGGTTGCGTGGTGTTCCTTTGTGGCTTTGGCTGAAGCAGTTCACCTCGGTTACCAACCCACTGAGCTGTAAGCGTTTGGTTTATGAAGTTGTCTAAGAGCTGCCTCTGAAACAAATTGTATTCCGGGATTCTGCGTTGAGTGGGGTTTAAAGAAAAATGAAATGATTGCAGATAACCTTCACGCTGCATTTTAAGTCTGTTGGAATGAATATACATACGCAGCTTTGGGCTTTTATTTTACAGTAAACAGTGCGCAGACACTGTGGTAATTTGGAGATGAGAAGAAAGTCACTAATTTTTTAATCTCATTGATATGTTTGAACTAATTTTGGGTTGCACGCATCTGAATAAAGATGTCTCTAAAGCATGAGTGTTAGTATTCCTCTGCATCTTGATATTAAAGCCTAAAGCTACGTGTTACGTGGTGTTCCTAGATCTGAGTACATTTTGTTGTAAATAAGCATCGTTTAGGGATTTTCCTGTTTCTATTCCAATAGCATCTGTGCATTTACTGTACTGCTTGGTAGCCACTGCATCTTGCTGCTGATTTTATTATGATAAAATGCTCCGGCAAGCCACCTAATGGAATACAGGTAAGGCTGTGGACAACAAGCTGTTGAAGCAAGCGTCTCCTTGTTAGTTTGAAAACATTGGATTTTTTATTTGCCTCTTTTTTTTTTTTAAACATAAAAAAGGCACTCATAATATGCATCTAGAGGGCGGCGTATGTATGTAAAGCATTATTCTGGACCTAGGAACCAGGAGGACAAACCAGTTTCTGGACAGCAAGGCTCTTGGAGAAATAACGCTTGTTTTAGAAAGATAAAAACAGCCAATTCTATTGATACTGAAATAAATCTAGTGGTGAAGGCAGGACTGATAGGCAAGGTATTTGTATCCTGATTGTACCTTTTGTCTTGCATTTAATAACATCCTTGTGTAAATTAGATGAGCCTCCGTTGGTTTCATTATGAATGGGCTGGAATTTCATCTGTGTATCTAGATGCTACCCATATTTGCAAAGTACTTCATTGTCAGCGGCTTAGAGCTGTGTAAGAGCCCTCACTGATGCTTTATTTGAGGAATGTTGTTGATCTGCTGCAGCCAGCTCTGCTTCAGAGTTGACTCTGCATTAGTGGAGTAGAGGTTTTTCAGGTGTCCTGATTTCTACATCTGAAAGGAAGTGTTATTTCTGTTGTTTTATTAGATTGACTCAAGTCCTCTTTCTCTGTTCCTGATACCCTGCTGAGAGTAAAGCTGTTTGATTATTTGTAAGTGCATTCAACAGTTTACTGTCTGAAATATTTCTCACATGCCAACCCCAATTGCATATACACTGTGTCAGCAGGTTGATTTATCTGATCTTAAAGTTTTCATGTCATCAGTATCTCAGCTAGCTGTAGATTTGGCATATTAACAAGTGATATAGGACTAAAAAAAAATTAAGTAAAGACAAGAGTTCTATATCTCTTGTATGACTTTGTTCAAATCACAGTTCAGAAATATATTTTAGGACAAAGCATTCATTAAAATAAACTGCATGCCCACCTTTGAAGCATCCTTCCACTCTACTGTACGGTGTGTAAGGTCTCATGCACATTAACCTGCTAATTCTAATTTGATATTAACTTTGCAACTGCTCAGAAAATAAACTTTGTTTACATATGGGTTTGGTTTTACTCAATAGTTTCTCTCAGATCTTCACAGTGATACAAGCTTGGTTTGCTTGTGGTATAGTTTTACTTTTCGTAGGTAGAGAAACTAAGGTTTGAAAGAAGGTAATATGCTGATAGAAAGCCATAGGAAATGTGGGGGCTCAGAAGAGCAGTGTTCCAAAACTGGGTATAAAATGTGGAAGTTGTCATATTGTGGAACTGATGAAGCATCTATGCTTGCACCTGTTTTGTTTGTTTTAAGTCCTTGTGTTACGGCTTCTATTTAGTCCTGATTTTTTTTCTGCATCTCTTGATGTACTCATAGTCTGTTGTAACGTAGTTTGTGAGATAGTGCAAATATTTCTATTGAGTATGGGACTTACTTTGGACATGAATATGCTCTGATTTTTGTCTGTTATAGGACACTGATCCTTATGAGGATTGTTTTAATTTGCACTCTGAGAGTACTTGAGTATGTTACTGCTTTGCACAGGAAGGATGCGATGAATTTCTGGCATGCTACCGATCAGAATGGCATTTAGTTTGCCTTCAGTTACACAAAAAATTGAAGAGTTACATGTTCGATCCTGTCTTGGAAGTGAAGTGCACCCAGTCTCCATCGTGTGCTTCCTTTCTAATGCAGTCATCACTGTGAAATACTTCATTTTTTGAAAAATGGGATAATTCTTCCCTCTAAGGCAGTGCATTGCAGTGGTGGTTTTTCCTGGTTTATCCTCATATGCATTTGGCTTCTTCATATATGTGCTCAAGAGATGTGCAGTTCCGATCTCTTCAGACGTAGAAAATAAACCTTGAGCTCTACAAGGGTGAAATGAGCTTTCCATGCTATGAAAGAAAATGTCCATCGTCATAGAGTGAGAGGACTTTGTATCGAGGTGAATTTTGGCAGGGCAGAATAGACGCTAATGTGCTGATGATTGCACACTGAATTACAGAATGCAAACACCAACAGTCGGATATAAGCTACGATGGAAAATTACTTATGGTGCAAAGGATCCCTCAGGGCCACTTGATGTATATTTTCTCTCTTTTCAGTCCTGCTTTCTGGTGAAAGGTGGAGTCTGGGAAAAAGCAGAATTTTAACACCAGAGGCTGCTGTTTCTGTTGTTTTTAGAAGCTGCTGCTGTTGCTGTGAAGCAGATGGTCAGCTTCGTTTGTATGAAATGGAAAAAGGTTTCGTTTTCCGCTCTACTTTTAAAGAACCTTAATTGCCATGTTGTGTCACATTGCCTTACCTTATAGCACAAATATTTGTAAATATGCATTTTTTTTATACTTCATCATGTTTTTACTAGAACTCAGTAAAACACATTTTAGATATTTCATCTTGCAAGTAGGTATTGTAAGTTGCTGACACTATGTACAAGGCTTGGTAATCCCAACTTTGTAGTTTACCTTCATAATCTTGATTAATCTTTTTTCATCTACCTCCACCACCACCTCTCCTTTTGGTGGCCTTTCTTAAACACCATCCAAAACCGTTGATAATAAAGAAATGGCCATGGCAGGCTCTTGGTCACTCTGGTCCACTTAACTTGTTCCGCACTGCTTAACACCAAATACTTTATAGGAACTTCCTTGAAGGGGGTGTCAGAGGACAATTAGACTAAAACATGAAGTTCCATAATGAATGTTCTGCTTACTACTGCTGAAAGTTTTTTTTTTTGTCTATTTTTCCTCTTTCTTTTTTTTATTATTATTTTTAACAGGTTATAGATCTCAGTGAAACCCTGCTGCAGTGAGTTCACCTAGTTTCACTTAGGTTAAAGTATTTCCTTTAGGAAGCTTAGCAGGCTTTGAATTTATTCAGCAATTAGCTTGCTTTTGGATTATTGAAGAGGATGAACGTAGGGTATCAGATCAATTTGCTTATGCAGGGCATTTTGTGTGTGCTGCTGTGTCTGCATTGAGGTAGAACAATGAGAAAATAACCTGGTTGCTTAGACAAGAATATGTACGTGGAATTCCATGCACGCATTGTAAGTGTAATTTCAGTTTGTGGTTATCCTAGTCTTTGTATATTTTCCTTTATTTAAAAAAGGAAAATAAAATCATTGCCATGTCTTTGAAAAGCATATCTCATACTGTGAACGTCTTGTTGGAAACTTCTGCTTAATGCATAGTGGAAAGAGAAAAACAAGCAGTCAATGACCTGAACTTGTGGATAACAATGGCCTGAAGAGTTCACAGAAACCCCAAGCCTGTTGCTCACAAGTGAAAGGAGAAGCAGCCTGGGACTGCAGAGCTGTGAGAGAGAAGCAGTGGGAACTGGGCCAGCCCAGCGCTCACTGACCGCTGTGCTCCCAGCTGATGCGAGGTCACCATCGGATGGGAAAATGTCCTCAAGGTGGCTCCGTTCTGAAGCCTGCTCTGTCTTCTAGAGCCTGATGTTCACAGAAATAAACCATGGTGGAGGGAACAGGAGTGCCAGGCAGAGTAGAGGCAGCATCCAGTCGTGAGTGCAGCGGCCCAGCTGGCCCTGCTGTCTGCACCACCTCATTCCAGTCCCGTGGTGGTTTGCTTGGGATGTAGATGTAAACAAGCAACAATAGGAAAACTTTTAAAATTTATTCTGACTTTCATTCCTGTTGAAAACACCCCGTCTACCTGGCTGTCAAGAAACACAGGGCACCTGCTTTATGCTGAATTAAAATAATATTTAATATGCTTTGGCATCAAACTTTTGTTGTCAACTTTAACATCTTTCTGAAAACACCTACTCCTGGTTGGTTGGGGTGTTATCTGTAGAATGCTGAAAGAAAATATTTTGGATCTCGTTTGGTGTGTGTTTAACTCGCTGCACAGCAAACTGCAATGCCATGCAGGCTATTTATCTGTAGAGGGTTAAAAGAAGTGTACTGTTACTTGTCTTCTCGTTGGATGTGTTGCTTTTTTCTCAGTAGGAAATGCTTCTGTGGATCTGAAACTTTTCTTCTGTGATCATTTCTGCATGTGAAATTAAATTGCTTGAGTCCTGGCAGACAATGAACATAAAAAGAGCAAACATGGAGATTTCTTATAAATTGTGAACAGTTACTCACAAAATTGCTTCTATGCTTACACCATTCCTAATAATAAATTGCATTACAGAAAAACAAATTTGCTCTATTAATTGAATTCACCTGTCATATAAAACCAGATCTGATTTGCAGTTCAACAGATGTGTCTGCGACTTTTATGGTGACAAATGCTTCAGGTTAGCCGTGTTCTAGGCCAGATTTAAAACCGCTAAAGATCTGTGGTAAGCCATTACCCTTTGAAATATTAATTTCAACTTCCAATTCAGGAGGTATTTGCTGCTGCTGATGTATTGCAAGATATTTACTGAGTTGGGACTTTCCTCTACTTTGGCTGTAGAGAACATGGACTGTTTGCTTAGAGTAAAATAGTAATGCTGGGTAGCAGTTGGCAGCACTCTGCCTGTCAAAGCCACGTTCTGCAGATCAATAATGAATGCAGTGGACGCGCTGGAGGATGCTAGGCGGTGCGTGTATTTAACGCGTGTCACTCCTCTTTAGCACCGTGTCCTAACTGAAGGCTTCCAGATAAAGTCCTGGATGTTATGCACATCATGTAATTCTCAGAGCTAAGTAATCCCGAAAAAATATAGGCTCATTAAAAGAGCTTTCTAATTCTGAAATTTAATTGTTTTTCCTAGATAATTATGCATTTTTAAAGACTTCATGAGCTTCCCTATATGGTTCATAGGCAAATGATCAGTAATTTCCTTTTTGTAAGAGGGAAAGTAGCTGAAAAATATTTAAGGGATAAACACAGTAGTGGGAAACAAACAAAACTCCTCCTTTACCATTATAAATTACAGAAGCTTGTTAGAGTCAGTGGGTCAAACCTGTATGTCCAAAATTGAATAACTTGGAAAAACTGAGGCTAAGGTGGAGTCACATGAGGTGAGATGCTGGAGATTTGTCTTATTTTTCTGTGTACTGCGTCTGTTCCAATTTTTGTTGGGTTGGGTTTTGGAGACCTGTAATCAGCTGGAATAATGTATGATATAAGGCCCGACACATTATTTATTTCCGAGAGAAAGCAAACATCTCATCTCATTGCAGTGGGCTGTGCAGTAAATAACTTCGTGTAACAAAAAGTTTCCAGGTCTCAGCGTGAAACTAACCTTTGGAAAGGTTTTATGCATGGAACACCAGGGACTAGAACCAGCACAGAACCAGCAGTCATCTTGGAGCCGGGATTTTCATGTAGCACACAGAGGGTCTGAGCGGAAGTTTGGGTTTTGGTGAGTCTGGCTGGCAGTTGTTTCGGGGGCTGCGAAACGTTGCTGTGAGACGTTCTGCTCTCACTGCCACGTGGTGGGTTGTTGGAGGAGAAAGGAGGAGGGATTCCTCCTGCAGGAGCTCCCAGGCTGCTCCCTCGTTGGAGATCTGCCAGCCTGGCACCAAGAGCAGAAGGTTGGCGGCTACGTAACCCTACATTGTTTAACCTCATACTATAAGGAAAATGTATGTATTCATGCATTTTTCTTGTTATCAGTCCAGCTTCTTAGACGCCTTTTTTCCTAAATAGACAAAAATTCGGTAATGTTAATTTAATTTCTAGTAAACAGTGGTACCAGAAGAGGAAACGAGTTAGTCTTTTCCAGTTGTCATTGGGTAACACTGCGTAGCTCTTCTGAATAGGCAGAGGCACTCCATTAATACCAAGTTTGCCGCCGTAACAGCAAAACTCCCTCTACTCCCACTATAATACAAAAAAAATGCAGGGCTTATTTTGTGTCAAATGAGCTAACAAAATAAAAGATGAATTTGAAGTATTTAATCTGTCAGCATCAATGAATCTGAGAGGATTATCATCCCATTACCGCTAATAGATTTTTTTTCAAAGATAACTCAGCTCCTTGACTTGCCTATTTCTATGAAGATTGTTATGGATCTAATTTAGACTACGATTTAAATATTCCTGCTCTATTTTGATTGAATCTGGGAGTTAGGAATGTGTTACCTGGTTTATGTTGAGCTTGATAACTTTCCTTCAGTCACTTGAATGCAATCATTCTTGTGTCTTTAATTCTTCACAAAGATTGTGTTGTGTTTTCTGGTGTGAGTTGTACCAAACGTAACTTAACAGCACATGCTTGAGAGCTGTAATTTAACAAATTACATGCCAACCTCCCCTTGCTTCCTTCCTGAAGAATTAGTGAGAGGTCGGAATGGCAAAAATAAAACTTGGCAATACCCTTGTGATGGATATCCTCCTCCTCCTTCAAATGAGTAGCAGCATTCCTGTGGAGTTACTCTGGTACAAGGAGAAGACTGAAGATGGGGATTCTCATCTTCTGAGTCATGTAACCTTATCTAGGCCTGCCAGTGACACAAGGTTTTTTGGAGATGAATGGGTATAACTTCATTCTTTGCCTTAAAGAAGTAGAAAGGGAACAACTGTATCTTCCTTCTACCTGTCTTCCAACACTGGGGAGGAGGAAGAAGAGGACGCAGGCAGAGAAACTTCCTAATTCCCGATGGAGCCCAAGTTGTAGGATTTGACATAACTGAAATAACCCCCTCACAGAGGTCTCAATGTTCAACAATTAGAAGTTCTGCAGCAAAAGAAGACCATGGGATCATTGGTATTGGTCAAAAAATTGGTCAAAAAGCTGTCGCAAGACCTTACAGCACACGTGATGTGCCACCAAGTTGTGTGTGAGGGTTAAAAGTTTGCACGAGTTGTAGTGGGACCTTGCTGCTGCTTCCTCAGTGGGATCATCTTAACCACAGCTGGGTAAACTGGTGCTCCTGTTGCACACAGAACGTGGCAGATCCTTAGTTCTTTCAGAAGACGAACCAGAGATTGCATGTAAATGCAGGCTGCATCAACCTCGTAGAGCTGTAATCATTGCCACAATTAGCATTGCAGCGCTGTAGCTCGTGATGTCAGACTGAATTACATGGCTATCAAAATTCTGCTGTGTACTTCAAGAACTGTTTGAATTCTGTGCATAATTAAAGGATTTTCAGTCTCCAGTATTGTTTTCTCTAGTTTGCCATGTCTAAGCACCGTTTCTTACATGAACGCATTAAATACAGAAGAGGTGGCAAACATAGGAGCAAGTCCAGCAGTGATGGGATACCACTGTAGGAAGGGGAAGACTTGTAAAACTAAGAAAATAGTGGCCACCGTACTCTTGGTTCTTCACCTACTGCTTTGATATGAAGTTGTGTGTAACTACGTGATGTTTCTAGCTGGTTTTACCATTTCCAGCAGATCAGCTTCAGCCGCCAGGAACTGATTTGTGTGTTGCTGTTTGAAACACAGCTGTGCTCTTTAGCACTTCTACCCCTTGAAGATATGAAAGCACTCAAGAGATTTCATATTTTTTTCAAAGGGCAGGAGCAATGTTAGTGAAAGGGGGGGGTGTACAGAAAACTGGCTGCTCTACCCTTACGGTTACAGAAAGTGCTGTCACTGACATCCTCTATAAATGTTCTCCAGCATCTTCTGGGTGAGTGAAGGGGCAGTGTAGGCAGAAGGTGAGGGAGCTTCTTTCTGCTCACCAAACATCATTACTTGTCTGAAAACACATTGTGTGTACTATGTGCTGTTTCTTCTCCTTCCTCTTAAAGAATCGCCTCATATAAGAGAGAAAAGAAGAATAAATGTTTTGGAGCTAAATTCAGAGCCTGCTGCTGCACACTGTAGTGGTAGTTAGCCAACCTACAGCCCTTGTGAACGAAATCCTAGCCATTAAGGACTTGGCGGAACTGGTCTTGAGAGATTTTGGTGCCATCGGAATGTCAGTTATAGTTACAGTCTCCTCCGTCCTGCAGGGACAGAAGATGCACACCTCTCACAATGGGAACAAATAACAACTGCTCTGTGGTCCCGTTATATTTGGCTGCACTGCACCTGCTGCAGCATCATGCAGCCTGCACTATTCCATCATCCCAGCCTGTCACGCTTCACCTCTGAAGCACTTAAACATGAGAGAGTAGAGGAAGCTGCTTGTGGGAAATGGGACTTGGCTTGGTACTGGTTCATGTGTTTAACCCTGGCGTTCTTTGTGAGCATACACCATGCTAAAAAAAATGCTAACAGCTCATGCAAAGGTGGTTTTTAACCCATTAAAACATCTGTGTTGAAAATTATTTGTTAAAGGTAGAGAATAAAGGGAGGTTTAAGCTATTTTTCATACTGTATAGCTAGGGGGAAACTTCATCAATACAGAAGATATGATTGGGGGGAAGCGGGGGAGAGTGACCGCTTCATTTTTCAGTGCACAGTTCCTCTCACAGCTGGAGATGAAAATAAACAAAAATCCCTAGGTGTTCTTGCTTTTTGTTATTGTTGTTCTTGTGTTTGTTTAAGCCAGACAGTCACAGAATGACATGCAGCACGTCCAGACAGGACACTGGCTTGTACGCATAGGACTACACTGCCCAGCATTTTTTGTCATATCATGCAGAAAGAAAACAGAAGGGAAGCAATGACATTTAACTCAACCCCAAATGAAACATGTAGGAACCAGCTTTGGCCAAAAAATGGGGTCCCTGTGCTCTTAAGTTGGGTTCTGCTGCCATTAAATAGGGCTGATCTTTGTAGGGTACTTGGATAAAAGGCATTCCACCTGAAAGGACATCTGAAAGTTTGGAAGAGCAAAAAGCATCGCTGTTCCTAGAGCAACAGAGCGATGTTCTTTCTGATTTAGACTCCAGGGTCATGTAAGCAAGCTCTGTTTCTGTGTTGAAGGCTCTCTATTAAGACTTAGCTGGTGCTGATACATGGTAATGGCTCATGATGCCTCTCATGAGCTAGCCTGACCCTGCAGGCTACTTAAAATTCCCGTTCAGTGTCAGCTGTGATGCAATGTCTGAAAGCCATAAAGAGGGCTGCAATACTCCAGTTAATTGCCAGTACCTCTTTAATGCCCGTTGAACTCTTCAGATCCTTCCACAGTTGATTATTTTCTGCAGTTGTGATGTGAGAGAAAAGGATCACTTAATACAGGGGATTCAAATGGACGTGGAATAAATAACTTGTAAATTCTAAACAATAATCCATTACACTGGGGTCTGTCATACCTGAGGGCAGTTTGCTTCTGTTTTTATACTGTTATTTTAGCTTAGTAGTGCTAAAGTGTGTACTTGAAAATCTTTATATTGGGCTGGAGAGTATTATTTTGTTGGGAAATGAAGACACTGCTATCCTTCAAAACACTTCAACGTATATTATCTATATATTTTTTTATTTAGTGAAGCTTTGGGAAATAATTAACTATTGCAACACATGCCGTGTTCACAAGCCATGCTGAACTTCACGGAGTTCCTAGCAGCACCAATGACTTTGACATTTCCAGATATTTTCAAGGTATAGTTGACATCTGAAAACCTCCAGGTGGAAACGTTGTTTCATGATTTGTTAGCTGATCTTTTGCTTGTCTTCCGGTGATTTTCTCTTGGCTTAGGCTCAAGATTTTCTTCTTTGCTTCTGTGGGATTAAGTTGGATCTGAGTTTGAAAAGAGACAGTGGTTAGGGAACAAGAGGGAAGCAATAAAATCTATTTAAATAAAGTAGTTTCTCTTCCTAGGAACAAACAGAACTTGTTTTAAGCCCAAGCTGTTCTTCTTGCACTTCTGTTTATTTTAAATCTCCTACCACTGTGGAAGGTGGTAGGAAAAATCCTCTTCGTGGCTATTTAAAATATTTTCTCAGTGGTTTAATAACAAGAACTCATGAAATTCTGTTCGAGCATCTGATGCCACCATCCTGCAGCAGTAACACCCAGCTGCTCCTTTTGCTCCTGGTGGTGATGTGTGCCTTGGAAGAGGTGTTACAACGTGCTGTGTTGTGTGTTAGCGGAGAAGGCTCTGCTGGAATTCCTTGCCCTTGTTCAGTCTCCTTTAATTCTGAAAAAAGGGGGATAACTTAGTGCAGTATTTGAGTCATCCCCCAGCCAGCCTTGAAATACTGATGCAGAATACGTGCAGCATTACAAGCAAGTTGCTTTTGTACAAGCCATTGGTGAGCAAGCTGGGGTTTGGCCAGGGCAGCTGAGCTCTGTTGCTGCTGTTCCTAATGTCTGTGTGGTGTCTGGCTTGGTAATAGCATCGTGCCTTTGTTAAGCAGATTACAAATTGTCACCTTTGCAGCTTTTTTTTTTTTTTCTGGATTACTTCATAATATTTACTGCTATGTAGCTGTCCATAGGCAGTGCACGTGGATAGTTTTTAATGCGTTTAAAAACAAGGGTTTTTGTCTTGCTTTAGTGCATTGCCTGGAAGAACTTCCTCAAGACTGTATAGCAAGTAGGGTTGATCAAAGGATCGCAGCCTTATTTTTTTCAGTGAAAAAATTATATTGTCTACAAGTGGCTTTCCAGGAAAACAGCCCCATCTCTGGCAAGCGTTAATAGAGATCTAGCCTGTCCCACGAACAGGCTCCTGTTCAGAGTACCGAGGTGATGTGCTGCATTTATGAAAACAGATTTTAACCTCTAGGTTGTCATTAAACAATTTCTGCTGGAGATCAGCAAATCTCCAGTGGTTATTACTGTCTTAGTAACCTCTTGCACTGATTTGGCACTACAGATTTGTCAGTAACACCACAAAGTAAATTGTTTTAATAAAGAGAAGACTATGACAAGGTGACTACGAGAATGTCACTTTATCGTGTCAAGGAGCTTCAAGACCAATTCAGAAAGTTGGGCTCCTGGTAGTGCTCCTGCAGGCACACGTCACCGCGTATTTGTGCGTGGTTTTTGTGGGACTGATTGGAGCACAAGAGACCTGTCAGATTGGCAGGTAAAGGATATGCTGTTAGGGAGCTTATCTGAGTTGCTTACGTTCCCTACATTCACCTTAGTAGTCAGAGGGGATATTTCAGGAACTCTTCAGTTGCTGTATGTTGTTTCTGAGATGCTTCCAAAAAGGTTTGCTCTTCATCACTGACTTTTGAGACAAGGCATGTAATTAAAGTAATTTAATTTACAGTACAGTTACTCGCAATACGGTCTCGCTTCTCTTGATCTTCTTGTTTGTTTTTCACACGATAGACGTGCTTCTTGGTGGACAGAAATGGAAGTTGCATTGCTTAAACATAGTCAGCACCTCTCAGGTAAATTCAGGCTCTACCAAATAGCAGTTTCATAATTTGATGAAAAAAAGTGAAGTAGAAAGGACTTCACCTAGTTGTACAATGAATTTAAACTAAGGAAACCTCCAATCCTGTGTTGCAGCTGCTGGATTGTGCCACCCAACTGCACACCTAAGGAGAATCCAGCAAGGTTAGACATCGGCCTTTGAAAAGCTGGGGTGCAGCAGAAATTACCAACAAGTTGTGTTATTTGGTTATTCTGTGTAGTGTCTGCTGAAATTGTCACATTGCATTTTTAAAGCATCTTTTGACTCCCTTCCTTTTGTGTAAGATGAGTCAATAACTCCACGTTATGACTGTGCCAGTTGTAATATTCCTTCTTACAGACTGCTCATTGTGAATGTGGAAGTTAAATTTAGTGTGTCTGCTACAGTGAGAAACCCCGAGTTTATAATCAGTAGTTGCTATCCCTAACTCCGTGTCTACTTCCCATGCTTGAAGTGATAACTGAGATGCTACTGTGAGAATACACAATCTGCTTAGTCGCATAATGAAATCAGCATTTAAGCTGCAATCCCATTTAGCCTGCTCTTAAAAGCTTTCTGTCTTGTAACCTAACACTCAGAAAAGCCACATCAGAGCAGATTGAGATGTGCTGGCTGTTAGGCTTGGCCAGTGAATGAATCTTGAAACCCCCTTTATGGCTTGCCTTTCCCTTAGCAGGTAGGTATGGTCTAGGCTGAACTTTAAGAAAGTCAAATTAAATCTTTGTGCCTTGGCTCCTCCTCTGTGGGTCCCCCCAGTTTATTAGTACTGTAGGGATACAAAGAATCGATCTGATTCTGCAGTAGTTTGGAAGCTGTACATTTGTTGGGTCAATCCTAAATTCTCAAAGCAAAGCGAGCAGCAAAATGCTTATGTTTATAAACAAATGTGTGTTGTTGTCCCACTCCTAAGTGAGCGAGGAAGCTGTGGTATCGATAAAACCCTGCACATGCATGTGGTGTAGCTGTTCTCTTACCTGTTTTCTCCTTTGCACCATTCCTCCTACAGCAGATGCCCGTGAACTACTTGACCTAGCTTTCATTTCAAGCACAGCAGAAACTAAAGGGAGGGGGAAAGTTATTTCAACAGGTATTGACTTGTATTCTCTCCTTTTTTTTGTTTGTGTTTATTTTATGGAAACATTTGTGCAGTGTTTTCCACATGACATTCAGAGAGGAGGCTTAGAAGTCGGTTCCCTGGGTAGCCATTGATGGGAAAATGGAAAGCAAGTGTCAAGTAAAAGCAATAGGCACTTATTTATAGTGGAAGGAAACACTGCGCACTGCTCATCTCATCTAAAAGGGGGAAACGGGAAAAAACACTACTGTGTTCGCGTAGACCTGGACTTGTAATACAAACACGGGAGCATAAAAAAACTCAATTTCTTATAGCCTGCGAATTGCACCTCGCCTGCATCACACCTTGCCAGACAAAGAGCAGTTGCCAGCATTGTGTTGCAGTTTTGTGCCTTAGCAATGACTAACGAGCAAAGGTGCGGATTGTGAATGGTATCGCCTCCTTTCTGTCATCTTATGCTAGTTAATAACCTGGAATGTCTCATTGCACACCGGGCTCTCCTCCTCTCTCCCCCCCCCCTCCATTTATTTGCATCTTTTAAAAATGACCTTGTTATACTTTCAAAAGACAAATCCTCGCGAAGGCAGGCTGCAGTAGCTGCTGGCTTCCCCATAGGCAGAGTTCTCCAGCTTCCAATTAGTTGCAGAAGAAATCCAGCTGACAAAGAAATAAAAGATGGAATTGATATACTCAGCTGTATGTAATCAAGACATAAACAACTCCAGAACATACATCAACAGGGCCTGCAACAATGGTTGTAACTGGTTTATATTCTGCAGACAAAGGGCTCTACTTGTGGAAATGCAGGAAATGATCGCGTAGTATGGTTTTACGCGTGCCCCGCGGTGTAAATTGCTCCATGGTGTAGCGCACCCCCTCTCTTCTACGCCATGAAATCCCAGCGATGCCCTGGCTTTTGCTCAGCATTGGTAACTCAGAAAGACTGAGGCAGATGAAATATTCTTTGACATACTGCACCTCAGTTTGTGTTATTTCAGCCAGATTTTTAATTCTTTCATCTAGGTTTATAGCATGTTTGGGCTCGTTGCACGTACTAAATCTTGCACTAGTTCCAAAATATTCATTTGAGTCTGCCATGATTACCTTAAATTTGGCTGTCCATGTGCAGTGTTTCTTCCCAAAAGAGTTTTCCTGATTTTTCACCTTTATCAGAGAACTTTACAGAAAATAATTTCCAAAGGTATCATAAGGAACAATGGGTAATTTCCTATTCCTTTAATGCGTTATCAATATCTTGATGAGATTTAATTTTCTGCTGCAGTTCGGTGGGTATTTTACTGAGTCTTCCTAAATACTGTTAAGAATTCATTATGGTTTGTAAACACAGGCATGGGTTTGTACCTGTGTGTACGTATCCTTGTGTGTGCAGTGAGCTGCTCCCAGGTGCTGTGAATTTCTAGCTGAAATCCAGGCTGGTGATGAATAGACAGGTGAGAAAAAATTTTTTTGGCGAATTCTCAGCATCCAAAAGGGCACTCTGAGGCCACAGAGCCACACTTTGCTCGTCTCTGCCTCCATAACGGTTGTGTCTGGCCTGGACAGACACCTTGCAGCTGCTGGCTGTCAGGGTAAAGATACCCAGTGTGTCTTTTGTCCCCTTTGGACTTAAATTTAGCCCCAGAGACGCTATGGTCAGGTTGGATTTACTTTCTTATGTTACCAAGCATAATAACAAGGCCTCCGTGACACTCTGATAAACTAAATAGTATTTTACCCAAAATAATTCTGCACTTGAAGGCAAGCAGGATAGATGACCTAAATAGATAGATGCCTTTCACCTATGAATATCCATATCAGCCAGTTCTTTGTATCAGTCTGGCTGAGAGAGATAAAAATACAAAGCCGTGCCGGCTCTTACAAAGTTTGAGAAATTCTTAGTAACGCTAGGAGCTAATAAATTATTGCTTATCAGAAATAGGAGCGTCATGTCTCAATGCCTGCATTTTTAAAATAAACTTCAAAAGAATATCTTTGTCTTACGGATTCCCTAGTTTTTCATAAAAGGCTGAAAAATACTTTTTGGACTCTTAAACTGCTGTCTTCTCTCAAATCTGTCTTGACAACTGTTTAATGGCATTACCATCACAAACGGACTTCACCATTTGTTGGAGATGTCGGAGCAATTTTAAATGACAGTGGCGTTCGTGTAGGCTTGCTACCTAGAAAGGAGCTGGATTAAAGGCTAAACTCCTCTTGTCTGCTGTGAGCTGTGCTCCATCCATCTGGTAACTGGGAGTGTTACAGCCCCGAAGCTGAAGGGAGTCCAGTAAGGTGGGAAGGGAACAGTGCTGCAGGCCAGCAAACTGTTGGTGTGGGTACTTCAAGGTGTTAAAGTACTGCCCAGAGGAATGGGTTCAATTTCTGATCAGTGTTTTTCTGATCCGCATGATAGCTGTGCCTGCAGGACAAGCCTGGTTTCTCCTTTTCAAGCTCTTAACTTAGGTTTGTGCGTTGTTGCTTTTTTCAGCGTAAGCTTTTGGGGCAGGATTTGAGTGTTTGAGGGGGGAAAAAAGAAACGTAATTCACTAAAATGTTATTCTTGAAATGACTCCGTCTCTTGGACGCCTGCTTTAGATCTGACTTGGAGTGGGCTGTGAGTGATGCCTGTGAGGACGGGTTGGCTGCCATACGGACTGCAGGAGTGCGGGTATGAGATGCTGGGAAGGGAGCAGGTGCCCATATGCTTCGCGGGGCTGAGTGGCAGTGATCGGGTTGTGTTGCAGAGGTTTTTCTCCAAACTAGTTTCATTGTCAGATGACTGTATGAGCTTTAGGCCTGACATGTTCGAGAAAGGACAATACGTGAAAAGTTTTAGGCTCTTTTATTATCTGCCCTGATCAGATCTTTTTTATAGTACTTCTAAGAATTTTATTAAATAACCTTACATCACCAAACAGAGCTGGACCTGTCTCACTTGCTTTAAACCATTAAGAAAAATGAGAACCTGTATAACATAATGATTTTCCTCAAGCGTGTTACTTCAGAAATCTTTATGCTCAGCTCTCCTTGGCACTGAATATGCCTATGGGCTTTCCCTCTCTAACCTGTACCTATGATCCTCCAACTGCCCGTAGACTTTATTTGCCATTCCCAGGTGCCAAAGCCCTGTACAAACCGGTCGTTTAATCCTTACCTTCCTCTGCTCAATGAACGGGCAGCAGGCTGCTTGTTGGTGTTGGGGATCGGGTGCTGTGGGCTACCCGTGCATCATCACTTCTGCTGCAAACCCTGCGCTCAGGAAGGTGCTGGGAAGTCTGGCGATGCTGCGGGGAGGGCAATTGTGGGAAGTCTTACTAAGGGACTCCAGTGCACAGGACTCAGGCTACAGATTCTCTCTTTTTTTTTTTTTTTTCCCCTGGAAGCTGAAGGTAGCTTAGTGAACACGTTTGTTAATCCTTGATATCAAGGATTGTGTACCGGTAACAGCAAATTGCAGTGTACTGACACTTCTGATGTGAATTATATGCCTTTACAGGATCCAGAGTCGTGTCTCCTGACTGCCTTGTTTGTTGACACTGTGGAGAATATTTTTTCAGAAGTAAAGCTGGGTGTTTCCAGTTGCTAAAATATAGAGGAAAGCCAAATGGTCAGCTAAATGACTTTTTTTTTTTTTTTTTTTTTTTTACTAAAATGTATGCCAGTGTAATTTTGTGTGTGATGTTTGTCCTTGCCGTGGTTCTCTTTGTCTTTCTCACACTAAAACAAAGGATATTAGTTTGCCTTTCTCAAGGGAGGAGCATTGATCTACTCATGAGGAGGTCTGGCTCGCAAAGCTTGTGAAATCCAGAGGAAATCCTTTGATTGGCAGCGAGAATTGCCACAGACTTGACTTTGCATGCTGTACCCTCACCAGAGATTTGCTTTGATGCTACCTTGTTTCCTGCTAATACAGAAACAAAAGTTGCTGCATTCCCAATTACTACTTCAGCTGCTGTAAACACGGTCCCTTGGGAGGGTGCTCGCTTGGAGCTGATTTGCGTGTTTGACGGCACGTTCTGCTCCCCGTGTTAAAAATGTAGGGCAGTAGCTGTCAGAAACTGAGACCCTCTCTTCATTTTTCCTTCTCTTCTGTGGGTGGATAATTATATTTACAGGCACAAAGAAAAAATCTGCTGTCATGCAGACAATTTTCATTAATTTCGTAATAACTTAATCTGTGTCAAGAAACATAACATGGATCAAAACCTAAATGAGAATGACTTTAAATAATAAAATCGTGGCACATAGCTGAGCTTCAGTGCATTATGATTCAGACTTGGGGAGCTGTTAAAGTTTGACTGTTGTGGTGTATCTCAGAGGAACCATTTTTTTTTTAGTTTAATATGTTAAATTGCATTAAAATTAAAGTACAAAAATAGCCTCTCCTAAATTACATCTGCAGCATGTGGCTTCTCAGGCCTATTTACTTTCTTTTTTTTTTTTTTTCTAATCCTGCTAAAATTATGACTGAGAGTGTTATAAGCTTTTCTATTATACACATGGTAAAAACCAATTAGTCTTGCAGTGCTGGGCCTTGAAGCCGACTGATGTAATGTACTCGGTCATGAACAAAAGGAAATTACTGGACTCGTTTGCAGCACGCTGCTCTGGAAACCACCTCAGTATCTGCCCAGCAATGTCAGAGCTGCCCAGCGGGCCCTCCTCGTGTGCCTGGGGAACTGGAAACCACCAACACTGGTGAATTGGTGGCATTGGCTTGAATGAGACAGGAGCACGGTGAGCATCTCTGAGAAAAAGGGCTCTCGTCAAAGCTGGGGGGCGTCCAAACACAGTGCAACCCAAAGCTCGCCAGGGCAGGCAGCGAGTCTGAAGAAATGCTGAGTGAGGGTTAAAAAGAGCAGGTCATGGATTATAAATTACAGTCTGGATGTAGCACAGAAAACGGCAAATCAGCTATTGAGTGTATACATTAAAAAATAAATCCCTGCCTGCTTAAGGGAACGTCTATTTATGGAAAGAGCCTCTTGCAACAGTGCGTGCGTTGTGTTAAGCCTCTTTTATTACACCTTTTTCTTGGGTGGATATTCCTGGATATTCCTTTTTTTAAATCCCCAGCTCACTGCTGAAGGGCATTGGCTTCATACAGTGTTCGGTACTGGCAAGTAGAAGGGCTCAGCATGGGATGTCAGGGTTCAAAACCAAAATTCTGCCACTGGTGAATGGTTACGGGTCACCCCTGGACCACGAACAGTGGAAGAGTGAGAGCACTTGGCCTCAGCAGTGAATTACAGAAGCATTTGCTGAAAGAGCTTTCTTCTGCTGTTTTCCATTTAAAAAATGATTTAATTGTAGGCGAATTAAGGTGTGTGTGTTTTTTTTAGATGGATTACTGCCATCGATGAATTTCGTAAACCATGACCCCTACTCTGCAACCTCCTCTCAGAGGCTTGCAAAAATATCCAAGCTGCTTAACCACGATGACATAATTGTCAAATATGAAATTGTGCTTTGACTGCCTGTAGCACTTGCTGTCACTTGAAAATGTCAGAAGCTACCAGTCTGGGCTATGCAGGCATTTAAATATCTGTCCATAGTATGTTCTTTGCTTGATCAAAAACTTCAGTCATCAGTGAGTGCTGTCTGATGTCTAGGGATCATTTTAGGTGTTGTTAAGCATCCCCCAAACCTCTGAATCGTTGCATGGAATTGGTTCAGTTTTTACCATTACAAACAGTTTTTACCATTACAGATCGGAGACGCATTGCTGCCACATTACCAGTGCTTAGAAATAAATTGAAAGGTTTTAGTGTCCTCACCACGTCCCTTTCAAACCTCCAGAGCAACTTCTTCGCTTTGCAAGTTCCAGCCAAGAATTTTCTTCTAGCGAGGTGCAGGGCAGGAAAAGGAGTGCCAAAGGTAATGTGCACATTGAATGATTGGAGAGGCTGCTTTGTGTTCTGCAGAGGAGAAAAACAAAACACAAATTTCTTCTTAGAATATTAGGTTTTCCTCTGTAAATATTTTTTGTGAGCCATGAGACCTTTATCTCTGCGTAGCTTGGTGCTGTGCCACTTCTCTCTTGACAGTTGCACTTCTGGGAGTCCATCTGCTTGAGGAAGATTTTAGTGGTTCAGGACAACTACAGTATTTTGAATGTAGTAGCAGTAAATTTATATAAGCTAATGCTGAAGAGGCCTTTCTGAAAGTTCATGTTTTGGCAAGTAGCCAAAAATGATCTCGAGCACCCCTCTGCTGCCCTCTGCCTACACCTTGCAGTGCAGTGAATGCTTCCCCGTTTCTGGACACCTTGCTGTTTCATTCCCTAAACTAAAGCTGAGCCCCGAAGCAAACTGGTAGGAGGGGGGGAAATGGCAATAAGGGAGGTTAGCATGCGCTGCTGGAAGCAATAAATCCAGAAGAAGGCAATCTCTTTCATCTCTGGCAGTCCTGTGCCTACGTTTTGTCTTTAGGAGCTTGCCCTTCCAAGCCTGCTAACATCCCCAGGTGCTAAAATATGTGCTATAGCTCTGTCTGGGATGCCGTAAGAAAGCGTGTATGCCAGTTCCAAATTTGTGAAAACAAGTCTGTTGACAGCTGTGCTGTTCAATTCTGTCTCTCAAAAATATATTTTCAGAGCACTGCTCTTTCCTCCTGAAAGCAGAAATGCTGATGTGAGACAAAAGAGCTGTAAATGGCAGGTTAAGAAATACCTGAGCCCCTGTCTGGGCTCTGACAGTCTTCATAATCTACCCAAGTGAAAAGGAGTTGCTATACTTAGCAGCACCTTATTTTTTTTCTTTTCTTTTTTATTCCTTCCCTCTCCTGTTCCCCCAATCGAGTTCTTGTTTTAGTTGATGTAGGAGTTTTTCTAAGTAGGTTTTCCTTATTCTGGTATTTTTATCTAGATATGAGAGTGGTTTCCCTCCTGGCTAGGGGAGGGACATTCTTGGCTCAGCAGCTTTTAATATCTCTGTTAAGTTTGAGTTACTGAAAGTGAAAAAGTGCTGCTCTGCTGGTGTGATTTCACGTAGTGCAGCACTTTCAGGTGCTCCACGCCACATTGCACACAGTGAGTGTGTGGACACCTATTTTTCTCTGCAGAAAAGAGGTGTCCACACACTTCCCTTTTTTAGTAACATGCTTTCTCCTTTTAGTAACATGCCACCTTTCTCCTTTTAGTAGCACACACACGGCATTTTCAGATAATCCTTAAAAATCATCTTTGCAGTAAGGCTACTTTACAGCGTAGCTTTGATTTATAGACGTAGGAAGAGGAATTGTCACTTGGTTCAAACATTGGACTGAAAAGCTGGAGATTTGGATCTGCCTTTGTAGATTTTGACGAAGACCTTAAGCAAGAAGCTTTCCTGTTCTGTGACTCAATTAATCTAAAATAGGTAAATCTTCCTGGCGTGTGCTGTTACTCAACTCAGTGACAAATCTGACTTCAAAAGCAGCACGGCAGTGAGTTGGGTGTAAAGCTGCTTGTTGCCAAAGGTTTTGTTTAAATTAGTGTTCAGTTAAAGTGTTTTATAGATGATGACAATGGCCGTGTTTTTGCAAGCTCTTGCAAGCGCACCTAACGTTGTTTTTCACTCTATTTAAGCTTAAGCTCTGGGAAGCTGTCCTGAAGAATGCGTATGGTCAGCTCAGGACAGCTGTGGCAGCAAAAGGCTCAGAAAGCTGCAAGTTTGGCAATCCATGGCCATCGTTTTAAAGAATATTTGTCTGCAATATCAATTATTTATGATATCAGCAATAATAATCCTCATCATCTGGGCTATTTGATGTAGCATAGTAGGATCAGAGGGGAAAAAAATCGTACTCATTCTGCCTTGCTGTGGCTGTTCTGTTTAGAACAACATTGGGGGCTGTTTCCAGGCCGTACTTAGGCAAGCGGCTGTCGTGAATTCTGCTTTAGGAACAGCTGGCTTTCCTGAAAAGAAGCCGGAGAACTCCAGAGCTATTTTTAAGTATCAATGTAATAAACGTTAGCTTGGGTGAAAACCCCTCTTAGCTAAAGCTGCTTCTCTTTCATGTGGGAGAATACATTATATTATCTCTCATTGTGCATTTCTAAGGAAAAGAGTAAGTACGGTTGCAACCTTTGGTGGAGACACGGTAATTGAAAGTATCTCAACGTGGCACAGAACTTGGCAAGCTTGCCTGAAATTGTTCGGAAGGAACCTGGAGGCTTTTAACGCTGGCTGGATGCAAACGACAGCCCCGTCGCTCGCACAGCAGCCACTGGGCGCAGAGATGCTGCCCAGGATTACGGCGTTTATCGCTTCAGCGGTAGCTAAAGCGCTATAATTCCATTAAGATCTAATCTGAAATTGTTTTTCAAGCTCTGTGCATTGTGTTGGAAAAAACGCAAATGAATGATACGTCTAGATTTCTAACCTGTGTTTTGAAGACTTGAAATATGCTTGGGAGGAAGGATCGTTCCAGCGTTTTGATGACCATATAGTGATAGTGCTTGAGGCTCTAATATAAAAGCCTATGAAATTGAACTTGATGTGAACCATGACAGGCCTGTTTAATGTGCTGATGCTTGAGCTTTCTAGTTTTTTCCTTCACTCTATTATACAGAATGGGGATAAAGTGATAAGTGTGCTTAAAAATTATTGCATAAGTACAGCACGCTGTCATACAATAAAGCATTTACCCTGGGGGGACCAGAATGTAGGTTGCTGTGTGTTGTTCTGTCACTTGCAAGTGCCTGCTTTTTGCAGCTGCAGTTTTCTTGAAGTATTTCTTTTCTTTCTTTCTCTCTCAAGCTTGCTGTTCAAAATAGCGTTACATCATGAGCTGCAAGGGGGAAGATAAACACAACGCTGAATTTAAAATAATCATTGTCCTTAAAGAAGATTAAAAGTTAGGCTGAGTATTTAGAAATTGAGCGTTTATACATACCTTTCATTTTATCTGTAGGATGAACCAATTACTCAATCCAATATCAAATGATGAAGTTGGCTCCAGGCTAGAGTAGTGGGGACTGGACCTGGCAATGGCTGCTCTTGAGATTTTACGTCTGTATCTGTCTCTGTTTTCTTGTCATTATTCTCAGAAGACATTCAGCATGTACAAATCTCATTAATCTCTTAAATTATTATTTATTTAAAACAATTTAAATTATAGTTAAAAGCTTGCAATTTAAATCTTAGTAATCTTAAAAGTAAGCTGCATGAAACATTGATACAAGTTCCGAATCCATCAGTGCTAATCAAAGGTTGGATTTTAGAGCTCTGTTAACTGACGGTGATATTAAAAACAAACCAAACCAACCCCCCCACACACAGTTGAAGCATTAAGATTTCACGCCATTATGAAATGCAGGAGGATACAACACTGTCAGTAAGGGTTTGCATGAAGCCTAGAAACAAAGTCCTTGACTTAACATCTTTGAAGCACAAAACATCTTTAATATTGAAGGATCAAAAAGGAAAAAATTGCAGAGTGTGTGGAAAAGAATTTGCTGATGAAAATGTATCTCATCGAAGGTTTGCATTTTTAATCTTGTGTGGATTTAGATGCAGCATCCTCTGTACATTTCACAGTCTCAGTATGAGCTCGGATGATGTAGCGTGAGTGGGATGGATAGGTAGGGAATGGCAGAAATGATCCCGGGATCTAATCTATTTTTGCTAGAAATAACGTCTTTGCAGTGTGCTCTGTTTTGAAGGAACATTCACATCCAGTACTTGTTACTGTAATTTTAGGTATTTCATTATGCTCTGTTCTTCCAACTGGCCTTTCATAGTTTTTGCATATTTGCCATGAGATGAGTGACAGCTCCCTGTTGGTCTGCTTATTAAAACATGACCTTCGGTACGGTGTGCAAGATCAAGTGAGTAATGAATTGGATTCTCAGCATCTGTAATTTCTCACTGTTTTGCTAAAATTGATGAAGTTGCATGGGCTTGTACCACCAAAGGCTGTGACCTCCATTGGCTAATACACGAATAATTAAAAAGTAGGGTTTAGGACACCTACGTTTTCCTCTGGCTTCTTTAGTCTGCTTTTTTGCTTCCTTTGGTTAAGTCTTCTGATATTTATTCAGAAGTAGGATTTTTTTTTCCCTGTTGCAGGTGGATTTTGAGAAGGTAAAATGAGAGGTAATGGAATCAATAAATGCATCACTGTAAGTGATTTTGAATAAGACAAGTGCTGTCAGCCAGGTTTTTTCAAGATCTATTAAGCATCCAGCAGCTCCTGTTAAGAACAAATGAGAGCTTGTGAGCACACTTAAAAGTTTGACCCATCCTGCTTCAGATAACTGATCGGGAGTCAAGGTTTCCTAAGAATCACTGGATGATGCCTGCAGGTCAATTGTGAAAATCTGCTATCTGTGGAAGGGAGGTTTGTAGAAAACATTTCCACCTCCTTCACAGGATGTAAACATCAGGCCTTGCCCAGTGATACCCTGGTGTTACCTCCCCTGCTTTGTGGAGGGGCACTTCAGATGCTGTGTGGTTTCTTGGTGCGCAGATTATTTATTTTAGTATGTGGAACAGCAAAATAACCTTCTGGAAGATATACGTGACTTCTTGCTACCAAAACCAAGTCTTAGTTGCATGTCTTCAGAATCATTTGTGTGCATTACTCATTTATAGCTTTTGATGTACCCAAGTTCAGATTCTTAAAACGATGCTTTCTTGTAATTATGTTGGCCCTTCTGAGCCTTCTGTGTGTTTGTTCTACCAATCTGCTTCTGTGTGTTTTGTTTTTTTTTTTAAAGAAAAGAAGCTGCCTCATTTTTCATTTTGCTTCTATAGTTGGTGTGTTTCTAGCATGTTGCTTTTGAGAGAAATTGAGCAAAAATAGATTGGGTGTAAGGTTGTTGCAGGGGGCCTGGGTGAAGTTTTGTCTGCTTTTGCAGTGTCTGTACTAGTGCCGATTGCTTTCTTTTCAGTCCAGACTCTCTGAAGTGATACAGGGTAGTTTTCAGAGTCTGATCAGCATCTGTGGGTGCTGACCTCATGAAGTACCCTCTCAATGGACTGGATTTTCAGCCAGAGGTGAGTTTGGAACTGGGAGGCTGAGATACCCCCGCTGCTGTTGGTGGTAAGGGCTCCGTGGTGGAAGCCTGGAACTGCAGAGCAGTGACCGGTGGCTGGTTCATTACTGTGCAGCATGGCATAAGTAATAAATATAATTATCTTCATTGATTTCATAAATGCACCACACTACTCTTTCCTTTAGAGCAGTGGGTCCAAACCAGGCTATTCCTGAGCTGTAGCTATAGGGGAAGAATTCCTCTGAAGCCCCTTGGGGCTGAGGGCAGCAGGTATGGTGAGGTGCAAAACCAGGCTAAGCAGATGGGCAGGAGCAGGAAGAGCTTTGTAGAAGGCTCACCCCTAAACGCAGCAGTGCACAGGAATTTGCATCAGGGATGCAGTGAAACAAAGCTCGGGATCGTAACAGTTTAATTGGAAATTGGAACTGCCTTGGGACATCACCGCAGTCGAGCTCCTCGGCAGATTCACAGGGCTCGAATCTCTGCAGCGCTGCCAAATGACACAAGCTGCACATCTGTGCCGAAAGATGGGTTTCTCCCCTTGCGTAAACATATAAACATATAAAATTGCTGGATTCCTTTTTGATGTCTTCTTGCAAAGAAATAAAATGAGATGGATTTCTTTGTTGTTCTGTAGCTGCTTCCAGGTTGGTGCTGCTCCTGACTTCCCTCACTTCCCTGCAGATGCGGTGTGTGTATTTAGGACTTTGGCGTTCCTTTGGATTTAGCTTTTTTTTTTGTCACCCTGTGCAAGTGAATTATCAGGGCAGAGTGTAGTTCGTGAAAAAAAGGCTTGTAAAACAACCAAGATAGCAGATCATCTATCCTTATTTGATGCACGCAGATTGCTTAATACATCCTAGAGGAATTTGTCTTTCCTGTGTCAAGATTTTCTCAGCAAACAGCCATTTCCTTAGCAGTAACAGTGTACATAAAGCATATTTTCTGCTTTTTTTAGTATTCATTTGCTTATATTGAGCAGATGAGCATCTACTTGCAGGGGCCTCTCAATTTATGTGCCAGAGCCAGCCCTTTTCTGGCTGTGTCTGCTGCTGCCCTTGCCTCCTGAGCCAGTTGTCCAGACAAGAGGCAGAACAAAAATTGAGTCGGGCACTTCTGTGCACGCAGGGATCTGGGAAGTCTGCTGCCTTGGCACAGCAGGCTGGTAGAGATGTGTGCGCCAGATAAAGCTTTTCCCTGTAACTGGAATGTGTAACTGAACTCCTTTTCCTATGCTCAGACCATCAGGTCACAAGTAAAGCATCAATTTTTACTCCAGACCTCCTACAGGCAGACAGCGATGTCGTGGAATGGGGATTCCTCCTTGCCCATGGGCTGATGCGTGGAGATGCAGCAGTTGTTGGCGGATTCTTCATCATGCACAGAGACCGAAGCAATCTTTCGATGCTAAGTTTGATAGCAAACTCTGCTCAGCAGTACTACAGTTGAGTGAAGGAAGTGCTAGTTTCGTTGTTTTTCAGCAAACTTTACTGGAATTTCTAGAAAGGCCAAAAACACCCAACACACGGTGTTGGCCATCCACTGAAGCATGTCGAACTCTGACACGTACACAACGAGAAGCACAGCGACCCGAGGACTCGAGCATTTTCACCTTTCCTGCACGTTGAGAAGTTTTTCTATGCTTATAAAACGTAAGCAAACCGCAGGACAAGGCTTAATGCTGCCTTAGTTATTAAACCCTTTAAACAGCCATGGCCTTTTGTTTTCTCGTTATTTAAGTCAGGTAGGGCTGGATCTGCTCAGGTAATCGGGCTGTGTAACTACAGAGAAATGTAAATGATAATTCTTGATACACTGAATAGCATCCTCAGAATATAAATGATATTTATGAGGAAGTTGGGAGTGCTTTAAATATTGTGAAACCGCTTAGTTTGACACATTGGGGATAATGATGCTGAAACACTAGGCGCTTTGTAAACTGTTTAATGGCAACAATTTTCTAAATCAAAGCAATCTACGCTTCCCCATTTACAATTTCATTTCTAAGTGCTAAAGTCTCATAAAGGGGTTTACAACATCGAATCCTTAGCTTCTGTGAATAGTTATCTAGCGCTGATGTAATAGCGTTATCTCCAAACCATTTTAATATTTTATCCTTAAAATCGTAAGGATCCTTTCTGCTGTCTTTTATGCAGAAGTGGAATACTAACAGATGCAAAAAATATATTTTTAAACTGTGTTCGGGGCTGAAATTGTGGAGGTGTCATTTGAGGCACTTAATGTGTTTTAGACTTTAATAGTAATATGTTTTAAAAACATACGCGTTTTAGAAACAATCTATCCAAATTATACTGCTGATCTTTCTCATACTGGAAAATCACGTGGATGCAATTGGACAAAAGACTTGGTTGTGTATCTGCTTTTAACGTCGTGCTGGCATCAGCTCTGCCTGCATGCTCCCTGTTGTTGCTGACATTTCCTAAATGTTTTTGGAGAAGCAGGGTTGTGTTTGTACTGTAGTAATGAACACGAATTATCTGAGTTTCATAAACCTTGCGCCGCTTCGTGCCTTCCTTGGATGATCTTTTCTCAATACCTGCAGCACTGTGTGTATGTAGAGGTAATTTTGAGCAGGAAAGAAGTTTTAGTCTGTGAGTCACCTGGATTCATGCTGTCTGTCAGCACAGAATTGTTCCCCACAGAGCAATTTCTAATATTGTATCTTGACTACTTATAAATGTCTCAGGTGATGTTTCCACCACTTTTCCCTAGAGAAACTCTTCCACAGTCTCATAGATCTCACTGTCAAGAGAGTTTTTCCTCCTGTTCAGCTGAAATCTCCCTCTTTAAAAAAAATATTTTCTTTCCATTGGAGAGCTGCTATATTATTTGCTAAATCTTCAGTTGTCTGCTGTCTGTTGGCATGACAAATACAGCAAATTCATTTTAAACTTTGGTTAGACATCTAGCAAAACAGGAGGGTTTTTTATGTTGTTGGGTTTGCCCTGAGAAGCTTATTTTGATGTTCTCCTGAATAGAAACAAATATATATATATCAGGGAATGTAAAATATGCATCATATTTATCAGTGTAAGACAATTTGAGTGCAAGGTCTAGTCCAAGCGTTGCAATAACCTTTAGAAGTGCAGAATGAGGTCTCTAGCTCATCTTTGCCCTGTCTGCTTCCTTCCTTCCCGTAGCTGTCAGCTTATTGCTAAATTGTGTCTTCAGTATGTGTGGGTACTTCTGATGAGCACAAAGAGAACCTAACCGAAGTCTGTGTGTTCAATATCACCCTTAATATGATAGGAAAATGTATCCAAACACGTAAATACCTTGCTCCAAATAATCCTCCTTTCCTCTGAAGGGCAGTCAAGCAGTTGCCTTAAACGTTGCTCCCCTGCAAGAGAGGGTTTGCAGCTGCCCTGACCTTGCAGAGGGAGCAGGGATGCGTCTCTCTGCTCTGCAGCCCACTATCTGCATTTTCACCGGCGAGAAGTATTAAATCTTAATTTGGAATTTTGAGTACAAAGTCATGAGTATGCAGGTGTGGAACGACTGTTGTTTAAGCTAACAAGAATGGATGGGGACCTCCGTGGAGATGACCTTGTGTTGGTTTTCAGTCATACTTGGAAGTCAAAGGCAGGGCATTCGGCTGCAGCAGCTGCATGTAAACTGGGAATTGAAAACTGCTGCCACATCTCAGCGTGCTGAATGAAATGGGAGAGAGTTTTCTGAGGGGTTTCTTGGGTTGATGGGTTCTGCTTTCTTGGGAGGGTCATTTGTTGAGTTTTATTTATTTTATTCCTTCCATTTTATTGGTGGCATTAAGGCTGGAAATGTCGTGTTTTCAGGTAAATATGGAATTAAAATTGGACAGGAGAGATAACTGGTTCATGTAAGTGGACAAAGTTGCTCACAGACCACACAAATACAAGTGGTGTCCCACTTTCAATGGTTTTCAGGGTATGTAATGTAATTTGTTGTGGCTCTGGCTAAGCAGGGGAGCAGTAACTTGGCCACTTGGGACCACCTGGCCTTACTGGGATAGAACAGGAGAAATCTTTATGGAAAGCTAACGGAGAGGAGCAAGGCATCGCTTTGTGTCCTTACTGACCCTTCAGTGTCAGGGTTTAAAGCCATTAGGATTCAAATACGTCCTTAGGGAGTGAAATGGTGAATCAGTTTGTACCTTGCTCATCGAGCCCATCTTTTTCTTGTTCGAGAGCTTTCGCATGGCGTTTTAGCTAGAAAATCAGCAGAGCAGGCAGTTTGCTAAACCCCTGCTTTTTGTTTGTTGTTGTTGCATTTCTTTAAAAAAAAACAAACTTTAACTTTTATTTCCTTTTTTATTATTTAGTATTTATTTGTGCTGAAATGTGTGCTGTGGAAGCCATGCACGTGGCTTTGTGCTTGGCTAGCATTACGGCCGAGCTGGACGTGTCGCTGTTCCTGTCCTTTAGGAGTGCTGTCAGTGCCCAAATTCTCCAGTTTGTCTTGCTTAGTGCAGTGTCTGTGCACCTCTAGGCATGGTTGGGCACGGCGATTGTCCTGGCTGTGTCTGCACTGGGGGCAGAGGCACCCTGTAAAGTCAGGTTTGCACTACTCAGCTTCATCCAAAGGGAATCGGGATCAATTAAATTTCGGTGACTTGGGAAAACAGCGCGTGGGTGTACGTGAACTTTCACAGTACCATTAAAACAAAGAGAAGTGAGCACACATTTATTAAAGGATGTTATAGAAACTTCAGACGCATTATATATTCTTCCATGGTGTGTGGCAGACAGAAGCAAAATGAACTTTAATCACTTCAGATTAATGGAAATTATTTTCTCAGCTCATGTCATAACAGAGCACATTAGCAATCATGCATACTTTATCACATTCCAAGGATAACTGTAGGAAAATAATGTAAGGCATTCAGATTGCTCTGCACTCCAGTAACAGTGCCTTATACTGTAATGAAACAGAGTCTTACTTCTTGGGAAACAGAGTAATATTTTTTTTTCTGTTGACATTTTAAAAAGAGTGGTAAGCCTAACAGTGATGGAGTAGTAGAATTGATGTTTTTATCTTATGCAAAATCATGTCAGAAATTGAAAACACGATGCTTATAAAATGCTATTCCCCGATGGCCTTTAGAATAATCTTCCTTCCCTTGTAGTACTTCTGCATTTGGTGCTTTTTATGTGTATCTCCCCTGACCTCTTGAGTGACAACCAGAAGTGTTTGTTCCATCCTGTAAAGATACCGAGCTCTAAGGCTACATAGCCAAACGAGGATTGGCAGTGAAGAAGGAGCAATGCAGACTGTAACATACACTAATGACTGGAAAATGTTTTGAAGAGCATGGGGTTTTTGTCTGATAGCTCAAGGTAAGCATAGTTTGCATTTATCCCGTTCTTCTTTCATGTGGGCTAATTCAGGCTTTGGCAGTAGTTCTGCTCTAGTTTGTGATACATAAATGGAACACGCTCAGAATATTTCCCTATAGGGGAGGTCTGAACTGGAGAAGTGTCTTGCTAAGAACAGGTAGTTCATGAGGTTTTTTCTTTCTCTTTGGACTCTGATTCCCTTTGCTCTGAGTATCCCTTTTAAATCTTTGCAGATTTTGTACAATCATCATACACAGATCTTGCAAAGTGTTTTTTTCAGGTGTCCCTTTAAAGAGTTAAAGCTTTAGAGCTGTGGAAGTCTGGCAGAGTCTATCTATTGACTTGCATCCCTTCTGTGCTATACCTACTGCAAGCTTCTGGTGGTCTGAAGATTGAATTTCTGTCTTCTCGTGTTCTCTGTAGACTGATTATGAACTCCTTCCCAACCATAGTCTTGTCACAAGGTGATCCTGAGGCTTCCGTCACAGAACTTTTAACAACATGCAAAATGTGTGTTTTACTATGCTAAAGTTCAATATTAACTCAGGATGCTCCAATCCTAAACGGAGATTTAAAGAGTGCCAAAATGTGGGTTACTATCCCATGGCATATGGCTACATTAAGACAAAGAAAAAAAAAAAAGGTAATTCATAGTAACAGATGGTTTTGAACTCTTCTTGGAGCTGTTGAGTACTTTTCAATTTTTAATTTACAATGAATCTTTCATACAACGTTTAACTAACGCTTCTGTCATATTCTTTTAAAATATATGATGCTTTTTCAATACAATTGTCTGGGAAATTTCATATGAATACTGTGTGGGTAAAAGTAAGCAGTCATTAGATTATAGCAAAAAGTAATTTCACTGAAGTTTTGATGCTAAATTGTTGCTGTTAAGGATACTGCATTTAAGGAATTATTTTTTGTTTGTTTGTTTTTTTGCAAGGCTGCCAGTAACAGGCAAGTGGAAACAACCCATGTGAACAAACAAACAGTACAAAACAGAGCACATAAAGTAGCTTGAGATACTTTTGTTTCTTGTCTCTGAGTTAAATTTGATATTCCATCAGTTGCTTCAGGAAAATTATGCTTCTGAAGGTCTGGAAAATATAAGAAGGTTCTTGAAAATGTCCTGTATTGAGGATCACAAATGTTTTCAAATAAAGTTCATTAGAGTTCAAAAGTTTTCCTTGCAAGGAAAGCGTCCTGCAAACGTTTCCTTCGCTAATCTTTACTTGGATATTAAAGAATTTTAAAACTTCGGGGAAAGCAATTGCCAGTGACAGTAAGAAGCTAAAAGCTAGAGACAGAATTAGAAATTAAAATGCAGTTTTTTAATCCTAGTTTTAGGCCAGCAGTCCCAGGCAGCGTTTTCAGAGGCAGAAGAGCACGACGGAATCTGTGTGGATGGAAATGAACTTGAGGTTGGGTCTTTTGGCTCCCGGAGGTGTGGGTTTGTGCTGGTCACCAGGCACCCTCTGGGCTTCCTCAGCATGCTCACCCTCCTGGCCAAGAAGCTCTCCATTGCGCTCTGTGTGTGTAGGCTTTTTAGGTACTGAAAACTTCTAGATTTTTACCCTCTGCAAACTCCTCATTTTGAAAAGAGAGAGAAAATCCTCTTTTCAGATTTCATGCTGGTAGTGATCATGAGAAGCTCCCAGGGCACAGCACTGGACAACAGTTGCTGAAAGCTTGGTTTGGTGATGTCTCTCTTGAATCTGCTGGAGTCAACCATATGAAACACTTCTGAGAGAAATGGGGAAAAAAATCCCTTCGCCTCTGTAGAGCAGAGCACTGTTAGTGCTGCTGGAGCTGCTCTCTCCTCTTCTTCCCCTTTTCATGATTCTAAGAAGTCAAGTGACTAATGTCTTCCGCTCGTTTTTAATCATAGAAATTCTCTCAGGAGTTTGTGCTGACTAGTTCCAGAGTTACTATTGCTGCATCTAGGGATTTTTAGGGCTTCTAATTCTCATTTATTTATTTATTTCTTTTTAATGTTTCTACTTTGAATTTCCCAGTGGAAATTCTTGTTCTGGTGTGATCTGCCTGGAAGAGCCGTGGGCTTTATAAAACAATGCTGACCGCTTAATCTCCTGCTTTTAAGGACAAAGCTCAACTCCGAAGAGACCTAGGAGCAGGTTGCTGAAACTACAGCATCTTTCATTTTTCTTTATTTTCCTTTTCCCCAGAAACATGTTCTTCCTTTTATCTAGTTGAATCTATAGGGTCATTGCTCATTGTTGACCGTCCAGTTTGTAGGAGCCAGTTCCATAAATCTGAGTGCACTGATTATAAGCATGCAAATTTTGTTCCTTCTGTCAGCTAAATCTTGCTGCCAAAGACAATGCTTCTGAGATAATGGAATTACAAGGGTATTAATATACAATAATAATTTGAGGTATGTGCAACTGTTAATGGTTTGTGAAATACAAATGCCTCAAGGGAATGAACAAAAGCCCAGTATTGTTTAAGTCTGTGACAGTTAAAAATAGTGCTCCTCATCTGTGGAAGTGATGCAAACTCTGAAAGTTGAATGTTTTACTCTTTGTGGATTTTGGTTCAGGGAACGAATTCTCGCAATTTGCTTCAGAATATCTGTTCTGAAGTACTGGGAGGCTCATCTGGGCGGTGCCGTGTCGGGGTGATTTAAGGCAGCTCACCAAGCTCCAGTCTAAATCATAACTTGTCCTCGGTTATCCATGAAGTAGTATGAAATGTGGCACATAACACCATAAAAAAAACCCCCTCTGTTGGTACATCACCCTTCAGACGTATGGATTAAAAAAAAAAAAAGTCAATATTGAGAATGACATTTACTGCTGCGGATAATGTATTTGATGTTTAAATGCGTGCATGTTAGCAAGAAATCAGAGGTGTAGCACTTCTGTGTGACAGCAGCAGGATGGCTCTGGTGTGCTCCAGGTTTGCATCTTGGGGCAGCACGAGAGCTGCAGAACGGTCTTGGTGCTGCACTAAGGCTTCGGACCTGGCTATCAGGGAGCACTTCCCTGCAAGCCTGGACATCTGGCTGCTGACTCCTTACGCTGACATGTGCAGTGACAAGGGCTGAAAGTTACTGGGCAGATTGTGTCTGTGACATGCAGCTTCTTTAGCGTGTGTGTTACCAAGCTTTGCCAGAGCTCGATTGGACACTTCAAAGTGTGTTTGGCTTGGGTTTATTTTGTTTAAATTACAAATTGCAGGATCCTCCTGTCATAAAAATAGAGGGAAGTTCGCATGACTCCCTGAGACCTCTGCCTATCCCAATTATTTGCTGTTCAGTGCAGTCTGAAATTCAAGCACCTATTTAGGAGAAAAGCAGAGGTGCAGGGAACAGGAACGTGCCACAGCAAGAGCATTGCGACTTCAGCTGAACTTGCTTAACACAGCACCAAATGTTGAGCTGCATATCTGTCTGGGGTGGTGTCCGTGGGATGATCAGAACAGAAGGAACTCAGGAAGATAAAACCCTACCAGCCCTACCAGCCCTCCTTTTCTAGCAGACGTTTTAATAGGATTTGTATAAACAGTATACTGCAACAGGGGGTACAACAGGAGATAGAGCCATGGAAACAAAAGAGTTCTGAGGACACAAACTGCACAGAGAATTAAAATCTTTGAGGTACAGAAGCTGCAATAAGCATAATAAGAATTAGGAAAGAACGGAGGGACGGGCAGCTATGTAGTGCTTTCTGTGTAGTAAACAAAACCAGAGAGAAAAGCTTTCTGTGTATTCATGGAGTTGTGACAGGTCATTAATTCCAGATAAATTACTCCAAAGCTGCTGATGTGTGGATGCCACTTCCAGATATCTCATTAAGTACTGTCTGGGTGAAGTGCTGATGTTTACTCGTGGAAATCCAGCTCTACAGCTGCTGGATATAATTGGTTTGTAGTGCATTTTAGCTGGTACGTTAGTCTGGAGGGGAAAAAAGAATGATTTTCAATGATTTTCAATGACACAATTGTCACTTTCTGTATCACATTCTGAAATAAAATTAGAAGGGGAGGACAATGACTTAGCCAGCCAGTAGAGGCACACTGCTCAGGTATGTTTGCTTAGCACTTTAGCAAAAGTTCACAGGACGTGAAATGGTTGAGTGCATCTGAAAACCAAGGCTGTTCATTTTCTCACTGCTTTGGTCTGTTTTCCATTGGAATTCATTAGAGGAACCACTAGCAATTCACAAAAAAAAAATCAATTAATAGGAAAATGCTCAAGATAAGAGTTCTTTGCTAAGCTACTCACAGCAAGAGATTTATCCACGAAGGATTCATTTTGCTAAAGTAACAGATGCCATTCGGGGCAGGGCAGTCTGGTTGTGATATTTTGACTTGCACACACCAGGAACTCACTTATTTGCACATTGAATATTTGCAGAATTTTTGCTGCATGAATATGGCAAAAGTAACATCCTCTCTTTAGGTCCATTTTTTCCTTCCCCTTCTACTCCTTTTCTGTTTCTGGGCATTTGCTGCTCGAGAGCTTTCAATTTGGTGCCCACTGCGGTGGTCTCAGAACCTGTAGGTGCTGCTGCAGGTCAAAATAGCAGTAGCTGGAAGCACAGATGAAGAGATCTGAGCCTTTATCATAAAAGGATAGGAGAAACGTCTAGGCTTTTGTTATCAAAAATCTTTCTGGTTGTATTTCACAACACAGAAGCAGTCATGAATTTAATGTACGGTAATGTGTGTACAAACGCTGTTCGCTTATTGCTTCCTTTTCTTCCGATTCTCCTTAAAGGGAGGGAAATGTGGGGCACCATTTCCCCATGGCAGAGAATATGAGGTAAATCCTGCAATTCAAGTAGTAAATAAATGAAGAAACGTGCAATGTCTGGGTGCCAAAATGGCCTTGCACAAGATGCATCTTCTTAGTTGCCAGCTTTTACATCTTTTGTTAGTTGTAAGCAGCAACAGAATGCATGAGTGCACTTATTTCTGGGATAAGAACAGTTTCTTTCTTTGCAAGGCCAGAAAAAAAAAAAATCGATAGTGTTGATAGCATGAAAAATAATAGAAAGTTTCTAAGCTGTTGTTCAATTCATTGTGTGCTAGTTGGGCCCAGGAGAACATCCGCTATCTCCTTCAGTTGATTATGCAAATCTGAATAAATATGTGAATACCTATTCCAACTTTTATCCTCTGTAATCTAATGTCTCCCCTGACACAATACTCTCAAATTATCTTCAGTGAGTAATGACTTGCAGTTAGTATTTTATACCAAATTGTCATATAGATCATTTTTCTGTAATACTTTACATAAATTAGGAAACCTCCCCCATGGCATGCATATGGCTGCCAGAGCGTCTTCACAAGATTAAAAGTGCAAACAACACAATTCGGGGCGAATTTGGCCAGGAACAGAATAAAATGATAAACGTGCAGGTTGCAGTAAATTACAGTGCCATTAGTCAAAGCCGTTCAGGGAGGCATTTGGCCTTCCCAAAATACAATTATTTTCTTTGGTGTAAAATGGTAACTCGGAGTCTTTGGCCTGGTTTTGGCTGTTTGGTAGCTTTGTAATGCTGGGACTTGTGCCTGCTGCTCCAGAGAGCCTCCAGAGGCTGTGGTGTTGATAAAATGATTTAGAAAAGCAACCAATTGCTGCCATACCAAGCAAAAAGTGCTGGCTGCATGCAAGCTGCGATGCCTACCAACATGGGCATTTTCTGGAGATGGCAGAACAGGGACACGGGCAGATGTGGCCAAATCAGATGTTTCTCTGGGAGTTAAGCAGGAGTTTTGTTTTCTGTAATTATTTAAGCAACTTTCAGTGCTAGGCTAAAGTTTCATCCAGTTTCTCAGGTGGAAGCTGCGAGTGGCAGCATCATAATGGGGGGGAGGAAGAAGAGGGGAACATGCTGGTTGTGTGATGGGAGGGAGGAAGACACTTCCTCCGTTTGGGAAGTTTAAACCTAAGTGCATGCAGCTAATTGCTTCGCAGTGATGATCTATTTATTTTCACCATCTTGATCAAACTTCCAAATAACCCCCTCCAGTCCTTACAGGTGTTGCATAAATTTGTCCTCAGTGAATAAAGAACCGTTCATTTGATTATACGTTAATTAGATGGAGATGAAATACGGAACATTAAGAAAGCACAAGTTGCAGATTTATGGTTATATTTCATTTCCCTGGGACGTTTGGTTAATTTTTTGTAATGTAATGCTTGTTGAAATTGTAGGCAACTGTAGCTATAGCAAAAAAATACAGAAAATTCCTAATGTTTGCATGCCAAAATTGTTGCAAGATAAGTCTTCTAAAAGTTGTTTCTGGTAGGAACTTGGCGGGTTGTTGTGTGAAGTGTCAATCTGTGAAATCTTTTTTTCTTTGTTACTACAACTCTATGCTATAGAGCTCTTCTCCACCACAGTACTTCCCCTAGACTTGGCCATGAACCTCTAACTCAGTATTTCCCAAACCTTCAAATCTACAAAGTGTTATGAGCTAACTTTCACCTGTTCTGTGTTCTTTACTATTTGTGAGACCCATTTTCACTGCACAAATAGAATTGTTTGGGTTGGGTTTTTTTTTGTACTTAACTGGACTTATATAATTGATTGTCATGTCCCGGATTAGGAAAGCTAAATGAAATCTTGAAGTGTCCAGAGTGTTTCGTTGAAAAGGCTGCTATTTACAGTAGATGCGAAACAGGAACTATCCTAGAATATGTTGCCTGTAGATACTTTATTCCTGTGAATGCCAGGCTGATGATAAATGCTGGAAACTGAGCAAATTTCTTGTTAGAATAAACTTTTAATAGCAGGAGATCAATGCTTTTCATTTCTAAGAAACTGCAGGTTTCTGCAGGAGCCCTCAGGGCTGCAGCTCGGTGGTCCCGGTTGTCAGCATAGCTGGTGACCTTGGGCTTTCTCCAGTTAATAGTGGGGTATTTTTCAAATAAAAGATACAACACGTTCACCCATTCATAAATAACAGGGTAACACAAAATAAGAAGTGTACTGAGCTAAAAATAAATCCCTAGCCTGATCTGTCTGTGATGTGCCTAAGCTAAGTAGAACACAATTTCCAGACGGATCCTGCGTTGCATCTGACAACAGGAGACTGAAAGTACTGACAGATAAACTCTGAACCTTGCTACGAGCCCTAAACTCTCTATCCTGTGCTTCTGCTGAAGATCATCATCCCTCAGTGGAATCGGCAGAAGTGTGAATGTGCCACGGGTAAAGAAATCACACTTCTGACCTTGATGTCCAAAGTTCAGCTTTTGCCAAGTGCCTGGTGATGGATTACAGCAGGAGGGGCTGGGCTCGCTTCCTCCTGTCCTTCTGGCAGATGTTGCACTCCGCAGCTGGGAAAATCGGCTTTCTTGATGGACAAGTCCTTTGACACACGTGGGAGAACATTGCTTCTACGGCAGCTGATGGGGATGTGAAATGGCCCGTGAAATCAAAGATGTTAGCAAGAGGTGTAGAGAGTATTTTGCAACACTGATATTTTAGAAAAGGGATGTAAAAAGGAAAGAAAAAAAGAGAGGCAAAAGCAGTTAGGATGAACTTCTGTGAGCTGCAAAGAGAATAATTATTCTTGTCTTGGAAAGGAAACCAGTATAAAGTGGGGAGAAATTCTCTCGATCTGTAAGCAGCAGCTATCAGAAGCTGCTTGAAACCAAGTAGCAGCTTTATATGCAGGAGACCAAACTGCAATTTCCAATTAGGTGTTTCCTTTTAAGAAACTCTTTTATTTAGGGGAGAGAATTCAGTTTTTCATCTAGCATTAAATGTCAAGTTTCAAAATTTTAATCAAGCGTGTGTACTCCAGGAGAAAATATTGCTCCAGGCAGTAGATTCAGATGGAGATACAGAAGCTGAGCATTGTCTTGGCCTTTCCTCCTAATCCTGGTGTAATAAAGTTCTGACCAATTGCATCTGGGGTCTCTCAATTCTGGCATAAATGAGACCAGGAGATTTCTGATAGCATCTTTAAAAAAGCAGCCTCAAACAGGTAGGCTTTGGGGTACCTGCCACTCCCAAGGAAGAGCATATGAGGCGGAGGCCCTAGCAAGCTATCGTACTGTCATCTCCTCCTATTTATTACATCACTTTTCCCCTCCATTATTTCTGGCCTGTTTTCTCATGCCCAATGTCTCTATCAGGCTGTTCAAAAGCAGCCTCAGGATTTTGGTGGGGCACTCTCCTGTAGATGCAATTCGCCTACCGGCTCAGTGCCCCAAGGGGAGCAGTTGCTCCCGCAGACTGTACCCATTGCTGGCAGCAGTTTGACCGGTCTGTGGCTTATTTCATTCGGGATGTATCATAGGTTGTAGAAAGTATTTATACATCTTGAAAAACGCCTTTACTTGTCTCAGTTCTATACTAATGAATACCAAAAGACAGCTGTTCTTGGGTGTTTTTTACCTCTTGCACTCCCATCCTTTTTCTGTCCCATTTTTACCCTGGTGATAGGAGGGGGTTTCTGACCTGCTGTGCCATTACCAGGAGGTGATATTTCACAGTGCTGATACAGTTGCCATAAAATGTGGCTTTTAGGAAACAAACCAGGCCAGGCCATCTGATTTCTAAGAGCATCCACGTTTAGCTTTTCCTCCTTAAATCACTATGGAGGAAGAGATGCTAAAAATTCATATTGCTTTTTAAAAGAGATGAAAAGTTCCACGATTGTGATTGCTTTCCAGGGGACAGGGAGGGGGGGGAATAGCAAGAGTTTTAGCTGATGAAAGAACAAACAGAAGGCAAAGAGGAAGGCTCTGCAGAACAGCAGGAGAGGAGGGCTGGTTCCAGGGAGCATCAGGAGAGGAGGTGTTGAGGGAGGGAAAGAACTTCTCGTATGTATGGGGAGGAAATCTGTCATCCAACTGCACTCCTCGATGCTGAGTCTGAATTACTGAATTAAGTCTATGCATTTTCCCAGAGCTGTTTGCCTTGCTGTAGAATATGAAGCAAAGACTCCTCTTACAAGTGCAAGAAGTATTTGATGATTGTATCTGCTCCCGTGTGCTTGGCCTGAGCTGCCCAGCGGCTGGCAGGTCACAGCGGTGTCTGCAGGGCTCTGCCTGAGGTTGTGCTACAAGCCAGCAGCACAAAGAGTCCCTCATGGTCACTGCAAGATGAGGTCAGGGGTTGGGACATCGACTTGCAGCATGGAGAAGTCAAATCTATCAAATCTATCTCCTGATTGCCTCACCTGGAATAGCCTCCTCTTTCTCTCGTTAATTCCTATTTCATTCACCCTACAATACAGAGCGGGTTCAACTGGACCGAGTCCAACAGGGCAGAGGAAAGCAAAGGCAATTCCTGACCCAACAACTGCAGCTTCAACAGATGAGCCTTTTCAGACAAATTCCCCAATAACCTAGCGTACTTCATGGTCACTGGTCCCCAGTGACTCAAGAGACAGGGGTGGGTGCATCTTATATTTTTTGACCTGATCTTCTGAATTAGGTTTTATAGCCTCAGCTGTCCTCTTGGCTTAGGTATTGAAGTCCTTTAAAAAGCAGAGTTAGTGCTGGCTCTGTAGATTCGTGGGCAGGGTTATGAAGATGCAGAAGCTTACTCAGCCGGGAGACTGGGATTGCTCCTTTTTATTTTTGTGTCTTCAAACTATACGCTTCTCACTCCCTAGAAGATGCCCAGATAGAAGAGGTTGTTCTCAGGTGAAAATGCAAAGTGCTGAAGGTTGATTTAGAATTCAGCATTTCAAACTGCAAAGTAATACAAACGAGAAGGATGAGACTTGATAGCTTTTCATATCACAATCATCCACAAAAGGAACTGTGTGTTGTTACCCTGAAAAATATTTTTTTATTTGAAGATTTAAAAGAAATTTTTTTTGAAATTATTTGAAATTTCACTGCCTTGCTCTTAGAGATTCTGGCTAGAGACCAGAAGGACCTCATTAGAGATTGCTGAACACTTTTTTCTCATTTTGCTACTTCCCTACTGATACTTTTATTACTTTTCCCTGTGGTGCTTGACAATGCATGCGTTTTGTGTAGTGCATTACTAAGCATAATAGCAAAGCATGCGGGGAATAAAAAGAAGTTTTTCTTGAAGCATCCGTAACATCATCTAATTTATGTATGAAATCTGCCAGCAGTATAAAGAAACCAAGCAGTTGTGTGTTTTCAAAGCCTTCTGCGTTTTGGTTATGCAATTCAAGGAAGAAATCTTTATCTCATTGCTTGGCAGGGCCAGAAGCAGCTGCAGAGTGATAGGGAGGAGGACGGGAAGATCGCTTACACGGTGGTGGGCGATGCTACTCAACGGCAGGAATCTCTCAGATAAATCTGTGTCTTGGTAGCGTTGTTGTTTCCCACTTCGGTCTGTTTCTTTGGCATTCTGTCTTGTGCTGCGTTAAATGCCCTCTGCTCTTGTACAAATGCCTGTATGCTCTCCTAGGTTGTTAGCTGTTGGCTGGTGCTGAACACCACGATGAATCGCCACCTCCTTTGGCAATTAGAATACAATTTTGTAAGCAAAACCGTATTTATCCTAGGAATAAGTTACAGTTCTGTTGTTTAATAACAGGAGAGAATAGTGGCTTTATCTACTCCTATACCCAGTCTTTGCAACCAAAGTCAAGTTTACTTCTCATTTCGGTTATACTCCTTATTTAATTAGTGGCATAGCAAATGGACTTCACGCCTAGAGACAAAGGCAAGTGGTGCGTTCTGTCCTCCTCTGCCCAAGCTGTGTGGTTGTTCTCCTTGCCTGTACCTGCGGTCTTCAAGGAACCCACCTTTAGCCTCCCTTCCTGAACACACCGCGTGGTGCGTCCTGGCACTCAAATAGCCGTTGCACAGACTCCAGGCACTGTGATTAATAATTCAGCATTATGCCAGACATGGATTCCAGGCAAACATTCGTAAAAAAAAAACGTAAAGGTCATTTAAACGGCAGGAAGCAAGATTCTACAAATAGCGTCTGTCTGGCAGCTCTGCTAGGCCCCATCTTGGAATAAATTGGTGTTAAAAGCCTGCAGGACGTCCATCAAAATCTGTGAATTCACTGCAAAAATCCCTCGATGACTAGGTATGTATAGTCACCACGTGTTAGCTTCTTTGCATGATTGCCTCTATTTCTTCTCAAGTGCAAAATTACATTTGAAACAATCACATGCATCTATTAAAAGAAATGCTTTCACTTGTCAGGATCTTCCCTTTATTCATACTTACTGAATTTGAGTTTAAATAGAACTGCATTCTTTCTCCTTTACCATCCTGTCTCCCCCATCATTTCTTTATTCAAAGAAATCATTTTATTTGAGAGACTGTGGTTGCTGTTATGTTTTGACTGATAGAAGTTAAAGTGATTTTTTTCTTTACTATTTTGCATTTTAATTGCAACCTTGCAACCAAGATTTCATTTACCAGCCCAAATATCTGAAGTTCTAGTTGTTTATTACGAGGCTCTTGGCTGATTTGCTCCAAATAGGATAGTTACCTGATATACCCAAATGTTGGTGGGTTTTTGTTTGTTTGTTTTTAGGTTGGTATTGAGTTCTTCTGAAATTAAGGTTGGACCATAGATGCTGAGCACTTCTGGAAATCAATTCTTTGTGCATCCTTTTTCCTCTTTCACTTCGTTTTATGGACAAAGGCTTTGAACATAACAAAAACTTATTAAGTATTTGCCATATAGAATACATTACTTTTAAAAAGTCAATAAAAAGATGACTCAAATGAAAAATAAAGTAATATAAGAATTCTTGCAATAGAGCGTCCCTTTTCTTGCCCACACTGCTTAATTCATACGTGGTGATTTCATGGTGATTTTTTTCCCCTGATGTTATTCTTAATTAAGCCTCAAAAAAAGAGACAGAACATGCCTTTTGGGGCTAAACTCAATTTAATTAACAATATATTCTACCAGAATTCTTCGATATTATTACGCTTGTGCTTCTTGCCTGCAAGACACATGTTTCTTGTTTGCATAGTTAAGAGATTAAATAAAACCATAAAAAGGGATATATTTTTAACTCCAGAGTTTTCTTACCCCCACATGCACCTTTTAATGTTTGAAATTAAGCAGCGGGGAGATTTAAGCTGAATGTTTCAAGGCCATTATAGTTAGCTATACCTCTGAGATCAATTCAGCAATGCAATGCTAACAAAGCACTTAATCTACGTCATGGCAAAGACTCTGGGGTGCGTGCCCAATGGAAGGCATTTATTTACCAAATTAAAAGCACAGCAAGTAAAGGCCTGGGTGGTATTTAAGCATATTTTATCGACTCCTATTCTGCTTCTATTTACTAAAGTTCTTACTGATGGAAGATGATGGATGAGCTGATTGCTTGGCTTTCTAAGAGGTGAAATACGTCTTCTCTGATTTATTCCTCTCACATTGACAAAACACCTTTTGGTGTAATTGGAGAATATCCAAGTCCAGCGAGATACGCAGAGTCCTGGCAGTTCCTCTCACTGCTGCATTACACTCAGGCTTGTGTAAGTCACATAATGGAGATTCTGACAGATTGCAGATTTAATGTCAAGTCCAGTGTTAAAGCCAATTATAGACATATATAAATCTATAAGCGTGTCTGTGGATAATGAAAAGATTTATGCATTCAGTTCTTGACTTCAATGAAGCTATGCAACTATGCCAAAGAGGGATCTGATCCATAATTTGTATGCATATGCGATACATGATTACGTGCACAAATAGCACAAATCCGTTAGCAGATTTTACCCAAATCTTATCAAATAAGAGTACCTGGTATATAATGCTCCATTGGATATGTACATTGAATTTTATGTGTTGTGAATCTACTCTTGTTTTATTTGATTTAAGCTGTTTTATTTGCTCTGATTAGATCCTGATTTAGTTGAGCTGTTTTGTGCTTGGAAGAGCCTGTAGGTTAGATTTCTCACTATATATTATGGCCTTGCCTGATTAAGAACATTACTTATAATAAGTTATCATACAACACTGTGGAAATGTGATAAGGTTTGTCATATAAAGGGCTTATTTTTCAAAGTCACATATTAAAATTCAGCCTACAGTAACACCAGTAGTTTTACGACACTGGCAAGAGCAAAGAATTCAGCTTGTCTTTGACACCAGATGTCTGTACGTGTTGATTTTATTCAAGATCTAGAATGAACGATACCTAGATGAACTTCAGATAAGTATATGTTCTACAAAATATTTAAAATATATCCTAAACATGCGAGAGGTAGCATCTCAGTGTTCCATAAGACTTCTATATCTGTATAGTAAATCTTTCCTTTTTATTTTTTAATGCAAATGTGCATTTTTATCTAGATATCTGGTTTGTCTCCTAATTTCAAATATCAAACTTAACTGTGATTTCGGCTATTTTCTAGAGTTCATGATTTTATACATTCCTTTTCAGACACTGATGTTCACTGCCAGGCTACATCTGAGCTGTCAGACTTGACAAATAAATCTTCAAGTCTTGGAACAAAGGCCTTTCAATCACAGAGCTGGTGATAAACACTCTAGATTAATAATGCTGCTTTTCTTAGGGAGAGGATGACTCAAACAGCACTGAAGTAACAAGTGATTTTTATTATCTTGCAGATACAAAAAGAATATTGTTCATAGAGCATTTGAACGTAGTTCTTGAGTAATCCCCATCCTTCTCAGTGCTTTTCATAAAGGATAGGGAAAGACATTCTGAATGTAGCTGGTAAGGCTTCGGGCAGTCCAAAACCAGTTTGTGATCATTTCCTAAATAATCACAGGTTCTGCACGTGTGTGTGTAAGTTGTTAAATACGTGAAGGTAATTACAGGCTGTCAGATTCCAAGAGATGCTATTTCCTTCCTCCTAAGTCTGAAGTCAGCTTAAAGTAGCAGCTCAGTTCTGAGTGGTACGGATTTTCATTTAGTTGGTCAAGCATACACAAGAAGTACTTCCCTCCCCTCCAACCCGCACAAAATCCTTAATTTCATGACTTTCCCAAAAAGGTTCTAATAATACGCTCAGGCATGTGTGAAACTCATTTCAATTCACCTCCCCTCAATTTCTCTTTCAGTTCACGATGCACATATTGTGTAAGGGGAGCTGCTTACACTGATGCAGCTCCCATGCCCAAAGCGTGCGTAGCGGTTGTGCATTAACCCTGGTAGGTAGCCGAGCACCATGCAGCTGCTTGCTTGCTCCCCCAGTGGGATGGGTAAGAGAATCAGAAGTGAGAAAACTCGTGGGTTGAGAGAAGGACAGTTTAATAAGTAAAGCAGAAGCTGTGCACACAAGCAAAGCAAAATAAGGAATTACCCCAGCCCACCCGCTGGCAGGGCGGTGTGAGGAACGGGAGAGACCTTGACCCTGTGCGAGCCCCGCTCAGCAGCAACTAAAACATCGGTGTGTCACCAACACTGTTTTCATCACAAATCCAAAACATAGCACCAGGCCAGCAACTATAAGAAAATTAACTCTGTCTCAGCCAAAACCAGTTCAGTGTCTTCCAGTGCTTGAGCATCAAGAACTTCCATTTGAAAACACACCTCATATTCTGGAATTGTATGCGTAAATTTTACAGTACTCGAGTCTCATTCAAGTGCAAGTTCTTTATATTGCATCACTTACTGGTTCACAGAAGAGGCCCAAGATACTTTTATGATTGAATTCTCATTATTTATAAGGGTATTAAATGCATTACTTTTTGGAGGAAGTAATATGAGAATGTTAGCACCTGTGTGAGCCAGTAATTGTATCCACGTTCGTCGTTCACCAGTGGTACCTGGGGAAGCAGTAATTAGAAAGGTAGCTGCAGATTCCCAACCTTAACAGCAACACCAACCACTACAGCTAATCTTTATTTTTCAAAATGTGTGCTTTTTGTATTTCTTCCTATTGTATGCTTTCTCTTCTTTCTGGTGCTTGTTTCCTTTTTTATTATTATAACAGGTTTCTTACTTGTTATGTGGTAGTTTCCAAACATGTCACTATTTTGGGGGTTAGTTGTTGAAGTCAGCCCTTATGACTTAGTTCAGTGCATCGTGTGTCTGTGACAGTGTGTTTTTGTTCAACAGCCTTTACTCATTAAAGGCAGTAGTAGTGTTAGCAAGACTTTTTAGGATCAGTTGGCATTTAGAAGGGAAGATAAAAAACCTCTATACTTTGTTCTGCTTAAGAAAAAAAAAGACTGAAGATACTTTCATCTCTGACAGGCTCGAGATTTGGAGCAAAGGCTTCGTACATTATTAATAAAATGATTGTGATCAGTATAATTTTCTTTTTTCTCAGTTCCCCATGTGTAATGTGTGAGTACTTGTTGGTTTTGCAGAGCTGCTACTTCTGTGTTTATGACAAACTTGCTGAGGTTTTTAAGCATCAGAAGAGATTTGCCATGCCTTTGTAATACATCCTTGTCTTTTTGAATATGCTGTGTAGTGTATGATTGTGAGCTTGAATTCATGTGTGTATTCCAGCTTGATTCTCTCATAGCAGCAGTTCCTGTTCTTTGTGAAATGTTTGTAATATTTGTAGATGATCTGACTTGAACTAAAGAGAGGTTATTCAAGCACACAGTGCTCTTGGTTCCTAAAAGCATGTTAAGATCTTGTTGCTCAGGTAAATGTTATGTCAAACAAAACCCCGCAAAAATTACCTTAGAAAAAGGTAAAACTTTATCGATGGGTCGGTTTTGTTGCTGTGTGTTGTTTCCTATGACATAGATCAATGGGATCAAGCTGGGTATTAATAAGTCCTATGGCAGAAACAAGTTGCAGGGAGTTTGTTTCCTCTGTGCTGTTTTCCCTGCTGTTGGTCCTAAATGAGGGGAGGCGTACAGAAGGATGATGCTGCCTCAGTCCTTCATGTATCTAAATAAAATCCTACCTGAGTTACATATTCTTTCATAAATTGATAGCAGCTTTAGGGCGGTCAGACGCATCAATCACCGATAGACTCCAGTTCTTCAGATTAACGAGACTCAGCACATGAGCTCAGCGTACGTTGTAAGTCAAGCACGTGCTTAAATCTAATCGACTTCCTAAAAGCAAGATGAGTGCTGTTGTGTGCAGAATTGGCAACTCAGTGCTGGTTCACTGTCAACAGTTTGAATTCATTTTTAGCTCCTTACACAGGAACAGGAAAAGAAGGTTCCAGACACTTTCTATTTTCATTATGATGAAGAATAACCCAGCCTCACTTAAGATTGTGGTGCTGATACTTCTCACAGAAGTATACCATATTTTTGCCTTTTGCAAAATGAGAATTAGAGGTCATCAAAGATAGTACTTGAATAGAAATACAAGCACAGTGTTTGCAGGGTATAAATAACGTGCTTTAAATGGTAAATGTGCTTTAAATGGTAACTGAATGAATTAGGGGAATGTTTTTGGATCAACTTTCTGCTTCTCGTTGTGTCCCTACGTGCCAGTGAAAGGCTTGGTAGGCGAGGCATGACGAAACCCAGCTGTACTGGACTTTGGTGGGAGCAGCTGTCAGTGTCGTTGGCACCTTATCCATCACAGTGCTAACTGAACGTTGGCGTTTATTACAGCCACTAAAGAGAAGTCCAGCTAAAATACCATGCGTGTGGAGTTTGAAGGAGATGGATTTTAATGTCATAGCTCATAGTTCTTGACATGCTGGGGGAAAAATGAAAGTGTGCTAACGCGTTATTGCTGCGTTTTGTTTTGAGAGTGGCTCTTGAGTTGGGAATGCAGGAAGGTGGCCATTTACCTGCCTTCCCCTCACCTGTTAGGAAAAATTTTGTAGTTTGCTATCAGGTAAGGCTTGTATCTGTGGGTTATGTGTACCTAGCATTCAGTACCAGAGTGTATTTCTGACCTGTTCTTGGTTTAGCCTAGCACTTCATTTTGTACATTTTATTACAGATAATGACACTGCCTCTCGTGTCGTAAAGTAGCCTCCACTTCAGAGTTGAAATAGCCCAGCTCATAATGGCATGAAAACCCCTGTACAACGGGTGCTTTGTTGATTTAGTCATTCAGCATGTCCAACATAAAATTTACCAGCCATTTTAGGATAAGTTATGAAGAAGAATGTAACGTGTTGTTGGACAAGAAGTAGAGCTTAGGAAAATTGAACTGTACATTGAAATCTGAAGGGACCTCATTGTACTTTGCAAGAAATAAAGTCCTTTCAAGAATGAAGGAAAAATTATGCTCTGTGGCTTCTTTCCCTAAAGCTTTTTATCTATCACACAAACAGTTTGGGTGGTGGCATTTCTCTTCCCATGTGTTTCAGATCTGACTCACCATGATGTACTGTATTCTCAGTCTAGGTGTTTCAGCAGTTCAATTAATTGTAATAAACAAGCTCTGAAAACTTGTGTGCACACAAAACTGAAAAAAAATATATATATCAAGAAGTCAACAAAAAGTTTATAGATTTTTGAAATTTCAAAGTAAGATCCTGGGCTTCTGCCGCCAAGAATGGATCGATGCTTACAAACGGAGGCATTGCTGGGATTCTGTAGCAACTACAAAGAGGAGGCATTTATTCTTCAGTAAAGTAGCAGAGCAAGTTCTTTGCCTGTAACGGAAAACTGCATATGTCTGGTTGTTTAATGGCATTCTCTGGCATTTATCTGGTGGTATATATTCAGTAACCTCAGGAGGGGAAAAATATGGTGCTTTCTGTAATCTGTGAATAACGCGAAGCCAAAAACCACAGAGAAGATCTATTAAGAGTTGTTTCTGAGCTCTTTAATTTTCTTCTCTCCAAGGACTTGACTGCAGTTTGAAATGTAGGAATGTATTACTGTTTTTTAGAATAGTCCTACTGTTTACTTGAATTAACCCTGCAGCTCTGTAAAGAAAATGAGTTAATAGGGAACAGCTAATTATTAAAAGGATCTAGGGAGAGGGCAATTTTATGTGAACTTACAGATCATAAGTAAAACCAGTATCCACCTTCCTGTGTTTTTAAAGATTTTGTGAGAAAGCTCCATGTCCTTTTCTGTTGGTTATCCAGGCAGAAGAAAATTCAACAAAATTCCTCAGTCACTGTCCAGCCCCTCTGACATCAACTCCGTCAATACACTCCTTTGGCTTGTTCAGTGTAAAACTTGAATTGTTGGCCTTGACTCTGAGGGACTTTTGGAATCACAAATTTCAAAATTCATGCTTCCTTATCCCCAGTGCAGGGATTTTCAACATCAGGAAATGGTCTAGATTCTGGAGCTTGCAATAAAGAGTAGTCTGCTCTAGGCTTCTTTGTAGAGCATTTGGTACTGTAAAAGATCAGAAAACACAGGGTTTAGTAAAATTGCTTGAAACCCCATGGTTAGAGAAGGTTGTAATCAATGAAATACATGCAAGAGGAAGCCATAAGAGTGGTGAATACTTTAACTGATTTGAGGGGTGGAAGGGGAAAAGAGTGGATGTGCTTTATTACTTTAAAGGCTTGTGATTTATTTAGATTTCAGTTCAAGAGAAATCAGTTGATGGGCATCAAAGGATAAACGAGTCAAATACAGGGAGATTGCCAGGCTCACCCAAAAGTGCATGTTTGGTGCGTGAACAGCTCGCTGCGGAGCCAACAGCTGTAAGTCTTTTCAGGCCTTTAACATGACAAAAGCAGCCAAAGCCTAAAATGCCCTTCTCCTTGAAAAGCAGCACGGGGCCGGATATAGAAAAGATTTTTCGCAAAGTAGCATGTGATTCAGCTGGAAAATGTCAGGTTTTGAAAATTATTAATCTTTGTGCTGCACAAAACTGTCAGCTGTAGGGGCGTTTGGCGTAGGAGGTTCTTGAGAGACAGTATTTTCAAATTGATCTCTTTTGGGTTTTCTCTTTTGCTTTGTTTTGGGGTTCTTTTGTTTCTCCCCCTACTGGTAGCTGCATAAACAGGCAATTTAAGTTGCTAATTAGGACAATAGCTGCCAGGTAGCAAAAATTTCAGAGAACCGAGGGGAATTTGTTATAGAAAAACAAAAGGGACATGAAGATACTGGAGAGTCCAATGAAGGGCCACCAAGATGATGAAGGGGCTGGAGCATCTCCTGTGAGGACAGGCTGAGAGCTGGCCCTGCCCAGCCTGGAGGAGAAATGAAAATATACGATACCTGGAGGGAGGGTGCAAAGAAGATGGAGCCAGTGCCAGCTCAAGAGCCATCATCACGGCTGTTGATGAATGACATTTCAGGTCTTCTGTTTAAAGGATCTTTAAGATTGGCACTCAAGAAAATTCCAAAAGATGTTACTCTCTCAATTCAGGTAGGATATCTTTGCTTAAATTCATCCTGGTTTTAGGAAAAGTTACCTGAGTGTAAGTAAACGGAAGAAAGAATTGCAAAAGTTGTATTTTATTTGTTCAAACGGTTTACTGGAGGGCACCACAGAAATCTTATGTTCTAGTAGTACAAAACAACTTCTGAGAACTGTAGTAACATAAGCGAATGGAAATGCCTCACAGGTCTCTATAAATAATATTACAGTGTGCCAGCATATTTTACTGTTTTACTTCCAGCTGCTTGGAGGTTAGGGTAGTGATTCTACAAGGGAGAGCAACAATAACAAGTATCCCCATAAATGCATTTTTCTTTTTTCTTTTCTATCTGTAAAGTTTTTTCTGTGTGTCCACTGTTCCTATATGTAAAACTTAATATTCAGGAATCCTGTATGAATGATGTTTCATAAGCTTTTTCTTATTTTATCATTTATATGTATATGTAGTACGTATTCTATGGGAGTTATATCTTTGACTAAGATCTATTATAAATTTTAAGCTTTATAGGGCAGGAGAATAACCCCAGTCATTCCTTGAATTTCACTAAGGTACTAAAGTTGAAAATACGCTTTGCAGAAAATCATGAATCTGCAGAGCACATCTACTTACTGTGGGCTAGGAAATTGCAGATGTATTGGCTTAATCAAACCAACCAATAAAGCTGCAGGATATCTTCAGAATACTTGTAAAGAAACGGACAGATATAAGATTATCATTTGAAAATAGTGTTACTAAGGTGAGTAAAGATAGCTATTCTTTAAGCATTTAATGGCACCCATTTTCAACCTATTAGCTGGTTACCCTTTGTTAGGAAGCATGGGAATATAAAGTCTTCCTCAAGAGGAGAGGGGCTGTAATACTTAAGGAGCCAGAAGAAGGCGTGCAGGGGATCCAGGCTTTCAATTCCAGATTTAATCGCCATGGTCAACAGCAAATAAGAGCGAAGACCACAGGTGAATTGGGTTCCGTTTGCTGTAGGGCTTTAAGACAAAACTGCCAGGTGGTGTTGAAAATGTATCATTACAGCAGATGTGACTACGGCAAGCCAATCTCATTTGGAAAATATATTGTATATTTTACACATGCAGCATGCTTCGTGAGTGCAATCGGATACAGATAACTTGCTGTGCTAATTTGAAACATTGGTGATAACTGTGTGATACGTTCCTTCTAGAGCAATTTTCCTCTTTTTTCTTTTTCCTTCTGTTGCCTAATCTTTTCTTCCCCGTTATGTCCGACTTGGTGAATTCATTCCTTTAATTGGAGAGGGAGCACAGGAATGCATGAGTGTGTTTTTGTTTCTGGATTGTCCTTTGGGGTTTTCATCTCAACTGCTGCTTCAGAATTTGAATTACAGTCCTTGTGCAGATGGATCGGGCTGCATGCATAGCAGCCAGCAGTAACACTGCTGCAGATGAACAGTGACCAGTACAGGGCAGCTGGGTTAATGAAGAGCTGCCCAGTCTGCAGTGCCATTGTACCAACAGGATGTAAAAGGGGTTTCTTTCACTCTTGGCTTTTACTTTTCTCTTTGAGATTATTTCATTTAGCTGTTGCAACTGTGTCTGTTTGTTTGTCTATTTCATAAAGTATGTGAAGCAGGAGTTACTTGAAAAAGTCTACGAATATAAAATTGACAGCCAGCTCAGAATTCTCATTAAATTTAATTCATTTGTCTCTCTAGCTCTGTTTAATTCCTGTAAAATGGGACAAGGAATGGAAACACTTGCAAACACAAGCTAATATATAAGTTTCACTTCTGTATTTTGTAAGAATTTGGTAATCTAGTATTCATCTCATCTAAATTCATTCTAATAAATGTCTGTTAATACCTCATGTTACATATATTCTTATATTATTAGGTTGCAGTTACCTAAGAAGCATTCTTTAGTCCAGTTTTAATTAGATCATCGGGGATTTAAAACACAGTTGCTGAGAATTTCACTGTTGTTTCTACTCCTGGCTATTGAGCACCTCAAGATGTGCATAACAGCAGTGCTCTTGAGTTTTGTTCCACTTTGCTTGTGCATTTGGTAATGGACTTTGGCTGAAAGAGGGAACGGGTGGGAGGGGAAGTTCCTCTTGCATTTGGAATCGTGGTATTGTCTGTTCAGACACGACTGATTTCAATGCCAATTCACATTTTTCATACTGTAATTTACTTATGACAGTGACTGATATTTGAGTTTGATACACAGCAAGGTTACTGTGTAAGGCAAAAGAAGAAAAACAGATGAAAAATGCCAACTTTTCAAATGGCAGAGATATTGTAGGTGATATTATAATTAGTGCATGTGGGCATAAGAGCTATTTCTGAACAGAGTACGGTCAATACGCTTACTCTCTACATATCTCTCGATATCTTCATCATCTTACTCCTATTTATCACAGTTCCTGTGTAGATAAAAATTCATTTGGGGGTTGGATGGCAGCCTTGTGTTACTTGGGATCAAACCAAGATCTTGTGGGGCTTTAATGCCAAGCCAGGCATTGTCTACAGTGGTACAGCTGAACTGATCTTAGAGCAAAGAAACTCTAGAATGAGCTTTTGATTAAGTAGGTTTGGGCTGGCTTCATGGCAATGTACCTTGAACCAACCACCTTTCTTCAAGGCTTGCCTTGTTGTAGTACAGGATTTATCCAAATATTAAGTACAAGAGAATAAATTGTGCTGAAGTTCAGCACAAACGTTAGGTTCCTGTTCTTTCTCAGAGGAGTAAAAGATAAATGATACTACTGGTTAATATGAAACTTCCAATACAAAAACATCCCATTCTACAATGTTTTGAAAATATCAAATAGGATCTCCATATGTTTTTTTCTAAAAAAAAAAACTATTTTTATCTGCATTTAAAAACAATAGGACTTGATGTCAATGTTTGCATGTTTACAAAGTGCAGGTTGATTTTTGCCTTGAGGTGTTTTTGTACCAGAACACAAATCCTGCTTTAGCCATGCAAATATCAGTCTCTGGACAAATAAGTGTTCCCTGATCTTTCTGTTTTATTGTTTCAGAGGTGGTGTGTGCTGGTATGTGGTATATATCTTCCTGTTCTTGGCTCCAATGCAATCATGCGCCCTCAGTGTTTGCGAACATCAGGTCACTGACACCTTTCTTGCTGGAATGTCGGGATGGGAAAGGTTGGATGGACAGCGGCCAGGGAGACTTTCTGCTGAGCTTATAAACACAGCATGAAACAGATAGTGCTTATCTTTCCATGCTGGCAGCCAAAGAAAAACGTAGACGTGCTTTGTTATGCAACATCTGTCCTTAAGAATTGTGTGCGTTATCATTCTGTGGTGCAGGAAGAATATTTTTTTCCTCCAACATTTCCAAAAGAAGTTAAACTGACATTTATCTGCAGAACAGCTTTGATGCTGCGCTAGTTTTAAGAGAAGAGCAGTTTGGCATATGTGTGGGTTTTCTTTGCCCCCTCCTTCTTAATATATTATCAGCAGTTGTAATGCGGCAGCCTTATTACTTGCTTACAAACAAAACAAAAACTCCTCTGTAGTCCAGCTTGAAGCAGGATGTGAATAGCTCTGCAGTAAGCATCTCCTCGGCAGCTGAATTGGCAGTTGGGCACATCAAAGCCTTTAGCCTTAATAATGACAATTGATTTGTGAATTGAGTTCGCGGAAAGAGCTCTGGTGGCTCATTCAGTAAATAAAATGCTGCTGTAGCTAAGAATAAGCATTGTACCGCAGGTGTAATTATGAGCTGGGTATGAATTCATTATACTTATTATTGCTGTGCTGCTGAGCTTGGAGTAGTTGCATGAGCAGGTACGGTATTTTGACCCAGGGCTTGATAAGCAGCTACGTTAAGTCAGTAATTGTACTTGGGAGAAATCCTAGTTTATGCTCATCATTTGTGGACAACTTGGAGTTTTTAGTTTCCTTCAGGTTATTTTTTTCCCATGGAAGTTAATCTCTTTGATACATCACAGTATAGCTGATCCAAATCGTAATTACAGTCTTGTCAATGAGGGGAGAGTAATAAAGCTGGAATATCTTTTGAAAAGTACTAGCAGCTGGATTGCATCCTCAAAATTTCAAATTTCAGGGTGGGACTTGGAATAAGGGCAAGGTTTAAGCTATCAGAGTAAATCTGATTAGTTTTCGGCTCAAATATGTAAGCAGGTTACTGGTTTTCTCCAATTTACTGGGCCCTAATAAAAGCGAGTTGCTGATATTTAAGAACAAGTTACTCACATCACGATCATTTCCCCTTGCCTTTTACATTAATAAGCACATTAACATTACCCTAACATCATTCACTTTCTGTTGGTGAATTATACATTGTCCTTGAACAGAACCCAAGCAGTTACAAATTTTATATGCGGCACTCTTAGTATCATCAGTAGGATAATTGATTTATTTTTCTAAGATTCTCACAGATGGAAGAAATCCACCCTCTTCATATTCATTGTTAGGATCACAATGAGCATATTGGCTTTTCATCTTCTAGGTTGGTTGTGATTCATACCCCTTCTCAGTCAGAGACATGTACTTTTTACATGTAAATTGGAAATTTAATAAGGCTTCAAAAAAGAAATTGGCTCAAATATGGTTGTTTGTTTTTTAAACCATTTATGGGACATGAGTGGATGTTGTTACTGACTTTGAGTGGCACAAGCCCTTCAGAGGAGACCTCGTCCCTGCTCTCAGAAACATCTCCTTTAGGATGCTGCTTAATCTGATGATTGGTAGCGTGGAAGACCGGTCTGCTGAAGAAATAGCTATAGCTTTCGATGCAAATGTGAGATATCTAAATATACCAAAATCCAGGCAGAGCTCTCCAGAGAAGCTTTCCTTCGCTTTTATATCTCCTGCTTTATCTTGTACTTCTGTGTTAAATTGTAGACGTGATTTTCTCTAGCTGCCTACAAGACCTGTTCCTTAGTGTAGGAACCGTAAGTAAATATTGACTTTTTAATGGCACCCATTACAGTTGGCAGCCCTTTGAGGCACTTGGAACATCAGTTAGCCAAACGATATTGGTTAATTTATTCAGAGTTCCCTTCTTGTTCCCTTAAACAGGCCAATTATCCTAGGCAACAACAAAGCTATAACCTTCAACATCTTATTTCACCATCTGGAAATAGGTGGCTGCGCAGTGAGCCACCAAAGTGTCCTCCCTCTCTCTACAACCAGCTGATAAATATGACAAATTTTCAGGAAACTGATAAAATTTCTGCTGCTATTTAAGATAAACTCTGTCTAGTCAGCATGAGATATTAGGTGTTTGATACCTAGGAAGAATTTTAGGTATGTTTTGAGCTCATTGAATAAACCAGTGATGCCTTGGTCCTTTCAGTGCTGATTGCAGCTAAATCTGCAGTCATTGTCCTCATCCATTTGATTCTCTTCACATGGATAAATCTGGCATTATCAAGTATTTTCTCACTGCATTTTTAAGTTGATCTTTTTTTTCTTCAGGTTTGATATTCTTCACACACCGCATTTTTTGTCACCGATTCATCTCTTTAGAATGCTGGAGAATCTTTTTCCTTTAAAGATTTATATTCCTTGCCTACTGCTTAAAGAAAAAAAATCTAGATGTTAAATAAATGTATGACTGTATGAAAGATTCTTCAAGTTTGTAATCCACTAATCCACTTAATATTTAATAAATGCAATATATCATTTTTATAAATATGTATAACTTAGATATAGATAGGTTTAGAATACATGAGGGATTACAATAGTATACCACATAAATCTCTGTTGGCATAGAAAAGACCAGTAATGTTTTATGAACGTATTAAGCCTCATTGGTGGAAATAAATGTCCTACCCTCCTAGAACCCATTAAAAACATTGTTTATGGAAAGATGCTTTTATGAATTTCATGCAACTGCAAGTTTCTCGTGAAATGGCTGAAGAGAGGGTGCAGCAATGCCAGCTGAACGTTGTATTAGAAGGGAAAAGTGGTACTAAGGAAAAGTGGTACTAAGGAAAAAGGCTTTTTTTTTTTCTTTTTATAATCTTTTTATACTCTCACAGCAAAATTTTGTTGACATCAGAGTGTCTTTTTCAAATAGATTCTGTGTGAGAAGTCATTTGGATGGTAATGTTGTTACTGTGCTTTGGTGAAAAGTGGGGTAAAAGGGGTTTGCTCAGAGCAATACAAGAAATCAGAACGTTTTAGGCAACTATAGCTCATCTCCCTGGTTTGTGTTTAGAGGCACCCCATGTGTGTTCCTTGTCAGGGAGAAGAATAGGTGGTTCAGACTGATGCATTGACTTGCCTTTCCATGGACAAATGGTGTGCCCATGGGCAGTTACCATGGGTTTTTTGACCGAGGAGCAGTGACTTGCTCAAGCAGGCTCCCTCGCTTGCTTCCAGCTGCGGCAGGTCACTCCGTCACTCTTCAGGCACTTCCACCCACTGCTTTTGAGCCTGGAGATCATCGTTTATGCACACAGGGACTTCTCTGAGGTGTCTGTTTTATCTGGTGAAGAAGCGTTGAATCTTCGTAGATGTATAGTAGGTTATGTAGGAAGGGATTGTTAAAGTGAGTGCATACACAGGCCTTAAATATATGTAGGCAATACTCACAGTTAGTTGTCTTGATACTTAATCCTGTTAAGACAACTTATTCCCATGATTAGATATGGACTTTCACTCTCCTTTTCTGCAAAGAAGCTGGACACGATGTCATCCAAAGCCTTGTAAATAAGAAGAGAACGGTGTCTGCAGCTTGGCATGGTTTTACTAAGCACAGGAGCACAGCTCGGTGGCATTTGGTTCCTTGTCTCGTGGCCTGCTCTCAGTCACAGTCTGTGTGCAGACTGACTGCTTACCCTTCTGGAAAATGAAATTGATAATATGTACTTCCCAGATTTGTTGTCAGACTTTCTTGATGCATGCAAGATGCTTTAAAAGCAGTGATCAAAGAAACCACAGAGCATTTCAAGCAAAGTGTAATGGGGAGGAGGAAAAAAAAGCAAACAGGTGTAAAACAAATAGTTTCAAGTATAAGCACCCAGCCTAGTATCTAGGCCTATGCACATAGAAAAAGAAATGAAATTCTTTAAAATTCAGATAAGCAGGTTTAGTTTGCAGCTAAAGATTTTGAGCACACTGCTTTTGTGTGATAATATTTTAGATTTATTTCCACAACTTATTGCACATTCATTTTTTGGAGTTTTCATTGCAGAAAATTGCCAGGAGGAATGGATTTTGTCTTCCTTCAGCTGGCAGAACAATTTTCCACCTGTCGCCCAAATATTTGATGAGAAGGATTACGGTACAGCTGCTGGAAGTTTATACTTTATATCCATAGGAAGTAAGAGGGTCTGATGAAACTAATATACTGATATCATGGCTTGGTTTGCTGAGATGTGTGTGCTGCACTTGTGACTTTCAACACGTGCTGAAAATGTAGGAGACCCTGGCTGCTAAGATGCAAAATAAAAAGTGATCGTGGTCCTATAGCATGTTCTTAAGGAATCCTTGGTTTCCCACCAGTGCTCCCTTTGATCAGAGCATCACCTATCCTTTTAAGTGCCAAGATAGTTACAGCAGCATTGGGGTTTCCACTTCCACAGGCGAGTTTTTCAAGTGCCAGTACCCTATCAGTGTTGCCAATCTCATCTGCACAGCAAGAGTTAGAAGGGGTCCTATGCATAGCTTTTCTTTTCTCCGTAAGCTTTTATTTCAGTTCCCCACAAGAGGGCATCCTACGGGGTGTGAATTTTTGAGACATCTCTTAAAAACATAGGTGGCCACTGTCTCAGACACTGAACTTAAAAACAGGAGAAATGGTCCCTTGTAGGGTAGATGAATATCCAGTATAAAGAGTTGTTTTATTGGGTTGTGTTGACAAAGGCCTGTAATCTACTCGCTCCATGACAGAATTCTCTGAAAATAATAAATTCTGTGTTCTTAGTCTTTATTACTCCTGGGTATATAAGCATCCTCAAAAAGTCCTATTTTTTACGTACTTAATTTTGAAGTTGTGTGTTTTGCTACAGGGTTCAGTCCACTCTGGAAATTGAGTAGAAATAATTTAGCTGTCATATGCTTTTTTTTTTTTTTTTTTTTTTTTTACCTGCTGAGAGTCTTCACCGTGATATTAGATTGATCATGAAGGATGATTCTAGGTTTGAATTTCTTTTATCTTGTGTTTCACAACCCTGAAAACTACAGTTAGAATACACACACAAAAAAAAGAGAGAACTGGTGTGAATATACATTGGTTTTGTTTGCTACTTCCAAAGGTATTTTTATTCAAAAGCAAGTTCATCTGCTTGACAGTGTTCCTGTTCTCTCTGCCTTGGTGTCACAGTAACACACGGAAACATAACCCCAAATAGTCTGTTAGTTCATGTGTATCTGACTTAATTATTGCAGTGCCTGGTTCATTAAGCATTATCCTTCAGTGAAGCACTAAAGGGCAGCTGGGCAGGTATTGCATTGCAATGGAAACTTTCCTTAACTGCATTGTCTTATAACAAAACATTCGGATGAAAACTTAATGAATTCTCAGGTTGTGATGTGCAATACATGCTGGCTCAGCCACACCCTGTGCCACGTGCAAATTAGAGAGGAATAGATGGACGAAAGGTACTTTGACAGGAATCTCATTGATTTCCACTGGTGTCGTGCTGCTTTCTATAGGTGAGGTTGTTGTAAATGTCTGGTAGCACTGGCATCTTTGCAGTACCATTTCATCACTCTCTACAGACTTGCACTGACATTGTTTTGATTTGTTTTCACATCAGAAAGTAATTTTGGTTCAAACATCAGTGGCATCTTTATGTTTTTCTACTTTGATATTTTATTAGTGTCTTATACTCGCGGGGTATTGTCCTGGCAACCTAATTATGATTTCAGGCCCTGCTGAAATGAAAAGGGAACAAACGTCTTGGTGGAGAAGAAAAATGATCCTAAATATTTGTTCATGATGTATATATGCATACTTCAGCTCTAATTACTTGTTCGTTTGCCTCAGGGTGTTTCACATATCTTACAACCTTTGGTTCAGCCCAGCAGTCCCAGGGGGTTCTTAATTCCATACCTTGACGTGCAGTGAAGTTTCCTCCTAATATTGTCCAGTTTTTGTAGCATGGTTTATTACCAGAAGAAAGCAGACGATGCTTAATCAGATCACGTCAACAGTGAAATAGGATGAGATTCCCACAGAGCAATGTCCAATTGAATTACATCCAAGTTTGTTTAATCCATTTAAACCTCATATGGAATATTTTTTTACAGGCATTGTGGGAAAATTTGTAGTGAAAAGCTTTACCCACGCTAGTTCTCACCTGTAAACACAGTGTGCTCATAGCTGTGTAAGTACGTTGTCTTTCTGAAAGCATTCTTCCCAGATTGCTTTTAATACATTAATTTCTGGAGTTAAATATTGATCATTTAAGCAAATCATTGTCATGTGGAATCTGCTGGAAAATAACAGCAAATAGTGAATGTCTGAAATAATTAGTACAGCCTTCCTTACCTTGGATCTGAAATGCACAATCAAGGTGTGAGCAGGCTTGCTTATTAATAAAGCCAGGCCTTGGACTGTGTTATGCAATAGCAAAAGAAACTAGGAATTCAGTTAAAAGCCTAAAAAGCATTTTCAAGCATTTCTGTAAGTTTAAAAGTTACATCTTTGGGGAATATACTGAAGTAGGAAAAGCAAATAAAAAGGCTGTGCAGTAAGTGCTCCGTGGCAATCATGCTCATTAAGTAGTTCTGTACCATTTACCAGTGGTGCTGAGTAGGTAATAATTGGATTCGCCCTCAATGTATAGAACTTAAAGAAAAATTATGCAGTGAGCTCATCAGCATGCATGTTTTATTACTGACCGCTCTCACCGTTGCCTGTGTTGTCAATCTTTGCTAAATACCACGTCCCTGGAGGCTTTAGTAAATCCGTGTACTAGAGGAAATAACAGAGGCATTAAAGGATTTCATGTGGACAGCAAAATCGTATTTCCTTCAATGTCTGAGCAAAAAAAATCACATTTTTGCATATGGGAGAGGGTCAGATGATTAAAGGAACGTAGGCAGATCTCACCTAAGTTGCTTCTCTGACTGAAGGATGGCTCCAGTTTGTTACAGAAGCTGCTCCGTGCATAAGCAATTTATGTGCTCTCTGGTAGGAATTTTTTATCTTCTGGTTCTCCTGTAAAAATGAGCGCACTTGAAGATGACAGTTGTCATTACTTACTTCTGTAGTAAATATCAGATATCAAATAACTGAAAAGGGGAAAAAAGAAGGTGTCTGGAAGTTCAGTTTTGGTCATCACTGACTGTCTTGTGACTCATTTTCTGCTTTGCCCACGGGGTTAGGCCTGGAGTGCAGAACACATCCAAGAGCTTCATAAGGAAGCCAAGTGGTAATGCCAAGGTTTGTAAATTCAGGGGACTTGGATAAAGGAAGCAGTATACGTGTTTGTTTCCAGCAAGTTACTTGGCTTCTTTTGGATACTCTTAAATCTTAAACTTTTTTTTTTTTTTTTTTTTTTTTTTTAATGGAAAGGTAAAGCTACTTACTTACTTTAAAAATCTAATTTCAATTTGGGAACAAAGTTTGGAAAGCACACTTTTTCATTGCTTCAAAATTTTACTTTAACATTTTATCCTAATCAGATTTGAACTACTGAAGGATTTCCTTCCACTGCTATCAAGATTTTAAAACGTGACCTGACAACTAACAGCGGTATATTTATTTCATAGAAGAATTTTGTGTTTTTTCCTAACTTTTTTTTTTTTCATTTCTTTTTGTTTCTATTATTGTCATAAAAAGATTTAAAGCCCCTATTGGACTAGTGTGCAGATCATAAAACACAAAGCACTTCCTGAAAGGTAATTTTCCAGGAATGAAAAATATAAGAATTGTGTTTGATAGTTTGGTCTTCTGTCATTCACTGTTGTATTAAAACAGCCAATTTTCAATAACCACGAATGGCCTGAATCTTGAAAACCGACAGTTATAAATTAAAAGCCTTAATAATTGGAAATCAAAACCCGTATAAAATTCTAGTAGGCCTCAGATAAATTTTAAAACAAATTAGGGTACAGAAAAATGATGCGCAAAAAAAAAGATGCATTAAATTAAAAACCACAAGTATTAAGTACACTTTAGGAGAGGTTTTGCTTTGGTCAGCAGCTGCTCTAATTATCTCAGCTAATGCAGTATTTATCCTGAAATGCACGAATATTTATATAACATCAGCAATGGCCTTCTAAATAATATTTTTTTAGGACCTGACCCTGGGATTTGTTCTACCTGGTTACGGGTGGGCAGCATCTGGTTCTCGGGATGTCAGAGCATCAGCCTGGGCATTGTCTTCCTTCAGATTAGCATTGATGTGTTCAAGGTCTGTGACAGCTCCTGTTGTTTATTTTTATTTATTGGGGTGGGTGAGAGTGCTTGCATATATGTATGTATGCTCCTAGAGACACAAAAAGTGTTTTTATCCTATGTTCTGGAACGCTGGACTCTGCAGTTTACCTCCAAGAAGCGTAGCTCTGAAGCAATGGATGGCGTTCAGTTCAGGTGGTCAGTGAGGGAGGTGAGTTGTGTGATAGATTTGGCTGGCTCGATACATCTTCCTGTTTCAGCTAAGTACTTCTAAATTTTTTTTTAAGGAGAGTTGAAATATATCATCATAATTTGTCTAATCTTGTTTGCTACCAATTGCAGTAGCCAAATTGTTGAGAACTTGAAAGTGAAATAACATCTGGGGACAAACACTCCTTTTCTTTAGTCCCTCTTCCCATAATTTTGCCCTCCCCTGGAGGTTACACGAGGCTGTTGTGTGACTCCCATTCACACAGCATCCAGATGAGCAGATTGAAATGGAGAGACCAGTCGTGGTGGTGGTCTTGAGGAAATTGCCCATCGCCTCGAAAAGCTGGGGGTCAGTACGGGGCAATGCCGGTGGGTCAGGACATCCTCTGACAGAGCTGCAAAAGTACAGGGAGAAGGGTGTAGCAATTTGCACTTCTGATACTCCAGTGTGATTGAAAGAACTTCAGTACACTGGAAGGACTTCTTGTAGCTGTGCTGCAGCACAGCAGCGCGTGGAATCGGAGCAGTTTCTCCTTGAACATTTGAATTCTCAGCGCTGTCATGCCTGCGTGCACATATGGAGTTTGATGATCTGGTAGGTAATATCAGAAATGGAAGTACATCACAGCAGTGGCTGTTACTGAAGACATTTGGGGTAATCACAGGACACCACTGAGTCAGATGGCTGGCAGTGAATCCACGAGCATCTCGTGATGGACAGCTTGTACAAGTACTACGTTCTTGTTACTAATGGGTGTACTGTGGGCTTTGACAAGAAGCATTTCAGAGATCGGACTTAATGGTGATTGTATTTTTAATGCATTTATTTGCTGTACAGATGTTTGAGGAGATAATGTGGGAAACATATTTCTGCTATAAAGTCTTCTAGTTTATTCGGAGGTTATAAGATTTGTAAAGCACTCTGCAATCCCTCACTGAGGAGTTCTCTACAAGTCTAACCTTTCTTTAGGATGACAAACTTTCCTTGTAGAGATTGGTAAGAATATATAACCTGGAGATTAAAAAATGGAAAGACTTCAAGGCTGGAAAGGAGTCCTTGCTAGCAGAGGATGCAGGATGGATGAAAAGAAAAGCAAGAATAAAGAAAAAGGTGGCCCTTGAAAGTGAAGTTTAAAAATCGCATTTTTTTAATCCAGCTTCACTTTTGCCATCAGTAAACTGTTACAAATGGACATGAGAAAGGATACACATTCTCAATTACTGATAAATTTCCTGCTGGAGCTGTAGTTAAATATAAAGCAACTCTTGCTCAGTGTGTGTGATCGTACCTGTTCCAAGCCCTGGGAGCTGTGGGCACTGCATCAACTCTGTCCATCAAATGTTATTGTACAATCTGTTGGTTTTAAGGTGCTCATCAGTAACGTGTTAACAATGGAAAGCGATAGTGTTAAATCCTGACCCCACTCGCAAGGAGAATTATGCCCTTAATTTCAGCACAGCTGGGATTTCATCTTTGTGTCCTGCCCTAAGGAGCAAATTTAGAGGGATAACGGTGGTCGTGGTAAGCTCTCTGGCTAAATGAGTCCTTAGGAAATTGTCCACCATTCTTCCTCCACACAGGCTTCTTGCTGCCTTGTGAAGCACTCAGATATTGATGGGAGCTTGGGATTTCCATGCCTCTCCAAAAGTCTTATAATGACATTTTTGTTATTTCCTATAAAGCATGGATTTAATAAAGCCTGCAGGGACTCAGTATTACTGAAGATTGACAAGATGGAAATTGGCATAAATGTTCAGCAGTAAAATGCTAAGAATTATGATAATATTTTATAAAGTACACTGAAAATGTGGTTTAAAACATTGGGCCCATTTGAAAAATGGAACCCTCTTGAGTTTATTTCAAAATCATAATCATCTCACAGCACTTATGCCGGGTATATTTTTGCATGCAGATATCCAGCGCTAAATGAGAGATGTATTTTTAAGAGAAGTAGCAAAATATATTCACTATTCTATAACCTCCTAGACCTGTGACCGTTTTTAGACTTATTTATTTCATTATAAATTACTTTTTGTCTAACTTATCTCATTATTTTCGGTTAAATCACATATATATTGCCATCGGCTGTTCTTTTTCCGATACTGTATGCCCTTCATCTGCATACAGCCCGTGTCCTCCTCTGTTGCAATTTGGCTGTGCTGAATGTGCTCAGTAATTTGGAATCTTCCTTCATAAATCGATTTATTTTTTGCTGCTGTTCTCTGAATTTTCTCACAAAGCTGACAAACTGCTGAGATGAATCCCAGTGTTGCTAAAAATCAGTGGGATATTTCTGATTTTCACACAGGATCTAGGATTTGACTTGATTAGAAGAGTTGCAGTGAGGCGAAGCTTGTGTTTGAGTGTTTCTGTCTTCATGTCTAAGAGATCGGAACATGTAGGCTTGTACGGTGCTGACTGCACGCCTTTGGATCCTCCTGCCCGTGCTGCAGGCTGAGAAAGCTCAGCATCTTGCAGGTTCTAGCCCTACAGAAACCACTTTTCCACTTTTATATCATCTGAAAGGGGCTGCAGTAAATGGGATCGGTGTAAAAGCATATTGAAAATTTCCTCTAAGTGGGTATGAAATCGCAGTTTGCGTATTCCACTGTTGGAGTGCTACAGTAATGCTGCTCGTATCAATATATTTCTCTGTGGTTAGCACTCTGATCCCTGTTAAATCTGCAGCAACTGTGTAAAAGAAATTCCATTTAGTGTTTTAAAGAAGGAAGGGTTGGTAGTTAAGGCTCTGGACTGTTGCTTAAAAGAATAAGGTCTAGTTCCTCCACAGGCTTTTTGTGTGACCGTAGGTGACCCATTTAATGGCTCTGTGCCTCAGTTTGCCATCTGTAAAAATGGCATTAGTGATGATATGTTTTCTGAAGCTTTAATTTTCTTGACGGTTCTTGCATTTAAATTTTGTGTATATATCTGTCAGATTCCTTGTAAAGCACAATCCTGACAACCATCAAGTTCTTCAAGTTTTTCTCTAATAAAATTAGTGTCTAATAAAACACAAAATGGTTTCCAGTCAATTAAATGAGATGATACAAAGATGGAACAACACGAAAAATGTGTATTTTCCTTTCCTTCCCTTTCAGGAAATGATAACAGTGAAGCCCTTCCAGAGTCTATCCCATCTGCTCCTGGAACTCTGCCTCATTTTATGGAGGAACCAGATGATGCCTATATTATAAAAAGCAACCCCATTGTCTTACGCTGTAAAGCTATGCCAGCCATGCAGATTTTCTTCAAGTGCAATGGTGAATGGGTCCATCAAAACGAGCACGTGTCGGAGGAAAGCATGGATGAGACCACAGGTAAGGGCTGATGTGTCCTTTGGAAGAAAGAAGTGAGTACGGTGCCACTCAGCAATATACAAACCAGAGCAAGGTAGAGCAGAGCACACTCCACGATACACAAACAGGAGCACTGGGGGTTGTTGCAGGGCAGGTAGCTACAGGACTGCACTGAGCTGAAGGAGTGGGACCAGACGCACATTCAGAAGTCCTGTGACAATGCCAGCTCTGCTCAGAGCACAGCCAGTGAGCCGTGCTAGCGGGTGCAGAGCAGCAGCCTAAGCTCACTGCTGGGCTACCGCAGCAGCGTGTTTTGGTTGGCTCGGTGTGTGGGTAAAGACAGATTGTGTGTGCTTCTGCTGCACCGCATAGACACAGCTTTGTGGAGATGGGAGAAGAAGTTTCCCAAATGCAAACGGAAAGGAGTGGGTGGGAGAGGGTAAGAAAAGGTCAGACCTGAAAGGCAGAGAAGGGGAATACAGATCCCGGCAGGAGAGACATGCTATAACTGGGGAGATGGAGGGAATTAAAGCGACTGAAGGCGCAGGAGGTGTTGCACAGAGACAGTAACAAGTTGCATATGCACCACCACCTTCTCCAAATGGAGACATAGGGCTACGATAGACAGAGAGCTTTCTGTAAGAAAATAACAGTTTTTAGAGGGAACTTCTGTGTGTTTCAGTGCTGTAATTTGTAGTGGGAAATACAAACAGGAAAGAAGGATGCTTTTATGAAATTCCTGTCAGGATGAACCCCGAAAACCAATGGCAACATCAGTATATTGCATGACTTGACATTTACCTTCACCCCCAAGCACTGATAGGTATTTGGTAAGTAATGAAGTTAAGCAGGAGAAATCCATTGTGTAAAAGTGTATATCTAAACAAAGAGGAAAAGAAGGGAGAAAGTTGAAAATGATCAACAGATTTTATCATGCCTCCTGCACACCCTCTATCTTTTCTCATTTAGAAGAATCTTGATAAGTATTGCAAACCAATTTAATGCTGCACCGTCTTGTAATTTCACAATTCAGTTTTGTTATTGCTTTCCTCCTCTTTTTAAATTCCAAGATTGCTAGGCAACTCCAAGTATTGGAAATAGCAGCGTAGGCATAACATCCTCTCTATCAATATAAGAAATTCCTTTTGAGAGGAAAAAAGCTGTTTTAAAAAGAAGATATGTCTCCTAACATGACAGTGGTGTTTGGAATTCTTTTTAAGTGACACATTCTGAAGAAATTTCATACTAATGGCTTTTTGTAAATGCTAATCTGGATGAATTTTAATTTTTGCAGTTACCTTTTCAAAAAGACTTTAATAGGTGTAACCTTTACTTCTAAAGGCAATGCTGAATCAATGTAGGAGAAATGTCGACCCTGAATGTTTTCCTTCCATATGGTTAATGAAAATCTGTCATGTGAATACTGCAATTATGTTCTTGAAGCTTTGGATTAATAACAGAATGAAAAAAGATCAAGCAACTTTAGGTCTTTGGTTTTTAAGTGTGGTGGTTTTTGCTGTTGTTGTTCTATGTGTGTGGGTTTTTTTATTAATATTAAAACCAGTAACATTGAGTTTTGAAATGTGGAGGCACAGCCTTAGCAAATGGGATCTAAAATATAAGTGGTGCAGGTTTTAATTTAGCCCAAGAACAGAGCTACCCCTTAAAGTATTGCTATTTGAACAGCGTGTGGTCCAGACAGCTCAGGGGGTTTGTGTGTTCTGAACGCTACCCCAGTGGTCATTAGGCACAGAAATGGAAGCAAAGGCTACGGTGTAATGTTAAAGGACAGTCCTGGATACTCTCTCCCATGGTGTATCCGTATCCATACATTATTTTAGAACTCTTACCCAGTCTTCAGTAAACAGCAGACTTGGGTTTTGTTGTTGTTTGGTGTTTTTTGTGGGGGAGAATAAATATGCATACTGGCAGTGCCCTCATTTCTGGAGTCAAATCTGAGCATAAACACGCCTGTTACCAGGCACACGCAGTGTTCTGCATGCTGCGTGGGCTCCGTTGGTGAGAAGCTGCATGAATTTGTGCCACAAATGGTGCCTCTGGTTAAAGGGAGCGCTCTGGTGTGCTCACCAAAAGGAGGCCACACTGAGCGAAAAGGGGTCTGTCCTTCTCCATTCCTCCACTGCTTGTTATGTGATGACAGCTCAGAGAGGAAGCTTTGAAGAGGGGTGAAAAATAGGAGCAACAACAAAAAAGAGGAAACTTAATGCTGACTGCAAGAAATGTACCTTAGCATCGCTGCCAGCATGCTCCTAGCCAAGTGTATGCAAGAAGTACTTGGCAGTGGTACTTGAAGGCACACTGCTGCTGATGGATTTTACCTACAGCTTGTTATTGTGTATTTCTAGAAGGACAGGAAGGACAGCTGCTGGTAGGCAATGGGTATATTTTGTCATTGTGTTGAATATGAAATGCAATTTCACAGGCTACTATTTTCATAGGGGAGAAATACAAATCTTAGAGTAATACATAATCAATGTGTTAATTTGCACAAGAGGATGGATGTAGTTTTTGTAGTTTTGTAAGGTCCATGGATAAATACTGGGCTCCGACACATGCTGAGGATGTACAGGGGTCCTGGTGGGCTGAAGGAGCTTGCACTGAAGTTGTTGTGGCTTTGCTGCTGTTGATGCAGAAGGTCCAGGCAGGCAAGCCAACACATACTATGGCTATGATGGATCCAGGTTCCCATCTCTGTGCTGTCACAGTCGATTGGTCAGTTACAGACCAAGTTATTTCATCTTCTCCCGTGCTTCCTGAGCTGCAGAAAGAAGTAGTCTGCCTTTTTTTTTATTTATTCCATAAATGTAGCAGAACAGGAACTTCGCTCACTCTATATACGTGGAAAGTAAGAGCCTGAGCTACTAGATGCTATTGCGATAATAATATAATAGTTATGGTTTGACTCATTTTCTTCTGTTTTATTTGTTTGTTTTTGTTTTTTTTTCATCTGAGAATTAGTTTACAAATATTTCAACTTTTGGTTTCGCCACAGGATCAAACCTGCTAAGAGTAACTAGAGTTTTCTTGTCTGATAAAGAAAAGGATTACAGCAATAACTGCTGTCAGCGTTTTTCTCATTTAAACAAATAAAGCTGACAAATGCTGAAGTTCTGTGCAGCTCTGTTATGTTTAGTACATGGAGAGCAATTATTCATCTGCTGCCAGCATTAGTCTATCTGCAGCTAAACCATCCAGCAGTGCAGAAAGCTTATTAGCATATCAGTACCAGAGTCATAATTTTATATTCTGCAAGGCTGTACCGTGTAACAAAAGATGATGGTTATAATTTGCACAATAATTTAAAGGGTTGGACTTGCAGTGCTTATTAGAGTTTTACAAGTTACAGGTAAAATGTTGTTCGTGTTTATGATGTGCCTGTTTTTCATTTGCATGGATTTTTCGTTCTGTGTCATTTCCTATGAACAATTTTTCTGGCATTTCTTGAGATGCAGAGGGCAGGTGAATACATCTGTTGATAAAATATAGTGCTGATGAAGGAAGAATATATGCCTCTGTTCCCAGCAGGTTTGCTCTTCATAGTTGTTCCTAAAACAAATGAAAATATGTGTGCTTCCTCCATAAACAACATCTAACTTTCCCCAAAGACTTGATGTTCTCCAGATCAGTTTTGTGGACTGGGAAATGGGGAGACCTTTGCAAGGGCCTGGATCCCTACCTCTCCCCCTCTCAAACCTTGGACCCCCAGCCCTCACAATCGCGTGCTGTTTGGTTGCCTGACTCAAAGCACATTAAGCATTGCTTCAGAAAATGCAGCCTTATCTATACTAATTAAATAATGTGTCAGTGAAAGGAAGCGCTAGGCTGGAGAATATTCTACCTTAACAAACCTGAAGCTGCAGATGCCTGTATTCAGTGATGACTGCTCAGAATTTTACAGCAGCAATGAGCCTAGAAATGGCTCCTGCTCTTACACGTGGTGATTTTTCTGGTTGGTATCAGGGAAGGTTCTGTTGCTTGCACCAGTAAGCTGTATAATAGGTAGTTCTCAACTCCTCATTTCCATTCGCTGCATCCAAAAATTCCTCGAGTAGCTCAGAAATTGAGAGAGTTCAGACGACAGACAGTGCATCGTAGCCGGGTGGGGGAACGGTAGCACTGTCAGCAAGGTTGTGGTTAACGGCGGGTGACAGGGAGGATTTTCATCCCCAGGAAGATGCTACACGGAGGTCACGGTGGGGATAAGCTGAGGGGTGGATGGGAGGTGAGCTGGATGTGCTCAGGCCCAGCAGGAGGCTGAGCACACCCAGTAGGCCCCAGCACCTTCACAGGAGCGTGCAGGGCAGCAGGGGCACTGATACGGGGCACAGGGTCACACAGAAGTGTGTGTCAGCTAATTGAATGCTGGACAAGTGATTGCTGACCGAGACAGGCCGTCGTTGATAGGTCAGCATTTGTCAAGGACTAATCATTTTTCATCCTTGTCAAAGAAGTCTTTAAGTAGATGGGTTGCAACCTTGTTGGACGTGGCTGCAAATTAGCTTGGAGTTGGAGGCTCTGGAGCTTGATGCTTCGTAGCTTGGACTGAGATGATCCAGGGACTGCACACAGCTTCATTTATCAGAGCTTACACTATCAAAAAAGTATGTGTCTGTCAGGGTCGTACAGCGTGGCGGGACATGAAATATTCAGCCAGTTGAGGCCTGCTGTGGTCCAGGTCCTGTGCAGCAGGACTGAAATGCCAGAACTCACTGCCGTTATCTTTAACTTCTAAGGATCACTACAGAATGGTTTTATGGCTGAGAATTTGAGGATTCATTGCTGTCAGAGCAGCCTGGATGTTTAAATTGAGATGGTGCACTTCCAGCATACGTTTTACAGTCTGTGTCAGCAAGGACAGGAGCTGCTGACAGACCTGCTGAGCTCCGGGTGTGAGGTTTCGTTCCTAATGGCTTGTTTTCATGCTGGCAGAAAACAAAAGGGGTTTTTTGTAAACAATTTTGAAAAATGCATCAACATATTTAAAAAAAAAAAAAAGCACAAATAAAAACAGCCAGGAAACCTCTGTTTGTTTATTACGGAGTGAATAAATATTTGAGTGACTAAAATGATTATTGAGTCAACTTAGGAAGCTGTCACAGGTTTGGCCATATCTTAAGGTGTTACTGTGAAATATGACAAGCCAAACAGGATAAATGGAAAGAAATAAAAATGTCCTTTGCCTATTGCTGAAAACGTAGCAAAAATTTTGACTTGCTTTGTAGTATTTAAAGCTCGCCTGACCTTCCCCAGCCCTCTTCCCTGAGCATCCCCAGTGGGCCTCATCTCTCTTGTTTACCCAGGGAACAAACTGGCTTCCTGGTGCCTTTCAGAAGTGAAATACCCAGCTGTTAATGATGCCTGAGATTAAGTAGAAGCCAATTTTTATGGAGTTCAGGTTTAGAAATTTCTTGCTGCTTTATAAACTTCACAGGCATGAAATATTTTAAGATTGAGTTTTCATTCATTTCCAGTGAAGGGGAAATAAGTATCCTGGGACTGCACCAGAGGAGAAAAAGAAGAAAGTAGTAGGCATGAATTCTTTCAATTTTCAAATTAATGTTTTTCTGACTAGCTCTTTTAAATGATTCTTAATGCCTTTTAACCCTGATTTGGATTATGTTTCCTCTCCTCAGCACTGTCGTACAAAAGAGCTGCAGACATGGCAACCATCCCAAGCATGTAAAATAAAGTGTCAGGCTTACAAGACTTTGGTCTTTGTTGTCTTGTATTTACCTGCAAACTTTGACAGAAGCAAATGCTTCTGGTCTGAAGGGCAACACTGCTAAATTTCATCTCTGCTCAGGAGGTTACGAAAATGTTGGCAGACTAAGAAAAAGCACAGGACTTTCCCCATCCTTACTCCCGGCTAGCCTTCATTATTCCATTAGATCCTTCTCTCAGTTCTCTGGGTGAAGCTGATTTCTACCTTGGGAAGAGATAGGTATTCGTTTTAATAAACAAGCAAGTTTGCAGTAGAAAACCAACAGCAGTGCACTGCAGATGAATTCAGCAAGGCTCTACTTGAGGAAAGAAACTGGATAAAATAAGTCGGGTGCCTCTCTGAGGTTATAAATGCTTCTTTTAGTGAAAGCTGAAAGAAAAAAAAAAAAGTCAAGGCTTTGCTTTTGAAGCTGGATCCCTTGGTTCCCGTGGCAGAGGACCATCTCCATTTGTGAGATGTGCCATTTATTTCCCCTCGTCTTTTCTAACAACTTCCAGACTCTACTGGTTTGAGCTTTGCTTTCCTCATGCTGCACTTGTAGGGCAAAGCTCTTCTCTCCTGTGTGAGGAAACAGCTGGAACCAAGACTGGAATTCAGTGGGGCTTTGTCAGTTCCTGGCACGCAAGCATAGTTCTGGATGGGGCTACTGGGGTACTTGGGAAAGGTTTTCAAGATCACTAAGAGTTAGGTGGAATACAGTTTTATTGCATCTTATAAAAATCCAAATAAGCATTTGGGAGAAAAAGGCACAAGATAAAAGGTTTCTGAAGTGTTACATTCTTGCAAAGACCACAGTGGGTGGGTAATTCTTTTAACCCAGTGCATTGTGACCTATTCAGCTTTTAGGATTTAATTAGCAGTAATATGTCATTATCAAAGTAATTAGAGCTTTGCCTTGATTTAAAATGGAATTGTTTAATTAAAAGAAAAGGTTTGGCTAACCTTAGCTTTAAGCCCAAGTAAGATAGCCTGTATTGGCTAATTTTCTGTTGTCTTTCCCCTTCAGGCTTGAAAATTCGGGAGGTGTATATCAACGTGACGAGACAGCAGGTGGAGGACTTCCATGGGCCAGAAGATTACTGGTGTCAGTGCGTTGCATGGAGCCACCTAGGGACCTCAAAGAGTAGGAAGGCATCTGTCCGCATAGCCTGTGAGTAAATGTTCTGCTATTCTAGGTTTTGTAAGGCATGGAAACATGCTGTTTTTTTAGGGTTAAATACATATTGATACCAGTGAGGCACTATTGTCTTTACAGGTGCTCACTTTGACATACCATAGAAAAGCATACCTTTTTTTTATTATTAATTTTTTCAGAGCTTTCTTTTATTTTAATGTGGATCGATTGATTTGCATTTACACTCAGCAAGTCTGTTTCTCTCAGAGGTTCTGCCTGGATCACATACTCACAGTTTCATAACAATGCAATATGATAAAAGAGGCTAATGCAAACTGAAAACCCCCTGAAAAGTGCCCTTTTGCTCCACATAGGAGAGACGGGTCTAAAACGTCTGGAAAACCATTTGACACTATCTAATATGTTTTGTATAAAAAGTGCAAAAATACACTAGAATATTTTGTAGCATGGTGTTCTGAATTTAATTTTCAATATCAAAGCATACTATTGGTTGTCAGGTATGATAAGATGTGGGGACAATGAGATGAAGGTAGGAAAAATTGGGTTATTCTAATCAGTAGAGGAAAAATGTTAAGCTTTAAATAAAAGCACTGTAGATTAATTAAGAGTTATGATGAGCAGGCGGGAACAGTTACTTGGTTTAAACTCCTTTAGCACAAAAGACAAAAATTTTTAACATAACAGGGAGCAGAGGACAACTGTTTCCCCAGATGGAAAGTGTTCAGACTCAGTCTATCTCTGTTCTTCATATCTGAAGTACTATGCTGTAGTGTTACCACTCTCAATCAACGATTCATTATCTGAAAAAAAGATGGAATGGAAAATGTAATAAATGCCATCATAGTAAGAGGGACATCAAAGGACAGAACCCAAACACAATTGTTATTTTGAGACTGTGGAGATACTTGAAGACTCATCCAATTTTTACCCTGCAATTAGATCTGCTGCATTGTTCTAACAGAATCAGAGCCTGAAAGCGTCCTTTTGCAGCACTGCTGCTAGCAGGAAATTACTTTCCCCCAGTCTGTTGTGAACCCTTTTTCCTTTAAATCACCACTTCAGGTCTTTATAGACCTAGTCCCAGGAAATGATGACAACACGCTGAAAAAAGATGGGAGAAATGCTTCTCGGGAGGGAATGGGAACGCAGGGGGAGGTCTCGGTGAGTCAGGAGGCTCAAGCAAGAAACTCTGATTGCTAAATTTATCAGATAGCGTTCTAGCAATTTGTGATAAATCTTTTTCCCTTTTTCCTATCAGGATAACTAAAACATTTGAAGTAAGTAATAGGACAATGTACCAACTCCGTGATTTTATAAATGACAGATTTTTTAGCTGGCTGATTTAGTTTGAATGTGTAAATATGTGTAAACTCAGGTTTTTTATTTTACTGCATTAACTGTCATAACATTGAATGATCTGATAATTCCTAGGCATTGCTGAGCTGCAAAGGACTATTATTCTGAATTGAATTTTTATTGACTTTTCTCTGCACTGTGATTTCCCAACCCCATAACATGGCAATATGAGTAAAAATCAGAATGAGGCGAAGCAGGTGGAGCCGTGTGTTGGGACTTTTAAACCCGTCACTGTGGTACCAGTTCTCCTGCAAGCTGCATCCCCAGCTGCCATCCCTAACTGCAGATATCGCATTAGCCTAGCAGGCACTCCAGAGAGCACTCTTCATTTCTGCTCTCTGTAATGTCATACTGACGGGCTGAATGTTGCATCCGAGCACGGTGTGGCTCCGCTACTTTTACATGCAGCCATGTTTTTTTGTGAAAAGAAAAGCAATTCTTGAGTGCGGAGATGTAGGCACTTTTTAGTAGTCCAGACAGAGCAAATGAATAGCTGCCAGGAGATGTCTGCAACAACTCCCCTCCATGAGTTTCCAGAGCTCACCCTTTCATGGACCTGTGCCACCCTGTCTGCGGTGAACAACACAGCTACTTAATTTGGGGCATGGATTTCTGACCTAGAGAATACCCTGCAGAGGGCTAGAGATGAGAATGTGCAGATCTAATTTGTGATAGCATACGGAACTTGTAACCATTTCAGAGATTTTTCACAGCACCTGTCACTGTGATGTGTAGTGTCGACTTCTGTCTTTCCTTTTTTCTTTCTTTTTTTTTTTTGAACGTATAGTCTTGAGGTTCTAAATTGTGAGTTGAGTCCAAAGCATTACAGCACTTTATATTTCTCAGAAAAAGCAGGTAAGTATTTCCTTCTGGTAGTGCAGAATGCAGGGAAAGCGAGAAGATGGATCGTGCTCCATTTTTCATCCTAATAAAGACATTTGTAGGCACAACTGCATCTGAAGTGTTAATGAATGAGTTTTTAAGTAGCATACTGAAAAAAAAGATTGGTTATCTGTGTGAAAAAATCATCATTAACAAAGAATCATAAAAAGGAGAATACATGCACTACATGAATCTTCTCTCTAGTGACTGGCTGGCTTGCTAAATAAGTCTTAATGTATTTTATAAAATATATTAAAGTGTAACTGATTCAGAGCCTCTGCTGTTTAAGGGGCTGTATTTCATGAAGTGTAAGCAATGGAGAAAATTAAATCAGTAAATCCACACTGTGGAATTTGAGACACTGTTTGAAGAAAATGAGTATGTCTAATGGAAACATCCTAACTCTCAAAGCACGTGTTGTAAGTAATATTCCTTCTGTTATGCTTCCCTATCACAACAAGCAAAACTTTACATAATCATGGGCATACCTGGGTCAGGTCAATGTCATTAGATACAGGTTTTCTTGATGTTGTGATTTACCCGGACACTTGCACACAGAAGTCCTGTGGTCACATCGGTATGACTCAGGCAATATGCGTGTTTTCTTATCTTTAATTATTGGCTTGGCCATGGTATCTGGGTAATTCCGTTTCTGAACTGAAGCAGTCTTGTCGTCGGGCGGTTTGGAATGTGTCCAGAGCCTGCATCTGACTGGGAAATTGGCATGCAGAGATGGCAGCGTTTGCTGGCCCTGTGAACCTTCTCTCACCTTACTTTGCTGATAATGCAGCCGTGGGGCTGGTTGTTCTCATCTAAATGTATAGGTTCTGCTTTGCTCAGCATTTGAAGTCTGTGTTTTTCCTTAAAGAAAAGAAAATCTGGGTTTCTCCATGGGGAGAAAGTTTGGAAAAAATGTTTTTTTCAGTTTTTTTTTTTGTTGAAGCATTAAATGTAATACCTCACACGCTTTCTCTGTCGTTTCCCAACCTCCCATAAAGCAAAATGCTCCGATACTGGTCTTGTGCCAGGATTCTAGGCCAGAGGTGGGAGGCATTCAGACACGTAGACCTCCACTTTGCTTATTATGTCCTCACCTTTGCAGTCCTTGCTCTGCTCATGGAAATAATACCAGGAGTTGTTCACATGCAAGTTGGTTTAAGGAGGACCAAAGCAATAAATATTATAGTAGCTACTAAACTCCTATCTCTACCATAAGATAGAAAAATTGAGTTCAATCTAGGCATGGGCAGGGGTCCCGCATGATTTTTATCATCTAAATAGAAAGCACATCAATATTCCTGAAGAACATCATGCTGGAATATTGCCTAGGGTACATGTTCTAAAGCAAATCTGTTGGAATCCTGGGCAAACCTCAAGTTCATGTGCACTCTTTTTCATTTATGCTAGATTGCACAGCCTCCCTCCAGCAATCAGATCTTTTTTTTTTTTTGCTTTTGGATTCTTGGTACTGGATAAATTGATCTATTTCTTTTCCCATATTTCCCTCCAGCTTGCAGTCCAGGCAATCTAAACAAACACACAGGTTAGAACATTTTATAAAATACCCTGGCACTGATCAAAGGCAGCATGCACTAAGAAAATAACTCACCCAGCCTTGGATTTGTTGGTGTTGGTGCAAACAACACCCTCCAACAGTACTGTGCCCTGTAGTCACCCACTTTCTTAAAGATAGAGAAAAGGAAACTCAGATATAGATGTAGTATCTCTCTACCTCTCGTCATCTGCAGAATTGTAACTGTCAGTTGTCCATTGCTTTACATGCATCCTTAGGAATATGCAAGGCAGTGTAGTTACTTATGTAGCCTACATAGTATTGTTTGGGGAAGAATGGCTTTTGGAATTCCTGTATCTCAGAATTTGAAGTCTGTATTTATCCAGGTAAAGTTGCACTGAAGCTATAATGAATTATTGCATTAAACTCTCTGCAGATTTACGAAAGAACTTTGAGCAAGACCCGCAGGGGAAGGAGGTTCCTATCGAAGGGATGATTGTTCTCCACTGCCGGCCACCTGAGGGAGTCCCTGCAGCTGAGGTGAGGCTTTCTGCATCTTACTGGTGCCTCCTGGGCTGGTGGGAAATGGGGAGAGAAGCAAAAAGGGCTCAGGTGCCATGTGGTTTTCATGGCTTAATATTGGTTGCAGTGTAAGTAAACACTTCACAGAGTAAGTAAAAAACACTTCATGTTTTTGTTACTCATTCAAAAACTACAGTGTTTAAAGGTGAGAAAAAAGTTTTCAAGTGAAAACTATTTAAATTCCATGTGTTTTCTTTGAGACCCAAAAAAACAAATTATGACCTATTGAGTAAATAGGTACACCGACATGGTTTGCTGAATTGATTGCATGCATTTGGCTGGTTTCCAACGTCTGCATAGTTAAATAGCCAAGCAGTGCTATCGTTGCTGGAATTCAACCACTTGGGAATTATTGGGAATTGGGAAGATAATTTTAGAATTACCTGCTTTACAGTCAACAATCAAATAAAATATCTGTGTTTTATGAAAGTTAGAAATTACGTTGAATGAAAAACTGACACTTTAATTGTTTTCTACAAATAAAAATTGTAGAGTTCTCTGTAAGCCCTGATTTACTGTTGTTGATTGTAAAATTGTTATTGCTGCTAATAAAGCCTGTAAATCTTAACAGGTAATATCTTGTTGTGGACAGTAAAATTTCACATAAAGGCTCAGCATGCAAGCCTAATTCTGTGCTCATCAAGGTAAACAGTCTACTAAAAAAAAATTCAGTGTCTTTAGAAACTGGGTATCAGACTCAAATAAATAATGATTATGGTCTGTGACAGTAAGCTTGAGGTTATAAACTCTTTTGGTATATTCAAGTTAAGAAAGACCTGACCTCTTAAATAAGTGGATGAGAAATAACTGAGATAGCCTGTAAGTCTTGCTCAATAATGGTTATGTCTGTGCATGTGGGTACCAAGATGTGCAGAACATTGCAAAACCCAGGGATGGCAACAAATCAATGTCTTTCGAACAAGAATTTATTTCTTTAGAGTTTGGATGAAGCCCTAGATTAAAACTTAAGGCTTGAAAGTAATGGTAGGTGAAGCTTGTGCTTGTTTCATTGGATGCAAAATAGATGCTAATTGTGGCATTGCTTTTTTGTTTGTTTTGTTTTTTTAATCCATACTCTGCATGGACCTGGAAATGCAAACTGAAACCAGAATGGATAGGAGATTCATGCCCCATTTGTGTCACCAATATCTGTCTGAATCCCTTAGAGAAGATTCTGATTATTCTATTCCATCAAGTGCAGAAGTGCAGGCACATTATTTTCCCAAAGAGCACACATTTCCTGTGCTTGCCGTAGTCACAAGTTAATCTAGCGATTTATTTCTGACAATGGCTATGAATGAATGATGTAGTCAAACCTCTAATCATGCAATGCAGTTCAATAAGAGGCAGCTCCTTTACAACTGGAATGAGATTCAAGTTCAGCTCAATTATTTATGTGAGCCTGCCCCATTATCAACAATATAAATCTTCATCTCTGGAATTGTTTTTCTGCAGCTTAAAGGTGTTGAAGACTTGTTAAAGCTAAGGACAGAAATATTAAAAGTAAATGTTCTTTATACAAATCTCCTACACCATAGCTTAATCCTAAAAATCCGAAGTCATTAGTCCTAGAAGAAATGGAAAGCAGGGGCGTTGGTGGTGACAGCTGACAGTTTCCTAGGAAGCACTGGGAAGGAGAGCTGTTCTTTCCCACTATTCCTGTCTGCATTGCTAGTCATTCCTCAAATATTTTTACCTCAGTGACTTTAACCATGACTGGTACTTCCTTTTTTAAAACTGTTTTAGTGGATCTCAGCATAGTCCTTAGTGGGCAGCGGTACTTGGTACTGCCTGCGTTCCCCAGCTGTGTTTATGCCATTACGTGCCATCAGTGGCAACCCCTTTCTGTGCTTTTCTGCAAGAGAAAGTGAGCAGCAACGTTGGGGATCTGCATCTGACAATTCCTGAGATGTCATCACAGTCAGCACCTCTGCCAATGGCACCTCGTAGTGCTAATCTTTGTTTTTCTTCATCTTGGGGGTGAGATGGCAGGGATGACAGGGTGACCATACAGTGATCAAGACCAAACGTCATGAAGAGGTTCTCCAGTGAGAGTTCCTCTGTATCACATTTAGTTGTAATGGGTGAAAATACCATTTCTGTTCCAAAATGAATAAGGCTTCGATAGCTCGTCATCAGGAGCAATGAAAATATCTGGATTAAGTTTGCTTATTTGTCTTAATTTCTGCACACAGCATATATAAAAGCAGTTAGGAGAATATGGATTAAAGGTTTGGATCCATAGTTTTAAAGTATCCAAACTGTAGATGGCTTAAAATTTGACTCGTATAAATTAATTTACAAATAATGGAAGCTAATGTACCATTGTCAATGCTCTGCATGCTCACACAGTTCACTTTTAGTAAATAGTCTTTAAGCTGAATAACATATTAGTGAAAGCAAACAATCAAGGAGGATTACAAATAAAGAACTGCGGTGTTCTAATTCAGCTTTAATTTTACACAGGCATGAATCAAGAGCACCAAATCCTGCTGAGGCAAGCGCTGATTTTAATGCTGCTTTGAAATGCGCTGTACTGTCTTGACTCATTTAGCAGCAAATTTTAGTAGCTTGTGTCAGCTGGGTCTTAAGTAAGAGACATAGAAGAAGCATCTCTCTAAATCTGCATCCTCTTTCCAAGAATTTGATTATGGTCTTCATAGACCCAAAGTCGATCTCCTGTGCATGAAATGCTATTAAATGTGCCTGATTTTTACTACTAATAAATCCTCATGTGGCAACAGCAGCTGAGAGAATTGAGTAACTGAGATACTGTTTTACCCTTGCAAATAGTTCAGGTAGCATTAGCAAATTACTGAACCATTTTTTATTCTGCAGCAGTAACAACGGGCAGGATAGGCACCTGCCTCTCAATGTGGGAGTACCACATCCACAAACCTGTGCTCTTTGGAGCTCGGCTGATCTGCTCCTAGTGTGCTGCCTTTCAGCTTGTGTGCAGAGCCAGGACTGAGCTTCCTTCAGCCCCCGTGTTCTGCCCTGTGTTCCTGCCTCTGCTGCCTTTTTCAGGTTTCTCATCTCCGAAGTTTGCTCCTGTAAAGAGAGGAACGTAAGAAAATTCTGCAGATCTTTGCTTTGGGAGGTTGCTGAGTGTGGAGAACTTTCTGTGCGCATTGCCACAGCAGTAAGAGAATCAGAAAACGCAAACCCTGACACTAGCCATATTGTAAAAGGGTTTTAAATCTTCTTCTTGTGCATTTGCATGGCAAGCAAAACAGAGCTGGTGAGCAGCTGTGCTTGCAGGCATCAGCACCCAACCCAAATAAATTCATTTTTTTTATGAGTTAAACATCAAAACAAAAAAGAAAATCCGTCATTTTAAGTAGAGCATCTGATAATCCCCTGCTGCGGCAAATGTTGATTTAAATATAACAGAATCTCTGCTGGCACGGGCTTGATGGGACCAGAGCCATTTCTTTCACAATTGATGCGGAGTTGGCCTAGAGAAGAGACAGTTCTGGCTTCCAATCCCCACAACAGATTCTCCCCATAGATATGTTTATTAATTGTATGCAATAGGGGCTTCATTTAGCTCAGAGTGTATGCAGTGAGGCAGTTCTGGTATAGTGCAGGAGCTGGACAAACTCTCTGCTGAATCCATGTCTGCTGGTGGGTTTTGTTAGGCTGCTGGGTGGGTACCGTGGGCTCAGATCTCTGGGCCTGATTCTCGACTTGCTGAGGCTGCAAACTTCAGCTGTTAGAAAGCTTTACCACAGCCTACCAGTCAGACACTGGGCATGGTGCAGAGCAGCTTATCGTAGCCGAGATCCGTGTCTGCTCAGTCACTGCAGCACCTTGGGCAAGTGCATGGCTCCCTGCCAGGCTCTGTGAGCTCAGAGCCCATCGGTTTGTCTCTAAAATATAAGAGAGAGATTTCTAGAGTCAGCCCCATGTATGAGCAGCCTCTGCAGCTATTAAAAATGCATCATTATTACAGTATCGTGCTCATCATACTGGTATATGTTTTATGTTTTATCTGTTGCACAGTGCTTTACTCTCTCTGTGTTTTTTCACTTATTGTTGTGAACATTAATTTTGCTCCTTTGCACTATTCCTAGGAACACCCAGCAGTTACTCATGCTGCACTCCCTTGTCTTGCACCAAGGAAGTATTGCACTGGTTTCAGATGATTTTTAGAGCATGTCCTTAGCTTACAGCCTCGCATAAAATACTCCCTGCATTCAGCTGTAGCAAAGACTCTCAAGTCCTGTGTGGAGCTTGGAAGTGGCTGCCTTGGAAATATGAAACAAAGACTAACTAGAGCAAATGAGGTGTAGCTTAGGTCAAAAATGCAAGTGAAAGGTTTAAGTGGAAAAATGAAGTTACAATAGGCCTCAAATTTGGTTGCAAAAGCAATAGAAAAACCACGAGGGGGGTTGTCCTGGCCATGTTGTGTCAGTTCGAAGGTAAGTCTGTGGGGTCTGTTCCTCAGTTTGTCTGCTCACCAGTTACTCCTGAATTCCTGGACTGCTACCAGATTATGCTGCTTCCCCACCCTGAGCCCAACTAACTTCACAGTCAGTGGATTTGACATGCAGGGCTGACAAAGTGTGAACTTTGGGCATTTTCACATTTGTGCCTACTCTGTTTACCCCTCCGATAACTATAAACTCAGAAGAAGGCAAGAAATTAATGGGTGTGCAGGAAGGCACTAATTGCAAGGTGATGTTGGCAAAACAGATGCTTCAAGTGTGAACAGCAACAGAACTGGCATTAAGATGCCTCCTTACCCCGAGCCAATTGAAATGAATGCAAGAAATGGAGAAATTATACATGAGATGCAATGACAGTAGAGTTCAAGTATTCCAGAGATAGTCTGCAACGTCTAGGAAGATTGACAGCCTCAACATGCTGGGTTTTGGAAAAGAAGGAATCATTTAGCACCTGTCAGCCAGCAGCCTCTAAATAACTTAGCTAGGATATTGTTTTCAAAGAAAGAGGGAGGAAGGAATGAAGCAGGAGAGGAAAACCTAATAATAAAAGAAGGGGAAGCCCATTTTAAAAGAGAGAAGGTGTTATGTGGTGCCTTCATTTGTCTATCCTGATTTTTCATTCCTTTTCCCCCTTCCCCAAGTTCTCAAGTATTTTCTCTTCATTCATCTCAATCCTGGAAAACGGTTCATCAGGAGACAGTTGTGCAGTCCATCTTGGGATCTCTCAAACAGCAATATGCTGAAGCCAGAGCCGTACGTGTGGTTCTGTCAACAAGTGATGCACACTGATTTTGCTTTCTGTTCATATAATTCCAGTGGCTTTTAAGCAGTGCTCTGTTTTATAGAGTACAGCATATAATAAGGCCTTTTGTTTCCTCTCCTATACATCTTCTCAAGTGAATTTCTTGACATATTCTTTCCCTATCTGCTCAGCTAACCTTTACTTTTAGTCGTTTTTAGATAGATCCTTTTGCTGCATTTGACATGGTTGCTGCTCTTTCTGTATATTGAGCGTTAGCATTTTCAGTCTCTTCTTCGTTCTGTTCAATACTTTCTCCTCCTTCTCAGCTTAAATAATTCTTCTTTAAAGCATAAACTCTTTGAGGTCTTTTTCCTTTTGTTCCCCTTCAGCATACAGCTGGCCCCTCTGGGGCTAAAACAACATTCGACAGGTTCAGCATGCAGGACTGGGAAAGTAAAGTGGGATTTTGCTCTTGATGTCGTTTACAGTTCAGTAATGCAAGTTTGAGATGTTGCCACATTCTTTAAGAAGGAATCTGTAACCCTTTGCATGCATGTTCACAAATATAAAGGAGTTAAATACATCTGAGGCCCTAAACCCCATTGTTCTGTTTTTACAAACCTGAGCTTTAAATCAATACACAAAGTGCAAAGCAACAGAGGTGCAAGCTGCAAGTTTCTTTAATGGGTATTAACCCCTCATCCTCAAGAAATTCATTGTTGTACTGGTATTTTCTCTGTATTACAGTCACGCTATTAACGTGATATAGTGCTGATCACAAATATTACCTTGACGGTATTAAAGCAACTTGGGTAAGATTTCATATCCATAAAGCTGGCAGGTTGGTAACCCTAGTCATGCCTTACTGTTTTCTTGGTCTCTTGCCAAAGGATATTTTTCTTTTTACTAATTTTGAGAACACACTGAGCACTGGAGTCAGAGCCTCTCAGCAATGCGTTTATTTACTTGAAAAGTGAAACAATGAAGAATGTGGACAACTTGATGCTGTCCTTTTGTGCAGTTGTGCACCGGTTTGGGTGCAGTGGCTGGAATCAATCTAATAGATCCGGGTGGTTTGCAACAGTCAGCAAACAGAATAAATTACAGCATCCTCCCTTGTTCATTGACGGTAATTCCTTCAAACTGTCTGATTCTTGATAGTTGTGACATTACACTCTGTGCCAACCCAGTCCTGAACTGTAGCCTGGAAAAGATTTGGTCAGGATGCATTTGGTTAAGTTTAGGCTGATCTCTGTTCTGAATGTTTTATGCTATTAGTGCTTCAGCGAGTAAAAATAAATAAATAAATAAAATAAATATTATTTGGATATGGGAGCAAAAAAAGTGCTTGCTTTTTTAGCTAGTAATTTGTTCGACAACTGGTTTTAAAATCCTTTTGATATTTTGGACAGGTGTTGTGATACATTGGGAGCACATTCGTAATGAATCTTCCGTCGGTGACAGAAGGGCCCTGCAGTTCTCAGGCTGTTGTAGCTTGTTCCTGTTTAATTCAGTGAGCTTGCTAATCAGGTGGTTCTTTATGTTTCTTTAATTGGATAGCAAACTTTCATCTTCTGTATTGAAATTAACCATCAGGAGTTTGCATTGTGTCCTTGAGACCTGTGCTTGATGTGAATTTAGTATGACTGAACTTGAAGATGGGCATAAAACTGATCCTCCTGTTTGTGCTCAAGTGCAGCACCTTTTGGAAACTGCCATTGAAGTACACACAGTTGGCCTGTGGTGGATTTAATAAATTCTATCATCTTTTGTAGTTACTGCAGATTTATACTGTTTCTTAGAAACGTCAGGCCTTTTGTATTGAAGAGACACATAAGCCATGATATTAGAGATTAGTATTTCTAACCCTCAGGCTTTCAAATAAATAAAAACAAAACTAAAAACCTGTAGCTTACTGGATTCTGCTCAGCTTTGCTGGAGCAATGCTACAGGACTGCTGCTGCCAAGCGTGAGACCTGCAGCTTTGTGCTGAAAATGGTATTAGCTCAGGGGAGCCAAGTCCCAGCTAGAAATACCTGATGGGGAACGCTATTGAAGTAAATCTGAGCAGAAGTTGACCTTAAGATTTATTCTAAATCTCCTTTATTATAAAAAAATACTTCCCGAGACTAAATCTCTGAATAGCTCATAATTTGAGCATTAGTAGCAACTTGCAGATCTTTCCACACCTACTGTCTGAATAGACTTTTTTGTAATAAAAGGGCAGCTGTTGTACTGAGCCATTATTGATGAGTGTAAACTTGCCTTTAGAGCTCTGCAGAGGTTTGTGGAATACTCTAAAATATCTTGATCATTTATACCCATATCTATATATTCAAGGCTTAAATGTGCTGCATCCAGCTACTTTTTCAAATGGTTAACATAGATTTTGACACCTTAATGGAGTGCTGTAGATGTTTCAGTGAATATCTGCATGAGTTCTGATGGTTTATTTACCGCTAAAGCTTTTAATGAAAATGTAAAATAATTTCTCTTCTGGGCAGTACATATCCCATTGCAAACACATCAACAAAATATGAAACTCACATAAAATTCAAAAGCAGCAAGTATTCCGAAAGCAGCGAGAGTCATTACTGCCTATTTTGCATAGGCTGGTGTATTTATGGGACTTGCACACATACTGTAAAATGTAATATGGCAGGATAATGGTATTGTAGTAAAACACTGGCAAAAAAGGCTGGTGAATTATAGTCTTCAATGAATCCTGTTTCTAGTTATATAGAACAGAGTGTGATTACTAAATGTGAACAGCATGCATTTTATAGAGTTTGTTATAGATCTTGAGTCTTGTGTCTGAAATATCAATATTTGCTTTACTTTTAAGGTACATTAGTTACAAATACAATAAGCGTGTTTCATTTTACATCAAATCTGTTTCACTTTGAAGACTGAGCTCGGTGTGTGCAATACGTCTGAATGATTATTTATCTAAAACTGAGCTCTTCTTAAAAACTGGTTTTACTTAAGCAACTACTGCAGCCAACTTTCTTACCATTTCCCATAATTTTAGGATTTTAAGAAATTTAGTGGTTAACTTAGACATGACAAAATTACGCGATTACATTTAAAACATTGAAATAAATTCCTTTTTCTTTGGAATTACGACGGAATTATGCAAATTCTTAATTCTTGATGCTAGTTATGACACGTAGGTTTCAACATTTCAGCCCTTCTGACTGTTCCTCAGCAGTTGGTTAGTAGCACATACGCCGAGGCTTTAGCATCCTGCAAATTACCCTTACTACATTTCCAGAGTCAAGCCACATCATGTGAATCCTTGAACAGATCATCATTTTTAGACTCAGTTGTCTAGGACTGTCTTTGGGGAGACAAGGCTCTGTTAACTACAGAACCATTTGCAAAGTGAGGAGCAATTACTCATGTAGCTGGGGAAAATAGACATTTCTCACAGGACCACACATCGTTACTGCTTTTATTCTTTGTCTGCTACTCCTCCAAGAATCCAAAGGAACTTAGAGTCTTTTATTAGACACTATCCAACACTACACGTGGTGAAGAAGTGCTGCAGATTAAAGCAGCAGTTACTATGCAAATAAAACCGAATGGCTGCTTCTGTGGCCAAAGCAGTTCTGAACCCACTTAGAACGTAAAATCTGTTGAAGACTCTTTACCTTCCCTTTAACGTCCTTTTATCAGTTCTCAACATACCCTACCAAATGAGACACAGCAACCTCTAAACGTTGATTCTGTGTCACTGAAACCATGCAGCAGCTTACTCATAATTGCTCAGTTTAATTATTCTAGTAATGTCTGCACCAATTTTATTTGCTCTGCATTTTAAAATTCTCTGTTGCATGCAAACACACACAGACAAAATGTGCCCTGTTCAGTTGAGGCTTTTAGCTGCTTCATCCTTATCATTTTTCGTACTTTCACATCCAGTAGAGATGGAGAAATGTCCAGTTATTGTGGATAATACATGACATGCTGCTCTGGATTGATTGTGTTCAGGACATCACCATCTTACACAATAATATGTAGGCCCTCTTTATTCTATAAAACATCTGCTCAATTAAAGCCTTTTGTTTAAGCCTTTGACAGTGTTTCACACAAGCCTGAACACCGCAAAAACAGAATCAAGATTTTGTTTATTTTATATGCTGTTTCATCTTTGGTCAAGTCTAGTGTTCGTTCCCTGCCCTTCATCATCCCACCTCTTTGAGAGAAAGGCTTCCGTGTTATCCTTCTGGTGGTTTTTGTGTTGCGGATTTTTTTTTCCCTGAAGCACTTCATCTTCAATGCCCACAACATATTTTTTTATTATCATTATTCTTTAACCTAGATCATGGATTTAGGTATTACAACAGCCGTTGTAATACACAGAGTACAGAGCCTGGAGTCATACTCTGTAGAGGTTCAAACAAAGAACAGTTTTCAAAGCAAAAAAGGCTCCTGATTATCAGTGCTGTAAGAACCACTTTAATGCTATTGCTCAATATGCTAAAATAAAAAGCCTTAGATTTCAGTTATTCTGTATAAGTGGGGAATAAAAAAAATGGTTTTGCCTAGAACTGGTAGCCTTTTAAATATATTACAGAGATGCATGTCTTTTTTGTTAGCTGTATAAATTTCGAGGCAACACAGCCAGTTATGTACATCGGGATGTCTGCTTGTGCAGCCTGAGTTTATGGTGAGTGTGCATTTTTTCTTTATGCTTTGTTATGATCCCATTTTTAAAGATGTTGCTGCTAAACTATTTAACATTGTAATTGGTGTGATTTTGGATGCTCCTTCTTGAACATTGCAAGCTCTTGAAATGTTACGGGGAGCTCACACTGTCAATTCAGTACTTTTTTTTCTAATGTTTGTCCTGTCCTTGCCTCTAATGTTTGTCCTTGTTTCCACTCCAGACAGCTGACTAGCAAATAAACACCCCACTTAAAGCATACCTGAATGAGCAAACAAGGTCAGCCAGGTGCGTTGCGTGAGTCACACAGAGCGGGCTTCCCAGCCCCTGCATATAAAAAAAGGGTTTTAAGACTTAGACTGTCTTGTATTGTTATAAACATTAGTGTTAACAAAGTGACTTGGGCAGATAAACTAATGCTTTTTGAGTATTTGAGTCACAAGAGGAATTTCTAACTGGCTTCTTGCAGGGAGAACCTGAGCATTTTTCGTGCGTTCAGTGTTGTTGCTCATCATAGAAGACTTGCCAGTCTCCAAAGGCTCTCATAACTGTCCAAAATGAGTGTATGTACTGGATTTCATGCGAGCAAGTGAATTGTGTGCTGTGTTTTCCTCCAGGAGAAAACATTGTGTTTTTTTTTTCACATCCGAGGTTTGTCTTGTTCTAAGTATGTCAGCCTACCCAGGAGCTGCAGGCAGGGGTCATGAAATGGAAATGCTGAAGCAAAAGACTTCTGAACGGGATTGCTAAAATGTAGGGGAAAATAGAGAGAGAACTTCTTGGTTCCTCTAAATAGATGATTCCTTTTTATAAAGACACTGCTCTGGGCTTGTCTGTTTACCTACGCTGGTTTGCAGTGGTTGTGTTTTTCTGGTACTATTTCCAGAACGTCCTCAGTTTGAACGCTTGAACATGAAAAGATAAGTTACAAGCCTTTATCATTATGTTACAATTATAAATGATAAAATTGGGTGAAAGAGACCTATACAAGGAGTAGGAAACCTTGGTGTGTGTTTTGACAGAACAGCACAGTCGGAGGCGTTATCTGTCCCGGTCACTGTTCAGCCAGCAGGAGGAATGATGCCGCGGTTATTTGCTAGGCAGTGCCTGTGCCTAGCGGTCTGGTTTGTTTTCTGTCCCTGATGCCCACAGGTTACATCCTCAGCATGTTTGGCAATCTTCTCCTGATACTTACGCCTTTATAGTATGACAAACCTGATGTATTTCTGAGTCCGTGAGGAGCATATAGCGCTTCTACACAACACTTTCATGTGCAGCTGCTTTTATTCCCCTTCCAGTGGGATTCAAACTTCTGAACTTGAATGCTGAAAGCAAAGGTCTGTGAGCAGAAGGATCAAATCTGTGTGGTAGAAGGCTATATTACCCCCTGACTGGCAGTTTATTTGCCTCACGTAGACAGAAATTATGTAAGACCTCTTCAAAGCCCCAAAGAAAACTTGTTTTAGAATTGCTAGGTTCCTTTTTCCTTTCTTTTTTTCCTTTCCTTTCCTGCCAAATTCATTCAAAATGTCAGGAATACACGGTACAATTTAAGTTGAGGCAAAATAAATAAATGAAGGAGGGAAGAGCCTGCTAGGACTCGGTTCTAGGCTGAGTGCGGGTTCTGGGCGAGCACTGCTGCTCCCCAGGACAAAATTCAGTTTGGGTACAGCTTGTGTGAAATAAACCAGACTGCATTAGCCATTTTCGATCCTCTTATGTTAGGGCCCATTTTGGTAAATTGCACTCTCAAAATCATAACAGGAGCAGCTGGTTTACTGTCAATTGTGACTAGTGCTCTAATCGAGAAGGGGGAGGCGAGAAGGGAAAAGGCGAGATGTCTGTGGAGTCAAGTGTTTCCATTTCTACTACGTTTCACTGCAGATTCAAATATCATCTGCTAGAAAGTGAGTATCTTGTGCTGAACTGTTGTTACCCATGTGTTCACAGTGTTTTTATCTTAGTCTGTTAACTGCCTTTGATGCTGTTCTTGCTCTTCCTTTCTATTTCTGTGACTTCTGTACAACTGGGTTTTAGCTTTACATCTAAGGAAGCTTCTCCATGTCTCCCTCTCAAAATAAGGAATCCCCAAATCCGTTGATCACTTTTAAGCTGTCTTCTTCCACAAGCAAGGGCGATGTGTACAAGCCCTTATGTTCAGGATTTGTTGCAATTTTTTTAGGACTTTCCTGTTCCTGTCAAATCGTGGTCTAATTGAGTACTTCCAAACAATTCTGTTTCCTGAATCTTCTCACTAGCACGCACACCAAACCACACAGAATGTAGTCATAATGCAATCGTATTTTTTCCTTTCTCTCTGTATAGTCACGTGTATATATGTGTGTGTGTAGTTACAATGCAATTGGACTAACCTTGATGTATGTCCCAGTGAGACCAAAGGAAAGCAGAACGACCTAATGATTATTTGATGTTCTGTGCTACTGTAGTCATTAGTCCTTTTAGTCCATGTTTGAGGTAGCAAGGGTTCTCTCTTCGGATTCTTTGATGCAATATACTTGTGCTGATTGTTTTATAATCTGGAATAAATGTCATTGAAGTACCGTGAAGCTGAAATGCTGAAACATCACAGATTTAGGGAATGTTTTGCCTCTCTGAACATAAATCTGTACATTTTTAAATTGCAAACAGTGTTCCAAGGGAAAGCAGTAAGTTATTCCTGTTGCAAATCTGCTCAACTGCATTTAGTGACACAGTGTAAGTGTTGCATATTTGTGAACTAAAAACTGTATTTCTTCAAATGTAGAGACAGATTTTGAGTTTAAATACCTTTTTTTTTCTGTGTGTAGGGAAGGATGATTCACTCGTGGATAAAATGGATGTTTCTGTTAGTAATATCTCAGTTTCGTTCTTGAAATTATCATATCTGAATACTTACAAAGAAGAACAACATTACGCATTCGTGATTCACTGTAACTCTTGAGAACAGTAAAATTATAGCCTTGTTTGCTGTAACGTACAGGAGTACAGAAGTTGCTGTGGTAATCAAGATAAGGAGACCACACAGCCAATCAAAGGGATGTAATTTATTGTGTGTAGCCTTGGAACATTTATTCTGGTGCTACAGGATGCTAGAGCAAACACTCTTCTTTCTGAACCGTGGCTGCAGGCTGGACGGTCACTGGAATAAATTTACTTGTTAACGAGCTCAAGGTATCGGTAGAGAAATTATCAAAAATACTGCTTTTTTTTTATTAAAAAAAAAAAAAAAAAAAAAAAAAAAACATCCAAGTAAAACAAATGGAAATGAAGTAATCTGTGGTTATCTCAAATGAGACTATGGGAGAGGTAACAATTCAGTAATTGCCTAATAGTAAATGTGCAGAGCTGAAGTTAACCTCCTTCAGGATAAATGGTGAAGTGAGAAGCTGTCTGGTGTAAGTAGTTAGATTCAGACATGAAGAACTGAAGTTCTAAGAGTTCCTCTGAGTGTAATGCTCAGTGAGTATTGCCTGTCTGCAAGATGGGAATATGAATATCCACCAAAAGCATGTGAGTGCTGTCAGCATTTACACTGAGGGTGAAGCAACTCCAGTCACATCTCTGAACGCAGTTAGAGATGGTCACTGTTCCATCTGCATTGCTCAGGTTTTACTGTTAAGTTGAATTCATTGATAACAGATGTAAACATGTTTTTGTCTCCAAATCTGTTCAGTTTTTAATCCATGACAATGCGATCTGGGTAAGGGGCATGATTCTTCACTACCTTACTTTGCATTTTTGTAAATGTGGGAAGAGTCGAGAAGGGAGCGCTAACTAAGCAGAGCGTCTTGTGCTCTGCAAAACCCTGACGAAGGCACAAACAGCAGAGAAGAGAAATGGTGAGCAAAAAGTAGATTGTAATATTTCCCACTTAGGAATGCTGCCATTTGATAATATTTCTGCATAGTTGTAATTTTGTCACACCTTCTTGGTTTTGCTATGCTTAAATTTTACACATTTAACAATACAACAAAAGAAACTAAGTAGCTGGAGAGAATAATTTTGTGAAGGGTTAGTACTAAAATAATTATTTCCATGTAAGTGACATTGTGAATGCATTTTTCTGTGTTGATTCTGAAAGCTCTTTCCTGAATCATCTAAAAATGATGATCTATAAAACCAAACTGTCGGTTCTGGTTAAGTTTGACTCATTTTCCATTTTTATTTATTTATTCATTCATTTCATTTTAAGATTAATAGGCTTAGTAGTTCCTAATATTGATTTGATACTGTAATTTTGGTCTCATCAGTGATATTTTTCAGTTAAATTTAGACCCATTTTGCTCAGAGCTGCAACTAATCTCAGGTATGGTTCTGGAAAGCAAATAGCAGAGACTGTAGCTCTAGTCAGGCTCGTATTCACACTTCTTAGTAGTTTGCTATCTGAGCAATGCTGCTGGCATTTGGTTTGCAAAGACAGACCTTTATTCTAAGTTTTCTTGAGAAAAACAATCTGAAGCACGGGTAGGGATACTACTGTGTTGTGTTTTTTTTAACGACATGCAGCAATATTCGATCAAAACCAGATAAAAGTGCAAGAGAAGAGATTTCTTTATTTGTACCCTTTGTTTTCAATTACTATAAGCTTTCTGTGATGATTTTCTTATCTCCAAGAACTTGGTATAAATGTGATGCTGCCTATTGGGATGCTGTGTTAGCAAAACACTGTAAACAACATTTCCAATAATCTTATCTAAAAATGTTTTTTCAGTGTCAACTGCACATGTTATTACTTTCCAAATGTCTCTGCACTGAGAAACAAAACGTTGCTGGTGGCACCAGAGTGTTAGCTCCTCGATTCTTTCTGCCCGTCCTGTTTCACTATATTGAGAAACACACACTTTCTGTAGCGTACTTTTAAAACAAGATCTGTGAATTACTATATATCCTTAGATTCCGTGTCATCTAGAAAAGGAACAATTTGGGGTTTATTAATGCCGATTCATTCATAATTTTTGCACGGTGGTTAAAACAAAAATGGCATTCCAATTCATGTTAGGGTTTATTCCTCCAACAATAAGAAATAAATGTACTGGGGGACCTGGTTATATTTTTACCCATCAGACAACGTACCATTAGCAATGGTACATTTAGCAGATGTATCTTTCTAACACTGTTTTAAAATAGCATGTCTGAGTCAACCTATTGCTCACCTTCCTCTTTAGAATTACAAATAGAGACGTACATGAAAGCTGTTATCTTCCCCCTTATACCTATTCAAGAGCATATATGAAATTCTTTTTCTACTCACACCTCCCCCTACCACATTAGCCTTCTTGCCCTTCTTCCTTATTCAGCAATATCAATTTTTGGTAGGGATTTTAAAGCACACAAAGAAAAATACTTTCTTCATTGTAAACCAGACCTTGCTCAGAGTATGAGTTACAGAAGAGAAGACAGCAGCGGTATAGAAACTACCTGACAGAATATCATTTCTCTTGGCTTCCCCTGCTATTTGAGGCTTACGCTAGATACGTGCTGCATCAAATGAACCACTAAGAAAAAAAAAAGTGCATTAGCAGCATGCAGCAGTTGAATTTTCAGGTATTTCTTGCAACAACCGAGTGCATCTCTTCGAAGAGAAGGGTCCTGTGCTGTGCTGCTTCCACGGTACGGCCAACCAGAGTGCAAACTGATTTATGAGTTAATCAATGCGTCAGATTTTTGCAATGAGATTATAGATTCAATCTAACGAAGGAAAAATATGCTTACCAGAACAGTATGACTGTGATTAAACGATTCAGTAGCAATATTTCCTCAGTGGATTAATTTTAAGAAATGCAGCAGGTACAGTTGACCTGCTTCCTTTGTGTTGCTAGCAATAGGCTCCTTGCAAGGAAGATTAATGCTTTTTGATCATGTTGATAAAATAGCTGTGTGATCACAAAGGTAGATGTGAATGGTTTGGGTCCAGCAAACTGGCTTTTGTTTATTATTAATCTCCCACGATGACTTATGCTGATGGGAGGCTTCTCGTGTGTATTTGTTCTGAGTGTTAGGGTGGAAAGCAAAATAAAACTGTAACAAAGATATGCTGCCATCTTAATTCGTCACTGTAATTGGAGCACCTGCCCCACCTATACATCCATCCTAACTGTAACAGCAGGGAAGGTTTCTCAAGCTAGACATTGGCACTTCTAGAAATACAAATTTCGTGCCAGATCTGGCTCAGTCTTGAAGGGAATGTATCTTGCTTCCTTCCATAAAACACTAGGTCACTGCAAAGCCATTTTTAATAAGGCTTTTAATCTTTTAAATAATAAATCTTTAATCTTTTAAAGATTTGGGAATATGAGACTTAAATCTATGATAAGGTAGAAAGAATTTTTTCTAGCTTGAGGCCTGAACTGATTACTGTGGGGGGAATATTCACAAAAGCTAATGTTAGCCTAGTGATAAAATCTCCCTAGGCTTGCTGTAGAGTCGGTGGAGAAAGTGGCAGAAGCCTGCTGTACCTGCACGAGGGGGAGAACCTACTGCAAGTGTTCTTTATTAAAGGAAATTTATTTGAAGAAAAGCAATTATCCTTCCTGCACAGTTTTATTCTCCAATTAAAGAAAAGCTTTCAGATAGGCATTAGATATTTTGATTTTAGATGTTCTCAGCTCTGCCTTTTTTTCCTTCTTTTTTAATGAAAAGGTGGATTTTCAAGGGGAAGACAGAGTATTGCCTAGTTCTTTTGTATATATTGACAGTGTTCCTTTTGTTCTTAGGGAGCTAACAACTCTCTTGGAGATGCCTTCTGTATTATTTATATTGAATTGCTTAAATACCTTAATAGGACACAGCAAAAACGGTATTGGAATCAACTTCGAGTTTATGTTCGCTGCTCAGCAGTTGTCCTTACAGCAGAGAATGAACAAAGATCTGGAGAAGTGTCTCTGAGTCCTGTTTTAATGACTTTTGGCCACTTTGGATAGCTTTGTTCTGTTAGCTCAAAATTTCATGCCCAAACTTTATTCCTCCCTAGTGAAGTTTGTGGGGGAGGATTGTTTATTTCAAAGCCAGATGATAGATCTGTCAAACATTCCTGACAAAGGACAGACATAAAAAGGCACCTCGATTCCTGATTATTTTGTTACATTTTCTTTAAATAGTCTGTGCACAGAGATGTGTTTCTCTTGTATCGTTTTCTGCCCCTCTAACCCACTTTCTGGTGCTCTTTATATCCAACTTTAACATAAATAGAAATATTTAACAGCTTCATACTCAGAGTGGTTTAGGATAATATATATTATTAGGTTATATCAGCTTTTGTCTGGTTCATGGAAAGACAGTTTCTGCTTCAGTGCAGGGGAAACATAAGATAGTAGAGACAAAAATTGTGTTTAGTGTAATTACCTGCAATCTCATGAGCAGCAATGTACCTGTTTACTTATTGCATTCTGTACCAGACTTTCTAAATGCTAGTCTGCTGTGCTTACATTTAAAATATCAAGCAGATCCAGGACTGATAAAACATTTTTATCTGAAAGATGCAAAAACTGTTTTTCAGGAATGTGCTGAACAGTGGTATTGGCTTAAAGGAAGGCTAAGGATGTATAAAGAAAGGTTAAGGATCTATTTACTGTTTTCTCCATCTGAGAGAGGGTATTTAAAATCTGTAAACTTGACTACTATATAAGAAACATTTGTGCTGCCATAAGTCAGGTGTTGACCTTTCCCATCTTAAAATCATGAAGTGTTTATCTTGCATACAGAAAGCAATTGATTCTTTCTTCAAGAGGAGCTGACATTCTAACTATATTATCTCTGATATATGTGTACTCAGGTTATTGACCACATGAGAAAGTCAGATGTGTTTAAAGGGCAGGACAGTATAATCTAAAAGCAGGAATACCAGGGCCTTTTGTCTTCTGACCTATAAAATTATCATGTGTGCCCAAAAGATGGCTGAGTGGTATTGCTCCTGTTGGGTGTTAAACTCGTAATATTCTCAAACAAGATACCCTAAAAAGAATAGCAAATATAGCCACGGGCAGCCAGCTAGCTCTTGGGATGTTTAAGTTACAGCAACTGGGGAAGAAACCTTAAGGGTTCTTAAGGAAGACTCCCATCACCTACACAACTCAAAGGGCAGTCGTGGTGCAGCTGACGGGGGTTTTGATGTTGTAGACAGTAGACGGAAATATGGATGAGATGGATAAACTTAATTTTTCAAGAAATAAAGAAATAATTAAAGAGTTTGCTAACTCTCATCTTAATCTACCTAGGATATGGTGTATTTAGCTGATTTCATTTTGATAATGCTGTAAGCTTGCCTTTGATAATTGCTTTCTGTAATTGGAACAAATTTATGATTACGCTAATTCATCTGCTGCCACCCAATACGTAGTAGCTGAGTTAATCCATATCTGTCCCTGCATTTCTTTTGTAGATCATTACGTGATTAGCCTTTGTTAGAAATTGATGGCAGTATTTGAATTCTGAGCAGATTTTATTTCAGAAAAAAAGGTCTCTTTTTATAAACTTACTGCAGTTATAGACAGCCATTTTAGGTCTAGTTCAAGATAAAACATTTAAGATCTTCAGACAGACTAATTCTTAAATAGAAATGTATTTCAGTGTGTTACAAGCAACTTTATGACCTCCAGTGATGATAAAGCAAGTGAAGTTAAATGCTAATGAGTTTTGAGTCTATTCTTCAGAGATGACAAGTTGGCAGCTCAGACCACATGCCTCATTTTATTCTTTGTTGCCTTTATTTTGCTTGGTTGTTTTGTGTTGGTTGTGTATGTGTGTGCTGAAATTCTCCAAAGGTTGCACCACGGCAAATAGCAATGACCTTCTGTCATCATGCTGGCTTCAAATTTATCATTTTTTCCTTTAAATTCATCTTAGTTTTCTGTCTTTGAAAACCTTCATCTGGTGAGGTTGAAGCAGTCATCTTCTAGTGAGGAGGAGGCTGGAATTAAAGCGTATTCAGTGTCATCGAGCCTCCAGATAAGAAGCAAAAAGCAATGCATGCCCTCATTTACAAATCATCTTTTGATTGCTTTCACATTTATGTTCCGTCTGTTTAATGTTCTCCCTTCATAGCGAACATCATTCTTTTAAATGCTTTGCATTAATGTAAACATTTTTCATTCACCATGCCTCGCAGTCCTACACGCAGTGAAGAACAGAGCAAGATGGAACAGTTATCTAGAGGAAAAACAGCTCGAGGTGCCAAAGTGGGAGTGTAACAGTAATCGGGACCTGGAGCCTTCCTGCCCCACAAAAGGCCCTGATCTAATGAGAGTCAAAATGCAAAACTGCGTGCGTGTATCCCCTCTGACAGTTAGTACCTCCAAAAGGGAAGCTCTGCAGCAGTAGGTGGATGACTTGGTCGTACCCATCGTACTCAGACCAAAGAGAAATGCAATACAACTGCGTGAATACATTCAAACAGATATTATTAAGGAAAGAGTTTGGCATTAGGGGATTTGGTAAGGTCATTTGTCTGCTGCTCCGGAGCGGCAGCTGGCCATCTGCTGCCAGTGCAGTGCCTGTCACAGCACCGAGCCTGGGGAAGGAACGGAGCCAAGCACCAATGCTAGCTGTGACATCTCCTGGAGTGCTTCTAGGAATGGAAAACTTTTGTGAGGGAGATTGTTTAATACCATTTGAGACAAAAACATAGCAAAAGAGAAAACAACAGCAATGAAACCCAGTGCTGTATCAAAGCTTTAATGCAGAAATAAAGACAGATGTCTTAAATGCTTAATGGAACCTTTGATGATGATCTTTGGTTTTGTTATTTTTGGTTAATCACAGGTTGAGAAAAGAGTATATTGAGCTAAAGGCTACTTTCTGTATAAAATGAAATGCATTTCGTATTCATCTAGAGCCCCTTGTAACAGATGCGTAAAATAATCACTGTATTTACTCCTGGAGTCACCAGGTAAGGTAGCAATGCCACAAACCCCAATTCTTTTTCAAGATAGGTTCCCAGCTGACTGCCGTGCTGCAGAGATGTGAGAAGCAACAGATATGTCAGTCCCACACCTTCTGTCCCCAGCTAACCAAAATGACTGATGCTACTGGAAGGGGAACCTGCTGTCTGGCATGAATTCTAATTGGCTTTGATGGTCAGCTTTTGCAGATTTGTTTATAAACTGGAAAATCTACAAATTGCAGACCATCTGCGCAGAACAGTGTGCTAATGAATGCCTGTAGCTAGCAAATCCATAAGCTCATTACCACAAAGTTACAGGTCCTTCCACAGGTTCCCAAATGAGGTTATTCATCAGAACTGAGATGAGAAGGGTATTTGACTTCAGAGTACAGCCATACCTCCTTCAGGTCTAGAAAAGCTATTAAAATGAGTCACATTTGTTCAGACTTCTAATAGATTCTGCTTCTATTTTTAATTTTTCAGTTCTGTAGCAGCAGCTTACCATGCTTTAAATATTTTGTTTAAATGTTTCAAGTGGTGAAATGCCTTGCAGATAATTCCTGGGTCTACTCAGAAATATGCTGGTTGATATGAGATGTGTTGAAATATATTATAGATAGCATTTCACAGTATTTATGTACCTTGACAACAAATACTAATGGCCTTCTAGTTTAATAATGTTTATTTAAAATGAGAATCTGTTATGATGACAGGTCGTCCACTGTGTGCAGTGTTGAGCAAGTGATTTCATCCTTCTGTTTCTCTCAGAAATATTAAATTAATAGTACCCTGTATTAACCCTGTATATCACGAAGCTTAACTGATCATTGTCCAATGGTTTGAACATGTGAAGGGCTGTACATAAAGAGTAATATATTTAAACACTTCCTACTCTCTCTTGTCAGATTTTTTATCTTAGAATAAAAAATCATTCTAAGTTCCTAGTCCATACCTCCCTCCCCTGAATTTAAATAAAATAAAATAAAATTGTTAATTCCTTAGTTGACATTCACTTGGATTGCTAGTCTCCATTTTCTTCCCTTCCCTTCCTTTTTCCCAGTAGTACAAACGTAACGTTTTCTTTATAATCCACATTCTTGCAACTCGGAACCAGCTTGTTGCCATTTATAGTTCTTTTAATATTTCCTATTTTAGCATTTCATTTGGTGCCTCTTTGCTAATGAGGCTCCAGGCTCTTCAGAATAGGATTAGTTTCTTTTTTGAGTTTGTGAATATCTGCCTTGTTGGGAATCCCATCCTAGCTTGATTTTTATCTTAATGTTTATTATAAAGATCGGAGTGGCATCACTGAAAAACAATTTTGCAGACTTCCTGTTTCCATCTTTCCTTTTCCTATGTCACGTTCTTGTCTTCTCCACCCCTCTCCAGGTGGAATGGCTGAAGAATGAAGAGCCCATCGATTCCAACCTGGACGAGAACATTGACACCAGAGCAGACCACAACCTGATCATTCGACAGGCACGTCTGTCTGACTCTGGGAACTATACCTGCATGGCTGCCAACATTGTTGCCAAGAGAAGGAGCATGTCTGCGACAGTTGTGGTTTATGGTTGGTGAAAATGTGATAATTATGGAAAAGCTTAGATGTGCGTGCTTTTTCTGCCTGAAGTTCTGTTTGTAACTTACAACAGGTTCTAAATCAAATGGCTAACCTCATTCCTGTTATGATGAATTTTAGCTCTGTTGCTCAAGGCTGAGATCATGCCTGTTGTTACAGGGGTTAGAGTTACGAGCTTCTTGTTTGTGATGAAAGCTTCTAGAAGCTATGTCAGTGCTAACAATCCTTGCTCCAGATATTAATAAGATCGAATTATAAGATAAACCATACAAATAAGTTATGCCTGTATCAGGAAACCCTTAAACACATGCCTAGGGAGGTACGTACAGGGCTTCCTTAACTGGGGTTCTGCAGTGTACAAGCATTGCCTGGTGAATCACAGCAAAGCAAAAAAGAGCAGAACCATTCCTTTATTACCACCCCCCTGTTGTTCTCCCTGTTTATTACTTCATGGGAAGTTTTATTGGTAGAGACAGAGAATTCCTAAATAATCCTTTTAAAAATAATAAAAGTCTTGTTCGTGATTTAAACAAAGCATGCTTTAAGAGAATTAATGTACTTGCTTTTACCTTCTCCTCTGAGTCTTCCCATGAGTTACTGTGCCTCTTAGGATATTACTCCTCCAAAACAAGCGTTTGTGTTCTCTGACACCATGGCCTTCATGTAGTTGTGTCCTGATGCTTTGTAGGTGGAAGTGGCTCCTAGTTCAGCTTGGAATTTACCTGTAGAACATCAATCAAAAGCAAAATTTTGGTGTTAAGTGATGTGAACAGATCTGTTGCTTACTGTGTCTTAGAGCACCTCCTGCAACCACTAACACGTTTGTGCTTTGCAGTTAACGGAGGCTGGTCATCGTGGACCGAGTGGTCAAACTGTAACGCGCGGTGTGGTCGGGGCTGGCAGAAGCGATCACGGACCTGTACTAACCCTGCTCCACTCAATGGAGGTGCTTTTTGTGAAGGAATGTCAGTGCAGAAAATTACCTGCACTTCTCTTTGCCCCGGTGAGATATGCACAGTCCACTAAGGAGTAACTTTGACCGTCACACTTAGGGGAGCCCTTTTTCTGTCTGAAATGCCTGGTAGACAATTGTGCTTTGAAAAGCCCACTGAGGGCAAAAAAGGAAATTGGAAATACTTGCATCCTCACAAGTGAACAAAACCTCCCTTACCTGATTTTGGAATTTGGGTTTCACTTATACAGCTAAAGAAAGTTGGTAGGATTGTGTACATGGAAGTTTTAAGACTCGATATTTCCATGGATCATAGCATAGCCTGTTTGGATTTTAGCAAACCTCTCCTCTAGCTTTTATGAATTTTTAGGTACAACATGTCCTGAATTGGTATTTAAAGAATTTAATACTATTTGTATTTGTCTATGAGTTATTCTGACTTTTCTTCGACCTGATTTATACATGAGACTGTGGAATCTCTTCTCATCTGGGACAGGGTCAGAGGCAGCTGTATATCAGTCAGCAAAGCAACATATTGATCCATCGTCCTGCTCAGGGCGTTAGCCAGAGGTCTGCAAGGCCAGCTAGGGTGTTTTTTGTAAACGTCAGCCTCATTTTCTGGTACGCTAATGTGTGGCCTCTCTACATCAACCTGTTTTAAGGTAGAATTTGCATTGAAACTTCAGAAGCTAATAGCTATGTGGCAAAGGAAATGTTTCCTCCTGCAGTTTTTAATGGCCTATATTTGCAGGACATTGTACACTGGTGCTATTTTAAAAGCTTTCACATCGTACGTGTGAGGTGGTACATTCTAATGAAGAATTTTAACTTCACATCTGACACGGTATCCGACTCTTGAGAAATAAATATAGTGGTGTGCTTTACTTGGTGCGACTTGAGGAGAGATACAAAACAAATTTTCTTTGTAGGAACTCTGAATTCCACCAGTCTGATAAGCAATGACAATGTTTGCTTTTTTTCCCCTTCCCATACAGTGGATGGAAACTGGGAGGTGTGGAGTGAGTGGTCCGTGTGCAGCCCAGAGTGCGAGCATTTGAGAGTTCGGGAATGTATCGCACCGCCTCCTCGAAACGGGGGAAAATACTGCGAGGGCTTGAGTCAAGAGTCCGAGAATTGCACCGAAGGGCTTTGCATTCAAGGTGGGTATCTGTTTGCACTGAAGTAGGTTTAGGACTTACGGCTTAAAATCAATATAATTTCTCTTTCTAAATGTAATGCCCATGAAAGTTCTTACATTGACTACATTTCGTAAAGTATTACTGTTCTTTTTGTAAGGTGAGAGGGGAATTAGGGAAACTGAACTAACAACAATAAGATTAATTTGAAGAGAAATATAACTGAAGGTTTTTCTTTGCACCAACATTTTTTTTACCTAATATCGGAACCAGAAACTGGTATTTTGTGGGGAGATAAAAAAAAAAAAATCTACTCCAATATAATTTGGCGTTGAGAGTGTTCTCAGTATTATTCCTTGTGTACAACAGTCTTTCACTGAAACTAACTGAGCTAAGCTGTAAAAGCAGAACTTAACTCAGTGAATCAGAACCTGTTGCTGTTCAGTAACGAGTGGAACTGAGATCAGCTCTGTCCTTCATGCTCCTTGTGCTTCAAATAAGCTCGTCTCTTCCTTCTGCTGTGATGGGGAGTAATAGTGAGTATGTGTTGGTTCTGAAAGTTGAATTTCTGTATGCATTCAAATAGATGGAAGTGTTAAGTGTCTCTTGTTTCTTTCATCTTGGAATGTGATACCATTACTCCTTAATGGGTTATGCTGTACATATATATATATATTTCTGTCAAATTATTTTTAGGACCATAATTGCTTTCTCAGCTAATAGGAATTGATGCAATTACCCTATTTTTTAAAATCTTTCTCTCGTTCATCTTCCAATATGTGCCTTTCCTGCTCTGCTTTTCATCCCATCGGGAATTGTGAAGGAAATGCAGTGCAGTGCTTCAGATAACTAATCTCTTGGAGGTTATCAGGCACAACTTGTTAACTTTGTTCCTTTCATGAGGCAAAAATAGAAATGAAAGATTTCTTTGGTTAACAAGTACGAACTCTAATGAAAGTAAGGGTGAGAATGAAAGATGCCGGAAATATGTGGCCCGATTCTGAACTAGCAGGAAAAGTTCTAATCCCTAGCAAGAATTTCCAACTTGGAGTCACTAAATGCAGCAGTGATAAAACAGAGCCTACTCCCAAGTTACTCCTTACTCAGTTCCTGACAGGAAAGATTGGGAAGAACACAGAGAAGGAATCCTTTCATTCCCAGAAGATCTCTCTTTCTTGTTGTTGCTTTGGATTTTGATTGTTTCTGGATGGATGCAGATAGCCCAGTCCTTAACTGAGGAGCAGCTGAAAGCACCTTCCTTGCAGGGAATGTGTACTGGGATGTCAAACAGTTGAAGGGAGAGAAACTGCTTTGCAGAAGACAATTATTTTTGTTTTGAGTTATGTGAATGATTGCCAGGCCCACCAAGTTGGGATAAAATGGAGACTGCCGCCATCTGAAAGCAAAGGTCACTTTGGCTCACACAGTTTAAATAACTTAGTATTTCTTGCATGTATTTCATTGTTTATTCCCTGCTGGTATTCTCAGTAGTGTACATGTCCTTGGTGGGGTTCTCTCTGTCTTCTAGAGGTGAAAACTTTTTCATTGCTTAACAGAAGAGGATTTTGTAGAGTTTTTTATTTTACTTTTATCTGTTTGCTTTAAAGTTATTTGTTTTTTATAACTTCAAAAACTATCGATTTCTTTTCCCAGTGCCCAAAAAAGAAAGAAATACGCAGGCTATAAGGAGATGAACTGCAAACTTCTTTTTTTTTTTGGTTATTTACTAATGCATCATAAACAATTTGTTTTTTTATTTTTTGACCAGTTGTGATACTGAATATTGCCAAGAGGCTTCTGGTTCTAGCAATCTCACTAGTTTATATGGCAAACTCATTTCAATTCTACTGCAGTTTTCTGTAGGTACCAGTCTGTGTCAGCAGCACAGAAATGTTTCTTTCCATTACAGAATCCAACTCTGATACTATTCATTCAGTGTTTGCAAACACCATTTCCTCACCAAAACCAACCAACCAAACAAACAAAAAAAAAATCAAAAAGAAAAAAATAGCTTTTTGGCAAAGCCAAAAACCATGAAGCTTTTAAGTTGAAAATTATTAAAGTGATCAATTTAACTAAAAGTAAAGAACAAAAGGCATTTCATGACCATTTGCTTACATTGTCATGTACCAAAAAACTATGATGAACATCGCGTGTCTTGACGTGGTCCTAAGGTAATCTAAAGATTACTTTTTTAGGTATAGGTTATACAGGATAAATCAAATGCTTATTATGAGGGAGAGAGAGAAGCCTCAGTTTTGAGAGAGATGCACTAGTATATAGAATCTGCTTTATAAAGTTAACTTAACATCTAAATATATAATATAATATAATATCCTTGCATATGTTTCAATACTACATTGGTTCTGTATGTTATTTATATACACATATAGACGTAATTATTGTGTGTATTTAGATACATAAATGTGAATATATTGTAAATTCTGATAGTTCATAAACATACAGAGAAAAAATTAAATCTTAACTGACTTTGTTTGCCAAGTGATCCACTTCAAAGTGTTGAACTTGCTTGTTGCTGGGATGCATAATACTCTAAAATAAAGGCATCCAAAAGCTAACAAATACTTGAATTAACCACATGAGGAATGACTGCAAAGGAACATCCTGAAAGAGATTTAGAAAAAGCAGATGAAGGGAAAAAATATGGACAACATAAAATATTCATATTGTCAGCAAACAAGGAGAAAATGTTTCATTTATAGAGCTAGACAGAAGCGATATAGGAAATAGATATGCTCCATGTAAATTTATTAAGTGCAACTTTCTCTCTTTCTCTCTCTCTCTCTCTCTCTCTTTAGATAAAAAACCTCTTCATGAAATAAAATCCCAAAGTAAGTTATTTTTTTCTCTTGTAAATATGATTTTCTCATCTTCTCTGCCATTCTGTTTTATTTGTTTAGGAACTAAATAAAACTGAAGGTTATATGAAAGGCTTTTGCATCTACTGAAAGCATCTTCTTAGCGACTTGCTGATCATAGGTTTTAGACTAAAAATAAAAGAAGTGACTGTGCTTCAGTAATTTTGTGTCTGACTGACTGAGAGCCATTTCTACAGGAATGCTTATCTGGAAATTGATCTTTTGAGAACTTGCATTGGGGGGGGGGAGCAGTGATATAGGAGTTCAGCTTGCTTGGTTCAAATCTCTTTCCACCAGTGGCTCTGTCTGATCTTGGTCAGCTCACTTCACCTTGATTTATCAGTCAGTAAAGGGTGTTGGTATGCTTTGCACTGTAAAGAGTGTGCATGTATATTTATATATCTTTCCGTATATATGAATTTATATGCTGTTTTCAGGGGCTCCTATCCTACAGTCTTGGTTTCTCACTCTCCATTGATTTCAGTGGAATTTTAGTTTAAATAAGAGTGGCATACGTGAATTGAAAAAAGTTTTCATTAAAAAAGGCACTCTTCTCATCAAAGCCGCAATTTCCATGAAGCCTATCTTCTTTTAAAGCTAAGACATTGCTTGTCTTTTATAATCCATACACAAAGTTGTGAGGATTTCTCACAGCTTAATTTTCAACAACAAAAAAATCTTTGAATTTTGACAAACAGATTTATAAATACATATTTGGCTCAAGTCCTTTGGAGGACTTGGAAGGAGAATCCATCTGTACTGTGAGATGGATACAGTTGTTCCTATCTTCTTTAAAGAGATATTCTTCTGTATCATAAAGCGTGGGGTTTAACTCTGAGTATTCCTCCAAGATACAGGTGCAGAGGGTCATGAGATTATTTGGAATTTTATGGAACTTGGGCCCTAAATTAAGAAAGGAGCCACATTCTTGCTGGAGTCATCTGATGGGTCGCATACAACTGGTCTGTGCCGTGACAGCGCAGGCAATTGATACACTTTTGTTTATCTGTGCTGTTCCCATTTAATTAGAGAATCTTGTAAGAGCATTAGTTAAATTGCTTTAATTTCTGATTTATTAAAATAGAAACCTTAATGGGATTGATTTTAGCATGCAAGGTTCCTAGGAGAATTAAAGGGTTTCTTTAGCTGTGGGGTTAGAAACACATGATGCAGCTTGCTGCTGTTCGGTGAAACAGGAACTTCATTTAAGACTACATGAATCATCACTGATGCAAAATCAAAGTCAATTATGAAGATAATTGAGAAACAACCTGTTCTACTATCTAGCCTTTTCCATTATTCTCTGACTTTTAGTCCTTGTTCTTGAAGACTTGCTATATGAAGAAATGGATTTCGTATTGCTAAAGGGTACCAAAAGTAAGAGAGGTGGAAAATTGGGGGAGGATGGGAAGCTGGAAGAATCTTGCCTATCTCCTAGCAAACTCTAATGGGAGACTGGGGGAAACGTATGCCCTGCATAGCTCCTGGAAAGCACTTATTGTAAATGAGATAATTTAATCAATTACGTTTCCTAATGTACTAAACCAAATGTTTCATTTTCTGCTTCTGCACATCTTAAATTATCTTCAGGTGCTTTATGAAACTTAATCATAGTTAATAGAAACTTCATTACCATCAAATGTGCTTTCAATAAATGTTGTGTAACAGTGTCAGAAGGTGGAGTGAAATATAGGCTAAAATTACCACCACCATGTACCCTGTAACTGAAATGTATAGAAATCTGAGGTTTTTATAACAGTCACTACCTCCACTGGGCTGGGAGGATGCAGTCCATTAAATAGTAATTGGCTTACTGTACATGTTTTCTCATTTTGTTTCTTTTTCTTTTTGTTCCCTTTTGCTGAAAAGTAAAAGCATAAATTACCTACTTTCCCTAATTTCCCATGCTTTCTTACTGAATTTCTACAGCTGAATGGAGAAATAAGAAAGGGGAAATAGAAAGGGGAAGAGATTAAAATTACTTTCAAGATACAGTATTTTTTTCTGAAGAAATACCGACGTCCTAAATAAAATTGAATGTTACCTTTCCTAAGCAGTTGTGTTCCACAGGAACAATCCAAAGGAATACCATGAGAACGGATACCCTTTTCCCCTGAAGTCTATGTGTTAGTTCCCTTGGGTTTGTGGATGAGGGGTTTTTTTTGACAAAATTTTTCCTGGAATCAAACTAATCTCTTTTGGAAGACTCAAAGATGCTTTATGGTGAAATAACTACCAGGTCACTGCAGTTCTCTAGAAAGGGAAAGGACCCACGTGGTGTTAGATTTCTTCTACCACTGCAGATACACACCACTCCTTCTCTGGGCTTATTCATTGTACTAATTGCCCACAAAAATTAAGTCAGTGCTAGAGTTTCATAATTAATTCCCTGTAACAAAATAGCTAGGGAATAGAAAATTGGAAGAAAGAGAAATGTAACTGTTTGTGTACTTTTCTTTCTGTACCTGATAAAAAGAGAATAAAATGGAGGTAAAACAGTCTGTGATTAACTGGGGGGTAGGGGGAGCGAATGGCTGCATGGTGCTGGGTTAAACCACAACACGCTGCCAGCTACAAGCTTACTGGCTGGAATTACAAACTTCGAGCCTAAACAGTTCAGAAAAAACGTATTTTTCTCTAGTAATTTATTAGTAGAGTGTGTAGGGATTGTAATATGCTAAGAATTCGGATAAGAGCTATTAATTCCACTTTCGTTCAGTTGTGATTACTTGTCTGACATGCCATGGAAGATGGATTTATTCTGGAAGCTGTTATTTGCACAACTAAAACTTGGTGACTTTTACAGTTTTCTGGAGGGAAAAAGTGCTAAAAATTGAAACATTTTTTGATATGAGGTTATCTGAAAATTCAACAGCTGCAGAAGTATTTTCTAGGCTGAATAGGTGGCCCTAGTGAACCTGATTGCAAAATGTTTGTTTGTGGTTGAATGGGACATGGGAATGTTGAATGGAGGGTGGCTGGGAAAAGTTAGAGAATGGGAAGGGAAGGGTGGCTTCCCTTAAGGAAGTTTGACCTCAACTGTTAATTTTACTTTTGATTCAGCTGCCCAACTTAAAATCGATTGCATTGCCTTATTCATGGAAAACCTCCCATGTGCTTCAGCCTACTTAAAGCAGTGTTTTCCTACTCAGTTTCCTTGCTGTTGCAATTCATATGGCGTTTACTTATGTGAAGAGTACAGTTGGACTTAATTATTGCATTTGGCAGCGGTTGTGCCTTCCCAGAAAGTTTCAGCTGCTTGTATTGTTAGTTGTCAGACATTTGGTCTACATCAGATGCTGGTGAGCCAAGAAAATAAGCTTTTCTGATGCTGCCCATAGGTAGTAATTTTCTTCGTTTCAGTGGTCTGAAGTTTCATATTCATTCTAAAAATTCAGCTAAAATAAAGTTATCTTTTTGCAAAAAATAAATTGTGTGTACAACAGAAGCCTCCTCCCAAATAGTAATTAAGTAATTTCAATAATTGGCTATTTATTAAATGCCAGTTTTGACTTCCTGCCATGCTTCTGTACATTGCAGTTTTACTTATATTGAGTAGTCTGTTTTTCCTGGTTATTTTTTTTGTCACTGTCACTTGTTATAAATAAACGCACTTTTTGTACCAAATGCTCCTCACTTAATAGCAAGAAGCAACATATAATGGGATAGCAGATGATGTACAGGATGAACACATGATTATCTCTTCCTCTAAACTGGAGTTTGGCATTAAGGGAAGTATCTAAGGACCTGCTAAGTGTACTTGCCAAGTAATTTAATTTCATGGTACGTGGTCCCAAATCCCAAAAGATCTGGAACAGCGGGACTGGATAATTCAATTACATAATATTGCAGGTTTCATTTGGATTTATTCTTTCAAAGAAATAAATTCTTATCTGCTGTAAAAAGTCTGAAGTCTTTTTTTAAAAAAAAAACTTGGTTGTAAGCTTAATACGTATGGCTGCAATCACAGGAAGGGCTTGGTTTTGGTTTCCAACCTGTTTCTAAAGACGGAGCGGGTGCCAGCAGGAATCCAGGAAGATTTGCAGGATATCATCAGCCATTCGCCAAGCTTTGAGAGGATGGACTGTTCCTTCTTAAGCTAAAGCTCACACAAAAAATAAAGAGTGGAGAAGGGCCCAGGGCTTGGAGAGGATTCCCTCAGGTTTTTCAGAGGATTCATGACCTCCTGGATTAGCTCCAGAACTCCAAACGAAATCTTAAATGTCCCTGAGAGCTGTCAGTAAGTGAAAACCATGCTGGTACCTAAAAGAGCCCTCCCTAGCTTCAGTTGTTCCATGTTTTCTCTTTGAAGGGCTGTTTCTATACATTAATCATCTCCACTGGGCTGGAAGGGGAGATGGTGGCACAGCTCGGCACACAGCCCGAGCCAGCAGTGTGCTGGTGGGAGGGCTGCCTGGTGGTAAGCACCCTGCTGCTGACTGCTAAAAGTCCAACGATTCTGCTTAAAAAACCCTGCAAATATCATGATGCAATCCCTAAAACGATGTAAGTTTACCTATATGGAGTGATGTATCAGGAAATTTGCTTGTGCTTTCAAAGGCTGGCTTTTCAGTGCTCTTTTGTGCACAGTTCCCTCCTGTGACCTGCTCTGCTTCCCCGGCCACGTGTCTGTGGCTACACATAAACACAATCCCCTTTGCTCACGGCCAGCTGGGACCAGCCAGGGCATTTTCGTGAGCTTGGCTGACTCGGAACCTGCTTTTTCTCCTTTCAGATATAGAGAATGCCAGTGACATTGCCTTGTACTCCGGCCTGGGAGCAGCAGTCATCGCCGTGGCTGTGCTGGTGGTCGGCGTTACCCTTTACAGACGGAGTCAGAGTGAGTACGGCGTGGATGTGATTGATTCATCTGCACTGACAGGAGGCTTCCAGACATTTAATTTTAAAACAGTCAGACAAGGTTAGTGTTGTGATTTCATTTTCTTCTCTCCAGAGCCCCTACTACAAAGAGATACTAAGCTCATACTCAGGACGGGCTGTGGGAGGGCATTCCAGCGTGATGCGAAGCAGACGTGCCCAAAGCCAGGGCCAGGTAGCTACAGTCCGAGGGTCAGGATGTGGTGGTTAGAACAGTAATGTCTTTTGCTGTCTCTGCTACTGATTTGTCATGGCAACTTGGACATGTAATCTTTCTTGACCACGCTCTAAGTGCTTTACAAATACTGTCACTAGATTCTAGGCTGACATTTCTGACTCACAGGGAAAGGAAAAGTATTTGTCTTTAGTTCCTTCCTACTCAGCTCTTCTGCTTTCTTGATTCCCTTAAAAGTGATTAGATTTTTATTGTATCATTAATTTGAGAATCCCAGCTGTACATATTTTGTAAGTCGCTGTTAGCATAGGCTGAGGTCTGTCGGAGATAAAGGCATGTAAACACCTATTGATTTTCATTTTAGTTTTTAAAGACTTCAGAAATCTAGCGATACGATAAACTATGGAAGAAATAAAACCTTTTACTAAAAGCAGCATTCAGGTGGTTTCTGAAATTATATTTCCATTGGAAAAAAAGTTGGGGGGACAGAGATAAATTCAAGTCTTTAATTAGTTGTGTAATTGTCAACAAATGCCTCAATAACTTTTTCTTTTGTTGTTCAGTTTGCCATGAAAGACTCGTTTTGAGGTTGGGGAATGAACTGTTTGATTTCATGTTTCAAAAGTATTAGTTCTGGGTGCTGAAAACACCCGAGACAGCAGATTTCTCTTGTGCTGGGATGCTGTTAGTTCAGTTACTTTTGGTTCTCTGTCTGTGGGTTTTTTAAATATGAGTATTTGTAAACTAAACAATTCAGCTAAAACAAAGGCCGGTTCTCTGTTCAGTTTGCTACAAAAGGAGAGCACACTACTGACAGAAGGACAACAGATAGTGTAAAGGACAATAAAAAATGAGGCTTTTATGTAATTCTATTCAGCTGGGTCTCTAGGACCACTAGATAAGTGTATAAACAGCGAGATGCAGTCTGTTTCTTTTGAAGCCATCTAAACTGGATAATGTACAGGGAAAATCTCTTCTGTTATATATTGAGAGCAAAACTATTGAAAGTACTTTGAGAGTGGGCATTTGAAATGACACTTTTAAAAAGAAAGTGGAGCTGCAAAGCAAGCCATCAGAGCTATATTTGTTTTCACCTGAAATCATACAGAATGCAGCTCCTTGCCTGAAAAAAAAAAAATGCAACTTCTTGAATGCTAAAGCTGTTACTGGCCATTTGTCTGTAATCTGAGATTCTGTGCTACTTTGCATGGAGCTACACAGACTGAAATGATCCAAATGTTATTCTTTGGAGAAATTTATTTATAATTTTAGCTACCCAACCTGCTGTCCCTTTAAAAGGATCAAGTTTTCAAGGTTGAAATACAGGTCATTTAGAAAATTAGTTGAGACATCCTATATTTGCTACCAAAAGAGAAAAAGGCACAGCACAAACAAAAAAGACCAAACCATGTAAAGAATCCAGGTTCTAACTGCAGCCAGTGTTTTCCAAGCTAAAATGCTCCTAGGCGTACAGCTGGGGTATTCATCCTCCTATTACTCTCTTGTCCCACTTTCTGTTCAACCCAGTTTCCCTCAGGCAAAAAACTATCCTTTTGTGTAAGCTCACAGAAAAGGTCTGCAGGAAGTTGTGTGTTCACCCAGTGGGTTTTAATTTGAAAAAATAATAATGCACTCAAAAGCAAAAGTTGCTGCTTGGATTCATGCACTTTGGAATTGCCTGAAGTGCAGGAAGCACACTGATCAAGTACCTGTTGGATCCATTACATTGTTTCATCTGGTTTTCAACATTGCCCTCTGTAATTATATGATATAATAATATACCCTATATTATATTCCGTTATATATAATTATGTATTATATGATGTTCTCTGAGAATATGAGAAAGGAAGAGCAAAACAAAAAGGAAATGGTGGAAGGGCCAGAAATAGATTTGTGATTTAACATCTTAAAGCCCAGTTATGTAAATTTCCAATGCCTACCACAGGATTTTGCTTTAATACTGTGTAGAGCAAAACAGGGAGAGCTTTTACTCTCCAAATACAATTCTTTTTCCTATGACTGCAGTACGTACTGAGTGCATCAAACAAGTTAGTATTAGATGCACATCGGCTGGATCTCCTAAGTCTTACCTGTCTAACTCCAATTTATATATAGGTGGGGAAATCAAAGTGCAGCTGAGTACTGCTTGGGATTTAAAACTGCATCTAATGGTTCACTGAAAGTGACAGTGAAATACAGACTGGATTTTTTATTTGCAGGCAGTTCTTAAGGACAGAGTGATTCAAGCTCCAGCCATTGCCAAGGAGGAAGGAATTAGCTGTAGCATGCTTGGTACGGGCTGAAACTTAGTCTGGACTAATGGGACACCAAAGCAGGTGCACATGCAGTGTCATGCAGTATACCAACAGTTCCACCAAATTTGCCATTTTTAAAAAAGAACACCGATCGTTACATGGATAGGATATGAGTCATGGTTCTCAGGATGCCTAAGCCCATATGCATGTTATTTTTTCACTTCTCAGTGTAAATGCAGCTCATGTAGCTTAAGGGCATAGTTAAAATCAAAGAGATTTATTCATTTCAAGATTGTAACAGAAATTACTGCATGACCGGGACTGCAGGCCAGGAGTCCAGCTTACCACTTCTCTGTGCTTTATGAAGATCTACATAAAACGATGGAACATTCCCTTTCTCTAATATCATTTCTCCAGCTACATGCTGTCCAGATGCTTCACCGGGCACTGCTGCACACTGTCTAACACAGGGACTAACTGCCTGATCCGCTTCATTTCACCAGGTAACTCCCTGCTTTTGAACTCATCCATGCAGCCTGACTTGACAGTGAGCAGAACGTACAGTGGGCCGATCTGCCTGCAGGACCCGATGGACAAGGAGCTAATGACGGAGTCTTCGCTGTTTAACCCCCTGTCAGACATCAAAGTCAAAGTTCACAGTTCATTCATGGTTTCCCTAGGGGTGACAGAGAGGGCCGAATATCACGGAAAGGCGCATTCTGGAACTTTTCCTCATGGGAATAATAGAGCTTTTGGTACAATACAGTCTAGAAACAAGGCTACATATATTCAGAACCTGTCTTCTATTTCAACACAAAGCGAGCTGAAGACAACTGCCATTTTTGGACACCTGGGTGGTCGTTTAGTGGTCCCAAACACAGGTGGGTAGATGCTTTCTTATTAAACGCATGTCCATAATTTTAGATGAAACTCACTTTGCCTGATGCAGTGTTTTATTCATTTATTCTGTGAATAAATAAAAAAGTAGGGTCTTCCTTAACACAAATGTTGGGAATTATAGCATGTTGCCCACGCTGGAGATGACTATGATAAGGACAATGCTTGGGATGAAAGTAAAAACGTATTACACCTATTTGAACTGCTACAGATTACTGCCTCTCTTGATGTCTTCAGCATGTAAGTCATATTAATCAAAGCTGTTGCTTACTTGGATCTTGATCCAAATGAAGCACTCACCAGGAAGGAGGTCGATATTGGATCAGGATCTTAGATAATGGGGTCATATTCAAATCAGAGTCTACATGCATCAGCATCTGACTGCGTTAACACTGTCAGACTTCGTTATATTATTGCAGTCTGCAGCATATAACAAATAAGACATCTCTGGAGAATAGCTTCCACTCTCAATGAAAACTCTAGTGTGGCTTTTATTAGCGTTTACTTCTGGCTTTCTGGTTTTCTCTTTCTTTTAGCTTAATAGCTTGACAAAGTTCTGTAGTAGGGCACTTCAAAGTCAGCTGCCATTTCAAGGTTGGGCTATGCACTGAACCATTGCAGTAAAAATGCTCAATTTGCATTGTTTAAGTAGATAGAGTTTGTTTGTGACTTCAGAGTTCTGTGAAACAGAATTTTAGGCTTACAGTGTTTGTTAAATTAGATGAAAACATAGGACAACAAATTAGAATCTACTGAAGGATGTTAAGATCATTTTCCAGCAGCATGCTAACAGGTTATCTTTTCAACTCTTTTGATCTTTTTTCAAGGTTTCCTTTAAACTCAGCTTTGATTGCATTTGGTTAGTGTGTCCAGGCTTGGCTCTTCACTGGTTAAACTGAATGCTTGGAGCCTTATCCTTCATGTTTCAGAAAATCAGGATTTTAAAGGTTAGCATAAGAAATGTGGTCTGTATTTAGAGATGATTTATAGAAGTATGGAACTCAGGGATACAATATTTAGTGCACAATCATGCACGACGTATAGAATGAATACATTTCTCCACAGACTTCTTTATGTTCAGGAATGAATATTACAAAGCCACAGGCACTAAGTCATGAACGAGGAAGTCCTTCATTTATGCTGCTACTTAAAGTAATGATAGTCCCATCAATTAGATTATTTAAATGCATATTTGATCTACATGTACTTCCTTTTCCCTATTTTTATGTAAGATCAAATTTGCCAGTCAGTTGTAAATTATAGGCCAATTGTGTTGCAGCTTAGCTGAGGTTCTGCATGTGTGACATATTCAGAGCATTTGAAATGCAGTCTTCTCGTACTGAGTGTGCTGTGCAATGGTTTCATTTCACTGCCGCCCAGTAGAAAGCATCCTTGTTAATTTCTAATTCATATTAGTGAATCAAAAGTAAAATCATAACACTTTGAATCACTAGCTATTTTGTATATAAATTAAAAGCTTAATTTGGTTCGTTTTTTTCTCCATTAGGAAATGCCTTGTAATCCTAGAAGTAACAGATTTATCTCAAAAGCACAAAGAGCTTTCAAGAAAAGTTCAAACCAAGCCATGTAAACATGGGGCTATGCAGATGACAGGATGTGTACCACTAAGGAATTCATTAAAAAATGTATATATAAGAAAAGTAAAATTAAATAGAGAATGTAGAGGAGATTGTTCTGTTGCTGCATCAGATAAAAGCCTGCCAGGGTAACACTTTTTGGTGGTTTTTGTCCCCTTTCCTTAATCAAAGATACATGTTCTGTCTTGAAGGGGATCTTCTGGGTCCCCGTGCATGAAGCTACTAGACAGTCTATTAAGTTTTCCTCTATGAAGTGAAACTTGCCTTTTGATCATGCAGATAGCTAGATATATTCAGTCTCAGTATGCGGTTCCTTTTGGTCTGCAAGATAATAGGTCACTGAGGTGAGACTGAGATAATTTCATTCTGTCTCTAAGCGCTGTAAGCCGAGAGTGCATTTTAAATTTGGTTTAAGTAAAGCTTACTGTTACAAACTGATTAAAATTCATTTATCCACAGCCTAGGGTTACAGCAACTTGAGAAGCTGCACAGTCCCTGGTACTTTTAACATTTCTGATTACTTGGCAATGAGAATTGGAATTCTGAATTGAGAATTCTTGAAAAGGAATTTAGGTAAAATACCAACTTTTTGTGGGTTTTATCAACCGCATAGGAGAATTAACCTCTCCCCTGTTCAAATGATGTGAAATACCTGCATTGATTCCAGATTTCAATGAGAAAATGCTTGCCACTTAATGATGGCAAAACACTATGGAAGAAATTTTTAAAAGCAAGGCTTCAAACAAATGTAACAACAGCTGAATCTCTGTAAGAGTCATACTGAGATCATAGTCATACATTTCACTGCAAGGAAGGAGAATGTGAACCTCACTCTCAGCACAACTAAGGGCACCTAACAATTACCAATGTTGTTACTGAAAATGTTCATGTATTTGAAACGCAAATAACTGTGATTTGTAAGGAGTTTTGGTCTGCTTGACTGTACAGCGTATCTTGGCTGAAAAGTGTGCTGCCTCGGCTGCATCAGTACTGGAATTAAAAGAAGCCTGTTTTTCCCATTGAAATTATAATTAGCTAATTGAATGTTTTTGTACTCTAGCATTGCTGCTTCTGATGAAAGAACTGGGAGGTTTTCCCCATTCCCAATACACCCGGTTCATTTTTTATCATAAACAAGAAGATACATTAAAGAGAAAAACTGCGCTCTATGGTCTCTTATCTGTTACCTAACATAAAAAGTACAAAAATTACTTCAAAGTACTTGCTGCAGAGGATTGTGTGAACTGCAGGGCTGGGCTTCGTGGCCTTGCTATGTACTGTGCACACCTTCAAGTGGCTTCTGAGAATTCTGAACAGCACCTTCATCCCTGAAATTTACCTCCTGGAAATCTGTCAGGGGAAAAAAAAAAAAACAAGTAGGTCCTGATATCAATGGCATAAAAACTTTTGCTATAGGAACAAAATTACTCTGAAGACTGTTAATAGACCAAAGACTTGTTCAACCCTTTGAGACTGGGACTATATTTAGGTTTAGATCTACCGTGGATGAAATGCGGTAGATGTAACGGAAACAAACACTTTACAATATAGGGTAAGGAAATCAAAATGACAGGGATTACACAGCACTCACTGTATGGCAGCCTCATGGAAAGACTTTGTGGTTCCTTTTGTTTCCATAAATCATTCCTTTTTATCTAAGTGGTGAAGCAGACGGAGTCTGCCCATACCCAGGGATGAAAAGTCAGTGAAGTGTAGACGACAAATCCCACCTTATTCAGTGACACAAACCAACCCAAGACCACTTTTTAAAAGCTCTGTCTGAGCAAGAGGTTTTTAGGCACAAGTCTATATGACTCCCAGCTGTAAGACAGTAAAATGTTAATAATGGATCCATGGATAATAAGTTCCATGGATGGATCATATTAATAATGTATTTTTCCCTTCATCTGACAATGCTGCAGTCAGAACCACTCTTTCAGAGGCACTCTCTTAGCTCTAGCAGATGGCCTTTCTAGATGCTATAAATCAGAGGCCAGTTTTGGGGTCCTTCCATCCAGTGTCTTTCCAAAAGGTAAGTTCTGCCTTTGCTCTATTGCAGGAGTCAGTCTGCTGATACCACATGGAGCAATTCCTGAAGAGAGTTCATGGGAAATTTACCTTGCCATCAATCAAAGGGAGTCCAGGTATGAAGTGTGTGAAAGAAACACTTTAATACATGCAAAATCTGTGGAACTGGCTCATTTCATTGATTTCTTGTCTATGCTGTTTAAAGGAATAGAATGTCTTCAGTGTTGCTGGTGTTACCGCACTGCTGGGACATTATAGTATATAAATGACTATATCACAATATACATGTGTCTATATAAATGACAGAAAAATGATCTTCGCTTGGTTTTTCTGTGAAATAGTATGCGAATGCTGCTGAAGGATGGGATACCTCATGGACTTTGATAAAAAGAAAGAACAGCTTTTTTTAAACATGCAGGTCATTGCTTTTTTATATTGGTGCTTTGTGTACGGGGCAAATGCCTGTCATACAAAAGAAACTTAGCTGACTTCTAGCTGTTTGTCATACAGAAGAAACCTAGGTGATTTCTAGATGCTTTTAAAACTAGATGCTCCGTTAAGATCTATGGCTTTAAATTCTGCGGTCGACCACACAGGTGGATGTGTTCATCAGTTCCTCTGTACCTGGTTCAGTTTCCTTCATTCCACATTAGAAGGCCAATGGAATTTGGCCCAAAGTCACCTGTTTTACAGTGGATCTTCCCTTTTAATTTTAGGAATAAGCACAGTTACAGAAACACATTATTTAAACAGCTTTTTGGTCACTATTCCCATAGACTGTTTACGTCCTGGTGACTTTAATTTTGCACAACATAGATGACAAATAATCAAAAGTGCTCTGAACTCTCTTGTTTGCTTGAGCCTGCCAGCACCACACATCAGTGTAACCCAAGTTTAGTTTGCTTGGCTGGTTCACCAGGTTTCAGCTAGAAGCTGATCAAATGCTTCCAGAGGGTAAAATTACCAAATTGGTACGTAATTAAGTGTAATTCAGGAAAGGATGACAGCTTGTTTAGTCTAAGTGTAGCATCTCACTATATTGCTATCCTGATTCAGAAGAGAAGTAGAACTTACAAGAAGCTGGCCTTATTGTTGAACTGTCAAGATTGGTTGAACATGTTCTTCATTTTTAGATGCAAAGTTGTTTTTTTCCTCAGTAAGACAATTCTTTTTATCTCGTGGTGGTTCTTTTAGGAGGTAAATTTTAAGAACGAAAATTGAAAAGCATGAACTGAAAGATACAGAGCTGCCTATAAATTTTAAAGCCTGGAAATATTTTCCAAAAATTTATCTGAAATCTGTTTTGATTTTTTTTCCCTCTGATATCTGAACTCCTTTGTGAAAACTTCAATATTCCATCCCCATCTGCTGCTATAGGTTTTTGATCATTTTCAGTGAAAGATTAAGATATGTAAAAGGAAGGAAGGAGGAAAAAACCAGCTGTTTTATCTGCACGGGTTCTGCAGAAGTGAGTTAAAATAGGTTAATTAAATACAAGCAGCAGATTTTGCCTACTGTTTCCTTTTTTTTTTTTTTTTGTGGGCAGAAACATAGGTTGCAAACCAAACTTCAAATTACCGTAGAAAGGTTTTTCTTCTTTTTTAAAGTGAATTTCTATAAAATAAGACAAAGGCAAACGTTCATTTATGTTTTGCATTAAAATATTGTTATTTCTCTTGACATAGTTGAGGCAACATTGATGTATCTTTTGCCTATCTGCACTGAGTACGATAAAACAGACTTCTCTAACAGCTGCAGATCGTGCTGACGTGCAAGGAGCAGGGGCTCTCTTTTATTGCCCGTGGGCTTCTGTGTTCTGATGGTGGGAGGAAATGCCATCGGTTTGGACTTAGTACCTGATTTGTATGTGGGATCCAGGATGACAGGAAGGAGTACCAAGCCACATTGCAGAATTGCTCAACAGTCATACAGTCTCTCTTCAGTTACCCCTAAAATGTGGAGAGGATTGTTCACCTGGACAGGCACGGTGCTCGGAGGTGGAGGAAAAGTAAAATAGTGGCTTAGAGAAGGAGGCGAGGAAAGCTGTTCTTTACTTCACAAGTTGGAGATGTATGGCCATTAAAAACGCAGTAGTTCTTGTTGTAGGTTCTGAATGAAGTCTTGTCCACATCAAATTACATTCAGTGAGGTTTAATTTAATACAAAAGTTAACCAGATCAGTAGACGCATACAAGAATGAAATTCTGTGTTGCAAGTATTTGAGGTCACCATAAAATGCGCCTGGAGACAACAAGGATCATATTGTTCGGGTTTAAATTGTTTAGGAAGTGGGTTGCTGTCACTTTTACTCTAATCTTCATTTAGCTATTAAGGTAGGTTGGTGTGAGATATACATGAAAGACGTAATTATAGGAACAGAGATTGATGGAGGAACTGATAGAGCAACTTTGAATTCTCTGTTACAGGGGGAAAAATACAATCTGTGCACTACAGTTCTGGTCATGAGGTTATCAGCTGGTTTTGCTGTAAATTGATAAAGTCCTCTGGGGCATGAAAAAGCCTTTGTATCCTAAACAGAAGACAAAAGTTTAAAAATTTTTAAGTTTAAAAACTTAGCAAACCAGTGAGGGAGCTGATTGTCCCTCCAAAAAGACCCCAAACCAAAAAATCTTAGGGTTATTGAGCTTTGCTACAAAGGGTGCTTCTGGCAGCTGGAAGTTGCTAAAGACCACCAAAGGACTCCTTACAGAGAAAAACAGCCAAACTAAACTTCCAACCACCGTATACATGCTTTGAAGTTGGCAGAAAGTCCAGGCTATTGATGTCTGCGAAAAAAACAACAAAGTTATTGATTCTGGCCCAAGCGAGAATTAGAGTGAAATGTCTCTCGCCTCCGTGCATAATTCTGACTTTGTTCTTAAGCCGGAAAGCCGGAACAGAGCTGTGCTGGGCCAGGGGAAGCTGTCTGCTACTTGTGCCTCGAAGCAGAACACCTCCAGTTGCGGCACTGCAGTTCTGCACGGGCTGCAGGGATGTGCTGCCAGCGGGTGGTTCGCTGCAGTTAGAGAAGTGTCACTCAGGTAACAGGACTGGGATGTGCAGGTCCCAGCGCTGCTGGCCAGGAGATCTTCTTGCTAGGGCCATTCAGCCAAAACTCAGCCAGTCTGCAGGGAACATGCACAAAATGACTCACAGCCCCTAGGCCACTGTTATCACACAAATTCTCCCCACCAAGGAGGGAATACCTGCGGAGTTTTGTGTCATTCTTGAAGCTTGAAAAATCTGAGCTATTTTTGATGGGAATGATGAGTAACAGCGGAAATAAAACTCTGGAGTCACATCCTCCAGGAGTAAATAGGGTGGTGTGAGGCTGAAAACAAGGTAACCTGTATTTTGCTCCTGTTATTGAGGATTGTCAAACTTTGTACTGGAAGTAACTTCAGCAACTAAGGGCTGACTTGCTCACTGGCAATCTGCTTTTGTTACCCCTTCCTGCAGCTGCAGCAGAGCAGAGCTAAGGACGTGAAGGCACCAGCCTTTGCTGAGGTACAGCAGAGAGACAGCATAAGACCAGAATAACTTACTGAAAAAGAAATCTGTATGAAAGTTGGCTTGAGGGTTTTTCTGAGACATTTTTTTCTTTGTGAACAACTCTGGATGGTTTCTTAAACCATCTGGAAAGAGGTGATTTGGGGGAACTGCTGGAAGGTTTTATTTTTAAGGAACTCAAATACCATTTGCAAAGGGTAGCAGTGGTTGTTAAGTGACGTTATTTTTTTCCAGAATTGGTGTTTTCCTAGCAAAGAGGGAGTTGTGAAAAATTGTTTTCCATTGCATAAGCAAGTATTTTTGCTTGAACTGTGCTTGGAATAGTCATTCTGACGTTAGTTCAACACAACACACATTCCCATGTGTTGCTAATAGCGCTAAGGCTGCTGCTAGTGCTTAGATGCTTTGCTGCACCACGGCCTGCAAGCGTTGGCTGCTTTGTGCATCCTACTTTGCCCTCTCCTCTCTGCTCTTATGCACACTCATGGCTCGAAGAGAAAAATGGCAGCTATGGTTGAGTCTGTTTGTGCTTTACTTTATTTCTTTTGCCCTAAGAATCCTACAAACGCTTAGAAGCACTGAGGCTTAGGGAGCAATTATGATACTTGAAAAAAAAAAAAGCAGAACTTGCATTGTTAATGTTGTGTCTTTCATCTTGCAGATGAACTTACTTAGAAATTAAAGGTATAGAAATGTAGGAGTGCACCCAGCATAGGCAGTACAGGAGGGTTGGTTCATTGCCATGCTGCTATTGCACAGCTCTGTGGGCTTGTGAGCTTGTGACATGGCAATGAAAGTACTGACTGGAAGGGAGACCACGTGCAGATATCTTACTTTGCTGACTTCTAATTTAGAACCAACATTTCTATTCAGTGGTGTCTACTGTAAGTTACCTATCTCGTTCATTTAGTAGAATATGAATGTGTTTTCAAAGCAGGGAGATCAAGCTCAGTCTGGAAAAATTCATGAGGCTGTGCTTTTAAACCATAATTTGTTTTATCTTCACTACTGTGAAAATATCGTAGATGACATTCTTTGCAGGCAGAATTAGATGGCAATATTACCAGCTGGTGCGTAAAACAAGGCTTACTTGCATAGAGTAATTTTAGTGTTTCATTTGGTTTAAACAAATTGAAATGTATTTTAAAGACCAGAATCCTAAACTGACCAGCCAATGATTTCAGTAGATGTGGCTTAATAGTTTTGTTTCATCTCCTGCCTCCAATTCTACATGAAAATGAGTGTTGTAGTTGGCTTGCTCTATCTTTTCTGTACCAGATGAATGAAGCACTTAGATTTTTCACTGAAATATTCTAAATTTTTTATATTGCCATTACTATAAATACATTTTCCCACATTATTTAAAAGATCCTAAAGATGGTCTTACTTTCCTCCACATGCCAGCCTGCAGCCGGAAGGCACAGATGTTCTTCTAGGACCAGAAGTAACCTGTGGCCCCTCAGATGTGTCCGTCAGCACTCCGTTTGCCTTGACTATCCCACATTGTGCAGAAGTAAATTCAGAGCACTGGAGTATTCACTTGAAAAAAAGGACACAGCAAGGAAAATGGGAGGTAAGTTCGGACTTCCGCTCCCACTTAAAAGGTTACACTAACAATGGAAACATGATTACTCTTAATCAGGCAGGAACTGGTCAAAGATGATTCAAGGGACAGAATAATTGGGCGTTTCAAAGAAATCATCTTTTTTCTTTTCAAAAGTAAGAGGATTTTGCATTTTGTTCTGAAGTAGCTGAACTCTGTTCAAGTGCTGTACTAAAATGTGCAGAAAAGGGTCAATTTTATGATCTAGCCCATGTTACACAAGAAAGTATTCATTTTCTCAGATCACTTAATAACAGAGCCAGTAACCATTTGCTCTTGAAAACACTGTTTGGATGTTTTATAGCTCCCAAAGAAGCCCAAGTGTGAACAGAACATGATATCCAAGCAAGAATTTATCATGACATAAAGAAAGTTATGGCACTGCTTAAAAATATACAGTTCAAGTTCAATGTTTTTGTTGGTGGTGGGTTTTGTTTTCTTTTCTTTTAACCTAGAAGGATCCTCCTGATTTAAAAATGTCTCTTTGTACATGTCACTTTAATGGGCATTTGGTGATCACCCTGTGCTCATCACCTCTGAAAGATTAGTGTATGTATGTTAACTGAAATACTCTGCTTTTTTAATTCAAATATATTTTTCTTATATACTGATTTATTGAGGAAATTAAGCGTTGTGTATTCACGACATGGGCATTTGATCATCTCTGTCTGCTCTTCTGCATTTTTTTAAGCCCATTGGCCATCTTTGACCAAAACTGCTTGCTAGGCAGGTATACACACAGGATAAAAGGAGCAGAATTTCCCAGCTATGATGTTCACTGTACATGTTATTAGAACCATGGTACCCAGTACCAAGACACAAATCCATCGTTGATCACACTTTATTGCACTGCTAGTGATGGAACTGTTTGATTCCTAGCATTGCAAGGAAGGAAACAGTAGTTAAACATTCACGCATACCTGAACTCACTCTGTCCTTTTCCTCCTCTAAACCACCATGCTGCTTGTTGCTCTTGTTTAAACCATTTCAAACTCGGCTTCATTTTCCTACTGAAGTTCACTCAATGCTCTGTCAGCTCCAACAGTGTCAGTTACAAGCACCCTGGAAATAATGAGGAGTGTAACACCAGACTGTAGACTGCTCAAATACCTCATCTAATGATGCTGTAATGCAGAACTAAGTGTGAAATACAAAAGACTGGGAGAGGTAGTTTTCTGATTGAGGTAAACATAACTGTAATGGATGTTCTGAAGGATGTCAAATACCTACTATTGTTCAAGGTTTGCTTATTGACTTTAATCTTCAAGGTAATTTCTTACCTCGACATCATGAAAAAATTAGCCAGAAAGTCAATAACACTTGAAAAAAAATGCTAAAATTTCTTATGCATCATCATTATTATTATACATGTAAGCTGTACACACTGAATTCTGCACAGAGTTCCTGTTGTTGACTCGGGGCTAAATGGAGACTGTTTACTCATATAGGTAGCCTACCTTCTCCTATTCCCTGAGGTCAGCATCAGTTAAGAATGTGCATACTGGCTCTGAGGAGCACTTTACATTGCAGTTGAATAAATATAAATAAATGATGTCATGACTTCTATTGTCAAGGCCTATTAAATTTTTTTTTACCTGAATTTCATTTTGCAGGAAGTGATGTCTGTGGAAGAGGAAACTACTTCTTGCTACTGCCTGTTGGATCCTTATGCCTGTCACATTCTCTTAAACAGCTTTGGAACTTATGCACTTATTGGAGAACCCATCTCTGACTGTGCCGTTCGACAGCTGAAAGTAGCGGTTTTTGGCTGCCTGTCTTGCAATTCTCTGGATTACAATTTGAGAGTATATTGTATGGATAACACACCTTGTTCATTTCAGGTAAATTATTTCATTTCGATATTTTGGTTTTAATTATTTTTTCATAGAATACTAACATGCCTTTATTCCTGGGGATAGTCCATGGGCTACAGCAACAGTCCAGAATTCAAAATGAATGAGAATGAGAACAGTTATTTTTTATGCCACTGCTGCATGACCTAGTGCAAATCCTTTAGTTTCTCTGCAGTGTTGTTTCACTTGTCAGTTTAGGAGCTTTAGGACTGCCAAACTGTCCACTCATTTTCTGCCAGGCAGATGCAAACCTGCTCTGCCTACATTCTAGACTAACCAGAAATCACAGCCATGGTTAACGCAGCACAAAGTTCCAGCTGGGAAGCAGAGTGTTAGGCTGGGCTCGGTGCCTTGGCCACATGAGCACAGGCAGAGCCTGCTTGCATCTGCAGCTGAGTGCTACTCCAATCCAAAGAGAAAATGTAAGTTATTATCATTTGATGTATAGAATTTATCACAGTTATTACCCTTACATTGGCATTAGTCACTTCAGGGTTTCCTCTCCTTTTTACAATCTGAGCAAGATTTTTTTTTCCTTCAATAACTAAATTATAATTGTTATTTCCCCTTCCAAAAACAAAACAAGCAATCAAACAAAAAATTGTCCCAAGTTCCAGCTGAATGTAAGAAAACACTTCTTCATGGTACGGGTGACAGAGCAGTGATGCAGGTTGCCCAGGGAGGCTGTGGAGACTCCTTGGGAGTTATTCAAAATTTGCCTGGATGCCATCCTGTGCACCATGCTGGGGGTGACCCTGCTTGGCAGGGGGTTGGACCAGGTGATACCCAGAGGTGCCTTCCAGCCTCAACCATTCCAGGATTCTGTGTGACTTTTCCACATGGCATGCCAAGACAAAACAAAGAAATTCACTGGCTTTTACTTGGTGAACTCAGAACCTTTAACAAAATGGTTTTCTTTTCAAAGCTGAAATGAAGACAGTTGTGACAGATGACTTTTTACTTCCTCTTCCTATTGTACAGAATAGAAACATGAATCTTAATGGAGCGCACACTAATGTCTATGTGCTTCTAATAAAAGCAAAGCCACTGAAAGGATTGTTAAAGATTTACAATAGCTTTGTAATTATACCCTTTATTAATACTTACACGATTCGTGGGCTAGGAGTATTTTCCTGGATGAGTCTGCCTGAAATTCGAAGGCCCAAATTCCTTCTTCAGTTATTTATTGAACACAAGAGATTAACTTTGACTTGTACATTCAGTTAATACAAACCTTATGAACTAGGCACCTTTCAGAAAGGTGAATTTTCATTAGAGTTGGTATTTGTTTCTAACACTTTAAAAATGTTTTTTTCTCCTCTGCCATTGCAGGAAGTGGTTTTGGATGAAAGACTCCAAGGAGGACAGTTACTGGAGGAACCAAAACTTTTGCATTTCAAAGGGAATACCTTCAGTCTTCAGATATCTGTCCTTGATATCCCTCCATTCCTTTGGAGAATCAAACCATTTACTGCATGTCAGGTACTTGCTAATTTTATTTGTTGACATTGTAATACACAGACAGTAAGAATTTTCACTGGTATAGACATAACACAAGTAAGACAACTGTCTCCCCTTTGTTTTTGAAAGGTGAGGTTTTAATCTCAAGGATACAAGAAAAAATGTGTTGCGTTAGGATTTTGACAAATACAGAATGAAAAATTTCATATGTAGCAGAATGCTTTAAATTTTTCATTTTGAAGAAAGCAAGCTTGTACTTTTACCTGTTTCAATTACCTCCAATGGAAAGCCTATACTCATGTTAAAATTTATCACTATTTTTGATGTCTTTGTCATTCCAATTTCTATACAGCCATGAATATACGTCTGAAAAGGAGAGGATATATGTCAGCATTTAAATGTCATGAGTTCAAATTATGGCATGCATATTCTTAGAAATGATTAAGAGCAAATTATTTTTCCTGTAAGACATTAATTAGAGAGGCTGTTGAAGACAGGAAAGTATAAATCAAAACAAAAGATTTCTAAATGTATTGGTTACTGGAAATTATAAGCAATGTGCTGGCAAATAGAGCGAGCTGGTCTTTTAAAATACAGAACTTAATCAGACTACGTAATCTCCCTTTCCGAGAAGCATATAGAGAGACAGTTGTCTGTCATAGAGTATTTTAGCCAAAAAAAATTGCTTTTAATGTATTGCCATATTCTCCAAAGTATGAGCATAATGGACTCTGAAAATGATAGTGATCTGTATATAAATTCCTTTATCTATGAGAACATGAGGATAATTCATGATGCAATTTAAGAAATTAAAGAAACAACTTCATTCTCAGCTTCATGTGAAGAACAACTCGCTTTTAAGTGTTTTGTTTAGTCTGTTCACTTATTTAGAGTTTAAAAGATAAACCAATCAGTATTAGGATGCCCCACTAGGATCAAATACCTAGCACTCTTCCTAAGGCTGTGTACATCTTCTAGGAATAAATGCATTGTTTACAGTATACTTAACTCAGGCATTTTTGTTCTCTGTTGGCAAGTAATAGTCTAGAGTTTTCAGTCAAATTAAACTACAGGGTGCTATTAAAACAAGTCGTGATAGCCAGTGCAAATTGATCTGTAATAATCTTTACATGTTGCAAGGGCCTTGCTTTGCTGCATCTAATGCATTTGGCATGGTCCAAAGTAGCTGTTCAATTTATTGCTTCAGGATAAAACCAAAAACTAGAAAGTCAGATGAGGGTTCCATAATTTGTGGAAGAATGCTTGTGTGCTGTGTTTGCTCTAAGGAGGGCTCCGAACCTGCTGGAGATTTTGATCACAGCAGGCACGACCCAGTCTCTCAGCAGGAGCTCAGCGTTAAAAACAAGCATGTGCAAAACCTCTGCTGACAGAGGGGTCTGTCACAGTGCTGGTACTGAAGCCAAATAAATATTTGCATTTTATAATTGGGTATAGTTTGAGTGGCTTGGACAGCTGAGAAAGATAGTAATTGTCTCTAGCAGAAATGCAGAACGACTTGCACTGACTTTGTATTTCCTTCTCAGGGCAATGTTTTGTGAAATGTCCCAAGTCTGTTGACAGTTGTGATTCGGTTCCAGACTGTTTATATACAAAAGAACCCATTTCTTTATGGGGTTTCTTCCAGTGTTTAATCATTTTCTCTCCTACGAGCCAGCACTTCAAGAACAAACTGGCTTTAAGAGTTTTGCTTGCCTAGAACAACTGAAATGGGCCTGTTCAGTTATTATCTGTTTGGTCCACCAAATGAAACCACTGTCAGACACTATGATGAGAAAAGTTTTATGTTAATATTTTCTCAAATTAGCAAAGATCCTGTTTCAAGGCTTGAACAGATGAATAAACCATCGCGTAGAAGTGCGGCATCAAAGCAGTTAATAGCAGGTGGCAGTCAGAATTCCTCTAGTGCATTTGTTTGTCCTGGCCATCCTGCAGGAGCAGATGCTGAGTGCTTGGCAGCCTTCCCACCATGTTCACAAGTCAGTAGGGGGAACCCTTAAAAACTGCTGGGGTGGTAGAGCAGGAAGAGGCTGCAACAAGCATGTTAGGAAGGCAGACGGGCACCTTCAGGTGTTGGAAGCAGCTGTTTGCCTGGCGTCTGGTGCCTCTTGGAGGATCCAGTGTCACTCTAGCTGTGAGATGATTTACATTCTGTCTGCTAAGAACTTAATTACGAAGGGAGAACCAAACTGAAGGAGTTTCTCCCCGTTCTTGGGGGATGCTTTCTGTCGCAGGAAGTCCCGTTCTCCCGTGTGTGGTGCAGCAACCAGAAGCCGCTGCACTGTGCCTTTTCTCTGGAGCGCTACACTCCTGCCACGACACAGCTGTCCTGCAAGATCTGCGTCCGACAAGTCAAGGGGCATGAGCAAATCCTACAGATCCAGACATCCATTCTAGAGGTAAAGCGTTCTCTCTGTTTTGTGGTGGTTTTTTCAAGTTGTTGAGCAGTGTGAGCCACAATCCCTTCCTGCTTTTGCCCTTTCTACCTCAGTCTGTTTTCTCATGGCCTGTTCAAAGCTGTAACAACCCTACAAAGCATTAGTTTCTATTTCCAGTAGAAATCAAACGATGTACTTACAGAGATTTTACAACACTAAAAATCATCTATATTTGAGTCAGTAGTAATAGTTTTCTTGCAGAAAGTTTTTGAGCATCTTGCAGAGCACTGAGAGTTGAAAATGGATGGATTGCCTGGATGCTGTCGGGCCACTCGGGAGTTTTTGTACACACACAATGTCTTTCGAGGACTGCAGCTTTGCTCACATGTTAAAGAAAGCAACAGTGCACTGAGCAAGCTGGTAATGAGTCCTACAGCAGTGAGAACTTCAGCTACCTTTTTTAGATTATTAAGCGTCTTGATTGATTAATGTTTAAAAAGTATTCATATACTTCTGTATTAAAGATTTATGTTCATGTGCGAAATGCACTATGCAAAGGATGTGGCAACTAAATAAGAAAACCACAAATTTCATTCAGTATAAAAACAGTTTATGAATGTCCGAGCATTTGCCAGTTCTTTGTAGAAGTTTCATAAAAAATGTCTGTCCTTCTCTAAACATCTCAGTACTTTCTGTCCTTATAAATATCTGTGACCTTTTTTTTTTTTTTTCTTGTAAGGGACCTATCTATCCACAAGTCCCCAGAGCATCTAACAATTCTGTCCTCAAACAGATTTGCTAATACGGAAGGCTTTCTCGTGACTATCTCAAAAAGTGAAGGAAAAGTGAGGATAATTTGCCTATAAGATAAATATATAAATAACAACTGAATACTTGAATTGTTCGTTGCTTTAGAATTCCCTGAACTAACCAGGTAGCAGTAGCTTATCTCACATGTGCAGGGTATGACAACCTACTATTGTTCTGCATATTTAATTTAAACAGTCAGACAACGTGATATATCTACAGCACTGCTATTACTTTGCATGGATGACTTTTGGGATGTGTCATAAATGTTATATGAAGAGACTATAGCATCATTGTTATTTAATATTTATGCTGCATTGCTCTGAAACGAATAATGCATGGAAATGTGACTCCATTACACAAGGCTGGTATAATTTCGTAGGAAAAGAAATGGAAGGAACTACAAAAAGGACCTGGATTCCATAGAGATGTTTAATGTGGAAGAACTGAGGTACTTACAGAATTTAGGTGCTTTTAAAAAATTACAAATGGGAGATTTTTATCTGCATTTTAGGTTTAAGCTATTAAAGATTTAGGCAGCCATATCCTTTTGTGGCATTTACCTCCCAGTCACTGCTCTCTTGGACTTCATCTGTTACCCAAAAATAGGAAACTTGTGGAAGGAAAATGACACTATTTAAAATGTTTTTAGACATAGGTGTTTGTGATGTGCTAGAAGTTCCTTTGCAGATCAGAAAAAAAAACTCCTAGCTATTTCATTTTCTGTTGTCACTTCCACAAACTGTAGATGGAATCATAGATTCAGATTTGATGCTTTCTTCCTCCAAAAGTGGATGTGATGCATCAACAGGTACCTGTAGCTAAACTCACTGCAGGTTGATCCTGCGTAACAAGGCGGCAGAAAGAATACAGAAAAGAACTGTCTGCACTCACAGTTATTCTCCTTCTGACGAGGCTGTGCAAAAATCTTGTCTCAGTCCCCATTGGTAAACAGGAGTACATGGTGGGACTCTTGATGTTACCTGTTACCGTGCTAAAGAGAGCCACCTACAGACCTGAAGGTAGGCACAAAGCCTGATGCTGTGCTAACTGCTTTGTTTTTGTATTCTGTGTAGAGTGAAAGAGAAAGCATCACTTTCTTTGCACATGATGACAGCAACTTCCCTGCACAGATGGGCGCAAAAGCATTCAAAATCCCCTACTCCATCAGACAAAGAATCTGCGCAACATTTGACACACCCAACGCCAAAGGCAAAGACTGGCAGATGTTAGCACAAAAAAACAGCATCAGCAGGTAATGGAAGGCAATTTTGAAAGGTGAACATTTACATATGCACTAAGAATGATTTCCTGCTATGATGTTATGGGTTTTGTTTGTTTGCTTGCTTGCTGGTATTAAAGATGTGTAAATGGTAATCACCTTTCTTACTCTCAAGGATTAATTGTAACTTTCTTATCTATATGACTCGCTACTGAAAACAGGAACTGTTTTCTCCTCTGAATAAACCCAGGTGTCCCATCCCACCTGACATTAGCTTCTAGGCTCAGCTGGTACACCCACAAGACTGAGGTCTTGGTAAAGTACAAGACTCAAGAAGATTTTGGCACGTGTTCTATCAAAAAATCATACAGCCTGCTGTCTTGCCTTCTATCTTCTATGTTCTATTCCAAACCAAATTAAACGTTTTGAAGATTTTCTTTAAGGAAAGGTCATATTTCAAAGGAAATTGTGCTGCACAGTTAGGAGTAATACTATTCTGTGCTATAAATAACATTTATGCTTGTGAGCATAAAGGTCGTTTATTTGTTTGGATGATTATGTCCAAGGCCAGTCAATAGAAGGAGTTTTAGAATAATGCGTTAAAGATGCTCACTTTGTTTTACTAAATTCTTTGCCAATATGACTCCTGCAAAGTTCTAAAAACTACATCATCATAAATCTAAATTTACAAATGAAAATATACGATTTAACTTCATGGAATTGCAAGCATCAACTTAAATCACACAATTTCTCTCCCTGACAAATTTTTACTAAGCTTGCTCTCCAGATGATGACACTCTCCAGAACTGACTTGGTTTCTAAATCAATACACAGGATGGTAAGTGCTGGCCAGCATTTACGTACCTCACAAGAACGAATCCTGTGTTCATTCTACCTCTGCTAAATTGAGCAAGTAACAATTAAAGAATAAAAGCACCAGTGTGTGTCCTTTGGAGGATTCCCTGCACTCATCTAATTAGATCTTGCTGAAGGTTTCCTGGTGTTTTTTGTTTGTTTGTTTGTTTTGTACTTCCACAGGCACAACACAGGGCACTTCCCTTTTCAGTGAACATTTTCATAGTGTTACACTGTACAGTTCTCCTAATCCTTTTGCTTCATCTCCCCACCCCCTTTCAGGAATCTCTCCTATTTTGCTACACAACGCAGTCCATCTGCTGTCATTCTGGACCTCTGGGAAGCCCGACATCAACATGATGGAGACCTTGACTCCCTTGCTTGTGCACTGGAAGAAATAGGAAGGACACACTCCAAAATCTCAGACATAACAGAAACTGAGATTGAGGAGCCTGACTTCAACTACAGCAGACAAAATGGACTTTAGTCCCTTCTTTTCCATTCAAGAACCGATGGCCAGCTTTGACTTTTACACTAGAGAATCTCTTTGGCAGGGAGGAAATAAGGGTTTCTGCACGCTGTAAGGAAGCAGACGCTCATTTCCACAATGCAGTTTTCAGCTGGAGGAGCAGAAGAAGCCCTATTAAAAATCATCTCGGTAATAAGGAAAACACAAGCTCTCCCTGTGCTACAGTCCTCTCTCATTTAAGATTCATATATCAAATTCAAAAACAAAACTACACATCTATCATTGCTCGGGGCAGGAAGGAGTGATATACAGAGCCGTACAAGGTAAATATTATGACATGATGTATTTAAGGAAACAGTGATGCTAAAGGAGAGTATAATGCCTAGTAATTACCAGCAAATATGATGGTGAATATTTAGAGCCACCAGAGGTTAATCCTGGTTTAAAGGTTTTCTTCTTGGGGCTTTGAGTCCCCTTTGTCCTGCGTTTCCAACTTAACACACTTAAAGAGCGGATTTTAAATGTCATTTCCTAGCATCTTGTAGTCACTTTGTATTTGCTGTAACTGAGCTACAGGACAACTGAAAATCTGGTCTTATTCTGTTCAGACATCTGAGGAATTAAGAGATCTTACAACTACTTAATTGATATTAACTACTTAATTGATTTCAAACTACATTCAAATTAAAAAAAAAAAAGTCAGTCCCCCACTGCACGTACCTTTGCTGCAGTCTTCCTGCCTATTCCCTTAACAAAACGACTGAACAAGGCCGTTCTCTGTGGAATTAGTGTTCGCGAGTACGTGGGAGAAATTTTCACTCAGTCAAAAATGTTTCTTTGGGGGTAGATTTAAATAACCAAATCAAATTCAGGAGATTGCCAGCCCTACTTCAGCAAGTTTACACTTTGGGGGGGAGGGGGGGAGTGGAAGCTAAGTTAAAAAGCAAAGGTGAATTCAATCAGTACAGCTTAATTTTGGTTTAGTTTCAGATTGAAAGGATAAACCACACATAGTACTGCCAAAAATTGGCTCAGTTTCATTGTACAGTTTGCAAATTTTGTAGAACATAAAGCTGGCTATGTTATGCTTGGTTGAGTTAAAAACATATTGCATTTATCACCAAAACCAGAATTTAACTAGTGAATTCTCTTCATTTTTTATCCACCTCATACAAAAATAATTAATTACTTTAACCGAACCAAAAAGAAAACAGCTGTCACTGTGAGTGAGTAGAACTAGTACCAAACCAAATTTAACCGTATTTTCACTCATATATTTTTGAAAATTAGCCAAGGTGCTTGTTAGCTCTGGCCCAAGGCTCTCAGCTTTGGTGACAGGAGCACAATCAGTACAAAGCATGAACATGAACAAGACCTGAGGAGCTTTATGGAAAAGTAAGAAATTGAAAATGCGATTTCTGTTGTTTTGTGTTTTTTTTTTAAACCTCATATTTGGCTGAGACCAGCACAACAAGCCACAGGGTGGGTACTCAGTGTGCAAATCTATAATCAGCTGAAACTATTTCTTTATCCAGGATGCCAGTTCTGAAAAGTGCAATCAACAGCTCTTGATATGAGACTTTGCTTATTCTTGTTGGTCTGAAATTGCAAATTTCATTGCTTTCCCAGCTCAGCAGGCTGGAATAGCCTTAGACTTACAAATACGTAGACTTCCCCAAACATTTTTTGCACTTTAGTATTTCATGCAGTCTGACATCAGAGTTCCTGTTTGCGGTGGGAAATCATAATGGCTGCAGGCATATTTAAGACGGAGACAAAAATACCAGCTTATTTGGCAGCAAGCTGTCACTTTTTTCAGCAGCACATGGTACTGTCTGTGTTTGAGTTATATTTCGAGTGACTTCCATTCCTCCTCCTCAGAAACCTGTTTTTCATTGGACAAAATGTCATGAATAAAAAAAATAGGGAATGGCATCTACAGAAAGCAATGGAGTTCTAGTGAGCTGTCGTTGTCTGGGAAACCTGCTACAGTCACTCTCCAGCAGTTAATTTGTTCTCAGCGTCTCCTCAGATGCAGTTTTAATTTGGTTGCTGCTTTTTCAAGCTAGCTTAGGTTAGCTCCTACAACAAAGACCTAAATACTGCCCTGCACAGGCCGTAAGAGTCGTGCTGTTCTGCGGAGCTGTGTGTGTTGCCTTCTCCTGTTTCACCATGTGTAGGGTCAAATGAGCTGCTATGTGGAGCTTAGACCTTAAAGCCTTTCTCAGGAAGTGCGTAGTGTTTACAGTCAAGACTTGGGTAGGTTTGAAAATCCTCCCTGTACAGCGACACCCAGCGCTGCTGCTGACCGCTGAGTACGGCTGAGGGAGAGGAACCAGGAGGTGGCCAGAGCCCCACAGCACCCCTGAAAGGGCTGCAGACAGGAGGGATCTGGGCTGTGCACCAAAATCCAAGAGCCAACAACGTCTAGTGTCCGAGTTAATGGACTGAACAGGAAGAGACACTGAAGTGTCTTACAATGCCAGAAAAGTAGCTGTTTGGTTTGGGGCCTGAGGTAAGATTTTAATTTTGCAGTGCTCATTGTAGCATTCCTGCTTCCCCTTAGGTTTCGTTTCCTGGTTTTTGTTCAGTTACACCAAAGCAGCTTCTTTGTTGCTGACCTTCCTTTTGTGAACTGAAACCAAGAACACTGACTTCTTCTAACCTATTACTGTTTGATGCCCTGGTAGTGTTTAACTGGACTAGAAATGCCATAATACTTTTGTACCTTTATCCCCCCGGGAAAAGAATTTGAAACAGTAACTAGACAGCTGGCTTACACTGCTAATGTGAGTTTACTGAGATGGACACCTGAGTCTTCTAAGAAATGCCATAGTACATCTGACAAAACACCCATTTAGCCACAAGTGCCACAATCCCGTTTTGCTTTTTTTTAAACAGCCTTTCCTTTCCTCTCCAAGCTTTCCTTTGTTTACCACTTGCTGCCTAGCACTTGCACTGGGCCTCCCTGGTTCCCTGTAATAAGGAATACTGAGTAACTGTTACCAAATCACCTTGTCCACATTATTCATTATCTTACAGACTTCATTTCCCCTCGCTCTCTTTTCTAGGCTGAAAAATCCTGGTCTATTGTTTCCCTGAACATCCTTGTTATTGTCTGTATCATCTCTAGTTATGTATCTTTTTGGAGATGGAGTGACCAATGACCTGTCTGCTATTCAACAAGAATGCAGGCTAAATCACTCAATTCTTTCATTTCCTCCATTTCTCACTGTTCCCACATTCAGTATCAATCACAGAGGATGAAGATCTTGCTATAGCATAAAGCCACAAGAAATGCCTGTGAGAGAGTGTGGGACTCCTGAGAACACAGTAAGTGACTTTACTGTGCAAATGACTCAAGCTAATACATCATCAGAGTGGATTCAGCTGCCTGAACATCCAGAAAATAAAACTGTGAGGAAAAAACTGCGTAGCTTTAAGATCAGACTGAGAGGTGACAGAGAATGTCAAATCAGAAAATCTTCTGTAAAAAAGAAAGTCCTTGTTCTCCGTGATAACAATGGTCATAGTAAGCAGTAAGCAGACAATAACTTGAGGTGGAAAGATAGGCTCAGTCTTTTTCTCTTCCCTTTTCTCCTACTCCTGGGAAATTTGCATCTGTTGATTACCGTCTGTATCTGGTACAGATATGCCTGTTTTCAGATGCTCCCTTTCTGTTGTTTTATGTTAGCATCATGGGATGATATTAATAAAGCTTAGCACTTTTAATTATAGAGGCCTGTGCCTGTTCTCCTCCCCTTTTCACGCACTGTCCCAGTTTTAGAGATAGAGAAATTATAACATGGGGGGGATATTTCTGCTACCATATAAATGAGCTACAAATGGATTTTGCTACCATTAACAACAAATAGCAAAACACTATAAGTAAAAGATGTTAAATGTTGTTTTCTTTTGCTTTTTCACAGTAAAAAGCAGCTGATAAATTCTGTCAGCTTTTTTCCCCCACAGTCTGCTCTGAGGATGCTTTGCAATACAGTGTTCTCACAGAATGATAATTTAGAATTTGTATGCAAATGCTGTACAAATAGATATGTTGGAAAGGATTAGCAGTCTTAAAATTCTAAGAGCATATTTTTAACAACTATGTTACGAAGATTGTTTTTGGAAATCTGTATGTGTGTGTATGTATGTGATTTGATCCAAAACCCAGATGTAAAGGCGCATCTGAAGTAGGATTAGGGGCCAGAAATTCAAACTCGATTCTTTTCCTCTATTTTATAAACGATGACGTTTGAAATATAACTTTAAAAAGTGTCTTTCACAAACCAAAAAATTAAAAGAAAGAGAAATGCAATGCTGTACACTTCAGATTCCATCTAGCTGCCCTGAGCCTGATGCAGTGAAATAGCCATGTTGATTTTACATCACCAAAGAATCTGCTCGAGTATTTTTTCATCTTCCTAAGCACTTCCAGATACTTCTGTACTGTGAGTCATTTAAGACTAATAGTTACATTTTTTAAATGACTTACAATTTTGTCACTAAAATGGTGCACTTCACAGCTTTGCCAGACTGCAGCATCGTAAAGCTAATTTACAGTTTTTACAACATTGCTTTTGCAGTCTTACTAGTTTACATTAAAATCCTTTAAGCCACAAAGAAAAGAACCCTGCTCTGTAGATTTAAATTCTAACCTCATTTACCAGTGCAAGTCCCATAAAGCCACGATGTACTCCTACAAAAATGTTATTGGACTTCTTGTAATAGATGGAAAGATATCAACACAACTCTCTTAAAATACTAAGAACTATTTTTGTTAATATTTTTATCTCTGGCAGCAGCTGGTCTCCTCCTCCATGGGCCTGTGCACAGCTTGTTTTCAGCATGTTAAGAGAGAAGCTAATTCAGCCTAAGTGGCTGGAACAGGGATCTCTTCGTAGGACTATGTGGGCCTCATACCAGAGGTCCATTCTCATTTATGTTTGTTTGTTTGTTTTTGTTTTTGTTTTTTCAGGTGAAAGACATTGCTATTAGAGAGTTTTAAAACATTCAGTAACTGATTGGCTCCAGCTATTATCTTCCACCAGAAAAAAATGTAGCTTAGGTATACAGTGAAGCTAAAACAAGTGAGAAACTGTTGGGGGACTTCTTGTCATAATTTGAATTATTTTTTTCAGTCTGTTTCAGCCTGTAAAACATAGAGTTATTTTTAAGCAAATGACTGCATTACGTCTTGGACAGTAATTAACTAAATGAAAAGAGGAAATTATATCTAAGTCCTTAACAACTGTGAATGATCTGAATATTTGTCTTTCTAGCCTTTGTTTTACTCATTAGGATTATACCTAGGAAGTTCTCACACTTGTTACACAGTAGTAGAGATGGTTAACATTATTCACCGAGAACCTTTTGCACGTTAAAGCTGCTGAAGAGTGTTTTCTATGGGATGTTTGTTTGTGATCTATGCTTGGTAAAATTACTCCCTTGACACGATTCCTGCTTCAGGAGAGGCTGGCGGTGTTTCTGCAGCAGCATGTAAAATGGCACATATATCCTCTCCTGCATAGGTAATGATTGTCTAGTTAAAAAATACCTAGAACTTAAAGGTTTCCTGGATAAATACAGTAACTCCACCAGCAGGTATATGGCACACAACACCCACAGCAACAACAACCAAACCTCAATCCACTGGCAAAAGATCATGAATCATTTTCTAATACCGCACAGTCTAGCTTTTCTCTCTCATTACCAACACTAACAAACAGTAGCAAAAATCTCCTTTCCAACATGGACAAACATAAAGAAACCGCTCTAAGATTAAAGAATTGCTTAGAGAAGCATTTGATAGTAACAGTGCCCGCAATGCAGAAAACAGAACTGATGTTCTACTCATTGCCACAAGAAAAACCTATCAGTATTCTTGTTCACTGTTCTGTCCAAAAATAAAATAAATGTCTAGGAATTTGCCACTATATTTTTTGTATTAGAGGTGAATAGTACAGACTTTACTAGTGTTTCTTGTCTGGGGCTTGGGTGGGTAGGGGTGTATTGTAATTTTCAAGCTATTGCAAAAGCTGCATTTAAATAAGCTGTTCAGTTGTATTGAATAACTGGTTTGTGCTTTACAAGGGAATCCAGGTGAGCCAGGATTCAATGGGTAGCCTTCTTGCCTTGCTGTCACAGGGTAACTAGAGCTGAAGTCACTTGTGAAAATTTAGTTAAGGGATCGGGAGATTAGATGACCCATCCCTGATCTGTAATGTAGTGTACTGTAATCTAATGAGATTAGCCACTCACCTACTGTAGAACTGTGGTTTTGTCAGCAGCTACTTAGTTTGTCTGCCCCTGGTGTGGTAACCTTGGTTGAGAATGTACTTCTGCAGATTTAAGAAGATGTCAACCCCCCGTGTTACCTGGTCTCTGTATATAAATCTTATTGTCTAATCCCAAAAGGAAAAGTGTAGCAGAATAGGAAGTTCAGGGTGCTGCGCACCAAGCCTGGTGTAAGTTTTTTCTGATACAGCAGGAGGGGGAAGACATGGATCTAACAGCAAGCGTATTTGCTACAGAGAACAAGAATGTTTCCTAACAAATCCTCACTTAGAACTGGCTGAAGCTTTGTTTTTTCAGTTTAAAATTGTAAGACCTGGTGTTTCCCTCACTGAAGTTTGGAATATTAACGTAACGATGATGGCATCTTCCCAAACCGTGCTTTCAGTTTTCCCCCATTTGTGCACTGAAGTTGGAAGGGGAGGGAGGAATATTTTTACGTGCGTACTTTCCACTTTCAGTCAAAGAAGCAGGTACCATCACTGAATCTCACAGTTTCCTAATGCATCAGTAAGCAGTACACAGGTGCCTCACTGGGGAGGTGGCGTACTCCTGGTATGTATTTGGGAATAATAAACAGGCACCACATACCTTGTGACTTGGGAAATGCAGGCACCTTCTCCCACCTCTTAATCAAATTCATTCCCACTCCAACTCTGATCTCAGTTTATAAATGGGTACAAAAACTTTAAATGCACACCTTTTTTAATTCGAATGAAGTAAAATTGAATGCTGGTCAGTCTGTCGAGACTTAAATCAGTGTTTTTCATGGCTAGAGCTACCTAACTGAAAATTTCCATTGCATTTCCAGCTTCCCAAACTTTTGACCAGCCTTTTGACAAAATGGGGAGAGAGGAACCTCAACCTAAACACACACACAATAAATAAATATTAAAACCACACACACACTAAATAAATATTAAAACCACTATTCCTGCATAGTGAGACATACTTTCTCTTCTGCTCCCCTATTTATACAGTGAACTGGTTCTGAAATGTTGACTTTTGCTCAGTCAACTGCGCATTCTTCCCTCCCCCCGCTTCTCCCCATGGTTTGTTTAGAACTGAAAAAAGAGCAGAGGTTTGATTGCTTTCTATAGTATGAAGCTGAAGGAGTAAGGAGGAGAGCTAGAAGAACATTAAATGAGAAGCATGGCCTTGGCTTCATACCACACTTTCTGTGCCTTGTTCTATCGATGTAAATTCTGAATGTTGTACAGTAAAATACTTGGGAAAGACTCCTTGGAAAAGGCTGCACTGGCTTCTTTTTTCAGCACATGTACATATATAAATATATATACATATATATATTTGGTAATGCCAAACAGCTGTGTTATATTGTACTGAAAATGTAATAATGGACAGTTTGGATGTTTTATGTAGAGTTTGCAAAAATTGTATGGCTATAGCCTTTTGAAGATAAATGTACAGACATAAATTACTGCATATCAGTTATTTATGAATAAAGAGTCTTTTACTGACATCTCAGATTACTGTCTGAGTGGCACATTAATTTCTGTGATAAAACAAGATGTTGAGATGTGAGTGTTTTGCAATGCTTCACTGGTTTTATAGTGAGCCTTGTATGGGAGTTTGTGCTGGAAAACTGTGTAGTGGGCACCATTTTCTAGAAAAACTACAAGTCTACAGGGAAGGGACCAGTACTGAAGTTTACCCTTTAGTGACAACAGTGAACCAATTCAAGAACAACATCTTGGTTTTATACTATTTCACTTAAGTGCCTTGCCTTAGACTCTAACAGTGCTGGGCCCTTGGATGATGCCACTATGGCCCTGTTTCAGTTTTGTTTTGTTTTTAATAGCTTAAATAGTTTTAATAATTCAGCTACTGCCAGCCTTACTTCACTGTCTCATAAAGTCCTTCTCATAGTCATCCTAGCCAGATGGTATGTTCATATAAACAAGGTGGAAAAGGAGAGACAAAGCCTTCAGCTTTCTGCGAGGCGTGGTTATAAAGCTCTTTTCTGGACGGCTTTGATCTACACGCCAGGTAAGGCTGTCACATTAATACATGCAATTAAGCATCATCTACAAATACATTAGCCTGACAAAAAGAGAATCTGGATATAGCACTAACTTTAAGTGAGGTGTTATAAAAGGTATCATTAATACATACTTAGCATTGGATGCTAGAACAAGCTGTTACGAATCAAGATAGCCTTCAAACACTTCATTACGTGCATTTAAGTTGTTACCACCCATGACATCCTACACCATATAACGTAATGGCCACCATTTATAACAAATAGGACTATCACATGTTAACTGCCTTTGACAGTCATTGTAAAATTACTCAGGATTAATTATGTTTGCAGAGAAATAATGTGTGTTATTATGAGAAGCATTGTATTGTGATTTAATGAACAGCTACTTAGAAATTCTACTGCAAGTAGAGGCTGCTATCAGATTATTTGGAAACACAATGCTGGTCTCTATCGAACACAGAAGCAGGGTGCCATTCTCATTATTTACATGCCACATTCCTTACACCTGTCTAGCTCCCTCACCCACCTCTAACGCCCCGCACTCACGTACTTAAGAGAGCTCACAGCATCCAAAGTCTTTTCCCATATCAGCTCATAAATAAAAAGGTGTCTTTTTTTTGTCTTTTTTTTTTTTTTCTTTCCCAAGAGAGCTCTTTAAGTACCCTTGTTCACAAATACAGTGCCTATTGTGCCTTGCAAGTATGGCTCTTCAAGTATAGTTGAAGCTCTGCTTCTCATATCTTCATTTTCTGTTGAGGTTGAAAATTTACTTAGGCTAGCACCCACAGGGTTAATAGCAGACACGCTTGGTTTGATGGAGCTGAAGATACTCCCATACTCATTGTTAAAAAAATCCATGAAAAGATGGCCCTGGGTTATTTAATGGAGTAACATATGATGTGTGAGTTACTTTGTCCAAAAAGGAACGGGGAAGGAGGTACAATAAACAAAGGATCAACTGCCAATTGTTCCCAAAGCATTGTTCCTACATTTTACAAAAGAAACTTGAGTTCCAGACATTAAATCCCGTCTTCTTAAATCCTAATCTACCTACTCATAAGGCCACATCAGAAATGGAGGCAATACCCAAATATACAAGAGCATTTTGCATTAATAAATAGATTTTTTTTTCACTGTGATAATTCTGTATACTTTTCAGGACAAATTAAATTGGTTTCTTTTGGTACTAGCCTGTTGACTGTATATTAAATGACCACCTCTTTCTAGCCAAACAGGCATAAGTAATATACCTCAATAAAAAAATATTGTTTTATTAAATTCCTCACCACACCTCTTGTGGCACACCAGTGTAAACACCCTAATAACTGAAGGTAAAACAACTGCCGCCTTCCTTACGCCTGAAAACCAAACAGGAAACTACACCACAACTTATTTACCTATTACCTGCACTGCAAAGCATGCGTAAAACGTAACCATTACCAAAGTGACTGGGAGACCACTGGTACTCCAGCACTGGTTCTGTTCCTAACTGCACAGCCACTGGACAAGCCTCTCTGCTCACTTTCTCCTCCTCTTGTTTTATCCATCTCGTCTGAAGGTGCCTCAGGGCAAGTGCTACAGTAGAAAGCCCAGGAGCTTTGAATCTCAGAGTCCTTAATCATCTTTAAATACACACACACACACACACACACACACACACACACACACACACGAGCGCTTTTTCACATTTCTGCAAATGCTTCTCTGTCCTTCCCAGACAGTCTGAGATTAGCAAAGAACCTCAATGTTACCGGGTAAATCTGTTATCACATTGAAACTAATTCATTTTCTTTTGAACAGCCAACTAGCTAACCTGGCATTAAAATCACTATCTTCTCCCTGCCAGAGTCAGGGAGCAATCTTTACTGATGCAATTAAAATTATAATTACTCCCATTCCCCCTCACATTGTACATACTTAGGGATTTTTGTAGGACTAAGGCTTATTAAAACGTGCCGTTCATAGGTACCTGTTTGGAACACAAGCAGAACGTCAGCTCACAAGCTCAAGTATAAAAAGTATTGACGGGTCTCTGAAGCTACTGAAAGCAAGATGACGCTGTTGGAAGATAAAACCTAAAACCAAAAGCAGGTGGAGATCTAAACCACAATGCCAACAGCTAATAACTTTAACAAAGTATCGCTTCAAAAGGCTTTTTTCCTACTTCAAATCTAAACATAGCAGTAATGACTGAGTAACTGTCACCACTTAAATAAGACCTTGAAAGTCAGAAAAGTAATTGTTCGGTCCCAAAAATTCACCTGCAGCTGCATTATCGTAGCATTAGGAAGTTCAATATCATCGCAAAAAGTACATTATTTCCTGTAACTTTTACCGTCCTCCTACAGACTAAAGGCTGTTTGAGAAAAAATATCTGGGAAATTAAGCATATGGTCATGGAACAAATGGGAGCTCGGCTGAAGAGCAGCAGCGTGCTTCAGCTCAACATGCGCTGCATTCAGTTCTCCTTTCCAGTCCTACCTCCACAGAATTGGGAAGGAATAATTACAGAATCTGCGAGGAATAACGAAGCGATGAGCCGCTTTCACAGCTGCAGTCACGGCTGGTCCCTTGACCAGGTCACTGTTCGGTGACAGCCGATGTCCCCAAGGCCCCGTCACAGAGCGGAGGGTTTGGGCAGTGTGTTCCCAGCAGCTGGGAACGACGCTAGGACAGAATACATGGGAGGAGGGATGGCTTCAGTTGGTGGATAGAGAGCAGATAAGGAGAGAAATGGATTCTCTCCCTGCATGTGTTTTTGTTTTAAGGCCATTTGCTTGCTTACTCAAATCCCCAAACCCTTCTGTTGCGACAGGAGGCAGCAATGCAGAGAACTACTGCTGGTGACAAACACCACAGACTAATTTAAACCAAACTGAATAAATCCCAATCTGTGCTCTGCTATGCAGGTTTGTGCCTTTTCGTGGTATTTTTCTTCCTTCACTTATGAGATATTTGTTTGACTTCATGTTGTTAGCATTCCCTCCAATATTTACCTCAGCTTCAAGGCTATCTCCCCAAATTTTGTTTTTGTTTGTTCTTTTTTCCTGTCAGCTGTATTTAATAAATAACTGCAGCCACTCTCAGATTCAAACCTCAAGTAGTGGTCAACGCCTCAAGTCCTACAGAAAGCTTTGTTAGTGGAAAAAAGAAACCTAACCAAGCCCAATTACTGATGTGTTGCTGTATTTTGCAGAGATTACCAGTGTTTGACACCCAGCAGTTTGACATCCTAGCATCTCCCGGGGTTGAAGTATCTGTAATGCTGCATTTCTTCCCTCAACGTAAGTTTAGAAAGAAAATATTAGCATAGACTTTTGCCCATTTTAATCAAAACTTTCAGGAACCTAACGCACTGGAAGCACTGCTGTCCAGAAATGCAGGAGCTGTCTCCTGGGGAAGTGAAGTCCCCCGTTTTGCTTTCCCTCAGAAGAAACGATCAATCTGCTGCTGGCTGATGAGTTCAGTGCTCAGAGTGAGTTTCAAAGTAGGCCCTTTACAAAGGTCAGTTCCCTATATCAGAAATATTGAAGTGCTTTGTTTTGAATCATTTATTAGTAAAGAAAACTTCCCTGTGAATGAGGGCTCTTGGTTCCTATTCATGCCTGCTATGAGGATAATTTTTCTAGAGAATTGATGAGAAGGGTTGCTGAAGAGGAACTACAGAAATATATGCAACACCTAAGAAATTCCTATTAAAAATAAATAATAAAAAAAAAAAAAGTAACACTGGTTTTCTGGGAGTATATAAAACTAAAACGTTGCCATTTATTAAAGTTTTCTAGACCACTGTACCACTGTAACAAGAGCATAAGTTTTGTTTTGCCTGCAGACACATTTCAGTATGGGGTTGATTTTAGAGGCAGAAACATCACACTAATAAGGAACAGGACGGTACACTGGGTATGTGTGTGTACGCACACACACACAGCCCTTGTCTTGCCTTAGTAAGCAAATATGTGCTGTGCCAAAAATCCTTGGGATAAGCAGGATGACAGTATTTTCATCCCTCTTTAGTGGGATAACCAGCTCATTAAATCTTAACATGAAGGTTATTTTATTATGAGGTGACAGATCTGAAGATTTACTTCCCCATTCTTCACCTGCCTTCTCCCTTCTGCTTATTCCTTTGTATTTGTTAATGGCCTTTCTCTTGTTATATAATCCTGTCAGGAGTGTAAAAATATCTCTCAGGACTGCTCATTTGGTCTAAATCACTCAGCCTGTACTGGTGACAGGAGAAAGTGTACATGCCACAATTGATGCAGAGAAGGAGTTCTGTCCTATACTCCAGTAATTGTCACTGCATGATAAGAAAGTGTAAGATTTAATAAGGTCATAAAATAGAATGGCAAGAGCTGGCGTGATAGGTATTTTTTTCATTAACATTCAGAAAATCTGGATTCAGTGGGACAATAAATTAGAGGAGTTGAACAGATATGACCTATTTGATTATTCAATGCTTTCCAGCAGCCCAGTGAAAGCAGCAGGACTGGGAGCACCTCCACCACCACAACAGCAGAAGTAAATATCTTCGGTGGTGTTAAAGCCATTATTCCCTATGCCACCAAGCTGCCTCTGGTGATTTCGAGAACTAGAATCAAACTCTACAGTAGTAAGGAAGCTGAGTCTTTGCAGCTAGTTTAGAGTTTTAAATGTAAAAGCTAATGCCTCATGCAGAGGCCCAAACCTGGGATTATCCCATCCTATTTTTACGGGTATGCGCATTCCTACAATAGGCCAACAGTTCTGCAAGAACTGGTAATGAGCTGCTCTAATGTAATACACATGAAGTACTATAACAAACTCTTAAAGGGTAATTTCTCTCTAAATTCTTACTAATCAGAAGGTGATTTACAAAAGCTTCATGCAAGAATGCCTAGACAGCTCCCAAAATGTAACGCAAAAATACTTTTACATTAAAAAACACCTTCCAGATAATCTTATGCTTCAGAAGAGGTCACTGCCTTGCAGGACTGGACCTAAACACAGGGAATGCTCTCCAACAAGTACCTTAGCTACTTCTACTAAAAGAAACTGGCCATCAACTATAAGTAATACCAAAAAGCAGGGATGGAAGATGTGGGAGAAAAAGCAAACAACACAAAACAAAAACAAACAGGGTTAATAGCAAAGCCATCAAAACACACCAAAATCCCTGTCTGATGCAGGAATTGCTGGTCGCTTGTTCTGGGTTTTACTGGCTGACTGTGGGACCTGCAGCTTGTGGTTAATAACTCAGCTACCTCACTGGTGCAATCCCATGATTAATAAGAGGCTGCAAAGGCTGTAAAAATGCTAAGTATAATTACAGTGTCAGCGAGCACTGCAGTGTGATTTGAAGGGTGGTGTAGATTGTCAAACCTACAGTACTTGGAATAGTCACAGTCTCCTTGCACTGTCTTTCCTTATGTTTTATACATAATTCTATAATATTTTCCTAATGCTAATAGAGACATCCTAGAAATAGAAGCCCACTAGGAAACACGGCATTTTCATTCTCACAATCATACCATTACTCCCCTCCTTCTGTTATCGCTATTTCCTTGACCAGTCAGGCATTATCTTTTCCTAACCAGCTCTGCTTTCATTTTACCTTTTCCCCCAAAGAAAACTTTCAAGAACTGCAAATGCCCACTCTTTTCTATTTACTCTTTGATGCATTCAGTGGTCACACTCCATTAGAACACAGTAAAAACAAAAAACATTTTACAGTTTTCCCCCAGCATTCCCTTCCCCACACAAACTGCCGTAACTCCCTTTATTGTATCCTATTATGTTGCTGAAATTGCACTTGCGGATCAGGAAACAACTCACAATTAGGAAGATACAAACACACCTTGAAACCACGCTCACTTCCCCCCCATATAACAGTACAGCATTCGCTAACACCCCATGGGGTGCATATTACAGCCCTTGCAAAAGCACAGCATCCTGGTCTTCCCCACTGAGACTCATCACTGAAAAATATATGAACAATTACCATCACTTGTGAGTTGCTGAGACCAACACAGCTTTAGAAAAAACTCTGACTTTTTGAAGGTGCTAATTAGAAGCTGAGGTTTTTTGAGAAATGTCATCCCATTTGGGGTGACGAGCACTTCTGAGAGCAGGATCCTCGATTTCTTCATCCCTATGTCATATATATAAACATTCAGGGAACTGGAACTGAGTAGGAAGCAAGCAGCAGAGATGCTGGCTTTATGAAAACATCAATAACATTAAAATTCAAAGGAAGAAAAGTACATTAAGCTTAGGCTTGATTTACAAACTTTTCTAGGAAGCAACAGTTGTTTAAAGAATGTGTTATGATCAAACTAATTTATGAGGCCATAATAGAGTCGTGAAACCTCTGTACTTAATATTTATGGGGAAGGAGAACTTAACAGTTTTGCTGCATACAAATTCAATTAAAATTTGACTTAGAAAAAGGTGCTGTTTTTTTCCTTGCATTTTGTCCTTCACTAATTACTTTCCCTGTTTAAAACTCTCTGCCATCTAATACACTTGGAGAAAGATCTTTGCAAATATCAGCCTCATTAAAACCCTGCAATACAGCTTACAGAGATTACAGATGTGTACAGAAATGGACAATGGTCTTTTAAAAGTGCATTTTTTCCCTGATACTCCTTAAAGAATAAGTAACATGCGGAACAGACTGTCATTTTTCTGAACAGGTGAGTGAACCATTATAAAATATCCTAGACAACTGTGCACCATTTTTATCCATGCTTATTTTAATCCTACTGTACATGGTGCTATTATGCATGCAAAAAGGTAATGAGGCAGGCAAAGGTTATTACTAGGGACACTTCTGGAATGATGAGGGGCTGCCAATGCAGAAGACTAACCTCAGGCTATCTGAAATTGAAATTTTTGGCTAAATTAATAACTCAACATGAGACCAGACGGTAATGCTGCCTGTCCCCTGCAGGGTTGAAAATGTCTTTCGACATTAATAAAATAAAAAGGGAGGGGGTGTTACCTGTGAAGACATATAGAGAGGCAATCTAGCCGTGTTGATGCCACAGAAATGGAGGAGGTGGGAAATGAATGGAAAAAGACAGTGCCCTGCCTGAACTGCTTGACAAGCCAAGCGAATGCTCCTGCTGCCGATGGGCAAGTTGCAAGAGGAATCCAGTGATTCCCCCCACCCTTCCCAATACGTTCAGCATCTTTTTAAACCACTAATAAGGGAAATTGACTTATTATCCTCATTATTATTCATAACAGCACCAGAAATTTTCTGAGGTGTTTTACAGAGCAGATTAAAAAAAAAAAAAGCCCTGCTCCCAGAGCTGAAGAGTTTACAGTCTAATTTACACATGCAGCTCTGGGTCAGACACAAATAGTGTCTCCAAAGATGGGTGAGGAAAGACAAAGATTAGAGCAATAGCATCACACAGTTAATTTGCTGTTTCTACATGCAAAGCTAGGTGCAATGTTTGGTGATATCCAGACAGCCAAGATGACAGACATCTCTTCTTTGAAAGAGATGAGGAAAGAAAGGCAAGTGGAAGGGGAAGGAAAGGAACAGGAGAAATATATTGAAAAAAAAAAAAAAACATGAAGAAATAATATTGCATTATGTATCTGGCAGCGATCTGAAATTGGCCAACATCTGCAAAATCCACAAGTTTAGCCAGCATCCATTGTGTGGTGAGAGAGCTGGATAATACAGCACATAGGCATCAGCGAGGACATACTTCTGATAAATAACAGCAAAACTGACAGGTTGTTTGGAGTTGCTTTGGTTTTGTTATTTTGAAAGCAAGGAAAGAAAGGAAAACTAGAAACAAAGAGAAGACTAAAATAACAACGCATAGTAAATGTCAGGAGGCCGTGATACAGCTAAAGATCCAGTCACTGGACTAAATGCAAGAAGTCAGGAGAAAACTAGATGCGAAACTACTGCATGAGTGAGAAGAGCAGGGAGACTGTTAGAACTGTCTGCATTATACAAGCAAAGTCCAGGTTGTGGGTATCTGGAGGTAACTTATCAACTTGAGCCTCTGAGTCTTCATCATGGCAAAAGCAGGGGAGGTGCTCTCGTTACAGACAGCAAAGGGCTCGCAGCCTTACAGACGCCGCTGTCGGGTGCACACTTCAGCATTACAAAGTAGCCCGGTGCCTTCTGTAGTACAGTGTGTGTGCACAGTCTCTGAAGTCTCACTCATTATTCTATTAGACTTTAATGGTGTTCATAGGTTGTTTGGGATTAATGAGGCAAAAGTCCTCAATCAAGAAGCAATTTAAAAGTACATTGCTAATTCCACAGAGTTCTGTAAATGAACTAATTCAATACTAGTTGACCTTTTTATTTTGGGGAATGATTTGTGCCTGTATTTTTTCCTGAACAGCGGCCTTAAGCAGTGGCAATTTGGAAGGGCATTTCTGGCCCAATGACTGAAATCAATCATGTTACAAGTGTCACGAACAGACAAGTCAGGAGCAATACCCCTTCCTTAAAAAATGTGCTGGCATTCAGCCAGCGATGCGGGGCTATGACAGGGTCTGGCTGGAGAAGTAAGGAACCCAGTTCCTTCAGAGGGGCAGAATGAAAGGAAGAACAATTTGATTCCTTCCTAAGTCATAAGATGTTTTTTCAGGAATTTTCGGCAGTGATTCCTTCTTACATTTAACTGTCTTACTGCAGTAGCTGGCAGAAGAGGGCAGCATTCAGACTCTCCCGTTTCATTATGCCTTGGGACATGGTAATGGCAGGAGCATTAGATAGATTTTGGTACAGCATTACCACATGACATTATCTACAAGTGGTAGATCAGAGACTGTGATCCAACCCTAAACTACCATTTTGTTACCATCAAAAGGCAAAGAAAATATTCTTATATTTTTTGCGACAGGATGGTAGCACTTGGTTGTGCTTCAGTAGGGCATTATGTCAAAGGACGGAACAACAGAGAGACGTTTGGAGATGCACATCAACTAAAACTCATCACAAAAAAAATGAAAATATATTTTTAAAAAGATAGAGAGAAATACTTTATAAATTCTACCCTACAATACATATTACAAAAAAAAAAAAAAAGACGCATTAAGAGATGAGTTCAGAACTAAATTACTAGACATGAAGAAACCCTCTTGCTACATTATAACCCTGTGAAACTAGATCAAATGTAAGGTATTGATAACCCAGTACTGACACCCCAGCAGTATATTTACCCTCACATGACAGTGAGGACAAAGGAAGAGAACAACATAAGCCCCAGAAAGAACTAATGTTAAGAAGCTTAGGGAGGCAATAGTTTTGTCTCATTTCAAATGGCTCTTTTATTCTCTGTGTTTCTCATTGTAATTAAGATGGGATCTGCAGAAATAATGGCAATGGATAACCAGCATTTGTGTTAGCTTCCAAGAATATGAGGCAGATTATTGCTTTGTTCACATTTAGTTTTTCTTACAATAGTGGTGAGGTTCTGAATTAACAAACACAATTAGTGCTTTTTTTTTTTTTTTTGCCTTTTTTTTTTTTTACATATGATAAACCTTTACAACTATTCATTATTCTGTTAGTAGAACGTTGCTAATTTTATTCTAAATTAATGTATTCCTGTTGTGATGTAAATTGTGTTTTATAATGCAGTTTAGCTGGCTTTCTCCTTCTCTCCTTTGCGCATTGATTTCAACAGCCTGTGTGGGTATCATCACTCAGGTAAGTAAAAGATGACAAGATCTTGCCTTTGAAGACAGGCACTTTACCTACCAACAAACATTTACCCTTACATCTTCACCTTTTATTTAGCAACGAGAATGCCAAAGCTTACATATGGTTCAGTTTGCTAAACCTAATACCTTTCCAGCTTTCCTACCAATGCAAAGCAGCTGCAAACCTTGTCTGGCTGGTGTCTGAGACCAGGACACCCTGGACAGTACTTCAACTGTAATTAACAGTAGCAGAGAGTGCAAGAAAACTTTTGCCTTCTAGCTCCAGAAGTTAAAGAACAGAGCGGCACCCTGCCTTGTGGAAGAGATGTGAGCCTAAGGACAAAAGATGAGTTTGGAGCTTCCCTTTATATACCACCCGATCTCTGTCTTCTCCAACAAATACCCTTAAATATCTGAGATACACTGTTGATGTCCTTCCTTGTAACAGAAACAGTAATACTTAAATAATAAACAAGAAATATACTTATAGTAACTTATTTATTATTTCCCAATAAAGAGCAAAAAGAAGCTCCTACTTCAAGGCATACCATCTACTGGATGAGCAGACAAAGGCATGAGATTGCATTTTTTAAATGACAAGCTCTTTCCCATGAATTTCACCAGTAAATTAGATGTTAAATCAGACGTAAAATCCCATCACAAATAGAAGTTAATGCACCAAAATAGTTGCCGTGGGCAAAGCAAACACTCTGGACATTTATCTGCTGGTAACAACTCTTAAGATCACAGCTGGGAACACTCTAAATATGTACATATTCAGCAGGTCTATCTCAAACTTTCCTTCCTTCCCTGACCTCCAAGTGCGGCACCCTGATGTCAGCCAGATCTGTCAATTCCTGCTGCTGGTACAAGCAGGGCAAATCCCAGAGCTAAGAGATGGCTATCTCTGACAGTCCAACACCTCAGATCAAATTGAACAGATTTTCACAGGAAAACATGAAAACATGAAAACATTCACAGGAACTGGGACTCAAAATAAACAATTTCTGATTCCAGTTCAGCTACAGAACATGTTAGTGACTTGAGCAAATTTCTTCTAAAAGGGGGAACGTTTCTCTGTATCACATAAGTTTAACAAGACAGTTGTTTTACCTCATGTTATGTACACATAAAAGAATAAATACACATCCCTCATTTCATGCAAAGCTTGAATGAGGTTAAATATACTTGTTACTTCAGAACTTTCTTGCTCATCCAGCAAGCTAACAAATATTGAGACAAGTTTAAATGAATATTTTTTATTCACTTGTTCACAGCTGTGTTCTTCGAGAAGCCTTTATTAGACTTAACTCAAGAACAGCCTCTTGCCATACGCAGTCATATCAGATTACTACTCCTTGAAGACTTATCTAATGAAACGGACACATCTCCTTCTGCTTTCATTCTACGTTCTTGCTTTAATTATACACATTGTCTGTTATGAAACCTTGCCATGTTGTCAAAAGTGGCCTCTGTGCTGAACTTTGCCTTGTCAAGATAGCTTTATCATTCATAAATATTTCAATGAGAACCAAAGACTGCTTATGAAAGATTGATTTCTTACAGTTCACTGACCCTTCCTTTGAGGCCTTTTATTAAAATTAGAGTAAACCCATCCTAGAAATCTGAGCATTAATTGTTAATATTATAGGCTACTGAAACATAGAGTCCTCAAGGAAAAGAAGAGATACACTGCTGGCTTGAAGTGATACATCACTGTAGAAATTAAAGGCAATCAACACAGTTTAAATATGTTAATTTTCACATTCAGAACCAAACTGAGGTTCTTAATGGACTTTAAATTAAATTGAGCAGTTTGAGTGCTTAGGAGGCCTCTTGTCAAAATCTGGTTTTGGAATATTGGACAGCAACTACTTAGATGGTTGGGCACAGGCGAGGTGAGGAGAGGCGAGGCGAGGCTCTCCAGCCTCTTAACTTTTCAGACCTGGGGTTCTGATTTCCAAGTGGCACTACACATACAGGGGATGCTACATTCACATAATCACAAACCATTTAGCTGATTGAAAGCACATTTAGAGCAAAGGCCTGCCTATTGTCTTCACATTAATAACACCTTGGCTCAATTTCTCCTGGACTTTTCCTTTTCAAAACAAAACAAAACAAACCTCTTCTATTATCATAAGAATCAGGACATACCACAAGGACTAGCCTCAGCAACATATTTATGTAAATAGCTTATTTTGGGTATATTTCTGCTATTGGGACATATTTATGATGATCTACTGATCCCTCGTTTTATTTCATGTCAGTAAACAGAACTACAAGTTCCACTAAGGGCATTTGTGTTGCATTTAAGATTTGTATGCCACATCGAAGGAGGACATATAAAGTATAAATTAATCTGATATTGCTCTGTTTCTAGACATAATATTTCATCATCATCGGGGCAATTGCTAATTTACATAAAAGCACTCATCAGGAACCTAAATCCAAATGATCAATTCCTTGCAATCCTTGGTTATTATGTGAGGTTAGAGAAAGATAGGGACATCATTACCAAATTAAATTTCTTCTATTTACTTGAAGACATACTTTAACACAGACCTGTCCTTACATTTGGTCTTATCTACTATAGCTACACCAGATGGCTTGACAGCTATTTGGGAAGCTTTGTATGCCGGTGTGCATACAAATACAAAAAATACAGTATATTACTCCTCACCTTACTGACACAGCATAGTTGCAAACTACAAAAATAAAGAAAACTGTCAGATAACCCCATGGCAAACTCCAGCATTCTCAGCAGTTGCTGTTTCATCACTTCAGCCCCAGTGAAGACTCTGCTGCAGGACATCTGGAACTGATGAAGTCAGCATTCTCCAATATCACAATTAATTCAAATGAGTGAACCTCAAAAATCAAGTTAAATGGTAATGATTTGGGTCACTAACTTTAACAATGTCAGTGTGTTCGTGCTATGGTATTTACCATAATTAGCATCCATATTTAACAGTATACTACACACCAAGCAATCTAGAATTTCAATCTAGAATCAACAGTACAATTCTGAAAAATGGCAGTGATGGAAATAACCCTCACAATAGTACCTATATATGAGTTGGTCTTTTTTCTCTAACTTGGGAGCAGTTTCAAGAAGAAATATCACACTCATGCCAACCTACTAGGACTAACAGTAGAGAGATCACTGAGGGAGAACAGGAACAACATAGTAATACAAAGAACCAGACAAAGTAGACAGCAGAGGTTACAGAAACCTTTCTCCTGGTTGGTTTATCCCGCTATCCGGGTGAATGTACTGCACAGATTATTCCATGTGACTGATGTAGCACCTAGAACCTGAGAGATCAAGACGCCTCCCTTTTTAAATGCCAACTATCCATGACTTAAAAACGCTCTTTCAATCATAATTTGTCAGCATTCACATGTTCCAGCATCTCCCATTTGCATGTTAGCGTTCTCCAAATGCTGCTGCTGCTCAGGACTCCCCCCTTGCCTCACCTCTAACCTGGGTGGTGGCTGCACACCTGGAACAAACCCAGGGTATTGCTGTGAGTGGAGAGTCAGAGCTATTTGCCTGCATAGGGATGCGTTGTTATGATGCTACACAATGAGCACAACACCAAGAACACCCCCATTGTGGTGATTAAAAGCCTGGATCTGAGGAAAGACTCGTACGTGCTGCAGAATGGCTTAGCTCAGTCAACTCAGCGAATCGACGCGTTCCCTCAAGACACAGAACAGTTGGCAGAAGTGAGCTCAGTGCTGTTGTCTTTGCCGACAGCGTTCCACAGTAATCTTGTCAGCAGTGCAAACGTAACAAATTGCATCTGCTTATTTCTGCTGTTGTCTTTAAGGCAGCTGCAGATTATCCTTTAAACCTGACTCATCTTCTCTATATGCACATTTGAGCACATCCATGCACACTTCATGCGTTTGCAGCAACCTTTAGCATTGTAAAACATGTTATGGAGGCCACGACAGATTAAACAGCATTCCCTCAAGCCATCTATGAAGACAAAGAGCAGATTGAGCAGATACCAGAGTCTCAAAGCTTGCTGTATTTTCTTCTGTGACTTAAAAGGTTGAAAATTTCCACTTTTTATTTTTATTAATTCATTCAGTGGCTATAAAATTACGCTGCCCTTCCTACCAACCAGGGAAGCAGACATGGCTTCAGCTCCAGTCCACAGATCAAATCTTAAATGGAAGAGAACAAGAACACCATGATACACTTTCAGTCTGTCACTGAGAAGGTTACGTCTTGAAGAGAACCCAGAAAGGACAACCGAGGACTAGGAATGGCAGAGATTATTCCAAAATAATCTTAAAATTCGTGAGAGCCTTGTTTCGGGGACTACCAATGAAGTGGACAGATCGGATCCAAGAAAACTATACTGAAACCCATTTCCACAAAGTAATTTAGCACAAGCCACCTGTAACAGAAGAGGTCATACATAAGCAATTGGGCCAGATTCTAGCTGGTGGCTAAAAGGCAAAGTAATCCTAACAAAGAGCCTTTGACCAAATCCTTCTGCTCTGGGTTCCTCTGTGTTGCCCACTGATCAGCCTGTTTCACAATCACGGGGAGATGCAACCTAAAACATGACGAAGTTTTTTTTTGTTTTTTTTTTTTCTCCTTTTCCTACAGTAACAAGTAGTTGACAGTCATTTAAATATTCAACAGCACAAGTGTTTTGCCATTTAGGCTCACTGCGTTGCAACACTGTGGAAACGCTGGCTCCGTTCATCTCTTAGATTTCCCAGCAGAAATAACACAAGTCTGGTGTGAACTGAACATTTGTGATACGCAAACTTCTTCCTGCTGTTCACAAACAGAAACCTGAACACAGTCAGCATGCACTGCCTCCTCATTTTTCCAAGTGGCTGTTGTTTCTGTGCCTTTACAGAGATCAAAAGCTTTATGCCCACACACTTGCTCTCTCCTCATTTCCTAAATTCTGCCCATTACAGCTACTCCTAAGAATATCCATTACTTTAGACTTGCAGCCAAATGTTAGTCTGAGGTGTGAGCCAGAAGGTAGGAGAGCTGTTTCTTTAACTATTCCAAATGCCAAGAAAAAAAAAAAAAAAAGATCTCTGAGACCTAGCAGAAGAAACAGTGCTACCATTTATACACAATTACAGGAAAGCACCATTTCTACTCTTAGAAACATTTATCACTTCAAGTCTCACCAGCAAGAATTGTTATTCCTACATTAGGCTGACATCTGGCAGAGAGGTTGGGATAAAAAGCAAGTGGAGAAGAGACTAGCAAAAAGTTGCCAAGAAGATGTAGTAATTCATTTCTGACACAGGACCAAGCTTGCCATTAAATGTCAAGTGCCAGATAAACAACTGCACAGGACCAAATCTCTGTTTCAAGCACTAGGCTCTTAACAAAATATGGTAAAAATCCTCCCCAGAAACACAGCCTCTAAATAGCAGAACATTTCTGGTTTCAGAACAGAGTTGGCCTGACAGTAGACTTGCAGATAATCACATGCTGCAAAGCACCCATGCATAACAGAGCCAGAAATATTGCTTTGACAAGTATGAGCTAAAACAATGCCATGCCACCTATGCCTAGCATAAGAAACAAAGTTAAGACATGGCTTTAGATGCCAAATCCTGATTTAGGTGCTCAAATACAAAGCCTGCTCCCAGTCAGACCTAAATCAATATTTTGGCCTTAAACTGGGAGAAGGAAATCAGAAAATAAAATTCACATTTGACTGAGCCAACTGAAAGGCCAAAGCAAGTAGCATGTAGAAGTGAACATATAAAGGATTTCCTCCGTATGCTGAGATATTCTCCTCCTACTAAATCCAGGTCAAAATTCTGCTCTGTCCTACAGAGAGAGACAGATGGATCCCTTCTCTCTTTCTTCCTTCTTTGCCCTCATATTTTCTTCTAGGTGAAATGAATAAACAATCTAGGGACACATTCAACTTTGCAGCGTCTATCTTCCTATTCATACCCCAGACACTGAGGCCAGCCTGAGGCAATGCCTCTGAGCATGCAGCAAATGCCAAGAAAATTTAATACGAACCTTTTTGTTTTGTCTTTCTTAATTTTTTTTATTTTTTTTTTTAACAAGGTACACCATTGAAATTCAACATACATTTTAGTGAAGTACTTTGATGCTGGGTGACCTTTGTGTGACATTTTCTTTGCATATGTGCTCCAGGAGAGACCGATCCGCCGTGTAACAACTCCATAATATAGCACCATGGCTGTGGCAGGGAATGATGAAGACTGCTGTGATGAGTGCTAATTCTTCTAATACTGGAAGGCTCCTTAAATCTACGATTCTATCTACCCACCTATGAAACAGCAGTGATAGTAGCTAAATGAAGTTGGTTGCCAAAACTGTCATAAATCAGAAATAGGTTGCTATTTGGATAAGTGCTGTAGGATGCCTGGATTTAAAAATAAATAAATAAAGGTAATTAGAAAAGTAAATCTTGAGAGCAAGCTCCTACAGGGATTTTTTGCTGGTGGTAGTGGTTGGTTTTGTTTATTTGTTTTTTGTTAGTACTTTTGTAAGTATAATTATCTGCTTCAGAGACATTAAAATCCACCAGTGGAAACTCTTTACCACATTGTGAACATATGACCTCCAACACTGGGAAATAATGAAAAATTAATGGATCCAGATGTGCCAATTCTGCCACTAGACAGATGTTCATTTTACACACGATTTAGAAACCCCCAGTGCATTTGACTACTTGATGATAAAATGACTAAATAATAGGAAGAAATGGAATAGTCCTTAGAAAGTGAAATTTGCACTTTTCCAATATATGAAAATGCATGGAGACAGGCACACAGAAGATTACACGGATAACACAGCACATACATGGCAGCAGCTTTAATTCAGGAATTTCTAATAGGACATCTGGGAACTTCTACTATTACAGATGACTCTAACAACTTCACCCATGTTGTATCTGAAGATTCCAACATCAAAGATGTAGCAAACAATTTGAAGGAACACAAAACACGCTCACAAACCATCCCAACATTAGCTATTTGACCAACCTAAATCTACCTTCTGTGCCACTAAGTTATATCTCTTTCATTTTCCTCTTGCTTCTGGAGCTCTTCTGTCTTCTTAGAGATTTTTTTTCTTCTATTATACTCGTCCAACATGGCACTTATCCTTTAATGTGATACAGATAAAACTGTCCCTGTCAGTCTGTGCTTGTCATGCCTCAAGAATGTTTTACAGCATCATAAAACCACAAAATGCCCCAGTATTTAAAAGAGATCTATCATTCTATTGCTGTATCTCATAGGCTGTGCGCACAGTTCATTGCAATACAGTGGTAGATCCCTAAGCAGAAAAGCAATGGAAACTGCTCACGGGCCTCACAGTTAGACTGTCCACCTATAGGACAGGGTTCCCATCTCAGTCAGATATTACAGATTCATCTCAGTTACTGAAATATAGACCTATTCCTGGCTGTATGTTGTTCATTATCCACCTTGCCTCTCACATTGACTAGTTAAAAGTACTTCAAAGAGAAAAGGTATAAGCAAATTCTGAAAAATGTCTCAGCTGCCAGCGTAACAGGATACACATAGCTGACCACAAATAGCTTGCAAGGGAAAAGTTTGTCCTCAGTTCAACAGAGCCAATGATTGTCTTCTAGTGTAAAAAAAAAATAAGAAAAGAAAAGAAAAAAAAACACAACCCACAACCAGGAAGAGTAATAATAACATCATTGAAAGAAAGAAAATGAAGTCTGATTTTAGTGGTTTGAGAGTGATACTGCTAAGACTCACAGGTTTCATTTTCAGCTCTAAGTGCAAGTTACAAGGGGAAATGCCTTGTCTTTCTGTATATAATTTCCTCCTTTGTAAAATGGAGTATGTAATAAATATCTAAAAGCAGGGTATCTGTTCAGACAAGGTCATGTGCTTACATTCTCCCATTATCAGTGCTACTGCCTTCAGATTTCAGATGCCCCTTTGCATAAAAACCACAGCAGAAGGGAATTAATTCCCTGATGCCTGGAACCTTTTCAACTTTGATAGTAAGGCAGACTGAAAATAAAAGACTCAAACCCCTTCTCATTAGGCAGTGACTTCTATCTAAAACCGTCAGGCTGCCTACAACAGCATAAGTTGTTGGGCAGTAAAAAATTAAATATAAGTAGTGCCTCTATACAGAACAGTGCTGATATGTAATGTTCACTGAGGGGGAATTAATCCCTATTAACAACAGCATTTTACAGAGTAAGCCAATCACTATCTCTTGTTGATAGACCTGGGAGCAAGAATAAAGAAAGATCTTGTAGAAGCAGCAGCATTTTAAGAAGATACAGAGTAAAAAAAAAATGAAAGAAAGAAAGAAAAAAAAAGCCTTGTATTTTGTGTTTTCTGGTCTTTCAATATCCTTTTTTCTTCATCACATATGAAACCTGCTGCTCCCCAGGTCCAACTGGACACTCTCCTCAGAAGCATCACCTCCGCTTTGTCCACATTTCCTGCTGCACTCGCCACACTGCATACAAATTGCATTCTGTCTGATGCTTCCAGCTGACAAGAAGTAGTTGCTTCCAGAAGAAAAATAAACAGGAGGAAAAGCTCCCCTCCTCTCCTCTTCTGACTGAGATCAGAAGAGGCAACTGACTATCAAGCCTTGTTTGTCAGCATCTCCCCCTGCCCTCCTTTTTTTCCTTTTATACCTTAGAGATTTAAATGTCCAGTTGTTGTGAATGGCCCATAAAAGATGCAGAAAAAATAACACCGGCTCCTTATCTTTAGAGGTAATCAGCTTGTTACCAGCAGACACCAGGCTCTGTTGTCACTACGTCCAAGCTGACGAGAAGCGAGGCTGGAAGGATCACTGTATGATTACGAGGGATTTATCCAAGGTCACACATCTAGCTTGTGACAGAGCTGGGAACAGGCTGACAAGAGACTATCTAGTGGCTTATTTTGTTGGCATGGAACTGCAGACCCGACAAGATGGAAGCAGCAGCAGTTTGCCCACATTATGTTACCACAGGATAACAGAAGATACGTGTGGACAGCGGAGAGGTTTGCTGTCCTCACAGCCCTGGAAATGCTCACTCCCATGAAGGGTACAGTGCTGTGTTTCTCACTTAGCATTCATTAGGTCTTCAGTGGACATTAATTGCAAAGACTTATTTGCACAGTTTATGGGAAATAACACAATGATTTATCAATGCCCCAAAGAACAAAAAAAAAGCCCAATAACTCAGCTGAGATTGAAAGAGAAAAAGAGAGAAGGGGCAAATCCTTCGAGCATAAACAGATTGCACTATTTGTACATGAAAATGTTTTCTGCATCTATAAACTTCCCATGCCCAAGTGCTTTAATTAATCGCAGCAGTTGCTATGGTAACCTTCCTAACTCAATTATGGCTCTACAAAGAGGTGCAGTGTATTTATGAGAGAGAAGCAGGTAACTCTTGTGCTGAAACTGAAGTAGAGAGCAAGTATCACTAAAACAAAAGCCTTGTGCAGTCACTGTCAGAAGGTATGCAACGAATACAGCGGATTTAGGCTTAACCATACGTGACCCGAGAGGTCACCACCAAATAAAATTATCCTGTGATTCTACCCAATTTGTAGCCTCCTGAGGGATGATTCCACCTGAGAGCATCATCACTAGATTTATGCCAGACTAATTGACTCAACAACACTGATTTCATTGGCTCCACCCTGAGCTAAGCAGAATGGCAATGTGGCAGGTTTTGGTGAGAGTCCTGCAGCTTTTCACAGAACGAGTGAACTCACAGGGCCTCGAGCTACCACAGAACACAGCTTTCACAGGAGGCTGAAGAGCATGACGGGCAGAGCTCACCTACGTGAACCTAATGAAAGCATTCTGCTCTGCTACAGATTCTCCCTCTGAAACTGTTAAAGTCACTTCATCTGTGCTGTTTGGATGTCATTCTGTAAAATCGGGACAGTATCTCCTGGTCTGTAAGCAATTTACAGACCCCAAAATGATTATCAGCTGCTCCCACGTAGAATGTGTAAGGTCTGTTTTAAGGTTACAGTCAGATTAGTGATGTCAAAGATGGACAATTTATTGCCAGTACTCTCTCCTGTCAATTACTGCTAGAATTACTAATAAGTAGCAGAGACTGGGCACTAGAGAAGACTTAGAAGTCTCACAAAGACCTAATTACGTTCCCGCATCAGAGCAGGTCTGCATCTAATAATCAGTATTCTGCCTCCAGTAGTGATGCAGATATTTCAAAAGCAGATGCAATGTTCCCACATTTGTACCACAGCACTGAATGATCAACAGAAAAGGAAAGGAAGGAAAAATGAGGTGAGAGGAAAATGCTTTTTTTTTTTCCTAGGCTTATCACCCAAAAGCTTTGGACTGATAACCTTTACATCTGTTATGAAAAGTCATCTTGCCATGTGAACTGGGTTCCATTCTCTTCCCTACCTGCACTGCTCATATCTTCATTTCTCTGGCAGCTTTTTCAGGAACAGCCTCACATGACAGAAGAGACACTACTTTTCCAGCTCATGTGTCTGTCATCGATTGTCCTGGATGTGACTTTTAGTCTCTATGGAAAAAGTCCCCCCCGTCCCCCGTACTGTCACTTACGTTAAGTGCCCTTTTCTCCCCTTTTAGATGAAATGCCTTGTTAGATATTTCTAAAGGTGTCTTTAGTGAGACACAGTGATATTTCTTACCCTCTCTGCCCCCATCTTTCAAGGTCACAGACAGAGACTTCAGCTTGTTTCTTAAAGGTTAAGTGCAAGTTCCAGGAGAGCAACTTGAACTTTGGAGAGCTAAAGCAGAAAAAAAAAATCAAAACCTTCAGAGAATACAATATCATTATGTGAGAAGTAGTGAATGTGAATGATAAACCAGCAGTTGGAAAAGCTGGACAGAAAATAGCAGCTCCTTTTCAGAAGAACAACTTTATCTGTCTTTGCAAACCAACTGCTACTTTTTCATTCATTTTTTCAAGCCTGCCCTGCTCTGAAGAACGTTGCAGCCTGCCGAGCGGGAAGTTGCCAGAGGCTTTTTATTTCAGCAAAGCCCCCCACCAGCTGTGACTGCACTCCCTAAAGGATATACAATGTTAACTCTTCAGAGATGGATATTTTCCAGCCTGTCAGGCAAAGAGATGCCTAGTCAAAGGCAGAGCATTATGAGGTTGAGCAAATTTTGGCTTTCCTCTTCAACGAGCACTTTAAATCATAAATTCCTTCTCAGCTTTCTACACCCATTAATCTCTTAGGGCTAAAATTAACACAATTCAAAGAATTTTACCCTCTAGGAAATGTTTTTATTTTTTTTGTTCATTCTCTGTTGTTTTTTGTTGTTGTTGTTTTTTCCTTTGCCCATCATTTTTAGCTCCAACCCTCCCAATGTACGGGTCTTACAATGCGGGTAACTGCATAAATGTACATGGTTTGCATACACATCTGAAGCCAGACTGGAAGAAAATCTCCATCTCAATCTAGATATCTCTGATGCATTGATCGTGGGAGCACTGATCACTGACAGTATTCTGTCCATTTTGCAGCAATGTCTCATGTCAGAATCCTACAGCATTTCACAGTTGTGTAGCACACAGAATGTTAGAACTACCGAAGTACAAATGGGAGCTGGGCAGCCTCTCCTCATTCTAGAGCACCCGACCTGCAGAACTGTCTGTTGTTCCAGGACTGTGTGCAATCTGATCAAATCCAGAATGCTTGGACCAGTGTTTGCAGGGCACAAAACTTTGCAAGTTTTGAAATAGCAAAAATCACAAGCTTCTATTGCTAAATCATTAAAAAAGAGCAGGATTTATAGTCAAATATTAGCCAACCAGCTCTAAGTAACATAGGATCATAACTGGGCTATAGGAAGGTTAGGCTGGCTTTATATACATCCAGAATTTTCTTCAATTTATCAAGGCTCTATCTGTAAAAGTATTTTTGCTGTTCAGCTTCTGTACTCATACAGCTCTAGTAATTGGACATGATTTTTACCTTGGCAGCACTTGTGGAAGCAGAATCTGATAGGGAATTAATCCGTGTCTCACTAGCATAGTGGCAGTCTCTAAGGGCCTGGATTATCAGGGTTAGTTTAGCAGTTTGCTCCACTATAGCACATTATACATGACTGGACATCTCTAAGGGCCAGAAAGCACTGCTGAGAAATTCCAAAAGCATCTTGGCAGAAAATGCAGCAAGAGAAAAACATTCTGTTTTCTTCATCAAAACAATGGAGCTCACCTACTGTAGGTGTCAACTGCTCAGTTATTTTCACAACTTGAGGGGTGACTACAGGTTTACAATTTTTGTGTAAAACTACATAAGATTTTTCTTCTTTCTAACAACAAATTCATGACGGCATTAGGATCACCAATGAAAAGAACTGTAGACACTGGGACCTATCTATTTATATATATACCTATATGTATGCATATATATATATTAGAGAGATAAGATTAAAATACTTAAGAGAATGGTAAATCAGACATTCCATTTCCAGTTCTCCTTATTCCAGAGCCAGGGAGATCAGTAGACCAGAAACAAAGAAAACTTATAACATCTAGGAAATGTTCTGTTATGCTACATGTTATTTGCCAAGAAACACTAGTCAGATATAAAAATAACAGGATAAAAAAGCAAAACCAAATGATTTAACGTACACACAATGACAAAAATCTACATTTACATGGAGATTTAAGAACAGAAAGGAAAAACTGACCTTGCTTCAAGGCAAAAATCGACCTCTAATGGATTAAGATTTTCCCGGTAAGCAGGTCTTAATTAAAAAGTGCACAAAATCACTTTGCAACATAATTGTTAGTGCTAGCCAATATTAGAGGGGTTATTAAATTAAAGTACTACTAGACTTGGTAGTGTAACATGGCCATTTCCATGCCACTAAAGAAATACTTTTTACACATCAGGAGTGTAAGTGGATTACACTAACTGGTTGCTACCCTGTCTGAAAAGAAGAAAAAAATATCTGAGCAAAAAACATGTCACCATCCTTTACATGTCTCCCCGCATGGATACCACTATTGTCAGAACTAGCTAGAACTATGCAGTCCATAGAATTTTACAAATAATAAGGAAACAAGGGATGCAAGAAACTCGTAATGGTACTGGCTCTAATGACTGGTTAGGAATCAAATCTCGATATTCACATGGTTTAAGAGCAATCTTTGCCAACCTGTGACTATGGATTTAACCACAGACATACAAGCAGTGCACTAAGCAGCACTAACACAATCATTTCTGCTATTCACAATTTATCTTTCAAATTTCCTCTATCCCTATTCTTCTGGCTCTTCTCCCAAGGAGAGATGAGATTTGAAAAACAGCAGGTTGGCCTTAAACACCACTATAACACATCACTTCCATCAAGTCCTTTACAAACAGCTAATTAAACCTATTGTCTCCCCAAGTACAGCACAGAAAACACCATTCCTAGCACTGGAGATCTGATTCTCCTCCTCATGGCATCCTGTACAGTTTAATGGGTCAGACTGTCTAAACCAGCACTGCTACACTGAAGCAAAGGGACATTTGCTAATTCACACCAGTGGAGGTCGTGGCTATATTGGGTCGCAGGTATTTCTTGGAATTATGTACACCATGATTAGGAGTACTACCACAGGAAGTATTGAACGCCTTGCACATTTTACCAGGAAGCTTGGAAAAGCAAATATAGAGATACTGAGAATGCAGCTAATGCCTCTAAAAAGATGGCATAGAGGAAGTTGAGACTTCACAGCCTACATAAGGATTATTCCTCTTCCATCTGGCTGTGGAAATGAAACGATATTTGATGTAAATGCAGAACCTTACCTACATCAACACTTCCATATAGTATCAATATTTTAATATAAACCTCTATGTGAGCCTAATATTTGATCTCACATTACCTAGCTGAGAATTTTATGCACAGCATCTTCTGCACATTTAAACAGTATCTGTAAAGGGATTTTAAGCACTAAGTCAGTAAATACCTATGCAGAAACTATCTCAAGCTAAGGTAAAACAAAAGCATGTGTTGCTAAGATCCTGTAACAAATACTGAATAACCAGGAGAGTGTTTGCCCTGTATGAGCTGACCTTATTACATACGAACAGTTCATCTATAATGCATTTAACTCAAGTTCTTCTTGTTCTAATGAATTAACTGCACTCTAGTGGACTGCTGCTGAGAACTTGTTTGGCAAAATAGCTCCAATAAAAATCACATCAATAATAACACCTCCAAACCATTTAACAGTCAGGAAATGCTTAAACAATGATTTTCTTTCTTTTCTCTTGTCAGGAAGTCTTCAGAGGATATAAGCTTACCATGATAATCTTTTATAGATTGAGTGCAAGCAATGCTTTAAAAAAAATAATCAATCAATAAATAAAAAAAATAGGCCCACAATAGGCTGCAATTTCTTCTTCAGGCTTTGAATATGATGTCCTTACACCAGTGAATTATTCCACTGGAGGAAATTCTCTCTTAATGGCTGTTGACAACAGATGACATTTGCATTACAATTTTGTTTAAAATTTTACTCAGATTTCCTAAAGGTAATGCTCAGTATTTAGACAATACAATCTACAAGGATGGCACTGTCTAATTGTTTTCATGAGATCACCCAGTGAGATTCTAATGCATTATTTATGTTACTGTATAGGCAAACCATTGTGCTACGCACTCCATGAATATGCAACTGTGACCGTCCCTGTCCTAGATAAACTGCGAAGATAAACTCAACTGGAAAAAGCATTGAAAGCATATGCCTAATGTTCAAAGCATATTTTAAATCTCATTGAAGTTAGTCTTCCTTTTGTTAAACATACTGATCATCCCCCACACAGGCTACATGGTATCTGAGAACTACAGGCTCCTATGTATTTTGCCAGCCACTAGCTATTGTCATGTAGCTGTATTTTGTCTGGGATACAACAGCTTTTCTAGGATATATACCTGCACCATAACAACTAGGCAAGGGGGGGATGTTGGCCCAACAGATCAAATATTGCTAAAGTAATTCGTTTAATTATTAATGGCTAACTTGTTAATCTGAAGTTGCCTCCTTTAGAAGGGATGGCATCTCAACAGACCTGTTGCTACACCTGGAGAACACATTAACACTTAATTTCTCTTGCATATACTGTGCAAGATTATTTGTTCTGCTACCAATGGTTTTCCCCCTTAGTTATGAGCTGATTTTCCCTGCACAGTGGAAGATTTTTAGAATGTCCCAGTTTCATCTTTCACAAGTAATCAGTTAGCATAGATTTTTTTCCATGAGAGCAGTTTCTCATTTTTGCATACAGTGTTTTCATGTAGCACCATAACCACAAGCCATGACAGGCAAGAGTAAAACCTGAGCCATAGGGGGAAGGGAAGGGTGGAGAGGAATCGATCTGTGGTCAAGCCACAGCGCAATAAATAATGAATAAAAAGACATGGATGAGACTTTATCTTGAATCACTGAACATGTTAGAATGTTTTCTTTAGTGCTTAAATCTTTAACCACCTTTAAAAAAATGCTTCATGATTTAGTCTAATTCTATCATTTTCATAACGTTAACATTTTTTGTTTTAAGAGCAAGTCACTAGAGCAGCACTGAAAAATATACTTTTTGTTGCTAGTATAAACGACCTGAGTTCATCCAAATGCTTTTCATGCTTTAACATTCAAGAGTTCACTTCTGCACAGTGATAAATTTTACTTGTTACCCAGTAAGCCTCTTCTAGACTGCAAATAAAGATTGCACTATTAAGAAATAAGAAAACGTAATCGTACACTGCTTTCATAGTAAACACTGGTGTCTTGCAGTGAGGTACCCACAGCACTGCAATTACAGCTAGACAAAACCAGCATCCTCTGTGTCATATGCTATGTGGTACATAAACAGCCTCATACTTCAGAAACTGTTCTGACAGAGTGAATGCTAAGCAATGACAAAGAGGGTCACACCTCTTTGCACACCCCTTGCATGAGCAAGGAAGCATGCAGAATCATCAGCTCCTAGAACCCAGACTTCTAGAAGCACACTGCACCTCACTGCTGTGTCCTTAACAGCATCCCCACCCAGTGCATACGCCTGCACTGTTTTTACCAGTTCTAGTTCTTTATAATTGCAAAGTAATATTATGCTTAATAGTGTCAGTCTCTGGTTGCAGTTTTAAGACAAACTTTTCTTTCTTGCCGTTGGCAATGTGTGTTCTAATCGGATGCTATACAAAGAAAAAGCATTTCAGAAGTGCTATGAAATTATAAAAACAACCCAGTAACTCCGCATTTAGGCAGGCAGAGACCCAGAAGCTTCATTGATTTGCATTTTTTATTGTGAGATGGATTAAAAAAAAAATAAATTGCACAAGCCCATCAATTCTGGTAGTACCATGAAGCCTGCAGGGTTGGGTTGAGACCTCCTCCCACTGTCCATCTGCCGCCTCATTTGCTCCTTGTGCACTGGAGAAACTGGGAGGGCTTGTGGGTGGGCTCACTGGGGAGTAGCTGCTTTGGGCACCAGTCAGCAAAACCACGGTCTGGCAAGGATCCTACCATGCCAGGCTCCACCTGCCACCACGGGCTATTTGGTTAACCAACCTACTGCCTAGTTAAGCAATGAAATCAGTAGCCAGCTGTTGAGGATTCCTCACCCAAATCTGGGGACTACATGGATTCTTGCCATCACCCATACAGTACCTGCACAAAGGAACGTTTTATTTCAAGTACTAGCTCAAGAGAAACCCAAGGACCCCAATGCTCACAGATCCTTACCACATGACTCACTAACTCTGGTTCAGTTCCATCCCCAGTGATACAGTGAAAAAGCAAATAATAAGGCAAGGATCATCATTAGGAGCTAAATGCAATGCATAAGTTGGCAAGGACAGGAACGAAAGAGCAATTGGTGAATAAACCTGGCAAGAACAGACATGCATTTCATAGTTATTCCTCATCACTCTCACACATACCTACCCCAAAGCTGGGTGATTACAGAAACAGATGTAGAGTTCTAGAAAGCCGATGAATCAATACTCAGTTAAATTACACAATGCATAAAAATCAATGGAACCACAAGATGTAACACTAGGATATAAAAATTCTGCAAACAATAAATAAAGCAAACCCTTATTTAGGGACTGTCTTGCTATCTATAGCAAACTGTCTAAAGTAGTGATGGGGCACATTCATGCAAATCTATAAGAAAGTCAGTATCAACAGCAAAAATGTCTCCAGATATGGAAAAAATTAGCGACTATGTAAAGACCCCCTAAAAAAAGGAAAAAGGCAAATAAATCTAACATTTATCACTCTTTTATTTATTGTTTTGGAAGCCTGACTGATGAAGTTTGTATTTGACATAGCAATCCAGTTTTAGTCCTTCTCCCCTCCCTTTCAGAGACAAGTACAAAATTAAGAGTAGTTAATGCAATTACTTGCCCTGAAGTACATAATGGCAGCATAAGTCAAAAGACAGGAAAGAATAGTTCTTACTTTCCTGGTGCCCAATCCTGAAGTGCATCTCCTAAGCAGGTAGTGAGGCATTGGAGGAATACATAGAACAGCTCCATGGCTGCAGTCATATTTTTTTTTTTACCCCAAGGATAATCTGTTCTATGCCTAGGTACTTTTTTAGGGAAGCTAACGATATTCAGAATCTAAACCCTAAAAAGTAATAAAAATTCACTGATGCAAAGAATGTCACCTGGATCGTGAGGCACATTCATTATGTGGAAACACGGTGAGTGCTGGTGTACGCACTGACTGCACAGACTACGACACGGAGATTGTTACCTGAATTACTAAGATGCCAAAAAACCTCCCCAGGCACTTGCATAAAGCATCCCCAGACTGACTACCTGGCTGCTGTCATAGCGCTGCAGTAAATATACACAGGACCTCCACTGCTCAACCCACGAAGGACAGCAAAACAGAGGTTCAAGCTTCCTGAACACTTCTTCCCAGTTAAGCTGAGACTTCAGACTGAGACAATGTTGGGCCTTTTTCCTACATCCATGCAAAATATGCTCATTTTGCAGCATGTCCAGAGACCTCCAGGCTGCCAACTGTGTTGCCACAAGAAGAAAGGCATGGTCGTTTCAGATAATTCAATGTCAGCCTTCCGATCAGTGTTGCGTAGTGTGACAAACTCTCTTCTAGCATGTGGCAGCATCTATGCAGCCCCATCCTGCAGTGAGAAGGTAGCAGAGGAGGATTCCAATTTCTATTTGCTCTCATGACCTAGGCCAATACACGTTTTGTACAATGCAGAGCTAAAGATTAAGAACAGTGAATGGCCCCAAACCCTTACATCTGGCTTCTGGCCATCTTTCTGCTCCTTCCATAGCGGCTCTCATTGTATATATTACACATGCACACACACTTATGTTTGCACACACAGCCTTCATGAACGCAGTGGAAATTTTGGATCCTTTTCTCATTATCATTTCATAACTTGTAGGATTTAAGGCTTGTTTGTGTTATAGCTGCTGATGTTAAAGTAACACTTACCCTGAAGCTTTCATAAAATTTTCAGAACTGCTATTATTTTTAACCTACTGCCAGAGGCAGATCCTCTAAGAGAATACAGCTATAAGGTCATCCATTTCCTCCCAGTAAGCAAACTCAGTTTCCTTATCAGGGTAATAAATACCACTGCCAATAACATAAGTGCGGAACAGTTCCCACTTCTGTTGCCACCGTGGTAGAACCTCGTTTCAATGATTTAGTCAAAACCGCCCTTGCCTCTGCTGATCTCAATTTTTAAGGAAGAAGTTATTACAGGAAAATTAACAACTTCCCTCCCATTCAAAGAGTAGGATTATTTATTTATTACACATATTCTAGGTTCACTGCTCTTCTTGTCATGAACAACACCCAAATCCTCAGCATTCTTCATTTGATTCAAATTGGTCTACAGAAAGAGTAGGTTCTTTTGAAAGCTGTATCATAAAGATTGTTTTAAACATACAAAAGACGTTATCTGTTGGGGGAAAAATATGTATCTAAATGGGGGTGGAGAGGGTAGGGGGGCTGTGGGAGTGGATCTCAAACATAGGAAATGACAGTATTTTCCACCCTAACCTCTTCAGCTATAGTTGCTAAGTAACCATGACACACCACTGTGTATTCTCTGCAGCGTCTGGTCTACAGCCTGACAGTTTGATTAATTCTTCTGAGTACCAAACCTGCATGGTGAATATTTTAAATACTTAAGCATTTATTTAAAAAAAAAAAAAAAAAAAAAAAAAGGAAAGAAAAAAAGAAAAACTGCCTATGATTTATAAATTAAGTTTTATTACTAAGTTGCCAGATTTAGATAGGAAACTAAAATCCTCTTCCAACAGAGAAAGGTGAAATATATAGCAGTTTCTTTTTCTAATTCACATACCAGTAAGTGTATTTCTCCATCCTTAATAGCATACATATCTAATTCTGAACCCTGTGAATCAATGTTTGCAAAGAAAAAGATAAAAAATATCTACATTGTCATTTCATTTCCTTTTAAGTGTCTACATTTCTACATGAGGAAGTTCAAAGAATCAACAAATATTACTTCCAAGTAGCAGGAAGATGTCAGATGCATCAGTGTACACACACAGCACAACTCCCTGTACCCTACCCGTTTACACCAATTATAGCTTCAAGATTCCTGTACTTTATATTGCAGCTGATTAGCTGATTAATACAGATTTTAAAGATCATTTTATATCTAAATGTATCAAGTATTTATGAACTTATGCCTGCCTTCACCATTCCCCTCCATTTTTTGCAGACCATTTTGGGAAGTGCAGAGGAAAATAGCTTAGAGAATTTTTTTTAATTACAAGCATAACACCATGCAAATAGTCATTACAAACGAAGCACCTGAATGCTAGCCAGTGCTGGGGTGTCACAGAAAAGGCATAGGCACTTAGAGAGCAGATAAGGAAAAAGAAACCTCTGCCCATCTAAAAGTGCACTGGGGATTTGTAAAAGCAGAAAACAATTCTTTTCATACTGGAGTCTGAGTAGGACATTGGGACCAAAGCAGGTATCTTTGCTTGATCTTCGACAAAGGACACTCCTGGGTTGTACTCTTTCGATGACTAGCGACATGCACACAACCATCACAGGTTACAAGGCTTTTGCTCTTCTGCTTTGTTGTCAGGGCTTCTATCCAACTTAGAACAATAACAAAACATTTTCCTATCTGTTACTTCACTATTTATTGAAATTAGAATGGAAGGAAAAGATCCACTGAACAAACCTTTTGCTAAATAGTGCAGCCAAAGTAAAGAACTGTCTGAGAAATCCCACCTTGTGTTTCCCAAATAAAACACTGTGTTTCTTCTGAGCTACCAATCTTTAGTATGGTAGAAAAAAATGAATTCCCTTTGTGTTTCCATTGTAACATAGTTGTGTCATGCTTGCTAAATACAAATTGTCTTGATTGACTAATTAGGTATTGCAGATTACTAGTCTGAGCCCTCAGTCTCTCTAGTCTTAAAAAATATTCTCTGTTTCAACCCTAAGAAGCTTTGTGGAAACTAGAGTGTATTCTCCAGCAGTATGAAATATTTTCCTAATGTAGGACTTTGAATATAGCATAGCATTTGCTAAAAACAAGCAGAAGTCTTTATGCACTCATATTAGGAAAGTTCTCTAGCATGAAGACAATATTGCTGTTATGATGCTTCCTGGAAATGCAAGCATTGTCCTTTCTTTTGCTCCAGTAATTATCCTACTCTGTTGCCTCAGACATCTATAAATGTTGACAAAACTAAAAACACTGAATTAAAATGTGATCAAAATGTTATTCTTGGTCTATTTGTATTGTATTTTGTATCTCTATCAGAGCAATTTAACAATATCTGCTGAAAGGAGAAGAGCCTAATGCGTATGTAATTATATCCAGAAATCTGTCCTTTGATATTAGAGAAGGCCCAGAAGCAGAAATACTATCTCTATCAGAGACTGCTCATTAACAGAACAATATAAATAGAGAGCTAATACTTTATATCTCAACTACAAACTAATAAATCTGGTATCAAGTAGCATTTCATGCCTATACCAGATCTCTACCCTGAAAGAAATCTCCACCAAATAAGCAGAGCCCTCCTGCAGCTAGGGTTTTACAGAGCCTGCAGATTTCCCCCTGAAGTGCATGCACGTGGTTACACGTTCCTCTCCCGGGACTGCACTCAATCAGCTGCAGGCACTTTGCTGCTCAGAGCTTGCAGCTCTTGTGTGTGGTCATGCCTTTTCCTTTAGGAGCTTTCACTGGGAAAGAAAAGAAAATGAAATTAAATCCTTAGGAAGACCTTGAAATTAAAACTTCAGGAAGACCACTACAGGCCTGAACATGGTACTACAACAGCGCAGTGGAAACCTGTCATCTAGCACAATGAAAAGTTTTTTTAATAGATCTTAAAACCAGCTACGTTTATTTTTGCCTGCTTTCAAGGTTTCCTACACATTATAATTTTTATAATTGCATGTATAAAAGATTCTCATGCTCTTGTATGTGTACAGAGTGCTTGTGTATCCAAGACATAGAATATTTTGTTTAAATTGGAATTGCAATTTAAGGGTTCAGATTTAGCAGTCCTCAGCTTCTTGTATTGGGTTAAAGACACCTTGCTCAATGAGCATAGTTACAAGCTTCTGTAAAGGATGTGATTTAGGATATTTCTGAAATGTTTGAGCTTTGTTATCATTTCCAAAAAAACCTCTCTAGTGTAATACAACTTCAGTCCAGTTAGTATTAAGTATTTAACTTTTGTCTTTCAACTTCTTGAGCAGAATACTCTGTGCTTTTATGGTCTTACGTGTTTTTGATCAAAGCATAGCTTTATGTTTGCCTCTGTAACTGCATACTAAATTATTAACAACTTATTGGCTTCAGTGTGGTTATAACACAACAGAGTCAATGGCATTTATGAGAAGTGACATGTTTAAAAGCATGTAGTTTTAAGTTGTTCTTTCCTCTTTAATGGGATCATGATGAAGGAACCTGTCGTATTGGGAAAAGAATTACTTTAGCAAGACATGATCAAAAGCTGTGGAGGAACACAAAGCCAGAGCCTAGAAGTCTCCAAGGGAGAATACAAATTAATAGTTTTATAGGCAGATTGATCTCTCGATTATTGTTAACAGCCCACTCCAAAGGAAGGGTGATATTACAGATATAGTATGATCAATTATTCCTGCAAAACATTCTAAGAACAGCTGAGGTGGTGTTATCTAGCTTCCCTCATTTTTCTCTCCAGCACCTATGGACTACTTGCTAGCACTAGTTCTGCAGCTGATCCAGTATGGGCAGTTATCTTCATCTCTGTAATCTCTCATTTTCCTCTGTCAACTTCAGACCGAACATCACAGCTACCTGAAAATCTGCTCTCTAGGCTGAAAATCGACCGCACTGCAATTCTCTTGGGTTCTTAAGTTAATGAGTATGCCTCTATCCATATTGCTATGTTCTGTTCAGAATAAAAGAAGAAAAGTTGAAAAAAATGTACTTCCATTACAGGTTGTGAACTGTTTACAAATGATAATAGCTAATGTTATCAGCGCAATCGTAGGAAATGGACGGAGATCCCTACTTAGGAAGTTCTGTCAGGGCTATACATGTACACCTAATGAAACAGAACCATGCCATTTACTATCCCTTTACATTTCCAAAACATCCCAGTCATGTTTCATGTAGTAAGTCATTAGTGAATCATAGCTGCAACCAAGACTCTTCTGCGCTAAATGGAGCTCCCCCCACGCATAAGTCACCTACTGCATGACTTAGTTATTAGTTATTATTATAACTTAATTCTTAGTTATCTACCTTTTAATTATGCTTTCTAATATATGCATTCAAATCCTCACCAGTCTGATTAATCAAGTAGATCACTAGCAAAAAGAAGTTTCATTGTAAAAAAAAAGTTTCAAATGCACGAGGAGAGAATTATCAAGTTGTAGTTTATTCCAAGGAATTGACAAGATCAGCGATAAATGCTATTCACACTGGAGCCTCGTGGTAACACGCTCCTCTGATTAATGAGGTGACAGTTTTATGCTGTGAAATAGCAAAAGGACTTGACAAGACTCACAGTTTTGCTCATTGACTCTAACAGCTGGAATGATGTTTCCTAACATTCTCTCAAGGTTTGTCAGTAATGTATTGTTCTTGTCACTATCTCCTCTGAACGGATTTTCACATCAGAGCACGTAGCAGCAAGGTGAACTCCGGCAAAGCAGCACGAAGCAGAATTGGAGGTATGACCAGGCAATACAGAGCACCTTCTCCCAGCTCCATCACAGTTGAACTATTGCAGGTTAAGGTCATAATGGCCACGTCTTTACCTTCTTGATTTCAAACAGGGTGTGTAAACAGTTGTAAAGGCGGGAAATAAACATTTACTGTATATAAGAGATTGTGTCAGTCTGTTCCCAGTGTGATTTCTAAAAGCAGAAATTAAAAAGTAATATATATATATATATATATATATATATATATATATATATATATATAAATAAGAGCAACTGCTTGTTAGTAGCCAGCCTTCCACAAAAAATATTTCAAAAATAGTGGATTCAGTAGTCTGAACCCTGTCAAATGCTGGGCAAGAGTGCAAAATGATACCAAAAATAAAAATCAGTATGTTAGCATTTCCTATTTCCATTGTAAGGATTAATCAGAATTTTAAGAAGCACAAGGAAATGGTGAAGAGATTCAACTGGTTTTGAGTGCAGATAAGCATCTGAAACATCACATTTCCTTTATAGACATGGCAATCACAACTCTGGCTGAAGCCAAATTTAACCCCAAAGTTGCATGTTTGAATTTTGGCTCTGAAGATAGTTCCATTGAAAATAAACAATTATAAATGTAGATTTCAAACCCTGTGGAACTGATCCACAGAGAGGAATTCCTGGACTTGGCAGTGTTTTGCAGTAATTATTTATATCCAGGCACAGTTTTCTTTTCAATGGGGAAGCAATCTGGCAGCCATTACAGCAAACTCAGAACAGACCATGTCCTTTCATAAAGGCTACAAATCTCTCTTTACAAGGACTTAAACATTAATGAAGTCAGCTGCCTATTATTCTCATGGCACCAGGAAAAAAAAAAAAAAAGTCCAGATATAGGTTGTACCCAACCTTCTAAGGGGCATTTTGGCAGGTAAAGTAAAACCTGAGGGTTCCTCCCAAATGATCTCAACGTACTTCAGAATATACATGCAAACCAGCATGCTGAGAATGACTCTAATCTGGAGGGAACAAAGGAGAGGAGAACAAAGGAGAGATGCTAATTAAAAGAAACAAGTTTTTAATGATTCAGTCCAAATTAGAGAAGCAGAAGGTTTCAGTCTAGTCACTGGGCTAATGGGTAAAATCAGCACTAGAATGCAATATTTTATATTCTAAATTAGCTTTTTTTCTTCCAAGCCCATAAAGAAATTACTAAGAATTCAGCAAAGAGCTTTGTGTGATTGGTCTCATTTGCCAAATAGAGGCAACCTTTAGAAGGTATAGAGAAGAAGAAAACGCTCTAGGCAAAACTCTCCATTCCAGTTATGATGGTTTTCATCCAGGTAGCCATGGTGGTCCCCTCTGAATAAATCTGAGCTAGTGCGAAAAGAACCTGGTTCAATTTCTTAAGAGAATATTCCATTGAATCAGGGCCCAAACAAAGTCTAACTGCAATGCAAGGTATATAACATTTACAAGCTTCAGTTCCTGTTCCATTTCTGAAGAGCACCAAAGTATTCCCCCTCCCCTCCCAGAAAACCAAGTAAATCACAGAATTCATCACCAGTTACTGTAGGGCCATTAATGAACGGAGTTTCATTAATGGAGTACAATGGCTTCATCAATACCTATTAGGTATAATAACTTTGAAGTCCATCAAAGACATGAGGAAGCTCATTGTACATTTTACATAGAACTGAGGCTAGAATACAAGACAGCAGTTAGCTTTGATCTGGTCTGATTCAGTATGGCAATTCCTTATCTTCCAGATGAAACAAATACGGTAAGAACCAATAATGAAAAGAAAATAGTTGTTAAAGCAAACCCTATCTGTTGTAAGACCACATTCTCTTTAGCCGGGCCAGTAAAGCAACATGCAAGTGACAAGAGTCCTTGAACAACTTCTGTATGAGAAAACATTAACAAAATAATTGGTTATTTCAGAGAGAAGATGGAAAAAAACATCACAATGGAGATGGGGAAAGTGGTATGTCACATGGTAAAATACAGCTCGTTCACCATCTCATTTTTATTCTGAAACTGCACATAGGAAGGAACACAGTTTTGAAAAGATAAATGTTTCTGCATAGTCTGTGCAATTCAGGACAAGACATCTTACAGTTCATGCCAGGATTGCTCAAGAAAAGAGCTACATATTTGTACACGTAATGAAATATTACATTAGATTCAGAATCATCTGGTAAAGCCTTCAGGCTGCAAGGCAAAAAAGCATCTACAGACTGACAGATTAGGACACTAATCCCACAGGTGCTGATTATTCCTTAACAGCCTACTATAAAATAGTCTTTTCGCTTTCTGTGAAATACGTGTTGCTATCAAGATGAGACTGCATTGCATTTTGTTGGAGATTCTTCTAACCCCTCACACCTTGTTCATTAAGCAGAGTGGTCAGCAAGTCTTTCTGGCCAGTTTGGCTACTTGTGCCACATACATCCTCATGCCATGGACTATGCTACTGGAGAAAGAGAGAGACAAAGCAGCCAAATAATTAGGAAACCCTGCCTTTCACTCTGTGACAAACAGATGTTTGTCCAGGATTGGTGACTCCTAACACCTTTTTAAGATAGATTTATTGAAGCTGTCATTCCCTGGCAGATTATCATCTGATCTAATTAACAGAATCAAAGGAACGTTTATTAAACCTCATGACAGCAACAGTTTAAAGCTTTCTCCACCAATCCAGCAATATCAATTGACTGACAGATGATCAGAGTTTCTGGAACATAATCTGATAACAAGTTGTCCACTACTCATAAATAACAGTGCTACGCTTCAAGAGATGATCTATCCCCTCAAAAAATTGGCCCTGTTTGTGCTACTGATCCAAATATAACTTTAAGCACATGCTTTTCTCCAAAGCAGATGAAACTTGGCTAGTGAACTTTGCTTTCTTACCCGTAACCCACCCAGTAATTGATAAACACAGATAAAAATTATGCAAACATAAATGACACAGTAGTTAGGAGACTTAAATTCAGTTCCCAGCATTGTACTTCTCATCTTTTGTGCTTCCAGTCGTGCACTTTTACAGAGTTAACGATAACAGTAATGACCACAGAATGGAAAGATTAAGTTTCAGATGAGATTTAAAAGAGGGTACAGCTCATTGATACATCTTGTGATTTAAAGCAAGCATAAAACATTACAAAATCTGAACAGTCAGTGCCTTATCTCTGTCATGGTCTTTTTATTCCACTTTGATATTTTACTGTTAATGTAATATACAAGCCCTTGAAGGCCCATCGGGCTTATTTTAACACATGCTCATTTAGTCACACACGCCGGTTATCCTGGAAGAGGATGCTTACTTGTGTTTGATAGTTTTGGTGACTGTGTTAATCGAAGATGTGATTTAGTTTGGTGCTGTCAAGAAACGATTGCTAGGAGAGGTTCTCACATCTTGTTTGTGAACTTCAGTGCCTTTTGTGCACTGATTTCCTACTTTTTAATCTACATTAAGTTCATATGAAATGTGCACAAAGAACAATAAAGAACAAAGAACAATAAAAATATTTTCCTATTATTCCTTGCATTGAATAAGTACACTGCTTAGCTGAACAGTTTTTAAGTAATCAATCTAATGCTTACATGTGTTTTAACCGAATCCCCACCCCACTCCTCATTTTATCCTTGAAAACACGGAGTACATTATATTAAATCTTAACCACAGATGCTGCAAATCATCTTAGCTCCAGTGTGTTTCTGTGCATTTCCTCAGGGTAATGAAGGTAGCTTAGAAGAGTAGTAGTAATTCATTTACAACAGCTGCAGGTAAAAAACACAAGGTGCTTTTAAATGAGAAGAGCTGAAGATACATACCAGTAGCAAACTGTGTAGTGCTGAATATGTTGCAGCCCTTGACTACTTTAATGTTAAATGAATTAATCAAAAAATAATTAAACATCCCAGATATACTTGTTTTCAATGTACGGTACATGCTTATTCTTCCTCCATATGAATTTTTACTGATGAGGCGCTTTCTGCTATGACACAGAAATAAACCATGTCTCTTGGTGATTCAACGCGGATCCAGCAATTAATTCCACTTCTTAAATTTTGTTTTAGAACTTTAGTTTTATGAAGAAATCTTAATTTAAATCTCTGTGATAACCAATAATGATTTTCTTCTATTCCCACTAGGTTAGGAGGTTGAATGGATTTAAGGAGAAAAACCAGAATAGTTAATCTAAATAGCTTCGGTGCTTACTTTTTTTTTTTTTTTTTTTTTAAATGAAGGTTGCATGTATGTTGTGGGGAATGATTGCCTTGTGTATATACCCTTTCACCTTTACATAAATCAGCTTTCTGACTATTCCTGATTGCTATAGAGTTGCTCACAGCTTCTATTCTGTGTGGAACACACTTCTGTTTTTGTTGCTTGTTTTGTTTGTTTTTCATTACTCTAACAGTTCCTAGGCACTCGTTTTACTTATTTTTTTCTCCTGTATTAAAGGAAAGCTAAAAAGGGAACTACCACATAGTTCCAAATTTAACATTTAAAAAGTAAAAAAAAAAAATATTTTTCCCTGTTGGAACTAAATAAGAGGCAGAGAAAAAGACAAAGTATTGCTCTAATTCAAGGAAGTGCACAGTTGTGCCTATATTAGCATCATCAAAAAAGCTAAAGTATGAGTAAAAATGACTTCTCTTGAACTAAATTTATGTAAGCAAAGCCAAAAAATGAAGATTCATACACAGTATGCTGATTAATATGCTACTCCAGTATGTTCTACAAGTACTTAGAGATGGGAAGTTTGAAATCCAATGTATTTGTAACTGGTGGGGTCCTACTAACAGCCAGGAAGCCTCCTGCTGGTGCTAGCAGGACAGACTAAAACCTCCCAAAAGCCTGACTGCACAAGAACCATCTGAGCCCGACCATTTGTTTCATCTTGTCAGGTGTATATTAAAGCAGTGCTGTTACATCATGTGCTCAGGAAAACACAGCCTTCACCACATCTGTTTCAAAAATGTACATCTCCGTGGCCTAACCTGGCTCTGCAGTGGTGGTCCATGGCTTGCAGTTACAGCTGCAATGCTGTCTCTGAAGATGACTGATACAGAGCCAGCCCACCTTACTAAATCAAAGCACCTTTGAGAGCCTGATTAGAATCTCACAGGTCTATCACTGCCTAACCATAGATAACACTGACAGCAGAGGTGCTGTCACCTGATAGACTGCTTTGTTGTTTCTAATTCAGTAATAACCTCAGCAGAGCTAAAGATGGACAGACTGGATCAAAAACTTGGAAGGAAAGACCTCCAAGGGGAAAGACAACATTACACTGCAGCAATTGATGATTCCAATTCAGGTGCTGACATTTTTCCTTCCAGGCCAGTAGTTTATCAATGCCAACCTCCGGCACCGTGCAGTGTTTATACACAGAAGAGGATTCTTCCAGATAAGCTCAAACTTCAGCAGCTTGGTACCTCAGCAACTTTCAGCACGTAACTGGACACCTGTGAAACTTACCTTACCTCTTCATCCTGTCCTTATTGCAACCAAGCTGTCTGATGAAAAGTCTGCTGTAGGGACCAGTAATTTATGCTCCCCGCCCCCAGCAGAAAAGGAATATTCATGTTTACCATCAGAGTAGTCACAAAGGCTACATGAGCCAGAAAAACAGCAGAGAACATGAATTTAAGCTAGCAAATCACAAAATACTCAATGCACACAAACCTCCTGATTATCAAGACAAGTGCTGGAGTAGCTAATGTACAAGCAGGCTCAATTAACCCTAATTAGTTCAGAGTCATGCTACAAAAGACTTAATTAGCAGTTACTGGGTACAGCTAAGAAAAGAGGCATAAATAATGTTCAGTTGCAAGCTACTTTTAAGAATCTCATGACTAAATGACACTAAAAGAGCAGAAAAGCAAAGTAACAGTTCCTTATGGGGGCCAAAGAGGATGCAATGCAGCCTTCAGTCAGTGCAGTAAATACTTTTCTGACCACTGAGCACAGAGCATCAAGATCTGTAAAGTTGTATTTAGAAACTTTTTTTTCAATGCTAAAATGTTTGGTTTTTTTTGTTTGTTTGTTTTTTGTTTGTTTGTTTTTAATGTTACAATGATTTGTTACCCAATTTGTATCTTCTTTCATGCTAAACTTCATACTAGGAAAAATTCAAGTATTTCATTGGTTACTGTAACTTTTTACCAAAAATCTCTATCTGGATGCCTGATTGCACCAACAGGGCCTCAAAGGTCACCGACTTTTAAATGGCAGCCACTCAGCACAGAGGCATGCCTGGGCTTTACAAGATGAATTAAAATTGATCCTCTGCAAAGGAGAGCTTCCAATCTCACGTCCTGGTAGTCTATCAAAATAAGCCATTGCTCAGCATGTTTTTATACGAAAACACACACAGATGGACTTGAATCAGGTTCTCCAACAGCTGCAAATAGTATTGCTTTATTTTTGCTCTGTAGTAGAGGATAGAATTTTTTTTTTTTTTAATTGCACCAGAAAAACATAAAGTTAACATTTACAAGTTGTCCAGTAAAGAAGAAAACTGTTTTTCACCCTGCTCAACTGATACTCATCCCTTTCCAATAGCGGTTAGGTTGCTATTATGAATGCTTAATACTGAAGAACTCATGCATTCATTCTCCCCAAAAATGCTTAAATCTCTTTAAAAGTCATAAGAATTGAGGTTGTCTTTGTTGTGTTATGCCTGTTAGAGTTCAGACTTTTAATCTTTTCCCTGGAATTTGAATGGACAGGTGCCTATGTTACAGAGAAAAAGGAGACACCAAATGTCGCCAGTTAGCAATGTTAGAATAAGGACAATTTTCTAAAGCAGACCATAATGCTTCTAAAATCCTTCCAGCCTCAAGAGATCATCTGTTCTGTGCCTAGCTTGACCTGCTATACTGTTTTCCTGCATTTTTGCCTTTCTGAGTCCACATTTCTTATTACCTTGTATTAAGCTGTCTGAACATGATTTTAAGGTATAAAAAGCTTTTCGCAAGATAGAGATGCCATCTGCAAAACCCCTTGCTGATATGGCTGGACTCTGTTCATCTTGATGCCCTTTCCTTAATCCTATTCAAGGCTTTTGGAGATCCTCTCAAAGCAGCAAATGAAGGATTTTAATGAGATAAATTTGCTTTTACCAGCTTTACATTTTAGCCTGATCTTTTCTATCTCTTTTCTGGAGTTTTAAGTGTTGCAGTACAATACACATCATGCTAACTATTGGGAAGTTTTGCCCTATGGTGATCTTCCTTTTGAGGTTTTTCATGTTTAGGCCATCTTTTAATGACCTCCTCAAGCTGAACTCTTGGCTAGTTTCAAATACCTACAGACCCACACTTCAGCTCAATAACCACGGACTCTCAAAATGACAGACTGCTCCAGATTCCTGCCTACTATTATTGTTCTTAGATACAGAACTCCTTGTGATTTTTTTCCCCCCACTGATAATCTTATAAGAAGGTCAAGTACAACATTAAGATTACAGGTATAAGACTTTAAAGTGATCTAAATTCCCTTTATGCTTAAAAAACTGGTAAAACAAGCATCAGTAACATTTAAAGTAAGACTTAACTTCTTGTACTTCACATTGCTGAAAAATATACCACCTATAACGTACTATCTTTCAAACCTCATTAAAATTGAGTTTGTTTGCTGAGAGACAGGCATGTATTTCTAGTTTTTTTTCCATGCACTCTCCTTTACTGAGACACCATGAATAGGAGGATATCAATAACAAACTTGTGCTTTGTCTGAGCTAGGAATAGCCAGAAAATTACATTGGCTGTAGGAGATAAGGAAATCACACCACTGTTTGTGTGTTTAGCTAATGCTGGGAAGGTCTCTGATACAAAGAGACCTGTAGGCGTCACAACTGGATCAGGTTTTTAAAACTCCTCTCCACCTGAATACTATGCAGAGTTCAGAAAACCGTAGTCAACATTTACCTGCATATAACCAACCTTCTTGTAATCCTGCACCTCAAAGCTGCCGCCTTAATCCTGCTCAATTCTATAAATCCCTCTTCTGTGGAACAGTAAGGACTCTGGAATTAGTGGAGTCCCACTCGGTCAAGACATGCAGGATGCCAGGAAGGGCCTTTTCATCACGCAACTAAATTCAAATGTATTCTCCTGCCTTCTGCAGCCATGGTACAGAACAGTGCACATATATCTGTTTGTGCCCATGCACATATGTGGACCTATGTGCCACTCCTCACTGGCAGACATTTCTGTTTCTGGACCCGGTGACAGTACTGATGAGTTCTTGTATGGGGACTGTCTGCTAGATTCCATCTTGGCAATGTAATCCTGCTTTAGCTGGCTCATTAGCCTGGTTACAGAAGCACAGCTGGTGTTAGCAGATTCAAATTTCAGAACTAGCTTTGCTAGGGTTAGCATGCGAGATGTTATCCCAAAATGCAAACTTAAGCTCTAACTGTGACACTTGGTATGACTCTGAATGACCTTAGTCTTGAAGACAGAATGTAAAGAGTGAATTGTGTTTTCTCAACACCTCAACTGGGCTACCTCTCAAGGGATATATGCTTCTTTCTTGATACACATCTCCCCAGTTCTGCAGAAGCAGTTCAAGATTTTTTCCTGTCACTATGTTTTATGGTATTAGAAAATGACCTACTTAATGTTAGGGGTAACTTTGCTTATAAAATTTTAAGCCGAATACAAATTTTATACCTGTTTTCATTTCATGGGCACCCATAAAAAAAATCTTCTAATGTTAATGAAACCTAAGACATGACTGAAATATGAAAAATTGACTGCTATACACATTTAAGTTTTACATTCTCAGTAACAAAATATTAAAATATCTTAGGGGGGAAAAAAAGCCCACCACAAAAAACAGGTCTAAGCTGCACCCTGCAGTCAAAAGGAAATTAATAGTATCGCTCCATTCTGAGACAGGATTGTAAACAGAAACGTCAATAATTCTAGATACTTATTTGACATAACAGCAGTATCTAAAAACAGAGGTCCAGGAATCTTCATTAATTCTTTAATTATTTGGCATTATTGATCAAAAATTGTTTCCATAGGTCACAATTCTGTTGTACAAGGAATTACAGAGCAAATAGTAGTGACCAGTAAAGCCAGATCCCTAAACTTATGCAAATGCCTACATCAGTATAGTTCCAGCTCACAGACTACATACACACTATGAAAATTGAAGAGAAGACATTTGAAAGTTATCTGGAGCTCAAAAATAAGTCTTTATGTTCTTTATTTAAAACCCTCCTGATACTGTTATTAAAGGAGAATTAGGTTTGCATTAATTGGAGCTTAAAAGATGCTCTGATAACATCTTTGCAGTCAAAATGCAATTACAAATAGCGTTTAAACTGTGGAATATTTTTCATTTTAGTTTGAATTGTTACACTGATACTCTCAACAAGATCTGCATGCTTATGAAATTAAATCCAGATTCATGTACTCCACCTTGCATCCTGGTTAAGACACTGCAACCGCCTCCTCATAGAAATCAAAAGATTTCAAGAGTTACCAGTCTCACTGCCTAGTTTCCTTTCTTTCCTCCTCTTTTTCTATATCAGAACTACCTTAAAGATTCCAGCTGAATAGCTGTCTGGTACTTTTAAATGCTGATCCAAACCCTGAGGCTAACACTAGTTTAGATCCACAGCACATTTCATGAGAATTCCAGCACCCTGTGCGCTTATTAAAGAATCCTGGGCTTTAGACAGGTACTCTGTTGTCATGTACACATGTAGTACATTAAGAATATGGCAACCAGGCTTCATTAATTTACTGTTTATTTGGTCAGTGTCAGGATTCCTAAGTTCTACTACCACCTCTGGAGAGATTTTGAGCTATAACAACCACAGCAAATAGCATGCATAAGGGAGGGGGGGCAAGCAAGACCTTTGAGCTTCAGACTCCAGTTCATGAGTCATTGGTTATTTGACTTCAGACAAATTGCTTTGTTCCGTTTAAATGCCCTTTTCATCTAGGATGAGTATTAACAGCTTCTTGACTCCCTAGTGTTTTTTTTAACATGAGTTTAATGTCTTAAATGTTTCCCAGAGTCCTTAGCTGAAAGGTGCTGAGCAAGTTGAACACTATCAGCTGTTATTACGTAAAGACAAATCTATTTTTTCAATACTGAAGCAACACTTGCTCTAAGGAGACAGTAGCAGTAAGCATGGAAGGAAACAATCTGTAAAAAGCAATATGAAAATAAGCTTTTTGCTTATAATGCAATAAGCGTTTAACCCTGCAGCAGTAATGAGTTCATTCACAGGAAAGGAAGATCACTGAGAATGTGAGGGTGGGAACCTAGCAGCCTCTATGACATACACAAAGTGAAGGATCTTGAGGTATCTCCATGGCCTGAAAGCTGCACATTAGGCCAACAAACCAGACCAGATGGCAGCTAACCACAGGCTCCCTTCTCTAGGCCTGTGGAGACTGTGCATATTGCTGAGGTCACTAAGTAAGCAACCCAGGGTCAGACAGCAGCTGCAGCACGGAAAGTCTACCCTTCCCTAGCTTATGTTACAGACTGGCATTTGGAATAAACTTCAGGGATTCTTCTAGCTGTCCTTGCAAGAAAAAGTAAAGGAGAAACTGGCTCAGAGGAGTCAGGATAAGGAAACGTATTAGTTCCTCAGTGTGTACTTACTGGCCTACCTTCATATTTAAATTTGTTTAGGGTACTTTTGCTTTTCAGCATCAGCCTTTCTTTAAAAAAGGTAATTGCAAGGTTATTATTTATTACTATTACACATAGGGTCAGAAAGACATCTGTTAAAAGGTATTTTTTTGTCTTGCAAGTGCATTACACAGTGCTCAGAATGAGTGAAGCCCAGATAAATACATGTTTTTGTACTGTCTACTCACATTTTGTGGTGTGCAGTCTCTGGGATGCCTGATGTCTTCCTTTTGGGAGGAACAGAAGTTGATCATGGTTCATGTCAGGATGAAGTTTTTCTTTAGAGATCCTGTAGACACCTATGAAGAAACAGCAGAGAACAGACAAAACTGAGTATGATACCTTCAGGAACAAAAGCAGAGCAATGCACAGGAAAACGTGTGAGTAGGTATGGATACACAGAGGTATCATCCTTCCTTTACCCCGTTGCTTACTGAAGAACAGCAGTCAAAACAAATTAAATTTCCTCATAACATGTGTGGTAACCAGAACATTCATTATGTATGGTTGTCTATATAAAACATGCAAGGGACTAGCTGGGATTTTATTGGGAAAGCCACAGTACATCCTGTGTAAAAGCTGCAGATGGCATGGGCCATGGGACAGCAAGGCAAAGAGATCTTCTTCCATACAGAATGAAATTCTCTTCTGCAAGAAGAAAGTGCCAAGAAGGAACATTTGTAGAGGAAGCCCACCTGGCCAGAATTTCAGCCTTAACTAAACTTAGTCAAACCTTAGGCTGAATACAGATGTGAACTTAAATACCCTAGGGTTGAATTTCACTTCTGGGTTCCCCTAGTTGAGGTGTTCCAAGGGCTGAGTCAAGAGCTTTCAAAATCCGTATCACATGTATCTGCCAGCAGTTTAACAAAGCTCTTCCAAATAGATTCATAATTAATGAACATGTGAGGTGGTGTCAGCTTTAATGATCTCTGACTTCCTCAGTCTTTATTTATTTTCTAAGGCCTTCCCTCTTCAGTGACTGCCTGTTGTCCTATTAAAAACCTCAGTTTATAAATGGGATGTGACAAGGTGAAATAGAGCCTGAAGTGATGGCTATCATATGCGAATGCACTGTGCAGCTCTGCAGCTGCAAGCACATAAGGGAAGCTCTGATAAAACCCTATAATATATTTTGCATGCAAAATACAGAAATGATGCAAATTTCTTTACTCCTACCTGACTGACCTCAAACTATCTCTGCAAACCTATTTTTTTAGGTTTCTAAGTCTTGGAAAAGGGAGCTCCATTTACAATAACAATGGGCCACACTCTGAGCAGTGACTGAGCAAGGAGCACAGCAAGGTTCATAGTTACTGGTACTCTGATTCCTGATAAACTAATTACTTCCTAAGCATGGTGGGGTCCCCTCTCTGCTCCTCATTTACACAGTCATATAAACTCAGCTTTGTATTTCAAGACCTAAAGACTTTGTCCAACCTGAGTATTAGAAATAAGCAGAGTTAACATAACCTGAAGCTGTACCCTGTCCAAGGTTTTGTACCAGAACATCTGAAATCAGTGAAGAGCCAAATGAACAAAACTACATAGAATGGCCTTGGTTTTGCCCCTTTTTGCTTTCATTACACCTGAGCAATCCCATTATAGCCAAGGAAGTAACATGCGTATAATTGATGACATAATTTTGCCTGAAGGTCCTCAAGTATCGAGGGATTTAAAAGTGTGCTGAGCTTTAACCACGTGGTTAAACACTTTGCTGAGCCAAGACTTTATTTAATGGCTCTGCTGAAGATATACCAACCACTTGATTCTGGTGAAATGAGGTGTGTAATTCAAGTAGTCTGAAGGTTCAAGTATGCAGATTTGCATTTACTGCAAATCAAAGGTCCACCTGAAATAACATCTGCAAACAAGTGCAAAGCTGACCATAGAGCCCTCAAAGCCTTTGCAAAACTAGCCTTGAAGTGATTCCCTGTATGATTTCACCACTCAAAAACAACAACAATAAAAAAGCTTTGCAGTGATATGGTTTTGCTAAGAGAATATTCCATGCCTTCCTGGTATAAATGAACTTCAAGAACAACACTGCAGCTGAATTTAACTTTCAACAAATTCTGCTTCAGTTTTTGCACTCAGTGTTAGCACATTGGAATAAAGATGTCATATACCCTCAAAAAACAAGTTGTCCTTGCTTTATAACTATCTGACAGAGGGAAATTAGGTCTCTTGCTCTAAGAAAACTTCAAATTCTACAAAGGTTCCATTTCATTAGCTGCTAAATTGAAAAAAAACCTCTGTACTGAAGCTAGAAAAACCTCGAGAGTCACAATGCAAACATAACCTCCTGTGTAGGCATGCTTGCTTCCAATAGATTGTCCATCACTACTATTCGAGACCCAAATTGATTTAAGACTCCTATGTATATACTGTGAGTAAAGCCAATACTCACCTCACATATTTACAGGAAAGAATATAAAAGAATATCCTCCTGAAACGTAGCCTAAAGTGCTTTGAGATTGCTTAGTTGACAGCTCATTTGCAAAATACAGTTGATTCACCAGCACAGAAAGCAGCTCTTACATTTTTAGAACACACAGATTTGAATACTTCAGGCAAAATAATACTGACTACAGCAGGTATGATAACAACCATATCTCAGTAAACAACCTCGTTCTACTACCTCATCATCTCATTAAATCCCAGATAACAATTAATTATTTATTCAATTATCATTCATTATTATTTCAGGGGGTACTCAAGCTTTAGCAATAGATCAAGGAGAATTTTAAACTCGCTGCAGTAACGCATCCCCCTTTCCCCCCCCAGGTTTGTCTTTAGCAAAATAATTGTGCAAATAAATCTGATGTTGAAATTTAGAGTAGAAAAAGTCAGAACTATATCGAAATTCTTCTTGAGAGATAGAAAGATAGGAGCCCCTTCTACTGATCACTTGGTAAGAATTAAGTTTCTGCAAAATGTGCTAACACAATGAAAATTAAATGGGTTGTTTAGTCTCTGTAACAGTACTTGCAACCACTTTTATCTTGGGTGCAAGAGTATTTGTATAACAGTTAAGGAGCACTCTATTTCCCCAACCCTAGGGAAACTAATCATGACATTCTTCTTCTATGTGTTACCTAGTCCCATTAGTTGTCTCCCATACCTCTCACAATGCAATTACACAGATCTGCACTCCTAGGAGCTGCTACACTAAAAATACATTACGGCGTTACTAGGTGGCACTGATAGAAAGGAGTAATTAACACCATACAGGATTTTTGTTACAAAAATTTGCAGACATGCGAATTCATAGAATTCTCATTTATTTTGCTCTCTGCTATTGCTACTTGAAATACCATTCTAGGAACCTCAGGACTCGTAAAGTACAGAGCAATTGTGTTTTAATGTAAGTCCAGCCCCTCAAACGAATTTTGTCCTGAACCCACATGCTCACCTTAGTCTGGTTCTCACTTTCTTCCCTGGGAACCTTGATGAATGGATTTCCCATCCCGTCCAAGGACATTCATTATTGCAGATTACAAGTTAGTTGTGCTTCACTCTGCACAACTAGTTTGCTCCTTTCCTTCAGGCATCTTAATTCCTAATTTTCAGCAGGCTCCCTCCAAATGAAAATCACTATCAGTATGGGTAGTATTTGGAGTTTTAGTATTGATTTATGCCTTGGGCAAAGAGGTTAATTAAATGTGAATTTTAAGCCAGCAACATGATCAGGAGAGTGAGGAAATCTGAATTCATGAATACTTCCAGAGCTGTTAAAACCATTTAAAATGAACAGTGACTGGAAAAACCCTGACCATTACTTGCAACTGTGTCAATGTGACTCTGAAAAGTTTAAGAGAAATATCAGGTGGTTGCAGGTACTCTAGTTCAGCAGGGCTAGTTTTGGTTTGCATTTTTATTGACACTAACACTGAATTTAATATAAACTACTTATACTTCTTTCATTTCTTGCCTTTTTCCCTATTTCTATTCCTTTTTCCCTTTCACAATTTAATCCTGAAGCTGTATGAACTGTATACGGGCTGTACTAACTTTGAACCCAGTCTCATCACAGATGACATGTGCTCTGAAAAAAGCTACCTAATTACCTTCACCCACAGCACCAGCAGCACCTGCTCAGCAAAGCCAGAGGAACTGTATCCACACACTGAGTTTAAACAGAATTGTGCTAAGATGTTCTAGCTCCACTTCAGAGCACAAATACCAGTGGAACTGCCACTGATTTAAACCATAAATCTATGGGCTTGACTTCAACCACAACAGGAAATGATTTTCTATTTTTTTTTTTTAAGCTCACGTATTGTCGTCTCTCCTAGGTCTATTCTGTTTTCTTGTGGCATCGTTACAGAAAACACAAGCATTTGCTTATACAAGGCAGCAGGAAATTATCTTCCACCTGAAACATGGTTCTTATAGGGTAGCAGTAAAGAAGGGAGAGAGAAGCAAAACATATAAAGCAGCAACACTTGTAATAAACATACACTGACACACTACAATTCAGCACTGGAATCCAAGTAAGATGATAACTAGGAGTGGGAGGTGGAAAACAAAACAAAAAAAAAGACAAAAACCCAGCAGGTCAATTGCTATCGCCACTTTGCCACCTCCTGCCCTACAAACCTTCCAGGCAGTTGATCAGCTCAGTAAAACAGAACAGCACTGAGCCCATACCAAAGTGTTCTGCAACAGAAGGATTCCAAAGCAGAACCGACTGGCCTTCACCTCACTTCGATTTCTGCGTTACACTCCCGTCTGCAGTACAGGTGCATTTACAGTTAGTTAAGGGAACAACTGCACTTAACACTGCGTGTTCTGCAGATCCCACAGCAAATGAGCACCTTGCAAGGAAAACGATCCAATTCCTGCTATTTGTTTAGACTGTCCTGTCTTCTTTACCTCCCCATCTTTCACAGCAGACTACTGCTACTAACAAAGGGCAGAGAAAAGGCCAAAATTGGTTATTTATGCAGTACATTGCCCCAACTAATGGACAGAAAAATGTGATAAATTGCCATTTCTTTTCCTCCCCACCTCATCTGAAACCATAGGCTTATGGAAGTTCCTTTATTAGCTATATCTGCAAATCTCTTTGGGACACTGCACGACAGCAATCTGCAATGAAGTGTTACTTGCCGTCTTTGCCCTTGGCATACTGTGCATGCCTTGATAGAGAGAGAGATCATGCCTGAACCACTTCCAAATTTGTAACAGGCTGTTGATATTTGCTTTCTGGTGACTAATGGAGGGGAAAAGCCAAAACATTACTGTTTTGCTGTTATTTTTTTGTTGCTGGAATCTTAGGAAAAAGGAAAAAAAAAAAGGCAAAAAAAAAAAAAAAAAAAAAAAAACACCAGGTAAGATGCAAAGAGCTCTGACTTCCTTGCCCCAAACCAATGGGCAACCTTCCCATGCTGACTGACCTTGTAACTTATTTTTCATGTTCACAAGAGTCATTGCCACGCAATACAGATACCAGAATTCCTTTCAAATCACTTGTCTGAGACCCCAAATGCAACTTTCCAAACAAACTAGCCCCTATACAGCACTATCACAGCTGGACTGCCGAAGACAGCTAGTTTGTTCAGAGCTTGTTCAAGGATCCCCTACATTACCTCTCCGACACAGTCTAAAAGCATTCTAGTGTCTTTTGTCAGTACGTTGAAAGGAGAAATTGTTAACTGAATATGGCATGACAGAGTAGCTCATGAAGAAGCTTCATCCTGGCAGCAGGAAAAATGTTTCCTTTCATTCAAATGGAGAGAGATGAGATTGGCATACAATTTCAGATGTACGAATACACAGAGAAAGTTCTGGGTTTGAGACATTGAACAGCAGTAGGAAAAGGAAAGCACACCAGGATGCTAAGCAGCAGTATTTTGTCATGAATCATGCGTTCCACACACCCCCATCCTTTTTGGCAGAAGCAGGAGCTTTTCCCACTCTGTACTATATCCAAGGAAGCAATAAACATCACAGATCCATGGACATAACTACTGACCCGTGCAACACAAACAAGACATAGATTAAGTGCAGAGTATTTCACCAAACCCAGGTTTACTTTCTTTTACATAACTGAGAAGTAGCGATGGAGGTGAAATGTTATTTCCTCAACTGACCAGTTAACTTGTAGGTTTTTTCCTACTACTCACTTACACAGCCTGAGGACTTAAAATCAGTTTCTTTGTGCATTTTTTTTTTCCTTGAATACATGCGATCATGCTATTTCATGAAGAATATATTAAAATTTGGCAAAACACCTTAAGAGTAAATCCTAGAAATACACAACAACTTATTTTTGCATTTTCCCCTTCTGTTCATGGTCTGTGTAAAAAAGTTCTCATAAATGTAGAGAAGAGAAGAAAAAAGAATTGCAAATAAGTACGGGAAATGCGTCCACAATAAGATACACTGAAAAATTAACCTTTCCTAAGGCTGTAGGAAAGTAACTACCAGAGTATTCTTTAAGATTCACATTTATTAACTGCCTTTTCTGGCAGCAGCAGAAGCAGGCAGCTTTCATGCACTGAACACGTCCAATTCCCATTTGAACTCCAAATTTGACAAAAGCTTTTATGGATTTCCCTTTTCTTCCCCAAGTTAAAAATATTGATCCTTTGGATCTCATGCGTGATCTTCTTATGTTTTCATATTAAAAATAACACAGAATATATGCTGACTTGCACGAGAGGAAATAAAGAACAAATGAGATTGATCTTCCTACAGCACAGGGAACACAAAGGTCTTGTATCAAATTTAAGTATAATATCAAACCACACCAATTAAACTGGTATAAAATGTTGGGTGAACATCCTTACTTCAGCCTAGGAAAGATGCATTTCAGTTTTAATAAGGGATTAACTTTCTAAACTACTTTAAATAAGCACAAAGAGAAAGATAAGATATATGGTTACTGGAAAACAAGGGCTAGGTGCTGACAGCCATAACATGAAGTAACAGACTGTAGTTACTTCAAATTAAGAAAAACTAATTTACACAGTATCTTACTATGTCTCAGCTTCTCCCTGTCAAACTGGTGACCTCTGCACTGATGTGCTATTTCTATTTAATCTTTTCAAGCAAACAAAATTGTTTATCTTTGCTGAGCCAGATCAGTTCAAACTTACACAAAAGCTGTTCTAAAAATTACTTTCCCTTTTCTTCTAGCCCCTGTTGCTCCCCAGGGCTGCCTAACTCCTTATCCCAACAGATTCACAAATGTCACCAAACCCCACAGAGCGCTGACCTTTACAGTACTCTGCTAAACCATGCAACACGTGGCTCTCAGAATAACTGAGCCTGATGGTTTGTGTTGGGAGATGTGGAAAACCACCATTCTCTTTCTTACACTGTGTACGTGTGAATCTGTATGTTAGTAAGAGATAATCGTGATGAACATATGAAAATTATTTCTCATGGGACTAAACAAACTTTGTTCATACCTCGTGTACAAAAAAATTCTCTTTGCAGAAGCCACTATGTTAGGCTGTGCGAAAATACACAGCCAAGGATAAACCATTACCCCACAGCATATACAACTCAAGTAGAAGATGAGACAAGGAGCAGCAGTGAAACAAAACATGCATCATAGTGGTGTTTCAGGGCAGTGTTAAAATAGCCAAGAAGAAAGAGAAAGGTCAGGTTTTAGATACATGAGGGATGGGGTCCAACTTTAAATATCTCTCTATATATAAAACATGTATAAATGTTCTGTTTCTGTCTCTGTCACCCATTTGTAGTGGGACCCCACTCAAGACACCATGTGCCTCATTTTGTACTTGTCTTGTTTATTTAGACTGTAACCTCTGAAGGGTAAGAAACGTTTCTCAGTGTAGTTGAGCAGTATCTGACACAATGGGAAAAGAAGAAAAAAATGAAAGAAGTTAGCTTGTTAAAACAAAGGAAAAAAAATCTAAGCTCCAGTAAACTTTACCATTGCATAAATGCTGCAGAAAATATAGTTTTGCTGGCTGTTTCCAATATCCACTGAGTTTTCATATTTGTTTATTTTAATTAACTTTGTAATTAATTTTTAATTTAACATTTTTTAGATTTTTATCATTATTTAAGATAACCTCATATCATGTTTTCTGCAGTCAACAGCAGTCAAGATTTAAACACAAAAATCACAAATTAGATATCAAAACACCAACTGTTAATATAACGTGAATAGATGACCAGATTGCTCTTGTGACAGAAGCGGTCACAGGTTGTCTACAAGGGTAACAACTTATCATATGTTTTTAAGTTTTCCTTTCTGTACATTATGCTACTAACAGTGGGAGAAGTTTCCATCAGCTTCTGGCTTGAAGAGAAGAAATGGAGTCCATCTGGGTAGGAATTTATTACAAGTCTGATAATGACAGCATCATATGGATGAGTTCACTGTTTGTAATGCAGGGCAGTCTAGAAACCCTGGGAAGCATAAACACACATCTGAGAAGAAATAGAACACCCCGAGCTAGGCAAATTAACAAAAACATAATAGTAAGCTGAGGCTTGCTCTCATTTCCTTGGTGTGTTTAAATTCAAGAAGGGGATAAGACAGTGAAATAAATCTTGAGAAATTGTTTGAGAGATGTTTTTTTCAACTGTGCCCCTTCACTCCAAGAGAGAATGTGAGTGGAAATGATAGCCTGACCAATGTAATTTGTCCCATCAGATTCAATAGGAATACTTGGGAAGTAGGCAGTGACCACTAAACCAGATTTTTAAGCACATTTAAATACCTCACTGCTGATGAAGTGGTACAGAAGAAGCCATTTGCATACACTGAATAACCTGATTCCATTTAGGTACAGATTTCTTAAATCTTTCCCTGAAATACCTGGTGCTGGCACAGCCCTCTGCAGCATTAGCTCCAAAGCCTCTGCTGTCTCTCTGCTACCTGATGCCAACGCTGCACCTTGCACAAGGTCAGGTTTATATGTAGGCTTTTTTATACGTAGGCTTCTGCTGAAGGTAGAACAATGACTGCTTTCAGACATCCTCCATGTTAGCAGCAACAGGCAGAGAAGAAATATTAACCACGACTGGCAAACTTGTGAGGCTTAATTTCCCAGCATATTTATTTATTCAAGTGACTATCATAAAAAGCCTATCACCTTGACAACGAGGCATTTATTTACAAGTCTGGAAGAACAGTATGGCATAAAGATACCTATACAGAATGCAGTATTATGGGAAATAGTTGCCACTGCTATTTGGTAAGTAACCCCAAAATTGTGGTGTGAGGTTGGGGTGAGGGGAGATGTCACACTGGAGAGAGACTGACAGAGTTCATTGCTTCTTGCCATGCTAGGCATTTTGTTTATAGAGACAAATATTTTTTTATAGAGACATTTTGTTTGGAGACCAAACTTAAAAGTACCTATACCCAGTCTATTAAAAGAAGTTCAAGAAAACCTGTAGCTTACTATCACTCCTCTACAAAGACCTTTTAACAGAAGGCACAACATGCCAGGCACACGCACAAAAAAAAGCCTACTTTTGAAACAAAAGAATAAAAAGAACGTAGTCTCTCTCTTTCCAATGACATTTTTATTTTTCTAGAATAAGATGAATTTTGCTAGTTAGAGCAAGGTCCAGATGGCATCTAAACCCTGAAGATCTTACAGTCTTTTTGGGGAGTGAAGATAGTACATAAAAATACTTCCTGTATGTTTGTGTATTTGATATAATGAAGCATTTGCAGTCTGACTGTGCTCAGACTTACCTCCAGTGAAAACACAAAGTCGAAAACACTAAATCTACAAGTCCAGCTGTCAATCCCCTACACATCAGAGCCAGAAGCTGTTCAGTGCATTATCGCACACATCCCTCTAGAAAACGAAGAGGCTGCTCCCCACAGGTCTGTCAGTCACCTAGCCTGACAAAGTAGTTTCAACCTTGTCTTGTGTCATTTATTAATCAGCACAAATCAAAAGGTTGTCCTGGGCATCTACCACCCTTGGGTTTCCTCCAGCACTCCAGAGACACTGATGCATTGTGGCAAACAAGGAGCACCAGGACGTGACCTTTGGTTCCTTTGCCACAAGTGGAGGCAGGCCCAGGAGCCTCTCCACTGCACCACCCAACCTCCGAGTAGTGCTGGACCAGCACAGCAGCAGAACTTACTAAATGATTAACAAAAATATCCAAACCAGCTCACCCACACCAGAAATGTTAAAGACATATTTTGACTCACAGGCAGATCCTGAGTGTCAGCTACAGAGCCTGTTATTTTGGATTTGTGGAGCACGGGTCACCTCAACAGCATTTCATCATCATTTAGAATTGTTTTCCTAAAACAAAAACCCAAACGAACTCTGCAAGCTGCACCTCTCAAAATAACTTCAAAATATCCATCAAATTAGCAAACCGACTCAGATAACAGGTTTCAGGAGTGTTTGGCTTTGACTTTTAAAGACAAATCTGCCCATGTTTTCTAAAGACTTCATCTTCAAGGTATCTGAGCCCATCACAGTCATTAGCAAATAAGGATATCCTGGGAGTTATCAATCGTGTATCAATCACGTTATCAATCCTGTACAGGCAGGAAACAAATAAATAGCCTATGAGCAGCTCAGGATTATAGTGTTAAGGCTGAGAGAAATGCACTTTAGTTGCATCATCACCTCTTCCTTCCAGGTAGAAAGACCTTCCTAAATTTAGGGCGTGTTCACGTGAGGTGTTTGATTTCAGATAATCTCTGTGATAGACCTCACCCTTCTCACAGCTGGAATCTCAGCCAAACCTGGGGGCTCTGAGGTTTTACCTTGCGTGGTCAAAAATAACTCGCTGTTAATAGCCCTAGCCTAGCAGCTCTTCAATAAAAGCAGAATATTGGTGAGCTTGAAGGGACACCTGCTGGCAAGAGGGAACATTACAAGCAGGTAACACCTGCCCCATGTTTAGTTAGTCACTGAGCACTGGCATAGTTAGAAACCTCAATCGATATTATGTGATAACCTGTGATGGTTCCATGATCGGTAGTCTGGAGGTAATAACTGAAATTCTGTACCCATTTTGCTGAATTCCGAATTCGATTGCAGCTGCATCAGGGTAACCCTATCCAGTTGGGTCACCTGGCTGTCCTGCAACGTTCATTAACTGAATATTGCATCTGCAAACCAGGAGGACGTTAAGCACTTTTTCATGCTTGTCCGATAACATGTTGGACTGGGGAAGAAGCAACTTCTCCATGAGATGCACTGGAGAACAGCCATGACACTGTAATTAAAAGGTCGTTAGAGCCACTTTTTCCTTTTATCCATATAAAAGGAGGAACCCTTTGAACACTCACGTTTGCCATAAAAGGCCAACCTTCCTCAAAGCTGCTCTTTTAGGCAGCCTTATCTTCCACACACCCCTTTTATAAGACCTATTAGCAATGCTGCAGAAATCCTTTAGATGTGGCTTTCTTTTTTGAAAATAAGCAGCCCAGCTGATCTTTTGCACTGAAAAAAAAAATAATAAATAAAACCACCAAGGAAAAAACAAAGATCAATGCTCACATTTCAGCACTGATCAACAATGCTGCCTGTGTACCTGTGATGGGAAAAGGGCAGAAGACTAATTCCATGCTCTGCAGAGCTTGCTATTACTAGCAAAAAGCATGCAAAAGATAAAGTGATGCAAAAACAACTAGACAGCAATCCCTGAATGTGCTTTGCTTTTGAGCTTTCTTCAGCAGGATGCATGCTTGCAGGACCAAGAAGTATACTGATTCGGTTAGGTTTTGCTGATCTTTTCTCACCACATGCAAAGCTCAGTTAATTAAAAAAGATGACAGCTAGCCTGTCCATCTCTGTGGCTTGGACAGAATGACAATATATGCTATCAGAATCTCTTGGAAAACAAATGTAGAAGAGAAAAGACAAAAAGGCCCTTCGTCAAATCACAACACCAGTTCTGCACAATTTCAGTAGGAGTAAAAGTTGCTTATGTAAAAAGTGTCCCTAGTAAATCCTTTGGTATTGACCCTTTTACATCAAACACCGGAGATAACAGGTTTAGGGACCTCTCTTCTCAATACCTCTACCTCTCCATTTTTTGCTTTAAATATTTCTCAAACTGCACAACATGGTTTAGCTGATGTTTGTAAAGTTTTGACTCAGAAGATAACTACAAACATAATGGTTCCAAGAATTTAGCACAAGAAAAAACTCAGAATACTTTGCTAAGACTTTTATTTTTAAATATAATTGTGAGGATACCCCCATCCTTTTTGTTTTTTTCCAAAGCTTTTCAAGTTTTTTTGTTTCAAGCCGATCCTCATAATTAAAAGAACTGATAAAAAAGCCTATGTTAACAGGATCTGTGCATATTAGAGTTCATTAAAATGTAATTCCCACAAAACAGGACATTTTAATCCATCCATACTTGGGAAAAGAGGGAGAAAATTAATTTTTTTCCCTGCATGTATCTGTAGGCCATATGTGTTAATTACAATTTACTTGTATAAATGAGAAAATTATACATTAGCAAGTAGTTAACTAGTTATTAACTCAATTACTCTTCAGAGACTAGGGAGAAATTATACTCCCAGCTAAGGTGTCCATTCTAGCTTGTATGTTAGCGTTTTGCATGTTCTTTAATCTACAGAGAAGATAAAGCGATGTAAACCTTACTACAAACCCTGCTTATGTACTGTAAGCTACACAGAGAAAGATTCCTACGTCCATCTTACAGGCAGGTAAATTGGGGTGGGAGCTACGTGCAGCCAACATGCTGCCCCACTGTTGACTGTTGTTTGGGGCTTCCTCCTGTCATCTCTATTTCTGCTCAGCAGATTGTAACATTGCAATAACAGACAGAAAAGTCAGATTTTAGGGAGACATACGCCCTGTCAGTTAAAGTTTTAAACTCGGTGCAGCTGTCCAAGTGATGATTGAAGAACAGTACTTAGCCAACTATTCTGCTTTTGGTTCCCCCTGTCCACGTACACTATCAGAATACTAGAAGTCATTTTAGCAACAAAAAGAATCCCACTTGTTTGGTAAAGAAATGCCTGACACCACCTGGCAGCTCCCATCTCCCTGCCTACTCAGAGGAAATTTGGCTGAAATCCTTGTGCTGGTATGAGTCACTACACAGAGCAGAGAATCGCTGTCGGGAGCTGGGGGGAGATGGTCCAGAACCTGTCAAATTTTCAACCGGGATAAATTGATTCCTAAAAGTAACACGGTCTTCCAGTGGTGTATTACCTGTTCAGTGCATCGGCAACACCATTTGATAAAAACATTAAAAATAACAGACACCCAGTCTTGAAGAGAAACAGGCCAAGTATCTTTCTACATGAAGTCGCTGGCTTTTTCTTTTCAAGATGTATAGTAATGTTTTTCACAAATGCTGTATCCTCAGTCTAACTGCTATGTAATGAACTGTTGATAGATGACAGCAATCATGACTGACTGCTATTATATCTTATTCTGTGACTGGCAGAATGAATAGCATGAATTCATTCCAGAGTGAATGAATGCCTTCAAAGAACCTTTCATAAAACAGGAGCCTTCAAAGCGGGGTTACCATTTCCAACAAAGATTCAATATTGCTCTAATTTATTTTTCAGATGGAGGGCCAAGCTCATCCTTATTTCAAGTCTTTTGAAGTCAGACACCAGAGCTGACTTTGGTTCACAAATTTTAATATAAAGGGTATTTCTTAGAAAACAATTGTTACTGTACCTACTAATCGCATGGCATTGTACAGAAAGTACACTTGTATTGCTGTCAGCTGGCGGCCACCCAGCACACAAACACTTAACCCATTACTTCACTGTGCCACCCTGCGGCTGGCTCTTGAAGGCAATGAGACCTTTAACGTTCACTGAAGACAAGGTGAGATTTCCCAGCTGAACAACTGACAGCGTGATCTCAACTTTGCCCTTGCTTACACTCCCTGCTACACTGCGATGCTGTTTACATCGATCTGCATCCTGGTTCTGGATGAATTAATTTCTCATTCAATTAATTGTTCATTCTTCTCATGCAACACTCCCACTTCCTCCCTCCCCTTAGATTATAAAGGCTCTAACGCAAGTCCTGTTCTGCTGATGGCTAATGTAGACAAGTAATCAACAGCAAAAGCCCAGCAGAGGAAGGTACCGTGTACAATTTGGCAACAACCACTCTGAGACAGACTACTGCTGTTGTAGTCTTGAAAAAATCCTTGTCAAATGAAAAACAAAGTTAGATTTATTACAGCTGTAATGCATGCCATTTTATTTTATTCTACACAACTCTGGATTTTACTCTAGACAAGGGCAGTATACTGCTTTCATATGGAGTGATAGAAGTGAAATGAATACATCTGTATTCAATGATTCAGTGCATCCAGACCTACAGTACAAGACACATCTTCCTCCATATCCCGCCTGCACCACCGAGCGATGAATTATGGAATGCTGCACAAGGCTGAAGAAACCCCGGTCTCATCTTCACATCAGTGAAAGCCAAGCATGTAGCAGCTGTACACAACCCCAGAGACATGAGCGGTTTCACACACCTGATACACAGCACAGGCATGAGGAACAGGTCCAACTGCAACACTGCATAAACACGCGAAGTACGAAGAGGCTGTGGTTTCATTTCTGAAGCGAAACCCCCAGAGCTTCCATTCCAAAGGAAAACAACAGCACGTAGATGAATCTCCAGCCCGTCACAGGCTTTATCCTGCAGCATGCATCTCCGTATTAAGGCAGTACAGAGAAGTGAAGATAAGCATGAAAGAAGAGAGACCATTTGCAACAGCACTTGTGGATTCAACTCACTTCCACCACTGATGTTAGCACAGACTGAACAATTTTGAGCATGGGGGCTGTGTGTAATTAGGGGGCTCATTTGGCCTGCTGCTTTTGGTGAACTGCATGTGTGTTAAACGGGCTGCCCTCTCCAATCTGGTAACTCCCTACTCCTCTCCGGAGGTTACTTTTGAAATCTTCCAACCGCTACAGTGAACCAGATAAAACTCACAGAGAATTAGGAAATTTGCCTCCCACTGTGTGTATTGAATCCTAAATGATAAAAATAAATAAATAAGCCCTCAAGTTTCCCTCTGAACTGCAGAGTAAATACTTCTTAAGTGTGGAGCAAGTGGTTTGAAGAGCTTGTTTCACTTGTTCCATGCAAATATCAAGATTAACAAAGAGATTAATTATATCCCATTTTTCTTCTTACAAAGGATACAGGCAAATTTAGAATAACAAAAATAAACCCTCTGGATAAATATTCATAACAGTGCTGAGCAGTACAAAAGCAACTCATTTTTTATGTAGAAGGGGGGAGAAAACAAACTGTCATGAGTGCTCCAGAAGCATAAATACATATTAAGTAAGGAAGTCTCAGAGGTGCACTTCCTCGGTCTGTGGAAAGAGAGCTGGGGGCTCAGAAGCCTGTGCAACATCTCACCATCTCAAGGCCTGAACTCCAGTTAGAGAATTCAAAATGAAGACTGGACTTGGACCATGACAAAACATGTATCTGTTCCTATTTATCTTTCTCTTCTTGGGAGAGCTGTAAATTGGGGGTTCAGGTCTCTCAACAGCTTCAAAGCTCAGGAGGATTTTGCTTTGAGGTGCAGCAGCAAGTTTTGTCTGTGTTATTAGCTGATTGAGTGCATTATGCAAGGAACATCAGCCAAGCACAAAAGAAAAGTGGCACCATCCCTGCACCCACCTTTCCACACTTCGGTGATAAATACCAGCCTGATTTCTGAAACATGTGCAGCATTGAAGATTGAAATGCTGCCTGAGAAACACACTGATCATGCAGTTCACAGCAGGTTTGGACTGAGGCAGAGAACTTTGTGTGTTTATTTATCTCAGAGATCCCACTTCACCCAAACACACGCTTATCTGAGCACTGCACATTAGACAGGCAACTACAACACACCGTTACGCCGACAGGTGCTCTTCTATAGACTAACAGCAGTACCGCTTCTTGAAGTTCTTTGGCAAGCTCTTGTATTATTTAGTTTAGAATTAAAAGTCTTTTTTTTTTTCCTTGAAGTCACACTATCAGTGGGATTCTCAGCTATTATCTTTCAATTTCCAAGCTTTACCAAACCAAATCCCCCTAGCAACAAAATGTGTTTTTTAAATTATCACCATACCTAATATCCTGATCATTAGAGGCACTGAATCATAGTTTCTGCATGCTGATAGTTTGTGATGCTGTTCTGTGTAGGTGGCTGAAGTGATTCAGTTCAGACAAAAGAAGATACCAGGTTATCTATAGTCATTAGCTGACTCCTCAAGACCAGTAGGTTTAGCAGGCTATGGACGGAAAGTACACAACCCTGGAACATGCAGATTTGCAAAGATTTACTCATTTATGAAAGGAACAAAGCTCAATAACTTGAAATACAGTGCCAACTGCTGAAAAACAATCCTTGCTAGAGCAGATCTGGATTTTACTTTTTGAATACAGAAATCTAATAAAAACTCTGTAATCCTTTGTGGCATCCCTTGAGATCTTCTGGAATTTTCATCCAGTTACAGGCAATTCTGGACCTCACTCTTGCATGGAAATTTATACATGGAAACATCCATGAGGTCATCTCTTGTGTAACTTATATTTAACTTGCATCACTGCTGGGCAAAGCGTTACACAATGGCTCCTCATCACATATGATGAATGAACAACACACCCAACGATTGTTTTTGAAAAGGACTGTAATGATGCACTACTTAAAAAAAAAAAAAAAAAAAAAAAACTGACCACATTGGTAAAAAGATCAACACACAACTCTGACCCAGCATAATCCCAGCAAAATGTGGCACCTGCACCATCTGTATGCTTGAAATTAAACCCGCAGTGCAGCTCAGTTCACAAAAGATTTAGGTCTTCAGCTGCTAATTTGGTTAGATGAGGAAACCTTTATGAAATCAAACTATCAATCTCTTACCCAAAAGGAGCAAAAGCCTCATAGGGGATAAACAAACATCATTACTAATTGGGCTGCCCAAACTTGCATCCCTGCTAATGCCAAAAAAATATATATTTTTTTGCTCAATACTGCAACTCAGTCAGCCGAACCTCTCTGGAAAGTTCAGGTCACAGATCTCACCCAAAACTAATTGAACAGGTGAATTTAGGTCCAATTTGCATTGGCATTTTAACACATTTGTTTTAAAATGAAGCGTGTGTGTACGGGACAGACTTAGGATTGCTATATTGGCTAGAACACCAGATGTAATTCATGATCCTTAAATTTTCACTTAATGGGGCCATTACACCTCAACAGTTAGGTATAATCCCATCCAGGATCTGACAGCCCTTAAAACACAAAGTACCACAATTACTTATATCAGCCATTAGGAATCTAAAGTTTGGGTACATTTCCTAGGCTCTACCTTTCCATGCTTAATTTTAAAGCCTCATTTTATCTCCTTTTGTGCTGGCAAAAAGACCTGAGTCATCATCCCCTCACAGCACTTTTTCTTTCGCCTTCCTTCAGGAAAATGCTTAGGCACACACCTGATTCTAAACATGCACTTACACGCTAGGCTTTACGTACTCTTGTAAAGGCTCCCAGTTCATATTGGCTGCGCGTTGCCTTGCCAATGAGTCTGGCTTCAGTCCTTAAAGCCTCCTACAAGGCACATGAAGCCCCTCGTCATGCCCATGCAAGGTCCACCTTCTCTAAGGGTGATGGATGCCACCTGGAATGCTGCTATGGCTAAGTGGAAGCAGACCAGGAATAGAGTTCATTCTGCTCCACGTTATCTCAGTTACAATAACATTTGAGTGCTTTTCCAGAACACGGGAGTCAACACGAACAACATCTGTCACTTGGTGTTTGAAGGGAGTTTATCTGAAGGACTGGAAATAAAAAAAATGCCTCCAGGGTTTTTATTAGTGGGAACAAGGGAGTGCTTCTGCCACTTGCAGCACACGGGGTCTGCAAAGGTTAAGAACCACCAGCACAGATGCAGAGCTGTGCAATGCAGGATTTATGCTGCAGTGTTTTCAATATCTGCAGGGAAGGAACCAAGGAATTTGAACTCAGATCTCTGCAGTAGTTCTACGAGGCTGCTACTCTTTAAAAAAAATAATAATATATATATATATATATATGTTTTTAAAATACAAGGTCACAGAAAGAGACCTGGAAGGCACCTCAAGATACCTTTTCTTAAGGCAGGATCACACATGCCTGCCCAAACCAGACTTGCCCAATACATGAGCATTTATGTTAAAAATTTTACAGGAAAAGATCACGACTCCCCTCAGTAAGACAGGGCACATTCCAGTCCCCATGGAACCAGCCATCCACATCCCTCCTGCCCACCCACATCTACCCAAAGATCTGCACTGGTGCAAGCTCCAGCCCATCCCTTGGTAGACATGAAAACCTCCCAAGCCTGGTGCTTTTTGCCCACAGCTGAAGGCTGTTCTCAGGTCCCTGCTTATTCTTCCCCACTACAATAAATCAACCCAATAATTTCAACCTTTCCTGCAAGTCATTTTTTCCCTGGGAGCTTTTACTTTCTTTGTTGCTTATCGCTGGATTCTTTCCACCCCATCGAGCTATCTTCTCCACACAACAGTGCCCGAGGCATGTACTGTTCCCCCAGGGGAGATCTTGCCAGCGCTAAGCAGAGTGGAATAATTACCTCCTGTGTTCCACATGCAATATGGGTCCAATATCCAAAAATGTCGTTTGCCTTTTCTGCAGCTGAATCCCATTTTGACTCAGTTTGTGACACCACATCCTCTACTTCCTCACTAATTATTCCTTATTACATATCTTTACATTTGCTTCCTCCTTTCTTGTCTTTATTAAATGTCATCCTTTTGATACAGGGACGTTTTCCCAATGAATCAAAATTATTTCAAGTTGTATCCTATCTTCCAAAGCACTGACAATACCCACCTCTCCCTTCAGGTTAGTTTAAGATACGAACTCTCTAAGTAATTGAGGAGTCTCTAAGATATCTTACCGAATGTTTAATTTAATAGGAAACACATTTACAGCCACTTAAGATTTCACAGTTGACATTATTCTATATGACCTCCTCAGAAGAATGCCATGCAGTATCAGCCAGACAGTACTCACACCATCCTGATTAGAGGAAGTTGCTCCCTAACAGCTAGATTGAAAGACACTTATTATGAAACTTCTGGTGGGATAGGATTTCTGACACTCAAGTGAGGATCTTTGCTACCAGTAAGTACATGGCAGTAGGATTTAGGACTTAGAAGCACAGGCAGGAATGTATAAATGGATTCTTGTATACTCAGATTTGTTATTTTCAACTTACCACCTATTTAAAAAATTCGATAAAATTCATAAAACATTTATTTAGAAAAGCATTTTGTTTCACCTTTCACTGGTAATCAGAAAAAAAAAAAATCAAGAAAAATCAAGCTAGACCTTTAATGACATTTTGACTTCTTTTTTGGAGCAATTTAAGGTAACAGCACATTTTATGTATTGGATGCAACAGAGACAGAACTTAATACATATAATTATGCAGTTTGCAAATGTGACAGCTCTGATGTTGCTGCAGTGCAAGTCTATGCAGTTAAATTAGAATCATAATGACAGTAATTATACTAATTAGCCTTTTTTTCTAGTTTGTTACCAGCAAAGTTTTGCATATTTACGTGAGTAACAGCTACTTCAGCTTTCTCCTGAAAATCCACCATAACCAATTCACTAAATAGCCAATTTATCACAGCCATGTAATACACAACAAGTAACATTCAGAGATGAAAAGGCAGATGCTAAAAGGGTAAGACTTAAAATCCATACAATGTTTTTCATAAATTATTTACATGCACAGTCTACAACTGTAATGCTCAGAAGTTTAGACAGGCGTAGGGTGAAGTATTTAATGCAATCCACAGGCAGCACCACGCTGACGTGTACGAGTACACACACAACAAGAGACTGCTCTGCAAATGACATGGAAACAGCAAGGCGCCCGGTTCTCTAGCCCAGAGACAAGGCTTTGAGCAGGGCCTATTAATCAAAGTGCTTTCAAACCACATTTCACTCTTAAGATGTGAAAAGCATAATGCACTGTGGATGCAGAGATCTCAGAGGCAGGCTCTGAATGCAGCTAAGTCCCAGATACATGCTGCATTTCACAATATCAAGGGGATTCCCACAAATCTGAAATGGATACAAAGCACACAAATAGGTGGGTTATTTTTGTTTATTACATCAAGACATGTTAATGCCCTTAAAATTGCTACAGTGCACTTCCAAGGAGTATATTAAGATTACTATTATTAAAGTGCCACCTAGATGTCCCCAATAGGAAACGTACATACGTGCAGACAGAGCCAGGATCATCAGTCACATCAGATCATCTGGTGCTTGCTATCAGCAACATCAAAATCTGCTGCTGCCCCTCTCAATTTATAACAGAAGTTATTAGTATTAATGAATAATTTGGTTTCTCCTCTAGCACTGAAGATGTCTGGAAACAAAGCCATTATGATTTTTCCCTGGCCTTGAGCCTGACTCAGAAGATGCTAACACTAAAAAGACTCTGTGGTCTCACAGATCTTTGCAGATTTCTGGGATTCGCATACCGGAAGACAATTCTTATTCTGGTAGATTATTTCTCAGCCAAATGACAACCATCCTAAGCACAATGAATAAGTAGTCTACAGCCCAGTGCCAGAATCCAGGTTTGCTTTCTTTCAAGTGTACTTGAAGAACTGAAAAAGGAAAATATGAAAGAAATTTCCCACTTCCTCATTGACTCGCATCAGCACAGCTCAAAGGCGCTTCCTGCTCAGGATGTATTAGGACGTGGCAACCTGCCTGAGAGAAATACCCTGCCCAAACCAACGCCAAATCATAAAAAGCACCACTGGCCTTGAAAATGGCTTGTCAAGGCCACTTAGATGAAGCAGCTGCAGCAACTATCCAGCTTCAGAGCATGAACTTTTGGATCGGTCAGCCCTGTGCGCAGGAGTCACACTGTGGTTAAAGGACAGGACAGAGCCACAGAACGGATCATTAAATTTAACACTTACTCTGAATGGCAGAGGTTTGACACTGATTCTGCTGGTAAAGCCCTTTAACTTAACACCTCTAAAAAGCATTCACAGCTAGAGCTAGTGTGATATTAATAGCCCCTAAAGCGGCCTAATTAAGGAACTGCAGCTTTCATTCACTGAAGTCAGTGACTAGGAACCCCCACGCTCCTCTAGGTGTGGTAACACGCCTGATCAGAAATCTCATCCCCAAAAGGGATGAGCAATTGCAGGTTGCACTATATCTGATAAACAGTTGAGCTCTCACTTCAGTACCTAATCCAAATGGTTGGGTTTTCAAAAAAAAAGTATTGAGACAGCTAATTACATAGACAATCAGACTGCAAGTGCTGCAGAGCTCATGGGTGCTGGGTTCACTTAGAGCTGGATCCCCTCCAGATTTGTTATTCCCCAACAGGGACACGAGACAAGCACTTCACTGTTTTCATCAGCCGGCCACTTGCACTGCAGGTGCTCTAGTGACAATTGCTAACAGCTCTAGCTGAGCCTGTCTGCATGAGCAATTTCCACACCACCACCACATTTTTGGAAGTTTATTACTGAGTTACAAAAAGTGGCTTTGAAGCTGGAAGTCAATAATCAACATGGACTGAACTTGGGGATGTTCTTCTATTCTCCCTGTTTTAAAGCGACAAAATAGAAGAAAAAAAAAAAAAGACCGATTTATCTAGTTTCGGGCTTTTGCTGTTGCTGCTTTTTTAAATACTTCTGAACAGTAATACTTGTATTTGAAATTTAAATTCCATTCCAGTAGTAACATACAATACAGAAACAACGGTAAGAACTGCTAGCCAGGTACTCCTGCTTCATGCAAAGACCCCTCTGATTTTAGAAAATATATTTTCCTAAGGAAAAGATCCAAATCCTTTTAAAGTCAATCTCTGACCCTTTTCTACAAGGATAGGGGACACAATTAAGCAACGATTTCAGTAGGGGATCCCAAGTTCTTTCAAAAGGTAATGAAAAACATCACAGCATCAAAACTACACAATGTGTTATAATTTGACCTTTTTTTCCCTGATAAAGCTTGTTCAAGGCTGCCTAGAGTACTGCTAAAATGCCTTGTTGTATGAGAACAATTTGTAGCACGGTCTGTCATCTCTCTCCTGAAGGCACAATCTGAAAATCTGTTCGAGTCAGTAACAGCACGCATTTCACTGACTTCATTGGGCTCTTTACTGGCAAAACTTGAAGCAAAAGCTCACGTTATAGGATTCTATTAAATCTATTTTTATAAATAGCACCATCTGTATGTATTTCCTGACCTCTCTAACATCCACTTACAAGGGAGAGTGAAGCCCAGTGCATCGATTTCACTGTTGTACAGGATATTTTACATTGGCCTATGGCACACTAAGTTCCTCTCCACATTCAGAAAGTTCAGCAGGACATGGATTATGAGAACATAATTTTCATCGACTGGGGTGTGAGGCTGTGTAATTGGTTTCTAGGAAGCTTCAGGTAATGTAACACTCCATTCAAATCATGTAATACATTTTGTCAGTCCACTAACAGATCCAGTCCAAACAGTACTTGAAAGACAACTACCACATTGGTATATTTAAGATTTCGTCAATCTTGGTATAAGAAAGTGTCCTGTGAAAGATTCTAGAAATAAAAGACAAAAACATGCATTTTTTGGCTTTCAATTAAAATAGAAGTGACATTACAAAGTTCTACATGTTCTATATACCCTAGAAGGATTACAAATCAGAATCAAATAAAATGCTCACCCTTAAGAGTGTGCTGGTTTTAGATGGGATAGAGTTAATTTTCTTTACTGCAGCTGGTGTGATGCTATGTTTTGGATTTGTGATGAAAACAGCGTCAGTAACACATCGATGTTTTAGTTGCTGCTGAGTGGGGCTTACACAGGGTCAAGGTCTTTACGTTCCTCAAACCGCCCTGCCAGCGGGTGGGCTGGGGTGCACAAGGAGCCGGGAGGGGACACAGCTGGGACCCCAGCTGCCCAAAGGGACATTCCACACCACAGGACATCACACCCAGCAACAGAAGCTGAGCAAAAGGACCAGGAAGGGGGTCGGGAGGGAAAACATATTTGAGTTATGGCATTTGTCTTCTCAAGTAACTGTTACACGCGATGGAGCCCTGCAATCCTATAACCTGCTAAATATCTGCCTGCCAATGGAAAGCAGTGAATGAATTCCTTATTTTGCTTTGCTTGTGTGCACAGCTTTGCTTTACCTATTAATCTGACTTTATACGAACGCATGAGTTTTCTCACTTTAACCCTTCTGGTTCTCTCCCCCATCTTGCTTAGGGGTAGGTAAGCACCTGTGTGGTGTTTAGCTGCCAGCTAGGGTTAAACAACAAGAGAAAAAGACAGAAAAAAAAAAAAAAAAAAAAAAAAAAACAGAAATTGGGTATTGGCTAATCTGTTATACACTAGACCAAATTACACCGATGTACTCCATATACTACAGCATTTCAGTGAAGCCTATGAATACAGCACATTTATGACGAACAGTTGCTCTGTCTTTTTGGTAACTCTATTACTTGAGTTCAAAGAAGGTTTATGGACTAGAAAGCCTCAGGTATGGTCATGAATGTTTGATGCTTTCCCATATACTATTATTGCTGTAAAGTCACTCCCTGTTGGAATTATTTCATTCTGACGGTCTGTGGTCATTACAGGCCAACGGGAGCAGTACGAGTATTAACCATTATGCACTTCCTATATTACAGGATTATTTTTGCATTGAAAATGGTACTAGTTCATTCAGCCTCTTTCTCAAAGAACACAGAACAGACTTCGAACCTGCAAAATAAACTACTAGCTACCAGTATTTGTGCAGTGCCTAAAACCCAGCCTGTTGACATGAGTTGCCTACAGTCTTTTCTTAAAAAAACAAAAAAAATCTACTTGGAATGACTGAAGAAGGGAAAAAATCCTGAAGTACATACATTTGATTTTGAATACAGCAAGAGATTTGCCATATAAGCCTTTATCACATGGAAGAAAGTACTGACTATTTTTAAATTACAAACAGCCCATCCCATCCCAGTGCAGACAGATGACTTGTTTTCTATTCTCATAACACTGTCCTATGAGAAGCAGTTTACAAAGGTAACTATCAGAGGGAATTTAATAAAGCTATTGTGGCCAAAGCAATTTCATTCCAAAGCCCTGAGAAAGCAAATCAAAACCCTTGTTGGAAACTTTGTGTGTAAATTTGGCCTGGCTTACTGCAGAAAATCTCAATAGGACAACTATTCAAACAACACCCAGACAACGTTCCATATAGGATTTGAACTTTCCTAAGGTCTCAGCTGGCTTCCACCATAACAAGCATCAATGGCCGATTCTGACTTCAGACTGGTATCTTGCCTGTGATCTCACAAACAGGGATTTGGTTTGGGTCAATCTCTGCTGACAATCTTTGTACTCCCTTGATTACAAGATTTAGCTGTACTGACACCTGCTATCAGCACCATGGGGTTAGCAGATGAACGGTCCCAAAACACAAGGAAGGTACAGCACATGGTAAAAGAATACCAATAAGGATTTATTTATTTATTTATTTTTAAACAGTATACATATATATATTTTAAGTCTGTAGCTCCCAGAATACCACTCTTGGATGCCTACAGTTTTCCACGCACACTTGGCCACTCTTAGCTTTTCTTCCTATCTCTTAGATACTATCTTACATTTCAGTTCTGGTAGTTACTTGTATATTCTCAAACAATAATAATAAAAATCTACTATGTTGCTGCCATTTTATATTGTGTAGATGAATTGCCATCAGGTAGAATGCAACCAGGTGTGACTTAAAACAAACAAAACCTCCACACCCCCACAACTGGTTTCATTTTGCATCCTCCTCAAACTCAAGTTGCGGCATACAGAGATTGCTCATCCACACACTTAAAATTTGAGTTTGGATATGGATCAGAAGATAAGAGAAAGGCTCCATGTTGACTACATCTAAAATTCATTCTGATCAATGGGAGAAAAAGAAAACTCATTCAGAAATCACTTTAGAAATGCGAAGTGATGGGTCTGCAGTCCTGCTGGTTATACTTGTTGCAGCACTTCTGTAATACTAAAGTGCACATCTTCATCCAACTAATTATCATTACTGAAGCAGCAAGCAATGCCTCACCCCTCAGCCTTCCTCACCCAGTGGGGAAACACCAACAAACATCAACAACCATTTTCTCTTCCCTCTTCTTCCCCCTCAACTTGCACTCCCTCACACACGTTTCAAAACACCACTACTTCTATTTTATGTTATTCATCTAGAAAGGTGACAAAAAAGCAAAGCAACTTCCCAGAACAATACACTACAGAAACAACAAATGAAGGAACAGCAAGACAGCCCAACTTCTAGTTATCTGGTCTGCTGTGTTACATTCCCCTTCCCAAAACCGCTCAGGACTCCCAATTACCAATTGTCTTTGGGCACTACGTGAGGCTGCCTACCCATACTCCTCCCAGCATGAATTAAAAAAATTGCTTCCAGGAGAATTAAATTCAGGGCCTTTTCACAACAACATTATCTCCCCCTCTGTGCATCACCCAGCGCACGTACTGTTGGCGCATCCTGCAGAGCGCTTGCTCTCAACCCTAACAAGTGCTGACAGAGCCCAGCCCAATTATAACCAAGCAACTCACAGGTTATCTTCTATTGCAACATTACCTTTAAAATACTTCAGTCATTTTTTGTCATTATTTGTCATGGCAACAGCAGTTGAAGCTTTTCTTTCCTGGTCCTCCCATTAGTTTCACTCTAAACTCCGCTCATTCTGCTCTTTGAACAAGGATATTGATTTGCTGTCCCATTGGCATCTCGGAAAAGCCTCAGCTCCCTTCTTGTGTTCTTGCCATTCAGCATCAGCCAGATCCTGGCAGATTTTCCTCCCTAGTAAATATTGGGTCTAACAGGAACTGCACGGGGAACAAGCTAGCGCATCAATGGAAAGGGATGAGAGGCAATGGGAAGACCCTTGGCTGTCTGTCCATCTCTTCACAACCCCCAGCACAGGATGGGGGGTACCAGGGAGATCATCTGTGGCTCTGCTCCATCCTTGGCCACCTGCCTACCAGCAGCAGGATTCCTGCTCTCCCAATTCTCTACTGTGGGCATGCCTCAAGGAGGATTTTCCTTTTATGATCTCAGAATTAGATCATGCTGTATGGCTTAAGGGCAATTCAAGTAACTTTTACTAGAATCCCTTTATTTTAATCTTTATTCTTGGACATGAAAAGTTACCATAGCACTTCATCTACGTACCTCACCTTCTTCATTCCTAGTGCTTAAATACCCTTGCAGCTTGGTGTTACTATAGAACATTTTATACAGAGACCCAAAAGACTGCTTATGCTTAATCTTTATTAAAAATCATGACTGGAGAAATGCTTGAATCTTGAATGGTATTAAGGAACTTAATCAGATCAAAACAAATAATATTAACTGACCACATAGCATGGGATCCAAAATCCAATTTAACCAATTGGCACTGACCATATCCAGCACAAATTATTACAACAGACACCCAAAAAATAAACCACACTGGTAACTGACACCTTCTACAGAAACAACATCCAACCAAACTCATGCCTGTAAGAAATAAGGCTGCATTTGGGGGGTACAACAGCAAGCTAAAGAATTCGACCGTTTTATTGTGGCTGACTTAACAGATGGTTAGCATAAGGGAAAGGATCTCCATAAAACATACACACAGGGAGCCTGTGGGCAATGTTATTCCATGTGCTGGACACTTCATGCTTTTGTTAAGGAAGGCTTTTTGTGCCTGCCATGTTCCTTCTCCACACAGAAGCAGAACGTTTCAAAACCAGCGAACCTCACGCGCCACAGCGCTGCATCCAGCCACCCCGCCAGCCCAGTCCAGAAGCATTTCAGATGCCTTAAATTCAAAGTTTTTGAGCTTCCCTTTTGCTGCCCAATTCCCACCTCACTCATGGCTCTTGAAGCATTCATAAAATTAAGCATCAATTAGTGCAATTGTTTCTTTTAACATCTACTTGAATATTATTCCCCTGAACTGACCTTTCCGTAATGGCCCTTTTTTTATTTATTTTTGGACTTTAACAACAGCCAATTTCTTTCACCAGCATTGACTACTTTTTACATTTATTGTGGTCACATTAGCCCAGCTAATTGCTCTGACTGCTCTGCTTGCAATCCACTTAACTTTCAAATTACCGAGCAAGACTCAAGAACACTTTCAGCAGCCTGCACAATAGCCCTTCTGTTTTTTTCCTCTATTTCCACCTTTGCACACTGTTTGAAATACACAGAATTCTCAATACAAAGTTCCTCTTCTCCTTCACAAACACAGGCTTGGATTTGAAAATCACCAAGAAAAAAGCCGTGTTTAACGCCTCAGAGACCTCCCAGCTGCACGCTCCTATAAGCCACAGACAAAAAACAAAACAAAACAAAACAAACAAACACGATACAAGAAGCCCCACACACTAGAAAGCGGCAGATTCAATTTAAAAGATACAAAATAATTATTTTTTGTTTGTTTTTTAAACCCAAAGGCTGCTTACCTCCACTCAGCACCACAGCCCAGCGCCCTCCTCGCTTCCTGTCCCTTCTGGAACTTTCCGTTAACGGCCCCTGTGCTGGCGGCAGCACCTGGGGCAGGTGCCCAGCTGGGTCCGCACCTGCGGCAAGGCTCCCTGCCCACCCCAAATTGTAAAGAACAGGCCAATTATGCAGTTTGCTTGCTTTTTAAGCTTGTTATTTGTTTTTCCTTTGCCTCTACAAGGCTGGCTTTGCTATTCTGCCCTGAGGGCTTGCAGGGGTTTGCCTAGAGCTCACACCAAGGCAGGGCTGCAGGGCAGGACCCACAAATCCCCTAAAGTCCCTAACCCCATACAAAGCTCTCCCAGCCCCTGAAAAGCCCCACCACACACACACAAAAATCTTGGTTTAAAAGCAGCTCAGCCAGAGCCCAGGAGGAGCACCCTTTGCCCTCAGCAGAATGAGAGCTAAGCAAGCCATATATTTACTAACCCTCTCCCATGCTGCTTGCTTCACCTCACGTTTGCCACCACAGTAAGCCCAGGTCTCCATGAGCACCTAAAGCCAAGCAGGTTTCTGTCAGTGAGCCTTCTCCCTGTAGCTTTGCCAAGGGCCAGATGCTGGCTGCTCCAGGTAAGGCCAGTAACAGACCTGCCCTGCCCCACTTCTTCACCCAGCACAGATTTTGGGGGAAGACACTCCTTGCCACCATCGCTATGGCTTGTTGAGAATTGGCATCAACAACGGTGACTTTTTAGTGTCCACAGTCCTGCCCCCTAACTGGGTTACCCCTTTTCAAAGCTCTGTTTTCCCTTACAACATCTCCAAATGCTCCTGGATTACCTCCCCGCCGTGTAGTCTGGCCTTTAAGCATTGGGAGGTGCAGAACAGAGCACCGTATTCCAGGTGGTGCCTAATGAGGAGCATATTTTTTAAAAAAGAGAGAGAGACGCTATCAGTTCACTGTATGCCATCTGTTCAGAGCTTTGTTTATTCCATTGGAGATCACAGGACTGCATGGCAGATACTCTTAAATCTTTCATCAGTACAGTTTGATTTAAGAGTTTTATTACATCTGCTGTATGCAGAGTTTAAAGGGTTAAGTTAATCTAGTATACATTTTCAGTAACAGCAATTTAGCTCCTTATAGTGCTATTGATCCCATTTTCTTCAAGGAAGTTCCCCAAATGGTGTTTTTTTATGCACTGTGGGAGTCTTTTATGGCTGCTACAATGCAAATCAAGCAGTTACGATCACCACAAACTGATCTTGCTCTTTAGAGATTAAAGCCCCAGAGACAGAATTATCTTCTGATGAATTTGACCAAATAGATTTTCAGGACTTTGATGATCTTGCTTGTGGGTGTATGTATGTGCATGTGTCATTTTCTTTTGACAGAATTTACATTAAGACAAATGAAGAATGAAAAAGCGTACCAGGATTGTGGATACAATTGTGTCAGTATAAACATACTTTATAATTAGATAGCTATTACCATAGAGTAGGGGAAGAACTAAATCAGTATAAATCACTTTTATACTAACCTAATTGCATCCACAAAAGTGTTCATAGCAGCATAATCCTTTTATTAAAAAAATCCTTACCAACATTATTATTCTAGTAAAATGTAAATGCAGGCCAGGTCTTAGATACCAATTAAACTGCAGTTGGCAGAGGTGTTACTCTCTAAATAGAATAAATGTAACAGAACAAAAAGCAAAATAAATAATGAAATAAGAAATAATAGAAGCATCTATCTGTGACATTGTCAAATTGTCCAATAAGCCAATGGGAAGATCTGGGGAGAAATTATCATATAGATCATTTAAGCAATTTCTTGCTAAGTGGATGCTACTAGTTTGGAAAGAATCTATTCATTCTAAATACAATGAAATTAATTCTTACAGTCTTTTGTGTGTATATATTATCTCTTTGTGAGTTAGTGTGCTTGAAACTGATAATGGATCTCCAGAGGCCACCAACCAAGTTTACTTCAATGACATAAAGTTATCCCAAGAAGTTAATGTAATTCCATTTCTTGCAGAACATGTGGCAACCATTTACCCAGAACACAGAGTGATATCTGGAAAGAAATCTGTAATGAACTGGATTACTGAAATGCTAGGACCAAATCTATTACTGATATTATGCTAAAATGAGCTTATTTTCCATGCCAAAACCTTCGGCAATTCCTAGGCTGTGAAGTGCTTAAAGAAGCAGGACTCTTTATCTGGAGCTGATTAATTTAGTGTGTTCACAGCCAGGTTTCCCCACAAAATCTGATTCCATTTTGTTTCATGCTTTTTGCCCATTTTTTAAAACAAAACAAAACCTGTTGGAGTTGTTCACAGCAAAGAAGGGGAGAAGAGGGAGAGAGAAAGGGGAGAACATTAAAAGAGCCATGGAAAAGAATGTCAGTAAGATTTATGGGTCATATATCGCCACAGAAAGACTGTAGGTGGTAAGGAGCATGCTGTGGCAGTAATTTATAGTACCTCTCTATGACAGACTCCTAGACTGAAGATGAAAAACGTGCTATTAAAACAAAAGCAGGCTATCTGGAATGTTGTTGTAAACAAGAATCCTCTTATCACAGCTGCTACAACTGTTGGTTGATCGTTCACTGGGAAATTAGCAAAGCTGTAACAGATACCTGGTTCAGGCTGGGACCCTTTGTGTCAGAATTCATCTGATTGCTTACACCACTTTATGGGTATGGCTAAAATGATAAAGATAGAGTGGAATAAAGATGGTTTTGCTACTTTACTATTCCTCTGTAGCAGGATTAGAGGGAGACTGGTATAAAACACCTGTTAGTAATACACAAGCAGAAGGGTATATGTTTTAGCTAAAAACAAAACCCATTTCAACTAAAAAAACTATACCAATATTGTCTTTTTACGGTGCTAGTTATGAATCTGTCTAGAACATACAGATTATAAAATTCCAACAGTCTTTCTCAGGATTTTGATGTTAAATTCAGTTTCCATGTTTCTGAAATCTTGCTATATTGTTTGTCCCTAGTATGAGGCTGAGAAATTGTTTCTTGAAACACAGGGTAAGACAAAGAAGTTACACTTCATTGCAGTGAATCACAAAATGATTGACTATTTCTATTCCACATGATTCTCAAAGGGTGTCTTACTTTTAAATAGACTCATAATAATTGCTTTTGAAAATTCCTTTGGGTCATCATACCTCCATACATCCTTGGCTTTTGTGGCCTGTCTTGTTTCCTGGTGTTTCTGGTGTTCTTTTATTTTTTTTTTTAATCCAATTGATTCTCCTTAATTGTAGGAAAACTTGGGTAACTATTACACCTTCTGCTGCTAAAGTAAGCAGATGTGGTAGTACAATTGCAACTGAAGTCAGGGGAACTAGCAAATGATTCTTCACTGCTAAATTAGGGTAAGCATCTGATATCTAAGCACTAGGTTTTTGAAGATTACCTTCAAATAGGATAGGGTAATTCCAGCAAGGGTGATGTGACTTGAAAAAACAAAGGAGTTAGAACTAAGCTTGAATAAGATTATATGAAGGAATGTATGCAGATTGAAAATGAGCATACACACAGAGACACACAAAGATATATATGCATGCAAAATGAAAATGCAAGATCAAAACAGAGAATGTTGAAAGCAAAGATCAGGTTTGCTTTGGGGATGAGATGTATTATCCCCTGTTTTGTTTAATCCAGATATGACTGTCATGCTGGGGATCACAAGCGCAATGCAGAAGCAGACTGGCAAAATTCAAAAGGGCATTCAGCTATATAAGGAGATTATGCATATAATCTACACCTTTCGCCAATATTTATATAAGCATGCGATTCAGAGGGGAGTTTTGAAAAGTTTTCTACCAAAGACTTTATCCTAAACATGTTAACAAAATGCAAACTTATGGTTTAAAAACCATAAGAGATTTAAAAATCTCTAAACTTTCAGGTTTAGAGATTATAGCTGCTAGGGCATCTTGATTGTTACCTGGAGTGTGAATTAGGAAATGGATTTAGTTGCAGCCATGGAAATACTAAAACTCCAGTGCTGCCAAGAGATTTAGGGGCAAGATGAATTCCGATGTAACTTAAAAACATGTTTTATTGGAAATATTTTTTTTCCATTTAATCTCTTACAGCAAGAATGCAAAGACACAAATCTTCCAACATGTTCCCTGGAGCATAATGAAATATTAAGAGTAAAGTCAAGTTTGCCCCTTCCTGTGAAGTTCACTATCTCTGTGATACTTCTTTCATTAACTATATGCCTTCATAGATTTGGTAACTAATCCACTGCTTTAATACCATACCATGATTTTTAAAATGGCAGTGAAAGTGATATCTGTGCTTCCCCACTGAGAATCTGCCCTAGAACATTACTCCTTAGTATGTTAGTCTATGCAGGCTTTAGGCTAAAAAAGCTGGATCTTCAACTCAGGACATAAAAATTCAGTCTTAACATCTGAAATCTCAGTATTCCAATGAAAAACATCTTGAAGATGAAATTCTGCTTTAGATACCTGTGTTTTGGTGAACTAAACCATCACCACAGATGAGGTAGTTGTCTCAAATTCCTGTACAGCCATGGAGAGAAACACATACTTCATAGGCACAGTTCATCCCTTCCTCAGACCTGAACCAGGGCGTACTAGAAGATGTCCTGAACTTCCTGAGGAGCTGTGATGACTTGCAAATGTCACCTAGCACGTGTCATAGAGAAGGAATTAAAACCCAGAGCTCCCCAAACCCAGTCTGTAATGCAAAACTCTCCCACCTGTTGATTAAGTCATTTTTGAACAACATTTTAAATCCACAAGCAATAGCTCTAGATGAGCATGGAGCTTGGCTCTCCCAAATTTATTCTAAAAGTAGCAAAGTATGTATTATACTCAGGTAGCTCTGTCTGTTGTTTTTTAGCAGCTAAGCAGAAGATTTCATTTTCAGGGAATGTCAATCCAACACCTTTCTACCGGCATCAGCTTCCCTTTAATTAAAAGTACAAAGCTCTGACAAGAGCTTAACAATGGAAACACTTGCAGGCAACTCTACTATTAAATGAAAACTGTTTGCATGTCTCTATTGTTAATTATTATCATTACTAAGTACTCAGTGCAGGGAACACATTTACACTAGTGCTCTGTACGTGGCAACAGTCTGCAATTAATTTCCAAGAATAAGAGCTACCACAGTGAAGAAAATGAACTAAGAGTATACACCCCCAATCTCTGTATTGTTCCCTTGACGTCCCTCCACCAAATTGACTCTGAGGTGTTCAAATACTGCCATCTTCAATGCTCATTAGCATCTCAAAGCCAGGTTTGTCTCTGAACCTAACTCTTCCAATTTCAGTAACACCAATGCAACATCCCAGTAAATTTTCAGCCAGAGCCTGTAGAATGGTGCCTAAAGTCTTCTACAGACAACAGACATCTGAATTCTGTATGGGTAGATATAAGCCCTAACTTTCTCCTACAGGTTCTTGGCTCTCAGAGCCAAAAAAATAAATAAGAGAAACTATCAAGTATATTAGTGGTAAACTAGAAAATAAAGGAGATTTGGAAATGCAGCACTACTGTGCTTCTCTTTCTCTTCCCTTGCCGCATTTCGTTTTCTAACAGCCAGAGCTGAGGCACAGCAGATGCCAGCTAATCCTTCTAAGTTCCCCGCTCATACTTCTGCTCCATGGCTGGGAGGCCTGCTGTGTGCCAAATTAAAAAGCAGCATTCTTAAAATTAAACTTTGACAACCGCAAATAGGGGCCTGTTTCGGTCTTTGCTCCTCTGGATATCCACACTTGGATGTGATTTGGATCAAACCCTTCTTCATAATCTGTGTTTGCCTCCTCTACTTCCAGAACACCTGTTTGAAAAGCCCTCCCTGAAGAAGGGAGAAATTCCTCTGAAGAAGGATTAGGAAGCCTGATAAACACCACGTCTAAACTAAGGCAATCTGCAAATGGATTAGGAATCAAAGAAATGAAATTACCAGTAACCTCAAAATTGTCTCTCTCTTTATTCCTGTGGCCTGGAAGACTTCTATAGTGGTCAGGATAACTTTTTGATTTTTTTATTTTATTTTATTTTCTTAAACTGCCCCTATACAAATCAGAAAGACTGTCTGACCAAAGTGTCCCTCCTCTGATAATTGTGTAAACCTTAATATCATGGGAATTGTATCCAGTTGCCTTGAAATTAATTGAAAGAATGCAGGAAGCTATATGGTGTTTGACTGACACACAAGAGTTGTTTCCCCTTATTTCATTATTTAAGCATAAATGGATAACCAGTGATCAAACTACACAGCCTGCAAAACACCTTCATCTGAGTGTCTGAGGAAGGTTTCTTTTCATTGGAAACACTCCCATACAGCTGGCTCACCAGCCAGCCCAGCTTATCTAACTAGACTCATTACTGCAGTTTTTGAGTGTTAACGCCTACTTAGATTTTTTTATTTCCTGGCCTGTAATCTTCATTGAAAAGATGGAGGCAGCCAAGGTGTCTCTTGAAGGGCAGTTGTCTGAAGGGAGATAGTTTAAATGCTGGTATGTGAACTTATCTTTGTAGCTCTTTGGAACAGTCTGGCTAGCATCCTGCTCGATGCCACTCTGCAGAACAGCCTCAAGACCCTCCCCGGTGCTGCGTTAATAAGCAGGAGATCACAAAACATAGGAGAAATTAAAAGAAAGGGAGGAGCACAAAGATGATGGATGAATATCTCAAGGGATCCAACTGCCAGCAGAAGCAACATGTCTTGGACAGTGAACCTATAATCCAGACTCAAATGAGAGGGATGCAAATCCTCAGAAGTACGAGATAAGGCAAGAAGAGGGAGGCTAATCTCGTACCTCTCCAACCTGAGACCAAAGACATTTTTAACGTAGTATCTTGGGGGAACCTCACGCAGCTGTATTAAGAAAAGATCTTTATATACACAGAAGAAGCCAAAAGATCTATTTATTAGTATGAATGTTGGCACTGATATGTAATATGGTGAATATCATTCTGCAATTCCTAATTGTAGTAACTAAAAAAAAAAGAGAGAGGAACCTTGGAAACCAACTCTCTGCTCTACTGTTTCTATTCCTTTATATATAATGCTATGGTGATTTGATTTAAAAAAAAAAAAAAAATTAAGTGAAATGCCCTGAGGAAAAAAAAAAAGAGAGAATAATAGGAGAACTATCATCACCATAATAATAATTAAAAAAAAAAAAAATCAAATGGGAGAGCTCAGAGTACATGAGAAAGCAGGTTAGAAATCCTGGCTTTTTCACAGGAAGAGGAACTTCAGGTATCTTCTTCAGAAATATCTGTTGAGTTGCTCTTCACTGTGAGTTACTGGTATGAGTCTGTCACCCCTTGTTGAAGAAGAAACTTGTTAAATCTTCTTTTAGCAGCATATTTGCTTTTCCATTACATTATCTGCCCACATTCACCCACACAGACTGACTAAAGGCTTCCTGATCTAGATTTTTCCTTTTTTTTTTTCCCCTCCTTTTGTTCCCAGCTCAACTGCAGTGTGACACAGTTAACTTACCCTAATTTTTAAGCTGCCATAGGTAATAAGAAGATAGGCCTTTGCCACTAACATGTAATCTTCAGCTGTTCTAGAGAATATGTGAAAAGACTTGCTTGAAGAACTCTGAAAACGTGCAAGTGTCTAAGGAACAGAAAAGCTGAGAGCATCCGTTCTCTATCACTGACACAGGAGCAGCTTTGCAGCATAGATTTTCTATAGCAAAGTAAGATGCTGAAATGCAAACGCAGCTATTGCAAACGGGGGGATTAAAGACTACAGTTGCTAAAGTAATTGCTTCACAAAGTTATGAAGTAAGGGCTCACACATAAAGGACTATTGCCCCTCCAAAAAGAATCACAGCTTAAAAACAGGATTTTTCTAATCTTCTTTTGTATTAACTGAAGATTTTAGTGGGAATACCTTACCTGTGAAAAGGTTTGCCTTTGAAAATAAGGAAAAAATATTTACTATTTCAATAAAACCTAGACTAACGTTACTGCTATAATCTCCCAAGCACCTGAGGGAGCCAGGGGCCTTTGAGTGCGCTAATGAGTCCCACCCAGGACTGCCCCCCCCCCACCCCTATGGGCTCCCTGTGGCCCACCAGCCCCATTAAATCCCTGCACAGCACTATCACGCTAGTTTGTGCTGGGTTGGGGGTGCTGGAGGAGCTACTTGGTGCTGCTTTTAAGTCTGGCTTACCTCAGATATGGGGCAACTAGACCCTTTTGGTGATGTTCTGGTTGTTGGGTGTAGGGTGAGCACTCAGAGCTCTCCACTGGGGTTCCTCATGAGACAGTGCTGCTTTGTGGTACTGCTGTGGTTCCTTAATAAGAGCCTGGGCTGGTGGAAGTTTGCATCAGTGCCCATAGTGTGACCGTGGTGCTTCTTGAGCCATGTTAGCGTATACAGCCTGTTAGAAACACGGAGGCAGGTTTTTAATTTGATTTTAGCTTAGAGAAAAGAAGGCTCAGGGGGACCTTATTGTACTTCACAATTATCTTAAAGGAGGTTGCAGAAAGGTGGGGATCAGCCTCTTCTTCCATGCACCAGGTGTTAAAACATGGGGAAATGGCCTCAAGCTGTGACAGGGGAGGTTTAGACAGTTTCTAGGGCATAGGTTTATTGTAGCTATTCAGCTAAGTCCTCTGAAAGATTTAAATTGTCCTATTCTGAACAAATTGCTCAAATTCAAACATGCAATTATTGTCTAATTGGACTTGAAGATTTTTCAGCTAGCTACCTACTAAATTACAGTGCAAGCTGGAAATGATTTGGCTGTTTAGAAGGCTCTAAGCAACTGTATCTCATAGATGCCTTGTGGGGGTGAAAATACCAAGGATATTTTTGTAATGGGGTACTATAAAGCATTCCTCCCTGCCTCCTCCATACTTCTCCCACACCTTTACTCCAGCCCTTGAAGTTGACCTGGGTTCCTATGGTGACGTACCTTGTCTTTGTTTGCTCTTTGTGTGGTTTTCTGTCCATTGGGGTGTTCTGAAAGACAACAGAAAATCTCCACATTAATTCAATATTGTATGGAATCCAATATTCTACCTTTGAGAAAAGGGAAGCCTCCCCTGCAGTGTTCAGCACCTGAAGTAATAGCTATTAAGTCTCTGTGAACATTATAAAACATTTTCTATAGAGTCCTTGTTGCAATTTGCAAGTAACACTGCTCAAATAGTTAAAATGAGGCATTACAACTCCAGCGAGACTTGAGGTTTTGCAGTAGTAAGCTAGTATGAGGCTTGACTATGCTCATGAGATCCTAATCACTTTGCAAGATCCCGTAGTGGAGTGAAATGGTGTGTTCATATTCAGGCACTCTCTGAAGCTGTACATTTGTCTTTCAGTAAAGACAGAATTGCAGAGCCTTCCACAACATGCAATTACAGGAAGACAAAACTAAAAGGAATCTCTTGTGGTCATGTGTTCAAAGGCAGCATCAGTAAGACGTAACACTTTTACATTTTTCTAATCTCCCCTTGTAAATCTCCAGTGGAATAGAGATCCCACAGATTGTTACTCCCTAGGTACTGTATTCTGCTTTTTAACTACTCTAGAGATCAGAACATGATTCCTGATGTTTTTATCTTTGCAAATTTTAGCTCCTTTTCTAATTAATATTTTACTGTTAGCTTTTCAGTGTTCAATGAGAAAGGGGGTGAAATACTTCTCTGCCTCATGACTTACCTCACAACTAGGTTAGTGAGTCATGCAACTACTTGCTTTCTTTGTTAATAATACCTTTTTGCACTGAATTAGAGTTTTAAGAGAATGGAAAAGGCCTCACCTGAAAGTAATCTACAGCCTGGTTAACTGAGTAACAGTGTGAGAAGCTTAAAAATGAACTTTAAAGGCCCCGAGATAAAGAAGAAAAGTGCACCTATTGTGCCTGTACCTGAACTGATTGCTCTACCTGCTAGGGGTTCTAGCTGAGTGCTGCACTATCGGTACAGTTACCTCTTAACCAAGCCAGTACTTGGATGGCTTCCTAACACCACTGTGTCTGCTTGCATGTGTGATAGACACTTTGCCCTCTTCAGTAGTCTGTACACCAGGAAAGTTAAGAGTGATGTTTCTTGTATCTGTAGTGGTCTTGCTAATATTCCAGTAGCCTGAGATTGTGTGCTAAAGCTGGAGTTGTCTCTCGGTGTGGGCAGTAAAAAGGAAATTAATGTCTAAGAACATGTTCCAAAAGCCTGAAGTCAGTCCAGTCAAGAGGATGAAGCTTAAAAGTTTTATCTACATCAAGGACAGGGGAGTCAAAGGCCTCTCTGAACAAAAACAGTGATGCCCTGGGGTGGAAAGGCAAGCAGGCTGAAGGATGTGTCAGCAGCAATGGTCCAGCTCGTGCTTTGAGCAACATGGATTTCTAAGATGAAAAGCTCCTAACGTGTCGGTGCACTCAGTCATCTGTCTGCCCACCTCCTGTTTGACTCAACTGCTCCAACAAAGACAGTTTTCCTTGATTGTGGGGAAGTCATGCTGGATTTGCATGGAGCATGAATTTGAATCTAGCTGTTGGATTTCGTGCCTCGACAGGTTTTTTTAATTCTATTCCAAATTTTAAATTGCTGAGCAGAAATAACCTTAATGTGGCCTGTAAATCCGTGAACCTGAATTAAAAATTATACATTTTCTGCTCTAAAATTGAGAATGTTTAATGCTTTGCAGCTCACTGATTATTAGTGTGCTTCTTTCTACCCCCTGCAAACCAACTGCAAACCTTATCTCATGATTTTTAGCTCCTTCAGCTTGTTCCCAGACTCATGTTTTTGTGCCCTCTCTATCTCCTGCTTGTCAACATACACCACTTGTTTCTCCCAGCTGTGGAAACAATTCCAGTAAGTTCTAAGTGCTGTGGTGCTGCATCTAATGCTGCTCAGTGTAGCAGAATTAGGAGGAAGAGAAGTTCCCCCAGCTACTATGAGCAGGTGTCTGCCTCTGCTCTCCTCCTTTGATTTTTATTTTTATTTTTAATGTTCTTGGTTGTTCTGCAGCTCATCGCTGCGTAAGAAAACCTATGGCCTCATCATCATCTTTTTTTTTTTTTTTTTCTGGACTTCAACAAGTATCTTCTCATTGTCTGATGCTTTCTCTTAGATAACATAGTAAAAGTCCCTAGCCATTGTAATTATTAGTATATTCCTGGAGAAAATTGTGACAGTATATATTAAAGGGCTTCCTGCAGGAAGGTACACAGTAGGTATCCAATTGCTCTTTAAATAAAAGGCACTTGTAACAGTCAGGGGCTTAAAAGAGGAGAAGGGAAAGGGAGCAAATAAGATTTTGAGGGACAGTGGGGATTTACAGTGGTCAGAGCAGATAGTCATGCTGAATTATATGACTAATTAGTCTTCATTAGCAAATCAGAGCAAATTATGATATAGTGCCAATGTTGTGTAACATGCTGGGCAGAGAGTTTGTCTTTTTTTTTTTTTAATTTTGGTTTAATCTAGTTTATTAAAATACTGGTCTTGGGTTTCAGTGTTCTGCCAGCAGGTTAAGAGAATGTAGTTTATAACCCAATCCCACTACTACTACTGTTTTGTATGGTTATATCTGCTAGAATAAATCTCCTATTTTGCCAACCATCATTTTATGAGGTTTTCTAGGAAAAGAGAAGCTTAGAGGATGATCATCATGGCTGGTTAGATGTTGGCCTTTGTCTGACCCATGATGGACAAAGCCCAGCCATTTAAATTACACTTCTGGGTTTTGATGGGCAAGGAAGGATTTAAAGCACAGTTTGTGCTTTCTATTCTTTTCCATTTAGACAAATCCTTGTCAAGTCCAGTCTCTGTTGCTTGCTTCAGTGGAACTGAAGGGAAATGAGTATCTGATTTTTCCTTAAAGCCAACTGTAACTATATAAATGACTAATTCCTTAGCTCATGACATGTCATTTGTCTAACACAACTTGCAAACAAGATCCAGACTACAGGAAAAGAGTAGGAGGTATATATTCTGGTAACTAAAGAATCCTGTGAACTGCAGAGGACCTGTGCTAAACTAGTAAAATAAAGAGCTGTGTTTTCTAGACTTCATTAGCAGTTAGAAAGAAAGAAATAGAGGGAAGAACCCAACAGCCAGCAGGTTAGAAGTTAATTAGGAGCAGCAGTAAGGGACTGCTGTTTTACTCTGAAGCTTATGGGGTAGTTTAAAGCTTTTTAATGCCACTATAAAAGTTCTTGTGCTGGAAAGTCTTCTGACAAAGAAAAACAAGTCCCTGGGTAACTGAGCCAGGTTGCTGTCAGCTGTGGGGGTTCCTGACTGCAGGGTTTCTACATCTGCCCAGCAACACTTGTTAAATCCTGCATTTCATTTATTGAACAGATTTTAGGGGGAGGGATCAGTCAGGATTGCCCTTTGTCAGCAAAAGTGATCTGCTTCTACTTTAACTTGAGCTGAAGAGTGAACCTCATTGCTTGGAACAGTGGAAGCTCAGGAGCTCTTAGGAGGCAAAAGCAACATGTACAAGCAAAGTAAACGGAGAAGCTTTTGTACTTGCAACAGGTCATAAAAAGAAATGACCTAAAAATTGAGCTGTAGTAAACGAGAGCCTGACACTAGTTCTGTTCCAAAGCAACATTTGTTCACCTCAGTTTCTTATCTGATCTGATGCCACTGTTTAAACTCTGAGCAATAACGCTGCTCATCTTGGCCTGTTGAGCTTTTGCCATGCCATCCACATGCCATCTTGTGTGGGTACTGTGTGCCTCTGACAAAGCATCAGCTAAAGTATTGCCAAAAGGACTGAATACCAGCAAGTATGTAAGAAACAGTGAATAGGTTAACCGAGCTGTTGTGCCTTTGTTTCTGGAAAACTTCACTTTTAAGATATAGGGAACGCTGAGGGATCTTGTAGGGAAAACAGAACTTTGTGCTGATGTGATTTGATACTGGATTGTATCTTTGTGGCCAGAAAAGACTATTGTAAACTACCAGTTTGAAAACCAATATGCTACAGACAAAATTTAGTTTTGTCACGTCTTCTGTAAGTTGTTTGTAAATGTATGCAGTCCTGATGACTTTGATCTAGAAGTTATCTGCACCTCTATTTTTCCTGCTCCTTCTGGTGCTTCTGCATTTGCTCCTTTCTGTTTGTTCACTGGTTGTACCTTAATGCTTCTGTAATAGATTCCTGCAGACTTGTACTTTCCCAAACACAGCACACAACTTGGATAGAGTTTGGTATTTTACAAAGGTTCTCTACAACTACACTCTTCCCACTCCTTCTCCTAAAAGTCCTGCAGCCTTTGTCCTGCACTTCTTGTGTGGGAGGTATCATAAGCAGAGAGCTGTGAAAGGGTTAATGAGCCCAGGCAAAGTTAACAAGGGATGGGCAATAAATGGCTCCAGCTGTGTATAATTAACTGTAATACTGTGAAGTAAATGACTTTTATTGGCAAGCATGTCATAACTTCATTAAAAGTCATATTTACAGCCCTCTCACATGGAATGAGTGCTTGTGTAGTCTGCAATTTAATGAGCACTCATTTTCACCTTGTTCCAATTATCTCCCACCCACCCCTCCCTCTCGGTGTGGGGAGCATGAAGATGAAATACAATGGGAGTGTAATTAAGGCTGGCACGGATCCTTTCAGGAAATGTTTTTTATTCCAGCACAATCACTTCTATTGCTTACTACTAATAATACTTTTTAAGTGTTTAAAATACATAATTTTCTTTGGTCCCCAAAGTGTTACTTAAATAACAGTTATTAAAGAATGTCTCTGTGGGAAAGGTTTCCCAGGCCCAGAACCCCTGATAGCTGGGCACCTGAAATGCTGTGTCTAATGAGGCACGGTGACCTAACTGAGGCAGTGTACACAATAGGAAATTAGTATCACTTAAGAGGAAAATTGCAATTTAGCTTAATTACAACTATATCTGTGCTGTGCAAACCAGTGGAAAGCCCCCGTAGTACCTGAAGAAAGCTCCTTTTCTCTTTCCAGAGCGTTGTTCTGCGTAGCCCAGTGCTGCCTCCTGTTATCCAGGCACTTGCATTCCTGGTCAGGTAGCCAGAAAGGTCCAGGAGAAGGTCCAGATCAGACTTCTGAGCATTGTGTGAGACTAGAGATGTGAATAAAGGAAAGGCAGTCAGACATGGGACTAGGGAGTCTACAGTGCAGTATTTCTCCTGGCACTTAAAAGCAGGTACACAACAGGGCATCTCAGTTTGGGACATGACTTGAGTTCTTGCATGCCTTACCAATTTACAGTTCACTTTCATTTTACAGTGAATGGCATGACTGGCCAAGCTGCTAGCAAGGTTGTGTTCTCATTTTGTCAGCTACACATTTCTCATGGGCTGTACAGTAAGTATAACAAGACTGTTTTTTCAGCACCAACTATGTTGTGGTCCCAGTTCTTGACTGACAAGTCACACTTAATAGCCCAGCACAACACCGTATGTGGACCTTGTAGAGTGGCATGAGAGCTTGCAGTTGGCTTCTCTTTGTATTGTAGAGCAGCAGTCATTCCCGTACCGCTGCAGGGCCTCATTACAGATTTCAAAGTGGAGACGATGCTGCCTGTTGTGGTAGCTGAGCAATCTTTGTGAAGAAGGGGGATGCGTTCCTCTATTGGATGCTAACAACTGATATCCCTTGGGATCTACTCAGGGGTTCAGAATGAAGTAAGGGTTATGGGAGATTAATTACTGGGCACTGCAAGTGACGTGATTAGAAACACATGATAAATGATTTATCTCATGGCACAGCGTAACAGCGGAGCAGTCTGTTATTCTTACCAAACACACATGTTACGTTCACTGCTAAGAAAATGAATTAGAAGTTAAAGATCAAGGACTAGATCCTTTGCAGCTATAAATCAACTGAGAAATTACAATTCATAGTAGCTAAGAATTTGAACCAGATAGTTATGCAGGTCCCTTTAATAAAAAGAAGCCTCGGTAGGGGCTTTAGCCTGATATCTGTGTACTAGTACAGCTCTGCTTGGGCTAGTTAACTAGTTATAAGGTATTCAAGGTTAGCATGAATGTTGTTCCTTTGAGATGGTAAAGCAGCGATGCTGGCCTCTTTGGGCAGCATTGACAGTGCCTCTCCAATAAAACTACTTTGATGTCATCCAACAACTCACTTATTTGCTCCCACATAAGGGGATGGTGATGAGGCCAATTATTTTTATATGAAATGCCTAATAATTAAGCAAACTGTAGCTGTTTGTAGGGTGCTGACAATGCTTGTACTTGATTGAGAAAGGCTGGTAAAGCTTAGTAAAACAGAGCACCTGCCCTAGCAGGAAGAGTACCCCTGCCTTGACTCATCTGGCAGGAGCTGAGCTCTTGTCTCACCTTAACCCTAACCCTTTCCCAGACTACAAGCTATTAGCTGCTTTTGTGACCTTGTTTTGGCACTAACAAAGCTGCTAGATTATTCATAAGCAAGAAGATCAGATGAGTTGTGTGAATTCTAACAGCTGATCTGAAAATGCTACAGCTTTTTAAGCTCTGTAAGGATGGGAGGGTTATCTTAAGAGGCCTGTCAGTGTAGATTACTGTCTGTGTTACAGTGATGCTTGAATGCCTCTAACAAGGTATTCCTGTGCTGAGCTGAGTGAGACACCCTCCACGTATTGCAGATCTTGCCATGCAAACAGTCGAGATAACTTCTTACCCTATCTTGGAGGTGAGGGGAGCTGCAGAGGCACTAAGTCTGGAGAGGCTTTACAGCCAGCTGGGTAACGCTTGCCTTCCAGTGACAGCGTGGCCAGCTGCCAATTTATTTATCCAGGTCTGTATAACGGGTTGCAGTCTGCAGAGAGCTGTGTGCCACTGGTGCAAAAGGGAGCACAAGGACAGCCACTAATGAGCGTGGGTTGAGGTTGTCTGTGCCGCGGTGTCATTAGAGCAGCACGTGTGTGTAACTCCAGTGACTTGCCTGAGGTTACACAAAGTCTGTGCAAGAGCTGATCTCTCAGGTGGAGATTTTTCTGCACAAGATGTTGGATTCTCCCAGTTGTTTCTCTGTGCAACTCAGTGCCCTGAACCCTTCCATGAGCTCTGCTGAACTCAGTCACCTTTGAACAGTATTATCAGAGGGTTCGTGGTTGTATTTAACAGTGCAAAAATCATTCAACTGACATTAAAAGAAATCCATACTTTTCTAGGAAGTTAAGGCTAAAATCTGGCTTTTGAGAAGTATTACCAATCTTTCCGAAAGATTTTGGTCATGTTATCTTCAGACTTAGCATAAGGACAGTGCTGTCACTCTACAGGATGAAAGTGCAGTTTCTGTGCTGTGACACAAACCTGCAGCAGCTTCCCAGGACGTTTTGGTTTGACAGAGTACAGACATGTCTATGCTGTATCCTCAGGAATGTTTTCCCATTCACTTGCTTTCCAAAGACTTGATGCAGTTACTGTACAGCCTTGTTTAGCAATTAAGATGCTCTCCTGCATACTTTACATCATGAATATCATTGATAATTGTGCAATACAGTAATTGAAGATAGCAATGATTAATTCCTGCGATAAAACTTGTCCTTGGAACAATTGATTTTACTGCCAGAAATGTACAAGCATCCTGATGGAAATACTCTCACATAATTATTGTTATTAGTTTAAGCTTGTTGGAGGAGGGAGAAATGAAAAAATCAATTACTTTGGATTTGTCATCACTAATCTGTTATGATCACTTTAATACAGCAGTGTTATAACTCAAGGCATGGCTTTCCTAATTCATGAGCTATTAGAAAAGTTTACAGAAATTGTAAGAACTGAAAAAAAAAAAAGAAAAAGAAAAGAAAAAGATATCACAAGAATTTTTTACAGCTGTTAAGTTGTAGGACACTTCCTTTTCTAATGCCCCTGTCTTATTAAAAAAGCAATGATGGTGAGGGGGGTGGGGAGGGAGAGGGAGGAGGTATCAGCAGACTGGTGGTTTGAGTTCTAGGTTTGTCCCTAGCTGAGCTCACACAATTGCTGTGCATGAACCAGCCTAAAGCTACTTGCTGGAGGGAATATTTGGAGCATATTTTTGGACAGCTCTTAAACTTGGGTCTGATTTTTTTAACGGGATGGTAAAGAGCACTGAAATTATTATTTACTGGTCAACAGTTCTGCAAAACCTGGCTCCTGCAGCTGCAGGAGTTAAACCTATTTTGAGAGTTCATATTCACTCCACAGGAATGGAATGACTCCTGGTATGTATTAGTGAAACTTGAAGGAAATTGATTACAAATCCAACAGAAGAACGCTGCTCATCTTTGAAGCATCTCATGTTCTTATTTTCTTCTCTTAAGCAAGTTTAGAGACCATGAGAGCACAGAATGTTCCTGCTCGCTTGCAGGCTTGGTGGGACAAGCTGATCAGCCAAGTTCTCCTGTGAATTTTTATGGCAGCTAAACTGACTTTGCAATTTAGAAAACTTATTTCTGTAGCTTTACATAGATTTCTGTTGCAAATAGGAAATCTATTCCACTTTTTTGACTTATACTCATCAAATATCTGTCAGGTCCATCTTATTGTACTCAAGCTGAATGAACAAAAATTAAATGTAATAGCCACTCCATTACATTCTCCTGCCTAATGTCATCAACTTCTCTTGGTTCTTTTAGTTGAACTTTTGTACTAGTGGATTTGTTAAAATAAGAACCTCGTAAGAGTGCATCTCTGGCTGCTCTTAGGATGCTGACAGTTTGGCAACAAAGGCAGTGCTGCTTCTATGCACTACTAAGCGAGAGAGTCCTGACACTATTCATTTCCCCTCCTTTGTGCCCACCTTAACTCTTGTTTGTTTTGGCAGCAGTGCAAGGGGGAGGTTGGTTGTACCAAATTAAAAAGACTGATGTATGCAAAGCAGAGCAAGTGGTTCTGATGTGTCGGTACTGGATCATCACAGGATGGGTGTCAAGGGGCTAGAGGGCATCACAGAGTTGTCTTTCATACAATACCATTAGTAGTTTGAATATTCTTAAGTTGATATGTTACCCTTACTTCCCATACCTTGGCAATTGTATGACTTCTGTGTATCTTCTGTTTGGCAAGTGAGGGCAATAAGCAGTTCATTTGATTTAGCTAATGCTCTAAAATTTCTATAGTTAAAGCCATTTACAAAGAAGCTGTCGCCCCCCCATCCATAAGGGTGGGAGAGTAGCTTGGGTCCGCGGTGTAATCAGGGAAACAGGCTGTAACAAGCAAAGCTCTAGCAGTGCATGGGCTCCAGATTGTAGCAAGTAGTGGTTGCACGCTGCTGGAGCAGGTATTAAGCTGATAAATCATCAGTGCATATTCTGTGAGGAGGCTTTTAAAAGAATTATCAGTAGCAGGAAGCAGACTGGTAGAAAAAAGGAATTTTCTCTCTAATGGCTGCTGGAGGAGGTATTTACTAGGAGCTGTAATCAGAGCTGGGTAGGCTATAGCACAGGAGTGCCTTTGTGAGGCGGGTGGTGTGTTGCAGCATAGGATGGATTACAGCTGAAATAGACCTGCAAAATGATTCATTTTTTTTTTTGTTTAGGTAGTGTAGTATAGAAACTATCTCAGAGTTCTGCACTTATGAAACAAAACAACTTACCAGAGACTGAAACCAAAGAGGGTTTTTCCCGTTGCATTCCCTACAGAAAACTTGTGTGTGTACGGGGGTGGTGAGCTGGGTCTCAGGATGGGCAGAGCTCTAGATGCCTTTTTGGGCAGCTCAGTGCCTGATCTGCTGACCAGACTGCAAATGTGCTCAGGTCTGACCCAATGGTTAGATAGTCTCTATTGTTTGTGCTGATACTGAAGTTCTTCTGAATCACCCCCGAAATACAGGAGGGCAGGTAGCTAGGGTCTGTGAAGTGACTGAGTGCGCTAGTGATCTGGACTATTCCACTTCCAACCCTTATTCTAAGGGTTTAAAAAGTACATTCTGAGTCCACAGAGAGGAATTGCTGTATGTATCTGTTCTTATATGAGTTAAATATGTTAGTATTACTGCACATCAAAGACCTTTGTGTATTTGTACGTGTACCTGAGGCCAGTACTATAGTTTTGTATTGTTAGAAATCCTTTTAGCTACAAGAACATTAAGCTGAAACCAATTATTTACAGAGTTGGTGAAATGAGCCCTCTGTCTACTTTGTAATAAGAGCCTACAAGGTGTTAGTGTTGTTATTGGCCCTGTCAGAACTCCTTTCCAGAATGTAAATCTATGGCTGACTTTTACAGTGCTGGCCAAGGAGGTTCTGTGGCTAATCAATATTTTGTGGGCAGTGAGCCAATGTTAAGGCCAAAGTGTTGAGTAATGAGAAAAGCAAAGAATACACGAACTTGATGCTTTGAAGTTCCATTGTCAGTGTAAAGATTTAGGATATTGCATCTGACCTGCAAATATTTCTCAGAAACCTACAGCATTAATGTTTGGACAATCCTGCTGAAAATCATGGGTAAGAACATGATAAAAGAAGTCTTTGAGCACTGAAATGAGATGCTCAAGTATTGTTAATTTTAGTGACTGGGGATGATGTGAACATCACGGATGTTACAAATGGCAAGTTACCGGACAGTGGATTTTTGTGGAGATTACACTCAGGTGGCCCCAGCAAGACTGGGAGGTCACTTCATTCATTCTTAAGTGTACTTAACAGTAAGCCCTGGCTAGGACCATCAGCCATAAAGGTAACAAACTGCCCTCCTCTGGGGGACAGGGATACAATTCTAATGGTCAGGGGGGGTCTCTGGCTGCTGTGTGTCCTCTCCTAGTTATCTTCCTGAATTCTGAGAGCTTTGTGACAAAGCTGTGCAACCCGGTGCTCATCAAAAGAATCGAAATGCCAAATATGTCAACCTGCACTGAAGCATCTACTTCAAAATTAGTCTCCAGATTATCTGATTCATCATGTTATGCCTCTTAATAGAGATTAACTGATTGTTTCTGCTTTGTAGTATATTTATGTGTCATTATCGTAGTTATTCATTTCAGGGTGCTATTGCACTCTTTTGTTGCTGATGTTTTCATGGGCGTACTACATCACCACATACATGGTCACCCTAACAAGTCTGTGCTCAGCTGCATGTCATCCTAATATCTTGCTTGCTGAACCTGCAGTGACTGTATGAATATGCTGCCCTGAATGATGGATTTATATTATGATAATGTGCAAAACTTAAATGCTCTCACTAGGGCTTAATGAATGCATCCCAGTTAAAAATAATTAATTCTGCTCTCAGGGATTGATTTGGACCACAGGATCAGTAGCGTAGCTAAGGCTTCTACCCTTAGCCCTGAAAACAATTTTCCCAGCAATGAAGATTAATCCTTTTTTATTGTGTTGATGAAATAACAACACGATCATAAAGCATAAGAGAACAAGGGGAAGTTGACAAAGTATATCTTTGATTAATTGCCGTAATAGATTGCAGGTTGCTGACTGAGGAAATTTTTTCAATACTCATTTTTCAGTGTTTAAAACCTTAATGTGAAAGGGGAAGACAAAGAAGAAACAGCTAGCTAAATGCCATGAACAATTTTATGCATGTGAGCCACCTAGCAGAGCAGCCTGAAGGACAGCTGCTGTTACCTTGAGTGGGAACTCTGAGACAGCAGGACAGAAGGACAGTGCAATGGTTAATGTGATTAAGTGGGGCTTTGGACCTAGCTGCGGTCCCTACCTGCCACCTGGGTATCTGTAGCTTCATCTAAATTATGCTAGCTAAGTGCTAGAGCTTGTACTGAAATAGTAACTTTCTTTGTAGCGTGTATGTGGTGCTTATCTTCAGTTTGGGATGAGGTCCTGGTACCCTGAGGAGCTCACCTATGTTAAAGATGACCATGTGCTGCAGGACTTTGGGACTGAATTTCTCAGCTCCGCAGTGTCACGACAGAACACGTCAGCACCAAGGTAAGAGACTTCTCTACATGTTGAAAGTAGCATTGTTTTGTGCAAAAAGCTTGTTGCAAAAAAATATAACCTGTATTTTTAACTTGTTATTTGGTCATCCACTGAAATTCCTTGGCATTTGAAAATCTGAGGAATTTGTAAACTATCAGCAGTCCACAGATGATGAAACTGAAGCATGGGAAAATGTAGAACTTGAACTTAAAGAATTCTAAGCACAGCTCCACAGTTTTCCAAAGCTTTTTCACTTCTGACTCCAGCAGGGGCTGTGACAGCTCAGAATCTAAGATCACACCTCGGAGTGCCACTTGTGAAAACATTAGCCAAAGTGACTTACTTAACTTATCAGAGAATCAGTGGTGCAGACAGGTCTAAACCCAGGGTATCATGACTCTTCCAATTAGTTTAGGTAATTAGGAGAAACAGTGATAGTCACTAATTAAGAGTGGGTTGTTGCTCAGTTAGATGGGCTTTGGTACATACGCTTCCAAAAGAATGGAGGACAGATCCCCAGGAGGGACGGTTACTCTGGTAAAGATTCCAGCAGCTGTTCCAAATGATGCACCATGGACCTGTAAATTTAGCAGATTTTGTTTTCTTTTCTCGTTTTGAAACTAACTGCTGTCACATTAGAATCAGCTCAACTATTTAAAATTTTCCCCAGAGAGGCTAGTAATTAAAGTACATTTTTCCCCTTCAGTTGCCAATCATGCAACTCTAAAGTGGGTCGTCACCTATCTTGTTAAACAAAAATCCTCATGTTCAATAAGCAATACAATTTCCCTCTAGGGAGGGGAAAAATCAAAATTAGGAGGAGATTGAGGTGCTAAAAAAAAATGCCTGTGCTTGGTTTATTGGACCCCCACCTCCTGGAGCAAGCAAGTCAGACATACCATGAAGTTAGGTGCTTTTTTACACATTGTGCTGCTTCCATGAGCTCAGTTCATCGTTTGCCTCTGCCTCCTACAGAATACAAGGAGATGCAACCTATTTTTGCCGGTGAGAATTTACTTCTTTCAGTTTATTTTTGCCTGGATGAAAAGCATACAGATAATATTGCATCTTAGCTAACCTGAGGTGCTTTGGAGCACTGCTGAAACTTGCCCTACAGACACCTTCTAGGTTCCCTGGGAATGCAATTGAGAATGGAAGAGCCTGCACTAATAACGAGCATAAAGTTGAGAGGAGTGTAAGCAGTGTCAGGGATTTATCCTGATACTGTGGCAGGGCTGGGTTCTCTGTCTGAGGAACAGCTGCCTCTCCTCGAGCAAAATAAGCCATGACTGGGAGATGTTTGCTTGCCCTTACTGGAGGGTGTACGTGGCTGCCCTCGCTCTGCACTCCCAGACAGGCACAGCAGTGGGGAAGCGATGCTGCGAGGCAGTGGTAGGAGCACAGAGGATGCTTTCACTGCCCATATGCGTTAGTTAGACAACTCATTCCTTCAGCTACCTGAGAAGCTGACTTTCCTGCAGCTATCTCCGTGACATAATGAGCTGCCTGTCTCCTGACACCCGGACCCTGGGAGAAAGGAGGCAGAGCACAACCTCTGCCAGGGCTGCTGCCCCAGCAGCTTGATTCGCAGCGAGGTGCTGCAGCCTGCAGTACCATCTGCTGGCTGACACCACCTCTGCTCCCGAGTTCCATCTTCGTCTCGGCAGAATTGTGTTCCCTGCTAAATTACCTTCAAACTACAGGAGAAAGCGCTATAGCTATGGAAAAATAAGCATTTTGACATGCTGCTTCTATTGCACGGTGGGACAGTTATTTCTTTAACAGACCTTAGATGGGTGCAAGCTATCAGGCACCGCAAACTTTCTCAATGGCAAGTTAGTGCTATGCAAATACAGCAACCTCATTTGGTAATAGCTTCATGGCCCATTATATTTAACTGATTTTTACTGTAATTGTTTGAAGAACTTAATGAATTGCACTTAACTATTTAATATTTATTCATGTAATAGCGAGCTGATAAATGGAATGAGGGACAAGGCACTGTTTGATTTGCCCTCTGTACAGTAAAACAGTCCTGTTCTAAAAGGGGCAGAGAACTCAGCACAGGACAAGGCATGTGTGCCTACTTTGATTCCTCTCAACCTCCTTTACCTGTCCTGAGAAGAGGTGGCTCTATTTTTGGAGCTTATATGGCCACTAGCAATGCCCAACAAAATGCAGAGGATAACAAACTCCATGTATAATAAGATAACTGGCTTTATGTACTATAGCTCTTCTTTCATGATCTTCAGCTGGATGAAATTAATCACCACTATTAGTGCTATTACAGCACTGCACACTTTCATACAACAGCTCTATAAACATTTAAGCTTCGCAAGCCCTGTTGGTGGAGCTCCATAACAACAAAAATGTCCGTGACTTTTGTGCCCACGGTAAATCTCATATGGATCCTATAGAGGAGTTGATGTACAATCATGTAGCAATTGTCTTGTCTGCTAGCATTAGATACGGAGCCACAATGAAGATGAGTTATCTGCCATGCAGACAAGGAGCTTCAAGCATGGCCCTTTAACATCGTGGTGTGCTGTCCTGTATGTGCAGCTCTCTGCATTTTAATATGCCAGGCAGTTGAACTTGCTTTTTTCCTATGCATGAGGCGCTGTGCACGTGGCAGTAACTGGGCACTCAGGGGGTCATAGGCTGAAACAGTGTCACCTCAGAAACAGGGCACAGAGCTGAGGCAACAGAATCAAGGTCATAAAACCTTGCTGCAGAGGTGGAAAACAAGACTCAGGACTCGTGTGTTATGTATGCTAATACCTGTAGTAGAGCTGAACTCTCATCGTAGAGAGATGCTGCTTATTGGAATGAGTGAACTCTGTCAAGGGGTTGTATAACTGATGCTAATGAGAATTGAGACAGCACAAGATAATATTCCCACATCGCAGCTCTCAAATAGGAGCCAAATCTGTTTTGTTGGCTGAGAGCTGAGAGAATTTCTGTTGTCAAGAAAAATGTCCTGGGGACTCCTCAGGCATAGCTCTGCTTTGTGCGAGCAGCACATTGCTGCAGTGTTGTCCTGACCAGGGTGTCGTCTTATGAATGAGCCATGAAAACTTCTCTTCACCTGTGAGGAATCATTCTTCCCATCCACTGTTGGTTCATGAAATAACTATACTTCTATCAAAAGTGGAAGTGAAACAAATGTAGTTCTTGATGCAAAATATTCATATAAACAAGGCCACGAAACAAGACCTTGTGAATTCTCCCTTCTGCATCAGAACGTCCAGATTTTGCATAACTTCATGTATAGCTCCACAAGAATTTCTGGTTTTATTTTTATATAAAGCACTGTGTACAACTTGCAAGTACTATCTTAGTATTTCTGTGGCACACTTTTAGACATTTTATCATTATTCTTCATTTAAAATGTCAGCCTTGTTCTGACAAATCTTCTGTGCTTGGTTTGAATAGCTTTACAGGTGTCAGGCCAGAGCTGTCAGAAATAGTGATAAAGACTGCACATTTTCTTTCCTAAGAGTAAGCATAAATTCCCGTGTAGGAAGACTGGATTGAACTCTTACTGCAAATTGCAGGTTTTCCTATACATCAGGATCTCTCCACAGTAAAATCTAGAGACTATTTTAGTTAAATCTGGAGTTTCATTTTTAGCAAAATAGTATTCTTCCTGTCTCAAATACATCTCGCCTGTTAAAGCTTTGACTTCCCATCTATTTTCTCTCCTGCTGGGCAGATACACATGTTTATAAGGGGTCATGACAGGAAAGTTCCTGTCTTGATTGCTGTGTTCCAGCCAGGTTCATGCACCATGCTTTGTCACCGTATTCTCTAGGCACAGGAGAAAGAAATGGTTAAGAACCAAATCTCGGTGGGGAAGGAGTTCTGGGTCATGGGATCTCAGTGCAGAAACATGGAATTTTCTTCCATTTCTACACCTTTCCAAGCTCAATGTGAGGGTAGGGAGTCTCAAGAAGAAATTCCCATGCTGCAGACTTCTGCCCAATTGTTTTTAATTTGGTAGTCCAGCTTCTCTCCAAGCATCAGGTACTAGCTGGAGTCAGCATAATGACTTGATGGGCTAATGAGCTGATATGATTTGCCAGACTACAGCATCCTTAAACTTTCTCCATTTGCACCTTGGCAATATTGCTTACATGTCAAAAAGATGGTTACAGCATGCGGGAAATTAGGGTTGAAAGTCTGCCACAAGACTAGGGAAAAATAACAGAGAAACATCACTTTTGAGATGAGTTTTGCTGTTGTCCACACAGGTAACTCCATGTCACTTTTACGTAAGGGTAAGGGTGTGATTTCTCTTCAGTCACAAGGAACTTCTTCCATCTGTTTCACTATATTCCTCTGGAAACCCCCTAACAGAGTAAGAAGCACATGCAGGGTTTCCAATTAAGAGCTATGAATAGTAACAGTGAGGATATGCGTTCTGAAATCCATCCATTAATCAAACACTTCAGTGTGCAGATGCAAGTAATGTTCCCCTAAAATTGTAGTAACTTTAAAAATTGTTTCAATGTAAAGTCTCTCTTCCCTTGTTCTCCCTGCTGAATTGCATTTATAACAGAAAAGCCAATCCAAACAGTAAGAGCTTACTAAGGAAAAACAAGTCAAAACAAAAAGGCAATTTAAATCTGTGCAATTTCCTCAATTTTTCTTGTATGTCCTGGTTGCTGGTCCTCAAGGGATAGCTGCACTTTCTGATCAGTACTAATACAAAATTCATATTTGTCTGGGCTATTATGTGCAAAGTAATAGGTAATCCCTCAGGTTAGAGTGAAAAGCAAGTCAAACATTGCAGGAGACCTTTCCATTTTGAAAGATTTTGGAAATAAGCACAACACAAACATATAAGGGGATCCAATTATATGTAAACAAACTGTTATTGCAGTCTCCTCCTTAGAAAACACAATTAGATTGCCAACAAGATTGCTTTTGGATTACTTGGATTAAGCATTGTATTCAGAGGCTTATGAAGTTCCTGGGATTTCATTTTTTTCTGAATCTTTAAGTTTTAAAGCTCAGTTATATAGGGCTTACAGGTTTCCATCATGTACTAAGGTGCATCTGCACAGTCCTCAAGTGCATCTATTCCTTTGAACAGATGTTGCCGTGGTAAAATGTGGTTCCTGGTGATAAGGAGATGGTTAATCCATATCTAACAAAAATATATGTATAATACTCAACTTGCTGAGTAACCTGAAGTTAATTAAAAGAACCTCATAGACATAAAGAAATACAGAATTAAGGCTTCACTTTCTGATAAAGTACTGAAATCACTTTAGCTCTGTCCTAGGGGGAGATCTGCCTTCTTTCTTTGCATGCAGAGTCTGTAGTTATAGAGTACAAGAATGAAAAAGTGATTCAGCTAGTCTTTCTCCATCACCAGTTACTAGAACCAAACAGTGAAAATGAAATTAAAATGTTCAAGAGAACTGTCACCTTCTGCAGGTTTTGAGATTCAAAGATTTTAAATAATACCTGATTTAATGTTTTATGAAAAGATTCCATTTAAGTTTCATTAAAACCCTGACTCCATTTCATCAGCCTTCTCACAATGATGTTTTCTCATCTTAACCTCCTTTTTAGTGTCAGGTGCTTCAGAGGGCAAGAAACTTTGAAGTGCCTTAAGTAAAATTCTTATGTAGTAGTCTTGTCTAAGATTGTCTTTGGTAATATTGCATTATATTTGTGCTCAAAATGATTTGTGGCTTCTACCCAATCTTCTCATTTTATACTATACTTAATTGTGACAGTAGTCACAAGATGCACTACATTCAAAATCCATCCTGAAGGTGCCATACAAACCGTTCCTTACATTTGGCTTTTTTTGTGGAAAAGTAAAAAGAGCAATGAAACTTTGACTTAGTTGTTAGTGTTTACATATTGTTCTTAAAGTTTCTCATCCGTGCTAAGTTTGTACAGGTCCTTTTTTTTTTTTTTTTTTTTTTTTTCTCTGGGGTAGCTGTGAAATTATTCCTAATTTATCAAGTGGTCACTAATTCAATGATGGTGAGAACTGGACCTTTGGATATTGCAAATGGGATTGGGAATTCTGGACTGGAGTGAACATGACAGTCAATTCAGCTATTCCAGAAGCTTGAATTGTGCTTGCTCTATCAATGTGTAAACCCAACTCTTCCAGGAATCTAAGCTGATAAATCAGACCTGCCTCTTGGTGGGGAAATGGCTTGTACTCTTAATCTCCAGACTAACTTCTCTTGGCCGTCTCTTTCCAAATGGCTCAAACAGACGGGTATTGAAAAGACAGAAATATGAAACAGGCACAAAATCACCAAGTATCCTACATCTGTGAAGTAAGGCAGTACAGTGAATATTCCACTTATTTTTCTCTTCATTAAATATCCTTTTCTGCTTGTTGTGGAGTCTTTCTCATAAAGGTAACTTAGTCTCTGGCTGTCAAATCTTGTCTAATTCTCCACTTCCTTGATTATCTCTTGCAAACATTGCTGGCTTGAAATATCAGGCAGCTTTGAACCGTGGTAAATAATTCATTTTTCTTATGAACTTTGAAAACTTGGTGCATCATTTTATTCCCCAAAGTGAATCTGCCTGGCACTGCTGTTTTCAGAACAAACCTCTGCTACAAAGGATAGATAGGAAATCAAGTCCTGAAGGAAGTGGTGAGGGATGCATGAATGAATTCTCCTGAGAAGGGCAGTTGGGTTGTTGCTTATCTGGTGAATTCCTTTCCAGATGAGAATTTCATGAAAGAATAATAACAAAGCCCCAAGTTCACAATTCCCATTTTTCTCATGGGGCTCTGGATCCTTTGGTTTACATAAAGAGACTGTTCACAAAGTGTGAATAATAGTGAAAATAAAACTTTAAGTGTTTTTATTTCCCTTCTGTTCCAGCTTTCTCATGGCTACAAAACAGTAAGTTCCTTCCTTGCTGTATTTTCTGCTTAACTGCCAGGCCTATTTAAGTGTCTTTTGTAGCAGTTTTCTAATTTCACTATTGGTTTAATGCCACCTCCCTTCTTTTTCCTAGTAATTGATTGTAAGAGAATGCAAGATCTGTGTATGTATTGTACTAGACCAATCTAACACTTATTTTGAAACCAAATAGGAAAGAGGATACGAATGTTTCTCACTGTGATGCAGCAAATGTCTGTAGTTCAACATAAGGTATAGGAACAGAAGGTCTTCAGGATTACTCTGACCTTCCATGGATTTTTCAGTACACTGAGGACTGCGACATAAGCATCAGTGCTAACAAATGATTGCCTGTTCTCTGGAGTAGGAATGAACTGGTATAAGATAATTGTGACCCATTTGGCCTGAACAAAAACTGGTGCTGCATCACTTATCCTTTGTGATCAGAAAGAATGAAGAAAAATTGACCATTGTTCCATTTCTTGTTCAATTTTTGGAAGTCAGTGATGTTACAGCCAGCAGACCTATTATTTTTCCCTTTTTCTTTTCAGGAGCTAAGACTTGGTTTCATTTAGGATATGTGAAAATAAAAAGATAAGTCTTGCTACATTTCTGGTGTAATTAACAAAGTTTAGGTTAAGCTTTTTGCCAACAAGTATAACAGTAACAGCAACCAAAAGGAAGATGTAATTGTGCCAACTAGAGAACCTTTCTTTTCTTACAAATTTTCTCTCCATAGTTTGGCTTCCTTGCAGAAGCTTCTATTTGTCGAATTGAATGGGGGAACCTGAATGATGAGTTCACATTCACAGATCAGTGGTGAATGATGCTGGAAAATTAGGTGGGAAGGATGACATTTTCTTACAGGGACAGTGAAAATGAGGGTTAATTTTAATTTCTAGAGCTTTCCTTTTTATTGTCTTAAGGAGTAGCATTTCCAGCACACATTGAAACCAAGAATAGAAGTGGGTGGTGTGGGGGTGAGAAATAATGTGGTGAATCAGAATTTGAATGCTATTAAAAATCTATTGATGGGTCTGATTAATTATTTCTATGGCTGATGGAATGCCAGACTCTATAAGATAGCTTAATTATTTTCTAGTTAGTGTTAATCTCAGTTAAAGAAAACTCTAAACTGGAGAAAAAAAGATGACAAGAAATGACTGTTATTCATGAGTCTCTTAATCTATAAAACATCTAAGATGTCATTGCATGTATCTTTGCTTTACTTGTATTTTATTTTTTTAATGATCAAAACACTTTGTTCTCAAGTTCTTGATGAATCATTGTGTGACAGTTCAGAAAAGATCTAAATAGATGATCGCTTTCATTAAGAAATGAAACTGATGTAGGTGCAAGCCTCTATACAAGTCATGGGTGCCTAGGCAGTTGATACTTTCTATGTATTTGCACAATACATCTGAGGAAAATTAAGTCATGTGAACCGAGAAAGACCTCTTCCTGAAGGATATTCACATGCTTAAGCCCTCAATTTGGAAGTGGAAATGCCTAATTACTTTTTGATGTAGAGCTTAAATGTCTAGCCTTAAGTCCCCTAAAAGAGTCGGTCGGTATCTTATGAATTGCACACAATATTTTTAAGGCTCTAAAGTTTGCCTTAGGTACTGGACCATTTCTGCTAGTGAAAAGATAACCTATAATCTATAGCATTTGCTTCCAAGTCTATTAAACAGGTTGTTGAGGTAGAACTTGATCTGATCAGAATTTTATGAATATGTGGTGGCAATAAAATAAAGCAAAATACCCAATTCAGCACATCTGCTGACTGCTCTGTATTGATCAGAGCATGGTAGTACAGTGAAAGAGAAATGTAAAGGAAGCTGGTTACTGTAGTGATATCTAGAGGAAACCGCTGTGCTGTAAAGTCATAAAAGCATGCCATGTAGAGAAACAGAGCTATCTGATTTGGGGGAAAAAAGCCTTTATGTAGAAAAACAGCATTAGGCTGAAACTTGTATTCCCTTTTGAGAAGTTAAGACAAAGGACGTGCTCCTACTGAAGCTTGCTGAGTAGCGTATAGACACCTGGCTTTGGGTATGCCTGTCAGGTGATGCTCTCCTGCAATTCATAACCTTCAGTTACTGAATAGACTTCAAACTACTTTCTTATTAACATTCACATATATTCATGTGATGCAAATGATCATCTTTGTTTTGGCGATCCTGTTCATAGGACAGGGACCATGTAGGCAGCACTATGGGATTCTCTGCGTCTGCTGACCCTTTTGTATGTTAAGGCTAAGTGGCATCAGAGTTCTTAATTGCTATAGAAATAAGAACTAGGATCTCTGCTAAAATAGAAAACACATAAGGACATGTCTGTATCTTTATTCTCACACAGAAAACTGGAATATATTGCATATATTAATGTAATGATTTCTTTAGAAATTCAGGAGGCAACAGGTAGTTCCCATCTTAATACATATACAGACAACTGGTTCTTAATGTGCTTTAGAAAGCTTCTGCTGCCATACCTCAGGAGAAGTTAGTAACTAATTCACTTGATATTTGGATTAAAAGAGCAAGCCAGCTTCCCTCCCTCAATCCTCGGTGTTGATTTACTGAGGCCTCAAAACTTCCTCTGTTATTTGGGGAATAAATTGTGTCTTGATATGTCAGGACACTACTGTGATAATCTCACTAATTGTAACCTGCATGTGATTTCATATATAATGGTTTATGCATATAGAAAGATATATTTGAATGTAGAATGATTCAGTAAATACTGTATATTTAGATCATGCTATACCAACTTTATCTGGCAATATTTCTGCTGAGTTCATTATGCCATAAGCCAGTGCCCCTTTAAAGTATGCTCAGACTGCTCTTGCAATACTACATTTTACCTCTGAGGCTGCATGCAGCATCTCTTTCATCTGCTCCTTGCAGTATGTACATACATCTTGTGCTGCTGGTTTCACGCAAAGGAGTCACTTGCATGCTGCCAGAACAGATGGCCATTCTGATTTCAGCTTCTGACTCAATTGCTCCATTTCCTAGCAAGCTGAGTGCCCGAGTCTTTGCATGTGTCCTGTGAAAGGAGGAAATGAACACTTCTGTTATAAATTTGTATCTGAATTTCTACCATTCCACTAAAGTTGGCATTTCCTAATTGTACCTGATAAAAGCAGATTTGGGAACGCCTTCCTTTACCAAAAGGACTCCTAAAATTCCCATGTGGTCAGCGCCCAAAGAAAAGAACTGGCTGTAGAGGTACCCACATCAGGGTTCTAACAAATAGATGCTGAATTCACTTGCAAACTGGCTGGAGGACAGAGAGCATTGCTGGCAGCCCTCTCTATTTTATTCTGCTGTGTCTCAGAATAACCGTGGAATATTGCTGGAGAGGGGGGAAAGCCTCTCTAGCTGTGCTGTTTAATACCTGGCATCACTGCAGTTATCTTAATAACATGAAAGCTTAGACTAGATGGTTCAGTTGGTCCTTCACATTGTAATGTTCCTCCATTGCTTTGTAAGCAATTTCATGCTGTAAGCTAACTGAAGCTGTCAGTTCCAATTTTGAACACTTTCTTGCTTTTACTGGAACCCTTTACAAGATTCTAGGGTACGTATTCTGGGGAGAAAAGGCCAATCTGCTAAAACACCACCTCAGTGAGAACAGCTGGTTTATAATCTTCTCTTTGGAGGAAAAATAAAATTAAGAGGTCTGTTTTTGAGCATTCATGGTAGATCTGTCGTCTGTTCCTCAGCCCAAATGACAAGTGAGTTATACAATGGGGCTTTGAAAAGTTCAAACCATATTGTATAGCAGATGCTCTGATACAATTATTCAGTAACTCCACACAGATTCCCCATTGTCATCTCCTTCCCTTGAGGCAATTTATGACCAGCTCTTTGCAGCATTACGTTATGACTACATTAATCCTAAAGATGCATTAACCTCACCTCTGGCTTTACAAATTTTTGTGAAGTTCACCTCTCTACTGCTCTTGCCACTTCCATGCACTGGGTTTGTTCAACACTGCATTTTGTTATAAGCGTCTAAGGTGCTCAGCCTGATACTTACACTTCTTTTCCCCCTTAACTCTGTTCTTCTGGTCTTTGTATGTTTAATTTATCCATAAATCCCACTGCAGTAGTGTCCTGAGAGGATAATGATAGTTATCCTTTCTGTCATGTCTCATTTCCTAGCCAGTCTTGCCTAAAATTAACATTGCTTGGCATCTCTCCATGTAGAAAATACCAGGTAATATCCACAGTCATTATTTCAAATATGTTCAATTACTGATACTTCGCTGAATGTGCACCTAGGAGTTTTCATCTTTTGTTTTGAAACTTCTGCTTATTTGCTTATCTCCAGTGATTCCCAATTTTCTGGTTCCTCTGTTATTTCGTTACAAATGTTGGGGTTGCAGTGACAGATCATCTTTCTTGAGTATGTTGAGATGTAAAACTGAAAAGAGTAGCCAAGCTAATGTTTTGGTTGCATAAATTTTGGTTGCAGAAGACTCCTATATAGTTAATGAAAACCTTCTCTGAACATGGCCTATGAATTAGAAAGGTCCCTTTGTAATACACAGTAAATGAAGATGCATCTCTTGAGTAATTTCTTGTATATTATGTTGGTTGTGACAGCACCAAGTGACCCAGGCATTAGCCAAAACCCAATATTGTAGCTGCCCAAGTTTTTCCAGGTTTTTCCTTGGGCAGCCTGATTAGCAGAGTTGTTAATGCGAACATCTTCTGTCTTAGCAAATGTTATATGCCGCTACACAGAACAAAGAGCTGCTCTTACTGTTACTAACCTTGCTGAATTGGGGGGACAGTGGGAGAACAAAGCAAACCATTTTCTGACAACTCTCTAAAAGCTGCTGTCAGACTAGATAGAGAAGAGATACTAACTAGGTAAATGTGAACATTGTTTTTAACCAGCAGAGAGCAAAGCTGTTGGGAAAAAAACACCTCTGTTCTCTAAATCGGAACTAAATTGCTGAAAAGTTGATAGTTGCTCATTTCTTAATTCTACATCTGCCAAATGGGGATAACACCTTTTTTTGTTTTGCCTGCAACAATTAAGTTCTGTGCCTCAAGGACTGTTTACAATGCTCTTGTGGCGTGTGTAGTACATGGGATATTGTTAGAGTTCTTTGAATCTTGCTGTAATAAATCAGGAGGCTTGCGGTGGATGGATATCCAAATGTTATCAAACTACAACATCTTGGCCAGAAAAAAAAAAGTGAACGAGAAAGTTTTGATTAATAATTGACCCATTTCCCTACAGGTACTGTGCAGCCTGACTCTCTGAACTGCATCACCCGTTTGTCACTGAATCCCTCTGTACCAACACTTAGAGCTGAAGTTTAACACGCTGACCTCCAGTTGATCTCAAGAATGATATTATCCTATCCATTTCCTAGAAAATTACAGTTCTTTGCAGAAATGCATTAAACTATCAGGTCTTGCTTATTAGGGATTTCTCATAGGGCTTTTAACTCCAAATGAGCTTTGAGACCAACTAAATCTCTGAAGCTGTAGTTTCCCTCACTGCTAGAAATAAAAAGTGTATCTTTGCTATAACAAGAGAACAGGTTTGCGTGTTTTAACTTGGGTAGCAGTAGGCAAGGGTTGTTATATCTCAGATGGAAAGTCTCAGCATTGCTAAATAGCAGATTGGCTTGGGCTCTTTAGCAGTGCTGATCTGATAAAAATATTGACTACCGTGTGTTTAACATTCCCTTTCTCCCTTTCCTCTGTGGAATCAGCCACTCCCTTCCCACTGTGATTTTAAATTCTTCCTTTGCTGGATGGAAAGGATTTCTTCCTTTGAGAGCACAGTTTTGCCTCCATGTATTATATGGGGGCTGGGGGAAATGCTAACCGTTGCCTGTAGTTTGTCTATCAGATAACTTTGTATTGATAGCAATGTGTGCAGCATGATGTATATGCTGTGTGTAGCTGTACAGTCAGGTGTCATGGCTCTTTCCTGTGTCCATTCAGCCGGCTGCCTCTCCCCTTATTGTTAGCAAGACAGCAATCTTGCATTATTACCAGCTCTGGTAACAGACATGCAGTATGGCTGGATTTAAATCACTCTCAATGAGATATTTCCAAGCTTTGCAACTGGCTTAAATGAAAAACTTGAGAAAAGCAATAACAATTCATAATCTTCTAAGTCAGAGCTATAAATCCCCCTCAGCTTGTTAATTTAAACAGAGGTATTGTGCTGTGAAAAGGGACCAAATATAAAAACTCTGCAGCCAGACAGATCTTAGCAGGTTCTACCATTAAAGTCTCTCTTAAGCAGGTCAACATGAAGAGCAGAACATATGTCTACTTGAGGGAAGAGATATATAGTCTTCAAATTTCCTTTTTGGCTGCCACAGCTTATTTCTTCTGGCTCTTCTTTGCCACCATGTTAAATAGTGGTTGCATTCCTTAGAGGACAAGGCAAGCAATCATCTGGAATACTGCTGGAAAGTAGTTGGACTTCTGAAGCACTTCTATTTACCATGAGCTGCTGTACAGGTTCTCAATATGGGTTTGTAATGCTTTAAACAAGTTAGTGCTTTAGCTTTCACTAGAAAGGCTGAAGCTAATATAAAAATGTCTAGCTATGAAGCTGTAATATTTTAACTAAACCTATATGAAGTCATAGTTAAAGGAACACGTGTTTGTGCACAGGCAGGGTCTAAGCACATTGGCCTTTGTAGCTGAAGTGAAAAAACAGCTCCCTAGATGCAGCAAATTCCTCTCTTTATCAAGCATAGAGACACTGTGTGATGCCACTCAAAAGAATGGGATGCAGCACTTAACTGAGGGCAGTAGTCCTCTTGTGTGCCCGTAAGTGCCCTCTACTGCCAGAATATCTTTCAAACTATTCAGTGGTTTTGACACTTGCATGAAAAGGAAGGTAGGTCCAGGAGTGATTATGCCATGGTAACATGTCAAATCACGAGGAAGCAAAGTTGCTCTGAACAGAGCTGCATGTCATAAATTAAGCAACTCTAGATCACTTTTCATAACACCAGCTGCTAGCACAGACACCCCCATCTTTCATTGTACTGGACCTGTCATCAAACTGATGGGTCTACCCATAACCTGGGTTGTGATATTCAGATTGGAAAAAAATACATTTTTTTTCTGCTAAATGGAAGCTCAAGTTCAATCCTTCGTAAATAGGTCTTATCAAACCCTCAAAATAAAGTGGAAAGGAAGATACATTATCTAATTTCATGGTAACTGGCTATACAGCTTAATTATAAAAACAAAACCACATAAAACAAACCTCTATTCAAAGAGTCAAATGCCTCTGGGTTCTCTGTCTTTGCTATGAAAGGCTGTCTCTTTCCCTCCCTGAGCTGTGATCATCATATTTTAAACACAAGCTTTCTGACTTGAAAAGCAGAAATGAGGTTGAGCACAATGCAGGGTTTCCCTTCTGGAGCCAGCTAAAAAGATTGATGAAATAACAGATAGTCTTTAGCAAAATAGCAAGTGTACCTGACGGGAACCACATATCCATTCAAGGAGTATAATAGCAAGAGCAATGCATTTTAAACATACTCCCAACTGGTCTGTCAGTAACAAATTGGACTTGTCACATTCTCCAAACAGTTTTAGTGAGAACATTAACAATGTTAATGATCTGTGGTCTCAGCAGGAGAAAGAAGTTTGGGTCTAGTTCCAGGAAAGCATGGAATGGCTGGCTTGCAATTGTTTTGTTCTCGAGACTGTAGGCTTTTCAAAAAGTATATGATGTAAGCTATTGCTCAGTGTGGAAATTCAGAATTGGTATTCATTATGCACGTGGTCATATAAATGCGTCAGCATAAGCACAACGTGACTCACTTGGTATGAGATTTCAGAAATTTACTAACACATTTCTGAAGATCACGTAAGGGCTAGAAATCTTCGTCACCCCATTCTGGATACTGAGATGCTGTGAAAATTTTGGGCTTTGCTTATACCCACATGTGAGTTTTAACTCTCAGAATTATTTCAGACAGTCTGTGTGTATGTACGGTGTTCCCATTCAGGGAAACGTTACTGTTTGACGTTTGTAGGACTTCCCTGTAAAAAGCAGAGTAATCGCCTTTTTTTGGTAGCATCTTGCTACGTGAGAGAAGATGTGAGGCTCTTTCACAACTGTTTGTATAAGATCTACTACAATGAGACCCTCATCTAGATACTGTTGTAGTAACAGAACAGTAAAAATCCTCATAGTCATCCCTTTAAATTTTTCACTCTTCCTGATTTGAAATAAAGAAAAGAATTCAAGACAAAATTATCCCCTATACCCTTTCAAGTGCTTAAGCCCATGTGAAAAATGAAAAAATAAAGTATTTTGTTTTTCTTCATTTAACAATCTTATTGTATTACCTGTCTTGCTCAAGGTCTAATTCAAAGTAGAATACTTGATGAGGAAACATGTTCATTGTCAAGTACACAGGAAAATAGAGAAAACAATCTACCTGTTTCTCCTAATCTCTGGTAATTATGCCAATGACCCAGACTCAGAACGCATACCTAGAGGAGAGAGAAGCTTGGAATGATGAGTTCAGGTTGAAGCCGGATGGTAATTAATTCTGCAAAGAAAAACACCATAATTACTAAAAAGTAATAAAACTTTACATTATATTAAAGAGCCTAATATGTTTTCTAAAAGGATTCTATTAAATCTAGTGCATTAGGAATATGCTATTTATAACTGCAAGCCTTGCAAAATGTCAATAGCTTGGTATTTACCTTGGAAATTAGGCAACTACATAAAAATAAATAATTATATTTAAAAACACATTTAGAAATTCTTTCATTAATGAAATTAATTATATAATCTTAATAAGGCCTGTGGTGCATAATTGTTCTAATTCCTGAAGCTCTGAAAATAAAAGCCATCAACAGAAAATGAGAACGAAACCCAAGGAAAATCTCCTCTTTCTTGTTTCCATTTTAAAACCAAAAGGCTGTGAATTTAAGCCACTTTTAAGGAGAACTCGGAACTACTTAGAGCTCTGGGTCAGGGTGTGGGAAGCTGTGTCGACTTCTTACCTGGCTGATGGGGAAGTAACTGATTATTACAGCTGATGTTGTCTTGTTCTCTGCTACTGATTATTTTTCTGTTCAACCACTCATTTGTGCCTTAAAGTGAAGACCTGATACAGACTTCAGCACGACATGGATTCCTCCCTTGGCCAGTGGGAAAGACATTTAAAGCAATAAACGCAGACTTACTTCTGGGTGGTAGCTTCTCAGTGGAATAGAAAACAACTCTTAGGGCAAAAATCTCCCTATACTAAAGAAACGTTTTCTCATGTGTTTTGCTCTGAAGTGGACTATTGTGTGTTTTTTTTTAGCAAGTGTCACTACCACATGTATGCATGCTTGAGTGTAAATAGAGTTTGAGTTTACTCTGCTAATACTTAAGGTAAGGCAATGTTCTTTCTCTTTATGAAGAAAGGCAGAAAATAGAGATGCCAAGTCTGTAGGGAGGGCTAAATGCATTCACAGTCTATGCAGTCATTTGTTCTGGGAACAATTCCATCGCAGGTGTGCAAAGGAGCTTCCAAAACATCCCAATTACATCTGAATATTATTTTTGAAAATTGATACGTTTTAAACACGTTGTTGTTTTAGTAAATTTAAATGCGTTGCTGGTTTACCTCAGGCATGAGGTTGATTGCATGCGAGCTACCCTCTCCATGACTGGCTGGCATCAGGTACACCTCGTGTGGTAAAGGCTCAGCCTAAAGGCCAGCCTGGCTGGGCATCCTGCTGGCCGAGCAGTAACGGTGAAGGTTAAAGGACTCTAGATCTTCATCACAGAATGTTCTGGCTGGGACCAGGCATGACAGTATGGATGAATTTGCTTTTCTATTGCTTGCGTGAAAACTGCTTTTTGGTTCATTTCTGCACCAGACTGCCAAACCAAGTTGCAGAACGTGCCAGGAGATTTAGGTATACTGTTACAGAAATGAGCAAAGATAAAAAGGCACTTTAAACAAGCCTTTAATGATTTTTAACTTCAGATCATACCTGCAGGCTATGGAGAATCCCTTCACCTTCTGCTGAATGCTGGGGTGCTCATTATGACAGCTGTTTAGTGCAGAAATAACACCAGGCAACATTTTAGTACTGGAAAAGGTCGTATTTGTTTTGCAAGGATTATGTGGCTTTTACTGTGGTAAATTAGAGTTTCCTGAATAGGTTTGAGTCCGTGGTGTGAAATCTGTGTGCCAACATCTCTGTACAGTCTTCAGTGGAATGAAAATAGTCTTGCAAAAATTGTCTTCAGTTTGATGACTCCAGGTGCCCAGAAAAGCTACCATCTGTCTCCTTCAAAGGTCAGCACTGCCTCTTTGACGTTGTTCCTTCACTCATTGTTTCTGACTGAAAAAGCTCCTGCTGTAGTGAACTAACACCAGTATCTCAGTCCTCCTCAGGCGCAGACTCTCAGTTGATCCTTCCTTACTTCTTATCTTATAAAGCAACAGACCAACATGATAGCTGCCACAGATTTTATACCGTGTTAATAAGTATTTTAAAAAATCCTCCTAATTCTAATTTTATTATATTACACATTGTTGGCACATGACATCTGCCCATTAACTTCTATTGTAGTCCTACTAGTTACAGAAAAACCTGCATTAATTAAACCTGTTGGGATGCCACACTTTCACATGCCTACAGCAACATTGAGTATGTTGTGCTTTGCTTGATCAAGATTTTTGGTTTTGGAACAAGATGGGAGAAGAGAAGGAGATAGCAGAGGTACAGGTAGGGCAGTAAATAGAGGATGCTTCTGAGTTTAAATATGTTTATGCTGTCAACAGAAGAAAAGGTGGAATTTCCTGATTAATCTGGGAGAATAATAAATAAATAAAGGCAGAGAATTTGTGTGTTCCTGACTAGAAACGGAGGGAGGAGTACAAGGAAGTAAATGCTAAACCACCAGGCTCCGTTCTCACAAGCTCATCATCCAGGTGGGCTCCCTTGTAGCTCCTGCTCAGAGGCAATAAATGTTACAGCTTTACAGTGAGGAAAAAATGAGATCTGCCATTCCCAAAGGATGCAAATACATCTCTGCCTATGACAAGCAGTTAACAATACAGATAGCATCTGCCTGGGCTTTTATCATGATTTAAATTTGTTTTCCATTCACCAGGCTCGATTGCAGGAGAGTAATATTGAAATGTGCACGAACCACTAGATACAAATTTTATTACCACCTCTGTGGTGCACCTCCTATAGAGAGAAGTTTATGAGGGGAAAAAGATCACAGGCTACTTTGTCACCTCCAATGTTTGTAGTGCAGATTGGAAGAAGTAATTGTTTTTCTAATAATAGAGAAAATTCTTGGCTGGAGGCATTGTATTGTTTTAGCCCATGGCTAGGTGATGTAATCTGCACTATATGGAGTCAGCAATCTGCCTTGCAGCGATTGGTTTGCAGGATTACTTCTTCCCAATCTTGCAGATGATATATCAATGCTGGGGGCCTTACAGCCGTCAGACTCATTAAAAAAAATGCATGCCCATTTTTCACAGCTACGAAGTTGTTGGCACCTTTGGGTAGTGCTACAGTCCCCAAAACACAAAGAGCCAACTTTATGCAGGGTAAATGACATTGAACATCACTGAACCCTGGTAATAATAAAAGAAGCTCTCCCTTCCTGTGGGCAAGATGGGATTAAAAATGTACAGGACACAATAGGGCAGAGTCTCTTTGGCTCCTACTGGTTTAATGCAGAGGTTGCCTATGGCTGTGGAGCACTGTCCAAGCGAAGGGCACCCTGCCTCCTGCGGAAAACTGCCTCTTCCTCACGGCAGTGCTCTTAGCACACCTTGGAAGAAAGAGCTGGCTTGTCTTAAAATGTTTTAATAGCAGATCTGGCTGACCTGACTCGAACAGAAACTGCTCAGAAGTCCAAATGCCCTGATAACACATCTGGAGAGATGGTAACCCCTGCCACGAGAGCCTAACACATGGCAGCAAAGAATTGTATGTGATGCAGATTCATTCTCTTCAAACTGATTACCTGTTGGTAAAAGTTGGCAGCTGGGAGAAACAGCCTTCTGCCTCTTAATGACTGATTTCTGTGTCTGGGGCACCAGTCTCAAAAATCATGTTTCTTCTTTTATTCTGAATTATTGGTATTCAGGCACAAAAAGCATACACACCACATTACGGAGAGAACACAGCACTGCAACTGGATGTTCAAACAGATTTTGAAAGGGTTTCATATGAATTTCAAAGGACTTTGGTTCACGTGTTCTGTGAACTGCATGAAAAATGCAATTTGGGTCAGGTTTGGGTCAGTATGTTTGTATTTTTCCCAATGTTTACATTGAAGTAGTGCACTGTCACTTTGCTGTCAGTTACAAGACAGGAGCTGGAGCCTGGGGACGCCCAGGTAGTTTTACCTTTGCTGCACTTATCAATTAATTCTGAGTGATCAGAAAGGCAAATAATGCATACAGTAGTAGTGTCCAAAAGATATTTTCAGCCTCTAATTACAAGATTCAATCTGGGCAATTTGATTCAGTTTTCACTTCATGAGAAGGTTATTTGTGGGATCCTTCAGATTCCAATCTGCCAAATTCCCAGTCTGTAGGCTATAACTGCATTTAGCGATCTGTAAGAGCAGGGATCTCAAACCAAGGTTCGGTGATAGCAGCAGACTTATGTGTGCAGGTCTCCAAATTCAACCAGTGTCTTATTCAGGGGGCAAGAGACTTCTCTCCCACGTTTTTGGAGCTATAAATGAACTTAAAGATTAACTGCTAATTAGAGTTGTAGAAAAGAAGGCAAATGTAGAACAACAGAAAGCATTCCCACTAGTTAATGTAAATCGATGCTATCTAATTAGGTTGGGCTGAGAGGGACAGGTGTCAGCTGAGCTGCAACTAATAAGGGCAGAAAAACTCTAAAAGAGATTAGAGCTACCCAAGGGCCTCTGCTTGTTCTTGTCAGAGCAGATGAGTAACAAAAGGAAGGAATTGTAGAGAAGATGCTGGAATCGCTTTGGTCAGTCTATGTGGGCTGCAGCAGTTTTGTGTTTCTTTTCCTTCGCAGATGCCTTTTTCTTTGTCTTTGCTGGGTGGCTATCACGTGTATGTGATGTATTTGTGTATGCTGCACATGTATGATGAAAGTTGTTTTTTTGCCTGATTTCTGTTTCGGATAGATCACAGGTTTGGTATCACGGTATCATTCAAATTGAATATATGCAAAACATTTCAGGAATATTTAGTTGAAAACTTATACAAATCTCCTAAGAACATGTAGTTTGCTATTGTTTTTATGGCATGTTTTCCTCTCTTGCACATAGAGTGTGAATCACAAAAGCAGCTGGCACACAGAACCTTGTTTGATGTTCTGGCTTTTAGTGCTAAACTGAAAACAGAAGAGTTGATGTGATCGGTGGTACTGTTTTAATGAAAATACCCAGTCCCTTGACAGTGACCTTTTCAAAAAGCTTGGGTTGAAATGTGGCAAGCAATAGAACTTACCGAAATTGTATTTAAGTCAAAATATTAAGAACAATGCTTTAATCAAGCTTATTTTCCAGCTTCCTTGGTATTGAAAGGCCATGTTTCTGAAAGACCCTCTAAACTGGTGATCCTTGAACTAATGTTCAGTCCTGAGTTTATGTTTTTTAGGGCCAGACCAGCAAAATAGCCATAGAGGGAAGCAAGACTTGCAACGTAACTTTACATAATTCTAAATAGTTACGTCCACATATATCTGGTAGGTAGCCACACTAATGACTCGTATTATATTTTGAAAGAATTACAGAGAAAATGAAACATCCTTTGTAGCTGCATTCAAAAGGGTTGCAGTTGCTTTTAACAGCTTGATGGAATCACGCTGGTACAGAGCTCAAAGGTCTACATCTGTGTTTCCTTGTCCTAGCCACAAACCTCTGACTGTAGGATCTCATCAGTATTCCTGCTGTAAGACTTGGTGCCAATATGGTCTTTGTTCCCTGAGCTTAAAAACCAGCCTGTTTTCACTGTTGACAGCTTTATGGAAGCTGCTATAAAGTTTTGCCAGTGCTCCCTCTGCCTGCACCGATGAATCTACATCTCCCACTACAAAAAGATTGATAGTGGGCTATTTTTATATTTTCAGCCAGATTTATGTATTCTGCAGAATCATATGAAGCTAACCACATAATAAATGCATGTATCGATGAATGTGCAAAAAGTTATGCCAACTCTTTCTGAATCTCTCCCTGCATACCACTAATACTGCAAAAGGAGATTTTCTATTTTTTTGGGGGTGTGTGGGGGGGGAAACTTAGATATATGCAGAAAGGTGTGAGGAGAAAGATGAGGCTAAATCAGAAGGAATGAGTTCCAGTTGTCAGGCAGTCCCAAATCAGGGTAATACTGCCCCAAGAGCTCAGTCTCAAATGAAAATCTCCTTAACTCTGACAATGCTGATACTTTGACAGATCATACAGTTGAGCTGTGAATCTTCCAACAGAACAAAATGAATGGAAAAATAGAGAATGACAAAATATTATTTTCTTTATTTTTGGGCTGCTTTTCCACAGTCAGGTTTCCAAAAAGATCTGTTGACATAAGTGCAGCAGCCAGAGATGAGAGGGTTTTTAAAATAGGTTTCACTGGTACAGGGTTTGTACTTGGAAAATAATTATTCTTCAAAGATTTGTGAAAAATAGAGTTTAGGTGTTTAATCATTAAAAACCTGATGTCCTTGAGTATAAAAGTTAGATGAAAGAACTGCCAGGGATCTTAATGCTGCTGAAATGCTACACGTAAAGGGAGCAATAATGATCAAGCCTGAGGTGATTACATTCTCTAATTAGAACACATGTATCATTTAGGCATGTTAATCTTTGTCTGTCTAACGATTTTGGTTAGACTAACCTATATCCACTGCAAACTACTTTGATCGTAACATCAGCACACGTAGCAAGAAGAACCGCTACACGTGTTTGCGTTCCCCTGAGCAAGCGTTGAAGCTCCCTGCAGCGTTCTGGTTCACCTTTGAAATACACCTGGGTGGACTAAGGACCCAGCTCCCACCAAAGCAGTGTCATGGGCATGTTAAGCTCAGAGGGTTTAATTTACAGCTATAACACCATTGAAATTAGCTTCAGTGGATGTGTGGAATGTAATCGTGTATCTCAGAGTGTATTGGTGCCTTGCAATGAATGCCATAACAAATAAGTGATTCAGGAATCAGGCTTCAAACTGTAACTAAAGGTTGGTACCTGCTAAAACAAAAAAGCTTTGGGTGAAAAGGGAGACACCATCAGCTTAGCTGAGATTTCTGCAAGGCAAGTTTGATTGCAGAGCATTTGTCATGCCTAGTAAAGGGAGGATGGCTGAGAGGCTGGGGAGCTTGGGAGACATGGTTTCAATTCCACTCACCTGCAGACCTCCTGTGTGACTTTGGGGAGGAACAGCAAAATCATGTAATCCTCCTTTTGCTTCACCTCCCTGTTTGGAAAATGGGGACATGCAATTTCCCTCCCACATAGGCATGCTGTGAAGAAAACCCTGCAAATGACTGATACGCTCTTGTACTGTGGAGATAAGGACCAGACAAACAGCAAGGGCCCAATTTATCCATGTACAACCCATTTCAGACTCCTCCCTTGCATCCTCCATCCTAACTCCCAGACTGCGTTTCAAATGCTCAGTAGCCACATGAGGTTTTTTAAATCTAGGAATTGTCCTGGAGTAGATCCAGCTCTACTGTGTCCTTGGTTTCTGAATGCTTGTGTGTGGAGATACTCCCCCACAGAGGGAGAGATGTGAAGGACAGTTGATTCGGCTTTAAGCTGAGGGTAAAGCCTTGTGTGCACAGCTGCCAGATGACAGGGGAAGTACAGCAGTGAATTTACCTCTGAACAGAAGTCACAGGACGGCTTCTTGCAGTGTGAGCCCTTGGTTGTGCTGCAGGCCACACATCAGCAGCCTGGGAAGTGGGATCTGGGAGTAGGGGCTGCTTTGAAAAGACAAGCGTCTCCTGAGGTGCTTCCCATTCTGTGCGAAACATGTGGCGAGATACAGAGGTGACTTGAAGGATGCTGTGAGGCTCCTCAGGATATTCTAGCTACCAGAATGTGGGTATGACTTTTCTGTGCACCTGCCTTTACAGAGCTGATTGTCCCTGGCTTTGAGAGTGCTCCTCTGTAAAGCTTCTGGTGCCAAGCTGTTGCTGTCCCTTTGGCACATGGTTTTCTTTTATCCCAGCATATCTTTTCTTTGCACTCTCATCAGACATGAGAGGCCCCATCAGGTACAACATGACTTCCAAATCAACATGATTGAGACAATCAAACTGGTTGCATAAGGCTGTTAAAAATCCTTCATTAACCTCAAGTGTCCTTCAGCGATGAATGCTGTGGATAAGAAAGTTTTGAAGGCTAATAGAGCTTTGAGACTGATGGGCTGTGTTTGGAGCCGGCATGTGGGGGAGAACGAGAAACAGGCTAATGAGACAAACAGATGCTCTGAGACAGGCAGCTGAGAATGAGAACAAAATGCAGAGATAAAAGGGAGGAACAAGTCCAAGAGCAAGCCCTTGTCCCCTTGTGCTTGCTCCATCACCATGGGTATAACTCGTCACACTGCAGTTCATCGATTTTTAAAAAATTATTACTATTTTTTCTTCCATGGTGACCCTAAGGTGTGACCATAAGACACTGTATAGAAGGGGACATGATTTCAACTAATGAAGATTGGGTCCTATTATTTACCAAAGCTCAGCGACCTTACATGCACTAATGTAGAATATTATGGCAGCAGAGGCATCTGGCTGCTTCAAAAACACTGCGTGCACTGACTGAGCACACAGAGATCATCTATGAGAGACCGAGAAAGAGCAAAGTCCACACAGACCTGTGGCACTTCTTGAAAGCTTAACTGTTTATGAAGATGGAGAAAGGTTGCACACAACACCTTGGGCGTTTCAGCATACTGAATCATCTACTGAGGGATTCCATCTAACCCTTAAGTATTATTAAAGGTTGCATGCAAAGTTGTCATCCTGGACCCAAGGAGAGCTCTGCAATTAACTGCCAGAAATCCCAGCACCTTGGAGGATCCTGCCAGGAGATGTATAGGAGAGCAATTCTAATCCTTCCCAGTATGGGACAGTATATTCTTTGAAAACTTTTTAGGTCTCAGCAGTGCTTAGCACATTCTGGCCTGAAAGCTCTTTGATTTAGAAAAGCAGCTGCATGTCAGCTGTCGGTGCAGGCGTGCCTGGCCATTTGCTCTGATGGTGCCCATAAAGCTGCTCAGGATCTGGCTCTAGCAGAGGAAAGGACTGCAGGAAGCACGAGGGATTATTATCCTCATCAAGAGAAAATGAGAAATGATTTTACTAATAAAATATTTGCGTTATATAAACAAAGAGAATTCCTGTGCAATTTATTCTCTTCATGGACATGTTTGATCCTGTGTCACATGAGTGTGTGTTTGTGCATTTGTATTAGGCAGAATAATGGCCTTTTTGAAAAGATGTTAGTGGATTATTTTATTCTTGCTGCAGGTGGCATTAAGATGAGAGGCCTTGGCTATTGTGCTGTCAATTTGTTTAATGATTATTAGAGGAGCAGGTGATTTCTATTAAAGGGAAGTGACAGACTGTCCATGAGATATAGATGCATGTTTATTAAATTGGAAGCCTGGAGCAAGCAGCCTGCCTCATTTGTTTCCAAATTCTGGACCAATCTGTTTTATTTTGCACCTGGAAGGTTCAGAGCACAATGAAAGTGGGAACCAAGCAGGGATAAGAGGACTGTTGCATTCATGCACTTCATTTTGGATGGAGGTGATTGCAGTGGGAAGGGGGCTGGGAGAATGCAGGCTGTAACACATTTCTGTTTAGTTTCTTAGCCTTCTTACCTAGATAGGTTTGGTAGTAGAGAGAGGTGATATAAGGATTTAACCTTTAAGCACAAATCCTTTGTCTCTTCCCTCTGTGCATGTCTAGGAAGGTGAGTGATTTGCTCCAGACCTGTTTATCCCAGCATTCTGGGTCTACTGGGAGCCAGCTGCTTCAGAGGGAGATGTAAGCTCTCTTCGCAGTGAACAATTATAGAGGAATCTACCCAAAGGAGACATTTATTTGTAATCCCTGCCAGCTATTGGTTTGTGCTCTGAAGCCGTGGAATGTGTCTTTTTTTTTTTAATCCAGCCTAATGTGCCTGTGGATGTTCTCATTACTTAGTAGTTAAATCCTTTCAGGATGTGCCTCCCCAGTTCAGTGCCTTTGTTACCCTTCTTTCCTCTCAGTCAAAGTGGTGCACTTTTAAAATCAAATATTTCCTTTCACAGATCTAATGTAATAAGCTTATCGCTCCATCTGCCCCCATTAGCCAGATCTTCACTGGGATAGTGATTCAGGTTCTGGTGTCTGCAGAACAAAGAGGATGCTGAAAAACTGGAAGTGTTCATAAAAGAGCCATATAAATGATTCAGAGCCTAGGAAACATCTTTCTACTGAAAGACATAAGGAGCTTGATCCATTTAGGCTATTAAAGAGGAAATAAAGAGGAGACTATCACAATGTGCAAGCACAAGCACAGGGAAGATGACTCCTGATAACAGATGGCTCCTCCAGCCAGCAGGCAAATACTCAATATACAGTGAAATTTGGCTGGAAGGTCAGGATCCAGCTTTCACTGGAACCTGGAGCTAGCACAGGAGCTGGGGGGAGGGAAGGTACGTGTTTTCAGGGCAAGGTTAATAAGCAATTGGAAGAATTTGTCATCAGAGAAACAAACTGGGGGGACAATCCCAAATATGAGCCTACTCTAGGAGATCTGTAATGCTCTCTGACGGAGAGCATTATTTTATTCTGCTGATTAGACTGAGCCAAGTGGTGTCTCAGTGGGCCCTGTGAGCTCTTGGGGAGTGGGTGATCATGGTGCAGGCTTGTTGTGGTGGGGTTTGTGTGGCTGCAGAAAGAAAGCTGCTTAAAGCATAGGCTTCTGTGTCAGAAACATCTGAAACAGGTTCCTGTGAACCAGCTGAATTCCTCTGTGGCCTTAATTTTTCTCCCCCAGCTTCCCTACCTTCAGATATGGAGGTTACAGAGACGTTTCCTTTCAGGAGGCAGGTGTGGAAGTCTTCACGTTCATAAAGCACTCTGAACATCAGCAAGGTTATTTTTGCACCAAAACCGAGCACTGCGTGATGCCTCCTGGTGGATTTCCACTCTTCATCTAATTCCAAATGTGAGCATCAGTGCAGCATAAACTATGGTTTTGTCAAATTACAGAAAATGAGTCTGCTGGCTGTTGTCAGCTCCCTTCGAGGCTTTTGTGTCTCTGCTGCTGTATCTCTTATCTGTGCTGCTGACAGGCTGTGGCCGTCCCGCAGCACTGCCAGGGTGGCCTGTGGCTGCTTTGGGGACAGCTGGGCTGCGAAACAGCCAGGAGTTACTGGGAGCCATTACTGGGAGCCAGCCCTGGCTCAGCTGCAGCAAACGAACGGGCAAAGGCTGCCATCTTCAGTCAGAATCCCCCTACAGCAGCGGGTGGGAGAAGTGCAACGAGGAGTTCGCACCCAGAAAAATGGGAGGTGAGGCAGGAGCCAGGTGGAAGAAACGTGTTAGATGTGGAGCACGAGCTGCGCTAGCTGCTGGCACGTCCTGGTGTCATCTTGGCGGAATTGCTGTCCCCAGCTGCGGTCCCACAGGTAATGCTTTGTCACTGCCACAGGGGCAGCTGCACAGCCAAGGGGACAACATGGCTGCCTGTGGCGCGGTGAGGCTGAGCTGAGGCGCTGCCGGTAGGCCAGCGTCAGGTTGTCCTGTGGCAGAGCTAAAGCAGTTGGGTTTCTTTGTAAGAACTCGCCTAGCTTACCTAAACCTGCTGCTGGACAGTCCTAATGAGCACCTGGCCTGAATGTTAATTGAGATAATAGATAGGAGGTTCACTGCTGTCTGTTGTCTCCTCTGCCTGTGCCGTGTTCTTGGCTTGCAAGAGATGATTGAACGTGTTCTTGTGGAGATGGTGGATATCCCATCTGCTGCTTCAGAGAAGGGCCAGTGCCCCAGACATCCCTATGTTACAAACTGTCCTACAATTACCAGACCTTAACCAGAAGGTAATAGCCTTGAGGACTGATAAGAATACACCAGGAGAAATAGAGAGAAGTGGCTCAGTTTGGGACAACAGTTTTTCTTTCTTTCCTTCTTTCTTTCATTTTATTTTTTTCTTTTCCTCTCTTGTTTCTCCCCTCTTCACTTTGGGAATTTATTTAAAATTCTTTCTGCCCTTGACTCAGGCATCCTGGAGCTGTAGATGAGGAGCTGATTGCAATTGTGTCATATTAGTCCCTGTAAGAACACAAACGATGACTCCATCAGCTGACAGACTGCCCCCAGGACCGCCCTCGCCATTCACAACATCCTACTGGCTTCAATCACTCACAGTCCCCTCTGATGCTCAGCATGGGAGGAAAGGAAAGGGGAGGGCAGACATTAACTATTACTGTATTTAAAGGCTACAATAACACATTCTTTGCCTCCCAGCCAGCTGGGCTGTTATTTCACCATTCTTTTTTTTTTTTTCTTCCCCCCTCTGGGCACATGTTTTTCCCAATTCAGGCAAAATCACTACTTCCATACTCAGCTGCCCTGATTGCTTGAAGAAGAGTCTGATTGCATTATTCATCTGCATTGCTCATGAAAGACTTCAAAACTCTTGACTAGACCTAAAGCTTTTGATGGCATTATTTCCATAGAAAGGGGGAAAGACGCTGCGTGATCTGGTGGCATCTGATCACACCACACCAGCTGTGGGTGGGACAGCGAGGCCTGCATGGTGCAAGGGGAACTGTTGCTTTTACTGAGCAGTTTCTGGTGAGAGCTTGCTGTGCTGTTCTGCTTTGCTCTTTGTCCAAGGCTGCAGTGATGCTGGGGAGCAAATTGGTTTTACACATAGGGGTGCAAAGGTGGCCTGACTCCAAGGAAGAGCTGCTGCTTGTGGAAATGGCAGCACATTTATCCCAGGTTGATTGTATTTATATCCCATGAAACTTCAATTTAGCTTGTCAAAATTATTCTTCTAATTAAGAAGTTTATTAAGCTAGAAAAAGAAAGAAAGAGGATAATCTAGTGAAATGAAGACAGCAGGGAAAAGGTCAAACTGTACTTCATCACCAACAACTGGGCAATAACAGAAACAAAATAGCAGGCTAAGTGCATCTTTCTTCTGACTCGGTTAACCAATCTTATTCTGTTTATTCACTGTTTCTATTGATGTTCTTATCATGACATCTACACTTTCAATGCCAGGGCATCTTGCTTGTATTTGTTTTTGAGCAGAGGTAAGACTCGATCCAAAAGTGGAATGGAAATTCCCAGGGGAGAACTGCAGTATGTGTATGTTGCAGCTCTTGAAAGGAAGCGTGAAGTGGGGTCTGAATGGATGTCTTGAGTGCCATGTGTGAGACTTCACAGGTCTGGATAAGCAACTTATGTTTATACAGTGAGTCTGTGTGAGAGCCAGCTTTATAAACAGAGATTTTCCAGAAGGAACAAGTACCTTGGTAATATCACTACACAGATACAATTCTAAATTGGAATCCCCATTCAAACGCTTCCATTGTGAAGGGAAGCGTCTCCAGTATCCTGTGCTGTCAGCCTGACCAGTGCCTGTGTGATGCTGCACTGACACTGAGGTCGCTGCAGTCACAAGAGCAGCAAGGTTCTAGAAGGTTCCTTGACCCAGCAGTCAAGGAACCTGAGGAGGAAAAAGGCAGAGCAAAGTGGTTCACAACATGACACAGGAATCTGACATCACCTCTACACTGAAATTTCAGTTGGCTTTTATTACACCATCTTTGTTTGTATTTTTGGGAGGCCTGTTTACCATTCTGGCTTTCAGGTTGGCCAGATACATGTATGGATTCATCCTTGAGCAAACTGGGAGGAAAAAGGTAAAGGCAAAATCTTTTTGAAATAGCTCATGTTATGTGTGTTGATTTCATAACACAGAAATTACATTTGATACTGATCTGAGTCCTGATTTAGAAACATTGTATCTTCTGTCATAATGCACTAAACATGGTATATTCAGAGAGAGCTGGGCTTGGGAAAACCCAGAGGTACAGCTTTTGTCATCAAGATGATGAACAGGATAGTGCTTTTGGATGCTACTGTCTTTCCCTTTTTAAGAGAATGGAACAAGATAGTTTTTACCAGTGTGAATATTAGTAGTTGCACAAACATACACACGGAAACCTCAGCACCTACATGTGCATGTAGATAAATACAGCCACACAGAGGAGCACTATAATGCTTGCCTTTTCAATAATGATCACAATTATCCACATTTTCATACAACCCCTGATTCTTAAACACACAGGTTTGTATATGCAAACACACAGTGCCTTGTTCATGTACATTTTTAAACACTAAGCCAGAGCTGATAGCAGGAATGAGGAGCATATGTACGTGGTCAAGCCATCTCTCAGTACCATACTTCCACATTCTGTATACTGAAAGTATCGCAAAAATTACTGTGGGAAGCTATTTTTCAGTATTTTGGGATAGATGTTTTCGCACGGTCTGGACAAAGGATGGGATTAAACATAGTGAAAAAAATCCACCACCAGATCTTTTGTCCCAGTCCTCCGTGTGTGTATTACAGAAGTTTTGAGAAGGAATAAGTAGCTCCCAAGGATAACACCAGGAGGTTCATATGACACATCCAGGTCACTTATTCAGCGGGTTACAATGTAATTTGCAGGACTGAAGAGCTTTTTCCTTGTGCCACTTCATGTTGCCTCCAACAACTGTCACAGGCCATTTCACTCCATCACTTCCAAGGGAGGCCTTGACATTCTCATAAGCTCACCTGGGTTGTGTGGGAGAGAAATGAAGGAACACCTGTGCTGCTGGCAAGCAGTAGGCATCTCTGCGTGCCAAAATGTTAAATTAACCTCACTCTGTTGTTCTCTTGGCTGCTGGAGCAGAGGTGGGGTTTTGTTCTTAAGTGTTAGCTCTTTACAGGCTCTGGTGCCTAGGAAACTGAGTATAAAATAGGAGGGGGGGACACACAACATGGTATCTCCCATTACAGTGTTGTTTTTTTTTCACTGGTAGATGTTTACAGATTTTCTGTCATCTAATCCCTGTTAGCTATTTGTTACAGTTATTAATAACTGTATCTGCAGGAAGGACAGAATTGTTTTCGTAGCAAAAGCTACTCAGAATTAGCTGAAGCTGTACAAGGGAAGTGTTATAAATGATCAAACCAAGTAAATGAGTTAATTCGCTACTGGTGTAAGATGGGAAGGGGTGGGGGGACAAGTAGAGAGGCATTTTTAGCAACAGTGCACACTTCTGTTCAGTTGCAGATTATGAGGCAATCACTTCAAGGTGATGAGAATCAACATTCATCGATACAACTAATAAAGAAAATGATTCTGCATTTTGGAGGGAAGATCACAGTGCATGTCTGCACAGCAAACCCTCAGTGAATTCCAGGAGGATAAGGCATTCTGAAGATTTTAGTAGCTTAGCAGTAGGAAGACATACTCTATGCCTCCCTTGCTTTCAATCACCATTCAGATATGCTGGTGGCTGGATGTGTTTGCTTTAGACATCCTGGGAAACAGTGTCTGGCAAAGCCAAGGATAACAATCTATTTGCTTCTCTGTCAGGACAAAGATGTCTGGTGGCTACGTAAAAGGAAACAGAGTTCAGTCTACTTGGTAAGAGTCTTCTTCACCCACGTGGAAATGATGCTATCAGCTCAAACATCTATGGGGTGTGTATTGGTAAGTAGACTGGTTAACACAGGTTTCCTCTTCTGATACGCAGGTATTGAGCCATATTTGTTCTTCTGAGAACATCAAGTGAAAACACAAGTTTGTCAGGTTTAGCAGTTTACATGATCTAGTTCACACTTTTTCCTAATACAAATGTGTTTAGCCTGGGAAAATGCTTCAGAAAGTCCTCCTAAGTAGATCAAAAGTGATAAAAAAAATTGTCAGAGACTCACTATCTGATGTCTCTCTAGATATGGCTATACAATCTCTATTTTCTGGGTTATCAGAGTGACACTGGGAACACAGAAAAGTTGATCAAAAGACGTAATCTAGATTGCACAGAGCAGAAAATCCATCACAGTTGTGCCTGGGTTCCTTCAGTGCTATGGCAAGTGACCACCAATTAAATGTGTCAGTAGAAGTTGACAGCTTTTTTTTTGTCCGAGCATCATTTTGTACATCACAGTTTGGTGGTTGCAAGTGAAAGAGGAGTTTATCACCTGGGCAGACAAACAGCAAAAGTGGTGTTACAGATGGAAGCTGTGTTACTGCCATAGTAAACCTCATAACATCTCCTTAATGCATGTGTTTTCAGGTGATACTGGTGTTTCTTCTGAATATCGGCTCACTCATCATTTATTTTGTCAATCTTGCTGAGTAAGTAGATTACTGATGTTTATTCACACAGATATTAGACAGAGGAGCCAATGGGTGCTGTTATATGACAGTCCCTTTGAGCTCTTTGGGATCTCGGGTACCTTCTTCTCCATTTCTTTAAGATCCTAATACTTTACGGGGACTACAGATAATAGAAGAGCATACCTTGGGCATAACTGCATGATAACAGCTACCTGAGTAGTGCATGGAACTACATAATGCATGCAGAAAGTAAAATTTGTGCTTTGTACCTTTCTATTGCAGCTTTTTTTGGTGTATGTATTTATTTGTGTTTATACCTTCAAGTCCAGATTTTCAGAAGAACTAAGGAATAGGTGTCCAAGTTCTGCAGCTGGAAACAGGTTTTGAAAATGGTCCGTTTTGATACAGGCATTTTCAAAGGCACTCAAAGCCTGGCTCTTTCTTCCTATTGCAATGTTTAGAGAGTCCTAGGCTTTTAACAAAGCTCACCACCTACTACCCGAAGCTCTTTTGAAAGTCTGGCCATTTATTTTTGATACCTAAATGGGAATGGAGCTCTTCTCTGAAGTCCAGCCTTCAGTAAACAATTTGATGGGAGTAAAATACGACTGAGTAAGAAAATATAGTTATAGACTCTACCAATCTTCACCCGAATACATACATTCAGTAGAATGTGCTCAGGGGTAAAAAGATATTAATATGTAAAACCCTTTGATTGATTTAATATGCCAGAGCATTGTTCTCAGTGCTTTGCTTGGACTGGTGCACAACACTGGAAAAATAAAATGGAACCATAAAATGAAATAAATAAAATATAAAAGCTGTGGAGCACTTTGAACTGAATTCAATCAGCAGGGGTAAACCTGAGAAACAGAATTATACATCAAGAGCAATCCAATATTGTGTTCAATCCCAAGGCATTATAAATCTGACAAACAGCTAGGAATAGCTTCAGAAGGGAAAGAGTTTCTTTTTTAAGGAATAAACAGGCAGTTAATCCTATTCACACAGAGTTCTTTCTATGAATAGCATTACACCTGTAGGTGAGAGTAGATGTTCACCTGCACTGACCTATGGGACTAGTTTACTTAATTGTGTTTCTGTTTTCAAAACATTCCCTGCACGGAGCAGGAAGAGGTGTCAGATGGCTCATAATTGACGTACCTAGCTTGCTGTCACCTGCTGTAGGCAATATGTCAGCGAGTGAGTGTGAGGTATGCTCTGTATCTCTTATGCTCTGTAATCTCTTGAGCCAGTGTCAAACATCCTTTCCTGGACCAGGTGGTACCCGTGGGAAAAGCTTATTCCCTCAGCTCTACGCTGCCAGATTTCACCACCTGCACTCGTGCAGTTTGAGCACCCTGTAGGCCTGTTTCATGCAAGGTCAGCGAGTCTGGCCTAGAAAACTTAAATTGGTGTTACAGCCCAACCTGGCAGGCTCGTCTGGAAACTACTTCGTGCTTAAACTGCTCCCTTGGCAGATAGAAGGCCGGGTTCAGCAGGGGCTGGGTGAGCACTGCAGGAGCTGTCTTTTCTACTGACTAAGCTGAATATAGAAGAGTCTGCTGGTCCACATGAGAAGGGTGAAACAGTTTTCCTGAAGAAATGAGCAGAAGGATTTGCTTAAACACTATAAATATATGAAAATCAAACTTTCCAGTATATTTGCATGATAGATAAATAATGTCATGTTGTAATATGCTCACTAATGCTAACAAAACCCTGCTATTAACATTCATTTATTCTGCCTAACTCACTGAGGAAGTAGAGATTTAAATTACACAAAATTGTGAATACATTTAAATTCTGCTTTACGTATTTCATAATCAAAATATAAACCCAAACCAAATGTTACTGGATAGCCAATCTACTGTTGTTTTTTTCTTATTTTCACCCTTCTTTCCACTGTCTGTGATGTCTGTTTTCCCATTAGAGAAGAAGGATACCAGATCTCCTTTCCAGACAGCATCATTTATGTAGACACAGGCTTCAATGCTTTCTTCCTCTTTTACTTTGGATTACGGGTAAGTGCATGTTATGGGAAAGGTGAGTTAAAACTGAGCTATATATGGGAGCAGTTTACCTGTGTGAACAACAGGTGCTCTGTAACATAATGCTTGATTGTGTTAGCTTAATTCAGAGCCACCCACGTTTTTTTTTTGTTTGTTTTTTCCACTTTTACTTGTAATTATTTTCTCCCTTTGGAGTTTGGCTTTTTCCAGCATTTCTGCAGCATTTCCCAGCTCACACATTATCCTTGTCTTTGTCCATATCTTTAAGCCACTGAATCAACTAGTCAGGTCTCTCTTCAGCTTCTCGTGAACAAACTGGATAGCTGTGTGCCATCTGTTGTTAAAATGCCATTATTTCCACTGGTGTGAAATAGATTTTGATTGTAGCTTTTGACATTAGATTTTTTGGCCAAATCATTAGAAAACAAGATTTCCCCATTTATAGGTGAGGATGTGGTCTTGCCTGTCCTTAGGTTTATGATTTATTATTGCTGATACAGCAGTACCACAGAGAAGGGCACCCTAGGGGAAAAAATAAAAAAATGAAAGGGGCAGATAAGAAAGAGAAAAAGAAAGTGTCATTATACCTTTGGGTCCAACCCATTGTTGTGTTCTCAGGGCTCCAGACCAAGCCTTTCTGAAACAAAACAGGAATGTTAAGTGGGTTTTCACAGAGGGCAGAACCACAGAGGAGGAAATGTACTACGAAAATGGGTTTCTTTCTCAGAGAGAGCTGCCTTCTTGCTCTGGTGAGGCCAAAGATCATACACACCACTGATGCTCTTTGATGTTATTCATCTTTAGTTTGTGGCAGCAGATGACAAGCTGAGGTTCTGGCTTGAGCTGAATTCTCTTGTGGATTTCTTCACGATCCCTCCAGTTTTTGTTTCCTATTATATAGACAGAAATTGGCTTGGTAAGTAAGACTTGGAGATCCTGCTTTCCATCCTTGTTGTTCTACATCTTATGTTGAGAATTCTTCTGAAATAGTTTTGATGTGGGGAGACTTTAACTGACCATCTGTTCTTCCATTGTTCCAAACTGTTCTTTGGGAGAAAAATTATTCCATATTCGTTTTAAAATGCCTTTAATGTTGAGGGACTTGTGAGTTACCAAACTCTGCCTGTTTTGTTTATCCATTAGTAGGGATAGTTCTAATTTTTTAGGGAGAGTTTTAGTAACTCAAAAATCATTGTGCTTGACCAACTGGATGATGAGCTACCCAGAGGAGAAGTAAATATGGCACCCCGAATTTTATGAACGTCTTCCTTGCATGCTCTGGGGTCTGTACTCCAGTGGGACCTGTATGTCACTTAAACCTTCAGGCTACAGCTCAAAGAAACTACATTTTTTTTTATTATATTTTGTTTAATAAATCAAAGCACCTTTGAGGACTTAAATGGAAATCTAGTGGCATAAAGGCTCTGAATGCAGATCAGTGTTATCCTCTCTTGCTAGGTTCGAGGTTGTAAAATAAGTGGAAAACAAAGTATGCATGCTTAAACATATCTGAATATCTGAACTTCCAGGCAGATCTCTTATTTTTTCATTGACATTCTTGCTTTTCTGCAGGTTTGCGTTTTTTGAGAGCACTTAGGTTGTTGGAGCTTCCCCGAATACTACAGTTCCTGAGGGTCACAAAGAACAAGTGAGTTAAACTCTTGTCAGGTACACTTACAAGCCTAACCTTCTCCTCAATACCTGTATTTTAGTTGACTCAGGTAATAAAAGGAAAGAAATAGTATTGCATATGGGGAAAAAAAGCTATCAGTGATGTTGCACTGGAAATTGTGCAAAGGAAAAAAAAGTATAGCCATCAGCTCAGTGAAACTGTCTGGGGGAGGAGGGAAATCATAAATCAAGAAGTCTTAAAGGTTTTGAAGACTGATAAATGTAAAAAATGGGATTATCTGACGTGCTGCCTGTGATAGAAAGGCTGTATGTAGGAAGATTTTTCTAATCCTAAATCCTTCCTATATAATATAACTCACTAGAGAAAAGTTTTGTTGAACAGAGATGGGGTCATACAGGAAATTTTAACTATTGCAAATGTTAACGTTATGTAGTAAATGTCCCGGGCTTTTTTTCACTTTCTATCTCCAGTTACTCAATCAAGCTCTCCAAACTCTTTGCTGTATTTATTGGTACCTGGCTTACAGCTGCAGGATTTATTCACTTGGTATGTACAATCAGCTACATGTCCTTCCTTGTCACCTTAAATCACTGTTACCTTGTGAGCTTTGGGTATATATTTTTATAATGAATGCAGCATTCTCTTAGGAGAAAGAGAGAGAGAGAGAGAGAACAAATTTGTTGTACCACAAAGCATGACTTAAGCCAGTATAGCTTAATTGCATACTTAACAAGACAAGTTAGCACTGATAAAAAAACAATCCCTGCTGTGGTGATGTGTCACTTGTACAATAATGAAAATGATGCCAATTTTTTAATCAAATAATTATAAATTGGGGATGAACTGAAACCAAAACCACTCTAAACTTCTCTTTCCTGTGTCCTGGACAGATAGAAAACAATGGAGATCCTTGGGTCCAGCCTCCAAATTCACAGTCCATCACCTATTTGAAGTGCATGTACCTAGTAATGGTGACAATGTCCACTGTTGGTTATGGTGATATTGTCGTTCAAACAGCCTTGGGTCGAACCTTCATTATTTTCTTCATTATTGGTGGCTTGGTAAGAAACCTATTTTTCTTTTCTGGAAATGACATCTAGGGACAGAGAGTGAACAGGATTGTCACCAAAAATGTGAGCTTAGCAGGGTTCCAGTAGGGATTAGGAATCTATGAGCAAAAACAGAGCTTTAACATTAAGTACTTACTGGCATGGCTATAGAGTAATTTTTTCTTCTAAGACCTGGCAGGGCTTCTAATATTTCTTCCTGAGACTGCAAATACTGGCAAGAGCCAAAATACTGGACAAAACGAATCCAAGGTATCAACAGCATAAATCCATTATCACTACATCATACAGCTGTGCATCCTTGCCAGTGATTTTTCAGGAATCCAAAGTAAATTGTAGTAGTTGTTCCACATAATTTAAATTCTTACAAATTAATTTATCATGATTAGGAGAGACAGAATTGGCTCTGAGGAAGATTGTATTTCTTGGTGTCTTAGGTCCTGTTTGCAAACATAATCCCTGAAGTTGTGGAAATTGTTGAAAGCCATAAAAGTTACAAATCTTCCTATGAAGTGGTGAGTGGGAAGAAGTAAGTATGGTTGCTATTTGTCTTTGGAAAATAAAAATCAGGTCAGTTACTAGGCTGTAAACCAGCTCATAAGAAATTCCTGTAGTAGCTTAAATCAAATCCTGAAACTTACTTTTGTTTGATCCTTAACTCAAGAGAGACTGAATAAACCTTGTCAACAGCACTCTTCGGCATGGGTTTTGTTTTCAAAGGAAGAGAAAAGCTAGGTGACACAAGAAGTCTCTTCAATCTTTAAGTTAGCCTACCTCATTAGTGTTTTTTTGGTGGTGTGGTGGTGTTTTGGTAGTTTTTTTTTTTTTTTTTTTTATTTCATTATTATTATTTCTTTTCCTCCACCACTCATAGAACAAGACAGATTAGTACAATTTCTAGGAGATATTATAAAGTTCTTTCTGTGAGTCTTTACACTGGGAATTTGTGCCATTCACTGCTTCCTAACACAGTTTCTCTTCCTTTCCAAAATAATTCCTGAAGTACATGTCCATGATGGGTGAAATTTCTATCAAAACAGAGACAAAAACTATCTTTTTTTCTTCATTGCTGGGTTTAGTACAAGCAGATTGTGTCATACAATGTCAGATTTGCAACAACCACTCTGCTATTTTCAAAGTGTCAAATCTTACTTGATCTCTTCCTGTAGCTATGTCGTTGTCTGTGGTAATATCACTCTGGAGAGCGTTACTACTTTCCTACAAGACTTTTTGCTTCAGGACACAGGAAAGGTTTGCACAGAAATCCTTTTTCTGGGAGAGTAAGTATTCTTATTTCTCTGAGATATTTCACTTTGATTTCCTGAACACTTAAAGAGATGTAGGAGGTCTTAAACTAAAGGAAAGCAATATTGTGTACCTGATTAATGTGAGTTCCAAAACAAATTAGAGCAATGAAGCTTTTATGCTGGAATGTTAGTGATAAAATGGTTTCTTCTGTGATCAATTAAAAAGTAAAAATAAAATAAAATAAATATATATGTTTTCCTCTAAATTGTATGGTAAGCTAGCATTGCCAGGTATACCCAACTTTAAGTCTTGCCAAATCTGGAGATCAAATAATTGACTTCTTTCTCAGTTTCTTACGCATTTTTTCATCTTGGGGAGGAGAAAATTTATAACTTCCACTTGGTCACACCAGTGTATGGCAAAGGAAGGAAAGTGAAACCACTTTTCTATGCCAAGTACATCAGGCATGTAAACAATCTCCTATCAGAAGCCCTTGTACCTAGCTGAAGCTGTGAGATATGTTCCTGAAAACAGAAGCCACAGAGAGAGGTGATTGCTGGGAGCACAAACAGGATTTTACGTTGGAATGCAGTGGAGGTAGGGCAAGAGTGGAGCAGAATATTATAGGCATCTCTTCTGAAATACCATGACATTTTGAAAGAGCTGTTGAATTGCGGATGCATGGAAATTAAGTACAAGAATGGTTCACAGACAGGAAAAAGTGTTTCAGAGGAAGAGATGTAGAGTTCAGTCCATTCAGTGTAATGGAAAATAGATAGGGAGTTGGTTTGATTAAAGTGCCTAAGTAGCTTCACAGCTAGTATAAGAATCTTCTTTAATCTAGAAGAGAGAGGCATAATAAAAACTAATGATTAGAGTTCAAAACTAAGCAAACTCAAGTAAGAAAAAAGGCATGCATTTTCAAGAGTGAAAAGTGATTAATAATCACTGAAACAAACCGTTTAGAGAATAGGTGGATTTTTCATGTCTTTAAGTCAGCAATACCTGTACCTTCCTTCAGAGCATGCTTTGTTGCTGAGGTCAGTGTACGAATACCTTTACGTGAGTTTTATAATCCAGTTTAGAAGAAAATGTTACATAAGTTACTGGGTGAAATATAGTTTATGTATGTTGGATAGAAAAATAACAGTGGAGAGAAAGTTGAAGTTCATCAGTTCCATTTGAACAGGGAACACAGAATGAAGCCATAGGAAGTGTCACTTCCTGACTCTTGTGGAGCAACAGTGAGCTGTAGAATTACAGTCGCATGGATGGTTGTGGAATGACACTCATGAAAAATTAATGACAATAGCAGAAGACAGGAAAAATCCAGGAAACATTTCCATGGCTGTTAAGTGTTATAAAAGCTTGTTTTCATTAAAATCTAAACTATGTACTTTAGTTGAGCTGCCAAAATCCCTGTAGCTCTTTTTTTAAGCTGTAAGTAGTTACAGCAAATAGCTTCACTGAGAAATGGAGAATTGCAGAGAATATAATTATGAGAGATTGATGGATTTTTTTTTTCTTCTTGTTTATACTGAATAGGTCTCTTCCTAGTCTTGAGCTGGAAGCTGTATTCAAATGCTATTCAGCCTACACAACTTTCTTTTATGGCTCTGCACTAAAGTCTGGAGATCTGAAGAGAGTTGGGGTAAGAACTTAGTTATCTTTTGCTCTTTCTTGTAGATAAGTCAATCTTGTGAAAATCTCATGCCTTATGAAAGGATACATCAGCTGCATTTACTTAATTCATGTTGTGATTTACACTTCAAGCAGCTCCATTTATTTTATTGGTACCTTTTGCATACCAATATAACACTCGTGGGAACTGAAAATGCAAAAGTCAGTCATAACAGACTTTTCAGACTACTTTTTTCAAGCACTGAAGCAGGAAAAAAAAGGGCAAAGACTGATCCAACTGGTTTTAAAAGAGGAATATTGTGGGGAGCAGCATTTCTGGAAATAGTGTTTAACTTATTGGAATAGCCCTTAGTTACCTTTCTTTCAGGCATGCATTGTGTTTGAGTCTCATTCATGAGCATCCAGGAAAGAAGAGACCTAAACCTTGTATTTTGAAATACTGAGGACTCAGTAAAATATTCCAGTAGCAGCAAAAGGAATGGACCCGAATTAAAGGAAAAACAAAATAAAATGAAAAACACCATTGGCTTTAACTCTACTGAGGTTTCTGCTTGTTAGTATCATGTTTGAAATGCTTTGGTAGATCTCCATCCAGTTCCCAGAAGACTATAAAAACTGTACCATAAATGAAACTATTTTTTTTGTTAACAACTTCACTGTGCTGCCCAAATATTAATTGGATGGCAGAGACAGAGCTTTTCTGACATGACCAAGTGTTGACCCTTGACAAGTGCTTTGGCTGGACTTTGCTGGGGAAGATTATAGCACTGATGCCTGGTTTTTTTGTAACCTCTTCTAGGAAGATGTTAGCTCAAGAAATCATAAATTTAGTGGGTTCCAGCACGTTGAAAATAGAAATATGAATTACGTACTGTATGTTTGATTGGAGCTGTGTCATTGCTGAAACATTCAGGCATGTGTACAACTCCAAAGTAACAGGATCGTGATGACCTTATGCAAGTTTTTAACTAAAGACATATGCCACTAAATCAGCTCACTATTAGAGATTGTTGTACTTCATATGGGATTAAACTCGGATTTAACTTTTCTTCTCCTGGGATACAGATGGAGTCTGCAAACGCTTGTCTCATTCTAGCAGATGTTTGCTCTCCACAGCCCTATACTGAAGATACTTGCAATATCATGAGGTAGGATGAGATACTCCAGTGCTTTCGTTCTTTATCTGATTGATATTAACAGTGACACAGATAGTGCAGCTGGCAGGGGAGCATATTTGTCCTGTCACGTTTTTTCTTTCAGGAGAACTCTGAAAGCCAACTGACTGCTTTCTGCCATAATTTTATCAGATGCTTTGAAGGACTGAGACAGGTAGCAGCTGTGCAGCCTTGCAGCTCTCTACAGAATATAATGTTGTTAAATACATTGTAATTATTTTCTTTACTGTCCTGAATATCAGCAGTCAGAGTCTCTGTGTTTTACATGGGAGAGAATTAAGCACTACTGTCTGGTACAGCTTGGCTGTCAGGTCTCATATTCTAAGCATTTTTGTATTGGTCTGACTTGAACTGGGGACTCTCTGTACCGCTGGATTCTGTGAATGTGATGGCTTGGCATGGTATTCTCCACCCAAATCAATACAGAAGTTCAAGTTCCAAACTGGATTATCTTCACCTTCTATTTGTAGAATGTCTACTGAGGACTGTGGTGAATGAATGGAGTTTACAGGTAGAATTTTCAAAGCAAATAATAATTATTGTTCTCTCTCTTAGCTCTAAAGTTGTAGTAGGGTACAGGTACGATTCTTCATCCTGTATCAAAGCCATATTCTATTATCTTACAATCTTTTGATGGTGACTGCTTTCCTCTCCAAACAGTGGACTTGGATATGGCTCAAGTGTAGAGGAGCTCAGGTACAGGCTTTGGGTCATATGCCATTCTTTGTTACCACTCTCAAATTGCTGTCTGCCAGAGTAAGCTAGCTGGACTTGAAAAAAGAGAGACCGTAGTTAGAACCAAGCATATTAATCAGAAATTGTATCTTTCATACAGAGTGCTGTCAATCAAGAATCACTACCCCAACACCAGAGTCATTTTACAGATAATTCAGTCTCGTAACAAGGTAATACAGTTGTCTGTCTGTTTTGTGTGGGTTGTCACAGTTGAAATTCTGGCCTTTTTGGAATCAAAGATCCTTACTTTGTAGGAAGCAGAGGTTTTATGCAGTGTCTCTTACTCATCCAGGTACTAACCTAGCTAGAATATCTTTTAACATTACTAAAAATAAGTAACAGTTTTTTGTTTTTGTCAAAGTTGTCAGCAAATGCATATTAAACATTTAAAGGAAAAACAAAACCAAAAGAACATTCAAACTCAGAAGTCTGCTTAGCTATCTATTAGTGTATTCCAGTGAAGATTTTCAAATAATAGAATGATGAAGGCAAGGAAGACAAGAATCATCATGTTATACAAACATCATGGCTTTGCCTTTCTCTATGCTGACCTGTAATCACTTTCCTACTCTGAAACAGGTTCACCTGCCGAACATACCCAACTGGGACTGTAGGAGGGGAGACAATATCATCTGTCTTGCTGAATTGAAGTTAGGCTTTATAGCACAAAGTTGCCTAGTTCCTGGTTTGTCTACTCTCCTAACCAGTTTGTTCATTGGGAAAGAGAACACTGAGGTATGTCCTTTGCTTATCTGAATAATGTAAATATAGCCCAGTGAGATCTTCTCTGAAATAGGTGCCTGACTCTTGAGTAGAAACTGCAGCCAGGTCTTTTGAAATTAATCTTACATTAGGATTTGGCTTGGCACAGAAGGCAAGAGAACCTAAGAAGCTATTTCTAATATGATACTTGAATTCAGCACAAGAGGTGAAAGGAATGCTCTAGAACATGCTGAGGCAGAAGAGCCTAAAGAAATATTTTACAATTGAGTTTGCAAGTAGGTGCCAAGGCAAAGGACATTGCACAGCAAGCCATGCTGCTGTGTTTAGGTGACCTATGGAAACTCCTTGTGTGTTGCTCTATTTTCAAAAGCTGTAATGTGGTGCTAGTGCTCCACTACCCTGAGAGAACTCAGTAAATCAATTTTGGTTACTGCACAGTGTGGAGCGTGTTAGCTTATCTGACTTCTGCACATGATCCCATTGTGTGGCATTTGTAAATTGAATCTCTGCTTAAAGCACTTCATCAGAATCATTCCTGCTTGATGCCCCCCAAAATGGGCTGAAAAATCAGTCCAGCATACCCTTTCCAGTTAATAGGATGCCTTTCTTCAGTATCATTTTAGGCTTAACAGTTTCTTTGGTTGGTTCTTATGGGGTAATTTACACAAGAACAGTCAGAGGTTTCTGAGTTGCTTCAGTCTTGCTTAGGGTCTCAACAGACTGTAACAAACTGAACTGACAATTAGAAATTCTGTCATCTGTCTGCAGGGGAGGTGATCCAAATTTTTCCTCCTTTTACCTTTATTTTCATTACCTACTACAACACAAAAATGATAAGCTGTATATTAAATTTATGGTACATAAAAGTTGCTCAGAAATTTCCACATTAATACCAGAGGATGTAATAAAAACAAGAAGATGGAACTGTTTGGTATGTAGTTGCCTGAACAAGTCACAGATTTGCTAGTCCTGCTGTGAATGTGCTTTTGCTATCACCTAGTGGCTGTATGTGATACTTCACACTAATCTCCAGCACAAATATATATATATATATATATATATATATATATATATATATATATATATATATTTGATTGCTTTTTCTATATTCAGGGGCCGTTCCCAAATTGATTTAGGCAAACTATATAGATATCAGGTGAAACGAATACAGAAGTTTTATATAGAACTGGGGCTGCTTTGCAGACAATGTTTTTGCATAGGCAAGATGTTTCATTCAAGTCCAAATGTTTCACTGAGACCTGAAAAAGCTAGCAACACTGATATTTTAAGTCTTTTAAAGCATACTATGAAAACTCAGCAACTTTTTGACAGGAGGCTTTTTTCAATTAAAAATTTAATTAAATAATTTTTGTTTGGAAAGCAAAACTTTTTTACACATTTTAACAGCCTATTAAGTTTTGTGTGGAAGGCATTCATATGCCAAGAGAATGGTATATCCTGTGAGGTAATGAGTAGCAGTATAAAACCAGAGCCAGCTGTAAGCAGCAAAATGTTTTTCTGCTTAAACTACCTGGATACAAACAACCCTCCCTTAGTCACATAGCTAACTTTTAAAAAACAACAACAATAAATCAAAAAAAAAAAAAGAAAAACACCTACAATAGCAAAACACCCACACCCCAAAAAGTGTTTATAATGGAGCAGACCATCTCTGTTCAACAATAATCTCACCTCTCCTATATTTATGATTTATAAAACTTAACACAAGACCAAACTAGGGAGACAGGTTAATCGTACTGCAATTAAGCCCTAACTTTCCTCAAATAATGGACTCCCAGTACTTTGCAGTCATAAAATTTCCATGTAACATAATTTCTTGCAGTAATGACACCTGTTCTTCAATGATAATGACTTGGAAATGTCCAGGAGAGTTAAGACATTCCCTGGTCTGATGTTTTTCAACTCTGATGTTGTCTCTGACAACATATATCTGAAGTCATTCTACTTTCAGTAACTAATATCATGTGGTGTTAGAGTATTTTCCCAGTGTTTGGTTACACATCCTAGTTGCTTTGCCTTTGAATAGATTTATCATCTTTATGCTTGATGCTTTTAGACAAAGAGAAAATATCTGAAGGACAAGATGCTTCTGGGAGACAAAGACTACAAAGTAATGACTTTTCAGCTCTCCAACGATTTTGCAGACATGACTTTTATAGAGGTTTGTCGGTATGTGGTACAGATGTGGATATTTTTCTGCTATTTCCTTCCAGATGTCTGTCCACAGAACAGATACTGTGACTGACTTGCTCTCTTTCTCCAGGTTGTGCTTTGTAAAACTAAATCTTGTCCTCTTGGGAGTTGAACTCAAATTTGGCAGTCGAGGAGAGAGGTAATTGTCTGTAAGACTTCTCTTTTAGTAAGAAGTCAATTAGTTCGAAACTAATTATATCCAAATAACTCAGATTTGCCCCCGGATCTGCAGATTTTATATACCTCTTGTTTTCCTATGCACGGTATTTAGGAGACAGGATCAAGATGTTATTCCTGGTTGCTTAAGTGCCAGAGTGAATTTTACCATACACAACAATCTTTTCTGCCTCCTTTCTTCTCACAGATAATCAAGCAAGGGATGGAGGATGGGCCACCGTTCTCACCTTCCATTCCACAAAAAGGCAGCATAGATCTTGCTTTGATTTGGGGCAAATCAAACATATTTATTTTCATTGGTAATGGAAACGCTGCCTTTTTTTAACCACGAGTTTAGCTCCTAAATGCTAAAAAGCATTGTCATAAAGGGATAATTTGTCAATGCTGGCAGCAGAGCTTTTGCTGTCTGAAGCTGATCTGGTCGTGGGCCAGATAACACTCTCTGTCTGTTCTAATGATGAAATACAAGACATCCTAATGGGGAAGCTGGAACTAGTTCAGAAAGGGGAATAAATGAGTGCCATAGATCTTTAAAAAGCTTGAGAAATCATCCAGAAAATGCAGACTATTGAGTGCAATTATTACTCTTTCCACTTTTATAAAGGAAATGGCTGTCTTGACCAAACTAGAATAGCAGCTCCAAAAACAAAGGAGTGTGGGGAAACGCTGCTGTGAGGAATACGTAGGGGTTCTCTTCCGGAAGTGCTGAATGAACCCTACCCTGAAAGAAGTCAGTGCATGTTGTAGTTGTTTAGCACTAATGGAAAACAGGCCACTACAAATCTATTGTTCCTTGAGTTCATACGTTGTCAGGATGATAATAGAACGATGCAAAGTAAATACAAGAGGGAAAAGGAAACTGCATGCTCTGTGAGATAGAGACTGTATTTTTGCTTTCTTTAAGTTGGCCTAGAAAGGATGCTTCTTCTAAAATGGGAACATCTCAATGTTGCTACAATATTTATGTTATCTACATATAATTGTAGTGCTTAATGTTTCTCATAATTCATATTTTGTTTGTCCCTTGAGACACAAATCTGGAGGAGCTGAGGACTTCACAGGAAAGGGAATTGTTAACAACCGTGTCACCTTTCCCTGTTCCATTCACACTGCCAATATTTATTAAAACTGGGTTGAAGGCAATAGGAGTTTGGACTGAACTGGTGCCTTGAGTTGTCTACATAGAGAAAACTGGCAAATTTAATGATGTTGCAGGGGATTCAACATAGGTATTTTTGCAGCAGCCCGGCAGGGATATTCACCCTGGATGTAGAAAGGGGATCCATTAGGAAAGAAAGTTTCCTCCCCTGTTTATACCTTGCTTGTTCAGCTCTAGAGCAGATGCATCAAACCCTGCAAATCTCTGTAGCTTCAGTTACACTGCTCTTGTATTTTAACTGTGAGTATTTAGGTTCTTCAGTGACTCCATGGAGAAATGGAAATACCTGGCCCATTCAGGCTGCAGTAGACTGTTAATGGTTTTATTACATTAAACATTTTCAAAACAATGTGGTGGAAAACAGAGTACCTGTTTCCTATGAAGTTTAAAATTTATCAAATTAAAACATCAATTAAAAAACAAACACCAATCAAGAATCTCTGAATTGAATAAACTGCAAAAATCCTAACAAAAGGATTTGGGTGGTTTGAATCCCTGTTCTCACACAGCTCCCCCACCTGTTTCCATGGAAAATTATCTTTATGCCATTGAAAATGCAGCAGTTAACTTTCTTCATGTCTCTGGTCTCTCTCGTAGGTCGTAGAAGTTATAACAAAGGGGATTAATGTAAAATTTTGAGGTGGGAGGGAACTGTTACAATCATGTAGTCTGAATTCTTACAAGACAGGTGAGAAATGTCACCTAATAGACAAACTGTGATTACTCTCTCGATGTTTTCCCAATACAGCACTATCCTGATCAATCCATCTTCAAGGATAAAACTTCATCGGAATACCATGGGATTTTTTATTGCTCATTCCCTTGCAGAAGTCAAAAAGTAAGATTCTCTATTACTGTTTTCTTGAAGAAAAGGTCTAAAATATAAAAACTTTCAATGCAGATGAGTGCATTTATTGTCTGATCAGTTAAACATAATTCAACTTTTTTTTTTGTTTTGTAGGGCACAGTTCTATTGTAAAGCCTGTCACAGTGATGTACAAGATCCAGAGCAGATTAAAAAATGCCATTGTAAAAGAAGAGTTCACTCCAGACATTTCTCAGGTAAGTAAAAAAAAAAAAAAATCTATTTCTCATTTAAAAAAAAAAAGTTGAATCAATGGCTGATAATTGTATATGTATTAATTATTTATCATAGTTAATAAGGTTATTGATAAGAATAGATTGGAACATCATCCTCTGATAAAATAGGGATCTTTCTGATGATACTGATAAATCTTATGGATTATGATTTTACTTTAAAAGCTTCATTGTGCTTTTCTTTAGGAGTCAAAGCTGTTTTCCTAAAAAATGATTAGGAAAGTATATACCTTGTTCAAGATTTTTTCTCTACTTATTAACAGGTTAATCACAGAACACTGCTTTTTAACTGCAGAGACCAAAGCAGAGTCTTATTATTGCTTATTACTGTAGCATAGGTATAACTGAAGCAAAAAGTACAGCTGGACATACCAAGGTTTTTTTTGTCCAGTTTGTACTGGATTCTTGAGCAAGATTCACTGATGAAGTCTGTCTAGGTTGTTGTCACCATGAGAATAAGAAATGTTAAATAAGAAGTCAGAAAAATGTTCTGGAGGTTGTACAAGGTACATGGCAACATTTAATGGCGTTTAGCTGAAAGGAGAGAACAGATCAATCATAATAATGTTAAACCAAAGCAGAGCAATATATTACTTATTCACCTCAAACTCCATTTTCAAAGAGTTTTGTTGTTTGTTTTTTGTTGTTGTTGTTGTTGTTTGTTTGTATTTTGTTTTACTTTTTCTTTTTAGACAGAAAACTTATCCTCTCTGATCTATGTCTAACTGCACCAAAGTGAAACTTGCCACAATTTTGTTATGCATTTAAGATCAAAATACATATTGTTTCTTCTGTCTTGTGAACTGCTCTGCTACTGTCTTCCCTCCATGGAGATGGTGCTTTGCTTTAAAGAGTTGAGAAGGAGCTTTCTATTAAATATGAATATACACATGCATGCCTACTTATTTCAAACACTTGCAAATCGTTTAAACAGCAGATGGCAGCCAAGCCCCATTACAAAACACGCCTCTGAACTGCAGATGGTTGAGATAAAGGCAAAACTTATTCACGCTGTGCTCAACCAGGCCGAGTGAAGAAGCACAAACATACTGACACCTGGAGGGCTGCATGTAGTAATGTCACGTAGGAAGGGAAGCAGGAGCCCATTTTCGGTCCCACGCACTTATCAACATAGATGCAACTAAGGTCCCTGAAAGCCAGCTACCTTCCAGAAAAAGGACTTCTATAAGTGGCAAAGGCACCATAATAAAAGTCAATCTCAAACAAATAGAAAGACATTGGCACAGTGGGAGCTCTCTACCTGGCTGTTTTTCTTCTAGTTTCCTAGGCAATCTTAGATTTTTTTAAAAAAGGACAGGATTGTGTTCCAGTATAAATGTGTATTAATAAAAAGCCCTTGTTTGCAAATCTGCAGCTCTGCACCAGAGACACAGCAGACAGTGGTTGCCTGAGGTGGATCAGGAGGTTTGCCAGCCATAGGGCCTTGCCATCGGTTTCCCCTAGGATATATCAGGGCTTAACTGTAGGCACTTTTGTTCATTGCTCCTCATTTAGACAGTGAAGATCAAGTTAATTGTCATGGATAGAAAACTAATACAGGAGCCTCAGACTGTGAACTTTAGTCAAAGGAGCTACTATTGCTATTTTAAAAGAAGTGTAAATGACTTAATACAGGGCAGTAAGTTATAATAAAATAGAGGCTTTTTTTCCTTTATCATCCAAACTTGACAAAAAGCTATTGTTATTATAGCTACTTTTTATTTATTAATTTTTAATCACTAGATATGTATTAAGAGGCCATAAGGCTTCCTGAGGCAATGATTCCCGACTCCCCTTCAGGACCTGGTCAGGCAATGGCAGTAACAGGGCTTTTCTCCCTGGTCTGCAGCACATCAGAGCTCTTCTGGGCAGTCTGCACAGGTTGCTCACGTTAACCCAGAACATCTGTGCTAAAGGTTGGGACTGAACCTAGCTCTATAGAGATGGCCAAGTGTCTTGTTTTAGAAGACTGTAAGAGCATTTTCTCAGCTACTTATTTGTGCCTGTGTAAGATAGGCAGCTATGAATTTTCATTCTCTGGCTTGGCTTATGATACTTCATTAAGCTTGACCTAGAGGGAATGATTGAGTGGCGTGTGGCACCCTCAGAGAGCTCCCTCTTTACCCATCCGGCTCCCACTCCATTGAACACAGGGCTGTAGAAGGAGCTATCCTGTTACCAAGGCTAAATGCACCTGCTTTGAGCACACCTGTGCAGAGCAATTACAGCTTAAGGCTGACAAATCACCTATTCAGAGAGATGTCCCTTTATCTGCCAGGGGTATGTTTAGAATCCCTGGCTGCTCCATCTGGGCTGGTATGGTTTGGCAATAGTTGCAGCCTAACAAGGAAGTTAAGGGTATGTGAGAGGGTTCGCCTGTCAGTTTGTGAGATAAAGAGATATGTGTGTCTGAATGCTCTTCCAGTCCAACCTTTCCTTCCCCATCTGTATGGGTTGGACATGTTTGGACACATGTGACATGGAGAGCTTTGCTGTGCCTCCTGTCAAATGCTGATAAGGGGAGGAATGCAGATTAGCAACAAAGATACGGACAAGGGGAGTGTGGGGAGCAACAGCACACATCCTGAACTTGCTACATCACTGTGAAAAGCAGGAGATGCAGGTAGGCTCTGGTGTGCTTAAAAATCTCAGAGGGTGCTGCTGTACATCCTCAAATCACTGCCTGGTGCTATAATGCTGGGCTTAATGGCCCATGACCTCAGATTATGGCCCAGAAAAGACTAGATCAAATGTCAGAGAAAAGATGTTCCAGCTGTTAAATTGCTACTTTAGGATTTGGGAAGCTTAAGCTCATTTTCTTGATCCGTTTCCTCGGAGTCAATCTGGGACTTTAGGCCACTTACCCTTTCTGAATTTTGGTTTCCTGGTGGGAAATTGAGGCAGCTAAAACTGGTTTGACTCTGAAATAACAGGAGAATAGAGTAATGAATAATCGCAAGTCACTTATGACAAGTATGAGGACAGTACAAGTACCAATAACGATCTCTGCCTACTCTTTGTTTTTTTTCCTTCCGTGGAGAGCCATGTTTTCATAGAGCACTCCCCCTCCACCACCATTTAAGGACAGGCCTAGAGCATCCCTGCACCTCTGGCTTTCCTGTCCCTACAGGACTGGCCCAGAAACCCACACCCTTTCTCTTCAGGACTGGCACTGGGACCCCCTTTTCTCATGGAAGATGTGATTCTCTGTAGCCAAGAACCCATTCTTTCCCATGCAAAATGAGAACAAGGGTCTTAGGGGGTCCCACAAGTGCATGTTTTACAGACTGTTTTACACATACTAGATAGCATTGCTATTTTATAACACTGTGCTATATTTTGGAGCAGTTGTATGAATAACCAATTCAGTGCTCCATTTTCTAGCATTTCTGAAGCTCCTGCAGAATCCCTAAAATGGTACAGTGGCCATTTGCAGACATGGTCTAAACACAACTGAGGGCTATACAAAAGGAAGCCCATTTTGTTTCATTGTCTTTGTTTCAGAGGTACTGAAATTACGAAGCGGATCACTTGTTTCACGTGGAGAGCCTGCAAAGTCAAGGTCCTTTATCAACCTTCCACTTCAGAGATTTGTTGATGGGTAAGAAATGTAAAGCTGTGTGTGTGCTGAGCAGGCATTTCCTGGACTTTCTTATTGAGAATTCGTGTGGAAAGTAGCAACAGCCTGTTTCCTAATTCTTCTGCTATTGTTAGCGGTTGACGTGGATGGTTTATGGCTTCCCCCATCTTGATTAATTGAAATGTCTAGAAAGCACAACTTATGCCGATGTATCCAAATCCTCAGCACGTCAACTCATACCCTTCTGCAGACTCAAAGCCTGTAAGCATACATGAGGTGCTGCGAACTGATACTAATGTGAAGGTACAAGTGAAAGGTGAAGGGAGGAATTGGTGCACCTCATGGAAGTGATTACTGCCTTCTAGACAGAAGCCAAATAATAGCAGGATCGTGATCGCATTTTATTCTGCTGCTTCTGAGAGGGCAGAGTGGAGGCAAGAGCAGCTGAAGGTAGGAACATGAATAGCCGACATCGAGTTTTGCTCATTCCTCAGGTGCTTAATTACAGTGTGGTGTTGGCAGCAACAGGGGAGAGCAACAAACTCTGCTATACCCTAAAAGATGTTTGCTCTAAAGCCAGCTGGCGATCCAAGAGAAATCTCACCCTGCAGCATTTTTCCCTAGCATCAGTAATGCATGCTAGAGCAGTCTTTTCTAGGCCATCTAAATTCCTCCTGGCTGGAGGGATCTGATTTCCCAGCAGGGTTCGCAAACTGGTGGCAGAGCATGGTCATCTACTGTCTAAGCCAAGGTGTGAATTGCAATATTTTTAACTACAGCGTACTTAATTTGCTGAGCAGTCCAGTTGACTTGCACTGGGACTCCTCATAACCTGAGCTGCTATATTCAGCATAAGGAAGGGTATCATGGTCTGAAACTGAGCTGTCAGTAATAACAAGCTGTTACACTCTTCCAAACATCCACTAGAGAGGGTGACAGGACATATTGGCAAACAGTGTCATACTAGAATTTGCAGGGAGTAAACAGGAACCTGGTAGGGGAAGAGATGCCCAAACTAGCATTTCTTGCCTTGTTTCTGCTTGTGAGCAATTTGCAGCCACTGTAGAACTGAAGAGGCTTAATAAATAACGTTTCCCCTCCCTGCAAAATCCTATCTTGTGCTTCAGCAGCAAAGGCAAATGTCAGTATGGCAAGGACTGTAAGGTGTCCTCTGGAGAGCTTTGCATCTTAGCAGCTGTCCCCAGCACATACATGGTATCAGGACAATAAAACGTTGCTCAGTGCAGCTGTCCTACAACCAATTAGGTCAGCTGTAAATATTGGGACTGCATGGTAAATACATACACACATACTAGCAGATTGTGCTGACTTGTTAAATATAAATGAAAACATAATTAGATTTATAATACAGCCCTCCCCCTCCTCATGCCCAATAACATAATTTACCAAAGAGGGGAGGGAGAGGGGAGAAGAACAAGCCCTCACAACCTGCTGAAATACCATTATTAACATGCGCATGAAAAGTCAATTATGCCAGAGGGAGGTATTTAAGTGAAGTGAGTTTCCATACTCTGGGATTACACCTTGGGGATTATACAGTTCTTACTTATTTATTTATTTTCCCCGAGATCTCTGCTGCTGCTTAGCAGTGAGGAACAAAATGTTGCTAAGAGATATTCTGAAATCCCCTAAAGAAATGGCCAAATGTGCAGATAAATAATTGTTCCCATCCCCATCAAGATTCTCCCTGATCACCATATCAAAAAGACACTATATTCTCTCCAGTCAGGGCAGGTATGTTTTCTGGTGTTTAGTTTTAAATGACACCAGGGACTGGTCTTCCAGTGCCTCCCTTGGGAGGGCATTTTACCATGCTGTTGTTATTAGTTGCAGTATTTATTATTTGTATTATAGCTATGCCTTGAGGCTCCTACTGGGACTAGAACCCTGTTAGGCTCGATACTGTATACACACGTGGTAAAAGGAGTTTTTGCCTTAAAGAGCAGCAAAGGGAAGTAGGAAAGGGTGAAATGAGGTATTGAAAGTCATAGAGGAAACCTCACAATGCAAAATACGGCTCCTTGGGGCTGACTCCTCATAACATTTGAGATCTCAAATCAATCCCGAATAATTTTTATTATTATTTAAACCAAAAATAGAATTGGATACAGTTGCCCATTTTCAGATTAAGCTGAGGTTTTCCACCTGGGGTGTTCTGCTCATAGAAAAGCTAACACTGACCTTTTCTATCCAAATTAGCACTGTTCGGACAGTGGCCAAGGGGAGCTCCAGGTTCAAATCTCTGCTCTGTTTGATTTAGGATGGCAAACTGTAATCTAATCCAGGGAAGACAGGCACTTTAACACAAGTCTAGTTTTCTGGGATGTCTGGACATACAATGGGGATCATTTCCACTGCATGCCACAGGCAATGCTTTCAGAATGACTTGGGTACTCACCATCTTGTCCTGTTATGGACTCCCTTGAAAATATCTGTGTTGGAATATTTAGCCAGTGAAATACTTAATTTCTGTATAAAAATAAATAAATTTTAAAAAAAATGGAATCTGGCATCCAAGTTTAAAACAAGGTTTGCATATAGGCTAATCAATGAGGAAGTTAATCAAACCATGATTCAGGGAAATGTGATGAAGTATAGTGGGAAAGAATTGCACGTGGCCTGTTCTAAGACTCAAAGCACATTTCGTTCAGGTCTTGCCAATATTTGTGGTATTCTAGGCTTTGTACTGCACACACTAGGCTCGTGCATTTTTTTTAATTGAAAATAAGATCTTGATGTCCCAGGAAAGAACTTAATTAGTGCCAATAAAAGTCACAAACCAGTATTCTCCCTCCCCCCCCAAAAAAAAATAAAAATCAACCAAACACAAAATACCGAAGAACTGTGAAGCTCGGCCAGAACTGAATTCATAAAGACCTGTTAGGATTCTTCAAGCACTTCTGAGGCCCTGCATCGATACACTTGCTTTACTAGTCGTGGTTTTCCACACATTCTTGCCTAAGGCACGACAAATTTAATGGTGTATGTTTTGCTGAATTGTTGATTCTTGTTTTTCATTTCTGCTAAGTTTCTAGTGAGGCATAAGAGAATGTTTGTGAGCAAGGGTCTGCATGCACACAACTCTGCAATGGCTTCTTCCCTTTTCTCCTGGTATAGAGTCACTTCAGACAAGCACAGGATTAATAAAAACTAAATTAGATTAAAGGGGAAACCAGGTTAAAGACCAAGTTTTAGTTCCCTTTTAATTGTAATTTATCTAGTGCCTGGATAATTGCTAATAAATACGTGCTGAGTTGCCAAGCCTATGTTAGGGCTTGTCAGTCTTTAATAAATTTTAAAGACTTAAGATCCTACTCTGATGCTACCCATCGCTTCCCAATCCAAAGGTAGGGCAAAACAAAGCAGCAATGCTGAGCACTCCAGCCCAGCTAATCTGGCAGAATGCATCACAATCTTTATAAATGTGTGAGAAGGGCTGTGCAAGAGCTCCCAAAAAGGTCATTGGTATTTTTGGAGCGATAAATCACGGAGGGAAAGATTTGCATTTTGGCTGTATAAAATCCAGGGCTGGATTAGAGAGAGAATAGTTTGCAGTAATATTTCTCTCCTGACTTGTTTTATTAGCTTCCTTTAAACATGTTACATTATTGCTTATAGAATTTCATTTACTTGGATTGGCAGCTTGATAAATATGTCTATTGGCGATGATTTGGATTGCTCTGGGCATTAATATTATTAAAACCTGTCACAAGGAAATGTCTGAAAGATGACTTACTGTAAAGATTACAGCATGAAATAAATCATACAATGGTATTTGTTACCGTTTATGGCCTCTTGGAGCCGAGTCAATCCCTTTTTATGTTGCATTATTTTTCAAGTTTTTATAGCCTTACATTATATATCGCTGTCAGAAATGAACAGATGGGGTGTCAAACACGAGCCTTCTGAATAATTCCCACCCTCGGGTTATTTGTATGAAGGACAAGTGTAAAACTGTGTTCTCAAGAAAAAGGAGATAGATAGAGGTGGAGAAAGTGTTGTTACAGTGAGCGAGATCCCTTTTGTCAGCAGGCACATTGTGCTTTTGATCACTACCTGGTATTTACTCTGCAGGGTGGGGGCTCTGTGGAAAATTTAGCAGTCTGTTGGCATAGCAAAAAACCTCACATGTTAGACAAGTTTCACATTCCTTTGGATTTACTTTTATTGCTAGAACGGGAAAGATGTGGAGGGGGTGTTTCAGTGATAGCCAAACCTCAGAGGGTTTATAGAAACATGGAAAAATATGGATGCCTCGAACACTTCAGGGGTGGAATACTAAAACGAGTCCTTCCTGAGCTACGCAGATGGCACTGCTGTAGTTTGGGAGGCAAGAGGAAGAAGATGGACAGATACTTTGGGCACCAGAAGTTTGTGAACTGGTGTCAAGCAGGGAGCTCCTCCAGGAAAAAATAAAGAATATTTTCCATTCCATTTTTTATTCTTCTGGGAAATCCCATGTTTTTGTTGTGTGTTTTCGAGGAGTCCTTGTGAAAGTCAGGGTGACAGGCTGGATGGAGTGATAGTTTGATAAGCTGAGAAATACACCTGCAATTTGTCAGGGTTAGAAAATTCAGGTAGGAGACATCATCCACGTCTACTTTCCCCCAAGGTTTCACTCTTCAAATCTCCAACCCCCAGAATCTTGCACAGGTACACAGAATATAAATCAGCATTATTTTTTTAAGCATTACTCTCCTTGGTCCAAATGAATCTTTAAGCACCCTAATAAATTGTTCTGTCAATGCAGACTGGCTGAATCTTGCTCATGGAACAATGAGGGCTTTCTCATCTTCACTGAAACTTGCAACTTGAGAATCAGTGCGATGGATCAGATATTTTAGCGTCGGCTTGACACAGAAAACTTAGCTTCCATGGTGTTCAAAATCTGCCCAGACTTGTTTTGTACAGGCTTGTTGTCTCTTTGTGTGAAAACTAAGTCTGTTTGCTGGCATTGAAGGATAGGTTCCATGTTTTTTAACAAAAGTCTTAATAAGCAAAATCATACTCCATTTTGGCTTTAAGCCACCAGAGGTGTTGTGACCAATTTGAATAGCAGTCTTTCCTCAGTGATTTACTTCTTGATTCAATTTCAGCTTAATTTTATATATAGGCCCCTAGTTGTTGTTGGTTTTTTTTTGCCTTTTTTTTAATTGTTTGCTTTTTTTTTTTTTTTCTTTTCCTTCTGGAGAATAAATTGTTCAGAATACTAGACAAGGGCAAGGACTGAGACCTTTTCTTATACATAGAATTTTTCTTCAGTTCGTATTCATGCTCACTGCATTTGGCATCTAAATTCTCTGTGATTTTAGACAGGCACCATTTTTTTTATGAATTTAACCAGCTAATCAAAAGATCATTGCAGCTTCTTTCTGAAGCTCTCTTCCCTTCTGTGTGTAGGCCTCTCTCGTTTCTCTCAGGCTTACCATTACAGACCAGAAAGCCTTATCCTTTGCACCTCTACCTTTCTATGTATTCCTCAGCTTTTTTCTAACTTCATATCAAAAGTGCCATGGTGTGATACTTCATATCACCCCTTCTCTCTTCCCCAGGCCCTTGTCCCACATCTGTAATCAAGCTTGCATGAGAATTTTAGGGACTCACATTCACCATGCAAAGTACAATTGTACAGCATTGTGGTAACTGGAGTTGCACCCACCTGTATGTACTAATCCGATTCCACGTTATACAATCGTATAATCACTTAAAGAATTTGCATGACTGATAGTGTGTGTTCTGAGTGCATAAGGAGAAGTTTCATAATTAGCTTTCCCTGTGAACTTGTGCAAACCAGTCTATTTATAATTTGGTCAGCTCCTGATTTTTAATGAGGGTGCTGAGAGTGACTGAAGCCTCTGGCAGCATGCATTTCATATTTTAATTACCCACAGTAATTCTGACAATTACACCGATGTCATAAATCACATCATAATGACCCATAAGAAAAAAGCATACTTAATGATTGAATGGGGATTTGATTTAAATAGGTATGTGATGGCTTAACAAGGAGCCAAAAGCTCCATGGAGATAGAAGTCTTCCAAATCTTCTTGTTAAGCTGTGGCTCCAGCAGGTGAAGAAACTTGGTGCAAAGTTTCTTTCAGAGGCCAAGTACTGGTTTTCTCAGCACAGGATTGCATTTCATGGGATGAAATCTATTCCTGTGTGCCTAACCAGAAATGAACTTCTACATGATTTGTGTCTTGGTGGCTAATTGGCCATTCTTGTCTCTGACTCCAGAAGAACTTGGATGTTGCTTATCTTTGGCAATGCCAATACAGCTTGTGCTTTTCTATTCTGGCAGATAGCTTTTATTACTGTGTCCATGGTTTAATGAAGTGTAAGCTCTTCTATCTATTGTTAGGTGCATAACACTTCTGTTACCACTAACCACAGCTGAGGAGGGCACTTGGGAAGTGATGGGCAACATCATGCTGCTGCCATGTAATTTTCTCCTTTGGTTACTTCCTGAGTGGTGTCACCATGAGCCACAAACCTGAAATGACAAGGCAAAACTAGGTTTGCAGGTAAGTCCTGGGAGGAACAGAGTGTGCACAAATTTACCAGTTCAGCCAAAATCAAGGCTGTGTTATCCAGCGTAGTCTATTATTCAGCTGGGAGCTGGCTCTCTGGTTTTGGCCCTTAGTGAATATCACTCCTATTATCTAAGATCTTGACTAAGCCAAGTTCTGCTCTTTAGATTATTTTGCTATTAATAATGTCACAATAAGTGGGTGGAAGTAGCTAATGGCTCTAAGCCACAAATGATCCCAAATGTTCCCAGTCTCTACTCTCCTGTAAACCTTGACAGATTGGGAGTGCTTAGTAAAATATTGTAACACTCAACACGCATTTACAAGGCAGCGATCTGTCCCATGACGGCTTCCAGATGTGTAGTGTGTGCAATTTCATAATTCAAGAACAGATTCTATTGCCCTCTGCAGATCCCCCATCAGGCTGTTCATAAATGCTGCTCATAATTAAATTAACCCACTAACTAGCCATGCAAATTTTGATAAGCAGTGACCAAAAAAATAAAAAGAGGAAACTGTTGAGATGCTCTCAAAAAATGACAAGGTTGTCTTCAGAGATTATTTATCATTATGAGAGGATTTGTTTTTTCCCTTCCTGTTTGCCAAATTCCACTTTGTCCCTTCATACATGACAACTGTTTTAAGGCTTTAATCTAATAATTAGGAGCTGAATTTTGCCACCCTTACTCAAGCTGTCTGCTGTCTTACTCTCTGAACAGCCTTTCTGGAATCAAAGCAAGCCACTATTCTGTGTGTGGGTAGCAGGATGGGGATTTAGTTTTTAAAATCCAACTCATGCCCAGCCCAAGTAGCAGTGAAAGAACAAAAATATGCACACGCACACTCACTCTCAAGCCGAGGAGAAGAAGCTGCATTTTATCTAGCCCTCCTCTGACCTCGGAAGGGAAGAGGGGGACTTCAGCAAAGATTTCACAAGGGATGCTAGAAATAATGGGCTGTTGTTTTTTGTCAGAAACAATGGCTCACAGCTCTGACACGTGAGATCTGCCTGTAGTAGTATCCAGGTTCCCCACAATAACTGTGCTATATTAATTTGAAAAAGAGCTGGAGTTATTACACCTGGTTTATATCTAGGGCTGAACAATATGTCCTTATACAGTAAAGTGTTAGCTGAGGGAGGTGATTTGGGTGGAGGCTGAGTGCGGAAATGGAGGCCAGATAACAAAAGTAGAAGATATATATATATTTCTATGTCATTCTGAGGATTCTTTGGTGAAGTAGGCCCACTAGTTCATGTAGATAACTGTTCGGGCAGTCCAGGCCAGTTATCCTTATGCATTCTGAGTTTCTCTGGCATTGCCAGCTCCTCAGACTTTGCCACATGGATGTCAGGAGTTCTTCTTATATTTGAGAATCTTGGCTCCAAGAAGTGGAGGTATAAAGCTGTACCTATTAGACAAGGACTCAGCTTTTGTGTTTTTGTGTTGTACAAATCCTAGGGTTGTTTCCATACTGTTTTCTCAGTTCAACTTAGTTTTGCTTTTGCTGTTCACGTTTACAACTCTAAACCTAAGGGGGAAAACTGTAAGTATTGCTTCAATATAAATGATAACTACTGAGTATTTTTACTTTAGTGTATTCTATACAACCGCAGTGACTTCACTGGGATTACACGTGCTTTGCTTAGGGGCGGATATGGTTCAGTGGATGTAATTAAAAAAAAAATTAACTGCTCGTTTTTAAGATTGGCTTTACTTGTTGCCCGATACATTTGTTAATTATTGGGTGGAATACTCTAAATTGCATCATTTTGCAATGACGCATAATGCCTCTGTGTCCATTAATTAATTAAGCTTCATAGTTCCTTGTGAGGTAGGGAAAATACTTTGAAGCGTTGTGATTCGAGTGATATAATCCACGATGATGAATAAGCCAAGCCCAGATACGCGCCATGTTCTCATAGTGCAGGCCTGGGAGTGAGCAAGGGGCTTTGCAGCAGCCTCCACAGGCACAGGCAATTTTCATTGTATGTGTGTGAAACTCCGCTCCTCCCTAAAGGAGAAGGTTAACATATGTGCAGATCTGGGAACGATTCAAGAAACAATAAGAGGATTCCCAAATGGGATGTGAAGCGAACAGCCCACATGCCAAGTGTTAAATCATCCCCGTGGCTGCAGCACAGAGACAGGGGAATGTCAGGGCTGTTGTGCTGGTGGGCTGGGGCCTTTCCAAACGCAGCTGCTGGAGCAACCTGCCTGCTCCACGCAGGTACACGGGGGTGTCTGCTCTCTCTGCAGACTTCTTGCAGATTTCTCGTGTGCAGGATGCTGAGGTCCAGTGGTGCAACTCTTCCAGGCCTTGCTTGTCCTGAGGTGCTTGGTGAGAAGGCAACAAAGCTTTAGGGCTTTGCAAAGACCTTGTAAGGAACTTAAAGAGAGCTTGTCAGCAGGAAGTTGTTGGCAGCTAACAATTAGATAAAAGGACTTCCACTCCCTGCCTTCTAATACTATAGACAACTGTTCATCACTTATGTTAGTCCTCAAATGAAGTCTGAAACATCTTGGATGTGTCTGACCATCTTTTAGTCTAGCTGTGAGCTACATTATTTATTTTGATTCATGGAAACATGAGTGACTGGTTTATATTAGGTCATGGCTGTGGGAGAGGCAAAAAGGAAATGTTTTGCCATGCTGTCGTTGCCTCAGTTTGGCTGCTACACTGGACTGAACTGCTGTTTTGGGTGATATATAAGCTTGTGGACTGAGGTTAAATTTCTCTCTGAGTTTAATGATGGGTCACTGTTCAGTACACCTGCAGATTGGGCACAGACTGATTACACCAGTGGCTCATGCACCTGGCACTGGAACAGTGCTTTCAAATGTTCAGCCACTGGGACCGCGTCTTTAGAAAAGCCCAAAGTACCCAATTCTTTTTCCAAAGTCAGCTCTACTTGTATGGTCTCTGATAACATGGTCCTGTGCTCTTTTGATTCTCTTTTCAGTGCAAAGTAAGTGATAAGAGCTTTAAATGAGAATGTGATGGGAGGAGGGGGGAGAAGTAACACAAACACGGCAATGCACAGCATCATGTGAAGGCAACTGCTTTCTTTCTAGACTCATGGGGAGCAAACATGGATAACTGCACACACAGCACAGTCAATTTGTGACCCAGATAACCTGCTAATAGCTGTAGTAAGTAACTGTAGCTCAGCCAGAGACTATTTCTGTCTCTCTGCATGGTACTACACCGTATCAGTTCTAGTGTCCCCGTCCTCAAGCTCCTCAGAGTCCAGTGCAGAATGATTTACGAGTTGCTCAGGGAAATCAGATTTCTGTAAGGATCATGTAATTTGCAGAGTTTGTGGCAGAAGAAACCCTAAACTAAAGAATGGTTTGGTAAATCAGAATGTGCTTGGCTTTGGCAGGGTGGATGCTGTTATGATAAAGTGGGTTTCCTGCTGTCTTTTCCCTCTCCCTCCCGCTTTACGGATCCATCAGGTGTTTCCTCCAAGGCGTATATATTTCCCATAATATTAGAATGAAAAGATGTCATTTCTGACAGGTTGTGTACATAGATGATGTCTTTATTATGATAGCGATATATACACTGATTGATTGGTAAATTTGAGGCAAGTAAAGAAAGCTTGTGAGAAGATAGTCTCCAAGTTGTCAAAATACTATTTAATCACTGGCCTAAATATTCATTATCTGAGGAGGAGACCTGTGGCTAATGGATGTAATTCCTGCAGTTAGCACAGGGCTGCACAGATACACGGCAGAGGCTGAAAGAGGTGTTGCTCCCACCTTTTCCCCCAGGCTAAGCTGTCAGTGCCTGTTGCTCTTGCATCTTCTTGGGCAGTAGTGCGTACAGCCCTGCTTCTACCTCCGTGGTCCCTTTCTTGCCTGAAGAAAAGATTTTTCAGCACCTTCCTCCATCTGGCGTAGCTTGCATCTCGCTTTGCATTATCTGCCACTTGTCCACATTAAAGGTGGCGCTTGGGCTGGATCTGCTGTTCAGGTAAGGAGTCCTAAAAACCTAGTACCAGTGTCAGCTGGGCCGTGCAGGGCATGGCTGGATCTGCCTTGCAAGCCCCGTGATGAATGACACCTTCCCCTGGCAAAATCCCTCCCCCTCTCCTCTGTTAATCTCACCTCACCCGATACTGCACAGACAAGATAAGTATGAGCTGGACAAGAAAAAACAATGTCAGGACCAAATACTTGTCTGGTCATACAGCTTCGCTAAGGCTGTTGTGTTCAGCACACATTGTAATCCTGGTTGGCAAGTCTCTTCTATTGCTGCTATTTCAGTTACAGAGTGATTAAATAAGCTTTGTTCCTAAGACAACTGTTCAGGGCTGCTTCTACCTACAGTAAAGCTGGAGAGATGGTGCTGAGCAAATGGTTTATCCAACAGATTCCAGGTCTTTTCCATGAGCAGACACCAGTTCTCTCATAACTCTTTGTTGCTCAACGTGAGTTTCCCCAACAATTCTTGATCTGCAGCGGTCCTTTGGAACAGCTTGATATCTGAGAAGCGTCTGATTGAATGGCTTTTGTTTCACGTGGCCTTGGTGCTGCTTCTGGACTAGCACAATGCTCACAAACAAAGCTATGTATCTGAAATTTGCCTCTAAGAATATCCTGCAATATGGGCCTAATTTACGTTGTTTAAGACAAGGGAAAAATTCCTCCTGACTTCTTCTTGCTCTTAATCAAGACCATGCTTATATAAATATTGCTTCAGTGAATGTCCCTACTGAAGAACTTATTTAAGATTATCTTAGGGACCAAGCTCAAACAGCCATAAACATCACAACCCATACAATAATTCAATTAAATCCTTTACAGTACATTATTCCATATGTTTGTCCCACTTAACTGACATTGACAAAGGAATTTCCCCACTGTATAACCCCTGTGACTCATACATCGTAATTTTTCCTTGCCACTAAGGGAGCTGAAAGCTATGATGTAAATAAAGAGGGCATCTCGGCAGCAGCTGGAGGTGTTATCTCGACTTGGATAAGCTGTAGCTGCTACTGCTGAGAAGTTGTTCTGTAGCTAAGTTGCTTTCTCTGTTGCAGGGTTTTGGATGTCCAAGGAAAGGAGAACAGCAGAGTCATCTTAGACCCAACAGGAAGGTTCCACTGGTGTGATGCTGTTCCGCTGCAGGAGGCTCTTCTGGTAGGTGTGGGGTGATTGCCTTCAGCGTTTTCATGTGTCTTCCTCCTCGTCCTCCTCGGAATAAACCTGGGCTTCAAGGCCTGGGTGGAGGGCACAGCTCTCTAGTTTACTGTTTATTTAGCTGCATTCCCTTGGCTGACCCTGCCCTGTAGGAGAGAGGCAGAGCCCATTGCCCCCTTTCTCAGGAGTGAGTTGCAGATAAAAGATCTTGACTAGGGTCACGTAAAGACTCTGTCAGAGTGATGGGAGCTGAAGGCTTATTCCATGGACATACTTACTACAATTTAGGTGGTAACCTGGGAACAGAGAAGGATCTCCAAGGTAACAAGGGATCAGTAATGCCTTCCGTGTTCATCTGAAGCAGGGTGGGCATCCTGTCTCAGGAGAGGATCTAAGCAGATGTACAAGGAAAGCTCTGATTGACACCTATCTTTTTCTTATATTTTGCGTGTTGTGTTTCCGTACCCTTGTGTCCCTAACACTATTGATCTGGATATCTTTAAGGCTGGTTTATTTATTTCATGTGTCTAATCTGTAAAAGAACAAATCCTATCTAGAAATGGCAGGTTGTGCTCAGAGCTGCCAGAGAGCTGAGAGTAGGCAACCAAATCTTGCAATGAGGTGATCAAAGATTTCATCAAAAATACAGAATGTTCAAGCTGTTCTGCCAGCTGGGAGACTTGTAGCAGGCTGGAATTCATGCTGCTTGAAATGCTGCAGCTTCCTTCCAAGCAAATAAAAGGACCCTATTGCCCAGCAACCTCCAAAATAGGATTAGTCATTACAAATGGGCAAATATCCCAATAGTCCTGGAAACTCGGCACTGAGAATTGAAGGGTAATGTTTTGAAAAGATCTTACAGGCGGGCTTACATGAGGAAAAGGCTTACAATTGCTAGTGTGGCCTAATTCCCCATGTGCCACTCTTGTATTGTACTTTTTGTGTTGTATTTTTGTGCAGCTTAGCTAGACTATGCAAGAGGCTCTCTGTGAAGTTTAAGAACGTCCACAAGGAAAATAAGTGCATGGTAGCTATTCCACCTCATGCTCGCGCGGTGTCTTCCTTTGCATTCGCATTTCTGGCACAGGCAAGCCCTTAAAGGCTTGGGAGGCTAAGGTGCATTTTTGGGAATGAGTTGGGTGCTTGACAAAGTCTCAGATGATGCTCTGGGTTTTGAAAAGCTATATTAGATGCCCATGCAGAACACAGGGCATCTAAACACACACGAAAATGTGATTCCTGGTGATTTTTACTTAAGGTATATATTCTTAAGTGATTTAAATGTTTTGGGGGGAATTTTAACCTTCATTTTAATAATGCATAGACGTTTGAGAATTAATATGTGTTATTTTTCTTAACCTCATCAATAAAGTAATAAATGACAGATGTAGTCAGCTTCTTGGTCCCAGGTTGGAAGGAAGGCCCAAGTCCTTCCCAGTGTCTTCAGATTTGCTAACCTGTTCCTCCTGCTCACTCGCTATACAGACTGCTCCCGTTGATCTTGTAATTGCATATTTCCTCAGCAGAGTTCAGCAGTAATAGTTTTTCCAATTGTTCCTATAGAATAAGCTATAAAATAGATTGTGTTTTTAATTGTTTAGCTTCATTCAGAAGACTAATCATTGGACTTCAGGCATGTTACATTAAATACAGCTAAAGGTTTCATTATTCAATTTAAACTAATCTAATTAGTTAGAGACAATCATTTAATTTGGTTATGATTCTAATCTCTCATCAGGAAACTTCTCCCTGACAAAGACCCTTGTTTCTGTTTGGGGAAAAAAAAAAAAAAAAAAAAAAACAGCCAAGGAATGAACATCGCACAGATATACTCATACTCATCCCACAGTTTCTGGCTGGTTAATGTGGACATTAATGCTGTGCCTCTGACAAGCCTGGTTTGGGGACTTGCCCATACCACCTACCAGCCCTAAGATGCCAGCCATGCTAAGCAGTGCTCACTCCCCAGTACTGCATTTTTCCAGGCTAATTAGTTCATTTGAAAAATGTGAACAATTAGCCCGGAGGGGAGGGAGGGAAGACCAGGACAAAATAGTTATTAAGCTCCTAGCATGAAGCTACTGTTGTCGCTTTGTTCTATAGTTTTGTTGCTTTATGCCAATATAAATTATTTTTTTCACTTCTGTAGGATACACTTGGAATCCAACTACTTCAGGGGAAATACTTTGGTTTATATACAGTCACATTCTACCCATAGATGTTACATAGCTAAGAAATGGTTTAAGTCTCTGTAGCTGAAGAAACAAATCTAAAATCAAATTATTAGCTGTTTTACCAGAATTCTGTTTTAAATTTAGAGTTGCAACGACCAAGCAGCACTGAACCTGCAGGATCACATTTTGGTCTGCGTCTTTGGTGATGCAAACTCACCACTGATTGGGCTGCAGGACTTCGTGATGCCCTTAAGAGCTAGTAACTTCACTTACCATGAGCTGAAAGATATTGTTTTTCTTGGGTCTTTGGAATATCTGCAAAGAGAATGGAAATTTATTCAGAATTTCCCAAAACTGTGGTTATTCTTGGTAAGAATTTTTTGCATTTTGTCTCTTCCTCTTCCTTCTTTTCTCTAGCTCTCCTGCACACTTCTGAATACATTTTAGAAGTTTTTGATAATAGATAGCACAATTCAGATTCAAAAAGTACCAAAATTGGCTCAGGCTCTAGACTCCAGTTTGAGTCCAAGATATTGTAGGAAAACTTTCCCTTCTTAAATACTTATTTTCTTCTGAGGGAGTCTCAGACTTCTCTGGTTACCTGCAGAGGCACTGAGAAGGTAATGGGAAATTGTCCAATGAATTGCAAATCTAGACCCGTGAGTTTCATTGTCTGACCAAAGCTGCTCATATTTGGAGGTGCTTCCAAAATGCTATTTGCCAGTTGGGTTCAAAAGAGATTTTTTGCTCGTCTTTCACCTTTACTGATCTGTAACGATCAGTTTCCTCAGATTTCTCCTTATCAGTGTTTGTTTGGTTTTATCAGGGCAGTGCTCTCTGCTGTGCAGATCTGAGGGCAGTTAATGTCCGGGATTGCTCTGCTTGTGCCATTCTGTCTTCCAATACCACTGCTTCAAGCAATCCTTCCCTGGTGGACACGGAAAGCATCCTAGCCACTCTGAACATCCGATCCATGCAGGATAAGCCCAGCTCAGCCTCACTAGGTAAGTGTGTTTCCCTTTGCCTGCAAGCATGCTGATGTGACAAGAAAGAGGACTAAAGGAGGAGGAATGAAGGGGTCACTTCTCACTAGTCTGAGCCATAGCCTGTCTCTTCTGAATATAAACATGCCAATTAAAATGGCCAGAAGTCCATTTTAGCCTTGCTGGTTGGACAGCCTAGTCCAACTTCTGTAGCTACAGATTTGCAAAGGAATGGTAATCCAAAATTGCTCCTGGAAATATGCCAGTTCCTCCTGAAAATTCTGAGTGAAGCTTCAAGGTTTCCAGTAAAGAGACGGTGGTTAGAAGCTAAATGGTAACCAGAGCTGGTAACTTCTGTATTTACTCACAAAAGCATGTGTGAGTGGAGGCCCAATCCACGCTTCAAAAGGAGAAAAATAATACCTCTCCCTTGAGGCTTGAGAAGGTGGGCTCTCTGTTCCCACGCAAACAGAGCTCATAGCACAAAACTGCAATGGAAGCAAAAACAACTTCAGCCCAGTCGAATATTTATTGTGTCTCTTCCTTCCTTAATTTGGCAAAAGAGCTAAGATTTGTCCTCCTCTTGAGAATGTGGAAGTATTAATTAACTGAAGACAGGCTGAGAAATGGATGGTTCTCTTAAGTGTTTCCCCTATACTTTATTATCATTCTAGGCTTTTAAAACACCGACTGTGCCAAAGAAAAGATTAGAGTGAGGCAGAGACATTTTTTTTTTAAATAATAACTAGACAAAATAATACCAGCATACAGTGTATACTATCAGAACAGAAGAAAAATGATTTATAAGGGATATTTGAGTAAGAGGTAATTGTGACTTGAATAGATTACTTTTAACTAATGTATTTATCGCTACCTAGATATAAAGATATATGGAACTCTTTATTGATTGTATATAGAGAGGAAGTAAATAATATGTACTTATATATATATAATTTATGTTTCTCTGGAGTGACAGATACAGATACTGTACCTACTGCATCTTTATACCTATATATGGAAAAGAGAGACACTCCGGGCAAAAAGGGTATTTCATCCTATCAATCACTGTCCTACTACCCTCCAGCATTTTTTTGCTTAATGACTCATAATCATAGTACATGGTGTGCAGAGCTCTGAACTACAATGCGTGTGTATGTTTCACAGAGATGTGAGCATCTGTTCTTCAAAGCCTTCCCAAGCTGCCTTGCAGAGTTCATGCTTATTTCTCTTTGAGGTGGTAGCTTTTGGCTCGCTTTGTTTCCTTCTAGCAGAAGACCACAGGGACTTAACACTGACATAGGTGTGACGAGTTGAATAAGCGGAGGCATGGCTGGGTAGACAATTTACGAGGCATATCACCGTCAGAACCACCACTGACTGCATACTTAGAGTTCTTTTTTTATTACTATTATTTTTTAAACCACAAGCATGTGTTTTTCCCTCACTTCCCTTGGGTAGATGGGCATGTGGTGAGTTGCATCAGAAAAGTGGATCTTGTGGATTTAAATCTGTTCGGCATCCTTGCTATCATGAGAGAGAGGAGAAACTTTTCTTTAGTGATACTGAAAAAACAATCAAGTTCTGTAGTGACACAGTCCCTGAGAAAGGCTATCTAAAGGAGTTTTTCTCGTGCAGAAAGAGGCTAGCAGTGAGAACAGTTAGAGCAGAGACAAGCAGACACAATTATTTGTGTATTACAGCTAACACTGATGCAGCACATCAGAACCAGTCCAAATATAAAACACCTTTCAGGAGTGAGCAGAAGTCAGGGCTGCTTGGTCCACTGTCCTGGGTAAAGAAGGGCCTAGGCTTCAGAACAGGCATGGAAGTCAGTGCTTCTGGGTTTCCTTCTGGTTTTGAGAAGGGTCAGGATCAATTAAGAGACATGTTTTCAAAGCTTCTTCTATTATATGTATTATCTATACTCTAATATTTACCTCTGAGACTTATTTAAAGCCAGATGAATTCAAGCTCACAATGTAGTAATATACAGAGCAAATTATTCTTGTTATTACACGTTACTGTGATCAGTTATTTCTGAAAGATGGATTCAAATTAGAGGGGTTAGATTCTGTTACCATTTTTACTGGAATAGCATTGTCTTCCTCTAGCTGAGAAAATACTGTATTTCTAAACCCACTCTGGTTTATCCATTTTAGGTCTTTCACTTTGCATATTTATGAGGTACCTATTGCCTAGCTCAGATGCTAGTGAGTTGTTGCTCCATAAACTGACTACAGTTCCAGTCTAATACATCTTTGGCTACTCAGTTAAGATCATTCCTCAGATTTACAGTGTTTTCTGCAGCCAGAAAAGCAGTATTCACTTACAGGATATCATCATCAATAAAAAAAGATATATTTACAAAATAAAGCTAAGACACAAGTTTCACTTCTTTCTCCAGCCAGCCACTAAATCTGTCAGTGATTCAGCCTCTGTAAAAATTAGCTCCCTCTCCTTGTATGTTCATTAGGTATGTTGTTTAAAAAAAAAAAAAAACAGCCAATTTTCTTCTTTGCTGCTGTAATTATAGGCCTGCAATCTTAGGTTAGGATTCTCATAGCAGGAGCTCCTGCTGATTCAACTGCAAGATTAAGGCTGTGTCTTGTGCTCTTACAGGGCTTTGCCTCTGAAAGCCTCCAGGCACATTACAAATGTGTGCTCCTATAAGACAGTAAATTACCGGTTGGTTGTTGCCACCTAGTTTTGGATCAAGGTGCCCAGAATGGAAAAAGAGTGCACGTCCCCACTTTCACTGTTCCAGTCCCTCCCTCCCTACTTCCCCCCATTATTATTTTGTAGGAATTCATCTCAGAGAAGACAGAACTTTTACTGATGAAATCAATGGGATTCAGCAAATGGGAGTTCATGGGAGTCGGCAAATGAGGAGAGTTTCTGGAAAAAGAGAGGCTCAGATTCAAACAGGGAAAGGATGGCTTTGATCAGAATTTAATCTTTCTCACTCCTCCTCCCCACAATGGAGTAGGGCCACCAGTGGGTTTTAAGTTATGTAAATATTAGCAATGTAGCCGGGCTGTGCAGGTGCTGATCTAAAGTTGGTGTTAGTTCACCTCTTGCAGTGCTTAATTACAGCAAATTTTTCCAGTGAAATCTGCATTTTCCACCAGTTCTGTACATGTGGAGTGGGTGCTTTCAGCTGCAGAGTTACAAAATCAGCAGGTTTAGGAAAATCCTGTCTTATTTGTAGGAGAAACATCTAGGAGGAGTTGTGCAGTAAAGGAAACGAGCAGCAGAAACGAATGCATATAGGAACACCCAAAAAGTACGGCAGTACTGTGGTTTAAAAAGAAAAGACAAAAGCTGGTGTATCTCATATAGTAGTTGTCATTGCTGCTGGGACTACAGGTGGATATCCAGCTACCTTCCCCATCCAAATCCATTCTCATCTCCAGTTTTGGTGCTGTAGAAAAAGCTACAGCGTTTTGCTTCCTAACCATAGTGAACAACGTGCATTTCTACGTATTTGGATGGAAGGCCCTGAGTTCCCTTAACAGCTCAGGTGCTTTGGTAAGCATTACAGCAAACACGGTCTTACTTCAGAGATTGTAACAAGGCACAAATCAATTGTACTTCCCGTGGTTTTAGATTTCAGTGTGAGCCTTTCACACCAACCCACCCAGGCCCGTTCTGTGCTTTACCTGCCTGATGGGGTAGAGAATTAGACAGCTCTTAGAGAACCAGACCCACACAGAGGTAAACATTCCTTACACTCGCAAGAATGAGCGCTTACTAGGGTCAGCGCTGATGCCAAGGACTTCTAGTCTTTCCCATGGAAAATTTTAGGTTTTCCAGTAATGCTGTAATTATCACCCTGTCATGTCACAAAGCAAACAGGTTGGCAAACCTAGGTACCGAACTAAATAATCTGTGGCATAATCTAAACATGTAATGGTAATTAAATCTGACAACTTAATAAGCTACTGAAATTCAAATGTACAGTAGTAATCTACAATTAAGTAATCTTTTGTAATAGCACCCTGCCAGTTTGTAAGATTTCAGGTGGAGCGCTGTGTACTGTTTCATAGCAAAAATATTGACATAAGGGAAAGGTATCCAGGCAATGATCAGACACACATTCAAATCGACTGGTACAGTACATGGAAAGGTACAATAAAGGCAATGATTCATTTCAGGCATTCAGCTGCACTGTGTTCAGAGATGCCTTGCTCTACTTGGGCTTTTTCTGCTGTTTGGAGGGGTTGTGATGCCTGACATCCCTAATGAGGTTTTTGTCAGTCCATCACCTAACCTCAGGGATAGCTGATTAGAACAATGGTCTGCCTCGGACCCTGTAGGGGCCTCCATCTCCATGATTCACTTGCAGCTCAGAGGGGAGAAGGAGCCATTGCATAGTATCTGGATGTTGCAAAGTTCCATTTCTAGCAAAATCCTCGGTGGAGTTTAGATTTCATCATTTTGAGTGCACAGTAAGTAGTGTTCCTAATACTCAGTTACCCAGATGCTGCGCTGGGTAGCAAAGGAAAAACTCAGACATAACACAAAGGGAGAAGAGATTAGATATAATCAAAACAGAAAAGGCAGATTTTGGATTGGGCTTGATTCTACTAACTCAGCGAGTTGGCAAGAACCAGGAAGGAATAAGGACACACTTCTAGGAACTTCTGGATTGCTATTTTGTATTTTTTTTTTTTCTTTTTCTTTTTGTGATGGGTTTTCAGAATTCACGGTGTATACTTTTGCCTTGACTCCTACAGCATGTGTCCCATGCAGTTTTGCAGAGCCCTCATGAGGGGGAAGGATAAAACACGACGCTGTTCCTCAAAACCCCTCTGTGTGCAAATTGGCTTACTGGGGGCTTTGGGCCAAACAACTCTGTAACCAGCACTGCTGCACCACAGAGGGTAATTATATTTCAGTTGCAATGTCAATAAGCAGCTCTCAGGAGAGTTTTTCTATTTTTTTTATTTTTTTTTGTCATTCTTTGAAGCCATGAGAGAATAAAGTAAGCCTTGGAAAAGCAAACCAAGGCAAGAAACTTTCTAAATATAGGAAATGCTTTGGGATTTTTGCATGACAATAACATTATTTTTAGGCATAGGAAAAAGATTTCCTGCATTTGTCAGTCTGAACCATTGTGTGTTAGTAGTTTTTTTTTCCCCTCCTCTTTTCTGCTTCTACCAACATTCCTCTCTCCTCATGTTGTTATTGACTGTTTCTACAGATGCTGTTTTCAGAGGAAGAGCATTGGGGAATCAATCAGAGCCATGTTATAAAAGGATCCCCATCACTACAGAGCTGAGTAAGTTATTCTTTAAGAACAAATTTCACAGAAGCAATATGTGTGCTGCATTATTTATTTACCCCAGGCCCTTTTTAGAATTCAGAGGCAGAAAGCGACAAGCACTACATGTCCAAGGAACATTAAAAGGTTTGACTTAGATGTTAATTCACTGGCTTTGAAGGAGTCAGGATGGTTTATCAGGAGAATAAATAAAACAAAGTGTTACGAAGGTCTCAGTGTGTAGCAAAACTCTGAAGCATCCATTTAGGATAAAGATAAGGTCCTTTTTTTTTCTTCTTTTTTTTTTCTTTTTTTTTCTTTTTTTTTTTTTCTGTTGGACTGGATCTCAGGAGATCTGATTTCTAGTCACGTGTCTCCCATTACCCCACCTTTTGTAACAGACTTCACTCAGGTAAATAAATCAGAATTGTATTTTCCTGGTTTCCCCTTATTTTCAGTAAAGAAATAGAAACCACCAAAGGCAGCTCTGCTCAGAGGATATCTAACTTGCCCTTTGGCTCTGCCTCCCTCTCTCTGATGATTTTAAAAAACAGAGGAAGGCTGCATGGCCAGTTTTCATCTCACAACAAAATGAGGTGAACCAAAGCCTAATTCTCTGTTTCACCCCTGCCCTTTCTGAAGCACTGGTGATGGTTCCTTCCTCTTCTCTGGATCGTGGCGGGAGCTGCTGCAGGCTTCCTAACTTGTAAAAGTGGCCGTGAAAGCACAGAGCCTTTTCCAAGCAGTCTGCACTACAAAGCTTTGTACAACAGCTGCACAGAGTCCAGTACTTGCATGGACCTGTGTGCATGCCAGGACAGCCAGAGGGTGCAGGTGTTTTACTCTAGGCCCCAGACACTTCTGCCCTTATTCCACAAGGCTCAGCCTCTCTAGCCTGTATTCATAACTGAAGCAACCCGTGGAGCTCTTTCATTACTACTCTTGGCTGTTTTTCATCTTTGTCTTCGTCTCCTGATAGCTACACACTAGGTCCATTAATTAGGAACATGTGCACTGATTAACTGATTACTAGTAACATAGCAGTCAGTGTCACAGCAGAGCGGTGTGGCTGGGCTGCCAGTCCCCAGTGACATGGATGTTTAGCTCCATTTAGAGTGCCGACACAAGAATGTAGTCGCCAAATTAGCATAGCATGTTGCTAGGCTTCATGGCTGGCCTCTGATCCATTTACTCAGGCTTTTTTTTTTTTTTTCTTTCCTTTTCGATGCAATGCTGGTAAACATTATATGGGCTCAACACTTCTGGGAGGGGCCCTTGCTTTGCAGTCCTCCCCAGCTGAGCCAGGGCTAGTGAGTAGCATCAGCATCTAGCAAGTGCTAGCAATACTTCATTTCAAAGAAGCTCTGGTGTACCACTTAGTCCCAATGTGCACCTGGAGAGCTCATGGGTCAATATGGACAAAGCTGTTAGGTCCTGCATGATCCTTAGACTAAAACTCTGAAGAACTAGTGCAAAACAAACAGCAAAAGATAATGATAAGATACTGATGCCTTATCCAGAGTCACTTCAGAACTGCTGAATTTCCCAGAATGATATTTGGATATTCTCTTGCACTGTGGTTTAAACTTTTATTTGTGTTGTGTCCAAAAGTCTCAGAAATGTTTTGAGCTGGCTACTGAGGCCCAGCTCCTCTGAGAAGATATTGTGCAGTCAAGCTAACGTCTTCAGACAGGCATTGCACCAGTGTGATTTCCCTCCAGGATGTGGTGTGTCAGTGGAGGGGAAAACATCTGCAATCTGTTGACATAACTTGGATTTTAGTCATGTCAGATCTTTGACAAAATAATGAATCGAGCCCAGTCCCTTAGCACATGGATGCCTGCTCCATTTGTAGCCTTCAACAGCATAGAAATATGTTCAGAGTTCCAGGGATGGGCTAGGAAGGAAAATAACCCCAACAACTTAAAACCTGGAAGCTCAAAACAACTAAACAAAAGCAGCTGGAGCTTTCTTGTGATTGTGAATAAGCTTCCTGTAAATCCCTCTGGTAGACCTTGATCTAGACAAATGCTCACTTTTGTACCTATCTCTAGAAACAAGCTGCGAGGAATAATCCTCATGTGCCTGAAGCTGCAAGGGCTTTGCACGTTCCAAGCCATGGCCCATTTCCAGCTCGTAGCACACCGGGTGCGGACCAAAAGCCACCTGCATCACTTGGTGTGTCTGACACACTGACACAGCAATGCCACACGCACTGCTGCTGCTGTGGCTGTTCAAAACCTACCACAAGAGAAGCTAACACCCTTTGGTTGAAATCTTGACACCACTGAAGTCGAGAGGAGTTTTGCAATTAATCTTGATGGGCAGGAAGCGACGTATTCAGGAAGCTGAACAGAGCCAGCCCCTCTTTTAAAGGGGGCTGGATTATTTTTTTCCTTGAGGAGCAGGAGAGTTGTGTGTTGTCATCATGCTTGCACACACTGCTGCTTCTCCTTGCCCAAGAGTGAGGTGCACAGGAAAATAAGAAATGCTAAACCAGCCACTTTGCATCAGGCTGATGCAAGGCCAATTAAATGGCAAGCTGCACATGCGGGTTTCTGCAGGATCAAGTCCACCAAGTTGAGCACATTTCAATATGTTGAGTAGCTTCTGAATTTGTGAGCTGGTCATCGGGATTACAGGCATGTTGTAAATAGTCTTTCCTCTGGAACAGTGGATTCTAGAAACCCTTCTCATAAAGGGCCGGAGCTATGGGGGAGAAATAGCAAAATCATCTACAGAGAAATAAGACTTTTGCCAATATGTAAAAGAGAAATAAAATAGTGTGGAGAAATAAAAAGGGTCCCTTATTATGGCTGAGACCATGCTTTTCATACCCAGACTCTACAAGCTAGTCAGGGGAGTCACACTGATTAATATCAGATGCAGGGCCAACTCCTAAAGGCCAGGGAGGGTGAAATATCTGTATTGAGAATACATGGCTGAAGGATGACAGCGACACTGCGAGACAACAGGAGGCATTAATAGTATTGTGATTCTGGCTAGCTTTAGTCATCTTTAAAAATGATACACTCAAATGCCTCCTGGCCCAAGGGGACATAATAGAAATCAATCATTACTTACACAGAGTTACTTGCTCTATTTTTTAATGGTAAGACGTGGGTTCTTGATCTCAATTCCTTTCAGTCCTCCTGTCTGTCTCTAGCTGTGCTGCTGTCATTTATCAGCGCTCTTACCGGCAGCGCAGGAGTGCCAGGACATACCTAGCACGGTGAGTCGCACGGCAGGGGCCTTCTGCCAGGCTGTACTTAGGCAATTCTCTCAGTATAGAAAGCAAGTTAAAGAGGAATCACTTTCTGAGTAGGGGGAATTCTGCAAGACTGTCTCAGACAGCGAGAATAAGGTTGACAAACTAGCGAAGATCCCTGTAACAGTAGGACAGCTGTGAAAGGAACTCTAACCCCCAGTTAAACCAACAGAAATAGTAATTCTGTTAGTTCAGGAAAACGAGCAGAAGAAATTAGATTATTCCTTTCTTTTTCAAAGCAGGTAAATCAAGTTTGGTCTGCTATCTTAAAACACTCACTTGAAAAATCAGTCTTAGGCTTGTGTCTTTTGTCTCCCATTGCACAACCAGTCAGCAGCACTGACTATTTGTTCCTCTTGCCTTTTCTAATGCAGTGTGCTGTGGCTAGTGCTGGACATGGAACAGCAAGCTGCTAACTTTTCTGATTCTAGATGGCTTCCCTCTGTTGCTAAGATGTCTTCTGTTTCTTCTTTGCTTATCCAACAGAGTCTTCACCAAATGCCCAGTTCATTAATCAGGCTCCCAGCGGCAATTCTGAAATTCCAGAGCAAGATCAGCTTTCCACCACTGCTGCCCCTGCGGGAGCTATCTTCTCAGATAGCTTCTTGAATTCTCTTTTGTCTATGGTAAGTAGATGTATCACAAACTGTCATGTTTAGTGGCATCAGAGTGTTAACAAAGTGATTATCAGCCAGGGTAAACCCACTTAATCCAGCCTTAACAATGGTCAAGGCTGTGTGTGTCAGAAAGGCACGGAAAACCTTGCAGAGACTGGTGAGGTGATTAGTTACTCTGTGCCCTGAGAATTATATGTGTCTGTTCCTGTTCAAGCGACTTGCTAATCGTGGGATGTTCCAACCCCCTTCCCTGGGCTGGAAGGGACCAGCTAGTTCCAACCCCCTGCTATGGGACTAATCAGTGAGCTTCTTTGATTTCTTGGGCTGGTAGGCTCTACAGACCAAAAGGCAGCTCCAGAAGACGTATCTCAATGCATGCTCTGAGCAGCAGCAGCACTCCCTGGTTTTGATATACACGTAGAATTATTTGGAGAAACTTTTAGAGTGTTTTCATAACTCTTCATTACTTCCTCCTGCTACAAAAGGTATTTGCAGCCAGCCTGATTTATTTACTTTTTGATTGATAACATGAGGTTACAATCAGTCCCTCTAAGGGACATGCAGTCACTGAAGCCAAAACTGCTTTCAGCACGAGCTGGCCTCATGGTGGAGACTCCAGCATTGATGCTAATGGCTGAGAAGATTATGGGGACTCTGAATTCTTACCTGTTCATGCAGAGTGGATTTTTACAAGCCCGGCTGGAGGTGCTTTGGTGAGCTAGAGAATAGGCAGCTTTCACTACCATGACTTTATTGTAGCAGCATGGGCATAAACAGAACATTTAATTCTTCTCATCTGTCCATCTGGGACCTAGGTAGAAATGCACACTTAAGTTCAGATGGAAAATCTATTGAACTCGATGGGAATCTTTCAGTGGCTGTTTTCTGAAAAGGTATAAAACAAATAAAAGGTACAAAACATATGTGGACTGCCACCGATCCACAAGAACAAATCAGATTTTAAAAGAAGTGCTTGTTTTGATTCTCTGTAAGTTCCTAGCAGTGTCCTTTTAAAAACATTTGCACCATGAGGATTAGGTACATTGCACCAAAAATGCAAGAACAGAGGGAAGGTGGCGATCCCACCCTGGTGACATAATCGTCTTAAGTTGCTGTCAAACCTGAGTGATATTGTTTGTGGTGACACACCTGTGGGTGACACTTAGGTATAGTTAAGCCAGGATTTTGGCAGCAAACAGCAGTTCAGTTCATAAGCTGGCATTTCTAAAAGTGACTTCTCCTTTTTTTCTGAAAGCTCCTTTCTTCCTCTTTACCCTGATTCTCCCCATGCTGCAGTCAAGTTCCACATGCCTTGCTCTCAGCTCATGTCCAAGGGGATAGTGCTTGGGTGGCAGTTTTGCAGAAATTGAATAAATACAAAACAAATCTCTCAAAGGGATAAGCAGTCCAAAATAAGTGTGTCAAGTCCAGTTATGCTTTTCTGAGAAGGTGTTAGGGAAAGTATTATATTGCTGCTACTCACTGATATGTCAATCAGCCAGATGGTAATTAATGACTGCTAGTGTCAAGTGTAAAAGTAACTCAAGACATAGCATGACCTGTCTTAAAGGATAAAATTTCACTCAGGCATAGATTCCAAGTCTGTCCAGGAATGATCAGCACTCAGCTCTGCTTTAGAGTAGAGGGGCACCTTAAGTCACATTCAGTCAAGTCTGTAAATACAGGGAAGAAGGAGAGAAATAAGCTATTGTTTAGCAATTGCAGTATGAGGGAAAATACACATGAATGTGAGAAAAAAAGAGGAAGAAAAAAAAACCTTCAGCAGTCCAATGTCACCTCCTTGTTCTGACACTAAATATCTTTTGTAAATATCTGTGTGTGAGACGCTCAGAGCAGGAGTGCTGGATTTTTTTTTAGCTTGAAAGGCGAGTGGCAGAAGAATCTGCATGGCACAGCGTGGTCTGTGAAGTGAAATGTTACCCCTTGGACGCCTGAAGCAGAACTGGCATTTGTTTCAACCTGACTCTTGGAATGGCTGTAGGCAGAAAACAATCCAATGAGCATGGCCATTATGGCTCAGGTACTCTGAACCCCAAATTCCTGTCCTGACCCAGATGTGGGTTCGGAAGCTACACAGGATCAGCTCTAGAAGCTAAGTAGCAACAGTGACTGAAAGGGACCAAGCAGCTGCTTGGCGGAGGGAGAAGGTTTCTGCCTTTGTGTGCAAGGGCATTCCTAGGCAATGTGCTTCTCTCAAGCTGTAACCAAGCTGAGACCCCCTGAATGCAGTGTGCTCCTTCCTAAGTGCGCGCGCACCGACACACGCGTGCACCTCTGTAGTTTTTCCTTGCCTTTCAAACTCCTGCAGTGTAACTCAGCCTAGAAAGTACAGAATGAGGGTGACATGCAAATCCTATTAATTCATCCAAGTATGGAAATGCAATCCTTTTGATGTCAAAAAGTACAGCAATGATATGTTAAAGAGCTCAGCACGCTTCTGTTAAATATGTAAAGTGCAGATTCCCCTGAAGCTGTATCACTCCTGGATAACTCTGGACTATAGCTCCTTACTTTAAAAGGCTGAGAATTACTCTAACAGCATTATAGCCTTTTGCCCGACAATACGGTCAGATGTTCTTAAGCGGATTTGAGTTTAGCTTGGATTTAGTAACACCGTTCCTTCTCTGCAGCTTGTTTCGTTTCTTTGCTCAGGTGAATGCAGGTGACAGATCCCACAAAGTGGCTCTGCATAGGAAATGAGCTTTTTGAGAAAGGGTGGGAAATAAGTTATTTAGTATATCTGAACGGGGTTCAGATAAAAAAAAAAAAAAAAGTGTGAGGGGGATGCTGTGCCTTTTTTGGCTTCAAACCTGAATTTTGACCATGGTATGTTTTGTTTGTTTGTTTGTTTTTCAAAACAAATACTGAGATAAGGGCACAGAGAGGGGTTTTCATAATGCATGAGGCATCTCCAGGGACAGTTTCCTTCTGCACCTGTAGGGCTGAGCAGGGTAATTGCCCTCCTCAGCCTCACCTTGTACAGTGTGCTCCTACTCAGGTGGCATCGGAGCAGCTGCCCACTTTTCTGGCTCTCCTGACCCTTGACTGGAAAGCCTTCACAAGAAAAGAATGTTAACAGAGCTGACTCCCATTTTTGCTGTCAACAATTTTCTCATTCAGGCACAATTTAGCGTTTTCTATTAGAAGAGTGGAGGTGGGATCTTCTGGGCTCTTTGAAACTGAAATGGGCTAAGCAGGTGGTCATCCATAAATGTTGTCAGAAAACCAAACATAATTAAGGACTAATTTAAGCATACAAAAAACCCCAACACTGTGAGGTGTCTGTCTGATCACATTCTCCAGGCTTTCACTGGAAAATTTTGTTTTCCTTTCAGGAACCAAGGCATACACATTGGTCTTTGAATTTTCATGGTTTCTTCCTTCCAGACCTACTACAACCATCGCATCTTGGCTTTGCTGCAGACTTTGGTGACAAGTGGGACAAGCCCAGCACTGGAGGAACAGCTGTTGGAAATGGACAGTGGGCTGAGCAGAAGTCCTGATGACATGGTCCAAAATGTCTCCCAGCTCCGATGCAAACTGGGACTCCTACCACTGTCTGAGAGGTTGTTAACGGGTGTCACGGTGAGTTGTATCACTGAGAGGTGCTGCACGGACTTGGCTTTCACTCCTGATGTTAGTACTTCAGGATGTAGGCTGGTTGTGATTACCTGAAGCTTAGTTTCATTCAGTTGAAGTTCATAAGCCGTATTTTAAGGAGGCTGAAGATATCAGATAGCCTTATTTTATATTAGACTTCTAAGCTGAATTGGGCTGAATTGTCCACTTTGGTTCCTTTGAGGTAAGAGTATTTTTGCTTCTTTTACAGCAGGAGGACTCCTTTGGAGACGTTTACTGCAAAGCTTTAGACTTGTTCGGGATACTCTGCTTTGGGCTCTACCGGCTGATGAAAGAGCCCAATCCATACAAGAACAGGCAAGTAAAGTGCATCTTCAATTGCACTGTAAGTCAAAAGATGACTACTCATGACTGAACTACTTATTTTTGTCTTGAATTTAGACATCCTTGTAGACATTAAGGGCCATTTGAGGCAAACTGGTGTGGTCTGAACATGGTGCTGTGATTATTTCTGGAGATCCAGTGCTTACTGGCACTTGTATGAGATTCCCTTAAGTTCATTTAAAATGTGATTTATCTTTTCTTCATTAAAGATCTGCTGGAGCACTGAGTTAGTAATGCTGCAGAGGCCAGGGATTTCAGAGAGTTTGCAAGCAGAGAGAACTTTCTTTATGAAGGCAGGCTGACGGAATGGGGTTGTTCAGCCTGGAGAAGAGAAGGCTCCAGGGAGACCTTATAGCAGCCTTCAGGACCTAAAAGGGGCTGCAGGAAATCTGGGAAGGGACTCTTTGACAAGGAGTATAGTGATAGGACAAGGAGTAATGGTTTTAAGCTATAAAAGGGTAGATTTAGATTAGATCTTAGGAAGAAATTATTTACTCTGACGGTGGTGAGGCACTGAAGAGGTTGCTCAGAGAAGTTGTGGCTGCTCCATCCCTGGAAGTATTTAAGGCCAGGTTGGATGGGGCTTTGAGCAATCTCAAAGGTGTGCCTGGCTATGGCAGAAGGTTGGAATTAGATGACCTTTAAGGTCCCTTCCAACCCAAACCACTCTATGATTCTGTGATTCATCTAACCTGTTCTACTCACTGATTCTTTCAGTTTCAAGGTTTTGGTGATTGCTTGAGCTTCAGATCTCCTAGAGAGACATTTACTTTGATTTAAAGATTTTCAGCAATCAAAAAATTATCACATCTTTCAGCAGCTGTTCTAGAGACTAATTAGCTTCATTTAAATATATATATATATATGTATATGCCATTCCTAGGTTAAAAGATAGGTAAAGTTAAACACTGCACATTGTCTCATCATTCTAAAGAATTCTGCAGATGCAATCAGTCATTGCAAAAAAACCCTGCAGCTTTCTTCCTGTCCCAGGTGCTTGCTACAAAGACCTCACAAAGCAGCCTGAATCTCACATACCAGTGCTTTTTCAGGTTTGTGATTGCTCGGCCTGCCAGTGATTTGAAGATGTTGCCCACAGATCTACTTTTCTGTCTTGTTCCGTTCAACGTTGCAACAACTGATGACCAGAGAGGGGAAATGGAGAGTCAGTTAGGAAGCAAGAAAAGAGGTAGTACAGACACCTCCATGCCAGAATTATGAGTTTGCGAAACACCCTACAAATAAAGAATTGTACAAGTTATTAAGATCCCACAATAAATTTTCCGTGTTCTTATTTCTTAGGTGGACAGTGGGCAATTTGAATGTGGCTAAACAGCTTGAGATTAGTATTGAAAACAGTATTGTTATGCTCTAACAACAATACCTATCAGAGAGTAAAATGTTCTCTCTGCAAGGAAAAGGGCAAGAACTTGAATTTCTGCTGAGCACTGCACAGAACAGACCTAGCTGTATACAAACACAATGACTCCATCGAGTTTAGAGATTCCCTGCTGAACTTTCCAGTTCAAAGACTCCAGCACTCTAAAATGCAATTTTCTTGCATACAAAGCTGAAGACGTTGGATTGACATACATTAAAAGAAACATACCAAAAAAGCACAAAATCCCCCCATTAACTTATGCCATAAATCAGGTCCCGCCCTTATGTTATAAAGTCAGTTGAGGGGAAGCAGGAGAATTTTTTCTTTTTTTTTTTTTTTTCCCTCTCTCTCTCTCTCTTTCCCTCTTTCCCCTAACACTAATTAGGTTTGAAAGACTGCAGCTTGAGTCCAGATACCACATGCCGAGAAGAAAGGAACCCAAACAGCTGACGCAGAGTTCAGACTAAACTAACTGCAAGCTCCCCAGGGACATCACAAGGTAAACCTGATAGTCTCTGTCATTTACAATCATTATCAGGCAGCTGAGTCTCTGTAATTTTACTAGGGAGCCAATTAACAGATCCCTGAAGCTCAAGAATAAGGTCTTGGTCCTTTTTCTATTTTAGACAGGAAAAAGGGGAAAATAAGCCTTTGTTGCAAATCAGTACTCCAAAAGCTTTCCCACCCAAGGGAATGGTCAGATCTGGGCTTGCCTTTTTCCTCTTGAAGAGTAAAATAAAGCACTGAACTTAAGTGTCAAGCCAACTGGCTTTAGTACCCAATCTGCAACAAACTGGCTGTGTAACTTTGGGTCAGTTTTTTAACTCTCTGTATACTATTGCTGCCTACTGCATGCAGGGAAAATAATAACATACTTGTTAATTTAGGTAATTAAGAGCTTCAGGGAAAGGACTGTCTCTCGTGATTTGTTTAGCCTAGCATTAATAGGTACTGATTTAGGATGAGACATTTAGGAACTCCACTCAAACAACATGAGTAAGAAGCAAGAAAAAAAGTTTGGACCAAAACTCCAGATGGAAACATATCTGCTCTTGGGGAAGTTTGGGGTTTGGATTCAGGTCTGAGCCTTAATGTGTTGGAATCATCTTCCTGGAACAAAATAATCATACATTTTCAGTTCAGGGCAGATTGCAAGCAGGAATCAGTGAACCGTGCTTAGAGCAAACAAAATACCATAGGAAGCATGCTTTCCCATTGCCAGCCCTTTGCAGACCTGAATGTGAGCCAAGACAGTCAGCTGATCTCCTGGTAGGAGTTTTTTTGGCCTAAAATCGCCCTGTATATACAAACTTAGATAAGAATTTGTGCACTGGATTCTACTTACCCTCTGGCAGATTGAGGCTTCAATAACAGTGTCTCAGTCCATTCCCTAACATGCCTTGTTTTAAACAGACAAGGTAGAAGGAAGAGCCTGGGCAGGCTTTGCAGTCTCTGATCCATTTGCAAGCTTTAGGAAGAGCTGAGATTTCACTATGAAGGACACCTCATACTGAGACCCAGCAAGCTTTCTATCTTGTTATCTGAACCCTTCTTTATTTGCAGCTGTAAGTCAGTCTAAGCAGGGCACAGAGGAGGTAACATTTTTTTTCTTTCTTATTGTTCTGTTGCTTTTAAATATCCACACGTGCATGCCTGGACCTCTGTGTACTGATTTTAAGCAGGTCTTGTGCTATGGGGAGGCACTTCTAGTAAGAAAGTTGCAAGGAAAAACAAATCTTGTTTACTCAGAACTTTACTGAGTGGATGAGAAACTCAGACTATCTTGCCAGCAAATTCCTCTATCTGAAATCATCTGCTTTTCCTAGAAAATAGAGGCAAATGAGCGTACTCCTTCATGACTGAAATTCAGGCTGTATTGTGTTCAGCTCTAAGGCACCAAACATGGGAAATGCCAGAGCTATTACTCCAGAGCTATGTCTCATGGAGTAAAAGTGTAACAAGTGGTATGAGTATCTTTTTTTATATTTTTTTTTTCCATCAGGAAAAAAAAATGTAAGGAATCTGCAGCAAGTATATCTTTTAAATGTTCCTTGTCTCCAAGGTGTCTTAGGTGCAGGACTGCCAGTGATGACACATGCCATGCTTTTCCCCCATACATTCACACTATCTCCGTGTGTGTATGGGGGGAATATGCCTGTTTTATCATAGAGCTTTTCTAGTACATCATATTTTCAGTTGCTTTACCTGCACCTGCTAGAGCGTGTCACTTACTGGAGTAAGATGGAGCAGGGAGAGATGACAAGGTGATGAAGGGACCTCTTTCACTTTGCTTATTCCACCTTTTTGTTTAGTTGCTATCTCTGAGCAAGCAGTTCTGCTTCTCATGCGAGCAGGGGGAAAGAAATCCTAAGGAAGGTAAAAGCATTAATGGGTCAAGGCCTCCTTTGCATAATTCTATTATCACCAGGAAGATTCTGCAATAATCATGTTAGGCATGTGCTCTGGAGCATCAAAGTGACTTGTCTTACCTTACTTTTTGATGTTAGACAGGTTTAAATGCTTTGTACAGATGAGGCACCTCAGACAGCTGATCAAGAAAGCCTGTGCTGTTCAAGCAAAGCAAAGGTCTGTTTTGCTGCTTCTTCCCTTTTTTTTTAATGTCAACAATGTCACATTCTTCCAGCAAAGAATAATCTCTGTTGTCACAAACTGTGAAAAGCAAAGGTGTAGGAGAGAATCTGTGTCTGGGTGCATGCAAACACGCTTTCTGAAGCAACCACCTTGATTCTTCAGCAACAAGATCTTGTATATTGGTTGGGTCATATATTTATATACCTCTTGTATTAAAAAGTTCAGCCTCTGCAGTGAAAACCACTGTGGTACACAAAGCTGATACAGGATCTGTGCACTGTAGTTTGCTAACCTGTACCCCTTCTGAGCTGTGAAGGTCACTTCAGTGTGTGGCTAGGAGTTAGTGAGTTTTACATGTATTTTTCAGCAGTGCTAACAGAGTCTCCATTTGAGTTCTGAAAATGTTGTGCTGGTTACAATCAGAAGTGAGCCTAGGTGGTGTATACAAGGAGTTACCAGGGAAGTGAGGAGTTGTAGTTCATTCAAAAGCGTATATCAGATCTGTGACAAAACCAAAGCCAGAACCCAGGTCTCCTGATTTCTAGACTAGCATCTTTCCCACAGGGCCATTTTGCATCTCGGCTTTCAGATGTCGGCTCCTGATCCATGTGCCTATCAGGATCATTCCCTTGCCAGTCTGACGAGGGATTTAACAGTCATTTCCAGAGGTGGCAGGAGGGCTGCTGAGATAGTCTTCATGGGGCAATGCCTGATGAACTGTTTTTCCATGTGCTGTGAGATGGGCAGCCTCTCTAAAGAAGCAGGGAAGTATCACCAGACGGGAAGGTTCCTCCCCTGGGGTTAGCCGTGCCCTGTCTGGCTCGTCACCTGGGGCACTGTTGGTTCAGGCAGGCACACGATGAGTGCAGCCAGAAACCTCTCCAAAGATGCACGCAAGGGTACGTAGGCTCTGCAGAGACCTGGACTTGCTAAGGCATTTATCCTAACACATGCATCCACCCGGATCTGAGCACCGATAAGGGCACGCACACACAAACCTCTGCAAAGAGCATTTGCCCCTAAGGAGATGAATATACACATCGAGGCCAGGATTGTTGTGCTCCCTCCTCCTCCTCCCTGTAGCCAAATCCAATCCAGCAGAATGAGAAGTGAGGGATGTCACTGCGGTGAGCTGTGCTGGGTTTGCAGTACAGCATGTCGCAGGTGGTGACTGACACATAGTCAATGAGATCTGAGGAGAATCCAGACTCTATAAATGTTAGATGAGGCAGGCTGGGCATTGACAAAAACAAGAGGTGGCTGCAAACACCGAGTGTCATTATTCTCTGAGCAGGGATGGCGAGGGGCCTAGGATCTTCCCATGGAGATTAACTGCTCCGCAGCAGGATGAAGTGCTGTCTCCTGATACACGGGGCTATCTGGTTGTCCTGAGAACACTTGGCAGGAAGGGTACGACAGCAGGAGCTCAGCCTTTGAGAGCATGCACACAGTTTCCTGTAAAGCAGGTATCTTGTCTGAGATAGGATTTTACTCTACTGAGATAAACATAAAATACCTGATGGTTTAAATTAATGCTGGAAGAGAAAGCAATCTCTCTTACTCAGTAATTGGCAGTGGGCTCTCTAGCCCCCTTCTGCTGAGGGAAGGGCTCTTTCCTACTTTTCTATCCATCTGCTTCAGCTTTCTGTCTTGACCTGCCACCAATGTACCATAAAACCCCGGTCTCATCCCCCACCATCTCTCTAGTGACCAGTTATGAAGGGACTAGAGCAGGTTAACTGCTGATTGCTTCCCTGCTTGCAGCAGGAGGCCATGCAGAGTGAATTAGGTGAGCAAACTGTATTAAGCAATCTGGAAGTGCATCATTAATGCTTTTTTTTTTTTAATTGAATAAGTCCATACCTTGTTAAAAAAAAAAAAAAAAAAAAGGAAAAAAAAGTACTGCTGTGGCTTGGTCTTGTGAATCTGTAAGATATTTATCTGAGTAGTTGACATTTCTTTTTCTGTTTCTCTCATCATCTGCTGAACACTCGCCCAGTACTGGAGAACCAGTTCTTACACTCTTCCACGAGCCTCACACTTGCTGGAGATTAGCATTTTGTCTCCACCAGCATGGCTTGTATTCTGTCCTTGCTTATCCAGGCAACTACAAAAAAAAAGAGGCAGAAGTCCTAAATGCCAGACTAATGCATCAATCATAATTCCTGAGCTGCCAGCAGTCATGTAACTGCTTAAAGACCTCAACAGCCCTCTGGCACTTAAAGAAAAAAATCATCTAATTAATCACAGGTGAAACAGCTTGGACCTGCTCCAAAAGCCCCTGAATTTACTGCCAAGCTTTGATGCTAATTTTCCTTCTAAGTAACCCCCTAAAGAAATTTACGATTAGGTAATTAAAGTGATGAATAAAGAGATACTTAGAAGAAGGAGGGAAATGAAAAAGAAAAAGGAAAAAAAACCCTTGAGTCAAATGCCTTAAATCTCCTCCCCTCCTCAAAGAGAAACGTTAGTCATTTTTGCACATGCATTGTCTCTGAAAATTGGGTTGGATTCCCACAGGAGACTTGAGAAATATTCCTTAAATTAATGTTTGCATAACCAAATAAAACAGAAAAGAAGGGACTCCAAAACAGATTGTAATGTCAAGATGGTTGGGGAGGAACTTCCAGCTTCTCCCTGAGAACCTCATGCTGCACAACTTTTGTCAGAAGCTGCCTCATGCCTTTCCCACCTCTGTACCAGAGGTGAACATTCTTAAAGGCAATTAGATATGTAGGTGTGCAAATTAATTTTAAAACGTACTGATAGCTAACGAATAACTTGAGAGCAACTTTTAAAGTCTGGCTGTAAGTTCTTAATAGGACACGAACACAAAAGGTAAAAGAATTAAAGTAATGCTTTGCAATGTCCTCTCACGTTCTTCCATTTTCTTCAGAGGGGGAACTAAGTAGCCTTTGATTTGAATTCTTCCTTCAGGCAAATGTACCACACCAAACTCAGTGTAAGGGGCATGAGTTTAAACACATGCTGCAAAATTTTGATGGTACCCAGATGCTTACACTGAAGATACAGATATGGCCCTGAAACAGGAAAAAAACATTAGGATCTAGTTTCAGTTCCAGGCTGCATTATTATTAAGTAAATATTATATATATGTATATATATAAAACAAACAAAACAAAACAAAAAAAGAAGCTTGTCACTATTCAGGGGTTTGCTGCCGGCTTTTTGGCACAGCTTTGGCTAATTCTTTCCTCATGGCTAAAAGCAAGTCTTAGAATCCAGGAAAATTCCTTTCTGGCCCATAAAATGAAATACATTGATTTCATTTTATTTTTTTAATTTTATTTTTTTGGCAAGGTTTGCTTGTGGTGGTGGGAGTATTTTCCCTTCAGGACTACTACTATCTCACTTTTCTTTCTACATTTTGGTCCCAGGCCTCGAAGTGGCAGAAAGCTGCTGTGCCCTCACCTTTGGTCTTTTCTGGGAGTGCACCCAAGACTGTGCTTCACACTACATGATACACCTGACCTTTCTCTGTTAATAAATTCCTGCTGACCCCATCACATCACCCCCTTCTTTTCTGCCTGGCACTGAGGGAAGAGTTGCTGAATGATTTTAGAGGAGACCAGAGAGGATAAAAAATGAGAAAATGGCAGATTAGATCTGAGGTGACAGAGATGAGAAATAAAAGCCATTAGAGCCCATTTGCAATGTGCCCTCATTGAGTCAAGTTTCAAGGTGTTTTTCCAGATTATTAATAGCCTGACAGCAGTTTTTGTACAGGAATCTGATACATGAAATAACACTCATGTATACACACTGCATTGTAGAGGGGAAAGTAGAGTCCTCTCATTTATTTACTTGAACAGATTTGAAATACAGCAAACCAGCCAGCTGGGTTACAGACAAAATAAACATTCTCCATTATAATCGTGGCATCTTCAGACACATGTCTCTATAATAATGCTGTGGTATTATGAGGAGCTCTCAGAAACCTCTGCAACCAGCCTTTGCTGTCTGTATGGTCTGGGCTGCATTCAGAGTGGCTGTAGCATTCTTTGGTGTGGAGTGCATTGCTCTAAGTCATTTCAGTCCTTGGTTAACATCACCAAACCTGGATCCTGTGGGCCATTTTGGTCACGTATAATCTCCCAGGTATCTAATTTATTCAATGTGGCAGGCTTCTCTTAAAACTCTTAGTCAAGCACCATCCTAAAGAGATCTTTCCTGTCTTATCCCCTGCTCATCTGAATTACCTCAGTCCTCTCGTTGTGATATCCATGTGAGATGAAAGCTAGAAAGAGGGAGAGGGAACAAGGATATTTGGGTGTGTGGGAAAGAAAGGTTGAAAAATTCCCAAAGTTATACTTCATAGTTGTGTGCTTGTAAAAAAGAAATACCAGGTGGGTAGTGCTTTGAACTTCACAAGGCTTTGTGGGACGGAGTCGTCAAATATGAATAATTGTAGCTTTCTTCATAAACAATGGGTGCCACAGAAAATTTGACTGATACAGTCCATAATGCCTACAGGCCAAACAGACTTTCAGCTGAAAGAGAGAAGCTCTTCAAACATCATTAGATGATGATGTCTGCTTGTCTGTGGTTGTTGCTTTCTATTAAACTTTCATTTTTTACTTCCTCATCTCATGTTGCAAACTACTTGTGAGAATTGCTGAGCAGAAATAACCAAGTCTTAATCTATGTTAATAACACGCTGTAGTGATAGCCAAGCTAATTTCCAGTGAAACCAGTCAAAGAAATGTAGAGGGTAACTTTACCCCATTTTTGTGCTCCTTTCCAAACAGTCTGCAGTGTATCACGCAGCACTGTCTGGGAGGATGCACTAGCATGCAAACAAGCAACCCTCGCTACAGATACAGCACTTTCTAGTGATGGTTGCCCAACCTTAACCAAAATGAAAGGAGCTTCTGTCAGAGGTGCTCAAAACCAAAGAGAATCTGCTCTTTAAGGCAAAGGGAAGATGCTCTTGATAGATGCAGAGGAATCCTGAGGTCTAAAATTGGAGTAGCAAGGTGGAGACCTAAGTTTGAGAAGAAGAAAATTCTACATGTGGTAGTACTCACATTGCTGGGCTGTCTGCAAGGAGGTGACACAGCAGCCACCTGTACAGGTTGGTCTGGAGAATAATACAATTAGATTTCCGTACTGGGATACTGAGATGAAATTGAAACAGAGGTAGCTAAATCTCTTTCCTGCTCGCCCCTTCCTTTGTTTTCTTGGTCTCACAATTTATAATTTAACCATAATTGCAGTTTGTATGCTGGCAGCCTCAGCCAGTTCTGGGTGCTTCTATGAGCTTCTGTCTAGCAGAAGACAGAAATGAACTTAAAGCACTTGTTTGCTTTCTAATGAAGCAATGCCCCTGCCAGCAGGTCTTTTCCAGGAGACAGATGAGACAGCCTGAAAATCCAGTCTTACATTAGGGTCAATTACCCCCAGAGGATCCACATCACCTAGCATGCAATTGAGCATGTGCAATTCCTTCTTAGTTTGGTAAACCTTGTGGGTACACAAGCATTTCCAAAAGACAAATCGTGTATCATTGTTCAAGAAAGCAACGCCATAACAGAGAGGCAAGGCTGAGGATAGCAGTCTCCCACTAGCTCTTGCTTTCACACCCTTACGAGTGCTATGTAATGCCTAGGAAGTGTTGAGAAGCATTTGTAATTCCTTGCTCAGCACTTCTTGACTTCGTAGACTTGACACGTAGGCTGTGAGCTACTTTGGGAGCCAACGAGTGCTATAGTATCTTACTTTCCTCATCCAAATGCTGGTGTGAAGTAATTCAGATTCCCTACAATTGCATCTTTGGTTTCCAGTAGCACTAACTCGGTACTTTATGTTTTGCAGTGAGGTGAGTTAGGGATTAAGCACTTTGCTCTGTAACTTTCTGTTCCAGCAAGTCGTGAAGACCTGGGATTCTGCCTCTGCAGGGAATTGATGCCACGTTGAATCAGTCTGAGGAGTTTTCTGCTAGGGGCTTACCCAACATTCTTCTTGCATCTGTGTTTTGTAAAGTGTGTCATGCCACTGGCCTTCCTCTTCTTATCCCTCGTGCTGCTGTTTATGAATTCAGCTTGTCTGGGTTCTCACAGGACACCCAGCATTACTGCATCTGAGAAGCTCATCCTGCTGACCACAAACTGCCACCTACAACATAAGGAATTTCTCTCTGATGATTTAATCAAAAGATGTTCCTTGCCTTTTACTATAACTAGTTGCTTTTATTTTCACAGGAAAATAGAATTTTCTCTCTATGAAGGAACACTTTCCCAAATTTTTCAAATGTTTCTTTTTCATGCAGTTTTTCAGTTATGTTTTTTTCATCGACAATATTATCCAAATTGTGATCTATTAATCAGCGTAAGACCAGCATGGTAAATGATATTTTAACCTTGCAAGGCAGCAGAATGTAAAATTGTGAATATTTTCACTATACTAAAAAAAAAAAAGAAAAAGAAAGAATAAGTCAACTCCAGCATGTAGATCTGCAGCTTGTAAAGTATTTTGCTATCCTTCAGGATGAAAGGTGCCCATGTAACAATAAGGCATTATTATACTTCCTTTATTGCTTTGTACATGCATAATTTACTGACTGCTAAAGAAACCCCTGGTGGAATGCCTCTTTGAAGTCATCTGCCTCGCCTAAGTAGTGGTTGCTGCTTGCTTCTTTCCTACCCAACTGGTTGTGATGCTGCCTATGGCAATTTCAGTGGCTAAATTCCTTCCTCCAGTAAAATCTTAACTAGTTGGGCTGAATCTTGAAACAGTTCCCTCAATAAATATCAAAAGGGAAATCCAGCTTAATATAAACAGAGAATAGCAAAATGGTGCTACGTATATGGTTGAATTTCCCTTCAGGTAAACCACTAATGGCGCATATAACTCTCATAATTAAAAGCCACATCTGATAGAACAAAGTCGTCTGTGCAAGCAAAGAAAGGGGAAGATGAAAGCGCCACCAGTGCAGAGCAGCAGTCCAGCTATAGGTCTGTACATGTCTCTTTCCCCGTTCTGAGAGTCAGCCAGAGCCTGAAACCTCTTTTGACAAGTAGCTCCTCTGATGACAGATGCTCCCTGCAGCCTCCACAGGCTGCAAACAGATGCATTGTTCTTGCTGTCAGCTCCCCATTGAAAGGTGATTCCAGTAAGCAACAATTGGCATGATTTGTTAGCATTAGTCAGCAAGCGCATGGATCAGATTTGCTCCCAAGGAAAAGGAAAAGCAGGTCTGAGGCTGAAAAATCAGAGCTCATAATCAAGGGCTTGTCAGGGTGTACGTCTTGCTCTTTGGGATGTGAATGAGGGACGTGTTGCTAGTCTTGACTTCAACTCCTTCACACTTCAGAATAGGACCTATTTTTGTCAGAGTGCTCCGGATAAATTGATCGCATCCCTCTTCAGGCTCCTCACCTAGGCAGCCTGCAGCCTTCGTCTCTGTGGCAATACCTGGTGACACCAGCAAAAAAAACTCTGAACTGCAAAAAATAAAAAAAAATTGACTCTTGAGCCAGAGTGGGCCTACTGATCAGAACTGGGTGAAGAAGGACAGGCTCTGGAATAGAATATTCATCATTTACAAAAGAGGCAGAAAAGCAAATGTCACAACAATGTTGTTCCTGGTACTGAAGGATTGTATGATACTGAGTGGCCAGGCAAGAAAACAACAGGGGAAATTCAATGCTAGTGAAGCTGCACGGTAAAAAAAAAAAAAAAAATCCCCAAAATATTTCCACAGAATATCTCTGAATTAATTAACATCTTGAAGGGAAGAGATGTCACCAGCTCTTTGAGAAATTTTTAGGGAAGAACTAGAGACCATTTTGCTCTTTATACCTGTAGCGTGCCTTTGTCTGGAATACTGCATGCATTTCTGGTCACTCCCGTAAAACTGTCTCCCTGCTCGGTTAGACATACCGTAAAGTAGCTCAGATTTTTGTTTTATTATCAGTTCAGCTACAGCTGGAACAAGAAAATGGACAGCCTGCCTACTGCTTCTTCAACAGCAGTCGGCAGTAGGGAACAAATGCCTGCTGTCATTTTCCACCCAAGTTATGCTACCAACTTGAGTACAACCAACCGAGGTCAGGCTGTTACAGCCGTGCTTGGCTCGTAGGCTTGATTCAAACCTTGGCTTGGAAGAATTTAGATAACCAGGCAATTTATGACCCTTCCTCTCCCAGGCTCTCTTCATGCAGCTACAGACCCTAAAGAAATGATAGGTTTTCCCTGCCCTGGGCCCCACGTAGGCAGAAACCTCACCAATGTGGTGCTAATTCTAGATTCAAGCTTGTCAGTACTTTGCTTTTTACAGAACATGGGAATTGCTCACAGTGCAAAAGTGTAGAGCAGAGACGAGCTAGAGATGAAGCAAATGATTAACACCACGCACACAGCCTGGAGCTGCAATTGCAACTGATTCCTATTTTATTTTTTTAAGTACGTTTTGGCACTTTTTCCCCAGCCCTTCCTTTTCCCTCTCCCTCAACACAGCTAGAAGTAGTCCATTAGTGTGAAAGATGTGTGTCACTGCATGCTGATCTAGGACAGAGCTCAGGCTGCTTTTCAGAGCAAGTGCCTAGAAGCATTATTATACACCAGCCAAGATTCTTGGTAGTGATTTAAAATGGATTTTGATTTTCAAGGTGCATCTTAAAAGCACCTGGTTTTCTAAAAATGTGAGAGCTACTCAGTTCTTACTATCTGCAGATCAGAAGCTCTCGAATTAGGTGCCTAAAAATAGAAGCATCCTATAGTATTAGTCACTTCTGGAAATATTGTTAACACAGCCCGATTTCCTTCTAGTCTGCAATTTGTGCTCACCACTGACTGCGTGAAGTGCCCGAGTATAAATGAGTGCTGATGGGAAAACCAGGCCTCCAGGATCCGAGCAGGTTGTGCTCTCGTTACTCTTTCCACGTGTACTTGAGTCGCAGCCTGCACCACGTTGCCAGCTGGAGATGTGGAGATGGTGCTGCCCCAGCCCTGCTCCACCACTGCTTTGACCAGAAACACTCGTCCCTTGCAGTTCTTGGTCTGCACGTTGATGTGGACACAGATCTACACCCTGTGAGTGGCTGCGTTCCTGCCATCCTCCCCGTCTCTGCCCCTGAGCGGTCCCATTTAAATTTTCATATCCCCATCTGGTTCTGCATTGCCATCTCTGGTCTTGACCAGCTCCCTTAACCCATCCCTACTCTGAAGTTTCTAGTTGTCTGAGCAGATGTCGGTGCTATTAGGCACGTGATAAGGCTGGAAATACTTTTTTTTTTCACAAGAATCAGTCCCTGAACTCATCTCTCTAAAGCTTGCAATGCCTACTGGTTGTTATGGGGGAGAGGAAATTTGTTCATCTGGGATAAAAGCCTTAGAAATACTGACCTGAGCAAAGTTACAGCTGCTCGGGATCGTCCAGCATTTGCCCCTTCTCCTTTCTATTAAGTAGCTATTCAACAAGTTAAGCCTGAGCAACTGTGTGCGACCCCATGGCTAGAGAACATCTGTGACTGTACTCTGTCATTTGCAAAATGGAGCAGCTCTAATCTCTTGAGCACACTGCTCTGCAGTGACATTTCCAGGACATCCGCACTCCAAAAGGCATGCAGTAGCCTTGGATTAGAGTTTAAAATAGAAGCATGTTTGCCTTTGTGTACAGCATGGGATTGCTAAGGAGAAATAGCGATGGGAGCGTGCGGTTGACCCACGGTGGCTGTCGGGAGCAGAGGTCTCCACGGGGTGGGACGTGGGCTGGGGGGTGGCCTCGGTGATTCTTGATCTCCCGTGTTTCTAAAGGTGCTTTTCGTAATCGTGAGCTCTGGTTTCGTGGCTCTGGTTTCCTAACAAACGACAGCTGAAATTCTTTTGTTTGTTTGTTTTAGGTGTGGTGTTTTTTAAACACTCACAGCAAGCTGTTGTTGTTCCTCTGCGTGTTGGTAAATAGTAGCTGCCGACTTTCACCTTGGGAGAGGCAGAGTTTGAGCAAACAGCGAAGTGCTTGGGCAGATCGGGTGGAGAGGGTGAGAGCACAGGTGAACCCTGATTTCCTAAAACCTGCTGATTTTCACCCAAAGTTCATGCTTCTCAAAACCTACACGTGGGATTTTGAGGCAGGGGCTGCAGAGAGCTGTGCCTGGCATAGAGGGGGGGACCTGCGAGGGGTGGGCACACGGCAGGCTTCTTCTATGCTCCCTGTGCCTTTTTTCATCGCCCCTCCATCCCTCCTGCAGCCCAGGGCAACTCACTGGACCTTACTGGTGCCCAGCATGGCCCAACCCAGCCCTGCGCCTTCTCTCTTGTTCTGCAGCGGCAGTTTTCAGCTGGTTTGTAGAGAGCATCCGACTGATTTATTGCTCCCAACGTCTCTTAGTTTGTAATAAAGTTTTCAGCAGCTCTGTCGAGCCTGCTCCCCGCCCCCGCGCACGCACACATCCCCGCGCTTGCTTTGTTCTTCTCACACATAATGTCAACTCATAAACCTTTCATCAAGTCAACCAGGTGGAAAAAACCCATTACTGAAAGAAGTGTTCATTCAGGTTCGGGGGGGAAATGGAGGGGAAGGCGGAGGAGAAAGTTCCCCAATGGAAAAAAAGAAGGAAAAAAAAAAAAAGAAAAAAGAAGAAAAAAAAAAAAAAAAGGAAAAAAAGCTGTGTGTGCTCTTAGCTGAAAAGCCGGCTTTGCTGTGCGCCCCAGGTGCCAGGCCCCGGAGGAGCCTGGCAGATCTGTCATCCCGGTGACAGGAGATGGGAAGCGCTGTGCACGCATTCAAAGAGGCAGCGATTTGGGCCTAATACCCGCTGATGAAAGGGAGCTTCAACACCGCCGGCCGCTGCCAGCTCCGACAAAACCGCCTGGGCTTTTGTGCGGCGGAGAGGACCCCCCCGCGCACACATACACACACACACACTGGTGGTGGTGGAGGCTTCCCTCTGCTCCTCCCCACCCCGAATCGGTGTTGGCTGGGGCTCGTGTGCTGAAAGATGCTGCTGGCCACACAACGGAGGGGCTGACAGGGGTGTGTTGGCCGCAGAGGCGCTGTGCGATCGACGGAGGTGCTGAAAAATGGGAGTGGGGAGGCAGGCACGAAGTGCAGAGGTGGGGAGCAGCCTGGGACCTCCTTGCAGGGTGCCAGCGGGGCATTGTGCATGGTTCAGCGTGGCTCATCGTTCCCCGTGGCCAGTCAAATGTTAATTTTGAACGGAATTTCAGTGAAAAGGGCTGGAGGTGGAGGTTGCTGGAAAATGAAATCTCCCTTAGTCCAGCTTCTTTCTGTTTCGGGAGCACGCTTTTGGGGTTGTTGATGGGTTTCTTTTTACACGGGGACTTTGAGAAAGTTCTGCCCAAAATATTATTTAAGCAATTTCTCAGCAAGGTAGTCCAGTTACTGCTCTGGAGCAGGGAAAAAAGGGCACTGAGGGATGGAGAAAGGCTGGGAAGCAACAAAGGAGCATAGGCAGTGACATCTGTCACTAGTATTTCAGAAGTTAAAAATTCAGCATAATCTACTGCCACCCTGTCCGCTGTACCGAGTTCCAACAGTAACAGAATTGTCATGATTTCTACATGAATTAATTCAAATCTCTCTTTGCATGATATGGCGTAAGAAAGGGGCCATCTGGTTTATGTTCTAGGTGTCAGAACCACTCATACCAGCACACGCTCCTAGTGCAAGATGCAAGTTGACTGCACATATTAATGTCTCCTTACCCTCTGCCTCCCCGAGACCTGATGCTGTTGTCCCATTATGGTGCTGCCATTTATACTGTCAATAGCAATAATAATAATAATGCAGTGCTTGGCACGCACATAGGACCTCCAATTACAACCGTGCCTGAGTTACTTACCATGTGTTTCTTCACGTGGAGGGGGCTTAGGGACATCAAGGAGGATCGTGCTGTGATGAGGTTCAGAGTGGCCAAGCACACAGTAAAAGGTTGTCCGGTTTCCACAAAATTAGCACGTAGCTAGATAAGGCAGACATCCTAGATCGTACGTGGAGGTTAATGGCTTCCCCTGGTATACAGAAATAATCTTTGGCAGTGGAGTTGAAAAAAAAAAAAAAAAAGAATCAAGGCATTTGGACACCTGCCCGCACCGCTGGAGAATGACAGCTACTGTCGGGTGTCTCCCCATAATGGTAAATATTTAAATAGCGGCTATCAGACTTAGAAGCCTGTGATAAGAACTTAGATAATAGTAAAAAAAATATATAATTAGATGTCTGTAAAGTGATAACGTCACACAGATTCACACTGCATGATTTTCAGAGATGTAAGCAAATCCGAATGTATTAATCCTCACAACACCCTGCAGCAGTGCAATATTGCAATTCCAAAGTGACTCAGGAAAAAAATGGGGTCCGGAAAATGGGTCAGACTTTTTGGGCTGTAAGCAAGTGCATCAGATTTCAATGCAAAGTCTGAGCAGAATTGGCTTGCTGGGACTGGTCACCTGAGTGATAGTTTGTGTTCCTTTGTCTCAATGAAAGAAGCTCAAAATAGTGGAGGAAAAAAAAAAGTCCTGAAGCAGAAAAACCTCATCTACTATAGATTAGCTCTGTTTATATTGCAAAGGCTCTGGCTTAAGTGATTTTTTTTTCCCCTTAGAAATATTGTTTTAGCATGAATTTATCTTGAAATGAACTTTGTGGTAAATATAATTTAAGCATAAGCTTAAATTCAAGGTCTTATTTAAGTGCTTTTCTACTTTACTTGCCAGCTAAGGATCTGGCCTGGGCTTTGAATGTCTTTAGGGAGAAGAAGCAGATTAATGAGATTAGAACATTTTAAATCACTTTTGTACTTTTCTGGGCTGCATGATCTTTATAATACCTCGTCTCTATAGACTCTATAAAGTGTGTTGGCTGGGTGCTAGTAGACAGGGATGATGAAAATGAGGCTTGCTTGTGCATCCCTTCAGATTTGGGGAACATATTCAATGGCCTATGGCTATGTTCTGTTTCATATGTCAGCGTGCGTGTAATCTCTCAGTCTGCTTTTTGAAAACCTGAACTTTACTGCTTAACTCTCAACCTTATGGGCCTAATTTCCTCGCTGAGGTTTACACCGGATATTTTACAGTCAGGCCAGTAAAAAGAAGAATGTGGTCATGGAAGACAGTGACCTGGGAACCCACAGGCCTTCACCCAAAGCGTAAGTACAGAAGGGTTTGGACTGGTACCTCCTGGCAACTTCTCCTAGCGCAGACACATATGGGTACACACACTCACTGCTGAAACTCCACAGACAAAAGGCAAATCCGGGATACTCAGTTTTACATTTTTTTCTCCCAAATTCAGAACTAAGGCATCTCTACCATAGTGCAGTCAAGGAATCAGCGCGGCCTGGTGAGCTCATATTTCCCCCTGTGTCACTGGGTGGTTTCCATTTACACGGTGATGCAATGTAAAGCGACCCCAGTGAGAGCAGAGGAGTGTAATGTGGGTTGTCGGCCTTAGGGGGTGAAGGGGCTCGTCAAAGGGAAATTGAGCAATTGCAACAGACTGGAGTTTCCTGCAGCTAAAGTTCTCCAGCAGCCAAAGTTAATCTGTTCCTCAAAGGCTTTCTGTGAAGGAAAGTAGCAAGAAGCCCAAATCCCACAAAATATCAAAAGCTCCAGGATTTTTCCTGTCCAGAGATTTTCATCAAGGCAGGTTTCCCTGGGGGTCTAATTGCATGTTCGGCTCACGCAGCCCCTGGTAGCTCAGGCTCTGAAAAGCCACGTGGGAAGGAGCAGGAGAAAAATCTGGAGTATTCTAAATAGTGCTGCTGGTTATTGCTGGTCAGTGTCAGCGGGGCCCCGACAAGTCCGCCTCCAGCCAGGAGAGACAACGATATGGAGAACTGAAAGTCCATGTACGTAGATAGGATGTCAAGGGGAGGAGGGCAAAAACACCAAAGCAAACCAACAGGCTTGTTTATAACAATCATATGCATAAACTGGAGCATATGCTTAATTCAGGACTGTCCCAAAATGCAGCAAGAGTAAATGATTGTTGGACAGAGCTTACACCTTGCAAGCAGGGCTTGCATGGAGCTGGGACAAAGTCATCGGGACATGCAGAACCAGTTACAGCTCGGTTTCCCACATTGAAATAGTGAGTATAATTAAAAATAAATCACCATAGCTTTTAGTTTGATGAAATTACCACTTATATTAAGAGCAGCTTGAGCTGACTCTAAATCACTTTCTGCAGAGTGTCACTTTGGGATTTAAAATATTTGATTGGTTAAAGAATGTGTTGTGCTGCATTGGGGAAATAAAACAGTAAAATGTGAATCACACACGGTGAATGCAAGAGGTTCTCAGATTCTTGGATGCCTGAAGTCTGTAAGAATTGAAATTAGCCCTTCGGAAAACAGGGGTTGATTAATACAAATATTCTCCCAACTACTTAATTCATCTGCCCTAATCAGCTGTGGAAGTCAGTTTTGACTTTCTGGCCAAAAGGATGATAAGGAAAAGTACATACTGCAAAAACCAAGTCAGGGGATTCCTTACTAAAAGTCAGTTTGATTCCCTGTTTGCTACTGGTGAAGATATTTAAATACTCATTCAAGAGATGACCTTTAAACAGAGACTTTAGAGAATGTATGTAAAATTGAACAAAATAAGAAGTAGCACAACTCTACAAAGTCTTCTGAGCTGAAATACCTTAGAGACTGAGAAGCAAAGCAAGCTGTGTGAGACACGGGAATGGAGAGTCACAATCTTCTGCCCTCAATGCACAGCTCAGGTTGCACCTAGCTGGTTGTGCTGAGGCAGCTACAAAGACTTCAGTGCTTTCAAATATGAAAAAACATCTTTTACTTTGGTGACTTTATTGCAAGTTTTACAATATTGAGTATTTTTTCTAAGTCTCATCTCCAAAATGTATGAACTTAGATGAGAGGCATAGCTTTCATTCCTTTTTGTTTCTTTTACTCTGTTAAAGCTGGTTCCTATCCAGAATTATTAGGATTAGAAATTTAAAACTATGACTTTTTTTTAAAGCATTTTCTGATATTGCATTCTATGTTGCAGTTATGGTACCTTAGGGGAAACGAGAACTTGAGCTCATGAATCCTGGAAGTTTGGGGTTTATGATGCTGCAGAAAGACTGTTTGTTGAGTACAAGGCCTGATCTGGAAATGCATTTAAGACATGCATGACTTTGAGCATATAAATAGTTGCACAGAAGTCAATGGGACATAAATTTATGAATTTGCCTAAGTGCTTTGCTGGATCTTTGCCTAAGGAACCACTTACCATGAGTTTGAATAACAGAATCATGGCCTCATTAATGAACAAACCTCTGGATGAAGAGCATCAGTGAAATGTGAAATCCAGCTCCGTGCTGTATCTCTGCTATTCGGCTTGATTTCATCTCTACGTAAACTCATTCTGCTGTGCTGACATTTATGTCCTTTGGCTTTTCCAAAATGTGATTTGTAAGTTCTATTCTACACTTGTGAGGGCAACGGGACTGTGCAAGGTGTAGAGCAGCAGTCACGGCAGTCTGGGAATGGTGCACATCAGAACCCAGCTCTAGAGGGCAGGCACTGGAATAGCTTTTTTTTTTTTTCACAGAAAAAGGCAGTTCCAGAACTTCATCTGTGAATTGTGGCTTTTGCCTTCCACTTTTCTCTTTTCAAGTCCTTTTTGGCAGTAGAAGACGCTGCCTAGGAAAGAGAAACAAGAATGATTAAGACCAGTCACTATTGTCAGGCCTCTGCATGGCTCATTAGTGCTGGCAGACACCAGAAATGCACCTATCACTGCACAAAAGACCAGAAATAACTTTGGGAAATGGCTGCTGGGGTGGGGCTACAGGGAAAGGAAGAGGACTGTTGATTCATAGACTGCAGTGGGTGAAGATGGAGCCATTCAGGTGGACCAGCATGAGGCCTGTGCACTGCAGGGATTGCTCCAGAACTTCACGAAGCCTGCTTATTTTCTGGTATCACCAGCAAGGTATCTGTCCCACTTCTTGGGTGCACAGGCCTCGTGCTGGCTGTCTGCACAGGGTGAGCTGTGTCCTCTGTGGCAGCTACTTGCTTTGGCTCTGCCCAGTGCCTCTGGGAACAATCACAGCACCTGACTGAAGCTGCTCTGCTAACTATTACAGTTATTAGCTTGGACAAAAATAGGGTCTCTGCCTTCAGGATATTACAATATAAATAAAAACAGGAGCATGGCAATGGGGCAGGGTTGAAATACCTTTGATCCTCTGCTGTAAGCAATTGTATTGGGGTTGCTTTAAAACAAAAAGCAGCAGCTGCCCTTGGGAGATCATGGAACAAACCATGAGCATGAGGCAGAGCGGTCATTTACTGAGTGTCACTTGGAAATGTTCAGCAAATGTGGGTATGCTCAATACTCACAGAATCATAGAATGGGCTGGGCTGGAAGGGACCTTAAATGTCATCTAGGGCAGGGATGCCTCCCACTAGACCAGTTTGCCCAAAGCTCCATCCAACCTGGTTTTGAACACCTCCAAGGATGGGGCATCCACAGCTTCTCTGATTTAATAAATCCATGTCAGAATTCTTTCACTCAGAAATAGAATTGTTGATAGAAATTAGAGGTATTTTTATCTGTTGTTCAACTGAATAAGAAATGCTACCAAGTCATAATGAAACTTTTGCAAAATGTCCTTGTCTGACCCGGAGCTCGCCACTGCCACTTGCTTGAGAGGCCCCCACCTATTTGCTACATTTTCTCTTAAGCATCCATGAGGCCATCTCTGGATTTCAACTGGCAAAAGGCATTAATAGGGGAGAAGAGCTGCCTTTCTGCTGCAAGTGTGGTAATCCCTCCATTCCCACAGCCCCTGGGCGTGCGATCAGCTGCGGAGCAGAGAGCAGTGGAAGCCGAGGGCTCAGCCAGCTGCTCGGTGTGTCCCCAGCGGCAGCAGTAGCAGGAATGTAACAGACAAACACTATGGGGAGACCTGGTGTGCACCGAATCGGTGTATTAACCTCCTACCCTGAGAATATCAAGTAAGCAAATGTTTGGAAGTTTTAATTTATGAAGATTAGTGTGTCACATATATTTTGAGGAAACTTCGGGAGTGTTTTCCAGAAGTAAACCCCAAAACTTTTCCAGGATTTTCAGGCACTTTGTTGGTTAAAGGACCTTCAGCCCTTCCCATTCTCACAGCATCCTCTGCTGTGGTTCACACACAACTGTGTTAACATAAGTCTGGAATATCTCAACACATAATTATTTATCCTTCAATAAAACAAAGAAAACCATGTCTGAATCTGACTAATATCCCTTCCTCAGCCTGCCAAGTGGGGCCTTGTGTTTTCAGTATTGAAAACCAAGCCTGACTTGCTGCATATTTTGTGTTACCATGGTTTATGTCCAAATGCAAGGATTTAATTTTGTCCGTCATCAAACCATGGTTTCCATATGACACCAATACATTCCTTCCTCTGCCTGCTGTTCTGACAGACGACAGAATAGAATTAAACATTCCAACCAGCACACTTAAAACGCAAGAGCTTATGTTCCTTTGGCTTTGGAGATCAAGGGGCAGATCTTCAGTGGGTATAAATTGTCTTCACTGGAGCTATGAAAATTTACACCACTTACCCCAGCTGAGGTACAACCTTGGATGTATTTATTGCACGGCACAATTTCAAGAAGATAGATTCAGTAAGACTGAAAATACAATGGACTCCCCTTGTCTTCCTCTGTGCCTGGCTATAATGAATTATTATTGTTGGGTTTCCTTCTGGAGCAGTTACTGACCGGCCCAAATTATGCTTCTGGAAGCCAGTAGAGAGAAACCCCTGCGCATATTTATCCCCTGACTGCAGCTTGCCCTACCTGCCAGCCAGTTTCAGCTGAATGGTATCAACATTAAAAGAAGCCAATCCCCCGACTCTCCCAGACTGAGACTAGAAAAATGATCGGCTCCTTCTCAAAACACTGGCTGGTGTTTCAGAGGAGCCTGGGGGAATTATGCACGGATCTTTGAAATTTAAGCTCTGGATTTTGAAAGAATAGGTTTATTCCACACTTCACACCCTGGAAGGGCAGCTCATTGCCTGGGATGGCTGTGATGTCATCCCTTTGGGGAATTTTTTCAGATGAAGTCAGAGCAAAGTCCTAGGCCGTGTAGTGACCTCCATCTCGATCAGAACACCAGTGGTGTGATCCTGGGCTGGTGGCTTTTCAGATGCTCCTAACAGTTTCACTATCCGTCCGTCTGAGCATAGTGCTCAGTCAATATGCTGAAAATACGGTGTTCCAGCTGGGTGGTGTAACGAGGCAAAGCTGAAACTCCCTGTGGATGGGAAGAGGAGATGCACTATCCTCAGGAAGGAAAGAGAGCCCAGGATGATGATAGTAACAATCCAGCTGGGCCTGCAAGTCAACACCAGCCCTGGATTTAGCTGAGAACTTTGGCAGTTTTTGAAGTGCTTGGGATTTTGCCCTGGATCTAGGGTCTCCAGAGTGGTTGTTGTCAGGATTTGCTAGGTGGGGTAGGGCCACGGCTGCTGATGCCAATAGTCTAGGAGAGGGGAAGTGAAACCTACTGAGACTTGGGGATGAAACAAATTTGTATTAATTAAAAGCAAATGCTGTATGTTGGCTAATGGGTTCCAAAGCAGATGTTTGTCAAAATGGCCAAGAGATGGGTCATCTGAAAGCAGAAGTTATAAATAATAGCTACATTTCTAGTTATTTCATGTTTTCTTAGGTCAAAGCCAGGTGTCAGTCAGTGTTGGAAATATCATATATTGAAACATAATTGTGTTGTTACACTATAGGGAACTACGTGCCATCACTTCTGCATATCTGACCCATAAACCCAAACCCCTGTGCACTTAGAAATCTGTGCACAGCATTACATGTACAGCTCGCAGCCAGCTGAACAGACCTTTACGGGAAGGGAATGGTTTTGCAGGCAGAGGTAGGTACCATTGCTCCACCTATGACCAAATGGCTCTCTTCAATTCTATATTCAGGTGGATGCATCCTCACGAATGGCACTGGCACCTCTGCACATCTCCATCCCTGGAGGCAGCACCAAGGACTAGAGGCACTTTGCTCTGCTCAGTCCCAGGATGCAGCAGAAGGGGATGAAGAAAGAGGCACATAATCCTGTCTGTGATCCAATCCAGTTTTTCCAGGTAAGATTTCTGCGTCTATGTTGGCACCTAAATTTGGAATGTCTTACTCCTATAATGTGCTTTAATAATTTAACTGTGGTCTTCAGACCGGGTAAGTCTTCACTACTCACGCTGCAGATCAAACAGCCGATCCTGGGAGGCTCTTCCTATCAGCAGGGCTGCAGAAACATAAATACGTGTAGGGCCAAATTCACTGCTGGCACAAGTACACATAATGCACAGTCTTCAGAAAGATATACCTGCTTGCTCTTGAAATGAACATGGCCTGCTTATTTCCTCTTGGACCACTATATATAATATCCTCACGGAAACATACTCTGACCATGTTCTAGTATTTATATACGGTGTGGTACATGCTGTATAAATACCTATGGGTTCGATTGCCAGCACATAAATCAGCACAGTTAAACAAAGATACGGATTTACACTCCCTGCAATTCTGACTTTATAAATGGGTCAGTATGAGCCTGCTCCCAGCCTGGCACTTCATATGCAAATACCAGTCATTTCTTTAGGCAGTAGATGGTACGAATGGAAGTGTGGGCATCTAAATCTTCATACCAGGACTTCTGCATTCCACAGTCAGCTAGCCAGTGTGTGGATGAATGTAGAGAATACGACATAAATCTAGACTAACAGTCAAACTTCATTTTCCAGATGAAGTGAAATGCGATTTTTTCCCCCAAACTTTAAATATTTAAAGATGCTTCAGATTTAAAGAATGCTGCTCATTGTTTGTACTTAAATTTGCTTACAAATAGCGTAGTAAGGAAACATTTTTTTGAAAGGAAGAAATTTTGTTCATCTTGGGATGTATCCATGTGACTGTCTTCGTGTGTGTGTGGATGTTTAGGTATGTTTTTTATATCTTTGAAAATGTGTATGCTAGAGCAAAAAAAGACTATATTTAGAATTAATTTGTGTAAGTACATGTGCATGTAAAGACACCCTGTTATATACACACATTTTGTCACATATATATGTGCATATATAATAATGTTTGTATACACAAACACACACAAATTATGTACAGAAAATTAAGCATATGCCCATCTCACCCTAAATGGTGCATCCCTCCAAGGAACATCAAACCTATCTGTGTCAACAAACAGACCTCTCCAACCCAGGGAGATACTAATACAGATCTACAGAGAAAAACACAAATCTCTATACCTGTAAGGGCAGTTACCTGTTTAAACACCACATCTGCCCCTCTTCCAGTTACTCCCTCCCACTGCAGTCTCTGTCCCTCCCAGACAACACTCCCTAGCCAGGATCCTGTGATCTTTGCCCTCTTTTCCTTCAAATTAAATTTCAACTTTTTTTTTTTTTTTTCCAAATCTCTAGTAGAGTGACAAGCCGGTGCCAGAACTGTCTTTTAATACACAAAAGCATAAATAATGCCATCCATCAGAGCTGTCACTCAGAAAGATAGATTGCTACTTGTCCAGACACTGGAATGACACAAAAGTGAAAGTTAGAAACTGTCTCTTTTCTTTGCTCTCTTTCTTTTTCTTCTTCTTCTCCCTCTCTCTCTTTTTTTATTTGCCGGACTGCTTGATTCTGATTAATGGTGCTGTCAGGGAGGGATTCCGCTTGCCCGGATAATGAGTCAGGAATGTATTCCCTGTCACAAACACAGCAGATGTCAGGGGCAGAAGGGCCCGGGAATGCCAGAAACAATATACAGTTTCTTCCTAGTCCCCTGACAGGCCAATATGCTGCACAAGGTCTAATTTATGTAGACAAAATGCAGGCAAGGGGCTGTAGCAGCAAAGAAACTGTGCTGGGAAGTCTGAACTACAATACAGCAGGGGAGAGAGCTGAAGGGAGGTAATGAACGCTAGCAGTGGGACTCAATAGCACTGCATCAAATGGCCTTAACAAGAATGGCCCAGGACCACTTTGACTCCATTAAAGTGCACTTTACATCATTACAGAGAGAAATCAAACAGGGCAGAGGGCTTCTGTTTCCTTTAATGGCTCGATTAGGTTATTCACTCATCGGGGTTTGCAGCTGTCATAGTAATGCAGCAACTGCCAGGAGAGGTACAATAGCACTCGTGGCAGTGTGGGGCCCGTGCCCCCTCTCAAAGCGGAATGCATTCACTGGTCCTGCAAATTCCCCACGTGTATGCACCGACTGTGGCAGAGGCAGAATTAGAGGGGATTTGCCAGTCCCGCTAAAAGAATTTCAAAGCGATTTGTCTTGAGATGCCTTCACTTTTAGGGGTGGCCACCTGGAAGCACTGGAAAGGGGCCAGGTCCGTGCTGAAAGCTGAGCACCTGCCTTTGGCTATCTGGGGCCCTGGCTTGGCACACCAGCAAGAGGAGCCCACGTTGGCTGCACAGGATGCTGACCTTCCCCGTGCTGCAAAGAAACCCCAAGCTTTCCAGCTATAAAACGCTGATGTCATAAAAGTAACTCGCATATTGGGAAAATAAATTAGCATTTTGAAGTGCATGCAACTGCACTGGTCTGCTGCACTTTCTGATCAGCACTCAGGGGTGATTTGGCTTCCCAGTGCCTGTTCAGCACTTGGTGTAATCGGGTCCTGGTCCAGGAGGACTGATGCTCAGGGCTGTGGGGTGGTGTGCTTCCATCCCACAGCTACCAGGCTTCCTTACCTACATGCCACGACTAGGGAAAATGTTAGTTACAAGAGAATCATAGCTTGGGAAATGAAAAAGGGGTGATTCAAAGTCCTCTGATGTTCACCAAAGTTTCTGTATTTACATCAAAGAGTCATGAAGAAAACTCCCAAGCACCTGGGGAAAACCCCTTGAAGATGTCACGTCTAGCGACTGCTTAATTAAATCCTGTTATACTGCAAAATTCGGAGTGAAAAAAACACTTTGAAATTGGTTGTGCCAGAGGCAGTTTTCTACGGCTGTGGCTAGCAGCAAATTTCAGAGCTGCCTTTGGGTTGTGAGCCCTCTGCGATAGGGACCTTGTCTTGTTCCTCCCTGAGCTGCTGGCACAGGGGAGCCCTGGTCTGGGGAAGAGCTTCCTCCCACAGCAATAACACTGTAATAGCTGTTACCACAACAGGACTAGTCACTTGAAAGGGATTAATTCCTGTCTGGGATAAGTGTACTCATCTCCTCCCTAAATCTAGTTCTAGACCTTTTTTCTGAGGTCAGTCTTTCCAGTCTTAAAATGAACACCTTAAGGCATTCTCATCTTTATCTCACCTTTGAGTGTTTAGTCGTAGGCTGAACACAGCCATTTCACTGTCTTTAACCACGGTAAAAACAGTAATAAAAGGAAGAATATGTGAGCTGTTGTTCTCCAAGAGCCTGCTCTGGCTTTTATTTCCCTGCTTCTTAACTTGGGTTCTTAAGATGGGTTCTGCCACCCAGAGCCACAAGAGCAGGCAGGAGCTGCTTGGAATGGGGAAGGGTAGTCAGGATGCTGGGACTCGCAGATTGCATGGCCAGATTGAATAGGATTAAATGGAGGTCCTGAGTTTTCCCCTGACACTGTGCAGTACCCCAAGGCCTCGTGTATGCAGCACGTATTTTGGAGCAGTAAATCTAGGCAGCTTGTCTGAAAGTGACGCTGTTCTGGAGAAGCCTGTTTACACCGGTCACGGAGCTGTGCTAGCAGGGTCAGGTTTGCCAGACCCACGCTCTGAAGGCACGATGATATTTTTAGTCAGATGAGTATAAATCCAGCCACGGGGCCATATTTGATTTCATTTGCAGCAGCAGCAGCAGTCCAGAGCAGCTCTACTGCAAACACCGGCCTGTTTGTTCAGCAGCACAGCGTGGCACAGTGTGAGCCTCGGGGACAGGGGTGGCTGCAGAGCTGTCCCGCTGCTGGTTGCTGCTGCAGCAACTTGGCTTTATGGGGGCACAAAGGGCATGCTCAGCCCCCTCCACTGAAACCCAACTAGTGACTTTGTATTTGCCTAGGTGAAATCTCGTGTACTTCTGAGCCTCACAAAACCAAAGAAGTTGTCTCTGAAATGACATTTCCTACAAATGCCTGGAGTCCTTATCCTCTTGGATCCAGCAGTCAAGTCCATTCTCTCTACCTACAAATGAAGTCTTTCTGATCAGAGTAATGCAAGGAAAAAGAAAGGTTGCTTCCCAAGTCAATTGGCGGCCTTGTCCACAACACAGGGGACTGTAACTTGCATTGAAAAGACATTTCTTTCTAATTGAGTTATGTGTTTTGTGTTTTCTTTTTATTTTTTTTTTCTCCTAAAGCTCAACGTGTTTTTTATTTAAAATAACTTTATCTGCTTAGAATGTCCCTAATCAGAACCAGCACCTAACAGCCTGAAAATAAAGGAAATAAAATTAAAGATTGAAATTGTGTTGGTTTTACAAGCCTGAGGCCTTGTGAGGCTTGCTTCAGGAGAGGGGAGGGTAGGCAAGGGGCTCATTTTTCTTGGTTTTGCTTGTATTACTCTGATCAAAGAAGCATATTGTTAAGTAAGCACAAGTGTGGATTTAGAAATTTAGCACATTAAGACAGCTGTGATTGACATCAGATTGCAAGAGCCGGTGCTTGAAGGGAGTGCAGAGCAGAGAGATGGGGACGAGAAAGGTTCTCAGGTGCTGGCAGAGGGAGCTGGGCAGGACAGGGCACAGAGACTGAGCAAAATGGGCTTCTGTGGTGCTGCAGGTTAGGTATAGAGCAAGACTGTGAAAACTGTGAAAATTTGCTCTCTCTCCCTCTTGCTTTGTGATTTAAAGAGGGAGCTGGGTCTCAGCCCTGCTGGGGGAAACCAGGCTGAGCTCCTGGCACCTTCCTCAGCTGTAATGGAAATCCTATGGAAGCAGTTATGACGTGGACATTAATAACAATACAAGGAGTGCTCCACAGGCTGAGCATGGTTATGTATTACCAGTGGTGCTGAGACGAATGAGCACTGGTTAACAGCACAGCCTTGACTGTATGCTCTTGCATATCGCGTGTTTTTGGGAAGGGAACCCTCCAACCTCTCCGTCCCCCCTCGAGTCAGCGTTAGCAAGCAGCAGCTGAGCATTCGGTCGTGTGAGCTGTCACCTGCTGAACTTTGCAGAAGTTGCAGCCCCAAACATTTATGCTTATCGGAGTCAGCACAGCGTTTTGTGTAACCCGAGTCCTCGAAGGACCAGGTCAAAACCTGGTCAGCGTTAAGGCATCTCCCTGACTTCCCGTCCCCACAGCCCCGTGAGAGGGGATTAGATTTCAAACACGCCGTGTGTCATCTTTAAAAGACATAATACAAACAAGCGACACCCCAGGACCAGGCGTCTGCATCGGGGGCAGGAGGAGGGGAGAAAGGCACATCTGATCAAAGATGCCCCCAGCCGCTTCACCGAGGCACGTCCCTCAGGAAGGAGGCTGAAAAGACCAATTTTCACAGATCTCAGCACCAGGAAATAGGCATTTCATCATGAGTTGAGTCATGGAAAGGAGCATTCGGCCAGGCTGCTGCTGCTAAGGCAGAGACAAATGTAATTTATTACCCCGAGGCCTGCTGAGGCTTGGGGAACTCAGGAGGAACATGCAGCATTAAGGAGGCCTGGCCCCCTAGGAGGCTTTTTGGAGAGTGACTAATCGAGATGGGATATTCTCATCCATCTGAGCACATCCAGTCCTTTCACAGATTTGTGTCATAAAATAAACAGCACGTAGGTACTGGGAGAAGGGGCAGCCTGCCCATTAAAGTCCTGACCTGAAATTCAGGACACCTGGGTTCACTCACAGCACTTGTAGGTGGCTTATGCAATTCAGCAGGTCATTTAATCTTTTCCTCCACCATTTCCCCACCTGCAAGAGCTGATGACAGTGCACCCAGGTGCTAGGAAACACACGTTCCTGTAAGGAGGCAGTGGGGAGCTGCATGGGATGTTCCTGGGCCCTCTTGTGCCAGCTGGGGACACAATGGAGCCCAATCACTCCCTGTTACCTGCAGCTGCTGCATCAACAGCACTTTTAGTGTAGGCACAGGTGATCCAGGGGTGACACTGCAGATAGTTCATAGCCTAAAAGCCCCTCACTGGGATTTTTCACCTGCTGCTCGTAGAGGTGAGGGTATGACCCACCCTGCCCCAGCCTCACCTGCAGAGGGGCCTGATTTCAGCCAGGGTGCGTTTGGCCAAAGGCCTCGGGTAACTGATAAAAGAGTTGGGCTGGATTAAGGGCAGCTGCTGTGACCCGAGGGTGAGATGAAGCTGTGTCATCTACTATGTCTCAGCTCCTGCCTTTGTGGCAGCTTTCCTGGGGGCTCTCTGCATGTTCTGATGTTTCATCCTTCAGCCTGGTGTGTGTTTTGGATAAACAGAGCGGTGAGTTTATGCTAAGGGATGACTGTGTGATGTTGCGGGAGTGATTTCACATGGCTGTGCCTTCTTTAAGCTGTAGCTGAGGCTCCCACACTTTCACTGCAGGGGAGGAGTCATTAATATTTCTGAAATGTGTTAAGAATTTTTCAGGTGAGTGGGGGCCTTTTGCAGCAAGGTAACGTGTCTCTTTTTTTCATGTGAGTGGTGATTAACTGATAGTACGAAATGCTGAAGCCCACTACTTCCCATATGTGCAAGCGCGTGTGTGTGTGTAGCAAGGCCAGGCAAATGACTAATGCAAACCTGAAGAGAGACAGCAGAGCATATTGTAAAGATCAACCCTATTTCAGCTTATGTTCGAATCGGAAATGCCAGAGATTGTTTCATAGTCTTCTGCAATGTTCATTATAAAAGTCCCCAGATGGCAGATGGCTATTAGCTCACTGTGACCTATATAAATGTCAAACGTAAAGCTATTGCCCCAGTGAAAATCTCAAAATAAATAACAACAGGAGGGATGCTGTTCTGCTGCCACCAGGATTTATGGATTATGAATTCATGCTAATTCATCCTAAAGCCAGCAAAAGAATGAATCTTGTCCTTTTGGAGGGATTCACTTAACACCTGCTTGCGGATGAATTCAAGTCCCATGTGCCTGATTCTTCACCGATGTCTTCCCTGTGTCCCCTTCCAGTTGTAGGCAGCTTCCCCCAGAGGGCTGGCGGGTTCCTGGGAAGAGCAGGGGATGTGCAGGGTGGTATTGATTAACGTGAGACAGCGCCAGCGTCACTCACTGCAGGCAGCGGGGACTTTCTTTTGTTTGCCAAAACCGTGTAACAACAACATGAACAATGATCTCGGATTGTTTTCTTTGCCCTTATTGATCACCGTGTCACCTGTCAGTCCAAAAAGGGGTGATTTCTCCCTAGGTTTTTAGGAAGCGCCTGGTTACAAAGGCCAACCTGTGCTTGTAAGCACGGGCTGCTTGCTTACATCGCTTTGTTTGGAGGAGGAAGGGGGCTTGGTTTGCTCCCTTGTTCTGTTATTGTGGCCTTGAAGCTAATCAAAATAATGCATACCACAAGTAATTGCAATTTCTGTAGCAAAACTTTCCCCGTCCTTCTCCCTAAAATCAGCAAAGAGCATGGTGGAACAGATGCACTTTGTAGAAAGCCCAGAAAATTAGCTGTTAAATCTCCCTCTGGTCTCGTTCGCATCATCATCCATCTGTGGTAGCTGTGTCACCAGAACTGCTCCAAAAGGGACAGGAGCTGCCCCGGGCTGTGCTGCAGCAGCAGGATGGGTCTGTTGGGGTCCCGGGGCTGCTGAAGGCGGGGTGCTGTCCTGGGCACCCCCAGTGCCTCGAGCAGCTCCCAGGAGCTGAAGCAGCATGGCAGCAGCACCCTGTGCAACCCAGAAGCTCCAAAGTATGCTTAGGGCTTGTCTGTGTGGGGAGCCGTGAGGAGTAACTAATTGTATGAGGTTACAAACAGAAGTTCAAGGCTATTAAACCCCCATGTGGCTGCTCTGCCTCAGAATAACACGTCTGTAGCTTGCTGCAGTTTCATCTAACCACAGGGCTTTGATGTATGCTCATTAACTTCATACCTTGGCTCCGTTTGTCTCAACTTTTCACAATGTACCCTGTAGACAAGACCTTTGAGAGGAAAAGAATTGCATTCACAAGTTTCAGGGAATTTGCCCTAAATGGCCATTTTAGGATGATAGGCTAGATCGTTCAGCAATTGCCATTTAGTATGTTCATTTATATTTGTTTTTATGGTGTTCAGATGATATCAGGGACACATAGTACTCAGCAGTGAGGAAACAGAAGAAAATTGTGGGGGGGGAAAAAGGTAAAATAAACTGCAACTGGAAAGACTTACTTGTTTTTTAAAAAATGTTTTTGAGGGGAAAAAGTAATTGCTATTAAAATTCTTTAAGTTTCACCAACACGAATTACGTGTGTTTTTTTAATATATTACTTGGTGAAAACATAAATGAGCTGATCTTAGAAATATTTAATCCTCATAAAAGGCATTTTGGTAAACAAAAATATATGTGAATATTTTATTAATGCTTTTGATAAAGATGTGAATAAGTAGTGACATCATGCAGGGAATGAATCAGGTTATTAAAAAATTAAGAGGAAAGTAGGAATGTGGGTTAATTTTATCAATGCAGAAACAACTTCAACCATGTTTTTCTCACAAACACAAGATTTCATTTTTGAGCTGTTGCAATAATAAACATTCCCAAAAAGCATAAACTTGCTTTCATTTCTTAGCACGCTGATTTATACGTTGGCTGAAAGCTTGCAGGTCTCTGAAGCTGAGAATCTCTTTTTAAAAATAAACCCTGTGTCATACCCAGAGGTGCACTGCTGTTCCCTGGTGATAGCAGAATTGAGAAATGAGGTGTATGTCGTGTACAGGGCATATGCTGTGTGCGAGGAAACACTGGTTAGACTGCTACAACATCTCCAAAAGCCAAGTCAGGCCTTGGAGCACTGTGTAGTAAATCCAGGGCTCAAACCTCTTGTGTAGTTAATGACCAGAGCTCTAAAAAATGTGTATTAAGCATGACATTAAAGTGCCAGTGCTAAATACTTCACATACTAAGTGCAGTCCTGCCTGACATAAATTAGGAGCAATTAAATGTTACAGAAACTAGAACTGCGCGGTAGTTGTGACCAGTCTGCACTGGAGCTAACGTGTAGCCAAAAGGAATGGTCTGATTTATGGTGTTGGTTAGTCAGAAGTCGGGACTGGAAGTGGCTGTGTTTGCTGTTCTTATCCTCTAGTCCTGCAGGGCACGCCGCCCTGCTCGGAGCTGCATCGCCTCCTGCAGCAGTGGCTGGGTTAGCTGGACTTGCAGGGGGAAACATTCCCTGGATATGGCTGTCAGTGACAAATGCTGTCATTTTTATGGTAATCCCAGTAATTTAGTCCCAGTGACTGCTTGCTGCTTTAACCCACCTGTTCCAAGTGGCCACAGAACAGAGGGCCCTGGTACCTTGGGTATAAATGAGATTTCTCCTCTGAAGTCCCTGAAGCTGTTTGTTTGTGTGAAGTGACAGTCCAGCCTAGCACTGGAAAAAGTTCCGAAGATGGTAAAATATCTTAAATACATTTTTATTTTATAGTGGGTTGCATCTTTTCTTGAAAAACACAGTGAGGAAGCATGCAGGTCCACTTCCCGTTTGATCCATTCCTGCTGTTCCACAGCATTAGATGGACGGGCTACTGAAATTGCACTTGAAAATTAATTTCCCGCAAAGCTTTTGCCAACAGCTGACAGGTGACAGATTGCTGCATTGGTTGTGTATGTATTGTTTGTGCCCTAATGTGAAATGGAGGTCTTTGAACAATGTCTTTTTGTTTTTCTTTTCTTTTATTAAAGCTGCAATTCCACTATGACAAAAATTACAGCCACTGGCTAGCGCCACACAGAGGTGTGTGAGCTCGTGTTGAGCCCCCAACTCTGCAATCAGCAGAGCTGTGCCCAAGGTAATTAACTGGGCAGGGAGGGCTAATAGGCTCGGGATCCTCAGCATGCATCTGTAGTCCTCTTGGATGGAGGCGAGGATCTCTGCCTGGCATTGCAGAGCGACACGTGGAGCAGCTTGTGGCTCGTTGCTGAGAGTGAAGTGAGTTCTGGAAGAAAGGACAAAGGGATTCAGTTCAATCCTCTTCTTATGTCATACCGAACTTTTATGTCAGGAAGAAGGAAAAAAAAAAAAAGGAAACAGGAAAAACAATAGCTTCAATAGGGAACTAAGTCCTTATTTTGTGCTCGTGGGGTTTCAACCATGGAGGTTCATTTGCTGTGCTGCCACTGCTGGGACTCAGGAGACAGCCCAAGGGATGCAGAACTGGTGGGAACGATGGCAGAATGAGGCCTGTTGTTATGCCAGGCCTGCAGAGAGAGGAAAAGACAGCTTGGCTGAGAGCAGATCTTTTCTCGGAGGCCCAGCTCCAGCTGCCCATGGAAGCCAAGTAAATCTGTGCGAGATGACGGTATTTGAGGAATTGCCACTGCAGAAGATGAGGGTGAAACACCAGCGGCCCTTGTTCTGTAGCAGCGCAGCAGGGGTAGAGTTAACGTGACCTAGAAGCAGAAACAAAGAAGGCTTTCCTTTTTCATTCTTTGGCATGCATGTTTCTTGCTTCTCTGAGTATTTGCATGACCATAAATTCAGAGCTCTGGAGGATATTTTCAGCCAAAGACTACATGTGCAGGATACCATAATGTAAACTGCATATGTTGTGAGAAGTTGTTAAATGGAACCAGCAGATGATAATGTGCCCAGCATTGCTGCTAACATCACTTGATTTCCTCCCACCATAGGTAAAACAAGACCTCTTCCCAATCAATTCTAACTTTCTGACAGGCCTATAAATTAACATAAAGAAGAGAATGTTTTTTGGCTACCAGACCTCCACTGGAGACCTGGGAGCTGGCCCCGGATCCCAAGAGTGGCTCTGGTTCAGGGGGAGCGCAGGCGCATGCAGCACACTCAGGCTTCGTTTGCCATTTCCCATTTCTGCGCTCTGCCTCGCAGACAACAACACGTGTTGGAAAAAGTCTGGCACAGCCCAGTACATCTGCCACCTTTCCCAGTCTCTTTCCCAGCCCTTTTGCAGTGCAAATGGCTGTTCCCCCCTTCTGGGTGGATTTAGGGACAAAGGGAGCTGCGGTGTTTGCTCCTGGCTTGAGGATGTGCAGCTGTTAGAGGCACGTGGTGAACACCGCAGACCTGTTCTGAGGAACTCACCATCAGCTTCAAGAGTCAGGACTGAATGGACAGAAAACTGACAATTCTCTTTGTCAAAATACCTGCAAGTCCTGTGTTTGTTTTTGTTGTTGGTTTGTTTGTAAGTCTATGTTTGTAGGCAAAGATTGCAACAAGAATTTCTCAGGAAGCAGTAATGCAGTACCACAGCACTCTGGGCACGTACCTTTTGGTGTAGAACCAGCAAAAGGCTCCTGTAAGAGGGAAAACCATCTTCAGCACGTCCTCCTGCTATCGGTGCTGAATCTCAACCTGAAAAAAACAGGTTTTCTCTCTAATAGTCCTTAGCCCAAATATTGGTGTTGAGTTTGCTTTCCCTCTGGTATGTAGCGTGGGACAATACTCAATTTTGCCTTTCCATCCAAATGAACTCTAACACTCAGCTGTAGAGCGTTGATGAAATTTGCTGCTGGACAATGATTGCAGAGGTAACTGATTATTTCCTTCCTCAGCCCTTAGCCAGGAAGCTTGTTTCTCCGCACAAGTATCAAAGGGGGATTGCATACTTTTCTAAATAATGTTAATATCTAGGAGTGTAGCGCTAAACACTAATCAAACATGTATTGAGTGAATGCTAAAACATACGTTTCGGGGTTTGCATTTGTTTATAAGTTGAAGTGGTCAGGAAAAGATGGCCATGTGGGTTGTGTGATTCTCTCCTTGTGGAGTTGCTTTTGTGTCTTGAACATCCTGCTCTGAAGTTTCTTGAATTCTTTTGCTGAGGCATTTGATGCAGGTCACTGTCAAAGGCAGGATATGAGGCCAGATGATGCACATGACCCATCCTGGAAATGCTTTTCATTTCTCTATTTTAGAGAGGAGCTAATTTTTAAAAGTGTTTATAAGTGCAAATTACAAGAATGCATTTTTGTTTTGAAGCTCAGCTGCTGGGAATCTCTCTACCCATTTTTTACTTGCCAAGTCTCTTGCCAAATTGAGAATTTTTCCTTGCAAGATTCCAGGGCATTGCAAGCACCTCATGCAGCACAGGCTGGAGGAAAAAGCTCTCCTTGAGGTGTCTGAGATGTCACTAACTGTTGCTGAGGAAAGACAGAACCCTCAACTCAAGACTAGCAAAGTAAAGCAGACGTGGTATTTGACTTTCTGTGCAGTTTCAACATGCATTCAGTTTGCCTTGATGTTAATTTTGTTTCATTTCCTTTGCCATTTCTGGCTTTAAAACTTGATCTTTATACTTATTATTTTGTTATCGTTTGTCACAAAAGCTTCTGAATTACTCTTTAATTGGGTCAAATGTTGTCTGGGGAGCTGAAAGAATTTCCAGTCCCAATCATCGCAAGACAAATGCATCAAATCACTGGTGTTGGGAATGCTCCTGCTGTGATTTGTATCTGTGCAATCACAAGAGTTCAGAGTCAAGCCAAGGTGATTAATCAGCAATGGACTTTATATTGGGGACCTAAAACATAGAGAAAAGGGGAACTGTAGCTTTTGAGGACAGAAAAAGTTAGCAATCTGCAGAGTACGAGGGTCTGGCAGACCAGAGATGATACAATCTCTGCTGAATGTCCTAACGGTTTTATTAGTTCAGAACCTGAGGCCTCCCATTGAACAGAAGGGTCAGATCCTCAGTTTTGGAAATAAAATGCCAGGAGTCTGCTTGTGGACCCACCACCAGAGTTTGGATGCTCTTGGATGCAGGCCTGTGGGGAAAAAGAAACAGTTCTGGAGTTGCAGGGGGAAAAACAAACTTGTATATCATAGAAATGTCTACAGACCTATGGAGCTAACCCAAAGAAATTTAAAACAAAACAACAACAAAACACTTTTGTATGCATGCTCTGTATTGTAGTAGCCCCTTTTGCAGGAAAGCACAAAAACTTTAGAGAGCAGCTATTCTTTTAAGGAGAGGATTAATTAAAAGGGTTTTTTATTATGTCCTGCTGATTTTCCCGTAACAGCAGGTGTTGAGCAGCCTGATGGGAAACAAACACGCTCGATCCCCCTGAAATCAAAGCCTTTTCTTGATAAGGATGTGGAGGAAGAGTTCATAGAAATGCAGCATGATTTAGATCCTGTCCTTTCCCAAGGGAAGTAAAGTGCTGGTTTCTGGGCAAGCGAGCATCGGGGCTCTCGTGGGGTGAGAAATCCTCCTGCTTTCTTCCTTCCTCCTGGAGCAGGCCCTTTTCATTCCACACTGCCAGGGCCCTGTGATTGAAATTTGAAAGCATGTAGCTGTTAATCTGGGAGTGATTAAAGAGCCTCATTTCTTGGAAGAGTCAGTACTCATCATCTGCCGTGCTGAATGAGCCTCTAACATCCCCTGATCCCATTATATTGTGATTAATTGTGCCAGTTTAAGTCAATAATTCATTTGTTAAAAATAGGCCTGCAAAGTATCATTTGTCTCAGGGGAGATATCAGAATAAAAAAAAAAAATTCATTTGATACTTCTCATTAAATTAGTGTTGGGAGTTCTATTGAAGGGTTCTGTTCATGAAACATTTATTGCAGGCTTATTTGATAAGAAGTTGTATTTGTCTAAAATTATGTCTGCTAACAGATGTAACGGCCTGCATTTTCCCATTGTTAATGAAAGTATAAAGAGTCCAAATAAGTGTGTGACTGTGGAGAGAAGTCTGTGATGACAATAAGGGAGATTTCTGAAAATGTGTTTTACAAAACAGGCAGAAATAATGTCCTCATCCTTCACTGCGGAGTGGGGTCCTCTTCTCCCCACTTCCTCCTCTGTGTGACAGCGCGGTAATGGGAGGTTATGTGCCTGCAATGAAAGATGGATGTGCCCCAAAGTCTCATATGTGTAAATGGTTATAAATGTTGCATTCATATTCATCGAGCCATTAAAAATGTTTCAGCTGTAAACGGTTCTAAAAGGAATATATAGGGAATAGTAGCTAGTCTGCTAATGATAATGGCCATAACTGACAGAGACACATGCTTAATATCTTCATCTCTCCAGTCTGTCATCCTTCGCATCGCAGTGATACTCCTGGAGACGTGGGGAAGGATGGATCGGTTACGGGAGCTCACCAAAGCTGCTCAAAACGTCCCTTTCAGAGGCAGCCGAGGTGGCTAATGGGGTGTGCGGTCTCTGATTGCGAGGTCACTGATTTAAATCCTGGCCAGGTCACTAAGAGCCAAAATTCGTGCTGTCTAATGGGTGCTCAGTGGCCTGCGCAGCTGAAGCCGGAGGTGCTTCCAGTGGCTCTGACCTGTCCTCACCTTGCTTACCAGAACCTGCTGAGCAGAGCGGGGCTCTCCCTCGCTCTGTAGGCTCCAGAGGAGGTGCTCAGAGGTTGGAGAAATGGTCCTGCTTCGTCCTTCAAGGGCTGCAGCAAAGCCCCTCATGGTGTGGCTGCCAAGATCCAGGCTCTGAACCTGCCAGCGCTGCCCTTGGCACGGGGCAGCTCTGTGCTTGTTTCCTGTGCTCCGTGCTTCGAAGCAAGATCCAACCCCTGCATCAGGGAGGTAATTTTAGTATGGGTTTGATATCCCTGTAGGACTTCCTTACAGTGTCTTGAGTGCTGCTAGTGCCCAGGCACTGCAGCTGAGAGACCCTGGACAAAATAAAACCCCTTGGGGTCACTCACCCAGCTAGTTGTTGGATTGGGCTGGGATTAGTGTCACATGCATAGTTTTCTTTCTCTTCCCCTTTCTCCTTGCCATCTTTCTTGATATGCTAGCTTACCAGTGATTTATATATTTAAAAAAAAAAGTCACAGTTACTCAGCTCCAACTGCAAGCTCTCATTAATCATCACTCAGAGCACCACGAGCTCTGTTGGGAAAGCTCTTGGGGGCGCATCCCCATGGACAGCAGGCTCAGGTGTGTGTCTCTTGCTCACCCTGCTGCAATGTGCTAGTTCTCACTGAAGTGGTCCCTGTTACTCCTCCTGAGGTTCAGCCACAGCATGAACAGTGTAAAGCAGAGCCTTTTCTGTCCTATGGTTAGAACTGTTAGTGAGCAGCATGCTATTTCTGACCAGGTTACAGTGCAACATGGTATGTTTAAAATATCTTCATGGGTTCTATGAGGCTGGCAGATCTTGGCCCATGATTTGTTTCAAGTAATGAAATGAAAGATGAGTATGTGTGAGAGAAGAAGGCACCGGAGAAAACAAGGAAACACTGCAGTGTTTGAGGAAATGTGCATGTTGAACTGAAGCTGGGCTTGGAAACCCAAGGAAGTCCAATGCCAAGGTTTGTTCCAAAATATATACCAAAAAAAACACCCCACCAAACCTCTACAAACCACACGTCTCTTTGCAAAACTAGGCTCTGTGCTTTTAGCTTGTGTCTTTGAGATATTTTATAGCTCTTGCATCAGGTTACCTGGTGATCTGCCCATCAGCCATGCTGCACAGTGTACAATCCTTCCATTGTTTGCAAGCCTTCTTGTTTGACAGCAAATTCTATTAATGTGATGTGCTTGGCCAAAAATGTGTCACCGCTGCAGAAGGGTGAGCGAAAAGCGCCTTTGAAGTCTGAGTGACAAGTTTCATATGTCTGCGTGGGGTAGAGGGAATATGAGCCGGAGCAGCAATCAGCGGGGAGGGAGGGGGAGCAGGGATGCTGATTATCTAACAGCTGTAGGTGCAGGCTCAGCTCCGGGGGTTTTGTGTTTGGGGATGCTGCTTGGTGCTTTTTGGCAAAAGGATACCTACACAGCCCCATTTCTAAACTAACAGTGGGTTTACATCCTTAGTGTTTTAATGCACTGACACTGCTTGATGGTGTCCGTAGTGAAACAGGATGGATCTTGTTTATGCTTAGCACAGTTCGGCTCAGTGAAGTCAATGCAGCTCAATCGAGGATGATTTCTGTTTGGGGAAGCTGCAAGTAAGTCTCTGTAAAAACATTGCAGGCTGTATCTGTCTCACTGACAGATGTCTCAAGGAAGGTAGGGGTGTGCTGTCATTTTCTCACACCTTGGAAATGTTTTGGATAGCTTCTCCTGTCAATAAAATCTAATTTGAATTGACCTGAATTGACAGATATCTATTGACTTGAACAAGAGATGGATCCAGTCAATAAGCTCTCATGCCTCGTGGCATAAGCCAGTTACTAACTCGGGGAAGGTTAGAAGGAAATATCCCTGATGTGTTGATTATTCCATAAAATTGTCCGCTAGGAGGATTTATGGACGTTTGGCTGCTCACAAATACAACGTACAGGACTGTAGGGACCATTAACCTGTTCTAATCCAACAGTTCTGAGGTTCTGCAGCTCTGAGTCTCTTTACAGAAAGTGTAGTAGAAAGATTGAGGATTGGTGGTGGTTAAAAGCATGGAAAGAAGAAGAATTTTATCGTTGAATCTTAATCTGGATACTAGAGCCTGAGGCGTGCTTTCCCCATTCACCTGTCATGCTTATAGGATCCTCTATCTGCCTTACCGAGAGCACTCTGAGAGTGCTTCTTGTGCTTTGTGTTCAGGATACACAAGCTTTAGCTCCTTTCTCATGGCAAGTCCACACGAGGTATTTCTGTGTCTTCGTGGGGGGCTCTGTCCCTTAGCTCTGAGGGTGGAGCATTGCTGCTGTGGTTTGAGATTTGTTCTGTTTGTTTCAAGCAAAGCAATAGCAGTACTAATACAACACTTTCATCTTATTGGCCTTAATAACCTTGTAATTTAGCTAATGAATATCCATCACAGCCCGATATGATGAATAAGCATTATTATAACGGGGAATGACCATGACACAAGAAGGTTTGATCAGTTCCCAGAAGCAACGCTCAGAACTGCAGCTCAGTGCCAGAAGTGCTCTCACCTTCCCCGCCTTTAAGAACAAAGCACAACTGGGGTTAAAAAGCCCCTTTCTGGGTTAATTCCTCATACTAACATGGCCACCAGCTAAACAGTATCAAAAATCCAATGCTGTAAGAGAAGTCCCTGGCTTGCAGGGAATGCGAGGCGCTGTCTGCTGTCACCTCAGGTGTGGAAGGGAAGGACCAGTTACCTGCTGTGTGAGCAGTCGGTGTCCAAAGTTCCCAGGCATTTTGCTAACAGAATAATCACAAAGCCTAATGCTGCAGCTTCACATCAGCACGGGGTTGCTCTGAAAGGAAAGCCATTCAAAAGGGCCCCTGGTTGTGATCATACCTAACCCCTGTCAATCAGAAATTACTCCGCCAGGGCCACACAATGAAGCTGGTGTGAAAATAGCCCAAAGGGAAAACGAGACTTCAGGAGGTTACAGACTAAAATCTGGGCCTAGCCTAGGCCTATGTTTTGCTGAACATCTTTCTCTGAGGGCTGTAGCAGAACTGAAGCCACGCAGTGGGATTTGCTGGTGCTCTGCACTAACGGGGAGCAGAGAATTTTGTGGGAGGCAGAGCTGCAGAGCCAGACCCCGGGGTCTCGGAGCACCGTGTGCCTGTTGGGTGCTGGGCTTTGCTGAAAGCTGACCTGTGACTTAAGGACTGGTGCAACTCATTCCCTTGACTTTGTGATCTGCACACTTTGAGATCCAGTCCTGTGGTGTGTGGGAAGGGGAACAGCCCCGTTTTGGCTTTACTGTTGTTTTCTGGTTGTAAATTAAAATAGAAGGGGGAAAGGTCACAGTTTTAATTCATCAGCCCTTTATGTAAAAAGTTTGTTTTTTCCTTTCAGTAAAAGAGAAGGTTTGTCCCAGCATCACATAAAACAGTGTCACAGCTCACTGCAATGCCACGGGCTGCCGGCATAACATCCCAGCATGGCCAGGGACACCCTGCCCTGGCTTTGAGGTTGTCACCGCACTCATCCGAGTTGGAAAGCTTGTGCTGGCTGAAGAATAGTTAAGAGCCAAGGTTTATGATCCCTTGTGTTTGGCACCCTGAGGTTAGAGGAGGAGCAGGCTGCTTGGTTTCAACAGGTAGTGGCTGTGAAATAGGCTCTGGTTCCCCCTGGGTGCTGTGTTTGCTCTTTGTAAGGGTTTTTAGGGCTGTTTGAGGGTCCTGCTTTGGCCTCTTGGGGCTTGGGAGTTTGGTCGCATGGGAAAAAGTCTTCAGCAGAAGAAACAGGTTTCAGCTGAGGTCATTATTGAACTTATTTCATATATATATATATATATATATATATATATATATATTTCATCAAGCTCTGCATTTGAAAGAGTACCTCAGACTGCCTGTAAAGCCCTCAGAAGGAGGCCTACGGGTGTGCAAACCAGAGAAGAGACGGTCTTCAGTGACTGCACTGAGCTCAGGGAGAACGTAGGTGAGAATCAAAATCTGCCAGGCTGGTCAAAAAGCTGTTTTTGAGGACATTTTATGAATGCTTGTATGCAAGGGGCTGGGATAACCTCACCCATTCCCCACAGACATCAGTTAGGAACAGCTCCTGCTTGCAGCCGTGGGTTGGATTTGAGCTGCTGTGCTAGAGGTCAGAAGCTGTCATTGCTATCCCTTTAAGTCATCCCCTGTCCCTCTGTTCCCAGCCGTGGTGAGGCTGCCTGTCAGCAGGGAGCATAAAACAGATTGTGACACAGGGCAGTGATTTTTTTAACAATCCTATTATGAAAGACAGAGTGCTCCCATTTCCTTTGCAGCTTTTATCAAGACTTAAATTGCTGCCAAGGGAGAGGAAGAAAAAAAAAAGCCAACACAAACTCAGTGCTTTTATTTTATTTTTAATTTTTTTTTAAGAAAAGATTTTGCTTAGTTACTAAATTCCTCCCTAAGTCCCCTCCAAGCTGAGATCCAACAGTATCCCTATTAAATTATATAGAGCGAGTCCAGTCCTTGGCTGTCAGCGGGACCCATCAGTCCTAATTTATCGCCCCAGGAAACACAGTACAATTATGGTAATAAATAATAATAGGATTCAGTACATGACAACATGAATGATGGAGCCTCTCAGAACTCATTTACATTGCTTTGTGTTGCAATCACCGTGCTTCTAATGTAATGCCAAGCAAATGAGCCTTTTTGAATATTGTGCAATCTATTGCAAGTCAACTGGCACAAAACTCACTCAATAAATCATGTTCAAACACATGCCTCTAATGACAGGTAAATCAACAATGAAGTAATTGCATTTAATGTATTGAAATACTGGACAAAAACAGTGACCTCAAAGTGACTTTTTGTAGAAGGTTTGATATAGTTGCAATGGCAAATGGGTCTTTTTTTTATCAGGCACTTCTTGCTCAGATGCACACGTGAGAAGTAATGATGCTATTTCCCTCGCACACCTTGATTTACTGGCTGCTCGCCATACCTCCCCCAGGCCTGATGCTGCGGGGAGTTGGCCGCTGCAACCACTGTGTTGCAGGGCTGGGGACTGAATCCTGGGCTCGCTTACATCCTCTCTGAGGATCGATACACTTAATGATCGGTGACGCACCAGATTCTCTGCCGCTGCAGAGCGGTGTGACTCCATCGAAGGCAATTCAGCTCTACCGATTTATCGTGGTGGGGTTCAGGTCTGTCGCTTCCAATTGACTTTGTTCCGAGTTTCCCCAATTTCCGTGTTCCATTTGTTTCAATAGAAAAGGAAAAAGAAGGGTTGGGCTACGGAGCAGAGGCTTCTGGAGTACCTCCCTTCAGCCCCTCAGGTGGTTTCTTGTGTTTTGTTTGTTTGTTTTCTCCTGGGTGGCTGAAGAGAAGGTGAATGGGGCATTCAAGCTCTGCTTAAGCCAGAAGCTTATCTTGTCTTGGTGGCAAGGATGGCATTAGGCTTGCATTTCTGATTGTTGATGGGATGTTTCAGGAGAGAATTTAGATCTGATTGCCCGATGCCTCATGCAGTCATTAACAGCTCTGCAGAATTTACCTTGCTGGGACCATTTGCTGTTGTGCCACAGGGAGAGAAATGTGGGAGCGTTTTCTGCCTCTTTGCAGGGGTGTTGCTGACTGCGGGCATCATGTCAAAGATGATTCAGGCTCCAAGAATATTCTGTATGTGCAACCAGCAATGCTCTGATGAAATAAAGTTGTCTCAGAAGAGACAGAAAAGCCTCGGTGCTCTTGCAGAGGTGCTTCTACATGTGCTGCCATTCCCACGCCGTGCTGCCTGCTCACATCCCAGCGGCTGACCTGGCGGGTTGCAACAGATCCTGAACTTCGACATGCTTGGCTCATCAGCAGCCGTCCACGGACAAGCTGAGGGGCCAGATGGCCAGGCTAGACTACGGGTGACTATTGTGCAAGGAACGGAGCCAGCAGTATGAAAAGCAGTGGTCTTGGCAAAACAGTTCTTCAATTGTTGTTGTCCCATAAAAACAAGGTATCACAGCAGAGGAATGTTTTAAGATTATATTTGAAGGCTAATGAAGAAATGACTTTACAGATTTTGGCTCTGACTTTCTTCCCTTACCCTTCCCTTGCAAGGGAATTTGGCAAGTGTCAAAGGTCTCCTTGGATTCTTCAGGCAGTGGAAAGGCTTTACATATCCCCAGGCTTGACTGTCTCTGCTGATAGCTCCCATATGATATAAACTGATTAGCAAAATGTCTAGAGTCAGGACAAAAGAACTATTAGCTAAGAAAAAAGAAAAGAACAAGGAATTTCTCCAATTTTAGAAAATTGTTACCAGTTGTACTTACCATCCAGTTTGTTCCTCTGCAGTAGGGATGTCAGGATGCAATCAGCCGGTCTTTCTAGGCACGAATCCTCCAGGACTTCAGGTCTGAATACTTCCAGGGTTGATCTCGTGGTGTTTTTCTGTTTGTTTGGTGGTGGTAGTTTTGATTTATTTTTTTTCACTGTTGTTACGATTGTTTCATACCATGCCTAGAAGCACAGCAGGTATTTAGCATCAAGGCTTTCTGCAGCCACAGTTTGCTGCCGTGAGATGAAACCCATCAGAGCCTGGGAGTCTGGTGCAGTGGTTATAATTTTGGTTGGGGTTTTCTTAGATCGGGCTATAGGCTTGGGACCCAAGCTGAAGTTGTAGTGCACACTTTTATAAGTGTGGACCTAATTTTCTTGCTGTTTTTAAGGGTTACCATCAGGGGGAAAAAAATGTGCTTTTAAGATACAGTATTGTGATCAGGCTGGATAAAGCAGGCAGCTGCAGACCGGATCTGGACCTCTGCAGTACCTCAGAGGTTCTCAAGTTGGCTCCTGGTTTTGGTCCAAGTTTGTGCCTAGTGCTTTGTAAAACTGGATTCTTCTCTGAACGGCTGTGCTCTCCTACACAGGATGGTGAGTGCATGCTTGCACACATCTGTGCTGTTACACGTCTGCTCACACATGCACGCAGCAGCTGGGTAACAGCACGCAGGTCCTGCAGGGTTTACTTGCACAGATAGATTCGCCTTCCCCGCTCTCCCCCTCCCGCTGTCTTCCCTGAGCCCCCCAGTGTGAATTAATGTCAGCAGTTTGGCGGCAGGAAATAGACTCACTCCCCTTGTCATTTTATTACGCAGCTCCCAAGAGCCAATAATCAGGCTCTGGCTGTGAAAAGGCCCCGGCTTAGGCAGCTTGATTAATGACTGGGGGTCACTGCGCACCACCTTTCCCACTGGATCTCTGAAGCACACATACAGCCCAGCTGGAAATGAACAAGAGTCTGAAAGTGAGGAATAAAGAGTCTGAACAATCAGGAACCGAAAACAGCCGCAGCCAAGACAAAAGGGAGGAAATGCTGCTTTTGCAGGAGTCCTTCATCCAAGAGCTGTTTTTTTTTCCCCTGCAGTGAATTCAGTGGAGTTGCTGCATTAACTGCTCTGGAGACAGAGAAGAGTGCAGCGTGCAGAGATTTGGGAAAATTTTGATTTTGACGTAGGGTTTGGGGAAGGTAAATGTTCCTTTTTCTCTGGTATACCTCTACCACCCGTTCTGCCCATGCCCTCCTGATACGCAGGACCATGTGTGGCCAGCAGAATGAAACAAAGCCTTGGCCTTATGAAACACCAGGAGAGAGGGAGGACTGAGATGGGAAATGAAACCCCAACAAGAGTGAGTACTGTGAGCTGTTGTCATCTGCGGGCTCCAAGGGCCTGCAGCCTTCCCTGGCTCCTGGGCAAAGGACAAGAGGGCTTGGGATCATGCCCAACATCCCAGGAGCAGGGAGGGATTCCTTCTGCAGCACCTCTTCATCCCAGGTCCCGCTGCCCCTTCTTCCTTCAGCCTCTTACTGCGATTTCACCAGTTGCTCCTCTTCACATGCACAAACGCAAGTTAACGTGCTTGAACTAGAATATTTTTCACCAAGATTTAACTTAGTTCATCTCAACTTTTGTTTGCTTCGATGACTTCCCAGTGGCTCAGCTCACAGTGATGGTGTTGCTTGCACTGCATTTAAGGCTTTGCAAAAGAGAGATGAAATGTTGCTGTTGCCCTACTTTGCAGAATGAGGAGCTACAGTGGAAGTGGGAGAAATCAGTCCAATAACACTCAAGAAACTGGCAATAAAGAAGGCATGTCAGTCACTTGTAAGAACAGAGGGAGATTTTGGATTTAATTCACCTCAAATTTCAGTTGATTCTGCACAAGTGAGTAGTGATTTTTTTGATTCACTGCAGACAAGAAAAAAATGCTGATTTTGCTGGCTGAGTCAGCTCTAGGAATCTCATTTTGGTGTTGCAAGTTTTTTTTTCTTTTTGCTAAAATAAATAACAAACATCAGAAGAAAAGGTGAAATTTTGCCCTTGACTGAACTCCTGATCTTTAGGGAGGGAGAGAAATTTTCTTCTAATTTGTGTTTAATTTCCCACTGAGATAGGCAATTCTATGTAAAATAAGCTGGGTTTGAGATGGAATGGTGGAAGACAGGAAAATGAACTGATGCAGTTACAAAGTTTCCAAGACTTTATGGGCTTGAAAATGTAATTCTATGAGGTCACCTTGTTCGCACTCAGTCTCCTACCCCAAACGCCCACCGTTCCCAGCACTCTGCTGCCGTGCTTTGTCCAGCCAGTGACTTGAGCGATGTGGTGTGCAGTGCTTCTCTTGAGAGAGTATTTTGCACTCTAAAAGAGCTCCCAAGTAGGAAAGATTTCCTGGTAATCAGGCTAAATTTTCCTTTCCTTGCTTTCATCCCACTGCTCATTTTCTATAACCTATTGGCTTGTTTCTCCTTGGTGAAATGGCCCTGGAAACCCGCTTCCAGCATCTCAGTTTCCCGTTTCCATGCCAGTTACCCATTCCTGTCTCTCCCCATCTCTCACCATTTCCTATTTTCCACGTGCCCTTGGTGTTATCCAGCTGGGACCAAAGGCACCCCGGTGTCCAAAGCCTGTGCCTGCAGAGCAGGGAGGTCAACGTCGGAACTCACCGGAGCTTCAAAGAACCCCGGTCAAGATCCAGCAAACTCAATACCCGAGGAAATTAGGTTGCTAGGATCCCGACATTGTTTATTATGCTCTCAACTTTAATTAGCTGTAAGTAACATCATGTCAGTGTTCTGCCACAAATGTTAAAGCTGTCAAGGCAATTTTACTGAGTCTGGCAGCTTAAATCAGAAACAAGAAAGTCAACATGTCAATAATGGATCTAGACATGATGGATATATTAAAGGGGAAACCTAAAAGTTCTGGACTTCATTATACTGACTTCAGCTCTGAGAATGTATGCCAGAGAAATCTGCACCTCATTGGAAAAGCCCCTTGGAGATATTGTTCTCAATTATGGGGCACTTCTCCTCACCTCTGTGCAGTTGGTTTTTGCAGCGGATCCCTTACAAAATAAATCAAGGGAAAGAGCAGGGGGTGGAAATAACCCATTCAGGTTCCATTTCTGCAAGTATCTCTGTAGAGCTGGAGAGGGTAGGGTGAATCTATGGACAGGACTGGTACTTCCCTTTAAAAAGAGGCTTTAACACACACCCAAAAGCCATCATCCTTAACACCAGGCAGTTTTTTCACTGCGAGGGAGCGCTGCCTTCTCTGCCGGCACAGGCCGCAGTGGGGCCTGGCAGTGTCTCTCCTGTTTTTTGCGTTTTGTTGGCCATGGAATTTCAAAACTGATGCAGAAAGGCCATTCTACATGTTCTGAGATGGAAGAAGGGCTTGGAGGTGAGGCAAGGCCTAGTCCCACCTGTGTGCGCATCCTTAGCGTGAGCAGCGCAGCTGGGGACCAGGCCTTTCTGTGCCTGAAGCAGTGCTCTGCGTTTTGGTGGGGCTGATTTTCATGTGAATTTGGGGCTTTTCTGAAGCTTCCTTAGGAAGTGACTGGCCTCTTCTGGCGATTACACCCATGTTACCCCGGTGCTGAAAGCATGAGCGCAGCAGAGGTCTTCCCTCTCCGCGCTCCTCCCGTGTCATCCCAGCACGCTTCTGAGGGGCGTCTTTATTTTTCTGGAGAAATTTTAGGGTTTTTGGGTGTGAGGGCACAGTGGGGAGCCACAAGGAGGAGATGACTGAACTGTGGCTGCAGGGGATGTACGGGGGAGAGAAAGTGCAAGAACCGACTTCCTTTGTATTTCATTAGCTAATAGTTGTTTATTTTCTGACATGTCCCATTTTAAGTGTATTTTGGCTTGCGTATTATACATATGTCCATTAAAATTAAGCAGATTTGCCATGGTCTGACAATGTTAACAGTGTTCTGAAAATATAAACAGATGTTCTACGAGCTCTCAGGTTGTGGGTTAACCACAGCAGACGTGTGTGCGTGTCGGGGAGCCCATGCTCTCCAGTACCTGGTGGGAAAGGGTCCATGTGTCCTTAGGTGGGGCTGTCAGCAGAGAAGCTGAAAATGTCTTATTTTACACCAGCAATGGTAATGGCTGATTCAATGTTTGTTTTAAAATCTGGAAGTTCTGCAGAGGAAAAGGACGAAAGAAATCCAAAGCTTTTAGCAAAGCTGAACCAGTTTGCAAAATACAGGAGCACCTGCCAAGATGTGAGTAGCTGGATCCCATTTGCTCAGATGCTGATCAGTGCGCGGCTCCCCTTCACACCCACGTGCTGGTGTCAGGCAAAGAGCACGGGGCTTGCAGAGCAGTGTTGTCTGTACCTGACTCAGGACAAGTGAAGAAAAGCCCCAGACTCATCATGCACGCAGGAGTGGCAGCCAAAATAACCAGAGCGATGCTTCTCCCATGCTCGCACTTTGGCCACAGAAGCTGAATGATGCTTTAAATACTCAGCTCTCAATTCCTCTTTCCTTGCAACTATTTTTAAAACCTCTTTTACTTTGCGTTCTCTCATTGAGACACCTCGCTATTGCTTTTCAGATGAAATTCCGTTCTCATTCCCTGCACTTGGTTTGGGGTTTGGTGTACTTTCGTCTCCTTCTATTGCCTGTTTTCCATCACTGGGCTTACAGCGCGTTGGTGCCGTGTAGCTGAAGTGCTGCAGGAACCAGCTGGGCTCTGTGCATGTGGTGCTGTTTATGGCTGTGTGGGGAAGCTGGTTCGGGACCTCGGCATGGCACAGCTCCAGCCTGCCTTTTAGCAGGCAGCCTTCTCCGAGGCTCAGCAGCGTGCTCACGCAACTCGGTGCTTCTAGTTTTAGGGCTGCCACTTGCTCAGCATTGTACTCGGTGGGTGACACAGGATTGCCTCTTGCTGTAAAACTCCCCCGTTCCCCGTTGGCCACCAGACCTTTCCCTCTGCACCCTGACAGAGGCTGCTCCCACCGACTTGCAGCTGCCTTGCCTGCAGTTGAGCAGCGCGCTAAGGCCATCATGGAATCAGAAATTTGGCCCCTGTGCTCAAGCTTGCTTTCTCTTCCATGTTTGGCTCTCGCAGATGTTGCTGGTCATTTCCGGGTTGTAATTAATAATAATAAATCAACGGAGTCCATCAGGGCTGGCTATTTCCTGCCACCACTTGGCTTAGAGGGTTATGTTTTTTTCCAGATTTTCCAACTGTTGGTCAAGGGAAGCTGTCATATGGGGACTGTTGGTTAATAATAAACCCCACCACACTTCCTCCCTGGGAAAGTAACATCTCCACATCTGCTTTTGGGTGGAAACATCTGTTCTGTCCAAGCCTTGTCTGTCTTGAGAAGAGACAGGCATTCTGGGAAAGTGTTCCAGCTGGGCGGGTTTTCTTCTTCTTCATCTTTTTTGTTTTTGTTTTTTTTTCTTTTTGCCCAGAAATCTTTCTGACATTGATATGTGCCAAGCAGCCAGCAGTCTCCAAACATTTGCCAGGTGTTTGTCTCGTACACAAAACTGTGCTAGCGATCCAGAGAAAATCATGAAAGATGCAGTAAGATGGGGAGGGGGGGAAGGTTCTTTCTGAAGGCTGCAAATATTTAAGAAAGGTGTTATCAACAGTACGAATACACAGGAGCAAAGCAACTGGAGCTAATGGAGGCTTAGCCTTAGCCTCTTACAATGAGTCCTGTTCTGTAGCCAAGTTTCAATAATTTCAATTAACACAGCAGCAAAATTAGGTAGGGAAGTGAGAGCTGCACAGTGCTTCTGAGCTAACCCCACTTCAGCAAATAAATGACTATCAGGTTATAGCGAGAGATCTTGCTGAACTGGCTGTGTGCGCTCAGGTGACCACAGCAAATATTTTGCTTGAGCTTACTGGAGAGTGACTTTCTCATTGCAACATCCCCAGGACAGCTGCAGAGCCTGGTTTGCATTGCGAGCAAGGAGCTCTGCTCCAGCTCTGCCGGGCTGGCCCTACCCCTGCTGCTTCTGGGCACTAACGACCTGCTCATTTAGGACTCATAAATCTGAATTAATTCTCTTGACTTCAGTGGGTTGACCCTGTGCACTACAGTACTGACAGCAGCGTTTGGCCCTGAGGCATCTAATGAAGGAGCAGAAATCCCCACTGCCAGGGTTTGTAACCTGCTGGGGGCTTCGGTTCCTTCAGGAAGAGGACTGGGTCGTGCGTTGCATTTCTCGTACATCCTCTAGTGGCGTCTCCAGCGTAACTGAGACTCAATGTGCCATGCCAATACAAACAAGCAGAGTTTGACAGCAATATTGCCCTGGCTGCGTCTTGAATCTTTATCTTCTCAGTCCATAAGCAGCACCTCTGGTGAGAGGAGGCGGCAGAGCTAACAGCGTGCTGCTGCTGCCTGCCAGGTTTTGGCTTTGCTGATGCCCCTACCTGCAGTTCCACTTCACAACCACTTCAATTTCCAAGCTCTTCTTTTATGACTGAGGTTCAAAACATCACCTGCATGTACTGATGTCCCATCTGAGGGCCTCTCAGCTTAGGACTGGAGCTATCAGGACTACACGGAGCTCCTCGCTGCTCCTCTCTGCCCAGCCCTTGCATTCCTCCTCACCCATGGAGGACCTGGGCTGTCGGCAGCAAGCCCTGGCTGTCCTCCCTGGTGCTGTACGAGCTGGGGGGGTGGTGGAGGGGGAGAACTTTGGCTGAGCCAAGACTCTGTCCTCGGCTGCTGCTGCTTCCCTGTCCTCTCTCCCTGCTTGGAGTGGGAAGATAGTGGTGAAAGCAAGCAGCCGCGGATGTTTTCAGTAAGTCTGAGCCTCTCCTTCCTCACCCCATGGGCGCTTTCTGTGCTGCATGAACATTTGTTCCTTGTCGCTTGAGGGGAAGAGCACAATGTGTATCAAAGCCAACAATGTTCCAGCAGTGAAAATGTGAGGAGAGATGCTAAACAGCTCAGGAAAGGATTGCAAGCCTCAGAGTGATGAAATGGAGAACAGCAGCAGTGTGGCTGCAGAGGACCGGGGCCAATTATTTATTTTCTTGCGGTCACTGTCACTCCTAAAAGAGTCAGCTGCGGGCTCGTCCATGCCCCCAGCACAGCCCTGACTGCCTGGTGTGTTCCCAGGCCTCTGAGTGTGTGGCAGGCTCTGAATCTGCTGGGAGAAATGTCAGCGGGAGCTCCATGCCCTGAGGCCCAGCGAGAAGTGTGAGAAGTCAGCAGAAGCCCTGCCAGGCGATTGCCTGACTTTGTATTTTCTTTCATCACCCTTTTTTTATTTTTTTTCCCTGGTTGGATTGCAAAGGATTCCGGGTGGGAGATTTTGTGCAGAGAAGGGAGAGCGTAAATCAGGCAGGACTGGCCCCGTGTTGCTGCCACCCCTTGTGCTCATCATCTCAGGGTCTGGCCCAGCTGATTCTGGTCAGAAATTCCTGCCAGCACAGATCCCTGAGAGCAGAGGGGCTGTTGCAGGTGTTATTACCAAGGGCTGGATGTGATGGGGAGGGTGAGCAGGGAGTAGGTGCTGCAGGGTTAGCTGTGTGGCACCAGCACAGCAAGCAGCTGCCTGGGGCAGTGGGAAGCAAAGCCGTGCCTGGCGCACGGTGGATGTTTCCCAGTTTGTTCCATGCTTCGTTCGAGCTGGGAGCTTGTGCTGCCATAGGGTACAAGATGCAAAAGTAAGCAGCATAGGTAAAGACAATCACTTTCCTGGAGGGGAAGGAGGGATGTACAGGATTTTAGGAAGCTAAATCTGGGAGCTGGGGGGGAAAAAAACACCCTCGGTGCATCCCTGCAGGGCTTGTTTGGGTAACACGGTACGTAATAACCCTCTCACCTTTTTCTCTGGGTGTCCCAAGGTGCCTCCCAGCTACAGCAGATTAAAAACTGCTGTGCTGGTCTAGTCACCTCCAATGCAAAGCCAGGGAAACTGAGGCATAAGAGAGGGTGAGCTTTGTCTGTCTCAGCTCCTCCTGGTGCCAGAGGAAGAGTGGAGCACAAACCCTGCTCCTCTTCCTTCATCCCCAGCCGTTGTGTAACTGCCTTGAACAGACTCTTGCTGTTCATGAAGTTGTCTTCAGGGCTGCAAAAAATCATTGATTCTGGTAATGTTCCATGCATAGCATCAATGGGAAGGCCTTTCCAGGAGCCCTGGAAGGCCAGGTGCATGGAAGGCCAAGGCTTTACACGGCCCTTATGAACTGAAATGAACTGTTCTGCTGCTGGCAGGATGCTCTAGGGTTCAATTTGAAGCTTCCACCTCTGGTGGGACCCTCCATCGCTCGGTGGTGCTACAGACCTCTGCTGTTCCCTGCCTCCAGCCCCGCTCCGCCGGCTCTTCCCAGCTCACAGCTCTCCGTGGCAGGGTCCAAGGGGTCTCGTGGAGCCCAGCCCGCAGCTGCTGCCGCCTCCCGTGGGGCTAAAAACCTTGGGCGAAGGCGGAGGAAGTGGTTTTGCCAGCTGGATGGGGATTTATGACTGCAGTGGCACTTTCCTCCTGCGCTCAGACAGAATTAGTCAAGCCACACGCACCCAGTGCCGGGCCCGGTACGGCTGAATTCACACATTAGGGAAGGATTTGTCTCCCTCAGTCCCCTCCCCGGCACCCTGCCGTCCCCATCGCTGTTTCCAAAGGAGCACAGCCCCGCCGACGAAGCCTGCCTGGGTCTCCTGCTCTCTCCGGCCATGTGTTGTACCCCACGAGCTGGCTTGTGGCATTTATTAGCGGGAGCAGAAAAGTGCTTGCCTCATCACAGGGAGCAGCTGGAGACAGAAGGGTTTTCAAAGGCATGTGCCTGACCTCTACCTCGGCTGCTGGGGGCCTGGGTATTGCCGACTCAGTGGAATTTTTTTTCTTCTTCTCTCCGTCTCTCTCTCCCTCTCTCGTTCCTTTCCGCAGTGTCCTGACCTTGTGAGGCCTTGGTCTCCCCCCTATCCATCTCCCAGCGTTCAGTCTCTCCTGTGAACTCATGCTGGGAGATTAATTGCCACTATCGCCCCTAATCCATCACACTTCCCAAAGATTGTTTTGACATCTAGTTAATTTTTGGCTGATGATTTATCAAATTCTTATTACCGTGCTCTGAAGGGGCTCATTTATTGTGTTGATTCATGGTAATGATAAAGGGGAACCTTTTTGAATTTTAACTACATTCCCTCATGTTCTTCCCAGCACAGCTAAAGAGGAAAAAAGGAAAAAATATAGCTGGGGACTCTTAATTCAGAGAGTAAAAGGGGAGGAAAAAAAAAATCCCTCCTATCCTCCATTATTTGTTTGAGAGCCAAAAGTCCTAAAAGAGGTTAATATATATTAAGACATATTTTTAGAGTTCTGGTCTGGACTGTGTTTCAAGAGCATCCCCCCAAGGCTCTTTAAAACATTTATTGCCCTGTAATATTACCTAAATGTCTACTACCATTTTATTCAAATAGAAGTTAATGCTAAATGATGTCAGTCATGTACCAGTGGAAATGTAAAACATGTCTCTCTGCCAGTCCATATGGCAATTCCAGCTTTTAAAAGTACACAGAGAATTTTCTGCAACCCTTTATGTCATTCCCCCATCTTTGTTCCCACCTATTTTTAATTTGCTGCGCAGTTTTTAATAAGCCCAGATGGTAAAGGAAACACAGTAAATGTCCACTCTCTTTTTCTTTCCAGGCAGCTCGGGGAGTTGTAGCCCTTATGGGGAGGGGAGGAAACGCGGCAGGGGGTTTGTGTGGATTTGTGTATGGTTCTGGGGAAGGGAGCCACAAAGCTGTCGTGGCAGGCACCGGGCGCAGCAGTGTGACGGTGTCAGAGGGTCTGCAGTGATCCCCCGAGGCTGTGCGCTAACCGGGGATCCAGGAGGGTTGGGGCTGGGGCCAGAGACAGGAGGAGGCACTTGGGAATTGCTCCCGGGCCTGAACAAATAGCCATTTCCCCTGCGTGTCCTGGTTTAAGCCGAGCTGTTTGGGATGGGAAGGATGCTCTCGTGTCTGAAGCACAGCTCTGAGAGCCTGGGGCTCAGCTCCCGGTTCTGCTCTGGTCCTTTCCTTGTGACTGTGAGCAGTGATGTATGCTCTGTGCGCTTCGGGTTTGTGCTTGTGAGCAGGGATAATCATCTCGCCTTTTATCCATCTGTCTTCGCCACTAAGCGTGCAGGTTCTTTGGGGCGGAGGCTGTCCCCTGGCTGTGCAGCCCCCCCCCCCCGGCTGACAGCACCCCGGGCACCGCTCCAGGAGAGGGCAAACAATGAGCAGGAGATAAGGGCAGGAGCATCAAAACAGTGGGGAGAAAGCAAACGCTTCCATTTTATCAGTTCAGCTTGCGGAGATCATTTCTTTAACCTTTAGGGACCCTGCAGGATGCGTTGCCGAAGCCGTGAGCATCCAGCTCCGGGCTGAAGGAGGGGAGGTGGCCACCACGTCCCTGCTGGGCTCTGCACGGGGCTGGGTTCCTGAGACAAAAGCAGCCTGGATGGAGCTCCTGGGATGTCGTTTCGTCAGTCTGGGTGCAGTTCTCACCAGCAAATGGATGCGGCAGCGTCCGTCAAAAAGTGATATTGCTAGATGGGAAAATATGACAGCGCGCCGTGAAAATAGCTGTTTGGCTGGTTTCTTAAAGAAATTCCTGGAAGTAAAAAAAAAGAAAACAAACCAACAAAACAAACACATCCTTCTGATGATCCATCCGGGGTTCTTCTGGAAGTCAGGTCCCTGCAGGTGGTGTGGGGCACCCGAGGGGCTGGGTGCTGCCACCCCAGTCCCCAGCTAGTGAGATTCAGAGTAAAATTCCTCCAGGCCAGGCACACCAGGGCTGCAGTGATGAGTGTCCTGGAGTGACTGAGCAGAACCCAGCCTTTCCCCCGAGGCCAGCAGGTGCCCTGCCTGTGCTCAGTCCTTCCCAGCTTTGCCAGGTGGCTGTGCCCCAACTGGAGCTTGTTTGGCAGCATCGTGGGCTTTGTGGCTGCCCTTGAGCACCTTGAACACTTCAGAACAAATCTGGCCCATTTCAAAAATTCAAAACTTATCCGTTTTGATCCCACTTGCATTTTTTTTAATGTTTATTTTACTTTTTTTGTGTGTGTGTGTGTGCATTCCACGTTGCTTCCTCTGTTTCTCCTGCCCCTGCCTGGCCCAGGTTGGTGTCTGTCAGGGAGAGGAATGGCTGGAGCGGGGGCTGCTGGAGAGGAAGATGAGGGTGTCAGTGAAAGGCGGAGGAGCGTAACAAGGTGACTACACACCCACTGTCTGAAGCTATTTATCGCCTGTAATCATGCGACAAGGATTCAGGCCTGCCGCAAATTGCAGGTATCACTAGCTTTGAGTTGGTTTATTGCCCAAGGCTGAAAATTGCTGATGGCCAGGAGCTGGTTCCCGGCCCTGGGGATGATTTCCAGCAGGGGGACCAGGTGGGGGCTGCAGCAACGCAGCCCACCGGCTCACAGGAGGGGTACCTGTGCTGCACGGCCAGCTCAGGGCACCACGCAGCAGCAAATGCGGGCTGCTGGCCCAATCCCACCAGCCCTGGGAGTGCAAGAAACACGGCTGGGGCTGCACCATGGGGATCTCACCGTGATTTCAGTGGCACTGGTGTAAATCAGCTCCAAACAGCAGCAGAACAGGTGCCGAGCAGAATCAGTCCCGCACCCACCAGTGCTGCCGCAATGGTGGAGCGAGTCTGAAGCAGGGTGGAAGCTCACGAGAGATTTTCATTTACATCACGCCCTCTCCTTATCTTTTATTTTTCTTATTCCCTCTTCTTCTCCTCCCCTCTCTCCCCCTTCTTCCCTCCCCCTCATCCCCTGCGCCTCTCATTTTCCATCCCTTTAAATGAGGTCACCCTGACTGAATGAAGGACGCAGGGAGCGGGAGAGGTCACGCATTAGCACTGCTATAACTGCGCTGCTACTGAAACTAGGCAAGTCATCCATCACGGCCTCCACTACTCCATTAGGCCCCGCATGAAATATGCCCTGCTCTGAATCGCACGGCCATACATCTCCCAGTCTAGACACCTTCCTGTTGTGTGAAGATCAATGCCGCGCGGTCATGCATCATGTGTCATCCAGTAGCCCTCACTCTAATAATCGTGTCTATTCTCTAGTCTGCAGTATAAATTATGGGTACTGTGAAAGTACTATATTATTCAGCAACCTTGGTCACTAATGGATTATTGGTTTATTGGCTGATAATGTGAGCTCCTTTTTTGGCTGGATCCTACCTTTATTTATTTATCTTTTTTTCGTGATTATTATTCTGAATAATGGCTGATTTGGATTCTTATCCACAGGCTTTCACCCTTGCAAAGCAATTATAATAATAAAGCCCTTTGACTGTGGGCCTATTGCCCTGGCTCTCACTTAATAGAGATGGCTTTTGCTGAAATAAAAGTCAAGTATCTGTCCCTCTTTACCAGCTTGGTTTCCCTTTCCTGGGTTATTTTAGCTACTGAGCCCTTTCCCTGGGATGTTGTCTAAAGCGAGGGACTGGAAGTAAAGACCCTGGGATCTTTGCAGGTGATACTTCAAGAAGCTGATTTCTGAAAGAGATCTAATACAAAGAGCCTCCTCTGCCATGCTGCCGCAGTCCTTCCTCCCAAATTCACGGGCGCGTTCCCATTTGGAGAAGCAAAGAGTCAAGCCAATTAAGCAGCTATTTTCGTGGCGTGTGGTCATATTTTCCCATCGAGCAATATCACAGGTCCTCGGGCAGCACCCACAGTGCCCGTATCACACCTCGGGCAGTGGAGGAGGGAGAAGAGAAGCCCGTGGGGAAGATGCAGGTGGAGAACGGCCAAGGAGGGCACGGGGCTGGGGCCGGGAGCACGGGACGAGACCCGGCTGGCACGTGAGCAGCCAGCACAGGCAGCATTAATTGCCTGCAAAGAGCGCCGCATGTTGCTTTGCCGTGGCTTCCTCACGTGTCAGCTGCTAATTTGTTGCTGTTTGTTTGTACATGACAGTAATGTGTTTACCTCATTAGGGGATGTCAAAGTTCCCCAAATCTGTAGCTGGGAGATTACGGATTTCCTTTGCTGACACGCGGAGGAAGCGCAGCAGACGAACGAGCGGGGTTTTTGGCACGGGGACGAAAGGCAAGCAAAGCGGAAGGCGGCGTTAACCCTTAGAGAGCTCGGTCCATCCGAAAAATCACGCCCTTCCTTGGGAGGGTTCCTAGCTATTTGCTCCCCGAACCAGAGCCTACGTACCAAACTGAAGTTGTTTGATACCCATGGATACCATAGCAAGGACCGTGATGTAAACACTGTAAAACCTCTTAAAGCAAGGCCGTGAGAAAGAAAGGGCGTATAAAGAGAGGGGATGAGAAAATAGTCACTGTACATCACACTCAGCTACTCATTGAGTGGTGGTTTTCCATTAATTATGATTAAACTACCCTCCAGTTGGTTGGTTGTTCATTCGTAAAATGTTCCCGTTTTCCAACAAGTCCTGCTCTGGGCTGTAAGTATTCCAGCAATACAGGAGTCGCTCCAGAGAGCCTTTTCTTCCCTCTTTGATGTGTTTGAGCCCAAGCAGGATTTGTAGGTCCGTGGCTGTGTGCTGCTGGCTGGGCTTGACCACATCCAGCACCCGTGTCTGCAGTGGGCTCGGTGGATCTCAATGACTTTGGCCTTCCCCTATTCAATGGCTTTCATACCTACCTAATTTACAGGATGGCTCTGAGAATTAATTAGTTAAATTTTTGCAGACTATTCTGAAAGTACTAGAGGCTACTGCTGCCTATGTTTTCTGCCAACGCATCACATTTATCACCTTCCATGTGAGTGAATTCCTAGGATGCTGTCCAAGCTGACAAGAGGAGCAGGAAATGCCTCCTGTGAGGGCAGAAGGAAGGTGCTAGGAAATTAAAGGAGCAATTCAAGGGTTGCATCTTTTTCTCTCACTATAAGAGAAAGCAATGCTCGTGTCCCACTCCTACGTCCTGTATGCACTGAGGTAAGCCAGGCTGTGATTTCTCAGGCCCTGACCTGCTGTGGGAGCCTGGCTGCACAGCAGTGCGATGCGATGCGATGCAGCCATCCCCTTCTTTCCCTTCTCCACAGCGTGGCTGCAATCCCATGGAGGAGGGAAAGGGGGAGGCTGGAGGCAGCGAGCCTGAGGGATGGGGACGGGAGAAGGTCTGCGTTAGCTCGGTCGGGTCACTTGCAGCACATGCTGGGAATTCCTCAGCAGCTGGTATCTCTGACAGACAGAAGGAGTATCTCAGGGAAGATCTCGGCAATCGGTTTGACGGGGGCGGCTGGTTCTGCTTCCTATGAGACATAACTCCGGCACCACATTTGACTCTGCTGATCAGATAGGAGCTGCATTACAAGGCAATATTGTGGTTTCCCTTAATGTCCTGCCAAACTGCATTTATCTTCTCATTCCTTCCCCACCCTCCCTGAGCAGCCCTGCGCAGGTCACAGCGCGGAGAGAAAGCCGTCCTTGTAGGAGGAGGATGGAGCTTGAGGCTGATCAAGAGCCCTGATGCAGAATCTGGGTTGATAAGTGTGTTTTATATTAGTCAGGAATGAGGCAGAATAACTTAATTAGAGGTACTCTAACTGGTTCCCTGTAGAGAGGTCTTGACCTGCAAGGGTGCACTTAAGAGCACTGGAAGGCCGGAGCAGCAGTTGTAAAATCCTGGAAGGCTTCTCACTACTTTTTCCAAAAACATCGAAAATGTGGCTAAAAATAGGTAACCTTCCAAATACACAAATCCATAGCGAGGAGCAGGGCAACGTGATTGAGTTGGCTGAGTGCTGTGTTCAAGCCCTGGAACAACGTTTTAATTTCAGCCCTGCTGATGGAGGGTTCTCCAGCAGCTCGCACCGGGGACTTGGGGGAGCTGAGTAGTGTACCACAGAGCAGAAAGCTCAAGCAAGGCTCAACCTTGCTGGTGAAATGTGGACAGAGGGCTTCCATCAGCTCGTAGAGTAAAGGAATGGCTGTGCCTGGGACTTGGGAAAGGCGCTGCAAGGATCAGCCCTATGCAGGCAAAGAGCATGAGTGGAATAGCCGAGTCTGTCTTTTTTATCTCTTAAAATCAGTGAGGAATTGCAGCAATTTGTTCATGTGCCTAAACACTACTGCGAAGGTCTGCTCACAGTCATCCTGAATCATCTCAATGTAGAGGAGAAACCAAGTAAACAGCAACAGCCACATCAGACCCTGAGCAGCACCAGCCAAAAAATATTGCTGTGGCAGTTCCAAGTGCCATCAAGCATATGGCTAGCAAGGGCACTTTGTCATCTCTGCCTAGCAGGACTGAAATACTGTGCCGTCAGCTTCCATCTGCATCTGTCACTGGAGGAAGGTTTCCATCATACAACCTCTGTAGGTAGCAAGGGAAAAAGAGGTACCTGTTTTCTCTTCAAGTTGGTTAAAAAAGAAGAAAAGCTAGGCTGTGGTTTTGTTCAAAGCACCAAGCTACAGTCAGTAATGGCAGGTTTGTGGTGCGCTTCCAGCCAGCAAGTGTTGTGACCATGGAGAGGTGGACTCAGCTCTGAAGAATTACATACAAGCTTATGTTGCTTTTAATAAAATCAGATGGAAATCCCCACATACGTCTGGATATGCAGAGGCACAAACACACCTGGCCATTAGCCCTCAGTACCTTTATGTAGCTGCATACATGCCCAATAACTCCCGTCAGGCGTGTTCGTGGGTCTGCATCCTATCACTACATGTATGTGGGGAGGAGAGGAAAAGAGCTGAGAAAGGAACCTGATGGAAACCTCCCAGCTTTCTTCTATCTGCTGCTCCGAAGATCTCTTCTCCTTGAAATTGCTCCTTGCCACAGTGATGTAGGGCCTGCAAGGCTTGTTGGGGTCCTCCATCCATCTTCGGGAGGCAGCAGCCAGAGAGAGAAAGGAAGGGGGGAACCCCCCAATTTCTAAGCACTTTTCTCCATTTGTTTGATCCATAGCCGAGGCCTCCACCTGCAGAAATCCTCAACTATCACATTTCTACTGCTCCGGCCGATAACGAAGATAATTGTTTCATCCACTTTGTCAAGCTGAAATGAAAAGAGGGCAAAGCAAAATGATGCCATCATAAATCATCAGGCTGAGACAGCAAAAAAAGGACAAGATAGTGACTTCATTAAGGGTTATGTATTGTGTCATTAAGTTGGCAGGGGTCACCTTTCATGTCACACAGCAGCCCCATGATGCATTGCTGGCTCCTCTTTCCAATAAAATTAAACGTAGATGTAAAACTGATTAGGCCGTGTTTGCTTCAGCCCAAGGCAAGGGAACTGCACGGGGAATAATTGATACAAGATCGCGACTGATTTGTAATGGCAGCGATTTCTCTTCCTGGTCATTTCTTTGCTGACCTTGCCCATTAAAATAAGCCCAGCTGCCTTGAAAAGAGAGACGCTCGTTCCACCCTTCCCTCCCCCTGCCCGCGCCGCTCGCCTGGAATTCATTTCCTCACTTCGTTTGCTTGGGATTTCTCATTCAGCATCGCCGTGGGTTGACGGCCACATGCTGCCTCTGGCTCAGCCTAAGAGGGGACAGCCCCGTGTATCTTCTTGGTCTCACTGGTGACACCGTCCCCGTGTGTCGGTGACGTCCCCTGGCCATGGTTCTGCCCCCTGATGGGCAAGGCTCCGCTCCCCATGGCAGGGCAGGCAATGTTCTGGAGAGATGCAGAGGGCAGAGCTGGCTCCGTCAGGCAGCTGTTTGGTCCTTGCATGCCCTTTAATTCCCCTTCCCTCCTCCTGCAGCTTGTCTCACAGCACAGGGCCCTCAGCAGCACGCTGTGATGAGGAGGTCTCCCAGGTGCCCCGTACGTTACTGCGGGCGCAGCAGATTTACGCTTGCAGCACGCTCCCAGGTAAGGGGAGGGAACATGAGACCGGGCCAGGGATGGAGGTGGAGGCAGCCGCCAGGATTTTAACTTCTGCTTGCAGTTCTGTGCGGGGGGATTGGGAGAGGGAAAAATCTGCTGCTCAGCTGAAGCACAGCGCCAGATCTAGAAAAGCGTTCGACTTGGGTGGCTCTCAGAGGGATTACTTATCCACTTAGAGCTAAATATGTGTTTACATGATCTGGTGGAGTGGAACTCTCACTTGCAACAACTGCGCCTTCTTCTTGATGCCTTTTGGCCAAATTTTTCCTAAGTGGCTACTGGATTTGGGGCACTCAGCTTGAGAGAGGGCCTGAGTTTCTGAGTGCTGCCACTAAACCTCGCTGGAAAGCCGAGGGGCTGCTGAGATGGGAGATGACTGCGTGGATTCCTCCTTCGGGTCATGGGGCACTCCTGGAAATCCCAGCCCTTGTCTTGGGTACATCCAAGGAAACCAGGCCACGTCCCCAGCTGGGGGCTGCCCCAGATACCCCATGTCACTGAGCAGATTGACCCCGGGTTCCTGCTGAGGACCTGACCCATGGCACCAGCAGGCGAGCGAGCTTCCCAAGAGCCAGCCCTCTGCAAGCATCCCCGAGCCGAGCCGAGGCAAGGCAGGCTTTCAGAGCTCTCCCCGCTCCCGTTTCCTTCACACTCAAATAGGTCAGGGAACCTCATAGCTATCAGGCAATTGGATTGATTGAACCGGGCGCTCACAATAATGGCACTGGAAGAAAGCAGAGTAAATAAGAAACATTGGATCCCCTTTGCAATGAAAAACTATTAGAGAGACAGAACCAGTAAAACAAACACAATTCCATGCGTCAATCCGAGACATATGGACTAAAAATACATATAGGGAGAGATCGAGCATGCACAAGAGAGAGAATGCAAAAACCTTATAAATGGCGAAGTGAAAAACACTCATTTCCCATGCAATAACTAATATGACGTGGAACAAAGGAGCTGAGACCTTCTTGCCATAAACAACCCATGAAAATATAAACATTTTCTGGGGCGCAGATGGCTGATGCTTCGATTTTATTTTTCTTTTCTATACATTTGACAGCTAAATTCAGTCATTTGTGAACAACGTGGCCATAAAAATGAGTAATAATGATTGGAGGTATCTTACTTTTGTTTTAATGGGCTCTAGAGTGATTCTCAGGAGCTGCTCCAACCCTTGTGGGGAGGAGGGGGTAAGATCCTACGGCCGGATCCTCAGTTGCTGTTCACGAGCCTCACAGCAGCAGAATTACACCAGTTTACACCAGCCGGGGATTGGGCCTGTAGGTTTTCTGCAGTCCTGGCTCCAAACTCTAAATTAATGCTGTCCTCAGCTGCACTGTTTCAAATTTGATTGCAAAACCCTGTTGCTGACACAGGCAGCTATCAGCGTAACATTGCTTGGGACAGGCGGAGGGGTGGGCTCTCAGAGATTTTATCGGCTTTTCAACTTTTTTCCTTCTTTAATTATTTCAGCTATGTCAAACTTGAGTAGAGAATTTTTTCAGCAACCAGAAAGAGTAAGCCGCCCCTTGCCAACCTTAATTATTTGTATAAAACTCTTACTGCGAGATTTTCAGAGGGGTAAAGCTACATCTGCAGGGAGACGCTGCCAGAAACTGGAAGGGGCTCCAGCCATCCCTGCAGCAGTGTCAGGCTGTTTTCATCCAGACTCCCTATAAAACCTGGATGAACCTGATAAATTCCCTGTCCCTCGCTTTACCTACCTGTACCAGGCACTTATTTTACCTGCATGAATTGCTTGGAGATCCTCAGATGAAGGAAACGTGAGGTGATGCTGGTTGTTTTCAGAGCTTGTACATACTGAGCAGAAAATGTGCGTGTTCACGTGGGCCTCATTATTGATAATGGCAAAGGATAACGTGCCAAGATCCTAACTCTGTATACACAGGAGCTGAGTGGCAACAGCAGTCCTCTAAATATAGAACATATAAGAGGAGTACAAACGCCATTCTCAGCAATGTAAATCTTAATGAGATCATGTGTAACCCTTCTGCTGACACCTCTGCTGGGGTGGTGCAGAAGAATGAGGTTTGTCCTAAATCCCCCTCCTGCTAACAGGGCATTTTGGCCTCGGGTTTAGGTGGTTTGGCCCCAAAACACCTGGCCAAAGTTTGCTCTGGCTGGAGGAGAGGGGATACAGATGACTTCTCCTGGTATCGAAGGATTAGTTGGCTTGGAACTTGTTTAGGGACAGATCCTAAAGCATCCAGGCTGGTGCTGCACAGCAGCTATTCAGTCATGTGGTCGCAGATGATATTTAAAATAAAGCTGGCTCTGGCAGTGAGATTTACCAGGTTGGAAAACGGAGCAGTAAAGCACCACGAACAGTTCAGCTGCTCTGCTGAAGGTGGAAATAAACTGCTTTGCAAAAAGACCAGGAAAAAAAATATATATAAAAAAATCCCACAAGACTCGTAGCATCACAAGTCCTATCTTGAGGGCTCGAACTACCCCAGGCTCAAGGCAGTCTCAGTTGGATGGATGTTGTCCTAACACTGTGAATTGCTCTGTTTGAGGTCTTTGCTTCATTCAACACCAAAGTCTTGTGCAGAGCCCCAGGACGGGATCTGTGCCCTCTGAGTGTTCAAACCCACGGAGCTCCAAACTCCTGGGTTTCCCAGGGCCTGACCCAGCCTCCTGGAGTCCCTTCCCCTGGCCCCGGTGAGCAGTGTCGGGGCTGTGAACAGGCTTTGCACTCTCTCCCCCACTGAGTAAGTGCTCCTGCGACTGAGCCAAGCACACTGATGCACAGAATTATGTTCCAGCCACACCTCTGACCTTCCAGCATTTAGAAAAGACATCTTCATAGATGAATACAAGCCCGGAGGGAGGCCGGGAACGGTGAGAAAGAGCAAAGTACATTCCTGCCACATTCTCACCAGCCTTCTCCGCGCAGCCTGGCCTGCTGGTTGTACGCTTTTACTGCCATTTGTAACAGAGCCAGAAGACACGGAGCTAAAACAAAATAATGGGGGGCTTATTAAGTAGACCAAATGTTAAGGTAACATTATGTGGCACGCTACGTTCTGTGAGCTGGTGAGGACAAGGTATTATGCACGTGGTAGCCAGAGATGGCTCTGCTGAGTTTGGTTCCTGCTTTTTCACGTGGGTTTATAAGAACCGGGAATGTGCTGCAGGAGAGGTTGTTGCAACGAGGCATCTGCCATCCCCTCCTGAGCAGGTGAAGAAGGCAAACTCCACTTCTTGGCCCCATACAACTTGCCCAGCCCGCAGGAGCTGGCAGCTCCTCTCCTCTGCCTTTTTAGGATGCGCGAGCCTTCGGTGCAGTGACACGGTGTGACGTGCCAGCCCTGCCGGCAGCGTATTCCTCCGTTACTGCCCAGCCCCAGCCAGAACACCACCTCCTGCAGCCTCTCCTCTCTGCAATGTTCCTTGCCCCCTCTCACCCTGCTCCCTTCTCTCACTGCCCCCCACGAAACAGGAGGCGGCTATCCCATAGAGCGGCCCACGGGGTGCTGCAGCTCCTCCATGTACTGCTCTCCAGTTCATGCCACAGAGTCGGGACAGTGAGCTCTGATCCCGGAGTGATTTTTCTTAATGTCTTTATATAGATGAGTTAACTCAAAGCCTTTCCAACATAAGCATGTTTTTCTGTTCCTTCATCCTGACCTTGGCATTTTCTTTCTCCACTCCAAGTTCTCTGCTGTCCTCTGGCCAGCTTTGCCTCTCATTTGTCAATGTTATTATTGAATTTTCAAATGCCAGTAGTGCACATAAATCAATGGCTGGCTTCTCCCCAGTGGCATATCCCTGCCACATGTGGTCATTCATTTTTTTTAATAAGTCCTCCTCTCCTTTCACCCATTTATAAAAATGCATCTTGTTCGCCTGCTGCCGTCCATCATTCGGTGAGTCCAGCTATTTGTTGCCCCTGAGTGCTTATTCATCAACGTTTTCAAAAGCAAAATCACTCTTCGCCTCCTGCTCTTATTGTGCCATCAATCTCGACTGGGGATCAATAAACCTCACTTTTGCAATTTTTCCCCCCATCGTCCTGTACGAGCTTTCCCAAAGTCTAGCCTTTGTATTTACATTTTTAACTGATCATCAGAGGCAGGACAATGACAGAGCCGAGGAGCGGGATGCTTTCATTTGCTCCCAGTGTGGCAATAACTTGCCCCGCATCACTCATCTCACTCGGGGACCCCGAGAATTGAATACTCATCTCTTTCCCTCTCTGCTCTGGCCCCAGGAGTTGTAAATGGGGAGAAGATGACCCCTGGCCACACAGTTCTTGCAGACATTAGCCCTGGGGACTAGAACTGGGTGAATATTTTTCTTCTAAACATAATTTAAATGAAAAATAGCTTTTCACCGAGAACTGAAATTTCCATCGAAAAGTCATTTTTTTTTTTTTTTTTTGTTTCTCAATAATGGCAAAAAAAACTAAAACTTTTTTTTTAAAAAAAAAAAAAAAGCTTCCCTTTCTTCCTTTTTCAAGTATACACTTAAAAGCATGACATTTATTTTCTGAGACTGTTTCCAGGAAAACAGACTATTTTATTTTTTGACCAGAAATATTTTCCAAAGCTGAATATTTTCACATGACTTTTGAAAAAGCTAAATGTCGCAGTTATCAGTTTTATCTTTTCACTGAAATTCCAAAAAACCCTACCTCTGAAGCTGAAAACATTTCCAGGAGAACTGATCAGCTTCAAAATTTTTCCAAGCAGTCCTATGCAAATACCAGGACTTTCTGACTTGCTGTAAGCATAACAAGATGCTCCAGTCTCTTGACTGTCTCTGTGGCCTTACACCGTGCCCTCTCCAGTAGCTCCGAGCCTCTTGTACTGGGGAGCCCAGAACTGGACCCAGTACTCTCCAGGCCTGGCCTCGTTAACCCAACCCTAATGAGGGAAGTGCCTGTCCCAAAGTTTTCCGATGGCAGAACCTGAGTAAAGGAGCGAGGCAGCAGATGGAAGCATGTGCCAAGGCAATAAATCCAGGCCACAATCACTAACATTTTGTGGTTTGACACTTAATTGATTAACTAATTTGAGGCAACAAGATTTAGTGTAGCTGTAGATTAGTGTCGAAGGGATAATTACGGCTAAGCTCCCATTTCCAAACAGCGTGTCAGCTGCAGTTTTGAGCCGGCAGGACCAGCGTTAAGGCACTTGCCTCGCAGCTGATAGCAAAGGTTCCTGGAAGAGGTCCTCTACGGCTCAGCACCCGGGGATTGCAATGGAAAGGTCAGGCACTGACTTATCAGCATAGACAAAATCCCTTCCTATAATGTATGTGTTTATTCTCAAATTAAATATATTAATGTATTATTTGTTCTTAAAATGTCATTCAATAGATAGTAGGCTTAGGTTTCCTGGCAGACCTTTGAAGCTTAAAGAGTAATGTAATAATAGTACATTAATCCATAAGCTACACAGTCTTCTCCCAGCAGACCCCAAACTCCAGAACTGGCTCTGAAGCACTGAATTTGCTGCATCTGTTTCTAGGAATTTCTGTCTAACAATAGTGGGCTTGTTGGAGTCTGCTCTGCCCATTCCAGCATGAAATGCTGCTTTTCTCCCACCCATCTGTTCGGCATTAACATTTGGGCACCTGTAAATGGTGTTTCTGGGGGCAAAGGCAGGTGTCCATTCCTCTAATGATGCACATCTCTGTTCTGCTAAACCAGGGGTGGGCTTGAGGCACCAAATCCTGTTCTCTGCGTCCCTGCTGAGAGCAGGTCTTTGGAGCCAAAGTTTAGTTTGGGCCAAGCCCCAGTTTAAGCTAGAGGAAATGCTACATTTGGACTTGTCCCCAGGCTGAATTCTTGGCACAAGCAAATCATCTCTTGGAAAAAAAAAAAAAAAGTCTTGAAAGAATGTCTCCATCTTTTTCTCCAAATCATCCATCCATCTATCTGTTTGTCTGTCTAGAGATGATAGCTTGATAGCTATCTAAATGCCAAACCTGATGTTTTGGAGAGCTTGGAATCCATCTCTGAACTGCTCTGATTTTAATTCTGCAAGTCTTAATACTTGATTGACAAATACAGCTAAACAATCCATCACAGTTGCCTTATCTAAAAAATGTAACCTTTTTTTCTGTTTATGGAACACGCACATGTGGAACATGTTTTTCTTTTACTGTCTATTTATTCCAGTTTATTCAGCGCGCTTTTATTTTTCATTTGGTGCTGGGTTTGCTGGCTCTTCCCGCCTTCGCATAACACACCTTTCACCTCTGATTCCTGGAAAAGATGGCTTGCTTGCAAACAATCTGTGACTGTGTGTGAAAGTAGGTTTGAGAAAAGAGATCTTGGAAGCGTCCCAGCTGAGGGAAGGCTGCGCTTTCTGCCGTATCTGCCTGGGCGCCGGAGACCGCGTGCGGCACCAGGCATCGTCCTTCGGCGTCTGCCTTCAGCCTTGGCACGAGGGATGGAGAAAGGGAGCGCTCACACCAGTGCCCTCGGGAAGGTTTGCAGTGGTTTGTGTTTACGCCGCGTGGACGAGCTGGGTTTGGTCTGCAACTGGAGCTTCTAGGTGCTGCCAACATGACGGCAATAATTACTGTGCTCCTCTTGGAGCCTTCTGAGATAGACGTGAATGCTCGCTTGTTTCAGGCAATGTTGGTGAGCTGCCAACAGTGCAAGAATACCCGACAAAAATTGATGTTGAGATATCTGCACCACCGTGGATGCTATCTCTAGCACTGTTGGCATTTAGTAAATTATAGGGATTGCTCTAATGATAGGAAAGTAATGTTTGTTAACTGCTAGGGCAAATTAACAGCTTTTGCAATTTTGGTTTTGGGGAGAAGCTTAGCAGGCTGATGATGCTGAAAGAGTTAATGGCACAGCGGGGAGCTGAGCTGGGAAGGATCCGTGCAATTTTGCTCGGCTGCAGCCCTGTTCGCATCCCAACCCCACCCAAAGCAACTCCTCTGCTCTTCGGAGAAGAGCGTCAACTCTGCTTGCAAATGGCAGATACGAAAATAAATAACTGCATAAGTGAGCGAGTTTGGCAGGAGGGAAATTCCTCCCTCCTCGGCTTCCCAGAAGTTCCCTTTGCTTCCCACCCTGAAGGCGAGGCCGAGCAGCTCCTCGGCCCCAGGGGGCAGGAGACCAACACAGCCCCCCCGGGGCAGGGGCACGGTCCCCGAGAGGCGGGGAGGATTTCCTGGGGTAACCCTGGCTCACGGAGCCATAAAGGTCACCGAGAGAACATGCTGGGATCCTTCTCTTCAGCTCTTGTAATGGTATTAGCAATGACTGTTTCTTACTCAATCATACTCCCAAAGGATTTTCAATAAACTTTTTATGTGCCATAACTGTTACATTAAATAAAGCTGAAAGTATTGAGTAAACTGACTGTAAATCACTTTAGATGCCTTGGAATTACATTAAGTGTGAGAATTATGGATCTTTTGCTGCTCACAGAAACAGAGAGACGACAGAGCCAGAAATTTTTATGCTGCCAAACCTTCTGAAGGTTTTTTTAATTATTTCTTTACGCCATACAACAGGCTTCTCCTTCTGTAATCGGCTCCCTCAGCGCCGCGTTGGGACCAAGCGCCATCCCGGCGGTGTAGGACCCCGTGGTGCTGTGGATCCTTCCCCTTCCTACCAAGCTGGGTCGGTCCTCAGCCTGAAAGTTGTAATTAAATGCCAGGGTAGGGATAACGTTAGCAGAGTTGAGCAAGCTGCAGGGTTTTATTGCATCAAGAGTGATTTTCCATCGGTAGCCTGACAGACGAGACTTCATCAATACAAATACATATTTTGATATAAATAAAAGCTGAGGAAAGATCTCCTGTCTCTACTCTTTAGGCACCCCAGAGTTAGCTTAAACGTATGTTATATTTAATACCCAACGGAGAGACAATTTAATACAAGCAGCCATGAGTGCCTGGTGCTGCAGCATGGATGAATTTCTCCTTTCCCTGCATTTTGACCCTCACACCAAGTCCCACTCACATCCAGCCCAGGAGCAAAACTCTCCCTTGCTGTGGCCACACGACGCTTGACAGACACAACCTGCGGGAGGCACAGGACCACGGTGTGGGCTGATTTTGCTTTTCTGTGTTATCACGAAGCAGAAGCCCAGCTCTAGGGGGAAGCGAGGCGAGCAGAGCCTGGCTGCAGCCCCGCTCGGTGCCGTGCAGGGCGGCTCCGTGCTCCACGCAGAAGCGTGGCAAATCCCAGGCTCCTGCCCGCCAACATCCCGGTGAGGAAATAGTTAGGAGAAGGCTCCCGGTGGGAAAACCTTCTGTTTTGCTGATCTTGTAAATCAGCTGAATTCAGCATGTCACCAGCACGTCTTACAACCCACAAGACAATGCCCAGATTTCTGTAGTGCAGAAGCATATTAACCTTTGTGTACTCTTGCCGGGTTTCGACAAAAGATGTCTGTTAAGAACTGCAGGGCTCATTGTAATTGCTTGCCATGTGGGTAAATGATCCGGAGCTGTGTGAAGATAAGAAGAAATTGCTAAAGGCAAATCACCTGGGTTTTATTATGCTTGCCCTAAAAATAATTAGCATGGCCTATGAAATCATACTGTGAGGGGATTTGTTTTAGCAGGAAACTGTAACCTATATATTGTAGCTTGCTTTCTAGAGAGCTGCTCTTTGTAGTTGTGTTGATGTGTCTTTTTCTTTATTTTCTTTTTAACTACAGTGAGAGACAAATGAACGAGCTCGTATTGCTCTGAATAGCAACAAGGTGACTGGTTGCCAGCCTGTAAAATCTGGTATCGTCCCTGCTGGAGCCAGAGCTTGACCTTAAGAAAATTCCTGCCAGTTTCTCCGTGGGAGCGTGTCCCTGTGCTGCTGCAGAAGCCTGTCTGCCACAGGTAACACTTACTTTGGATTACGGGTTGTGTGTTTGCCACCGGGCATAAAAATTCACCACCTCTTCTGAGATGAAACAGCTTTGCATGGGAGCAAAATAATGTTTTTTTCCATTTGCTGCATCTATCTGGGACCACAAAAATATCAAGGTCACAACAGAAAGCGGGAAGTAAAATAGCAACTGCATATAAAATTACAGGCTTGCTGTTTTTAGTGCTAGCTACCCACAATTTGGTGTGAATTGCAGGTGATCAGAACCTCTGAAAAGCATTTGTGCACATACGGTGTTAGCAACCCCAAGCACTAAAAGCCCTGAGTCAGCTGTCTTAAAATCATGTGTTTTGGCTTAAATAATGAGGTACTGCAGAAATAGTAAACATGGGGCTGTGTTTGCTTGAAGCCATTAGGGATTTTTGAGCTTTGTTCCACTAGCCTGGTGTCTGTGACAGTTTTGAGTTCTCCTTTACCTGTGCATGTTGCAGGCGAGAGCTTAGGGGTGCCCAAGGCTCTCCTTGCAGTCAGAGCAGGGATGGGGGTCCTCTGTGGCCCCCTGTGGGTCCCTTTTGTCCCCCTCCAGAACAAAAATCTCTGCCACCATGAGCAGCACGTGGCTGAGCAGCACCTGCCCCTGCTTCAGCATCCGATCTGGGTGGTGTCTCCCCCAGCACCGTATGTTCAGTGCTCAGCAACCTCAATCTGCACAAAGCCAGTACAAAATCCTCTGCTGGAACGGTGCATGGGGTTTGGTGAGTGGCTCGGGGTTAACACCACCCTGCCTGACTTCTAACCCCTCAATTCCCCACCTTCTTGGGCTTGAGGAAACAGTGCTGGAGAGAAACTGCATTTTCTAGTGCTTGCTGTAGTCCTGGGAGGTTATTTTTCATGGTATAGCTGATAATTTATGTAGCTCTACTACATGTTTTCTCTATGGAGAAGATGAAAGGAAGAAGGGTTCACTGCCTTAGAACAGATAATTCACAAATGTTCTGGAATATTCCTTTTATTGACATGAATCTGGTGCATCTTTCGTGTGGATTTCAGTAGCTCTCCCAGCCAAAAAGTAAGCGTGCTCGGAGCATCTCTCAGGTCCTGGGGGCTGTGACTATTTCTTTGTGGTGGCTGTGCAGAGATGTTAATGCTGGTCTTCTCCTGGGGTAATGCATTTGAAGGTTGGATAGTTCACAGTTGAAATACTGTTCCTCTCGTGATTCTTCGAAGCATTTAAGGTGAAGGAAACAAACAAACACATTGACTTGTTCCTTCAGTGGCTCTCCACAACAGCAGTTAGTGGTTTCTACTTTGGGTTGTTAATAGCACTTTGCAAAGTGACAACCAGTTTTGCTTTGTGTTATTTACTTTTCTTGTGGCAGCGAGTACCCAGCTGGCTGTCAGTCAACGTGAAGTCTCTGGGTAAAATTCCTCCTGTACCAAAAGCAAACAGGGTTTCCACTCGGAGGGCTAAAGTGGGGCTCGAGTGGTGCCTAAGCCCCATGTTAATCCAACCCAGCGTCAGTGAGGGTTGGGTGTTGCGCTGACCTCATGTAAAATGACTTGTGATGAGCACGGTGTGCTTCTCTGACAGCCCTTGATGTGAAGGGGTATAAATCCAACTGCTTCATCACTTGCTGGGAGCATTAATATGCCTTTATTTATTACCTCTGGATTTGGATGGGCTATGTGCAGTTCTGTCAGCAGCCAGCCTCCCGAGGGAGCTGGTAGGGTCTGGTGGCTCCCGGCCATGGGGAAGTGTTGGTGGGCAGCACTGGGATTTTGGCATCCCTTCCCTGGGGCCCTTGTCAGAAGGGCAGCACCCTGCTGTGACAATGGGACTCCAAACAGCACGATTTCAGGTGTTTTTTTTCTGAGGAGGGTCAGAGATTTGTAGCTTTGTGCTAGCTGTGATCTGGTTACCTATGCAGGCTGCATAGATGTGGTGTGAGCTACTGGGTGCTGAGGGCTTTGTGATACATGGCCATCTGTGACGAGCTTTGTGAGTTCTCTCTGAATTTCCATCCTGACCCCCCTGCATCTGTTCCTCCCCCCAGCCTGCCCTGGGTGTGGATCAGTGCTGAATGAGGGGCTCTGCTGGGCTCCCTCCCCTACTGGACCAGTACCAGACTCTGCAGCACGTCTGGGAACAATCTGCAAACTCACTGACAGCAGGCTTGAGAACGGGTTAAGGAAAGGAAACTGAATCCATCATCTCCTCTCCAAACCAAAGTCAAACCATATTGATTTGGGCATTGTTCATTGTATGTTTAATTTGCAGTTGAACTGAAGCTGTTCTCAGCCTGCAGCAACCAGCAAGCATACTGCCCTTTTTTTAAGGCTACTTCTTCTCACTGGGGCTGTTTCCTATGTAGTGAGCATGAGAGTCTTTACCTGAGTTTAAAAAAATCCATCTTATACAGAAAGACCCCCACTGTCGACAGCTTCTTCCTAGGAACCCTTCTGTATTTGCTTTGTCCGGCCGCTTTCTGAGTTTCCTTTTAAAGGTCACGGAGAGCCATAAAATCTTTTTTTCCCATTATTGCACACTTTAAAACAATAGATTCCTTTCCCCAGTCAATTGGACTGGGTTTATTAGACGAAGAGGTGAATTTCTGTAGCAATTAGTCATTACAACATTATTCACTCGAAAAATAGAAATATGCTACTCTATAGTCTGGATTGCATTTAAAACACAAAAAGCCTAATGAATGTGCAGGGAGGGGAAAGCAAGCAGCAGCCTGTGAGGCATGAGCCCAGGCTGTTGTTTTACATTTGACTTGTTCCAGGGGAACCTGAAATAATGCCTCTGCCTAGGTTTAGGGCAGGGGAACATGCTGTCCTCTGCACATCTTGTGGGGTAGCTGAGACTGCATCAAGCACCTGAAATGGCATTTTAAGGTCAAATCACCACCTTTTAGTCCTACAAAATCAGGCCAGAAACTCTCAAGGGGCCAGGCTTCCCTGAAGGTCACTGATGTGCATGGGAAGGTAGTGAAGGAAGGATCTCAGTAGTGAGAGCACCCGGTTTGCCCACCTGCTGCTCAAAGTAAGCTTCACAGCCTATTAAGGACCAGCAAATTAGAATAAAACTTGGATTCAATCTAGATCCAAACCCCCTAGTTCAGGCTCATCACTACAATAACAGGAAAAAAAATAAATAAAGCTCCTCTGAGCTTCTAACCATCAGATTTCAGGCACTTTGCAGTGGGAGCTCAGTAACATGACTCTTTTTGTTGGTGGGGTAAGGAGCTTGCACAACTGAGCATCCCCTCTGTGCGGTGCCAGCCCCTGTGCCATTTGTGGCTCCGCACAGCTGGATCTCTGGTGAGCTGCCACCGCATGGTGAGCAAGTACATGGTGCTGCCAGCTGGAGTCAGCTCTGTTATAAAGCTGAGGAGTTTTGGAGATGTGATTTCCAATGTGGGGGTAGGAGGATTGACTGGGAGCTGGTCGGCTTCCTCTGACACAGGTCCCCCTGCACTATTCAATGCCTTGCCAAGCTCCAAAGTCTCCGAAACAAAGCTAGCTTAGAAACTAGCCAGGGAATCCCTTTCCTTGCTGATTGTGTATTTTTATTTTTTTTTTCTGCAGTAAAAAAACTGTAAGAAAGGCATTAAATTATACAAACCACAATAGTGCTCAGTCCTTATAGCCCTCAGTGACTTGGAGGCACTAAAGACAATGTGATGTAGCTGTGTAGTAGTTTCCACGCTCTGGATTTGTATTATTAAATACCAGAATAAATAGTCATTTCAAACCCACATCATTTGTCAGCTCTTGAGTTATGGCTGCTTTGGTAACTTAGACACCCTCTCCTTCTGCCAAGTTCCCATGCTCTTTGTTTTGAATATGTATAATTTTATGTGTTTGGACTTAAATAACTTCTGCTGTTTCTCCCAGATCCCTCCTGTGCTAGAACCTGCCAGACCCCTCCTGGGGAGGAACAAAGGCAGAGGCACTTCCAAGCAGGATGAAAAGGAAGGGGGCGGGGGGGCTGTGTCCTTGAGAAACGCATTGTTCATGATTTTTTTTAAAGGAATTGGAAAGTCATGCAGAAATTGAATCGAGTTTGCTGTTAACTTTGGTCATGGATCTTAGGAATGTGTCTCTTTCCCATGAAATCCCAGTGGCTTTCTGCAGTTTAGCACCCACGGGCCATGTTTACAGGGCCGTTACGGACATGCGAGGTGACTGGATGCTGGAGGGCTGTTCCAAAACTCCTACATGTGATGTGTGTCTGATTTCCATTTAAAAACAGTTCGTGATGGGTTTCCCCTGTCACCTAGATGCTTTTTAAAAAGCCTTATGGACTTGTAGAGGGGTTTTTAAGTATTGAATACCAGTGTTGACTTAGACCTGTTTTGCATGCAGAAGTTTTGGCAACCTCACTTGAACAAGTTTGTTGTATGAGTGGATGCAGGGAAGTCCAGAGAGATTTTAGCCCTCTGTCAGTGCCTGAGGTCTGCGGGTCTCCAGGAATCTCTGCTGGATGCTGAACGAGTGTGAGCCAGCAGAGCTCAGTAGGCTCCTGGAGCTGTGCTTTTATACCAGGACCAAGCAGATGAGCTGTTTGGCCCCCTCTTTACAGCTGGTAAAGGTAAGTACAGGCAGAGGCAGGATTAGGGACAGCCCCCAGGTCACCAAGGTGCTGCCCTGTGTGCCAGCTGCCCCCTTTCACCTTGCTGTGGGTGAGGAGAATGATGGCTCATCCGTTCTCTCTGTGCAGCCACAAAGTCCCTGCCCTATAGCCCTCCTTTGCAGAGACCAGTGCTAAAAAAGCTGGGCGATGAGGGATTTCCCTGACCCCGTCTGAGACTGGTGTGGTTTGTCTCACCAGTGGAGTGAGTTTGGCATCTCTTAACTAGCATTCATCAGCTCCTGCACACATGACGGAAAGGTCATGGGCACATGGGGATAACGAGGGACCTTGTGAATTAGGAGTAAGAAATAGCAGCGTTTAGGGCTGGCTGGAGACTTAAATATTTCAAAATCAGACTCGGGGAAAAGTAGAAGTGATATTTCCTTTTGACCTTTTAGAAACACTCAGAGACTCCAGACTGAGCAGAGGCTGGAGGCGAGGGCCTTGGGGGCTCCTCATGCCAACGAGCCCTGATCTGGGGCTGTGCTCTCACTGAGAGGCCCCAAACCAGGCTGGCAGGGGAGCTGGCAGCTCAGCGGGGTCTGCACAGCTCTCAGTGCTACCCTGAAGCCTGCCCAGGGAGCCCTGCAGTGTGCCAGGCTGCTGCTCCCCTGCAGAGGGGTGCTTGCTGAGAAAGCTTTGAGCTGCACGGCGAAGGTGCTGACACCAACAAGCAGCAGAGCAAGGCTGGGGCACGTGGGTGAAGCTCTGCAGTAACCTGGTTTGGATAAATTCTGTGTTGTGAGGGCTGCAGAAACGCTCCTCAGGTGCTCTGAGCGCAACACTTGAGGTCTAACCCTTAAATTTCCCTTTGTGGAGCTGGGGAGCTGACACACGAGCAAGCTGGTGGCACTTCAAAACAGAAGAAGGGCTGGAGCCAGGGAGGTGGCATGCCAGGCACCCTGTGCTGTCACCTGGAGAGCTGGGATAAGTCCTCTCCCCTTTCCTTACCTCTGCTTCTTCCTCTACAAGCCGGACTATAATGCTGTTCGTGTCTGGAGCATCACCAAGTCCTTCAGTTTCATTAAATGCAAATGTAAGTCCCACTTGGTACCGGTAACCCCACCTGTCACCCACCCAGTAAGAAGCCAAGTCAGGCAGCAAGAAGCTTTCCATCACAAGTCTCTCCAGTTGGGGCCCGGACTGGGTGCCAGCGATGTGACTGGGTGAGTTTCGTTGGCTGCCTCGCTCTCAAGCAGCCAGCCCGGAGTCCTGCTCCTCAGCAACACTTCCACGAGCTGAGTGCTAAATAACAGGGCCAGCTGGAGTTAGGCTCACAAAATAACCCGGTCCTCGCAGTGAGCTCAGCCTGTTGGGTACGTCTCGCAGAGTGAGCCCTCCTGGCTGTTTGGCAGGGGGTGGCAAAGTTTTTGGGGTCCTCTGGGAACCTCGTCCTCTGCCCTGGATGGGGCACGCAACCTGCTTTTGGTCTCTGCTTGGGGTAAGCAGCATCCCGTGGGCATCCGAAGCTTCCATTATTTGTTATTTACCTATTTATTGGGAAAACGCTGAAGCCAGATGGGTAATGGAAAGGTTAAGCAGCAAATTGCTGTGCTTCTATCTGACCAGAGAACGTGGGGCACAGCTTTCCTAACCTGTAATGTAAGCCCTAATGGGAGAGGAAAATTATTTTTGCCTTGCACTAAAGGGCAATTTTCTGATCAGCTCTCAGTTTGAAGCATGCAGAGAGGAGAGAGAACGGAAGGGGAGAAATATATATTTATATATTTAAGGAAAAAAATAGAAGAAAGGGGAGAAGAAAGAAAGAAACACTTACACTTTAATGGAAACTCATTTTTGTAAAGTACCCTAGTGGCCCCCGTGGGCCCGGAGAATTAAGCGCTGTCATTCATAGCTTGAAAGCGGAGCCATCCAGTTTGCAGACACCTGTCATAATTAAACTAATGGCTCTGAAAATGTGCCTTGATATTAAATCTATCTTCCGCCGAGGAGCAGGGCTGATTAAAACCGCTGTTTGACAGTTAATGATGAACCTCGCGCTTGCTGAGCTCCCTAACTGGAACAGACCGGCTCATCCCTCCCTCCCCTCAGCCAGCCCTTTCCCGTATCCCCCTCGGCTCCCACCCCAGCCTGGGGGCTGCTCCCAGACCCTGTCCCCCACCAGTGGGATGTGGCAGTGCCGAGGCTCTCACCAACATCCCTGGTGCTTGGTGTTTGCCACGGTCTTGGACGGTGGCACCAGCATGCAGCTGGTGGCACCAGAAGCAGGCACCAGTACAAGCAAAACAGTCATTTTATAGTCATGTCCAATAGTCATGTCCAGTTGAACCTTGGACATCATGGTGATGGGAGCTACTGGTGGTGAGGAAATGCTGAATCACGTTGTTCTGCCTGGAAACTGCTCCAAAGATGCTCGGGCTGTGCATCTGAGAGCTCTCTGAGTGCAGCACTAAGTAGTTGGCATCAAAACACAACTCTCTTGCTCCAGGGTTCATCAGCTGCTCCTGTTCATTTCCCCGAAGATGTCGGAACTGACTCCTGACATCACAGCTCGTTGCCCAGGCAATGGGCTTGCTGTTGTGAAACCAGGCTTGTGATTAAACAGAGAAAGAAGGGTCCTTAAGGAACAACATGGGTGTTTACGTGGAAATGTCTCCAGTAACTATTAGGTACCTCTAAATATATAACTCTGTGTATGCTGGTCCAGCTTGCACCTCCAAAACCCATCAAAGCAGTCTCCCTTTTTCTTCTCTGCTTGCTGCTGACCCCACCAAGGACAGAAGCCAGGCAGGCTGTAAGTACCGAGCTCCCTCTTGGCCTGCAGGTGGGTGGCTTCGACGCTCCAACCCCAGCCGTGATGTGTGTGGGGTGCTCACATAGGCACAGCAATCCCCGAGCGATTCCAGAGCTAATCAGACACAGCCCCAGTAATTAGCACGACACAAACTCTGCAAAGTTTAGATAAGCATCAGCAGCTCCGAGTAGCATTTCTTATTATTTGCCAGGTGGGTCTCTTAGTCTCTGGGTATTTAAAGTCCCCTGCTCTAGGATGGAGATGATAAAGCTTCCTTGTCTGCTTTGTTTCAATTGATGGTGAGCTCCCTGCGGCACGGCTGGCCCCTCCGAAATAGGCAGTGCCTGGCTGTGACACCTGTTTTTGTTGTGTCCTGCTAGTGCCAGTGCACAGATAACTGCTCGCCCTCAAGGATGCTGCAGAAAGGCGAGCGGTCCCTTGATCTATCTGTCCAGAAAGAGACCCACTTGTTGGAGCTGTGGGCTGACAGAAGCCAGCTCTCTGCCCGCCTCGTGCTGACACCCAGCCAGGCTCCTATCTGACTATCATTAGCTTTCTTACCCGGCTCTAATGCCATCCGCTGCCACAACAGTAATTACCAGGAGATTAGGCGGCATTAAGCACTCTTTAATTTGACACATTGCAATGATCTCCATTCAGCCTTTCTGCTCGAATAACTCTCCATAAATATTTTGTGAGGCTACCAAAATAAACAGAGGCTCGGCTGTTTGCACAGCTGAGGTCCCTGCAGCTTTTTGAGAACCCGGGTCGTGGAGCCGAGGGTGGCACCGGGGGTGCGGGTGGGAGCCCAGTGGTCAGTTAGGTCTGCAAAAGCATCGGGGAGCGGGGAAACCCTCGTGTAGCAAAAGTAAAAATAATAATGATAATATATGCCTGATAATATATGCCTTGTGCCGATGGCAATTTAATAGGAAACATTTTTTTAAACAGCAACCCAATAAAGAGAGATGGGTATTTATGTAAGAAGTGGCTGCATTAGAAGAAATAATAATTACACTGGAGTTGTTCTTTTTTTTTTGGTGTGCTATTAGCCTAGACATTATTCATTAAGTAATGCAATGGAAAACCACTGTTAATACAGCAATAAATCCCATGGGGCCCCATTGCTTCTGAGATAGGATCATTTGGTAATTACAGTGCATTAGAAGTTCAATATTCTTTCATTTTTTTCCCCCTCTGCTCCTCGCCTGGATGAGCGGTGGGCTGCGAAGGCGTGTGCCGGGAGGCTTTGCTGCAAGCTCCACGTGGTGCTGCTGCGCCTGGAGCAGGGCTGAGATGTGCCGGAGCATCACGAGCAGAACCACGGGGTGCTGGATTCTGGCTGCTGGGGAAGGAACCAAGAATTTTGGTGCTTTTAGGAAGGGCTCCTTGCTTGTGTCCAGGAGATGATGGGAATTTGGGTGCTTCAGCTTTTGCCCCTTGCAGGCAGCGTGTGAGCAGACAAGGGTTAGAGGTGCTTGGGTTAGAGGGCTCTGCAGCCCGTGCACCTCAAGGCACCCAGAGCCTGGGCAGCAGCTGCGGGTTTATTGCAGGGCAGTGCTGCCTCTGTGCAAAGGGATCTCTGCTCCCTGATAAGGCAGCTGCTCTGAAACCATCGGGAGATGTACCGGCTGCCTTGCAGATGCATCTTCCCTGGTGCTAAGTAAACTTCCACGCACGGTGTCGATACCGGTCGGAGCCATCCCTGTTCCTGGAGGAGCCGTGGCCGCCTGCCTGCGTGGGGAGAGCTGTCGATAGACGTGTCAATAAGATGCTGGGGACTATTGATCAGCATAGGCATTTAGGGGTCACCGGTCGATAGGAGCTCTCATCAAGAGATGTAGGAAATGAGCGCTTTCAAATACAGGCAGCAAAGTGAGACTCCCCAAGGGGGAATGATACAACTCAATTTTCTCTCTCCTGTTGCTTTGTCAATTTGCCCGGGTCTGGAGGAGGTGGCGGCGGGGGAAGAGGGAGAGGAGAGGCACCTCGGCGTGTTTGACTGAAAACATCTCGGAGGCTGAAAACCAGGCAGCCACCACCCGACCGCAGGCTGATGCTGCCGAGGGGCAGGGAGGCGAGCGGTGGCCCCCGGCTCTGCTCGGGCTGTGAGGCTGGATCCGGGATGTGGTACCTGTGTGAAGGCTGAATGGGCTACAGGGGCTAAATAGGGGATAAATATGGCTAAACAGGGGCTAAATCACACCGAGATAGTGTGAAGCCATCGTGCTGTGCAAAAAAAAAGGTGTGATGCAGGGAATCCCTTAAACCCCACACCTCATGTCCTGGTGACACCGTGCCCTCCCAGCACAGACGTGTTGGTGTTTTCCTTCCTGCACGACGTGGCCTCGCTGCATTCCAGGCTCCAGCACGGGCACACGATGGGGAAGCTGCAGCTCCTCAGCATCCCCCCAGTAACTCAGCGGCCAGAGTCACTCCTAAGTGCCACTGGGCTGCACGCCCTGCAGTCCTTGCCACTAGGCATTATATTTTCTATCATGGTGTTGTTTTTTTTCCTTTCCAGCACCTGTGGATAGTTTCCCAGCTCCGCATACCTCACTGACTTGCTTGATTGTGATACTTTTTCAGGCTTTTTTCCCTGTTCTCAGTTGCTCAGGGCCAGTGCTTGAAATTAAACTGTCTCCCTGTGATGCAAATCAGATAAGAGAAACCAAATGAGCCCCATGTGTTCATCTGCAGAATCCCATTCTGCTAAAACTTGTTCTGTTTCATTCTGATCTTAGACAGATGTAAATCAAGAGGAACTTATTTTAAACCAATGTCAGCAGGAAAAAGCTCAGCAGAAATAACAAAAACACCATGCCTTGTGTGTTTATCACTCTTCAAGGTAAGATAAACTTTTAGCCCGTTTGTGATTCATGCTCTTGACTTTCCCTGGAGGGCTTCTCCAGCGCTGTGCAGGCTGCAGCACAGCTCCCAGTAAACTCCCAGTAACCCGTTTGCAGCAGGAATGGGAGCGTGCTGCTGGGCGGCGCAGCACAGGCTAAGAAGAAAGGGATGCGAGGCACACCAGGAGTTTATGGAAAGGGATACACAAACCATGAAGAAATGCAGCTCTGGAAAGATTCCAAAACTCCGGCTGAGGGCTCAGCAACCCCGTTTGGTTCAAAGCAGCTGGAGAGGCCACTTGCCACCCTTGACACAGGCTCGGCTGTACCCGTGGGTCTGCTGGCAGCTGTAGGGCTGAGCTCAGCCTGATGTAGGTGAGCCACCAGGTCCCAAAAGCAGGACCCACAGGGGCCTTCACCCCCAGAAAGGCTGGAGATCATCCTGGTCTCAGGAAAACCAGCTGGCAGGGTAACTCTGAAAGGGACAGGAGGGGAGCAGAGCCTCAGATCTGGATCAACAAATATGAAAACTGCAGCAAGGATCAGCCCCTGTCCCGTGGGGCGAGCAGCCCATCCTGCCCCGTGGTGGTGCCACGGTCACGGCACAGCTTCCACAGCACAAGTGGCACCAGCACAAAAGAGGGAAAAAAAAGAAAACATTTGCAAGTAAATAAAAAGAAGCCCATTTGCAAATATTGTAAGGAATGCATGTTCTCATACGTGCTGCTATTAAGTCCGTTCGTATCATATCAGCAAACATCATGTCAGCTTGGAGAGGTTCCTACTTATTTCTTTTTCCCCGTGAAATGTTTTTCAATGCCTGAGCGAATCAAAATGAATGTAAATGAGGTTTATTAAGTCAGCCCCACACGGTGCTGTATTGTCAGCGTTTGTAGGCTGTGACAGGTTAGTTATTGCGGTTTGAAGGGAATGTCACCAGCACAGCGGTCTTCAGAAGTAACTTTTTAAAAGAATAATAATAATAATAACAACAACATCTCGGGCCTAGCTCTGATTTTTTCCCGAGAAGTCATTTTGCACAGAGGTGGTATGTCTGGAGGGCATTTCCAGGCAGGGATTTTGGGGGCAGCCTGCTCTCTGCGGTGGGGCCAGGGACTGGCTCCAGACTTATTTTCTCTCCTCTCCTGGTCGGCGTGCACCACCAATCACCGTGACATCTGGAAGATATCCGTTTGTAAATATAACCCCGTGGAGCTGTCTCACGAGTCTTGCTGGTCTTTGGTGAGCCACTCTCATTATTTTTAGTAAATTGCTTCGGCCTTGGCCATGCTACAAGAAAAAAACTAGGGACGGTAGCATTAATTTAGTTATTTATTTAGATTTAAAACAAAAGAGACACCCATCCGAGGCACTGGGTGCCATAACATTGTTAATTGCACAATAAATTCCATCCCATTACAAACTCAGCTTCATTAATATCCTCATTTCCATAGGCACGCAGCCCGCCAGCCACCCGCCTGCTCTCATCCAGGGATCTGCTTGTGGGATCCTGCTTGTGAGGGGATGGTCCCAGTCATTCTGTGGGGTCTTTTGGTGGCACCTGGGATCCCTGGGTTGCCTGCTTCTGCTCAATCTCAGGGACTCAACGTGGGCCAGAGGACTTTATAAATGTGATCTTGGCTCCTAAAAGCTGGAAAATGGCCTTCTTTAGAAGCATGCACTGTTGGTTTTTTTTGTTTTGTTTTTTACTATCTGCAGCTAAGCCTGCAGGCAGTCAGAGGCATTTTCTGGGTAAACTGGTCCTTAAACTGTCCGTTCCCCTCATCCCCTGTGAACTGGATGCCAAATGCTTGGATTCTCCTCCGGTTTATTCTGTGGGAACATCCCTTGGGTCAGCAATGGGGGGCAGGATTTTTAGCCAGCTTTTAAAGCATGTAGGTGAAACCTGTGAGTCAGTGTGGATGTATATAATCACACTCACTCGTTAGCTGTCTCTACTAGCTGAAAAATAAAAGCCAATATGAATACAGCTTTGTTCTTGAGGCCAGCAGACAGAATCCAACACTCCCCTGTACGTTTCCAACAGTGCTGGCCTGGAATTGATCTAACGAAACACCTACGCCACTCTATATGCTTTGGCTGGGTTAGTGTTAGATCAGAAATGTTGGGAGGATGTCACATAAGCTAGACAAAATTATTTGTTCCCTACAGCTATTGATCTGTGCAAGGTGCCTTGCAGTCCATCTGCAGAGAAAGGAGTTCAGTCTGACAGAAACCTGCTCCGCTTTTGCATATTTATTCCTCCTTTAAATCATTTCCAAACCACTAAACCATTTTACAAGGACGAGGGAAAACATCAATTACAATTATAGTGAAAAACTCTTTTAAGGCAGAGCCTGGTAGAGAGAAAATGTAGCCACCCGCTCGTAGTTTTTCACCAGGCACTTCATAACCCATGCTCTGTTCCCTCCCTGCGTGCCATCTCTTCCCCATCCCGCCGTGTCTCCAAGATCCCGGTGTTCCCCAGTGGCAGGTCCATGTAGGAAGGTCTGCTGGAAGGTCCCAGGTGATGCTTTGGTCCCCAGGACCTGCTCTGAGCCAGGAGCAGAGCTGTTAAAGGGCTGCTCCTGTACCCAGGGGTGCTGCACCAGGCGTATGAGTGGGATTTGCAGCGTCTCGCAGAAGAGCTTCTTCCTAGGATAACCCCAGCTCTGATACAAGTGACATGGGTAGTGCCAAGGGTTTTCCAGGCTTTGCCGGGAGCTGTCTGGTTCCTGACGCTCATACAAAAGTGCTGCGGAGCTCTGCTGCTGAAAATCATCAGTATTTGTACCACATCCCTGAGGTTTTGGTTAGATTCAAGCCAGAACAGAAAACTGATCTTCTTTTCTGCCAAAATCTCGAAATGGTTTGCGCACAGATGCCTGTGTCTGTCTCCCTACCTGTTTGTCCTGTGTTACTCAGAGCAATCCCAACTGTTTCTTTTCCCCTGCATTAAAATGAACAGATAGAACTTGTAGAAAATAATGAAATCTGTAATTTAACACGGCCTAAAAATTGTAATTAAATACAGTGAGGTGACTCAGAAAGCTTTACCATACCAACATGAAACATTTTATCGTTGTTCAAGATTAAGCAAAAAGCTCAGCAGCTGCTGCTTCCAGCTCTCTTCAAAGAAAAGAACAAAACTCAACAACACCACAACGGCACCATGACAAACCCAGCCCTGAAATACCCGTCCTCCTCTTCAGGCTGGACCAGGTTTTGCAGCCTAACGCACACTTGTGGCTTGTCTGTGCTTCAGCATCTCCCCGAGGTGAGATCTGGGAGGCAGGTGCCTCGTCTGAGGGAAGTTTTGTCTCAGATCCATCAGGGGAGGGATGTGGGAAACAGCTGGGGTCTGGGTTGCCTCATTTTGGGGTGCCCGGGGTGCTGTGCAGCGGGCTGGAGCAGCGCCGGTGGCTGGCAAGCAGAGCTTCACACATCCACCGTGGGCTGCAGTCCTGATAGAGCAAATTAAATTAGCTACTAATTGGTTAATTGGTGAGGGGCTCTGTAAAGCAGCTAGGAGCAAATTAAGCAGGAATGAGAGAAGTGCACACTTGTGAGCCGTGATCGCTCTGCTCGCTCCGAGGGCTGCCCGGCGGCAGCAGCACCGTGGCTGCCTCTACCTGGGGAGCCTCGGCGTGCCGTGACCCCGGGGAGCAGAGGGGGCCCGGAGTTACCACCCCGTTGCTTTTCTGCTCCTGGGCACACCAGAGCATCACATTGCTCTAATGGTACATGGGAGGGCAGGGAATAATTTGGGTCTCGTGAGGACAGCCTGGCTGAGCGCGGGGGCGCACAACCCGCCGCGTGTCCTCCCATGCATGGGTGTGCCCGCGTGCGCCCTGCAAGAACCTCAAAGCGTGAGGCTGTGAATAAATAGGCTTTGGGGAAGCACACATGTCCTCACACAGCCCTGGTGTGGTCTGGAGGCACCTCCTGCCCCGGTGCGGAGCTGTTTGGCAGTGGGACCAATGGGGGCCATAGGGTGACCAGCGGGGTCCCCCCACGTCGCCCACCTCCTCCCCGCAGCGTGCTCGCGCTCACTGCTCGCTGGTAGCATCCCCAGATGGTGCCCCCAGATGGAGCTCTAGTCAGCAGGCTTCTGCCTCCAAAAGATGAAGAATTACTGTTCGTCTTCCTTGTCAAAAAAAGAAAGGGGGGAGGCGAGGGCTGTGTAAAAAAAAAAATAAATAAAATAAAAGTCTTTTGGATGTAAATAGGAGGGCTTCTACCTGCAAAGAAACAAATCCCTGTCCCGCTCGAGCAGCACTCCCCAGGCCGTGGGCAAGGAGCAGCCACAGGTGTCCGAGGGCAAAGGTGGGCTTGGGTTTTGCAGCCCTGTGCATTCGCCTTTAAATTCCAGCCAGATGCCACATTAACTTGCGTGACTTCTTGCCTGTAACAGCACATAATGCAGCACGAATGATGTAACTCAATGTGATGCCAAAATTTATAGGAAAAGACACTGCTTTCTGAGGTCAGGCTGGTATCTGATTTAAGCTGGCAGCGGGAGCATCAGTGTTTTTGCAAACCTACACCGCGGCTCTCCAGCAAATCACATTACTCTGAAAGACTTTGGCGGGCCCCTAATGCAGACAGCTCTTCAAATCTGGGGACAGCAATTAGGCTGGAGTGCATCAAACCCACGCAGGGCTTTTTGGGATCCGACTCAGACAAACTCCTAAAAGCACTTTCAATGAGAGATTTTTTTGGGTGTTTTTTTCTCTTTTTTCTTTTAAATGAGCAGAAGGATTCTAGATAAACTCGATAAGGGCTGGAATCAAAACAGGGTGCTAGAGCCAAAACTGGAGTGACAGCTATTCCGGGTAGTGAAAACGATGACAGATTCTGAGCAGACAGAAACGAACATGATAAAACAAGCCGGGCTATTATCCACCCGTTCGCAGGGCCCATCTCGGGCGAGGGCCGGGTGCTGGGAAGCACAGGCTGAGGTCCGGGCTGGGGGAATTTGGGGGGCTCAGCACCCCCCAGCCACACGGGCTGCAGGGCGGGGGGAAGGCAGGGCTCCCTGCAGCACGGTTGGAAGGCTTCGAGTCAGCCCAGGTTCTGCACCAGATTGTTTCTTCTGCTGCAGAATGACTCCTGAGATGACATAGGGAAAGCAGTCATGCCAAAAAAAAAAAAAAAAAAAGCCTAATTTTGGAGAAGAGGATCAGCAGCAGAGAGTAATATTTCTTTAATATTTCTTGACCGGCTTATGGGGAAACCGAGGCACTGAAGGAACAGCTGCCAGGAGCTCCAAGCTGCCCATGGTTAGCTCCTCTTTGCTGGGGTTTCAGCCTGTGGATGTGACCTGAGGTTTTTCTGGAGGCTGAAAACTTTACAAGCCTCTGAAAATACCGGTGGAGGCTCAGGGGCTGGCTCGCCGCGAGCTCCTGAAGCCATTTGCAAAGTGTTACCTTTAAATAAGCGCTTGTTTCTGAGCGGTGGTTAAAGTCCCACCAAAGAGTTTAAAATAATAATTTACAGCAATAATATGCTAGGACGTGAAATAAAGCTGCTGATGGTGACATAAATAATGTATGGAATAATAAAAGCCGCTGCTGTTGTTGAACTCGTGGTCAGCTCGCAGCGTGCAGCGCGCCGCAGCCGGAGCGCTGACGGCTTTTGGCATGGCAGGGGGAGGCAGGAAGGAGTGAGAAGCCTCGTGAAGGTTTTCCAATCACTCCAGCCACCATCTCTAATTCTTTTCTTAAAGTATAAAATCATTCTTCCCCTGATCTCACTTGTGGTCAGAGCTCGGTACAGGCCCATCAGTCACCGCGGTGATTTGGTTCAGCAGGTGTTGGTTGTGCAATCGTTCATTTCGGGCTAATCTGCTAGCGGCTGTCAGGGGTTATGGAGTATTTATTGAGTTTGTGTCAGGTCCAGATGACCAATAGCCGGCAGCCGCTGGATACCCATTGACACTGATGATATTGCTGAATTAAACTAGGTGATGTATACAGAACTTGCTTAGAGCTAGTAATGAAGCTGGGAACCATTTGAAACACAATACAGAGGGCCCCAGTGCTCGGGGCTTTGCTCTCTACCTTTTAAATAAAAAATTATTATTATTTTCTTTTAACACCAAAGGAGAAGCCATGAATCGAGCTCCCCTGAAATATTTAGAGAGAAAAATAGAGTAGCCCAATGGAAATGAAAATCATCTTTATATTCTGCAGATTTACTGCCTGCGAGTTGGCCGGTGACTGAGGAATTTCTCAGCTGCTTCTCAGAGAGGCAGCACGGGGGAAAGAGAAGTAGGGAGGAGGATGAACCGATTATTGACCACGCTTCAAGGACCCGGTCCTTTAAAAGGCTTCGCTGAGCACCTTCAAATCTCATCGGCTTCAGCTCAGCACGGGACAGGATCGGGATGTGCTGGTGTCTGTGCTGCTGTGTGATGCTCTGTGCTTTATGTGGCTGCATGTGGGTACCTGTGAGCTCTGTCCCCCTTCCTGGGAGAGAAACTGAGGCACGAGGGAAGAAGCAGAACATGCCCATGGTCACAGCCCGTGTTTCTGGCCCGTGTTACTCCGAAGAAGCGGTTTGGAAAGTCTGAGGTTGGCCACCCAGGACAAGAGCCCCTTCTAGCTGGGGGCAGAGGGCTGAGCGTGGCTGATGGGGCCAGGGAACGGGGTTTGGGGCTGCTGTGCCCGAACCACGGGGACTGCACACCTCTGAGCAGCCGCAGCTTTCCCGGGAGGCTCCTAGGGCCGTGGGGATGGAGGCAGGTTCCAGGTTGGTGATTAGAAGATGTTGCTACTGAATTATTCTGCACAGAGCATCAGAGTTAATTTGGGGGACAATCAGCTTGTCTGAGGCTGTCACTGCTGCCGGCTGAAACCTGCAGTGCTGGAGAAAGAGCAATCAGAGCTGTGACCTTGGCAAGGACTGGGGTTAGATTACAGGCATGATTAAATGCCAAGGAGAAGGCTCTGAAGCTGCTATTTGAATACCTGTTTACATGTAGGATAATAGATGGCCACCCGCTGCCTGCAAGGCTGTAATTCACTCTGGGGATTCTGGGACTCGGATGACACCATAAACCATGCGAGGCAGAGTGCAGGATGCTTGCAAAGCAGCGCCGAGGCCCTGCGAGTGATTTACAACCGCGGGCTCACTCTATGGCTATCTAATCTATTGTCTTTTTATTGCAGACACTGCGCCGAGAAATTATTATTGTAAAAATTTGTTTAAAGGAGCTCTGTAAACTCACTTTGATCTGCCAATTTCACCTTAAAATCCTCCTATTTCTGTGGCTGGAATGAGGGTGTCTGGCGTCTGAATTATCTGTAGGTACAACTCCATCCAAGTCAGCGGCGTAGAGGCAGGAGAAAGCTGTTGGTGAGGATTTTACTCCGAGGTGTAAGTCTTGGGGTGGAAAGGAGCAGAGGGCAGAGCTGGGAACCCCTGCGTGCAGCCCCTGCCTCAGTCCCCTGTGGGGCCAGCCAAGGGGTCCGGGTTCTCCCACAAGTTCTGGGAGCTACGGGGACAGACCCCGAGTCCCCCAAGACCCTTGGTGCCCCCCGAGGTGGGGTGTACGTGGGGAGCGCTGCAGCAGGGCAGGGCTGAGCTGGGCCACCTCCCTCCTCCCTACCCAAGGAAGAGGTGCCGATGACTTCCCCGAGCTCCTGCTCCTCCTGGTGAATAACCTTCCTGCAATCCTTTCTGAAAAGCACCGTTTAGGATTAAGGCTGAAAGCTCAATTTGATTAAAAGAGAGTCAGGTGCAAATTAGGATGCATTTGGTGCTTAGTCTCGCTGCTTTATATAACAGGGCCTGAGATGGAAATATTTCAATTGCTATTTACTATGCCTTGGTGTCGTTCATCGGGGGGCTGCCAGGAGCTCTCCAGGCACTGCTGGGGGAGCAGGCGCCCGGGTACGGGGCTCAGGAGCTCGCTTCCAATTCCTCGGTGCTACCGAGGCGCTCCGTGACCTTGGACAGGGTGCTTAATCTCAGCTCGCAGTGGTAAACAGGAGATAATATTTCTCTATTTCCTGCAGTGCAATGTGAGAATAAATCAAGTGAGAACGGGAGGCTGCTCGGAGAGGGCTGGGAGCCAGTGCCCTCCTGAGGCTTGTCTCCAGCCCTGCTCTCGTTGCACGTCTCCCCCCTGCGCAGCCTGCTCTCACGCGTGCCATTCATTGGCATCCAACTTTCCTCCGAAGGAGCTATTGTGCTTTTGTCAAAGTCCTGACAACCTCAGACTGCTCTCTGCGCAGGTTTCCCCAGGACCCTGCAGCAAATTATCCCCGGCGTTCTATACAAATGGTCAGCGCCTGTCTCCCACCTTACAATTTGCCATCCATTGTTGCTTGATTGGCATCCGGAGCTGCAAACTCCTGATTACCTTAATGTTTTCCCCTTGCTGAAAACCACCAGAGTACTCCTTAGCTTGTGACTAATTGTCCAAAGCCATCTGACACAGGGATAATCTATAAATGTTTAATCTATCCACGGCTCTGTGGCAAGCAAGGAAAAAGCAGTTCAGAAAGATCAATCATCTAAAATCATCACGGGAGGCACTGGCACCCAGGCCCCTGCCCATCCTCAGCTGAGAAAATGATGGTGCTGGGAGATTAAGGTTTGAGAAGAGCTTTTCTGTGTCTCCATAGCTTTTTGATCCTAAGATAGATGACCCAGAGAGCGCTAACTGCTCCCTGCTTGTGCTAAGCAAAGATAATAGCGCTGGGAGTCACCTCCACGTAATGATGCAGCCACCAAATAAATTATCCCCTCTCCTTTCCCAGCACCAGCCAAGGGAAGGTGGCGTGGGCACCCTGGTGGCTGGGAAGGCAGGGGGAGGCAGGGACTTGTACCCTGCTCTCCTGGGACTGCCTTAAAAAATCAAGTTCCTAAACAGCTGAAAAAACATAAAATGCTCCATATACTCTCTATAAACAAGCAGTTAGAGAAATCCAGGCTGGAAAACACTTGGTGGAATAAGGTCAAGCTTCTCATATGAATCAAATTAGTGGCCGCTCAACTAGCACCACAGTACATTAGGCTGAAGGGACTGGGGAAATGCAGCTATTTTCAAGGTTATGCTTTTGTTTCCTCTCTGAGCTGCTTGGTGCCAGGGGACCTTGGCCACTCCAAGTCACTCTGGGAGGATATTTTCTGTCTGGCTCCCAGCATCTGCTCCGAAGGTGGTAGAGAGAATCCCAATTTAAGAAAGGGGAGACTGTTACGGACCAGTGTCGGTTCCCTCGAATACTCTTTTTAACCATTGGTATGGGAAAGATCCATGGAAATTGCAAGGAAATGGCGTGGGAGGCCAACCCCTGGAGGAAATTGGAGGCAGAAGGAAATTGCCCGGAGCAGCTCCCGTTGTTCTGGGCCAGCTGCGTGGCGCGGGAAGCTGTGGCAGGGCAGCAGTGGCAGGATCACTTACTCCAGGAAAACTCACTCATAGCTGAGCCCGAGGGGCTTGCCCCAGGCTGGAGACACAACCAGGGCTGCAAGCAGGAACCGGGCTGCTGCATCCCAGGCTTGGGATCCATCTGCTCCCTGGATGCCCCTCGAAAGCGGTTTTGGGTCTAGGAGACCTTCCCCAGCCCAGCCGTGCTCCCAGGAGCTGTTCAGCCGTGCTGTGCTTGTTTCAGAGGGGTCTCTTCCAGCTCCTGAGCACAGCAGCAGGGCCCGCAGTAAAAGCGAGGCCGAGCACCGCTCTGAATGCAGGGAGAGCTTCTCGAAACTGAAGCGTTCAATTTTACTCCACTGAGCATCCAGTATAATCCATTGAAAGGGCACTGTCCTTCAGGCCTTTCAGCTGGGCTGACAGCTGCCCACTGATTAATTGACAGGTTAAAAAGATTGATTCCACATGTCAGAGCTGTAACCCTGCCAGAACAATACGGCTGTCAATTGGGCTGTAAAACAGACGCTTACATTAACAGCCCTGACAGCAGCAGCACATGAACACATGCACCTGCCTTTATGGAGAGCCTAAACACACAGCCGGGCAAAGATTAATCATCTTGAAAGCAATGTTGTAGGATCAAATAAATGTTTCTGCAGCGGGGAAGCGGTGCAGCGCCGACTTGGCGCGGAGTCCAGCTGCAGATGGTGCCCGGCGGGCAGCCGCGGAGGGCATGGGGACCTCGGGGTGGGCTCTTGCAGTTGTCTTCGGCGCTTGACTTATGGGTTTGGCCACGGGTCCTCCCTCTCCCGGCCTCCTCAGCCTCGCACAGACGCGGCACACACGCGCTGTAGGCAGAGGCACAGCTGTGCTTGGTGTGGCTGGGCCTCCCCCTGCACCCTGGAGCCCCCCGCAGCTCTCCGGCCACCCGGTGCCCGTGCACCCATGGGTGCCTCTCGGCACGGTGACCCTTAGCCCTCCACAAGTGTGTTTTGGCACCAGAACAAGCATCACCCTGGATGGGAGAGATCATTGCAGGCACTGCAAAGCCAAACTCCCGAGTAAATCCCTCCTCTCTCTCTCTCTCTCTCTTGCGCATTCCTTATCAGCAAAATGTAACTCATTAATATCTGTCGTGCGGGGCTGTTTCCAAAGATCCTCAGCTGGAGCACGCTTCAATAATCTGAGAGACGATTTGTTTCTCTGACATCCTTTGAAGCTGGGCGAATGGCAGCGAGGTGGAGACGTCCACACCCGCTCGGAGGGGCTGCTTGCGGGTCTGGTCCCCAGCAGAGGGTGAGCGACCCGGCCCGGAGCATCTCGGGATGTGCTGACACCGGCCGCGTGCTCCCCACCCAGCGTGCTGAGAAATGAAAAAATCCTCTGCAATCCAGAGAGATAAGGCGAGGTTGAGTCACAAGTGAGCTCGGCTTTGCCAGAAGACGTTTCAAAGCTTTTATGGTGAGATTCAATACAGATATACAGAGATCAATTATCTTAAAAGCAGCAAGGAGGTTCAGCAAATATTTCCAGCTTTAAACAGGTTTATTTCCATCTGCACTTATCTGTGCTATTTAAACTCCATTGCTTGCAGTTAATCTTTTGTAATGCAGCATAAGAGGGCTTATTTACTTTCTAATGACATCAATTGGCCATAAATATTAGACATCTAAGGTTCGCTGAAGCTGTAGGGACAGTTTTCCATTCCTACTTGACATTTGACTATTTGCAGTGCTTCCTTTCTGTTTGTTCTTGTGTGACTCACTTATCGGCTGTCATAGGCCCGTGTTCGATTTATTTAAATTGAATGAATAAGTACATTAGGCAAAGCTGTCAGGAGAAGAGAGAATGGGAACTCACGGGGATGAGTGATAAGTCAACAAGCTGCAAGGGAGATTCTTAGCAGAGCTGCACAAATCAAAGTGCTAAATAGGAGGAACAAAGACAGCACGGTGACACGATTCTGGTATGAGTGAAACTATAGATCTCAGGGTAAACAGGACCTCCCGACCGTAATCTGCGGGACACAGGGAGACATTTGTTCTGCATGCCATATCCTCGGAGTAGGCAGCGCTGCGAGCCAAAGCCTGGGAGCGTTTTCACAATACTAATAGTTCAGAGAGTTATTATAGGATCAAAGACTCCAGACTATTATCTGCCACTAAGGTGGGAGTTGTGCAAATACCCAGATATCTCTGTACATGGGAAGATGGTTTTTCTTTTTAATTTTCTTCATTGCTTGGTACTTAGCTGCACTAATTAATTGTGGAAAGCTCATATCACAGCCCTACCGGAACTGTTTGCCTTGAATCTATTAGTCATGATCCAGGAGGGGGGAAGATACCTCAAGTCATGTTGTCATTTTCAGCTTATGGAAGCAATTTGCTTTGCTCGAGAGTGGCAGAGCTTAAGGGCACGTTTTTGGGGGAACCATCTCCACCAGCAGGCCACTTGTGCTGCTGGTGCCCGCATGGTGGTGACCGATGTGCTGCCACATAGCTGGGGCTTTCAAAACCCCGCTGCACGTGGGTTCCCATGAGAACAGACGTCCCCATCACCTCCGGTATTGTTAATTCTGGCCCTGGCTGGATGCCTCTGCTGAAGGCATGAGCAAAGGAGGCTCTGAAAAACAGCCCTGCTGCGTGGAAAGAGGGCTCCTTGCCGGGCTGTGCAGGGGAGGCTGATACCACACCAGTGGCTTATCCAGCTCAGAGAGCCCCAGCCCTGTTCTTGTTGTGGTGTTCCTCTCCTCCCACAACGTGCTTTTGTTTCTCACCTCCTAACCCCTGAACCTCCCCCAAACCTTAATTGGCTGAACACAGTAAATCAGAACTGACAGTAGTTGAATAGCAGCTGATTAAAATCATTTGTTTTCAAACTCAGCCAGCTGCAGGCTCTTGCCTACATGACTTTTGTGGCATTCCCTGCATTGCTCTCCCTCTCTCCCCCTCCTTTCTTTTGAAGGCATTGCATCACATTTCTCCAGTTCTTTGAAGACGAGATCCTCTTCTCACCCCTCGTTGCTGCCCCACACAGCACCAGCCTCCATTTTACAAGTCCAGCCTTGTTTTATCTCCGTGGCCACTTGTGAGATTCCCCCCGAGCACTGGAGCGCTCTCTGTTTTCAGCACACAGGCCACATCTGGTTTGGTTTTGTTTGTGTTTGTTTTGCTTGTTTTTTCCCAAAAGCAAAGCAGGGAGGGAAGGAAAAGCATTTAAACTTCTAATCCCACATAGCCTGCCTGCTAATCGCACCCCTGGCCAAACCAGGTCATGGAATAGCTGGAAAACAGTTTTAAAAAATGCTACTAAAGAAGCAACGACCAACGTTGAGCGGGTGGGAACATTGCAACCGAGGTGTGCTCCTTGTTTTTTGGGAGCCAGGGTGAGGGGGGCACCCCTTAACGGGGGCACCCCTTAACGAGGGCACCCATCCCAGGGGCTCAGGCTGCTCAGGGCGAGCATCACGGGGCCAAGAGAGGGCACAGGGGGCGAAGAGCCTGGGACCTGGCTCCGAGAGGTGGTGGGTGGCCGATGTGGCACCGAGGGGACCCCCGTGTGGAGCAGAGTCCTGGGTGGCAGGAGTTGGTCCTGTGCTGGCTCGTGGTGGGTGCTGCGGCTGCAGGGCGCGCTCCTTCTGTATTAGGCCGCGAGCCATCCCCTGAAAAATGCGTTCTGGCTGCGAGTGCCATTCCCCAATCTCAGGCATCTACAGCCATATGCATCAAATTAAAACCAAATGCAAAATATAAATCTCCTTGCCATTCCTAGGAAAGGTTTCACATGACAACCACATTCCTGTGACACTTTCCATCTTATGTTTTACCGCACAGACTAACAGCTGTTTCCAAAACAAACCCTGGTGATGAACAGACAAAATCTTGACTATTTGGACAAACTTGCTGTTATTGCACCGGGGTCGTGCGTGAGTGGACAATCTGTGTCTGTTCATCTCCTTGGCGTGTTAACAAAGCTGGGCTTCCATCACGGCTGGCAGCGCATGAAGTGCATGCAAGGAGCTCACGTGCGGACCTGGGGCCTCGCTGGGGCTGTGCTGTGGTTCTTTTCGTGTAGATATTATTTTTTTGCACATAAGCATGTTGTGAAGCCAAGTAGCGCAGGGTTTTAAATAGGTAACTTGCCTTACAGAATAGGCCCTATTCTACATTGAAGTTTTCCAAGCGGAGAGAGAAGTTTGGGTCACTGCTCACTTAGGACTTCTGAAACCTCCTTACTCCTAGCGCCGATTTTGCTGCACTTGGCGCGGGTAAGCCCTCAGCAGCAGGATCTGTACAAGCACATACCAAAGAAGTGGCCCAACCCGTGATGAGTTTACAGTCCTAAGAGATCTCCCCCATCAGAAGTGAGCATTTACACTGGTGATTCTGGTTTTGTTGAGCCCCTCGGTGCAGCTGTGGGTGCCCAAGGTGCCACCCCCAGCTCGTGAGCCACCTCCCAGCGCCCCAACGAGCCGCACGAGTTCCGAAAGTGATTACTTCTCTGGGAGGATGTTTACCTTCCAAAGCCGCCTTTTCCTTACATTTAAACAGAAATGTTTCCTTTTCTAAACAGTTTACATTTGTGATTCCAGAGGTATCCAGCTTGCCAAAACCACCAGTATTTGTCTCACTTTAAATGCATTTATATGCTAATGCAGACAGTCCCTCCTGCTTGCACACATACCACACACAACTCTACAGAAATTACTCTTTTCTTGCTAGATTTACAAAATATGACCATCAAGCATCCTTTGGATTCATCTGTGTTAATTGAAACCTATTTACCACCCTCTGCTCGTGTGATACAGGCATTCCTGGTGATAAAGCAGGCGCACACACCTCTGGATTATCTGTCCAGACTTGACAAATCGGTGCCACGTTTGGAGGAGGAGGAGAGGGAAGGAAGGAAATGTAATTTCGAGGATACAGTTCTGTGTATTGCTGGACAGCAGCTCTCCCTTTTTTATTGCCTTTGGGATCATCTTACAACATTCTCTGTCCAAAGACTTCAGAGCACTTCACAGATATTACCTGATTACAATCTGCAGAGGTATGAAGTACTTTTCCCAAGGTCAATCAGCCACTCATGGCAGGGTTTGTACAATCACTGCGATTTCCAGCCTGCGGAGCCATTTGGAGTATGAAAGACTCCTCTCCCTTCCACGGGGGAAGCGGGGCGACGCTCTCCTCGCCTCCAGACCCTTTCTGCAGAGGGGAAGGGTGCTGAGGCTGCTGCTCCTGCAGGTGCTGGGGAGCTCCCGAGCTCCCTGGGAGCCTTCACTCGGCAGCCCATGGTGAGGACGCCTGCCCTCGGCGCTGCTAAAGGCAAGGGGAGTCATGCCATCAGCTCAGGGGTTTTATCTCCCATCCCCATTGCCCCTTCTGTCCTGTCTGTTCTCTCCTGTTCCCTTCTGCTCCTCCTATCCGTGCCCTTTGCTGTTGCTCACACTTCTCTTTTTCCTCCCTGCTTCTGGAGCTGGAAACACCGCCAGCCCTGTGCTTCATTAGGCAGTGCTCGCAAGCAATAATGAAGGCTGATTAGAAGGATGTACCTGGAATGCTTTTCTGTTGAAAACCGATGATTCAATGCATAAAAATGTTCCATGCTAACACGCAGGTTTTGTTTAACTGTTTCCTAAAAGCTATGAAAACATTTTGCTTTTAAAATCCCCAAATCTTTCATTTTGACTTCGCTGTTTGGTATTAAGGTCATGTTATAATTGATACACCAGAAAAAAGATTAATTGTTTTGGTTATAGCGCAGTAACAGACACTGGCTTTCTGTCTAAATTTGGGACAATTATTCTTAGGAGGAACCTCAGAACTTCTTATACAATGGAAACTCCATTTTTCAGCCAGCTGTAATAGTAACACCATTGCACCAATATTAATCTTGAAGGGCGCTAAAAAAAATCAAATGGCTTGCTTCTGACTAAGATTTAAAGAACAATGTCATCCCTAAGCCACCTTTCTTCCTTTCAAGTTTTCAAGACTGAAAACTGACACTGGAAGGGAGAAAAAATTGACTTATAGCAGGCAAGTTGGACAACTTGCCAAATCAGCCAGGGCCCAGTAAAGTTCAGCGCTATTCTTCTGGAAAATAATGATGGAAAATTCATTTAAGTATCGTGTATGGCTTTGCTGGGGTGGAGGAGGGAAGGGGCAAATTTAATTCAGGCCCAGAACTCCCCTCAAACGGATGCTGAATGTAAACTTTAGCTGCATTTCTGTCAGACTTAATGGATTTCACTTATGGGAACTATAATAAACAGCTCATTATGGAGTCAGCTGCGGGAGCATTTTGAGCCCAATAGGGTCATTTGTTTTCCAAGGCAGATTTAGTCTAAAGGGGGTGGACAGAATAATCCAGTGTTCAAAGTGTCTATATTAATACCGGAGGAACGGTGACAAAGTGGTATTTCGGGTCTCCAGCAAAGGCCACTCGGACTGAGCACGTCGGGGAGCTCCGGAGATGGCCTGGAGCAGCTGCAGGTTGCTGCTGGGCTCGGGGCAGCCAGTTCTCACAAGGCAGATCTCAGGAAAATCGTCCTCATTAAAAGCCCCAGCTCCTGGAGTCCTGCTATTGCAGAAAACTCGGAACTCTTTTCTCTGTGTGTGAGGAAGTTTCCATCCTTCACGCTTGAAGGGAACTTACGAGTCCCCAAAGCCAAGGAAGGCAGCAGCAGAAAGGCACTGCTCTTTGTTTCCCATGATTTTAAGCTGTGTCCTGAGGAGCCCGGGGAGCCAAATTTGCCACGATGCCCGGGGAGGGAAGGTTTGCCCACGGTAAATCAGGGACGATGAAGGCGGTGGGCGACGCCGTGCGAGGGTGAGGTCTGTCGGCCCCAAGGGCCGGCGACTGGGGGAGCAGCCACTGCTCTGTGCTCCGAGGAGCTTCTTGAAAGGCTGGATTTCTAAATCAATAAACATCTGCGGAGTACAGGGCTTGGGATCCGCATGCACCCTCCGGAGCAGCTCTTCCCCTGCCGCACATCTGGCGGGGGGCTGGGGGCGCGGGCAGCTGCGGCCGAGGCAGCGGCCGCCTTTGTAGCACCATAAATCTCCTCCTCCCCCGCAGCATTAATCCGAGCCATCCCCTCGCCGGGATGAAGCCAGAGGACAGCGGTTTCAAACAGTATGACTGTCAGATTGCTCAGCACGCAATAAATCACACGCAGCATCTTCCCTTTCATGTCTGCTCCGGCTGGGGGACTCGCAGACACTCCTTAAACACTTCCATACCCACCGAGCTGCTCTCGGCGTGCGGGGAACCTTTGTGCCTGTGCAGAGCAGAAGGTAAATCATTCACGGAGGGAGCAGGGGGTGACGGGCTCGTCAAAGGGGCCGGGGAGGCCTCTGCAGGTGCTCGGGGTCGCTTGTTGCTGGTGGCTCGTGCACGTGTGGGTGCACGCGCACACCTCCTGCTCCGCCGTGCAGCACACGTGGGGTCAGCTCCTACGTGAATGGCTCATGGTAGTGCCCGTGAGTGTGAACACACACACACACACACACCCTCACACTTGTGTGTGCACCTCCTCTTGAAGATGGAAAGCCATTTCTGTCTCCCAAGGTAGAAGCAAACACGCTGCCTAGTGGGTAGAGACGTGGATTGCGGTGAACACCGAAGCCAAAGGGTGCGATTGCTGGGTTGGAACACAAAATACGTGGTTTTGTTTTTATCCTTGTTGGTGTTTGGGATTTGGAGAAAGGGAGAGAAAATCCTGCCCTCTGGTTTAGTGAGAGAAGGGCTTGCTCCGTGACAGATCTCCTGGGTGTCACCCAGCCACTTCTCTTACTTGCTGCTGGCCACTGGCTCCTGCTGTGGATGTTGAGACACGTCCAGAGTGGGTGAAATCAAAGGCCGTGTTGGTAGAGCTGCAGAGGGTTGCTTCTTCAAATTTCCTGCTTAATAGTACTAAAAAAAAATCCCTGTAAATTCAGTCCAGGAGATGCACTGGTTTGTATCCCCTACACTGGCACTCGGAGATGCCGTTGCTGTTGCCGTTGTGCACGCTTTGAGAGGTTCTGTGCTGGAGGAATGATCTCCGCTGGGTGATGACCCTTAAGGCGTACCTATTCTAGGAGACGACAAAAGAACAGGGTACCCAGGGAAAATGATTTGCTGCGGTAAAAAATAGCCAGTCTTCATTGTGGATCAGCTTGGTTTTGAGTTTTATTCCTGAAGAAGCTGTTGATATTTTGAGCTCCTTTGAGGTCAGCCTCGTAATTTCTCATCCCTTAATTACGATACCATTTGTTAAGCCGATGAATGTTATTAATCAAAACTGACTAGGCAGTGGAACAGACACAGGTCAGGGTATCATTGCAGCCTGTCCTTAGGTGTTTCTGTAGCTGGCCTCTGGGCCATCTTTGGTGGGTGTTGAGAAGAAATCAGCCCAACTCGGCGGAGCAGCTTCCATGCAGCTGGTGGGAGCAAGCTCCGTGTCCCCGGGGTGCTGCAGGGGCTGTGCCTGGAGGGGTAAAAATTGCCCTGCTCCCGGGCTGCCCCTGGCTGCCTGCCCCCATCCCTGCCTTTGCCTCTGGCTCCACAGCATTCGCTCCTCTCGAGAAGCACTTTGAGATCTTCGGAGAGTACAATGCCTTGCTGCGAGACTCAAAGCAATTTTAAATATTAATTAAGTTTCTCAGCTCCCTCCTAAAATGGCCGGTTACAGTTCGTATGAAGCGGATAAAAGCGAAGCTGTTTCCCAGAGCAGCGTGGCGGGTCGGTGCTGGAGGCAGGAACGGAGCCAGCCTTAGCTCCTCCACCTCGAGCCCTCGCGATGCACAGGAGCAGGGCCTTAATTCTGCTGAGATCTCCGACCTCCTGCCGCCATCCAGGCGAGGCGAGCGCCGATGCGAGCACCTGAGAGGCCTCCGGGCTGCCTCCTCCTCCAGGGCCGGGCTGCTGTGGGAAGCCCTCGGCTGTCGAGGAGCCCCCTCGGTGGGATCCTGAGCCCGCTAGCGGCAGGACCAAGGAAGGAGCCGGGCGCTGGGAGCATGCGGCGGGGAGCGGGGGCGCCCAGCTGGCTCTGCTCGGAGCTCCGGTCTGATGTTCGAGGGCTCTCTGGGGCGGAATATATTTACCTTCTTTGTAGCTGGCTGTAACTCACAGCCCTGCAAAGCACTCTGCCAATACAGCATTTGCTGATGTATAGCTACAGCCATTTTCGCTGTTTCCCTTACTCTGTCTCCGTATAGAATAATATGCGATTAATTGATTTTCTGTCGCTCTTTTAGTACGGAAAATTAATTTTGGAGCAACCTTGTTTTCTCAGGGTATGAATTCTCTACATGCAGAGTAATTCCGCTCCTACATTATTCATGAGAGAAAATAGTGATGGAGTGTGTAACTGAGGCAGCCCCAAGGCCACAAACTGATAGTCTGCGTTACTGATACAACAATATTCCACTGATGCTTCTAAATAATTCACGGCTACAACTCAATTTGGCACCAGGCACGCGGCTCGGGATGTGACTGGTGCGGAGGGGAGGAGAGGCACCTTGGCAGGATGCTGGGCTCCCCAGCGAGAGCAAGGACGGGGGCTGCCGGAGAGCCAGAGCATCGCCTGCGCCTGGCGGGGCCCTGGGTGACTCGCTGGAGCTCCTGCAGGTTTTCAGGCACCCGGATAAAAAGGACTGGTGGGAGTCCCTGGAAAGCAGGGTGCAGGCAGAGCCCTGCTGCCGGAGGTGGGCTCGGGATGCTCCCTCGATGCCAGTTTTCCCCCATGTCAGGCACACGGAGAGGGAGCGCAGGCAGGAGCAGCGCTTCCCTGGAAAGCAGCGGGTGGGCACGGAGCTCTGCCACCACCCCAGGGTCAGATGGAGAGGCTTGAATTCTCTGTGTGCGGCCTGGCCGGGGCTTCAGGGCACGGTTCTGGGCTGCGGAGAGGGTTAACGGCCCGCGGAGCGCTCCTCCTGCGAGTGGAAAATGGCAGGGGCCTTCCCCTCCCTCCTCCCTGCCTCTGGCAGCCGCTGCGCTGAGCAGGTCCAGCTGACGATGGAGTGAGGGAGAGCCTTGTCCTGGCACCGGCCTCCCTTTAGATTAATGACTTGCGATGAGATGCCTAAGTCACATATTGGGATTTTTCAACATTGAACTGTACCTGGCACCCTGCAGCCATTTATCACAGGGCTGCAGATGGAAGGCAGCAGCAGCAGGACTCGCGCAGGGCCAAGAAACACAGCTTCCCAGCCAGCCTGCTGGTGGGGTGGGGGGGCTCTGGTGCGTGTGCCTGTGTGGGTTTTTTTTTTTTTTTTAATCTAAAATGATAAATCTGATTTCTTCAGGATATTGGAACAGCTGCAGCTGACCTGGCTATTTATCTGACAGATCTTCGGGGTGTACGATAACAGCTCTTAGAGGATGGATGTGGTGTTATAAGCTGTCCAGGCACAGAACATGATTAATGGGATTCACGGAGATAAACAGATGCGGGGGGGAGAGCTCACGATCTAAGAAAATCCCCTCCCTGGACTGGGAAACCATTGGTGAGCTGGAACGGGACCAGGAGCTGAAGCTCTCCCGGAGATTTGGCACCCCAGGGGTGCCAAGCCCCCTCCCTGGCTCCCCCTTTGAGGCCACAGTGCCCACCAATGCCTGCACCAAATTGCGCAGTTAGATGCAAATTCTGGAGTTAGATGATCTTTAAGGTCCCTTCCAACCCAAACCACGACACAATTCCGTGGTTCTTTGGAGCCACTGTGCTCGGACACTTCCCAGCTGCCATGCCGGGTCCCCAGCCCCGTGGTTTGCCCTCCTAGGATGGGCACATTGTGTTCCTGGGACACGCCTGTCCCTGGCACATTTTGGAGGCTGTGTAGCAACAACTTGGGGCAGTGAGTCCTGGTTCCTCCCGGGCACCAAGGGGAATCGCTGGGCTCTGGTGGGGCACAGTGCCTGAGAGGGAGGGAGAGACGGGAATCAAAACACCTTGGTGCAGAAATTCTCGCAGAGGGATGGATCAAATAAACACCGAGATTAATTAATCACTAATGGCATGGACAAAAGGTGACCCTTCGGCATTTACAGACTGAAGACTACGGGGTCAGGATTGAAGAGCATTCATCTTACATTAGCAGAACCCCAGCCTTGCCAGAAGGGAGGAAGAAATCCCTTCGGTTCATGCAGAGGAAGCTCGAGCTTATTGCTTCCTGCCAGGTCCACGGCTGCATTTTTATGAAACACCTGCGATGAAAAAAAGAACATAAACCTGAGAAAATTAAACAGCCGTCCCAGAGGAGGGCTGCAGCCCCGCTCCCCACGGCCAGCAGCCCGTGGGTCAGGGGCCGCCGGCCGCGCTCCCTGCAGCGGCGCCCGGTGAGGTTTTGTCATCGGTATTAATAACGGCGGATCAATTACAGCGAGCAACTGGGGAAACGGATTTCGAAATCCTTCCTCTTTACTGCTGAAGTTGGTGTGTGTGTGCATGTGTAATGCTAGCAATACAAGCCACCAGAGATGAGCTATAAAAGGTGCTTTCTTTTGCCTCCAAATTTTGCTCTGTGGTTGCTCTGTAGCATGCACCAGATGCAGCAGCAACAGCGCAAGGCCTATAACCTCCTTCCAAATGGTAATAAATCCCACAAGACCCTAACACGCTTGTAATTTACAACTCTGCTAAAATGAACATTATTTCAAGCTAAGCGTATTCTCCGAGGTGCAGGAGGAATGTGGCAGCTTTCCTGCTGACAGCGGAGTTTCTTTTTTTAAATGTCATGCATTCACTTTCATTACTTCCAAATAATTGCCCAAAAGATCAGCAGCCGGACGAACGAGAGCATTTTATATCACTGTTAGACGCTTCCATCACTGGAAAAAAGCAGCCGCGGGGACTTGCTCCTGGTCACGGTGGGAAACCACTGTCTGTTCAGCTCCTGGAGCCCACCGAGCCGAGCTGGGGGGCTTCAGGAGCATCTCGGAAAGCAAAGGGGCCCTTTTAGCACAGGGTTGAGGTGGAATGATGAAGGCTTCACGTCCTTCCTGCAGGGTCCTTCCCAGGAGGCTCCTGGGAGAAGGGGGACGAAGGGGAGCTCCCCTGCTCCTCCTCCCTCCTCGGTGTTTTTCATAGGAACTGTCCAGAAATGTCGGCCGGCGGAGGCAGCCCCACGCTTTTGCAGAGCAGGTCCAAGACAAACTCCAGATCCTGACTGTGAGAGCTCTGTGGCCTGTAATGCAAGCCCTCAAGGAAAACTGTAAATGTAGGAGCTATTGGCAAAATTCAGATCTGGCCTGGGGCTGGAGCGGCCTCTCCCACAGTGGGAGGTTTGATCCCGGGTATTGGCGCAGGCTGCATTTCAAACTATCTTTAACAGCTGGAAAACAAGATCTTTTTAATCTATGTATGGTTTTCTTCCTGCACTGGAAGGAGAAAAAGAAAGAAGGGGGGGGCAAAAAGACAAAAATCAAAAGCTGGATGAAGCCCCTGGATGATGAGAAGCATGAAGGAGAATTAAGGAGCAAAAAGCCCATGCCACTGTTAATCACTCTGCAGCTCCTAGTCCGAGGCCTCGAATGGTCTGAGGGCTCAGATCGTTAGCACAAAACGATGTCCTCTCTGGAAAAGAATTTCTGATTGACTTCATGGCCAGTGCTGGGGGCTGTGAGCCCAATCCCCCTTGTGACAGTGCTCGAGTGCAGCCGGGGCAGTGCTCCCTCATGGCAGGTTTCTGTTTTAGGAGGTCGGTTGTTCTTTATCCAAAAAAAAGGCAGACCCCCAAAATCCCAGACACCCAGGGCTGCAGAAAGCATTCTGCTGTGTCTCATTGAGGGCTGGGGGCTGCGTGCCTGCCCACCCCCCCCCAAGGGATGCCAGGGAGCTCAGGGGCCTGGGGCAGAGCATCCCCGGGCTGGGGGCCGGCAGAGTCCTGTGCTTCAGTGCCTCGTGTCCTCTGCATAAATGCAATTTTCCTGAATGTCAGAGGAAAGCATTACAGATAACACACTGTGTGTGACTCTGACCCAGTAAGTGCTGAAATCACAGATCTCATTATTCTGACATGATAGAATTTTTTCCCCTCCCCGCTGCAACCCTGCTGCTGTTGTTTTCCAGACTGCAGACATAATTGCCGAAGGTGCAAAGCCTCCGCAGACAAATACGTCTTGCTTACTTCCCTAAATCTAGCAAAATGCCAGTTCTGTGTGTGCATAAGCAAACGCTTTTAGATCACGCTCACAAGCAGCGCGGATTTCCATAGGGTGCCAGTCACAGCCAGGCTCACCTTAGGGACGTGCGAGACGGGGCGGCGCAGGGGACGCGCAGATCGCTGGCAGTCCCAGGCTCAAGGATTCAAGGCTCTGTTTACCAGGCAGGGTGCTCGGTCAGGGCTGTCACAGCAATGAGAGGAGCCCTGCAAAAAATTGTGCAAAAAAAAGGGAATTTTCTGCACTTGATCGAGCACGGAGAGCACGGGAGGCCGACCATGATTTGGCTGGGTTGGATAACAAGGGGCTTGCTGAGCAATATTTGGGTGCCTCTCAGGGCAAGGGACACGTGGGGACACGGAGGCTGGTGGCGATGCTTGCAGCCTTGGCACCAGCACCAGTGTCCTGCATCTGTGCAGGGCTGCATCCGTGCTGATGGGCTCTGTTAGCAGGCAGCAGTAATTAGCTCGGACACCGTTAGGGAGCGAGCCTGCTCTTGGAGCTGTTCAAGCATCTCTGCAGGGCACCAAGAAGCACAGCGAGAGCACTCAGCTGCTTTCTGCTGCCACCCAGGCTTGCGGAAGTCCTGCTCGGAGGCAGGGGTGCACATGCCTGCTTGATTGCTTCACCTCTGTCAGTTAATTTCTGTAGTGGGTATGTTTTAATCAGCTTTAGAAATCCACCTTATTGGCAAGAACCCTAAATACTTGTAGTCGCAGCATCATCACGGCAGTGCGGCAACTGAGCATGGCCCTGAACAGAGCCAGAGGGAGGAATTGCTGCAAAGTTTGCTCTTCAGGAGCAGGAAGAAAGGACACATGCCCGAGGACCTTGGGCTGCAGAAGGCAGGCTGCTGCAGGGCAAAAATGCCATTAGGAGGATCTGCCAGGTGTGAAGTCCCAGCTGAGCCTGCCTTGCGTCCTCCCAGGCTGGGGGACTTTCAAAGCACCTGCATAGCGAGCACAGCTCAGCAGATGGTGGGAAAGAGAAGAAGGGTGAATATTAGCTTGAATTTGGAGTGGTTTTGTGATGCCACTGCGTTCATAGCCTTCTACTGCAACTTTTCTTCAGGTGTTTGTGAAGTGGATCATCAATCCTGGCACAAGGGCTGGTAATGGACGGGGTGCTTGTGAGCAGGGGCCAGGTCTGACGTGCAGGTGTGGGCTTTCACTGTGGAAATGCCCCAGTTTGGAAGCGGTTCTGCTCTGGGAGGGTTGACAAAGCAAGAGAGCCGAGAGGTGATTTGTATTGTCCTTGCGGTGTCCCTGCCGTGCAGGAGTTCATATTGCCATTGGCCTTCGCACAGCCGAGTTATTAATCAGAGACCAAAACCAGTTCCGTGTGATTGAGGTCACCAGTTGCACGCTCTGAATGGTGAGACTTGAAGGGCAGCAGGGAGAGCAAATGTTCCTGGGGAGCCGCCGGGCTGAGACAGGACTGCAGGAAGGGCTCTTTACCATAAACTGGTGAATCAGAGATAACAGACCTTCGCAGATAGCCCAGATCTGGTTCAAAAGGAGAATATCAGAGGGTTAAATTAATCAGATAAATTGCTCACTCTGAAGAGTTTGGCCAGCTCTTGTCACAAGAGAGTGCACGGCTAAAGAAATGCTGATAGAAATTTAAGTGTGTGTATTACCCCTCATCCACACAGACCCCCAGGTACCCAACAAACTTCAGAGGCATATATTTCACTGACATTTAGGGTGATTGTTTTGTCTTGCTGGCACATCTCACCCTGCCTTCTGCCACGGCCTGGGGAAGGCTCTTGGTGTGCTTTATCCCTGAATCTCACCACGGTCCGATGGCCTTTGGTAGCCCGCTGAAACACGGCCGTGCTCTGCTTACAAACCCCAGCAGCTCTTCACAGGGCCCAGCCGCCGGAGGAGCTTCCCAGCAGGAATTTCTCTCCGGCTCCCCGGGAGGTTTTGGCAGTCTAGTCTCTGTCCAAACAATCATTATGAGAGCCTTGTTCAAACACGCTCGTGTTTGCAGAGCTGTGCGGCGGGGGGTCGGATGCAGCAGAAGGCGGGGTGGGGGCAGCAGGCAGGGGGCTGACGTCTGGGTTTTCCCCCTTTACCCACTGCTGGTGACCGGTGCTGGCTCTCAGAAGGAAAACTTGCCCCAAAGTTCCCCCACGGCCTGATATTTCAGTTCTGGTTAGGAAAGGCAGCGCATCCCCCTGCCCGCCAGCACAGGCCTGCAGGGTTTAGGAAGACCCCGAGCCCTCGGCACGGCCTCTGCCTGTCCCCACACTGTTGTGCTCTGACTTTAGTTTTATAGATAGGAAACTGAGGCACCGGGAGATCTGGGAGCCAGGCTGTTTGATATTCAGGAGCTCAGCTCCTGCTCAAAGCTGAGTTGGATGGAGATGAGTGTCAGAGTGCTAGCACGGGGGCGCAGCCATTTGGGGAGGCTGCGCTGGGCCTTTACAGGCCCAAAGCGCCCTGCTCCTGGTTGAGGGGCAATCCTCCGGTGGACAGGGGCCTGTGGTGGCCATGGTTGAGCAACCAGGAGAGCCTTGCTTGCCCTTTGTTCCTGGGAGGCTTCTCCAAACAGATCTGCCCACTGAGATCTGTGCCACAGCCGGGCCCTGGCAGCGTCCCTGTGCAAAGGGGACTTCAAATCCCCCCGGTCAGAAAAAACGCAGGGTACGGATATAAACAAAAGCTTGTAGGGGGATTCCCAGCGTGGCCACAGAGGGAAGAAGCCACACGGCTCCCGTCAGCCACCCCCACACCTGCACGCAGCCGGGCTCCCCGCTCGGGGCGGCGGATGGGGAAGCGGTGCTGGGGAAATGCACTTTGCAGGTCGGCCTGTTACCGTGCTCCATGGAGAACGGGCGGCTGCATCCGCTGCTTAAGAGCCTTCCCCCTGTGCAATAACCTCTCATTATTTTTTAATGTTGTTGTAACTTTATGGCTTAATCAGTATTTGCAATTTGTTAGTAGTCCAGGCTGCAATAAAATTGTTTTCCAGGTACTGAAACATCCTATCAAGGTTTGTAAAGCAGTGGTTCTTAGTTTATCACACTCATAAAAAGCACTGGCAACTTGACAGATATAATAACTTTTTTTATCAAGTGTCTAATTTGAGAGGAAATTAAGCCATACATTACATGCCGATCTGAGCTGGAATTGGAAAAAGACCCAGCCACCCCTCTCCCCACCCCGGCGAGTTTCCTTTCTCATCCCAGCTTCTTCTGCACAGCAAAGACTATTTAGAGCTGGCCGTGCTTCTGCATTCGCTCTGCAGTATCCTCAAATTGTGTGTGTATTTTTACAGGGCACTGCACACTTAATAAAAAATTATTTATGTGGCCTGCATTGATGTCACAGCAGTGAAACAATACCTTTCCTTTACTGCAGCAAGGAGCGGTGATTTATACGAGTGCCTGGAAAAGCTTCCTCGAAATGCAGTGCAGATGCTCCAGGCCACTGTAACAGCCACTACATCCCGTTTAGTGACGGGCCAGGGTTTTTAAATCAGGTGGCTCTGGGTGCTTCCCTTCGTGGCAGCCATTTCAGGGTGCCCTGGGGACCTGGGACTTCATCGGCACGAGGGAATCTGTCCCTTTCCAGGCCATGATAATTGCATTTTTGGCCTTAGAATTCTGGTCAGTCTGAATCCCATCCCCTCCCCGATCCCTAACCTATCTACTCAAAATAGCATTACTGAGCTGAGTGATGTCTGCTCTGCAGTTGTCCCAAAAGCCTCCTTTCTGTAGCAAGGCTTTGGTTGCCCTGGGCTGTGCTTCCAGATGTGTGGGGTCGGGGGGCTTGCACAGCCCCAGGGTAGCCCCCAGTACCCCCAGCCCCTTGCCCTGCTCCTCTCACCAGCTCCTCTCCCTGCTGCAAAAAATCTGTGGTGGTAATTGCGGAGGAGAACACAGCCTATCCTCAGGCAGTCATTTTAAGGATAATTATTTTGGTGGTTAATTCCAGTACTGATTTTCCCACATTCCCATAAGTGGTACCAAAACGCCAATAAACAATTGAGCAAGTAGCATGGATCACCCGGAGATAGCTTTCTAAAATAAGACTCTCAAAGCAATGCCCAGGTCTCCCATTGTCTGATGCACTCTGCAGGCAGCGCCTCGTCCTCGAGCGTTGCAAAGTTTAAACGCTTGCTGAGGCCAGAATGAATTTGTGCTGGAAGCCTGGAGTAGGAGTCAGACGCTGCCTGCGAGCCGCACACTGTATTTGTTTAAATTTTCATGCTAGCGAATGTCTGTGACACAGGAGACAGGTTTATGGAGAGCGAAAAAAAATGTTGACAAATGGCCCAGTAATCAACTGGAACATGCAATAAATCATTGGAGTGCCAATAACACTTCCAGGACGAGTTGCAAAAGGTCATTACGATGCCACCATGTATCATGCAGCGCCAAACAAAGCAAACAGAACATGTTGGGAATAGGATTATGGGAGAAGCATCTGTCAGTTCTAATTAAGAATTAACTGTGGATCCTATATAAAAAGATGTGTGGTTTATTCCTATCTCTCTCCTTTTCCCACTTAGCTCTCCATTTTTCCCTCTCCAAAATAAAACTCAATTACTTTAAAAAAAAAGCCCTCTGTCATTTAATCTATTCAACAGCAGCAAAAATAACCCAATGTGACAAAGAGTGAGGGCTGGCGGGGAGGGATGGGCTCTCTCTGGCTCCACAGCCCAGAGCTGGGTCCTGGGCTCACGCGGCCGCGGTGGCCACAGAGGGCAGGAGGTGTTCGAACCACGATGCTTCAGCCCCCGGGCATGGGTAGGGGTAGAAATGGAGGGAGCAGGGAGGTTGAGAATGAGGTTATTTTGGGTACCAAGGAAAGGAAATTGGAGATGAAAGAGTGACGAGATAGGAGATCTGAGGAGGGGAAGCCCAGTGGAGAAGAAGCACGGAGTGGCTGCATGATGCGCCCGGGGTCCCAGGGGCTGTGGGGTGGCACGGAGGGGACGAGGACCCCCAGCCCATTTCCAGCACATGTTGGGGCCGTGCCTCTGCCCCCAGTCTCTGTGATTTTGTCCCCTCGTGCTGTTGGCAGCGGGCCATGAGGAGCAGTCAGTGTGAGCATCCCACCACCCGGCAGCACCGCGCACCTCCTGCCTCCCACCCGCTCGGCCCTCTCCGCCCACGGGCGCCCCTTGCTCTCTCCCCATTAACCCGAGCTGTGTTTTATCATGTGGGCGCCTCTCCCAGGGCTCCTGCTGAGAGGACTATGCAAGCAGCGTGCTTTTCTTTATTATTATTATTTTTTTCCCTTTCTTCTCCTCTGTATTTCCAGGCCTCTTTTCTGCTTAAGTTTGCATTTCTCCCTTTTTCTTTCCTTTTTTTTTTTCTTTTCCTTTCTGCTGACTGAGACAAGACCGTGTCCTACTTCAACATCCCAGGATTTGTTACAACTTCAAGGTGCAGGTTTATGGCCACGGTTGTCCCGTTTATGGTACAGTTCTTCTTATGGGTTCTAATAAACTTTGTAGCTCCAGGGTGCTCTTAAATCCTGATATGAAAGATAGAGAAGAATCATTATTTAGTCCAACTAAATATAGGATACTTCACCCTTGAAGGCTGAGGATAATGTTTCTCTCGCAGGTGTGGAAAGCCCCATAACTCCTGTGCACAGCAAGTGCAGCTGCAGGAAAAATAATCAATGCTCCCTGTGGAAATAAGTGTGCTCACCCCGAGTGGGACGGGGGGAAATGATGCCAGCTGGGATGGGCACAGCTTAGGAGGGATCCTTTAGCACAAGGAAACAACATGAAAACTCGAGAGGAGTTGCAATAAGCTGGAAGGGGTTTTACCCAAGCAGGGTGTAGCTGGCAGGAGCTGAAGCCACCCCTTGGTACAGTTATGAGGCCCTGGATGCGATCTCAAGCATGCACGTGCCATTTTCTTCTAAGAAAGTTCAGTGCCCAGTATTTGGTTTTCCACGTGGGTTCAGTTTTGCAGCTAAACCAGCATGAGCCCAGCACACAAAGCCAAATGGACAGCACGTGGCATGGCACGGCTCAGCCTGGGATCATGGTATTACAGGAATGCACTGCGATGGTTTTCTTTGTAGTTTGGTAGCAGCTGGTTGACTTTGGGGTTGTTTTTACACTTACAGCAAGCTCACCCTACCTGCAGGCACACGATGTGTGAGGCGCTTCCATCACTACCTGGCTGGGGATCGAGGCGGGTGCAGGTTATACGTTAGCTAAATCTTGCTGCTCTATATCCTGCCTTGCTCCTCCTAGGATGTCGATTCCGTCTGAAATATGCGTGAACACTCTGAGCACCAGAGGCTAAATTATGAGAGCAAAAACCTCGTTCATCTCCTTAAGCTTGTTCATCTCTTAGAGGCGTCTGGCCTGGCTCTGCCTTTTAGCTTGACCAAGGAGGGGCTGTGCTGGGGGTGGTGGCACTGGTCCTTAGAGGGAGCCCAGCTCCAGAGTTTGCTGCTTTCTCCCTCTGTGTCCTCCACCTGTGCGATGGAAACATTTCCCCTGTAACTAAAGGCTGTTTTTTTTTTTCCAGCAGAAGTGTTGGGCAAGTGGCTTTGTCCCTGGTGCGGGGCCGAGGTGTGGGTATCTGCGTGCGTCTGTGGCTCTGTGTTTGTGCAGCACAAAGGCAGCACATCAGCGTATTTATTTCAGGGAAAATCTTTTTTTTTTTTTTTTTTAATAGTTTTTTTCCCCTTCCCTCAGCTTTCCCAAATCCTGTCTGGTTTCTATTTTGTCTCTGGGAAGGAGAAAGGAGGTCAAATTAGGTGGAAAGGGCTAAACAATTTTCCACTTTTTTTTTTTTTCCAGTGTGTATTTTCCCTCTAAAATTTCTTCAAAGTAGCAGCAAAGTCCATGTGGTGTTTAATGGGGCCTGGGACCCTCTGTTCCCAGCTGCGCTTATCACCACAAAAATCAGCTGGTCCCATCTTTTTTCAGTAGTTCCCATACACCAACAATTATTTTGTTATGAAAAAAGAGCAGAGAACGACATAATTGAATTGTTGTTTAGTGTTCTGGCCTCCAAAACAGTCACCTAATTATCATTTCTCTGCAAGCAGCTTGTTTTCCATAAAATTTCTGGTTTTGTCCTTAACTGAAATGATAGGTTGTTTGTAGGGGACAGGAAAGCAAATTGATGGAAGCTGCGAGTGAACTTTCAATTAAACACAACACCTCTCTAAAGCCAGCGCTATTTATGATTATGGTGTGACGGGAGGAGGGTGAAATGGATTTGAAGATGTAACCTTGCAACCACTGCGGGTTCATTAAAATTAAAATCCTGCGTAAAGTGTAAGAGATGCCCTGTCAATTGGCTTGGCTGTCTAATTCTGCTCTCACCATAGCAAGATTGCCGTGCTGTAGCAGGTTTCTCTTATTAAAATCCATGGGTCGGAGTCGAAAAGGAAGAAATCCAGCCCACGCTGGTAGTTTACACATCTCTCCCCACAAAGTGCAAGAGGGGACCTTGGATTTGCTTCTCTTGCACACTCCAAGATGAGCGTACACATCCACATGTGCTTATGGACACCCAAATGCATGTGCAGGGGCAGGTTGGACGAAGGGCAGAGCTTGCTCAGAGGTCATTGGGACCATTGCTGAAGAGCTTTTGGGGGGACCCCCATGGTTTGGGGTCTCTCGTGTGTTGGCAGCAGGACGGGAGGAGGCAGGAGGCAAACGTCAGCCCCCAGCCCAGTGCTTGCACCGGGCATCGAGCATCTCTCAGGCTTCCCCAGCCTTTTTTTTTTCCTTTTTTCTTTATACATCGTCTGCTGTCGCAATTATTCCTGCTTGTGCATGAATGATTTGGTGCCACTTTTGGCACGGCTCCGGGTTCATCCCTCCCGCAGGAAGCTCCCGGCGAACCCGGCAGCCCTTGCACAAACACGGGCACTCTCCATGAGGTCGTGGCAACAACGAGTCACCCCCGAGCCGACAGCGAGCCCGGAGCAGCAACCTGCCAGGAAAGTTTCCTTTCCTCTCCCTGATCCCTTGAACTGGTTACTCATATTTTCTGTGGTTCCTGCAGGCCTCCAGCACGGTCAGCCCCAGCCGGCCCGGCCGCTAATGCAGGCGCTCTCAGCAGCTAAAAGCACGGAGGCGGTGCAGCCACTAAAACAGCTACTTGATTGTGCTCACGAGTATAAATAATTGTTTTAAAACTCCTTGAAAAGGCCACAAAGTAAGAAACCAGCTTGTTTGCTTCTTCAGATTTATGCAACTGTTTTTTTTTTTTTTAAAGGGTGCGTCTCCCTAAGCTCTAGGTGTCCTTGGCACAGCTACAGCCACTGCCACGGGCTGCTGCTGGGTAAGCCACACCGGGAGCCTGAAACCCTCCCGAAATGTGCCCTTCCAGCAGCCTCTCTGCATTTACACTGAGCGGGCTCCTCCTCAGCAGATGTTCAGGACTCAGCGCTCAGGCTTACACGGAAGAACTTCCAAACCAAACCATCTGGAAAGGAAAACAGCAAAGTATTTGCGAGAGATTTCCCTCCTCTGCCGCACCTCCTGCCTGGCGTCCCTGATCCCAAAGTCACAAGGAAGGATTTGAGAGGAGAGAAGCAGAGCACCGGGGCCGGGATCAGGAGGAGAGTGTCAGGGAAGAGATGTTCCTGGCACGGCTGCAGCTGCTGCTGTGAAACACGGCGGCGAGGCGAGGCGAGGCGAGGCACGGTGCGCACCTCGAGCAGGCAATGCCAGGCGCTGGCAGTTCGGGAGCCAGGAGGGCCCATGGGGCTGCAGCTCCTTCCTCTTTGCTATTTATCCCTGCTTCCTCCCACCTTGCCAAGGAGCCGTGCCTCTCGGTGTCCCTGCTGGCACGGGGACAAGTGGCCTGGCTGCGGGGCTCTCCGTGCGAGTGCCGCCCTCTCGCTCGGCGCAGGAGCAGTAAATCGCAGCAGGATTGGGCCGGACCCTGCTCCTCAGACCTTTTGCAGCATCCACAAGATCAACAGCATTTACGCTGCCTCTTGGCAGGTTTTAAATCCACTGTGCTTTATGCCAGTGCCTGAACCTCCCCGCTACCCATCACCGAAGGGCTCTGCACACTGCCGGTGAGCGCGCACATCCCCACCAGTGCTTCGAGCCCCACCACCCTGCGTGCTCCCACTCCTGGCACTCATCACAGCTCATCACAGCTCACACCAAGGCTGGGAACCTCACCTGCACCCTGGGGTAGCCCCAGGTGCTGGGAGCAATCCTGCCTCACCTGTGGCAGGCTGATGCAGAGCTCCTCATTTTGGGGCCCCTGGGGCTGGGGAGGGCTCCTCGGCTGGCTCTGCCCCCGCCTTTCTCCCCATTTCCCACTGTGCCTTCTGAACTCTGGCTTCGGGAAAAGCTGGGGCTGACCAGAGAGCTTTGGGCTCTTTCCGGATAAAGGATTATTACAATTACCCTTAATAGCAGTAACAGCGCATTAGCTTTTGTAAGACTGTTACATCTGGTGGGCACATGGGAGCCCATTACCGAGCAGGCTGTGGTCCCGGCGTTACGCTGCTGTTAAATTTTCTGCTTGAGGAAGGAAGATGTTGGGCAAAAACTGAGGCTGGTGATGAGCATTGCTCCGGGAAGGCAGAGCCGCTGCCTGCAGCGGGCACCTTGGTGCCAGAGCTGTGGTGGGAAATCTGTGCGTGAATCATGGTGCAGAGCATGTACGAGGGCACGGGTGTTTTTGGTGGGTGCTGGGATCCACCTGCAGGGGGGTGCAGCCCTTTTCTGTACCTTTTTTGGGATCTCTCCAGCCCTCTGGGGTCTCCCCTTCCCCGTCTTCCTGGAGAGAGCTCTCTGCACAGCCCAGGAAATTGGGTAATGAAAGCCGAGTCATACATTCCTGCTTTATGTTTCCAAAGAAGCAAGTGTGACTGTCAGGTTTACAAAAGATTGTTTATGTTCAGTGGCGTGAAATGGGGAGCGAGTGTGCGGAGCAGAGCGAGAGAAAGACTGCCCTGCCCGTGCTGACAGCGCCGCATTCATCCTCCACGCTACAGCAGACAAAGCGCTGGTGCTGCCTGACAGGGGCCATAAATCACCGCTGGGAGATGCTGTACCTACAGCTTATACCATTCCAGATGACAAACACACAATAATCCACACAGCACAGCACTTTTTCTCCCCTCTCTCCCTCGGACTCGCTGGTGCTCGAGTGACGACAGGAGGCACAGAGAAACCTGCAAAGCCCGGAGAGCTGCCGAGGGGCCGCGGGGAGGAGCAGGAGAGGTCGCGGGTGCAAGGAGCACAAAGCCAGGGCCCACCTGAGCCCAGAGCTGCTGTTGGGGCCAAAACCAGGGGTCACCAGTTCACAAAGGGCACAAGGGGGACACGATCGCAGTGCCCAGGGCTCCGCAGCCCCCCAGAGCAGTTCAGGGAAGGCACGCGGGGCCCTGCGTTGTGCCACCTGCTGAATTCTGGCTGCTCCACGTGCTGCTGACGCAGCGCCCACGTGCACTTGGAGACGCAGCCTCAGCTGCAGATGACAGGGTGGTTTTTTTTGGAGCCCTGATCTTGACTCACACTGTGCAAACCCTCCATGGCTGATGTTCCCCAAATGGCACGGGTGCTTCGCTCTGCCTGGCCTGGCTGGCTCCTGCACCCCAAGCAAGGCTCCTGCTTAATCCCTAGCTGAACATGGGGCTGGACCCCATCACAGCCCCCAGCCCCGATAAATCCTGGCCAGAAACACCCCACAGTTCACCTCACCGGCGTTTTGCCCACCAAAGGCACGCTTGAGCCTTGGCTCTGCCACGTCACCGGGGAGGATTTGCCCAGGCTCCCTTCTGACGCAGAAGTGGAAACAGGGAATTGAAGCAGGAGGCAGGGAGAGGCAGGGTGAGGATGCACTGCTGCCACCCTGGGCTGCAGTTTGTGAGGGAAGGGAAGGGAGAGAGGTCTATCTGGTTGGACAACCCTTAAATCAATGTATCCTAATTAACAAAAGATCTAATTCATCAAAGTGACAGCGACTCTATTTATATCGCCTCCTTCCATGGGGGCTGCTGGGGGTTCAGGGTTGGATGTTTTTTTCCCTTTCCTTTTCTGACAGCTTTATCTTTCCCACACACATTTTTATTTTCCCTTTCTGGGGGAGAATGATTGATAATGAAGCTTTCCTTGGGAACATGGCCGTTTAATTGACATTTTCTGCCTCCCCCCAAAAATAGAGGGAGATGTAGGGGGGGGAGCTGGGAAAGAGAGGCTACCTGAGCGTGGGGCAGAGCCGATCTGGAGGGGAAGAAACCTGTGAAAAGGGAGGGCAGAGGTACATGCAAAATGTGTACAGAATTTGGTCAAATCCTTCACAGCAGGGTTCTGCTCTGCAAACACCCCCAGCAGGACGCGTGGTCGTGCAGGGATCTTGGCTTCCATTTGGAAAAGCAAACCCTGAGAGCTTGACAACCCGGCTGGATGGCACCTTAAATCTTGAAGTGCATAAAAGGAACCCCAACTGTTTTGTTTTGTTTTAATATCTGGAACCTCGTGGTTCGGGGGCTGGGAGAGCAGGATGCCGAATTGCCGAATAAATACAAGGGCCGTGGCAGCCCCGAATTGCTCCGCTGTTCTCAGCGGGCTCGCTCGCGGGAAGAGTGAGGTTTGGACATGATATAGGAACACAAAAATAGTAATAATAGTAATGAATCCCCGCTCAGCCACTCCTCCCTGCTGCAAGCACGGGAGCATAAAATCCAAGATGCAAAGCGCCAGCCCCGTCTCAGGGGAAGGGGGAAGCTCGCGGGGCTGCCCAGGAGCAGCCCAGCCTGAACCGAACCGGGCAGCTCGGCCTCCAAAGCTCAGCCTTGCTCACAGCACACAGCAAACGGGAGCTGAAAGGGCCATAAAATGGAGCCGTCGTCTCCAGGCGGCACCGGGGCATATATCCTGATGTGCCAGGACTACCTGCTCCTCCTGTAGCCTAAACTTCTGATGAACCAACGTGCTTCAGAGCGCATTTATATGCAAAGGCGTATAATATGTCCCCTGTATCTAATTATCTGTCAACCTGAGGCAGTTTGTTTTCCAAATCGGCCTCTCGGCTGTGACTTTATGAGGTCGTAAAGAAAACGGTGCCACTCTCGCGCTGGAGCGCCGGGAGAGCCTGGATCAACAAATTACCATCCTTAATGGTGGCTCCTCGCCGTGCGCTCTCGCCCTCCGCCAGCCCTGGCTTGGTGAGCCCCGGCATGGCAGGGAGGGAGCCCAGCAGCACCCAGCAGCACTCATTTGGGCACGGGTCTCCCATGGGGTCCTGGGCACCCGATTGCATTTGGCCATGCTGCAGTTTTCCAGGGGCTGGCGGTGAGCTCTGGCCCAGCCACGGTGAACGCGGCACCACGGCGGTGCGAGGCGAGCCGCGGATTCCTCTGCCCACGCCGCTGCTGTGATTAATGATAGAACGGAATTAAAAAGAAGGGGGAAAAAAGAGCGAGGGAGAGGGGAGGGGAGCGGGTCAACAGCTGAGTGCAAGGCAAGTCGCTAGACAGGGAGTAATTAAGATACTTGGGTAAATATGATTAATAAGCTCAAACTGGCAGGGTGTGCAGTAAACAAGGGCTAACCAGATGGTACCCTTTCCTTCCTGACAATGCTGCAAGCTTTGTAAAAACAGGCAGGAAGGCTCTGGATCCTCCCCGCATGCTCAGGGAGGAGGGAGGACTCGGCGCAGGCCAGGGCGGTGAATCACCTGATAGGAATGAGAGCCATTTCCCCTTCATCCCATCACCTTCATCCCCTCGTCCCATCGCTGGCCCAGCTCTTGTGGCCGTGCCAGGGGTCGGTGCCGTGCCGCTGCCAGCCCTGGCACACGGCCCCAGCCCGCTTGGTGCGTGGGCACAGGCTGAGCTCTGTGCTCATGTCACAAGTGGCCGGGCACTGCAGCTCTGGAAAAAGCCCTCACCAGGGCTCCTCGTTGCTGGTTTCCAGCCAGAACAGCTTGGTTTGAAAAAGTCCTGCCTGGTGCTTGTCCATGGTGCAAAGCCTCGTGGCTTGGTGCATGCTCACTCTCATGGCAGTGCTGTCCATCCGACCCCTGGGCTCTTCTGCCCGTAGTTAGCTGCTGCTCCCCCCTCTGCCCTGCGTTGGTTTGTGTCTTGACTTCTTACAAACCTCTCTCTGAGTTTCTGGCACATCGCAGCCATGCGTCCTGCAGTGGTCTGGGCAGGGAGGCGAGGTGCACCGTGGCATCACAGCTGGCACAGCCCGGCACAGCTTGGCACAGCTCGGTGCCCACGGGGCCAGCCCCAGGCTCACTCCTGGCTGCTCCTCTCCTGCCGGCATCCACAAGAGCTGGTCAGGAGCTTCCGCACCAAGCCCTTCCCTGTCAGAGGATGCCATTTCACCAAAGGTGAAACATTTGCGGAAATGCACTGATTTTGATGAAATTGCATTTGGAAAGAAAAATCAAAGGAGAAAATCATTTCGATAAGGCCAAAGCATTTCAGTTTGACCTTTTAGGAATTAAATGGCATAGGGTTTTTTTCCATTTCAAAACGCATTTTGTTTCAATGTACCATATATATATATCTGTAAGAACTATTGAAACTGGAATTAAATGTTGTGATTATCCCAACCCGGGATGATGTATGGGATTGTACAGCATTGCAAGAAATTAAGTGCAAATAATCTTCTGCTTTGAAAAGGGGAAGGGCAACCTGAGAAATGAACAAAACCTGCTTCTTGCTCCAGCCCTGCTGCTGGAGTGTGGCTGAATGTCTGCGAGTGTGGCTAAATGTCTGCGAGTGCGTAAAATGACATTTGCACACCCCCCGTGATGCCCAGAGCCAGGCGTTTCCTCACCTAAGCTCATACACATCAGAGCGAAATGTCCTGGACAATATGTTCAGGGTCTCAGAGCTATCAGTTTCCATTTGACTGTTTGCTGTCCAGTACTTAGAAAATCAAAAACTTGCCAAGTAGCCGCGGGTACTACCAGCAGGTTAAATCAGCGCTTAGCTTTCAGCTTCCTCGGGACAGGGCTGCTCCTTTTTTTTTTTTCTGGCTGAAAACTTCCCACAGCCACCCCGGTGGTGATGGGATCAGTAAATGGGGGGACAGGCAGGACACTGGGCACGGGAGGAAATCTCTGAATCATGAAGATGCCACCCAAGGACGGGTGCACGAGTTGTCTCAGTGTTGTGGCCAACTCCTCCCAGGCAGGGATGCTGCCCCTTTGTGCCCCAGCCCCAAAGTGCCACTTCTGACCTCTCTGTGGGAGATCCCCATCCCCAGGAGCAAATCCCTGCCTGCTGCCTGGCTTTGCAGCATCCCCAGGGGCAGTCCCTGTGCACCACCCCGTGCCATGGCTGGCAAGGGGCTTTGGGTGCTTCCCATCAAGAAAAATCAAGCGAGGCTTCGCTGGGAGGCTGTGAGGCACCGTGGGGCTGTGGGAACAGCCAGAGGCTCGGGGGAGGTGGGGCAGAGATTAAAGATAAAGAAGAAATTTTGGCTCATTGGCAGGGCACATATTTTTCCAATATAAAAGCAAATGGGGGAACCCTTAAATAAATTGACTCTATAAAAACGTCCTTTTGTATTACCGCTTCACCTTTTCAGGGGGGAAAACACCAAGGTTTATTTTCATGGGTCCCGAATAAAAATATCATTGCTGCTTCATAATTTCGCAGCACCAACGAGCAGCCCATCACTGCTTGAAGTACGCCGGCCCCCCTCGGTACCCGCCGCCCGCCCGGCTGCAGGAGCAGCTGCCACGTAATTACAAGTCCTCGTCACAAGTGCGGAGAAACAAGTTGTGGCATTTAGGAAAGGTCTGCAAAAATAGGTGTCAGACCTTAACTAATAGTGATTGTCCTTCCATTCTGCCGTAATTTACATTTAATTCACACATTTCATTTCCATTTAAAATATGATTACAGTGTTTTGAAGCACATCTCACCTGTCCCCTCCTATTAGGGCAGGATGAAAATAACACGAAGCAGCAGGAGCGAGGCTGCCTGCCCCGGGTCTGGGCTGCCGAGCGCACGGAGCCGCTCCTGGTGCTGGAGAAGGGGACGGGGAAAGCTCCTGGGAATGTCACCGGGCAGGGACAGACACACGGACACATGGACACACGGGCACAGGGACGTACGGATGGGGGTGTCCCAGGGGCTGTCTGGCTTTTACATACTGCCGGTGTGTTTGGATGGAGCAGAAATTTGGGCAACGCTTTCCAGTGCTCCCACAGGGGTCGGTGTGTGCTGCACAAGCACGGCGCGCCGTGCCAATGATGGGAACGGCCAAAAACGCCCCCGGTGCGTCCTCCTTGCCCTCGGGACTCGCTGATGGGGAGGTCTCGCTCCTCCTGCGGAGGTCTTTCGGAAGGTTTTTTAAACACAAAAAGTCTGGCCTAGGAAATAAATCAAGCTCGCCCTCCCCACCATGTCCTCACCCCACGTCTCCCCGGCGCTGCACCCGCCCACAGAGCGCCGAAAAGGCACGGACGTGCTGATTAATATCTGCTACGTGTAGGGGAAAACAACAACCCCGTAAACAGTATTATTAACCCATGGGCTGGCAATAAATCAGTGTGAGAAGGTGACCTCAGCAATGCTGGAGTAATCCTGTGTGTCAGGGTAAATTTATGAGGCCAATTTTATTGGCCTGTATGACCCAGGCTCCTTGGAGATGTCTCAGTAACAAATCCAATCCATATCATTTATTAGCTTTGTACAGTGTCAGCTCTAAGCATAGGAGGGATCCCATTAAAACGTATTGCTCCCTCTGCAAAAGATGGGCACAAATAAGCTGCGGGATAATTGTCGGCTGCAAGGAGCCCCCGATTAAGAAATCGCTCGTGGTGGATTTGCTCTCAAATCCATAAAGCTGGCCTGGGCCAGAGCTACTGGGCTTGGGGTTTGAGCTGCCCATCCCTTACCCTTCTGCCCACATGAGGCTGGCTGCTGGGAGCACTGGGAGCACTGGGAGCACTGGGAGGAGCAGGCAGGATGGCTGCAGCAGGAGGTGCGGGGATGCAGCAGCTCTTGGGAACACATCTCCAGAGCAAGAGCATCAGGGAGCAAATCTTGAATCAGGAGCTCCCCACCAGCAGCTGGAAGTCCTCCTGTGGGCAGGGCAGTGCTGGCAGGGGGGCAGCAGCCCCCTGGGGAGGTTCTGGTGCACCCCAAGAGCTGCAGCGTGCTCAGCACCCCGGGGCCAGGAGCAGCCTTCGTGCCGGCACCGCCCTCGCCTGATCCCTGTTGGCTAACCAGAGCCTGGTGGAGGCAGTTTAAGTCTGTTTGACTGTCCCTGTCATCATAAGGTTTACGGATGGTTAATTTATTCTTTATAGCACAGTCATTGATGGCTGTTAAATCACAAATGAGAGCCAATAAAGGGTGAATTGCAGCTGAAATTACACTGTTTATATGACAGCAGAGTGCTGGCTAAAAGATTCATATGCCGCTGATGAAGTACGTTATAAATTTTAATTACCATAGTTTGTACAAATGACATGTTTGAAATGCTATTGAGTAATGTGACCCTGATAATGAAACTATAAAATAAATCATTAACTTTCTGAATGAGCTTTTTTATTTCCATGCTACATGAAGTAAACTTTCCAATTTATTCCAGTGCAGCCTTCTTCCGAAAAAAAGCGAAGGGAGAAGCATCACGGACCAGCCCCTGCTCTCCGAGGGACACGGACACACGAGGGAGGAGAGAACCATGTGGAGGGGATGTTGGATGGCAGGGACTGGCCCAAGCCAGCCAAAACCCCAAATATCTCGTGGTTTCACCTTCCCTGAGATGGGACGGCGCCTGCTCCTGCAGCCGCAGCCAGCTTAGCCGCGGGAGCGCAGCGAGAAGAGCAGGGATTGAGAACCAGCTCTGAGGATCCATAAAAATCTCGAGCACGGAAGAGAGAAAAACTCCCTTAAAGCCAGGGCATAATCAGAGCTCGCTCTTTGGCCAGGCCGTGCAGCTCTCCCGGGAGCTCCCCGGCTCCACCAGAGCTTTGAGGCGAAGGCAGAGGAGCCGAGCCCGCAGCCACTTGCAGCAGAAGCAGGGATAATTCCCTGCACGGGGCCGAGAGCTGAGCCTTGGTCCAGGGAGGGATTTCTGGGAGTGCTGAGCCTGCAGTTAGCAAAGCAGCAGCCTTCGGTTCAGCTCCACTCGCTCAGGACGGGGAGCAGTCCTTAAAGCCTTCTGGAAGGACACTGATATATTGCTATATCACCACAGGTTGCTCTCCGAGGGATGCACAGCACGGCACAAGAAGGGAGCAGGCCAGGCCTGCTTGCTTGTCCCTCTGCAGAGGGGTCTCTGGACACCAGGGGTGCCTCACCTGGCCCCAGGCACAGCAACAAACCCCACAGGTCAGGGGCTCCTCCAGCACCATCACTGGCTTCTTCCTCATCTCCTCGCAGAGCCTGGGTCCTTATTCTTCAGGAAAGTGGCCGGGGGTCCCTGCATGTGATGGAAACTCTGGCAGGTGCTGGTTGCATCACACCTGGCAATGGCTCCTTCCTTCCTGCTCCCTGGGCAGCATCCTCACTGCTCCATTCAGGGTCACTCCTCACCAGAGGCCATCCCATCCCATATCCCTATCCCATCCCATCCCATCCCATCCCATCCCATCCCATCCCATCCCATCCCATCCCATCCCATATCCCCATCCCATCCCATCCCATCCCATCCCATATCCCCATCCCATCCCATCCCATCCCATCCCATCCCATCCCATATCCCCATCCCATCCCATCCCATCCCATCCCATCCCATCCCATCCCATCCCATCCCACCTCTCCCTGGGTGACCTCCCTGGGCCTTTTCTCCTCCCTGGAGGCATTTAGAGTTGGAGACTTTTAACGCCTGCTTTTTTTGTCTTATCAGCCAGACCGAAAATATTTCCAAGCAGGCTGCTCATGCCGCACTACTTACCATTAAAAGAAAGGACCACATTATTGCTGTTATAAACCATTGATTAAGGTTTATAATAGCAATAATCCCCTCGAAATTCATTGTTACTGCAGTTAATGACCAGTTTATTAGAGCGTTAACCATCCTTGGCAATGGGCTGAGTCGTTTAATGCTGGTAACGACCAATTTCTCAAGGGTTATTGCTTAAATAACAATCCTTTGTTAGATATATGTTCAACCACCAGATACTGCTCCAGCTGGAACCTTCTCCTGTGAAATAATTGTTAATTATTTCCTCCAAGTTTGGCCACCATGCCTCAAAGTTTTAGATGGAAAGGGTTGCCTAGGGTGCAAAGCCTCAGGGATGCGCAGGGAGCGCGATGCAAGGGGAAGCAGCCGGTGGGGTGCGACCCATTTCCACCCAGTTTATGGGGTTTTCCTCTTCCATTGCCATTGGGTTTTCCTCTTCCATCACCCTTGGGTTTTTCTCTTGCATCGCCGTTGGGTTTTCTTCTTCCATCATCGTTGGATTTTCGTCTTCCATCACCATTGGGTTTCCCTCTTCCATCACCATTGGGTTTTCGTCTTCCACCCCCAATGTTTTTTCCTCATCCATCCCAGCCCAGGCACATCCACCCCAGCCACCCACGGGTTGTTGGGAGGCACGGACTCAAGTGGGAAGCAGCAAAACTTGCAGGGAGCCACGGGAGGGGGATGCTCAGGCAGCTCTCCCTCCCTGCAGCCTTACGTTAATGCGATCTGAACGTTTCGTCGCGTTAACCGTGCGCTATCGTGTCATGTTAGTATCATCCTCCTAACAGCATTCATTTTGCCTGACATGATCTGAAAGGTACAGATACGATTACCCTTTAATTGTGTCATATTAGCAAAAATAAATACCGAGATCGTGCGAGGCTAACGCAAAGCGATGGCAAATCCCTGCCATGCGAGGAACAGGATCGGACTCCTACTGCCCAGGGAGGGCCCAGAAATTGACCACAGCCTCCTGGCAGCCTCCTCACAGCCTCCTCACAGCCTCCTTGCCCTCAGCTCCTCATTTCTGTGAGCCCTTGATGAGGGTGGGAGGCTGTGCTCCCTGATCCCTGACCCTGTTCAGCCACCCATCCCAAGTGCCTGGTCTGCAGCTGGCTTTTAACACGCTTTCTGGTGATTCTGCTATGAAAAAAAAAAAAAAAAGTGTCCCTCTACCACCCTCAGGAACTTCTATTTCCATAGCAAATTAGATTTCAAGCTTTCCTGATTCTCTTTAAGAAACACAAAATCCAAACGTGAGGGATTAGGGGAAGTCTGGACGGTGCTGGGTTGGGTTTTGGTGTTCTGGTCCTTCCTCCTGTTCTGTTATCTCTAAGGCTGTGGGGTCTTTGAGGTGTCATTGGG